>NW_026570226.1:0-2400000 GCF_019649055.1 Paramacrobiotus metropolitanus | reverse complement strand
GTGTGTATTATCTGAAGCAGGGATTGAAGAAGAACCGCTTCTTCTGGTTCAAGCACATGGAAGAGAAAAGAGTGGCTGATGTTGAAGAATTTTTGTCAGAATTGAAGCTGCAGTATAAACTGCGTAATAGTAACCCTATTTCTGGTTACTCTGAGTCGAAACAGTTCGTTGGCAGGAAGCCAGTTGAAACAGATAACGGCATAGGTAAAGCTGCTAGCAGTGAGTCGAAGAAGTCCGAAGGAAGTGCAGTTGATAATGGTAAGCAGGTGACCATTATTTACACGAAGTGGTATTTCCCAGACGGACAACCGATATGTTTTAAATGCCATGGTGCGCATGTGGGAAAGAAATGCACCAGCACGGAACCTCGTAAGCCTGTGACAGCTGAACCACCAGATCAGGTGATTAAGGCTTACATGTTGAAAAAGTCGATGGGAAGGAATCCCGAAAGCAATAATTTGGGATCGTTTTTGATGCGTAGGCCGGAAATGAATTCCTTTACTGTGCAGGATAAACATGCACAAGAATTTACTGCACGGAAGCAAACTTGCGGTGGGGGCGATGCTTCCCAGGTTCAGTTCAGCTCAGCACGCCGTCCGACAGGGCACTCGCTTTGCAGTGAGGGTGCTCAGGCTCGTGTGGGTTGGCGTCGGAAGCAAAGTGGTAGTGCTTATGTAAAGCGCTTGAAGTATATGATCAAGAATCCCGAGGCGGAGATGAATCGGGATGAAAGAGAGGACGTGAAAGATTTTCATGTTTATCGTGGCATTGTGTACCGTAGCAAGGGCGGTAGGTACGGTAGACACCGTGGGTTCGTACCGGATGTGAGCCGCCAGGACTTGTTACGAGACAGCCATGAGAGTTATTATGCTGGTAATTTGCATGATTATTGGTCAGTCCGTAAGTATGTTTTGCGGAATTATTATTGGCCTGGGATGAATGCTGAATTGTGGAAAATCGAAGCACAATGTGAGCAATGTAGTGCTCATGTTTAAGTTTTAGCTGCTACGTTGTGAGTCCGCTGTTCTCTAGTCGGTGGTGTACTGACAGTGTAACTTGCTTTTACTCATAACCGCAGGATTTATCAGCGAAAAGGGGATGCTGATTGTTGAAATACCAGAAAGTTATAAAACCTTGTTGATTGGGAAAATGAAGTACTTATTAATCGAGTACTGTGTTATGTGCCGTAGCCGCTGGTGTGGTAGCTACGTGTATGGAAACGCTGTGCTGCGGTGCGGTGTCTGATTTCTGCAAAAATGACTTTAAAATCATTTTAATTCTGCAGTTGTCAGCAATTACTGTCTGCTTTGATTTTGATAACTGGATGTTTATAATCCAGTTGTGATTTGAATCCATCATCCGGGAATTATTTTTGGATGATACTGATTATGTTTTGTTTGATTCTTATGAGGAACCATGCAATCGTATCGGTTCTTGTGATCTGGTTGTGATTGACCTTGTTTGATCGTTTGACTGCAAGTGCAAACTTGCAGTGGGGGTAATTGCCATTTATTAGTGGAAATTAAATATCCACTTTTTTGTGCACTGAAGATGCTGATAAATGAACGGTATTTACAGTGGAACCTCCGATCTTGAACACCTCTGAACCCTGAACAACCCCGAATCTTGAACAATTTTTTTCGTACGCGCAGCTCTCGTAAGCTATAACATTAGGGGAGACCTCTGAATCCTGAACACCTCTGAACTCTGAACCTTGAACACTGGGCTGCGTACCGTGATGCGTTTGCTTAGTAAAACGGACCTCCAACCGTGATCAGAGAGCGGCTTCGTTTTGTGTGCAAAACAGTGAAAGCATCCAGGAACTGCTCAAAGTGTTCACGGATCTCATCGCAAGTAGATTAGCAGAGAATAACCAGTTGTTTCATGCACTACCAATCCGTAGCCAGAGTTTCAGTAAACGAAAATTAAACCTTTGACAACATGGCCAGCAAAAATAAAATTAATAAACAACGACGTGAAATAAATTAAAGTACAGCTATATCCTTTTGCTTATTAACATACGCACTAATATAATGTACATTATTACATTTGGAATTTTGTGCGCCCCCCAGGGGCGGCGGTGCCCCTGGGGGCAGTACTTCTGAACCCTGAACACCCCCGAACCTTGAACAAGAAACTCCGTACCGAGAGTGTTCAGGGTCGGGAGGTTCCACTGTACACGTTCTGATCTGTGTTTTTGAATGATTGGCTGTGGCCAGTGTTTATCAGAATGGTTGCCATTTCTGATGTGTCTGGCCGGACGGATTGCGGATCTTCGAGCTCTTCGGAGGGAGAGGATGGATGAAAACCTTACCTGGATGCAAAATGTTTGGATGGACTGATGATACTGGACGCGCATGGAACCAGGAACTCAGAGGACTTGGACGGGACACGAACTTCATCAACTTGGACCTCCATTCGAGCCCTCGTCACACCCCGGATTCCACACGCGAACGATGAAATGGATCCCCAGGATTACGGTACTTCCCTGGAGTTTGAGTTTTCTTTGATTTTGGTTTTTGTTTGTTGTTTGCTTGATTAACGCGGACGTTAATTCCGTAGCAGTGGGGGTAACGCGCTATGCGTAGTTGCGCGTATTACGTACGTGTTATGACGTACCTGTTGTCTGTTCCGTTACGTATGACTTGCTGTTCTTATCTAACGGATTTGATCGCTAATGCGATCCACGATTCTGATTTGCATTACAGTCTGAAGTTTCTGACTTCATCTAAATCTGTGAGCTTGTTTCTAGCTGAAAGGTCGTGTGACTCTAGGTTAGAAGGAAGTTCATATCTCATTCTGTTCTGTTTGTTCGTTCGTTCGGTTTGGTGATTAAACATTTGGGAAGTTCTTGAGTGTTTTGGTTTCGGTAACTTTCGTTAGGCACAGCAATCCGCTCGTACCTTGCGGAAGTAGGCAGTAGTACCACTTACGGAGTCCAGAGCATATTCCCACTCTACCGATTGAGTAGGTTTGGTCATCTAGTGCGGTTGTCGCGGTGCGACTTCCGCATAGCATGTCAATATCTGTAATTACTGTTTTTAGATCAGTAATGTGCTACGCCTCCGATGCTCCCAATATGCACAATAAAATTACTATCAGGAGTACTATCAGTCACCACACAATACATTTGGCGCGGCAGTATTCACGATGTAATAAAAAAGCTATTCCTAGGATAATAATATTACGCAGGACCATTGCGTAAACAAAAGCGCTTACTGCTTATGATTTTGTCAAATTAATTAGAAAGGCACTGCATTATACGCGCGCACGCACTTGGCCTCTAGCTGCTAGCAGAACACTCTCTACACCGCGAATCGCTTTTGGTAAAGACGTTCCTCACTTTTTCAGCCAAAATCGTCATCGTCGTTATGTTTCAATGACATATTGAGAAAATGTCCATAGCGTAAGACAACTGTTAAAATTTTGAAATTCACGAAGCACGTTGGATGTTCGATTTGTACAAACCTGGAAAAACGAAAAGAATGTCCATAAAAGTTTAAATTTACTCGCAATGTGCCATAGCGAACGTGTTCCAGTGGGAAATAACGTTGTTAGATATTATTGTAGTATAATGACAGGTAAAGGCAGTTACTTACCGCACTTTTTAGATTTCGGTTGTCTCGTGCGCCATTTCTGTTTTTTTTTAGACTGCGCGGGTATTTTTTATTTGTCGTTACTGTTTTGCTGCTTTGTTGTGACGACTATGGTTATATACTCATTTGTACAAAGAAATATATCTGTGGTTATGCTGAAAGAATTTTCGTCAATACAAACGTTTTGTTCTCAAGGAGCGTTTATTTCTGAGATTTAGGTATTAATCGATGACTATAAAGAAGAACAAGGAACACAAGAGTACAAAGAAGCGGCAGCGGCAAACGAAATACTATTTTATAATTAAAAACTGGTTTTGATTTTCAAATGTACTCGTGTTTTATAAATAAAATAATTATGATGTACGCTACGATTTTTTGAATATTCCTGAAGCTTACAGAGTTTTTCATCTTGTTCTTAAATTCTTAACGATAAAAAGAGTTTGTAATGGTTCCATGAAAACTTGCCGAAATAACGATTATGAAAATCCGTTTACTTAATCAGTCAGAGAGTTTCCACTCGATGTGAATCAATATTTTCATCCCTCTCTCATGACTCTCATCACGCCTCCGCTGTTTTACCGGATACACAGTTTTTAATAATACCAACACAGTAATAAAGTGATCAACGCCCGGCATGGTGAAGTGAAGACTGGAAAAAGATGATCTCACAACGCCGTAGATATACGCCGCTGGCTCCGATGCTTTGATTTAATTGGCTCGCATGCAAGTCTTCAATAGCTCTTGTATACATATTAATAGTAGAGAAAGCGAACAACGAAGACCTGCGTCAGTCGAATGAAATTTAGTTGCGAGAGCGCAGTCATGCGGTGCTGCGCAGTGTTTCCCGTTTTACTACAATTTTCGAGCATTCTAACGTCTATTATAATTTGGGGAAGATGGTGTGACAGATGTGCAGATCACATTGTTGATAGCTAATACTTCTATTTACTGAAACGAACAATACACAATGGCTTTTCTAAATTCCGCATTATCATTGTGGCGTTCCTCACCTGTGCTATCTAATTTTTCTCACAATTCGACCGATGTTGGGAACTTCTCATCTCCACCGTTTGTTATTACCAGTGCGACAAAAACCTGGCTAATCGTTTACGCCGGAGCATGCGGTCTAGGAACGCTTCTAAATCTCTCCATTCTACTGGCCATCGCCACAAACCGGCGATTGCGCACCGGTACCGGTTGGCTCATCGCCCATAAACAGATCCTCGACACGGTTTTATGCGCCGTGATTTTTCCGCTTGGCACCGCACCGGTCTTTAATTTCTGGATCGTTCAACCGCCACCGAAAATAGACTGTAATTTTGTCCAGACCTTCCAAATCGTCTTCATGCAGGTGGGATACTGGACAGCGTTCTTTCTGGGCGTTAACCGCTTTGTCGCGCTTATCCTACCGCATCGGTATAGGCAGCTCAGCTCGCCAAGGGCTACTGTGGGCTGTGTTGTATTTTCCTGGACGGTGGTATTGTCGGCCAAGCTGCCGTCGCTATTCGGTACTGGAATGATCAGCGGCATGCAGCCGTCACTGACGTGCGGGACGATTCGAACGGTCAATCGCTCTATTATGGCGGCTACCGTTACGGCTGGACAGTATCTGCCTGTTATCCTTCTAGGTGCGGGAGCTAGGCCACATACATACTGTATTCCGCAAGATTTTGATTATGCGGTCGCTGCTATTTTGTTTTTATTTTACAAAACAAAAGTGGTCATATTGGCCATATTAGTTTCCGATACTTCAAATCTTTGATATGGAAGCTTTTAGTTTTCTTAGAAATATGAGCGGCATTTAATATTGTTAAGGTTAATCTGGCCCATGATTGGTGGCGTAGGCATGCTGTACGTCAGCATTTTCACCGTGATGACATTAAGGAGACGGCATCGCGGTATCCATGCGAGTAATGCTACACCACTGCATCGTCTATCACCGTTACCATCGGTGCCATCTATCATCATCTACAAGCGCCGCGTAACCAAAGCTAAATTGCTTTTTGCCTCGTACATGTGGAGCACGGTGTGCAGTCAAGTGCCGCTCATTGTCATTGTTCTGGCAGCAACGCAAAAAGATCGCCCAGCTGATCCGCTGGTATCTTACTGGATGCGGACCGTCCTGGTGGCGGAATATGCTATAAATCCGGTATGATCCTGCTTTTATTATGCCGATACTTATGAATATTCTTTTACTGTATTTACACGATATTAAGGGACAGAGAAATCCCCAGGACCGCCCGCGCTAGCTGTCGGTTCCGTTGACATCAATGGATACAGTAACCTTTCAATATTCTTAAATAACCTTTTAATACTGTATTTCAGTTCAAATTTTTATTCACTTTAATTATGCCTCGGATCTGCCGTCTGCGGTATTGTATGCTATCTGCATATGTACGATTCTTCCGCTAATTGATTAGCCAATGCGTGTCTCTTTTCGGTGACCATATAATTACATAAATTTTATGTCATATATAGTACTGTCTCTGCAGATTCTGTTCCTGTTGCTGAGCGCAGAATATCGACGCGGTGCGCAGCGGCTCTGGGTGGGAGTTATAGGCGCAAGGCTCTGTGCCGGGAGGCAAAGTTGTCCCGGTTTGACGGAGGTACCAAAGGCAATGACGAAATAGAGTCAAAGTCACAGTGACATCAAAGAGGAAATCTTCGCATGGGAGAAACATGGCTGTGCGTCGACTGATATAGCTCTGAAAACTGAAAACCTGCAAATGCGCAGTCCGCACGGAATTGAGCAGCCTTTAACGGTAAGCGAGAAAGCGCGCTACTGTTACAGTTAAAATGAAGTCAGAGAGTACAATGCTATTGTATGCATTAATAACTTTATATACATCTTCCCTTTTTTTATGATATGACCGGTTTTTTACAAATTTGATTGCTCCAATACAAAATTTACGTATGTAATTTCGTAAACTTTCGATTATTTGCAAGATTTACCTATATGATGCAAAAGTTGGATCCCAGAGAACGCTTAAATTTCTCTAACAGAGAAAAGGCAATGATACGGTAACACTTTCTGTTGGTGTATGTCACCTCGCTGCGGGCGTGTCAGCTGCTTGCAAATAATTAGCAAAACTAAGGTTTGTAGACTATAATGCTTATCGGAATCACTGTCGTGAGCAGCAATATTTCATTTAGAACTGACTGACAGTAAACTGACAAAGCAGTTCTTCGTTCACTTCCTTACTTGAAGCCGGCAGTAATGTTGGCATTCCCGTTTGTCATTTATACATACACATTCACACACCGGCTGCAATCATATACCTGTAGGCGAAAACTGAAAATCTGAACCAGGCATCCGCGTTGTTCGCAATCGCATTGCCGTATTCCACAAGGAAGCAGCGCCTGCCGCATTGCTGCTGCGGTTGTTGCTGGTGTGCAGTTAACGAACACCGTAATAATGTTCGGCCTTGTATTAGCTTCCTTGATCTGCTCATGCTACGGCATTGAATTGGCCAATGTCCATCAGACGAAAGGAGCCGCCGCCGACAAACCGGTGGAGATTAGTTGGGGCACCAATGACACGCACGTCGAAGTACAGCTGTCCTATCCGACACTGGGCTGGCTGGCCATGGGACTATCACCCGACGGCGGTATGGACCAATCCGATGTCTTGTTCGGATACTTTGACGATCAGACCAATGACATTATCGTGCAGGTAAAAACGCACTGATTTCCGTGATAGCAAGCTTATTAAGCCGAATTAATTAGCGGAAACTGATGCGGTACGCCATGCCACTATGGCTACTGTACAGCAAGCTTGACATTTGATAACTATAAGTATACAATTTACATACGCTGCAGTCATATCCCATAAAAACTAAAGCATTGTAATAACAAAAAACATAACAGATCTAAAGCATTGCAATAATAAATTGAAGCATTAAATTTACGATTGAATGATTTATTTTCCAGTTTTAATCAGCGCGATGAGCTGAGGGATGACATTGCTTGATTTGATTTTAAATTCGAGCGTTGTTCATTAGCCCGCGTAGTGTTCTGCTGTCCGCTCTTAATGTTATTCTAATGCAAACGAATTCGCAAAAAATATTTAATAATGCAGTTACTGCATTCCATAATTAGGATCGTTACTTGCAAGCCAACACGGCCAAACATACCGTCAACTTGAGCCTGGATGACCAACAAGATTGGCAGAAGATATCCGGCTCAAAAAATGGAACCTACACGGTTTTACGGGCCGTACGCCGGCTGAAAACCTGCGATAATGCCGACCGTCCCTTCCAGGTAACGTCAAACTTCACTGCTCCCAACTACGCAAATACTGCATTAGGAGCAATAGAAAGCTGAACTAACGTCGCACTGAAATGTTTAATTCAAGAGTCTTTACAGAATATCCTTCAACACGTCATCTACAGTCTCAACAATAAACCGCCGTCCAGTCCCACCGCAAAAATTCAATATCACAACTTCCGCTTCTCCACCAGCATCAATTTTATCGCGCCGGACCAGATGGCGGAACGCGCGATGCCCTTGAATCAAACGGGAATTAATAAGGAACTGCAATTTACCATCGGCAATGTACATGCAGAGATGAATTACATTACAAATATAAAAAAACAAGAAAATATATATTACTTACATACGAAATTGGTTTACTTATTGCATCCACTTTCGGTTCAGTACGTCAACCCTTTCATAACACACTATTCAATTAGAAACAACCGTAGTAACTAGTAAGTTAACAAAGTACTCATTTTCATAAAACAACAGTTTTTGGTGAATGTGTTTCAAATAAGTTCCGTCCGCATAACCGTCATTTAGCTGGCGCTTATACCGCACTCATGGTCTTTAGGCAGTTTTGTCCCGTGTTGTAGGTATCCGTAACCGGCAACGAAGACACCGTATACTGGTGCGCCCTTCAAAAGATCCCCGTGCTGGAGAAAAAATATCATGCCGTTGCGGTAAAGTGCAGTGCCAAATTTAATAATGTGATGCCGGCCATCTTCTTCTCTTACAGACCCAACCCCTGATGGACCCCAAGAACGTGGTCAGCATCCATCATATGCTGGTGTACTCTTGCGACAACATTCCAGAGGATGCACCCGAATTGAAGCAGGTTAAATTCACATGCAATCCGGCTGATGGATCACCGTTTCTTATGAAATACTGTCCGGGTTTGCTGGGCGGCTGGGCCATGGGCGCCGAGGTATGTAATCCGCGTGCCGGTACAGTTTGATGGTGTGAATGTGCCAGGGTTTGTTTTAACAGCGTTTTCAGCTAAAATGCTCGCAATTCATAATAATTAGAAACACTATGCGAAAGGTAGTAAATAAATAACAAGGATAACGTAACGATAAAAAATACGATAAAAAGTACAAATACAAAGATAAAACCAGCTAGTTAAACTTAAAGTTGGCGAGTTACCTTTATAATTACATTTTCGAATTTATCCCCGGTTGTACATCGCTGCAGTATACCGAGATGTGTTACGCTGGCTGTAATAAATTTTATTTAAATGACTATATCACTCACGTTGCGGAAACTCGGTAAAATAGCGATAACCGAACAAGTTGCCAAAAACCCAGTTCTGGTATCACATTTTGGTGGCGTTTGATTATGCAGGACGTGCATCGGTTCCCGAAAGAAGTTGGTCAACCCTGGGGACCGGAAATGTCCGGAAAGTACGCATTAGTCCAGGTTCATTATAACAATCCGGATCGTCGATGTAAGTTTTTAGTACAGAGGTAACAATGTCACAATAATACAGTACATAGTATGCAATGCGTTATTTAACTTACCTAAACCGAAACAACTGTATTCTCTAGCGTTCGTCGACAATTCGGGAATGAAGTACCTGCTAACGGATAAGCTGCGACAGTATGATTCCGGAACGCTCATGACCGGCATACTCAGTTTGGACTGTAAGCAGCACTGACGTGCCTAACATACATTTATTTTGAAAACCACAAGTTGGAACTAGCGTCGTTGCTTTTTAAGAAAACCGTAGCCACGACGTGAAATTTCTGTGATACATCAGATAGATCCATTGATATGCTCGGATAATTTCCGTGTTTATTTGCAATTTTTTTTGTCTTGTCACTAGTTACGATGACCTTACCACCAGGCCAGAAAGTTTTCAATATCCAAGGACAATGTCCGGAGTTCTGTACGAACTCGGTAAGACTGCGGACGCTCATAACGCCCCATAATCCGTCTGTTTGTACCAGTTAGACGGTATACAGATTGAAATTCTCAACGATTGTAGCTTCCGAAGGAAGGAGTTACCATATTCTCCAGCGCGATTCATATGCACACACGAGGTATCTATGAGAAAAATGCAATTTTTGCGATATTATAAAATATTATACAATATTATGGAACCTATATTTGACAAATGATAATTGTTCGGTCAATAGGTCTGAGTGGCGTGGTGCGTCACTTCCGTGGCTCTCAGGAGCTGCCAATCATCGATATTAATCCCAAATACGACTTCAACTACCAGACAGCCCGACCGGTCCTGCCATTCAGAAAATTCTTACCGGTATAATAAAATCCCATTGCCCATTAAAATCACATCCATGCCGGAGCACATCTTTGCCTGCATTATTACCCAGTGTTAAACACGCACCGATTACGGATTGAGAAAGAAGAATATTACGTTCACAACGTCTAAACTAGTAATCAGTGCTGTGTACACGCTGTTAATATAGCCCTGACAGCCGTAAATACTATATTATGTAAATATTCAGCCTTAAATACTATAGTCTCAGTGACTCAGTCTCATCAGCACTCCCACTCTTAACCGAGCTTGTATTTGCAGGGCGATCGGATTGTCCTGGAGTGCAATTTCACTACGGAGAACGACATTCAACCTGTCTTTGTAAGTTAGGAAAAAAATTGTAATTATTGGTGGATATTTACAAATAGGACGATATTTCGTGCAGGGCGGTGAAGGTTCCATGGAGGAAATGTGCCTGGCTTTTCTCATGTACTATCCTAAAGCCGGATTGAATGCGTGCGGAACGAAATTCCGTGCTGCAGACTACTTGGCCATGATGGCGCAACCACGGCCTAATCAGTACGCAGCACCGTAGTTAACGCCGCACCGCGAATAAAACGTTTTGTAATCTCTTATAACCGTTAACAGTTGTAACAAATTAGAAAAAATTCAATGAAAAATAATAAAATTTAAAAAGACGATTCAGTGCAAAGGAAGCAATTTTTTCTTATTAGAAATTAAATATATTTCTGTGCAGATCGGCATTCCTGCCTAAAATTACGCCGGACATCGCTAAAATCCTCATGACCGGCACCAGCGAAATGAACGAAGCGCACCGATCCATCGTCAAAAATATTCAGCCGCAAGCTCAAAAGTACTTTAGCTCGCGCACCTGGAGCGAAGAGGACGCCAAACCGCTGCATGATTTCTACACGAGGGGCGTTAATTACATGAGCATATGCATATCGCAGGTACGGAACGACAATCTCAACCAGTATAAATTATTTTGTTGTATACATTTACATGACGGTTGGCGGTAGGGAAATCACTCGGTGTCGATGACCGACAATCCGCCCGTGATCGACCGATGGGCGCCCAAGAGGAGCGATACCTGCGATCAGCCATAACACGTCTGTAGTTGTGGAAATCATTCTTTTGCATGCAAATTAAAATATTTCTGCAGCAAAAATAAAGTTTTTATATCTGGTTTCGCTTTGTTAGGTGCATGGGTATTAGTTTAATTTGATACGTTACAATTGGAATGTTTGTTTTCCATACTCGGTAGCAATTTGAAATTCTCCAGCTTCCTTGGGTAAGAGCATGCCCTGGGCCCCTGACATCGAATCTGTCCTGAGTCTCAATACTGTTGGAACTAAATAAACTTTGATTTATGCCAAAAGAGTTCATTCAGGAAACAGCAATGTAAACACCAGGTAGTTTTAATACAATATATAATTAATGCCGACAATACAAGTACATTCTATCCTTGGTTATCGCATGTGTTATAGTCACTGGCATTCATATTAACCATCTGACCAAAGAGGCCCAAGAATGCACATCCGTTCAAGTAATTTGTATTCCCGCATTACCAGTTTTGCAGTCACAGTGGCAAAAAGCAGCATAAAATGCATACTTCTATAGCTGTGTGTTTATGAACGAATAACTTCTCGTGTATTATTCTGATCGCGAAGATAAAATGGTCACGCTATCGAATTAGCCAATGCCTCACCCAGTGGAGACTGCTTGAGAAAAGTGCCGACGCTGGGAAAAAATATCACGGAACTGCGGTGGGTGTTGTATAGAAAAAAATTTTTAAACATTAAAAGACTAAACAAACAAATTTTTAAAGATACAAAGTAGTTTTATCATTATATATACAGAGAGAACATAACACCACAGTCATGCTGGGAATTGTGTTGGCCTTCTTAACACTCGCACTCGTCTATGGTTTAATTACACGGAGTTTTCATGTGTGCCGCGCAGGCGCAGCCCATGGGTTCGTCCCAGTCTGGTGTAGAACGGTCTGATATTCATGCAAAATGTTTTCTGCACTTAGTTCTTCCTTTTCATTAAGCACCCAAGTAAAAAGAGTTCGTTTTAAATCGGTTAACTGAATTTGAAAAGAAGTGAGGACTTCGCAAAAAAATTCGCAGCAGAGTCAAATCACGCTGCCATACTGGGAGGCTGCCATTTGTTCACCAACCGGAAGCGGTTGGAATTCGTAGTTTCTCAGTTTTCAGTTCATTCATTTTTACTAACTGTTTCAATAAATGAAAAGCAAACAAATTTTCAGAGGAATTCAGGTCAGGTAGGAAGAAATCAACAGCCAGATTAACGTTCCATGAATTTTTGAATGATTAAATGTGCCTCTCAGGCACATGGACGAGGGCGAGTGTTAATCGGCGCATGTCATGGCATCGAATTATCCAATGTCCATCGGACGAAACGAACCCCCGCCGACAAACCGGTGCAGATTCGTTGGGGCACCAATGACACGCACATCGAAGTACAGCTGTCCTATCCGACACAGGGCTGGCTGGCCATGGGACTGTCACCCGACGGCGGTATGGACCAATCCGATGTATTGTTCGGATACTTCGACGATCAGACCAATGACATCATTGTGCAGGTAAAAATACGTCGACTGTTTTTGATTGTTAGCTTTTAAATAAACCAAGCTAATTAATGGAAACAGATGCGGTAGGTTACGCCACTGTGACTTCTGCGTGTCAGTGCGTGCTGTGATCTGATTGTCACAGTCATAAAGCTTTTTGGGATCTATGTAGCAATTTTTATCCTTGTGCATCCGGGATTCATGGTTACATTTTGCGCAGTACCGTATAATAGCTCTTTGACCCAATTTTGTTTTATTTTTTTTCATTGTTTTAAAATTTTTGATCAGTTTAGTAAAATGAGAAATTAAGCTTTTATGTTTTGGTTCAGTTTTTGTGAACATTGTTTAGAAATTAATTTTTTTTCTATCCGCCTTGCTATAAATTAAGTACTTTTTTTGCTATATTATCACGATTCAGATGAATCCGCGATAGTTTTTCAGTAATGCAGCTGCTGTATTATGTTTGATAAATAGGATCGTTATTTGAAAGTAAACCTCACCGCACGCTCTCTCAACCTCAGTCTGGATGACCATCAAGACTGGCAGAAGATTTCCGGCTGGAAAAATGATACATACACCGTTTTGCGGGCCGCTCGCCGGCTGATTACCTGCGATCAGGCGGCCGACCGACCGTTTCAGGTACCGTGGTGCTGCCCTTTCTTTCCCCTTAAAATAAAATGCCTATCAATGCAGATGGTACAATAATCAAAGCGAAATAAAATTAAATAACAGTTGCCCGGAAGTGGAAATGTTTACTACAAGCTAATCAAGCTTTAGGCTTCTTTTTCTAGAATATCCTGCAGCACGTCAGTTACAATCTGCACTATAGACCGCCGTGTAGTCCCACCGCCAATATACGGCACCACAGCTTCCGCTCCTCTACCAGCATTAATTTTATTGCGCCGGACTAGAGCCCTGCACGAGCAGCAAAAGTGCTGCTCAACTCGCTCGTTTCAGCTTTCTGAAACTTCCTGCTCGGTCATCTCGCTCGCGCCCCAACCACCGCTCGCTCGACTCGCTCGTTTTCCAATTTTTCTTTGCTTCCGCTCGCTCAACTCGCTCGTAATTTTATTTTGGCAAATCGGCTCGCTCGTGAGATCGGCAAAAATTTACGTATCCATTTTTTGCACGAATTAATTATACCAAACTTTTCACCAACACAAAAACTCAGTAAGTGTAATCGGATGTTCAGAGACAATCACTTATATCTCCATACTGGTAGTCCGTTTCATTTCAGTTTTTCATTTTTTCGCTACTACATTTCTCTAATTTTCAACTTGATGTAGTTTTCTTAATTTAGTCTGAAATAAATACATACAGTAGAATGCTCAAAATTAAAATGCACCTTTCTTATGAAGCATTCAACTGATTCATAAACCCGTCAAATAATATTTTTGTTCGCTACGAGTACAAAATATCAAAAGTTAGTCCTGAGTCCCAACCGGTCTAGGAAAGTTAGTAAATCACTTCGCGCGAAGCGCGAAGGTGACGGTGGTTTAAGACCGTTTTCAGGTCGGTCAATGTAGTTTTGTACCCGAAACTTCTCCAGTTTGCACAATGTTAGCCTGTAAGCTCGCGATCGCTCGCACCCGACCATCCCGCTCGCTCGGCTTGCTCGCAATTTTTTTCAGTTGTTCGGCTCGTTCGCAAATTCGCAAAACGACGCCTGCTCGCTCGAAGTGCTCGCGAGCGCCGAGCGCTCGTGAGCTGAGCCGAGCGGCTCGGCTCGTGCAGGGCTCTACGCCGGACCAGGCGACGGAACGAGCCTTGGCCTTGCTGTGGGATGAAATGAGAATTAAAAAGGAACTGCAGTTCACCATAGGCAGCGTATGTACAAGTTTGTCCCGCATTTTCCATCGTAAAAGGCACAGAAGAGGAAGTATTTAGCGCAAAGTTCTGCTATCAGGGATTGCTAGTACTTTGTAGTTTTGCAACTGCACTACGTTTACCACAATAGGCATTTTTCGCAAACGCTCCACTTAACCATAGCACTACACTTAACCATACGCTATGGTTAAGTGCAAGCGTATGGTAAGTGTGAATACCATACAAACTCGTTGTATGGTAGCCAACTTCCAGAGGCTCCCCTTAGTTCCTGTAAACCTGATTTCATTGATTATGGTTTTTTCGGACACAGAAAGCATTTCTAAATATGAATCTTGATGCTGCAAACAATACCAATTCTCGTAGCGCAAGAGAAAAAAATAAATTGGAAGGCACTGAAAAGCCAGCTGCGCGCCGCTGGCTCAACTCTTCATACGCTGCCACCTTGATGGCGGTCGACCACTACGCCGGCAACAAGTGTTTTTCTCATGAACGAAGTGCATTTTCAAGTCTTTATTCAACAAGGTTGTAATTTCCTAAAGTTTTGAAATGGCGGCTGCCGATGATCGTTCTCAGCCTCAGGCAAAAAATCGCAGGAATCGTTTTACCGCGGAGCTTGATTTATTGCTAGTGGAAGAAGCCAGTGCACAGAATCCGTACGCAGCTCGGAATCCTCGGGAATGCTGGGAAAAGATCGCCGAAAATCTCAATACGACGAAGGTGAAGGTTGGCTCGCATTCATGCAGGTTTGGTTTTCGCACGAAGCTTATTTTAGTTCTATTTATATACAGAGATTCAAGACGTTGCTGACTGATCGCGCGTGTCAAGTTCGAGTGGACAAGTTGGTAGAGGCATTTATCAAGCAAGATCTCAGAAATCTTGTTCGAACTGGCACCGAAGAAATCTACGGCCGCATTGAAGCAGCCCTTTCCTCCTTGTCGGATAGCAAACAAGACGCCGTTGCTTTGACAGAACAGAAGAAACAGCAGAAAGCTGCGTAGGCTCAGAAACGTAATGCAGAAACGGCCATTATTCAAAGCGCCGGAAAATCGACGTTTACAAAAAAGAAACGGGTGGACGATCTCGCAGATTATCGCCTTTCTTCTTCCAGCGCATCGGGAGCTACTGAAGGATCTGATAACGATGAATGGGTGGATTCCGCCGCCGAAGAAGAAGCGGCCATGCAAAAACCGGATTATGATCCTGCAACATATGAACGCGAAAAAACTGCCCGAAGATTGCGCCAGAAATGCATGCGACCAGCAAAACTCAAACCGACTAAAACATCCGCCGAACTTGAAGCTGTCAAAGCCATAGCTGAGGGTGATAAAATGAAATGTAACATCAAAGAAAAAGAGTTGAAAAATCCGAGAATTCGAGGAAAAAAAATTTAGCAGGAGAGCTGCGAGAAAAGCAAATGGAACAAGAGAAAGAGCTCCGAAGCGCAGAAGACCAGCGAAAGTACACAATTCGCATGCGGGAATTAGACTTGCAAGAACGTGAGATAGCATGTAGAGAGCGTGAGATTGCATTGAAGGAGAAAATGAGCGGTAATTAATTTTCTGATTTTAAGTCCGAAGTATAATAAAATACACACAGCAGCACGCAACTTTATTCATCAAACGTAACTAAATATTCTTCCAGACTAGGTGGCTCTAAATCGAAATACTAGCTAGCTTGATTATGATGTATACAGTTATGACAATTGATAAGAATAACAGCTACACGGTATAGTTTGTTGACTGGTTTAACGTACATTCGCATTTGGTTTTTAAAGTCAAGAAACGCGAACTTAGAAATGACCTCTTTGAAGCCCCACTCAGCGGGTTCTCTTACCCGAGACATAGCTTTGTTTAATGCCTTTTTTCGACGATCATTCAGTACTTCTACTTTTGAGAATGGTTTTTTGACAAGCTCGCCTCTTCCGTATCCTGAGTCACCATACAGACAGAATCTGTCTGGACCAATAAACGTGGTAAACTTCTGCTGCAGTGCGTCGAGAACCTTGCTTGAAGTTAGTAGGGTGCTGTCGTGCATGGATCCTCGGTGTCCGCCGTACAAACTGCAATTCATCCCATTTGGGAGTAAAATAGCCTGCCATTTCGAGCAATGGTGACGCTTGTGACCACTAAAACACTGGCACTGGAAAAATCTTGGACGGCTGATTGGTCGCGCAGTCCCATCGATGAAACCAAAACAACCGCGTAAGACACCACCTTTTGCAGCTATGGCACCGGCATACATAACGAAATCCTCTTCAGTAAGCCAGGTCTGATTCCACTCTTCCACAAGCCATCTAAAAGTCCTGTCAATGTGGTTTAAAACCCACATAAATATTCGGCATAGACTGCACTCTGATCGCCCAAAAAACATACGCAGGTCTATCCAGCGTGAAGGATACACAAATCGGCGCAACAGAATGCACAGTGCTTCCACACCTGACGCACGATCACGTTCAGCAGTTACCACAACGTCGGGGATAAGAAGACGCTTTTGGAGATCTTCAATTTCGGGCATGGTGAATCGAAAATATCGCCAGCTTTCTCGTTCGGTGAAGACGCTCGGATCAAAAGCGAACGGAACCCAGTCATCTCGCAGTTTTCGCTTTTTCAGTATACAGAGTAGTAAAAGAAACCTGCGTCTGGAAATTATTTTGCGTTTATATAGAAGAAAAAGGTAAATAAATTTCATTTTCCGAATCGTATTCAATGATGCACATAAAAATTATGAGAGTAGTGACAAGATAAGATTCAAAAATAATATCCGTAAAATATTGCCTAATGTGGCCAAATATTGTGTATAGTTAGGGAAAGACTAATCGAGGCGAAGCGAAATGGCGGTTAGCACTTTCTTACCATAGCGTTATTTTATTTGATAAGAGATGGTTAAGGTATGGGTATGGTGTCTCAGCGAAAAACTTCTAATGTGACAACTTCAACCCTTCCTAAGATTTAGTTAATTCAAAATGAGAAAAGTTAGCATTTTATAATTTATGTACTGTGTTGTCGACTCAAGTTGGCACCCTTTTTTACAGTACAGCAAATCTATGCTATAAAGCTCTGTGCGCCGTGCAGGCGTGCATTTGAATTGCCCGCACAGTGGGAAACATACTTACAGGGCGGCTGGCAGCGACTGCCGCCAAAACACGACCGACCATTAAGAATGGCTACGTGAACTTCGCTTTATTCGTCGTAAAACAGAACTCTGTACACAAATAAACGATCATCAATTCTGCATAATAAACCCCAAACATAAGAAAACCTAACATCACTTTGAAAGAATATGCAAAAAACAACAGGACGTTATTCTCCATTCAGTAACTGAGGATCGAAAAGGCTAATTTCCAGTTCACTGGGTTGCTCATCAGGAACATGATTTTCATCGATTTCAGCATAGTTCTCTGCTGTAATTATTCCCGCTGCACGAAATGAACTCTTTATACATTCCGGAGTAATTTTGTACGCTGCTCGCGAAACCATATCGATAAAATCTTGACGATTCGGCTTTTTGAGATACCCGGACTTGGTGCAGTTATTTGGATTTTGCTCTCGGCGCCACTTCTCATATTCAGTCTTATAGAAGGCTTTGAACGCTTTATTTATTCCCACATCCAATGCGGAGTAGCGGCCGGTCTGCCCAGCTGGAATTAACAATTGCGAAACACTACGCTCTTCCAGCATCTCGGCACTAGAATCCATTTTGTGGACTGTATACTGATCGCGAATCAAGGTCCTGACGCGACCGTCAAAAGGAAACGTCGTGCCGATCCACTCATGGTCCAAATCTTCAGTCCACCACGCAGATTTTGAGCTTGCAATAATTATATTTGTGGGTGCCTTTAGCGAACGCATTATCCCATCTGAAAGCTTTTCTGTTTCTGCTGCACCCTTGAACACAATAACGGCCGGCAACAGGGAACCATCGGCCGACACTGTCAATGTGACCGTAAAACCTTCTTTGTCTCCTGGTGGGCGAATTAACCTCACTTGCTTGGAGCCGACGGGCACTACGGAGTGAAGCTTAGGCGCAACCAGCCGGACCATCGTCTGATCCATGTTCAGGATCCGCTTCAGGTCACCCGCATCGCTACCGCACTCCAGCGCTGCGTTCAAATCTATCATCGCATCGATATACTGTTCTTCCTCTTCCTAATATAATACACAATAAATTATCAGACAACTGGTTTGTCTTCACATTTACTGGAAAATTTAAAATTACGTTTACTCACAATATCCTCCCGTGTCATTCCCTGCTTGCGGGATATGTGCGTAGCTGCGCGATAGACCAGTTTATTTCGCTTTTTGAAATCCACCAGCCATCCTTAAGAAGCCTTGAACGCTGGATTACAAGCTAACAACAGCGCATGTTCTTTAATCATGTCGTTAGTCACACACAGGCCCTTTTCAAACTGCTCGAGTATCCATTTCGTCAGAGGCGGATCGATGTGCTGGAAACCGCGACCGCTGCGTCGTCTGCGCTTTTTCCCTTTACCGACAGGGATGCCTTTTCACAATTCTCTGAAACATTTTCTTACGTCAGTATACTTACTGTGAAAAATGAAATGAAAACTCACGAAATCCACCGTCGAAGTGTTGTTTCCGAAACATGTGGTTGAGATTTGGCAAACTTGCGAGGAGAAAGACCTGATGCCTGGAAACTAAGCATGATGCTTTTCACGAATTCAGAACTATACTGTTTCGTCATATTAGTTAAAAAAAGATATCCCAGCAAAAAACAAACAATCTTTGCCAGTTATCAAATTTTAAAATGCTAATTGTCGTTGTTAACGGACAGGGGTTTTTTTGGCGGCAGTCGCTGCCAGCCGCCCTGTAAGTATGTTTCCCACTGTGCGGGCAATTCAAGTGCACGCCTGCACGGCGCACAGAGCTTTATAGCATAGATTTGCTGTACTGTAAAAAAGGGTGCCAACTTGAGTCGACAACACAGTATATGGATAGTTTATAATTTTGACCGATATTTTGCATTCGTCAGCCATGCCAAATGCGTGTAAAGCCTAACTGGCGCGCTGCAGTATGAGCTATGGCGTTTAGCGTAATTCGTGAAATTGTATTACTTTTGTCGCTGTGTCAATGTGAAATTGCGTGTGTTACCTGGCACCGGCAAGCGGCCAGTGACCATATTACCGGCATCCCATACCAGCGGTCGTCCAAGGACGCAAGTTATTTTATTAGTTTATTTTATTAGCCGAAAGTGTATCTTTGTGTTCGTGCCTGAATGCTGTTTGGCGATTGTGTTTTATGATAAAATTTGGCGTATGTGTGCGGATGAGTGTTTGTTGCAAGTTTTATGGTCCAGCTTTGCTGCGGACTGATTGCACGGTAGACTGCACTTTCGTATATTTGGTGTACTCACTTTCCATCGGATATAAGCGTTTGTTTCCTCTTTCATTTTTATCGAACTTTGACTTTCCTTTTCCTGCTGGTGCTTTTGGTTGTTTGATTAAAGTTAGTGAAAACGATAACGTATCGTTTATTCGCAAAGTAGGCAACAGCGTAACAGTAAATCACACACAGTTCCTTTTACCCACCTGCGGCATTGAGGTTTCACGTGACAAGCTTGTAATACGAAGAAACACAGAAGAACAAAAAAGAATCTTAATATTGCTTTGATACGAAATTTACCTATTTGTATCAACTTCGTTACGTTACAACTTTTCATAAAACACTTTTCTAATACATACAATCTTAGTAAATTGAATAAATACTCATTCCATAAAACAACTTTTTTGTCGAGTGTCTTTCGAGTTACCGTTTCGTCCGCATTACTGTCTCAAAGCTGCCGCCTTTAACAAGGGAATTTCGGGAATTTTGACCACCTTTAGGGAGCTTTGTCCCGTGCTGCAGGTCTCCGTAACCGCTGACGAGGACACCGTGTACTGGTGCGGCATTCAGAGGATTCCCGTGTTCGAGAAGAAATACCATGCCACTGGGGTAAAACGTGGTGCAATTGCATGACGAGCTGCTTTGCAGTAACGTGGTATCCCGCGTAAATAATGCGTGCCGGACATACTTATTTGTAACAGACGCAACCGATGATGGACCCTCGGGACGTGGCCAACATCCATCATACTTAAATTTGGTACCATGTATCATGTATCAGGTCATTTCCCTTGAGAACAAATCCAGATGAAAACCCTTCCCCAATAACAAAGGTTACTCGTATAATACAAAAATAAATCGACTGCTGTACTTACATCGACGCTCCCGATTGTTGTGATGCACCCGGACCAATGCGAGCTTTCCTGACATTTCCGGTCCCCAGGGTTGGCCGACTTTTTTGGGGAACCAGTGCACGTCCTGTTTAATCGAAAGCCACCGACAATAATTATCACCGAATCAAACAGTTGTTTTGTATTTTGTTAATCCGTTCGAAGGAACACTAGCATAATATCGAACAATATGCGCACGGAATCACAGATACTATACCTCAGCACCGATAACCCAGCCGCCCAGCAAACCCGGACAATACTTCATGATAAACGGAGAACCATCACAAGGGAATCTAACTTGTTCCAGTTCGGGTGCATCGCCTGGAATGGCGTCACAAGCGTACACCCATCTGACCAAAACTTGCACTTTCGCGCTCCCCAAACACATTTTGCCTTGTTTCATGGCATTCTGTGGACTGTAGCCAAATGATTTGTATACACTGACGGGAAACCTGTTTTTGCGTGCAACACCCAGTTGGAGATTTGGCTGTAAGAGAATTTCAAAAGTTATCTAAACAATATGTTGTATTCCGAGCCATGAAAAACAACTTGTTTGTGACTAAAACAATTCTTTAGTTTGTCCCCAACCTTTTGAAATGTCGCTCTTGGTATCTGTTTAGAAACGGGCACAATGCGAGCGTTTAAGTTTTGAACTTCGCCGTCTATTGAGCTACGAGCTATGGAGCTCGTACGCTACTGACCGAAAAGGCGCTCAGCACAGTTCATCGTGTAAGTCCAGCCACACGTGGTGGATGCGGTGATCTGTTATTCAAAATGTACAGCTAACTGGATCTGCTATTGATAAACGTCAAGGTACAAATGATCTGGCAACGTAATGCCATGAAACAGTACCAAAAACCTGTTTGGTAGATACAGTGCAAAAAGTTTGCGCGAAAGTGAAAGTTTTCGTCCATGTACAATGTACACGAATCTGGTACCATGTACAGATACCGGATCACTTACCCGAACAATTTAATAAAGCTGGCAGATTATAGCTATGCAGCCTCTAATAGCCTGTCTCGCCACGAACTTTAAATACGTTCTATAAGATAAAGTGGCCGAAGTTCTGTAAAACAGGGTCTACCAATGGCACAGCGCTTAATCTTACAGAACGATCGATACAGAGCAACGAGACAACAACTTAAAATTTTTCCAGTTATGTGGTCGAAAGTTTCAGCGCACAGCGAGTTTCGTACTCACATCATAAATTGATTATTCACAAACTGCTGGTCGATACAGGCGTTGTTTATCTTTATTTTAGCTAGTGTAACGCTTTATTGCGGACCCACTGATGTCAAAACTGGAACGATCAGCGCTACTAGTGAACTCAAACAGGAAGTATCACTCATAAGACTTGTATGTTAAAAGGCACTGTATCATCCGAAGACTGTGGTTGCCTAGAGCGCGGAACGCGTTGGGACAGGCGTTAGTGATTTAAAGGAAGTTAGAAGTAAAGGAAAATATTTTGTTATTGCATACACTTGGTGAGATCAACCTGCACTTCTGGTGAGAATGCGAGTTCTGTATCGTAACGGAGCCAGAAGAGTTCCTTTTAGATACAGAGCACTTTAACCTCGAGCGTCTAGTCAGCGTTGAGGGGTGGGGTCAAAACGTTACAGAACTTCCGGCTCTGTATCTTACAGAACTCACTTAAAGTGCGTAACGAGTGGGCCTAGTAATTGTTAAAATGTAGCATTGTGATCAGTTAGCGTTAATAGCGCATGCTTAATTTATTCGCCAGCATTTGCCGACAATTCGGGAATGAAATTTTTCTTAACGGATCAGCTGAGGGAGTATGATTCTGGAACATTGATAACCGGCATCCTTAGTTTAGACTGTAAGCAGCATTGGCCTTTAGAATGCAACCGATAAGAAAATATTTAATATTATTTGCTTGTGTAGTTACGATGACCTTACCGCCGGGTCAGAAAGTGTTCAATATTCAAGGACATTGCCTGGAGTTTTGTACCAATTCGGTAAGACTGGGGAGCTGAATTCCGTCAGTTTCCATTACGCATAACATTTCTATTACGTGCACAGGTGTAGCGCTAACGATGTACAGATTATCTGCATAACCGTTTCAGCTACCAGAGAAAGGCATAACCATTTTCTCCAGCACGATTCACATGCATACCCGTGGTATGTAAATGGGATTGGCATTAGAATATTATATAAACAGGATACAAGCTTGGTCGACAGGTCTGAGTGGCGTGGTGCGACATTTGCGTGGTTCTCAGGAGCTGCCGATCATTGATATTAATCCTACTTACGATTTCGACTACCAGACAGCCCAACCGGTTCTTCCATTCCGAAAATTCTTACCGGTAAATTAAGTACCCATTAGCCATCACCAATTAAATCAGCATGCCGGTGCACGAATTCATAATGCCGATTACATTGCCTGTTGTACCGGTACCACATATCGATTACGATTAGTAATGTAAATTAAGCGTATTACTGTTTCAACTTTTGGACTAATAATCAATACGCGCTGTTCATAGAGCCTCAGCTTCTGCTTTAATATTCGAAACTAACACTTCTTTAAAGGTATAATCGAGCTTGCAATGGAAAATATTTGAATATTTTATGCAGGGCGATCGGATTATTATGGAGTGCAATTTTACCACGGAGAACGACATTCAACCTGTCTTTGTATGTTAACCCGAAACTGAAATTGTCGGTGGATAATCAAGTATCCGTGAAGTTGTATAAGTGGGATTTTTTGTGAAGGGCGGTGAAGGGTCCATGGAAGAGATGTGCCTGGCTTTTCTCATGTACTATCCAAAAGCCGGACTGAAAACCTGCGGAACGAAATTCCGTGCTGCAGACTACTTGGCTATGATGGCACAACCAAGGCCCAATCAGTACGCAACAGCGTACTTAATTTGCATAAAGCATTATAAACCCTTTTGTACCATAAACAACAAATAATAAAATGCCAAAAAATAATTAAATTATACAATAATAAGATAAGTACGTTAAAAAAAAGCGATTTAACTTTAACATAACTATAATTTTGTAATCGACTGTACTGTTGTTCAGACCCGCCTTCCTGCCTAAATTGACTCCGGAAATTGCAGAAATCCTCAAGTCGGGTACCAGCGAAAAGAGCGATGCTCACCGATCCATCGTGGAAAACATACAGCCGCAGGCGCAGAAGTACTTCAGCTCGCGCACCTGGAGCGAAGAGGACGCGAAACCACTGCATGATTTCTACACGAGGGGCGTCAATTACTGTACATGAGCATATGCATGTCGCAGGTACGTGACGATAATGCGAGCCAATATACAATGCTTAATTGTTGCCTTCCTTTACGTGGTAATTTGCGGTAGGAAACGTCTCGAGATCGATGACGGATAATCCGCCCGTGATTGACCGATGGGTTCCCAAGAGGAGCGATTCCTGCGAGCTGCCTTAATAGGGGTGCAATTTACAATTGTTCTTATGTGTGTAGCTTAAATAATTCCGATGCAGAAAGTATAGTTTTATGCCTATTTCGCTTTGGTGCATCTGTGGTGTTTTGGTGTGCACTTGATACTTACAACGGAAATACTGGTTTTCATTTGCATTTTAAAGTTCTCATATTCACCATGTATTCATTTCCAAATTACCAATCTATATAGTGGCTCAGAGCTGTTCAAACCTGGCAAGACATGGATTAAAGCCAAACGTATTCATTCAGAAAACAACAATATAAATACCGGGTTATTTTCTACAGACAATGCTTTATCTAGCTTTAATATCCGCAGGCGTAAGTTGTTCTTGTGCTTTCATTGTAAGCCATCTGGCAGGAGAGAACGGACAATCCACAAGCGTTTTTAGTATTATTTTTTATTCCACGCGTCGGCAGTTTTGGAGCTCGGTCGAAAAGCGCAGCGTCGAAAAATGCATGCACTCCTCTGCTGTGTGTTCCTCTTGATGCTGCATGTCGGCCACGCTATCGAATTGATCAACGTCCGCCGAACAACAGGCCCCGCCCCCGACCGCCCAGTGGAGATCAGCTGGGGCACCAATGAGACGCACATCGAAGTACAGCTGTCTTATCCGACACAGGGATGGCTGGCCATGGGATTATCACCCGAAGGCGGCATGGACCAATCGGATGTACTGTTCGGATACGTCGACGATCTGACCAATGAAGTTATCGTTCAGGTAAAACCGCCTTGCGTAACATTACCAAAAGTATACTTTTGAAAGCGCGAAAGGAATTACAGTTTATTACCTAGTTCACGGTAGGAAAGCACGTAAAAGCTTGTGAAAAATTATATTTTGTGAAATGTTTCAAATTTAGGATCGCTATTTACAAGCCAATTTGCTGAAAATGTCGGTGAACTTAAGTCTGGACGAGCAGCAAGACTGGCAAAAGATAGCCGGTTCCAAAAACGGCACATACACCGTGATCCGCGCCGTGCGTCTTCTGAAGACCTGCGACAAAGCCGATCACCCTTTTCGTGTAAGATTGTCGTTTTTAGTTAGTGACTAGACTTGGTGACGAATGTCGTCAAATATGTTCGTCGGCATTTGTTCAGGATGCTCTGCAGCATGTCATCTACAGCCTGCATACCAAACCGCCAACCACTCCCACTGCGCACATCACTAAACATACGTTCAAATATTCGACAAATATCAACTTTGTGGGCGCCAGTAGCACAGCGGAAGGCGATCGGACACCGGACGGGAAGAGCGCTTTACAGCTAGATGGAGCGGGGAGCAAAAAGCTACAGTTCACTATCGGCAATGTACGTATTCTGTAAACACGAGTTAAAATATCTGTAGTTATTTTACCGGCAAACAAATCTATCCGATAGATTTGTACATACAATACATAGGTATAATACGAGCGCAAATTATCAAGCGGAATTGAAAATCCTATAAAAATTACTTACTGGTTTCTGAGATGTTGTCAATACACTTTTCTTGGCAGGTTTCAATTACGGGCGATTTGGATACGGTGTACTACTGTGCAGTACAGAAAGTGCCGACGCTGGATAAAAAATATCACGCTATTGCGGTATGTTGCACCCAGGAATTCTTTGATTGATTTTAGATGAGATTGATTTTAATTATGCCCTTTTCAGACCCAACCGTTGCTGGACAAGGAAAATTTGCCCTACATCCATCACATGCTGGTATATTCGTGCAATGATATTCCTAAAGATGAACCGGAACTGATCAAGGGCAAATTTCCCTGCAGTCCCACTGATGGTTCGACGTTCATGATGAAGTACTGCCCTAACCTACTGGGTGCCTGGGCCATGGGACAGGCTGTGAGTGCTTAACATGCATCACTAACTTCCTTGTTCAGCTTGTAATCCGTTGTTACGAATAAAACAAAGAATTTGCGAAAGAGGCAACTAGTATGTGAGGCCGTGAGCGCCCGGAAATTTCTGGATGCGTTGAAGTTATCTTGTTCTGAATAACTCTGCTTTTGTTAAAAGGACGTTAATCCGTATCCCAAAGAAACCGGCCAACCGTGGGGACCGGAAATGTCGGGGAAATATGTGCTTGTACAGTTGCATTACAACAACCCGGAACGCCGATGTATGTATGGGATATGTCGAGTGTATTCACAACAGAACTGATTCTGACATTGGCGCTGCCTTTCTGCGCTGCAGCATTCGTTGACAATTCGGGAATGATCTACCATTTAAGCGATCAACTGCGCCAGTACGATATGGGAACACTGATGACCGGCTTGCTTGGATTAGACTGTGAGTTCGAGCAAGTATTTGAAAAATTATGAAAGACACACATTCCCGCTGTAGTTTTCTTTTATTAATTTCTTTCTGTAGTTACTATGACGTTGCCTCCAGGACAGAAAGTCTTTACTGTCCAAGGACAATGCGTGAATAATTGTACCGAATTGGTAAGTACACCCGGCAGCGTTATTCAGTAGTCACTGGGAATTCAATTTTGCTAACTGTGCCTTTTTTGTGTAGTTTCCCAAAGAAGGCATCACAATTTTCTCCAGCGTTATTCACATGCATACAAGAGGTATACATATTCGCCACACCTTTGGGCAACACTATTCTATTAGCAACACTATTATTCATACAGTATTTTATTGAGTTTAGTGATATTCATTGTTCGCTAGGTCTGAGTGGCGTGGTACGGCACTTCCGCGGCTCCAAAGAACTGCCACTCATTGACGCTAACCTGAAGTATGATTTCAACCTCCAAGCAACGCGGCCTGTCATGCCGTTCAGGAAATTTCTTCCTGTAAGTGCACCAGACAATAGGCACATGTCTTGGCATACTGTTCGCTCTATTGGCTCTATTTTCTTTCAGGGTGATCGGATTGTGGTAGAATGCAATTTTACCACGGAGAACGATATTCAGCCCGTATTTGTATGTTGAAATTCGAAATGAATTTCCAAACTGCAAATTTTTTTTATTTTGTTGAAGGGCGGAGAGGGTTCTATGGAGGAAATGTGCTTAGCCTTCCTCAATTACTATCCTAAATCCGCGCTAAAGGTCTGTGGAACGCGATTTCGTGTTCCGGATTATTTGGCCTTGATGTCGCAGCCCCGCCCCAACCAGTACGCCAATCACATAGTAAAGAACAAAACAGCATTCACAGCCCTTTCCTTTGTAATTCAAATAGATCGGCGTTTCGACCAAAACTGACGCCGGAAATGGCGAATATTCTCATGAGCGGTACCAGTGATCTGATGCCAGCACGCCGCCTTATGGTCAAACACCTGCAGCCGCAGGCGCAAAAGTATTTCAGTAGCCGCACGTGGAGCGAAGCCGACGTCAAACCGCTGCAAGATTTCTTCACCAAAGGCGCTAACTACCTGGGTATCTGCAATGTACAGGTGCGGAATAGCTACCGTTAGAAAATTTTCGAGGATAACCGGAATGACGGTTGACTTTTCAGGGGATTCTGACACCGATTCCTAATGACAATCCGCCGGTGTTTGAGCCGATGGGTTGCAAAAGACACCGATACATGCGAATAAGGGCACTTTAGTGAGTTGAGATCAGCATGAACGCTCATTTGACGGGTATATTGAATCAAGCACATTGTATGGCTTTCATCGAAGAATGCATCATATTTTTGTAACGTTTTAAGAACAACATTTAAATAGCGTGACTTCTTCCTTGTAAGCGCGTTTAAAGTTTTCACATATCCAGTAGACTACAAGTGGGCCACAAATTCACAACTCACCTTTTCCGAGTCACAGACATATACCGTGATATGGTTAAGCATAAGGTGCATGACTGTTAACCTGTGAAGATTACTTTATGGCCGAATTATTTTAAAACAATTAGCAATATAAGTACTAAACTGGATTAATTTCATCATCTCAGAGTTAATTAATATGTCAGTGTTATGTAACATCTCAGTGTTATGTAATTTCATCATCTCAAAGTTTAACATGAAAGGTTAAATATCATGACCAAGACTTGTGCCATCATACGAGTACTACCATAATTTCTATTTTACATTTATCTGCAACTAATGTACTCGTACAAAGTAAAGTCAAGCAGCTGCGCTCCATGCTAAACTTTAAGAACTGTGACATGTTGCCTTTTATTTCGTTTACCGTGTGTCGTTCTGTACTTGTATCGTTTCTTTACTAACAGACCAACCCTTCCGAGCTTGCTGTGCCGCAAATAATTAATTAAGTTATTCACAAACGTTCAAAAATCGAAGCCATAATGTCTGCCGTGACGATTTCTAGTGAACTCCAAATTAATTCTTGAGCGCCTATTCAGGCAACTCTGCCATACAAAATTTTGGTCAATCCAGATAAAACGTCCGCATTTCACCTTTGCCCTACAGATGAACGTGTCGGAAAAAAATTGTTCCTAAAACATTGCTGGCGTAATGTACCTTGATAGAAACCGTGCCACGAGGGCGGACACGCAGTCCGGCACATGCCGCCAAATCAGCGGCCGTCTCACTAAGATGTATAAATCCGCCAGTACCGCTGCTATCCATACGCGAGGCGCAGTTGATGGTGTCACCAAATCTATCAAAATAACGAAACACGATGTTAATAAAACGTTTTTCTTAAACTTACTGTGATAATTGTCAGGGAACGGTCAGCAACAAACTTACAAACAGTATCGCGGTCGCTTCTGTCCGACGATTCCAGCCGCAACTGGTCCTATTACGGGTTCAACCGATAAAAAATACATTACGTTTTTTACTAAAGATTGCTTTTTCTTGTGCACCGGAATCGATTCCACATCGTAGCTGGATTGGTCCGTTAAAATACAGTTTCAGAAAGAGCGCACGGAACTGCAGCGCCACTCGGCAGATTTCTTCGCAGTGCCGGTGACCGTTGCGATCTGGCACTCCGCTAACAACCTGTAATTGTTTACTTCTTATTAAATCTTGTAATCTTTTAAAAATATTAGTGGTTACCATATATGTTACTCCGATGGTCTCCATTTTGTAAGCATCGAAAGAGCGCAGCGCCAAGTCAAATGCCGTGTAGACTTTATCCAGTAGCTCAGTGAACCTGGCGACGGAGTCCGTAGCTAAAACCTGCTCGTATCCCAGAACGGAGCAAAACATAACCGTGGCGCTGTCGTAAATCTCTGGCGTCACGAAAATACCACAGCGCAACCGTTCGAACACCGACCTGCCAAATGAACTTAACTATTAAAATTCCAAAATTTTGTTTGCAACGTTTTTTCGATTGTAACGTTAAGCCGGTAGACCAGCTGATCAATAATTTAATGGAGATGTCGAGGCCCAGTTTAGTCACAAAATCAAACCAGGTGTTCCAGCCTACACCTAGAAGCCGGTTTTCGAGCCACGATGCCACGGTTTTTGAACACTTACTCTCACATGCTCTTACAATTACTGCATTAGTACTTCTATAAACAAAGAATAAATTGGTTGCGTAACGAGCAATAAAAGTTGTGGTGAAAAGACCATACCCCCTGAAATTGTACAGAGTACGTACGGTCTGTACGTGCACGAACACCTTGTACATTCAAGAAAGCGTTAGCGTTGCAGAACTTGGTAATATGTACGTACTTTGGAAAGATCTCTAGCAGGATTAAATCGCTTTTTCGTTTTTCGGCTACATATTCTTGGGTGCGCTCTGTGACCAAGTGTTCCAGCTCAGCGTGATAGCTGGCCAGGCGTTTGATCAAGCGATCAATCAGGGACGCTGCCGTGTCTAAACTCTCCACTTGTAAGATGTTGCTGATACTTTGTTTAATCTGTGCGATTTTTGGCCGACATTCCGGCTGTTCGTCCCAACACTGCTGCATTAGTCTGACTAGTCGGTCTGTCTGTGCGGAGCCGGTCAGCACCGGCACGAACGGACGGCAGGGAAACATGCGGTCAGCTGCAGTGGTTTGTTTGACCTTGGTGATGACATCTGAAAGGATCATCGAAAACATACTCTGGGAAATTTTGCAGTTAGCCTTACTCCTGATAATTTGTAATGGTTTTCCAGGGATCACGTAAATATACAGCGTAAATTATTCATTTATAATGTGTATCTGACTAAAGAATGTTATTAAAATTTAATTAAAAATATTTAACAATTTTCTACCGAGGGCTGCCAAGCGAGAGATGTCAGCCACCGGACCCAGCGTAAACGGTCCAAGTTGATAGAGAATCTCATGGGTCATAATGCCCAAAGAATAAATATCGGAAGCGGCACTCTTGGGCTTGTCTTTCCGCAGTACTTCTGGTGCGGTCCACAGGAGCTTTCTGGCATAGACCACATTTTGGTTGGCACGCGCACTAACCCGTAGCGAAGCACCGTTGATTTTGTCGTTCAAACAGTCGCCGATGCGTAGTGAAAACCATTGGTTGAGTAAGCATTTGGTCGACCGGAGACTGCCATGAAAATGCAGCGCCGATTTGTGGAGGAAATGCAAACCCTGTCGGCAAAATTACACAGGTGATGTTAAAACTGATTTTTCTAGCAAAAATTTTAGCAAAGAAATAACTGTGCTTTCAGATAATTTAGGGAAAATTTTACCAGGGTTAAATCGGTGATGAAGGACAGCATAAGTTCACTGTCCATTCGATGGGCATCCGCTAGGAAATCCGCCAGGGAACCTCGACTCACATAATCCTCCACTATGCATGGTTTTTCTAAGCATAATCCGAATGTTGCGTTGATATTAGTGTGACGTAGTCCCCGCGCCTAAACTAGGTATACTGTACTTTGGCTTTTAAAATGAATGTTTCATTCTGGATGTGAGATTGAAGTGCGTACCGTGCTCATAATTTTCGATATTTCACTATACGACATCACCCGCCCAGTGGCAGGGTAATCCATCTTCGTGATCCAGCATTTGGTACTCCTCAATTTCGCAGTGCGGCCGACATTGCTCTTCACGGCGGAGAACGATGATGGCACGCGTAGCCGTTCGGCAACATGGCTTTTGGCTACTGAGATTGGCCATTCGTCGTCAAATGCCAGTTCCCGGGGTGAGATGATCCACCAGGCATCCCCGCCGTACTCCGTGCCACACTTTCGCCTTTAAAACAAAATTAATGTTTCAGTTTTAAGCATTCATGAAATGGGCAATGGGCAGCGAGTTTCACCGGGCAGCGTAAAAAACCGCTATGCCGAACAATAAGGTAATCCCTATCGCGGTTATGACGCTGCCATAGGTCACGGAGTGATCCAAACATAAATCGTTGCGGAGACCGCATTTTGGCCGATCCAAAGGTGCGCTCCCGTTCATCCAGATAAAGCCCGAATCGGTGCTGCCTAAGATCTTGTCTTTGCTGTTCATTGTGAAAAGCACCTAGGAAAGACAGCCAGCAACCGCTTAAACTTGATTTGATACCATTAATCCATACATTTATAGAAATTATTTTTCGTGCAGATTGCTGAACAATGTAGAAAATTTACGTAGTGTGCAAGTGTTTGTTCTGCGATTTATATTACAGAAAAAGCGTTTTTACAGGCAGATATTAAAGTACCTTGAAAACGCTGGATGCTGCATCAAAACCTAGTATCTGCACTTCGCTGACGCGGAGGCCTTCACTGTACCGTACGGTCTTCGAAGCCAGGTCAAATGTCGAGTTAGCAAAGTAGTGGCGAAACAACCGTCCGCTGATGGTGGTCATGCCGGCAAAGCGTTCATAATGTCGATCGTAGGTCTGCAAATACCTGACTATAATTTCTGGAATTTGCTTGAACCGTTCATGAAATTTATTACTGTAGCGGTTAACGGCTCGACCAAGTTGCACCACTGACCTTTGCTACGCTTTCCAGTGCTTCGAGACAAGAAGCAGCAAACTGGTTACTCTGGAAATAAAATGCAGGTTTCTGAATGGGATTGAATATGTCGGCGATAGGTTACATAATGGTGCACCTCCATGTCACGATCGGCAATGTTAAACAGCTCCTGACGGCGTTGTTGAATTTTCTGCATCGTTGTGGCTACCATGGTCCAGTTGGGAAAGGTGGGTTGAATAATCAGCGTGCTCTGCAATGCTTTAAGTGTTTTCTGCAATTTACGGCAGAAATCAGCTTCTTACTTTAAAGTTTAAACGGGGTTCTGTACCGACATGACCGTTACCGAGTCGCATGATTGATTGTGCGAACGCATTCCACCGCATGTAAATGGCAGATCATCCGGAACAAGAAACGAATACGGAAAAATGAAAGCCTATTAAAGGGACCTATCGTCAACAGTGAATTACAAGAGACGAATTCAATAAAATTAAATTAGTGATTAGCAACGTGTGCAATTATTTTCTCATGAATCCAAACATGCTTTTCTAAAACTCCCTATCAGAGAAATATCTTAATAGTCGTAAGCAGGCTAAGCTTTCTGAAAAATTTAAAAAAAGTTGCAGCGCAAAAGACTGTTGCTTACGTATTGACCATTGGCAAAGCCAAGCTCTTCCGCAACCGCCTAGAAACACAGCTTCGGTTTATGTAATACAAAATAATATAATTCGCAAACATCTTTTTTCATCACATATACCAGAAATCGATGCTGCCGGATGGACGTGGTACATGAGACAATAACTACAAGAAATCGAGGATGATCGATTACAAAGCTATAAGGTGCGGATAAAGTTCATTTTACACCACAGCGATTCCCTTAATTTCCAAAAATTATGTTACATATCTCCCTTACTTCTGGTGTAATCGGAAGCGAGCCGTAAGGCAAAATGCCATCCGTTGACGTCACTATTCGTCGTATCCGAGTCCAAATTAATCCGCTGCACCTGTACATTGGAACCGGACAATGCTTCCAGAAAATACCGGCATGTCTGATTGTAGCGCAGGGCATTGATCGTATCCGTTGACATGCGATCGATTAATACAGCCACCGAATGCCATTGAAAATTCTCCATAATGCTCAGGAATGAGTGGCCGAACATGGGCAGGTTCAAAGGACCGGCCGATATTACCGATGGAAAGCGAATGGGGTCCGTGAGAAACGGATCATTCAAAGTGCTAAAAAAGTTCAGTTTATTAATGGAACTTAATAATTTTAGATAAGCGTATTCTGACCAAATTTTATTACTTCGGTTTACAAAAAGCTTGAAGAAAACTTATTTGTTACAGGTCAAAGCAGGGCGCCATCCGAGGGAAACCGAGAAACGGCCGAAAAATGCACCGATGGGTGAATTGAACACTGCACCACGGCGCAGTGTGTTGAAAATCCTTGAAAGACTTTGTCGCTGTATATGAGCCGCTTCTCTCCTCACACAGGCGTAACAAAACATTACTTTTTAATTCCGACTTTTTGTGTTTTCAGAAGTTTTGCAACATTTAAAAAATCCCACTGAATAGCAGTAATGAATGGTAGCGGTAAAAGTCATGACGCATTTCATCGTACCATGAAAGCGCCGTGATGTCCAGTTCCCGAGCAAAATCTCCAACATGTAGAAAATAATTGCCGCACACTGCCAAACACACCCAGAATTATCAAAGACGCTTTTAACCTTTACAACCTGGGAAGTCATGCATGTGATCGTATCCGCCTACCGGTGGACGGTACTATAACCGTTAATCCGTTCTCGTGTAGTTGTCCATCCCTGTACAAGTCCTGTAAACTCGCCATAATCAAATCTAATTCCATATCCGTGCAAGGAATTACGGGATCCCCGTATTTGGTTGTCACCGAGATATTATGGGTTGTCGCATAGCTGTCTTCTAATTCGGCGGCGACGGTTTGAAACAGCGGCACCATGACTCTGTACCCACTGTGTCCACTACGCCCGGACGATATGGAGACTAGATTTATTTGGCTATTTGCTAAATAAGTATTCAGAAAAATTATTACAGCGAGTGCCGTATGTGTCATATCAAGGCGTAAAATAAAACTTGATAAGGATATAAAAGACTGAGGATTACGCTATAATAACAAATCGATAACGTGCAGCAGCAGTTAGACAGGAACGGCATACTTCGTTGAAGAAAAGTAACCAGCCGTGGCTAACACGGAAACCAATCGACCGTTGGCGCAGCCAAGAAGGAACGACACTCCATTTTCGGATTAGTGATAATTACTGAATGCGATACTGCCGGCACTCGTGCATACTTAAAGGGTAATAACGTATTTATTTCTAGGACGTTAGTTTTTAATTTACCGAGCAACACGATCCTGTAGTGTGGTCGAAACCGGATACTGTGTAATATCTCTTTATTACGTCCTTGTCGACATCAACCTGGACCACTTGCCGGGGTTGCTGCTCAACGTAACCTTTCAAGTACTTTTTTACAAATGTCTAAAATTTCTCGAAACAGATACCATTGACACTTTAGTCTCTGGCTTTCCGTAGTTTTATTAGTACACTATGTTATGGCACCGAAACGTGGCTTCTGTTTTGGGAACTGTAGATTGTTCTGAATAACTAGAAGAGTAAATAATAATAAATAATAATAATGAAGTTTATTGTCTTTGCAGCCCCCGCTAGGCTGCAGACATTGACACAGAAAGCAGTAAACATGACAAAACTGTTCAGAACCACATAATGTAATAAAGTTTACTTGCTCTTCTACAGCTTTCGAGCTTCGGTGTTCATTGGGTAAAGCTGTACAGTAGTGTCTATCGAAATTTTTAAAACTTGGTACATGGAATGCTTTATACGTAATATACGGTGGAATGTCGTAGTTAGTGGCCTTTTGTAGCAGATTTGCTGTGCACATCTGAGATTAATTTTACTGATAAAACACGGGGTACTCGTGATGATTGTTTGTGGCCATGGCGGCATAATACATGCAACTTATGTTACGTATCTTATAGTGGCATCGTTGTAAGTGCTGCAAACCGTATACAATCCAGATATCCTGGGTGTGTAAACAATTTTATGCGACAATAAAATGAACGTGAGATATCATGGACGCTGACCTGTCTAAAAATAACGTGATTTCCGTAAAAATATTACGGCCTCTTGGTGGCTCAGTGAAACACATAAAATAATTCTGGCCTTGCATGGAATGCCGTTGCATGAATTCCTTTTGCTTAGCTGCTTTCACCGAGCACCTGTGCACCGTTTTAAGTTGCCGTCTTTTCCGAACATTTTGTTCCGCAGTACCGCACATGAGATCAGACGTCTCCGACTTCCTTGGATGTTTGATAATTTTCCACTAAGCTCATTTAATGCGGCGCTAAGTTAAATAATGTGTCGTTGGTTTATATAATGTAAATAACTGTACATCAACTGCAAAATAATCTATAAAACTCCGAGGCCCTAAAATACTATTTAAGCAGCTCATTTCTTTGGGGAGCAAAATATCCCATGCTAGTTCAGTAACAACACTTGGAGCTTTGTGGCGTAATTACGTACGTGTAAGTTGCCTGCAACATGCACCTGTTTTGCGTGACTGTTGTTACAATTGGTGTTTGTATTGTGGGCAGTAGCTGTGTAGTGCCGTGTCTTGGGTGTACATCATGCTTAGATATTCCGCCACTGTGCCGGGATCTGCAGATTTCGGCATCAGTCAGCTGTGTGGATGTGCCATGCGATTATACCCTGACACGCGTGGAAGGGATCGAACTTACAGTAAGTAGTTTAGCGCTTTTCTGTGGCACAGTGCAACAAAAATGAAACAATAAATTTAATGTTTGACCACTACGTAAATATTTTTAATAAGTATCGTCATGTAAGTAGAAACTGAATATTAAAACAAACGAGAGTCATAACAGAAACACCTTTCACCGAAGCGGTTAAATTAAATATGTGTGCAGTCGGTCCAAACTCTAATAATTCTACCGATCTGACAGCCCGAAAGCATTACATCATCGTCCGAAATTTTACGGTTCTTCTAGTGTGCTTTACGTTAGCTTTTTAAAGCAGCCTCATATCTCCCTTAGCTGTGGAATGGCTGTGGCAACGCTACCTCCAGAAACTACATCGCTACGGATCTGATATACAGCAGCAATGGAGCCATGCAACAGCTGATTACGGTGGATCCAACCACCGGACTGATCTATAGAAACAGCGTGGCTGTAACTGAAGATGCTACCCAGGTCTACCAGTTTACATACTTTAACTTTGACCTTAGCCTCTCGGTGTCCAGTTCCGTCAGTGTTACGGTAAGAGATATACAACGCGGTTAGAACGCATCAGTAATATAGCCCGCTTTTTGTACCACAATGCGACAGGAAGATACAAAAAAATCCGTTTAAAAAATATTGTCAGAAATATTGTTATTCGTGCGCCAGTTCCGGTTTGCCAGCTGCACCATAAAACTGACCGGACCAGTCAACGGCACAACATTTTGCCCTGGATACCCTCCGGACCCGATGAATTCTGCCTATAACGATTATCCGCAACTGACCATAATGGTAAATTCTTTGGCATTGCACTATTTTACACTCCTTAGGTTTTCGATAGTGATAAATGGAATTTTGTCTGACAGGCTAGCAATGTCCCGGACGGTACCGACTTAATATGGGATATGCCGGTAGACTGCAGTTGTCCTACCAACGGGCTGGGAGCCGCATTGACCGATCTCACGAGCCAAGCCGGACCACCGGCTATATATTCGCCGGCCGTGCTGGATTACGGTGCCAATCCGGGTGTCATTCTCGTTAGTAATTACAATGCCTTGCTGAACATCCCCACTACCAGTAAAGCAGGGATCTATGGGGCGTCCAATTATCCCGGCAGTATCAACTATTCGGGATGCCAGACGTTGTTGTTCTCCGTTGCACCGCAGTTAACCGCATCCCCGTACATCGCCGGTTCCACCGCTATTGAGGTAAAGCTTACCACGAGCACGTGAGGGAAATGGTGGAACCATAACTAAAGGAGCGTACTGTTGCAGGTGTGCTTCGATTCAGCTGGACAAGCGTGCAATATTATTTAACAACCTTAGCATTATGGGGCTAGAAATAAATTGTCGGCTGAATTAAGGAAATCCGGTGCTCTAACGATAAAACGAATTTCAGTTATTTTTATTGGCATGAATTGCAAAATGGCAAGGACTGCAATAATTTCAACAAAAGTCAAAATTGCTACTCAATCACGCTTCTGAATTGGATGTGTATTCCTATCCTACCACCACGCATTGCCATGGCGCTACAGATAAGCATGCTCTCTACACCGTCGAAAATGCACGCAGATTGCTGAACTAGCAGATATCTTTTAAATTAATGCCTCTAGAATATTAATACAATTTGTACGGAATCAACGGAAATAAAGCTCAGTTATGTAAAATTATGGATCCAGACGACGGATATTTCTTACATACATGGTTAAATAAGTGCTAGTGCATAAAAAATGTTAACTGGGACAAATTTTTCATTTGATTTTATTTACTGAGTGGTGCTCGCTGTCGCTGATATGGATTTGCGAATAAAAAAAAAAACAAGTACAATCAAAATTATAAAAAAATGTAAGAATGTTCTTATTTATCATTTGTGCGTAATGCATGAAAAGTGCAGCATCTCACTAAAACTCAAAATTAATGATAGCACGATAGCAAATGCATGCCGCAGCGCGATGTTGTATCATGTTAGCATTAATTTTATCTTATAATGCATCTTCAGCACGACACAATCATACAGATATTGATACAATGTATATCCAGCAGTACTTTATCAGAGTCCGTTAGCTGCAGACATAAAATTTGACTACACCCTCAGGCAGTAATACGAAAGACCAGGGTGGTGTTTTAAACAGGTGCCTGGCACTGCCTGCCTAGTGTTGCGAAGCAACAGGTATTATTAATTTTAGCATAATATACTACAACTACTGTATATTAAATTTTCTACTGTGAAAGACCATATTCTCAAGCGTAACAAATAATTATCATCGTGGTCGCCCCCTGATTAAAATTGTGTTTAAAAACATCTACCTGTACTTTGAGAGCACCATTCAGATGTTGCACTGGAGATAAGGGACTGTAACCGGTCATGCATAAATTAATGATCTTAGGCCGTGAGTCTATTTTCAGTACGAGTAGTGTTGAGGTTTGTTTACACACTTCGTCAGTACGTTCTACAACCAGCTCAAACCGTACTGAACAGGTTTCGATTCGCGTTGACTGCAGCTTGGTTCAGTACAAAGACAAGTTTATATAATGGCTGTATAAAGTAAATTTATTAATTTTCATTTTCCTTTACTTGTATGTTCAAACATTAACATCTAAACTAACTAACTGAATATTCATGGCTATACCGTTACGGGAAAACGACTAGTCCTGAGGCATAGCTGATGAACTCTACAGGTAATTGCGCCGCAGTCATTATTGGATGTTAATACGGCTAGAATTAGGTTCAAGAGATGTTTCGATTTCTGGCCGAACAGGAGTTATCCTGCCGGTAACCAGTTTAGGGGAGTACCCCGTTATCCATACACAACATGAAAAGCAACACAATCAGACCCAACTGTCGCCAAGAAAGGTCGGTACATTAGTCATAGTAATTACAACTACATTAACCACTTCCTTACAAAAATTAATGCCACTGCAAAAAGTGTTTGGAAGTGAGCGAAACGTAAAGTTTTTGCGCATATAATATTATTGCCCACGAATAAGAACTTGGCGCTATGTACCGACACACTTCCCTTAATCCAGCTGCAGGTACTGGTATCTTTTGTATGTAAACAATTTTATGTGGCAATAACGGAGCATGTGAGAACGCCCGCTCTGTCTGGACGCCCGATCTGTCTAGTGTCTAGCACTAACGTTCTCGGCATAAAAACGATTATGACCAAATGATGGCCCAGTGAATACGTTCAAAACATTCCTTGGTTTTCCTGAAACGATGCGATGAGAAGGCGGAATGTTTTACAACATAAAACGTACGCCAGTGAAAGTGCAGTGGTAATAAATACAGATAAGTTAAGCAGCAGACACAAATTCTAGTAGGAGTGCATTCGTAATTGTTGTGCCCAGTATGTAATTTAATGCATAACGTCATCACTTTCTCAAGCACCGCACTTGACAGCAGAGCAGCTTCTGATCGCGGTATACCTTACAAAAGATCGGTTTTCTTCTTTCCCGAATTTATTTATAGTTAAACTTTCTAACCATTCAAATTTACTTGTATGTAATTTTTACGGCTTCCATTATTCCAGCAGAAACTGGACGAATGGAAGCAGTTGTTGTAATTTCGAATATAACAGTATTATAATTAAGATTTAAATGATGCTGAAGGACTGAAATTGTAAACGCTGAAATTGTACATTATTCTAAAGATTGCAGGTGATGGGCTGAAACTGAGGCTTTCCACTTGGATGTTATGGCATTTATCTCAGTAAAAGTGTCCACTTTCCGCCTTTGTCATCCTGTTGTGGTTATCCTGGCAGGTGGTGCTTTTATGAGTTTCTCCATAATCTATTATTTTGCCCCGGTTTATCTGTATACTGAACAACAGTCAAATGTTGTTTATTGCGAAATACCTTGCATGACCTCCTGTGGTCAGCAAACCAACAATACATCACGTTCATCGGGGGTCACTCCTCGATTTTTTCATATCACCAGTTTCGACCTGACTTGCCTGATTGTTCAGGACGATGCTTGGAATTCCTATGTCGATGCATTTAATGAAAAAGTTCGGAGGATTTTTCTTTCAAATTCGGTGAGTCAGAGTGTGGTTTTCATTAAATTAAACTGCCAATGAAATATATTTAATTTTTAGATAACTTAGTATTTTAGCTTTAGCAAATATTTTATAATTCTTTTTATAGCTAGCTACTGTATATTCTAATTTAAAGGTAGATTCAGTTTATGACTGCCTCGCGGTTTCATGTAATATTATGTTCATAGTTTTGTTATCTGTAAACCGGATAGTGTGAATTTTTTTTTACGAAAACACTTAACCAATCATTTCATACAGGTTAAACAATTTATGACGGCATACACCAACGACTGTCATCCCAACCGGCGTCTTTTCGGTGGATTTCTGGGACACAGCCCTGGATTGGGATTTGGCTCCTATCTAAGCAATGGACTAGGCGCGTATCACATTGCCCAGAAGACAGGGCGACGCTATCAGCTGGTACACCACGAATGGCCTTACGAAAATCTGGCCACATATTTTGACGATTTCGCCCGTTCCACTCAGTGCCCTTTAATGGCCGATTTGTCTGACTGGCAGGCCGAGCGATTATTGCGCCATGGTGGCACATACACTGTAACGTACGAAAATAACACTGTAACGGTCTCGAAGGATGTGGACGCCGCTCCGCTGAACTCCGCTCCAGAATTCGACCAAATGCGTTACGTCATTAGGAAACTGTACCAGATAGATTTTCCCGGGGAATTTCGCACCAAATCCTTGCTTGCCAAATCTTTGTGGCAGTTAAAACCGGAATTTCGTGAGTTTATTAAAGTGCTCCTATCCAGCGCTTTATCCAACGGATTCATCGGTGTTCACATGCGCCGCACGGACAAGATCACCAGCAAGGAAATGGCTGATATTCCCATTGAACGCTTTGCCGAAGAAATTCGCAAAATTTTGGAGACTGAAGCTTATGCACGCTGTGTGGTTTTTGTCATGACCGATGACGAGGCAGCCTTTGAATTGCTGCGGAATCTGTTGCGGAAGGACACGTGCAGTGTGCACAGTATTGTTGATCTGTCGCAAGTGCATGGATTTAATCCGAAACAGTTGTTTGTCAATCCCCTAAAGCAGGTGAATCACCACGTGACACGGTTGGATAGAGCGTACTGGGTTAAGCATACGACGCAACTGATTCTGGAGGTCACCATACTGGCGTTGGCCGATGACGTGGTCTGCACGCTGAGCTCAAACCTATGCAACGTGGTGGCGCTGCTGCGCGGTTCGCGAAATGGGACTCTCCATTCTCTGGATGTCGACTGGTGCCCGTCGAATTACACGGGACACCATATATCTTGCGTGTTGCACGCAGTGTGATATGCGAGGATATACTTGTTTACTAATTTGTTGGTATTTCGCTAGTGCAACGTTTTGTCCGGGCATTTGACACCTTTGTTTTCGGATGTTTTCTTAAAGCGATCTTATACGTATCTTTTAAGAGGATCTACTAATATATAATTATGGTCTTGTAGCCTGATGTTTACCAAAGTTTGGGTTATAACTTTAATCTCAACATTCTTACAACTGGAACAAACAACTGCCGATCTGTATCGAGCTAATAATGTACAGAATCTACAAAATGGAGAATCTTAAAGATCAAATCAAAGTAATATAGTTTACGATTACTAAATTCTACAGAAAGATGGACAGTATCGTACGATTCCGTCTTAGAATTTCTGTAAGGGTCGCCGGTGTTATTTCAAACCTTAGTAAGTATGGTCTCATGTTTTCGTTTGTATGTAATATGCAGATGCTAATCCGCCGATGACGGATGGTGAGACCAACCGAATTACCAGCTTGGTATGTATTTCCGGTAAAAATGCAACAGACCCGCAGTGAAAAGCAGCCATATCGTAGAAAATGCTTTAAAAACAATTAATTTTGTGATTATAAAGCTATTTGAGAACACCGATTATGGAATACTTGAAAGAATAAAACTAGATAAGTTGCTGAAGACCATTTCCAGATCTCGTTAGCGGTCCGGAATATCGACCCTACGTCAATATCGAAAATTAAAGTATACACCATAAATCATTTAAGCATCTAGACTCCTAAGAATCTCGTTTAACTGCAATGCACGACGATTCTGTAAATAATCTCGAACGAGTTTCCACACTCTCGGCCAGCGGTGATATCTCCGTCACCGGTGATCGCACGAAGACGCTACTAGCCTCTGTGCGCAGACTGGAGGACTCCGTTGACAACAGCAGAGCATTACTGGTCACCGGTACTCCGCTGAACATCTCGTCCGGCATCGCCTTACGCCGTTTGAAGGACTCGGTCCCGGTTTGCCGGCGAGAACGCACCCGGCTGAGCTTCGTCTTGGACTGGCAACCCAAAAGTTTCGAGTAGCCGGCACGGAAGTGATCGATGGTGTACGCGTACACCAGACAGTTGATGGAGCTGTTGCCGTGGGCGATGATGAGGGAGGTGATGTACCAGCCGTGATGGAGCCGTTGTTCTTCATCTTCCGGATGACCAATCAGGATCAGGAGGACAAGCGGCGCCCACATCAGCATAAAGATTAAGTAGACGCGAAAAAGAGCGTAGATGATCTTTAAGTCTTCTTGGAATTTTTGGGTGACGCTGGCCAACATTGATTGTTCTGCCGCAGTCGTTGGTGCAGATGATGTGGACTGCGTACCGGAAGCCGTAGTGGCGCCTGAAAATCGAAAACGGGAAAGGTTGCCAAAGTCTTAATTAATTATTGTTTTATTACAGTTTTGGGTTATAAGTTCTTTCTGTTATTTTCATAGGACAGCACTGTGATTCTGCGACCTTACAAATCATACGCATATTGCAAAAGTGAGTGAAAGTTGCAAAACATGTGGCGCAAAGTTATGATTCTGAGTGAAGGCTGTAAAATCTTGAGATCAAAAAGTGTGTTGGTTTTGCCATAACAAGTTTGGTCATATATATGTATTCAGCTGGTCTGTCTTTCAAATCGGCCCGACGTAAAGTACCACTAGAATAACGTTTTAAGGGATTTGGCCCGGTACGTAGTACCAAATTCGGGTACATACACGGGAACTTTCGCTGTTGCACACTCCCAAACACTTTTTTGCATTACTTAATGATATTCTGTAGCCAAAGGATTCGTATACATAGGCGAAAAAACCGTTTGTGCGCGCAACATCCGGTTCGGGAGTTATTAATGAAAGAGAATTCCAAAAGTTTAAACGCGCAGAAGTGTACCAAAAGTCTCATTATGAACCGATGCTCTTCAAATTTTGCTCGAAAACGTACATTACGATGAAGATCGTTTTGGTATCGAACTAGCTTTCTACGATTTTTTTCAAATTTTAAGTTAATTTTTTAAATTTTTAAAATTTATTAAAAATTTGAAAAAAATTGTAGAAAGCTGGTTCGGTACCAAAACGATCTTCATCGTAATGTACGTTTTCGAATTTCGCAATGTACACCTACACGAATCCTTTGGCTACAGAATATCATAAAGTAATGCAAAAGTGTTTGGGAGTGCGCAACAGCGAAAGTTGCCGTGGATGTATACAAATTTGATGCTATGTACCGGGCCAAATCCCTTAAATTGTGCGTACTTGACGGTACTTAAATATACTCTGTAGTAAAAGTGTCGTAATTTGGTAAAAACTTTATTCGTAAATTTTCAATCAGTACGAAACACCCGACATAAGCGCGGATTCGTTTTCATTATTTACACCGTACAACTGCATAACTGACCGGAAGTGTTGCCAGCCGACACCGGAGCGACTGGCGCGTTCGCTCCGCTGAGAATCATGCTGCGGGTCATCTTGGAGTTCTTCACCCGCACGTAAATCTGCAGATACATGATGAAAGTGATGGTCAGCGGTGTGGCCACGCCCACCAGAATATAGAACAGCGCGTAGGAATGGACATGGTTGGCGAAAGTGCACAGATAGAACACGTTGGAATAGCGCAGATCCCCCCAACCCAAATGATTCGGCGATTCGATGCTGTAGATGATGATCCAGCACAATAAGCACATCAGGCCCGTGTTGATCTTGGTATAGATCTTTTCATAATATGGCCATTTGCAGATGAGGGTGTACCTGTATCATCCATCCATAATTAATGTTCAATAAGTAATGCAATTTTAATATCTCCTAGAATGGATTTATTTAAAAGGATAATGAATTTCGCCCACCGGTTGATGCTGATCATCATCATGTTCCAGCAGGATGATAGGCAACCGGTAGCACACAGTGTGGAAACGGCTAGAAACCAAGTTAATCAGAGTATTTTACATGACGATGTAGTTCTATGGTATAGTAGATATTTTCTTTAATAACTGGGTGTGGATTTTGTCTCGGTTATACAGAAGTGAGTGTAATTTAACCTATAGAGATAAGTGTGCTGTTCGACGTACACATACGCCGTGTCGTTTAATATTTCTTATGTAACGTACGTTTCCTTAGGTTTTCTAAGCAAAGGTCACAGGTCGGCTTGAGCATTGGCCTAATTATAGCAACAGCTGCACTGTTAACAGTGGAGAAACACAGACTTACCGGAGCAGTAAGCCTGTCGTGGAGCAAAAAAGCTTTCTCCGTATAACGCTCCTATGGAACAAAGCACTAATTACATTTCACACAAAAATTCGTCAAACTAGTGAACAGTCGAAATAATAATCTGGTCACAAGGTGTAGACTAAGTAATGCAAGGAAAAGACCGTTGTGAATGTGAACGTGTAAAATTCCGACGTTTACTTCGGATACCTAGTGTTTTCTAATTCGTGCTCCGCCGTGCGTACCGCTAGTTTAACTAAGAATTAAAAATTTTGCAAGCAAATTCAGGATGGCTTATACTTTATTTGACAGGCAATTCAACAAATAATCCTTGTGCATAAACCGATGAACTAGAATTTGCCCTGAGTCAAACTTTTTGGTGCTCACAGAATTATCGGAATACAGTTACTAAAGTCTTTTCACTGCCGACGCTAGTTACTGAACCTTGGAGAAACTTTCTCATACAATGCTATAGTTTAACTTCTGGAAAATTTCCGCTGGAACTCTGGTTACGGGTCAGCTTGAAACAACAAAGTCGTTTTATACTGTATTCTATATCCAGAGTATGTATTGATGATACAGGCAAACATAGCTTGATTGAAAAGAATAAATTTTGCTGTATAAATAAAATGTTTTCCCTACGTAATCCAAGTTTGTCTCTCTCAACGAATGGTGTAGGTAAATCAAGACTATCATTTTCTTTTATAGCATACACCTTATCGCAGCCTTCCAATAAAATATTTTTATTGTTGATTACCAAAAACGTTGGAGGGCTGTGCGACTGCGGTGATGCACAGGTCAGCGATGGCCAAATTGATGATGAAGAAATTGCCGGTATGCCGTAGGGCGTCGATTGCGAAAACAGCTCCAATGATCTAGGCAGTCATCGGCTTTTGTTAAAAGTAATTATTACAGCAGATTGTACAGCATGGGCTCATAATGTACTACCAGAACCATGGATAATTTACAGGAACGCCAAACACATAATACACACATGACACACAAAACTTGATGAATAATTATATACAGATACAGCGCATACAAATATCTCGTACAATACAACACATACAAATAATATACATACAGTAATAATATTATACAAGAAAACTTGATGAGTAATATTGAATAATGCTATGTACGATGACAGAAATCAGTTTCCCTTGTTGACAATACTTTTTCTTTATAAAATTTTGGCCAAGGGTTCCCCGAAAATTCCCACGAGATACACGCTAATATGCTGCACGTTTTGCTGATTTCCGCTTTGTTGTTCGCCGTTAATTGATATTAGCGCTTATATTTTGCGATCTCCGTAAATATTAAAAAAATGGTAGGCATACCGCAGTTTGAGGACGACCACATAATTTACAAGACTGCTGTGCCAGGAAACTCATGCATTACATGTGCGTAATTAGGGTAGCATCGTGCCTGGAGCGTCTAGGTTGCGTCTAATGGTTTCGTGTTCTTGTTATTCCTTTGCACTGCTCCGAACAAACAACCCAGGAAGTTGCGTCGCGTGAATACCTGTATGTGCATCTTTTACAACGCAGCACTACATAACAGAGCAGATATTCCTTCTCAACGGTCAGACAACCGGTACTGACTCTGCCAGGAAAACAAACCCAGTATTTGCATTACTGCCCTCTTGTTGCTATTCGATCCGCATTCTATTTACAGCAACGAGCAAAGAAATGGGGATTTCCTGTGTTTATTATTGTGGAAAGTGAGTATATACTGTAGCAGGACCGCGAGTGCTCATTTTGTTGCATAGATTTGCAAATGGCGGCTGTGCTATTTGTGGCACCTGCTCTAAGCGGAAATACGTAATTGACTCGAACGCTGTAATTTGCGATTTTTCGCATGGTTACTTGCACCTAAAGCGAGTAGCTATCCGAATATTACAGTATTACGATCTGAAATAATATGTGAATGCGAATAATATACGAACCGAGGCAGCAGTTAAATTGTCGATGTTGTCAAATTGAATAAACTGTATATTAAATACGTTGTTGAACAATCCTCTTATAGTAATGCAGGATATCTTATAGTACGCTAGATATCAGCCTTATGGTTAAAAAATTCTTTGTTTTTTATTCTTCGGGCTTTCCATTGCACAGGAATAAATCAGGCGTATGAAACAAGATATCATAATTATAAATTAAAATAAATTTGGAAAGATTATGTATAATAATGTTGTAATGCATAATATTGTGTAATAAAATATAGTGTATAATCTGATGTACTCGTATGAAAACTTAAATGATCTCAACTTACCAGCAGATTTCCGCATGTCCCGAAAATGCTCTGCAGAATTAATACCGCAACGAAGAAGTACTTCAATGGCGGATTATTGTCCAAAATATGACCGTAGATGATGCCGGCTTCCATGGTTCCATTGGCTAACGGTTCATCGTCAAAGGCCGAGTGACCGTACCTCACCGCGTCGGACGACATTTTCCTCTATCCAGTTACAACGGAATATCGTAAATCACGGTATGGCCGTGTATCGGTTTGAAGTCGGAAGCTTTATACAGAACAACCGACAAGTAATCGATACAGTGCAGCACGCAAATGTGCTTCCGGAGAAAACTCCCATCCCACCGGTAATTTCTCCAAGGCCAGCTCGCGCTTCCTGAGAAATTTGTTAAAAAGCCAGGCTCGTGAAGGAAACGGATTCCACCATAACTTATTAACGCATGACGTGTGGAAGAGCTTTATTTCTTCGTTCGCGACGGGATTTTTGCTAATGAATCCGTGACCGATAAAATTTCTATATGTGCATTTCTATATATCGACTTGTGCAGTTTAGGTAACGAATTAATTCGGCTAATCGCACAAAGGTCCTCCATCACGTTCTGCAACCTTTACCGGCAAAATCCAAGCCTGGAAAGTAAAAACGGAAATCGCTGAGGAAGTACAGCAAACGGTACAACGGTATATCGCAACGGAAGTGCGGTACACCGCTGCTTTGCTGCCTGCGAAGTGCGAACTGGAAAAGTGACAATCCAGGCATGGTTACGTGTTGGATTTGATTAGAGGCGGTTTATCAGCAGCTTTTCTCAGTAGAAAGAGCGGATAATTGGATTAAGCTGGTTTAGTTATGATGAAAGGGAAAAATTGCGGACAGCATTTGTGCCTCGTTTACGAGCGCAAACGTCCAGAGAAATATTTACTGCTCGATTTCTGACCATAGTCGTGATCCGCAATATTGAAATCAGTACGGCTACATAAGTTTCGGACAAGAAAAATAAGTATACTGTAGTTGTGTGACGGGAAAATATTTTCACCGTCGAAAACCTCAAAAAGTCTTTCCGTTTATTTATAATTCGAACAGGGTCGTTAGTCGTTACTGTGCACTGCTGCAATAACCTTCAAATAATTATTTTATGACCAAATGAAAGACAAAAAAGTAACCTAATAAGACTGAAAAACAACCGTCAGGAAACGTTCAATGATTTTATTGCGCGCCGTTTGCTGCCACTGCAGCAGGAAATGCACTTTTCCTGCTAATAGATATCTTCGTTGCGGAATTGCTGAATGGGTTTCGAACCGGACCTTTTGAAATCTTTGGTCGGGAAGCCATTAGGATTCTTTGCACATGAATCGCTATGAGACACTGCATCTCTGACATGTGGAAGAGCCGGTACGTCCCTTCCGACGCTCTAATATAGCAGCAACCAACTCGTCCAGCGCCGCCTTTACATTGATGTGGTGTTTCGCGCTGACTTCCTTAAACCGGCACCCCAACTGACGGGCCCGTCCTTCCCCATCTTTTTGGCTGATAATGCGTTTCTCCTCCATATCACACTTATTTCCCAGTAACATGGTCACTAACATCCGCTCGGCGTTTTCGGGAAGGTCCTATCATGTGTTACAAAGTTTTGATCAACGATCGCTGAGTGTAAAATAATTTTGTCAGTAGATGTCTTCTTACTTTCTGGATGTCCTTTAGCCAGACACCGATATTCTCAAAAGACTGGCGGTCTGTAATGTCGTACACAAGTACTACTCCGTCAGCACCAGGACAACATTGTGCCACGGTATTGGGATCACGATGTGTTCCTGCAGGACCCCTGAAGCAAAAACGGTATTTACTGATTCATTAAAGTTCACTGCCAAAGTTGCTGAGACGTTTGCCCGGTTTCGCACTTTTGCTTTGACGCTGACCGGTAAAGCGCAAAAGACATACTTCGATGTTTTCTCATTCTGCACACTGGCAGATTATATCCGCACATTCTGCCTTACATAAAAAAATCACGAGAATTATAATGTTTTGAGGTCTTGGATTCTTGTGTATAAGCTGTATAACTACAGTAATTATCGGTTATCCAATTTGGACAAGTCTGGTCACGTCGAACAACGCGGAGAGTTCGTATTTACGAGAGAACGGAACGCAAGATTGTATAGTGCGAGTATTTAGAATGTGGAAACATCCAAGTGTGTTCTAACATTAATTAAAGATTCATTAGAAATAATTGATGGGACAGACCAGAATTCCAGTTTGATCTTTTCGCCTCCATGGTCAACGACTGCCCATTTCAGTTCTATTCCTAAAGAAATAATTTTTATTATATAGATATCACAAAGTCTGATCGGTGGTGGGATTTTTCTGTTCCGCTTTCGGCAGTTGCTGTACTAGTACCTATCGTAACTTGGAATTGCCGGTAATCATATTCCTCATCAACAAATCGAGCAAGGAGAGCATTCTTCCCGACGTTGGAATCTCCAATTACCACGATTTTGTAGAAAGACAAATGCTCTGTTGGTCCAACAGTCTGGATCATAATGTCGTATACGAGTACTTCAAGTATCTACATAGACTGTATGCTGTACTAATATGCCACGAGATTGAATTATCTCCTCAGACCGATACAACAGTCTTCGTTGAATGGTTTCATAAACAAATAATAACCACGCTTCCATGTGAAATAGCTAAATAAGGCATAAATGGAAGTGCGCGATACCGATGCGTGGTAATCATCCAAATCGAAACACAGGCACTCGCAAAACTGTTCACAAGACGCGTTGAATGGACGAAGGAGCCGCTTGTTCTGTGCATGATGACTACGCTCTCACGTCACGAAACTTATCAATCATTGCATCTTATCTCATTTTCTTGTTAACCGAGCGTAAATAAAGCACTGCAAAGTGATTTCAGATAGGCAGATACGGGTACTCAAGTTTTCGAATTCTCACACACCAGCTTCACTCATATGTAATTCTTGCGAAGAACACACCCTTTCGTCATGATCAGCGTCACCGCGCGAGTGAAGCTTGCAACACGACTTTCGAAACTTCCTTTTATCTGAAACTTTATACGCAACCTTTAACGGCGTATCGGCGAACTACTTCACACCTAGAACTTTCCGGAGCGGTCTGTTGATATTCGTTCATTCCGTCAGAAGTTGTCAAGGGCAGCTGGGTAGGGAACACAACAAACTTAGCTTAAGAGTCTTGCATGAGTTATTAGTCCGTCAATTAGGCATCAGTAAAATCAAGCCAGATCGAATAATAAAATACATAAGCACAAATAATGGTAAGCATCCTGCATCTTTACTTTTGGCTGAATACGACGACCTGAGATACCATGCCATGTGTAACCACAGGGACTAGCGCGAGCAGATTCTAGCGGGAGCAGGTAAACACAGTCACATGGTCTGGATAGCTGATAAGAAGCCATGTTCCTTCCGGCTAGGTTATTCGATAATGGTTGTGACAAGTACTGCCTTTCCCTCTACAAAAATCACAACAGTTTGCACATGCTGTATTTCCTCAAAATTACGTAACAGTTTCCGGACCCAGTTTAGCGTAAAGGCGTCGGCGGTAGCCGGCCCCATTGCCGGCTTGACAATTCTGATGCCACTATGCGGGACGAGTTCTCAAACTGTGTTTTAATTTCGCGAAAACTCAACAAATATGAATTGTTCATTATATCGTTGAATTTCTTAAAGTTGTCTTTTTAATACAGTAACCTTTTTATTACAGTAAAACCGCTAAAATCTTCAGTCGGGATATATCTGTGATTCTACCTACAGCTACTGTACACGATATGAAATGTTTACTGTCCTATTTTATGTCTGCAGTCTGTTCTTCTGCAAACACGAGAAGAAATTTGTGAGCATTGAGATAATATACCGTTAAGACACCGGTAACGAAGCCGTAGTGGTCGCTTGGAGCAGAAAGGGTCCGTGGAAGGATCTTGAGCGGAGATAGTGCAAGCTTGATGCATCCAGCACTGTCGCCTCAAATCTCTTGTTAAGGTATCTGGGCATCCTGGCGTGCCGTATGTCTCAAAGTTGGAACTGTATCGTCCACCCATAATTCCTACCATATTGCCCGCATTCGGCCCCGCTTCTAAATCCCATCCCGTTGGCGGGGCATTGAAATTCTCTCGTGGGCAGGTCACTCGAAAATCTGTCCCATGAGGTATTATGACCTCGGACCAGTAGTAGTCGCTCACAAATTCGTTTTCTAACCCTGGTGTCCGTTTAAAATGACCAGGCACCAGGTAGTGTTTTACCGGCATGGTGGCAGATGTTTCATACCCTTCCACCTATGTATTACAGTAAAACGCAGCTAAGCACACCTGATTTCCTTACTTGCACGTTGAATGGAGGCGTACGTTCGATGCCTGTTATATTACGAAACGGCGAAACTGGCCAAGTTTATGCTTTTCTTACCATTACAGCAAGCAGCGAAGTGAACCCCAACACCCACAAACAGAACATGAATCCAACTTTAGAGGAAAATCGAGAAATAATAAAAACTGCCGTTGCAAAAGCTGGCAAGACAATTTAACACGGATTGATCGAATAATTAGCACAACAACAACAACCGGATGTTTGTTCTCAGTTTTCCATTCAGGTTGAAAATGGGGAAAACAGTCAGGGCATAACAGTCACGGCGTTGCAGTTCCATTTATGTCTGTTTTGTTTGTGCCGTTAATCATTGTTCTTTTGGGCTACTGCTCCAGGCAATTCACCGCAACTGCGTTGGAAAGTGTTCGCAAACTGCCGGTACTTACCTTTTTCGATTTTGGTCTCTGATTGCGTGGTATCGCATTTTAATGCATGCTCTCAGCATGGCCAATAATTATGTAATCGACACTTAACAACACCTGTATGTATTTGTAGTAGCCGCTTGCAGTCTATGGAATGCAAGTATCGCGGTGTAGGTTACAACCGCCCGGTACTGTTTCAAGCTGTCATCCTGCTAAATTAAGAATCAAGCTCTCGTAACTGCACGAAAGTGCTTGTAAACTGTAACGTACAATTGTTAGTGTACTTAATGAGGCGTTTGGTATATCACTACATTGCATAAGATGCATATGGATCACGTGAGCCTGTGGGCATCAATTTGCAGTGTATGGTACATGTTCAAAGGTTCAAGAAAAAGTTTGCATTAGTGAATTATCTATGTCAGCGAGTTAAGCCATTTGGCGAAGTAATATCTATATAGGTACTTAATACTAAAGTGAAACTAAACTAATAGAAGTACATAAAGTGCGCGCGAACAGATAGGTGACCCGAATTCGGTACCATGTAGGTAAACTAAAAGAAGATTGTTTCTTTTGAGGACATACTAACTGAAAACAAACGATATTATTCGTGGTTTGCCAAGCAAACACAGCGCCGGCTAACCGTTTGTTCTTTGCGTGTTTAATTAGCGGTGTTAATTTAGCGCCCGCCTTTCTGACTTTATTACTTAAGACCAACACATAATATGCTCAACGTAAATGTTACCGATTCACAGCTGACCGATTACCGATTCACAGCACTGTGATAACCGATAATACACGGTTATTCGTGCTTGCCATAGAACTTGTTTGTACAGTTTGTACGAAACAACTTGATCCATCCCTCGTCGCAGCGGCTAATTTGTTTTCTCGTTTTGCAGCCGCTTTTTTGTTGTGTGACATCTGGTCGCGCGAGTTTTGCAGAGTCCGAAAATTATTTAAGGAAAGGACCAGTCGAACGAACGAACAGTCATATGACTATCTGTCACAAAAACGAGTTGCCCTTAGACGAAATATCCGTGAAACCACATGCCCCTCGACGACTTGTCGCGTAGCCCATTATATAAGGTACTGTAACTTAAGGGATTTGGCCTGGTACATGGTACCGAATTCGGGTACATACACGGGAACTTTCGCTGTCGCGCACTCCTAAACATTTTTTTGCATTGCTTTATGACATTTTATAGCCAAAGGATTTGTATACGTAGGCATGAAATCCGTTTGCGCGCGCAACATTCGGTTCGGGATTTATTAATAAAATAAAATTCCAAAAATTAAACGCACAGAGGTGTACCAAAAGTTTCATTATGAACCGATGCTCTTCAAATTTTTCACGAAAGCGCACAATACTATGAAGATCGTTTTGGTACCGAACCAGCTTTCCAGCATGTTTTTGAAATTTTAAAATGAATTTAAAAAAGTTTAAAAATTAATTTAAAATTTGAAAAAATGGTAGAACGCTGGTTCGGTTCCAAAACGATCTCCATAGTAATGTGCGTTTTCGTGAAAAATTTGAAGAGCATCGGTTCGTAATGAGACTTTTGGTACACCTCCGTGCGTTTAAACTTTTGGAATTGTATTTCACTAATAACTCCCGAACCGGATTTTGCGCGCGCAAACGGATTTCATGCCTACGTATACAAATCCATTGGCTATAAAATGTCATAAAGCAATGCAAAAAGTGTCACTGTGTGTGGAGTCGACAAAAATTCAGAAATGAAGATGAATAAATTCTCAGCCAGATGAGTTGTATGTGTAGAGTAGACTTTGCAACACTGTATTGCAGTACTTGTTGACTGTGTTGCAGTGATAAATTTTCACTTTTTCCTGTACAGCCAAAACTAATACAAATCTAACTAGAAAAGCAATTGAAAGGAAAGCAAGACCCTTGGCATTTATTGAATAGCGCAAGGATGGGAATCGGTAGTTCAGCAACATGATACCGGCAACAAATGAGGACGATTACTAGTATTCTGTAACCGCATAACCCAAATTATTAAGTGAATTAAGGGATTTGGCCTGGTACATGGTACCGAATTCGGGTACATACACGGGAACTTTCGCTGTCGCGCACTCCTAATCTACCCTGTACATGGAATTTTCTCTCATTTATGGTACCGGCATTCGATTAATTCGTTAAAAACACTCCTGTGAAGTATGTACGAGTATAAGTACGCATAATAATTAGTAACTTTAATAATACAACATGACGCTGGCTTTTCAGCAGAACGACTGAATAATAATTATCAGGAACAAGTACAACACGAGGTAAGTACACCAGGAAATTGCTAGGACGTCAGCAACAATGTACAAAAGTATGACAGCAAGAATTCACAAGATACCACAACTCCGCAAATGAATTTGCAGTTAATTTATTGCCTACATTGTGAGCAGCACAACTGAAAGGGAATGAATTCATGGAACAGATCAAGACAAAAAACAAGAAAGAAAAAGGCTGTAAAGGAAGACAAGTGGCGCGATCACTGTATACCACACCCCTGCAATACCCGCTGCAATTATTCAGGGGGCGCGCAGTGCGCAGGTCGAGGACGTAGTCGGTGAAGACTGCCATTGTGGGCGGCGGCTCCTCAACCAGTTCCCGCACCGAGCCGCGGTAGCGCTCACTGCCGTCCCTGTTGCGCTACACGCCCTCTTCGCACCAGATATCCCGACTTCTGCTGTGCGCTTCCGATGGATTAACGTCATTGTCGCTGTTCGACGTACCGCTAGCTGCCATTTTCCTGGGACGCGCCCCTTCCGCTGTCTCCGCTTCCCCGAGCGCTCGTTTCTCTCCTCTATCAGCTAGCAGTGTGGCAAGATTTCCCGACGACTCAGCTCGGTTCCGCGGCCTTTTCACCAGCCACGACCACCACTGTGTCGTGCTGCTCCACAGCTTCAACGCTTGAGCCACTCACCCCGCGCGGACAGTCGTCACCGGCAGCGGTATCAGACGGCGGGTTTTCTTCGATCGCCAGTGAAAACAGCGATTTCTGGGGCGAACACCGCGGAGGTTTGACCGCTATCCGTTTCCGCGTTGCCTTCGCCAGTGTCGCCGGTTTTCTTGAATTTCTCTTCCAATATCTCGATAACGGCAGCCACGGTCCCGTACCAGTCGCGCAGATGGCTGACGATAGGTTTGCCCGCTTCTTCCAAAGCGTAGGTGGACGGATTCGTGGCGATGCTCGGTGTCATGTCCACAGAAGCAGCTTACACATAGGCAAATCCAAATATATAGAGTCAAATTAAAAGAAGCAGATGTATATGGACAAATTTACAAACCACACTGATCACTCCACGGTTGAGAAGAAACACTCACTTTTTTATTCATTCCATTTTCTAATTTATTTGTTTCTTTTAATTGAATTACTTACTGTATAATATCAGTCAGTTCAGTTTGTAAACAGCATTATTTTATTTGAGCATTTTTTTCAGTTTAATTTTTGGATTTTTTTCAATGGTATGTCAGAGACCGCTCACTCGAGGCGGTAGACACCTCTCGCGGCTTTGCTCTGTCGCCCGCCCGCACATGGCTACTCCATTCGTGCCGCGCTATTACGCTGCTTACTCAGCGTATACTTTGTCTACGCTGACCAATCAGCGCATTTCTCTGCACTCTTGGGGGTGGAGCCCTGCGCCTACGGGCAATTCCATGCTTTGCCGCATCAGCTGTTGCATACCCGCAGCACGCGGAATCATTAATCACGATTCCTCACCAGCGCACTGCAGGCACTTTTTCCAGCTTTTCCCGCATTGGGTTTTCTGTTGGTTTTTGTGTGTTGTTGCTTTATTGTTATCACAATAAAGGCTGTATTTGCCCCATTTCTTCCTGCTTCTGTGTCTGATCTGACATGGTAGCAGCATCGTTCGGTTTTCTTTCCGACGAGACCTCTGATCCCCAGTGAAGGCAACACGGTCGAACTACGCTGATTGCCTATAAGTAGGCCAGCAAACCCGCGACCATCATCTCCTGCATCATACAGACTTCACTGGAAGTCTGCAGCGCGACGGATTATTCATACGGGTCGGCGCCTAAAAGTAGGTCCCCCGCAGCTTTGGCTCCCGGCGCAAAAACTGCGTTCGGTACGTCCCAGTTGTCCAACTAAGCGCCCTACCGGGTTGCGTTGATACGGGTCAGCGCCTAAAAGTAGGCCTCCCGCAGCTTTGGCTCCCGGCGCAAAAACTGCGCTCGGTACGGTCCTGTTACACCATTACGCCCTATCGGGTGCGCTGCGGCCCTTACGGTAGAAAAGGGTGAAGGGGAACGACGGAGCAGCAGTTTGGAACGATCACCGACCGGTAAGACCTGCTGTGGCGTCGTAGGTTTCCGTGGAACTTTTGAAATTTCGAGGTTTCTGCGTAGAACCTAACTAAAACCTTCATAACTTTTCAACCGTTCATCCGATTTGCTTGAAATTAGCATTTTTGGATTCCTCGTGAAATTCTGTATAAGAAAAATAAAACAGAACTCTCGAGAAAATTTTCCTTGATTTTTACCGAATTATCGGCGAAAAACAACCGCCATTTTGTCCAGCCGGAAAATTTTGCGAAAAGTCGCGTGACGTCAGCGTGGTTATTTTCCATAAAATTCTGACCAATCAGAACACGTGGGAAACTTCCCCGTGCTATAAGACTCGTAGTGAGTCATATTGTTTTTTGAATTTTGCTCACGGCACGCTACTCGTGACGTAGAGCTTTTTGCAAGACCATTTCGTACGTGACGTCACACTGGTCAGTAACGTAAACTAGGGCCATAGGGAGCTAACGCTGATCCTAAGCTCTAGCACACCTGACCAGCACCAACCAGCGACAGCCAACCCACCGTTCCGGTCCGGACCAAGACCAAAGAAACTCTCAAGTCCCACTACCATGGGCCAAACCGAAAGCGCCTTGGCCAAGGTGATGCCATACACCAGCCATGAGCAACTCCAACGGAGATTGCTCAGTCCAATGGACAGGCGCCAACCCAACGAATACAAAAAGCAACTGGGGAAGAACTACGCTACACGCGACCCACCGGGAACATACGGTTTCCGCAGGGCCAAACAGAGCGGTTCTGAACCAGACGAGCCAAACTCGGCCGGCTCAACGAGTTCGGTCGAGGCCAAAGCCAGGCGGGACAAACAAATCCTGCCGGCTGACCTGGAAACCAGCGACGAAAGTCTGGACGCCACCCGGGACGACACATTCCAGGAGGCATCCGACGAACTGTCCGAGGCCAACCAGCCTCTGGATAGTCAACCTGGCGCCGATAGGACGGCCCAGGCCAACAGTGTCCCTCGGGACTTGGCACAACAACCGGCCATACCTGGTCCGGGCCAAGTCCAACTTGAGGCGCCAACGGCGGCCACAAGTGAGGATAAGACACGCCATGATGGACCAGGGCCAAACAACTTGGCCCGGTCCAACCTTGACGTCCAGGATCTGACAGCACGTCCAACCCTACCGGGCTCGGACCAGATCCAACCTGAGGCACCAACGGTGACCAAAGGTGGACGCAAGGCAAAGGGCCAAGCCAAAAAGGCTGGTCCAAAGGCACATGACCAGGGCCAACAGCCCGTGAGTCAGTCGCCCATCATGTTTGAAGTTGATGGCTCAACCCCTGCAACGCCATCGCCAACCAATGACGTCATCGGCGCGTCTGGCCCGTCCAAACCGGACGAAGAGCCAATTGTGGACCTGGCACAACTTAGCAGTGCCACAGCCAGGATGGACCTAAACCGGCCTTCCTGGGACACAACCCGCGCCAGCGTCACCCCGCCGAAGCTGATCCAGGCAACCCGGCCCGACGAAATCGACGAAGTCGACCAACTTCGGACCACAGTAAGGGACCTGACCAAACAGCTGGCGGACATTGCAGAAGCTTCCCTGCTATCCGAACGTTGGATGCAGGACGAGATCTGCAGGCACAAAAACTTTGCGGTCCAATCGGACGCAGAGGCCAAACGCGTCTCGGCCATACTGGCCCAGACCCAACGTGAGCTAACCCAGCTCAAGTTGTCACCATGTCCAAACGCTGAGCGAGACCAGCTCAACAGGACAATCCACAGCCTAGAAATGGCTGTGGCGGGCCTTGAAGCCCTGCTCACCTCTACGAGGACTGAGCTGGCCAAAGCCAAGGATGACTTGGCTGCGGCCCGGACCACCATTGACGACACCGACTCTGAGGCGGACCGCCTACAGAGAAAACGAGCGTCTCACCGAAGACATGGCCAACCTGCAGGACGAAATCAACCGCCTGCGGAACGGCTACAATCTTCTTTATGAGAGCCACCAGAATCTCATGAAGACTATCCAACAAGGAGGACTGATGAGCCAAACGGTTCAGCAGAAGGAGGCACAGAACGTGCAACTCCAGCAACAGATCGTTGCCCTCCAGAGCCAGCTCAACACCGAAGCAACTATTCGGGTCCAACTTGAGCAAAATAGCGCCATTGGACATCAAAACTTTGTCCAATTGGAGCAGGCCTTCAACCAAGCCAGACAGGTGATCCAGGGCCAACATGACCGGATCATCACCTTGAGGCCAATAACGCCGGCCTGGTCAAAGACTACCAGGCGGCCACAACGTAACCGAAATGAACGAGGAACTGGAAAGGCTAAGCACGGAAAACGCCTGCTTAGACGCGGAGAAATCACACCTCGCAGACATCAACTCCGAGTTGTCCGCTGAACCACCGTCCTACCATACCTTTCCGGACTCGGATACACAACGCCGACAAGAAAAAGTCGACGAGGCTCTGCGGCAAGGCCAACGCTTCTACCGAGAGCCAGTGTATCAGCAGCATTACCATGTGAACATGGCTGTGGAAGGACCACTGGTTGGAGATCCCCCAAAGGGGCCAACCATACCTACGCCTCCCAGCCCGGTGGACCGCGGAACATCAACGGCGACAGTAACACTGCCGCCACCACCAGTCCCGGTCACCACAACTGCCACTATTGGTCCAACGACAATAGTGACGCCCGCAACGCAGACTTATCCGTCTACGTCAAGCGGGCTAGGCTTTGACCCGAGCCAGGCAACACCCAGCTATTTCGGATCAAAGCCATCGTACCCGTCCTTGTACCCGTCGATATTCCCGAACATGGACTTTAACTTCAGTCCACAACCGGCCAGGCTCATTAGCAGCATGGATCCAACCAGGACCAGCCAGCCGAGCCTTATGTTCGGGCCATCAGTCACGCAAGGACAGATAGGAGGCCAAAGTGGTACACCAACGGTGCAACCACCACTAGTAGGCCAACTAAGCCTATTTGGCCCTCCTATCTCGGCGGCAGCCCCAACGGGCCAAGCTCAGCCACAGATGGGCCAAACCACGCCCACGGGCCAAAACGTGCCCCAACCACCAGGCATACCGCCAACAGCGGCCATGCCACCAGGACCAGCTGCCCAACCAGGCCAGGGCCAAAATGCGCCCATGTTGGTCCAGCTCCCGAATGGAACATACGGATGGATGGCGTCCAACGGAGCCATCCAGATCGTACCGGGCCAACCAATGTGGTCCCAACCTCAGCAGGTGCCGCTGATACCACAGCAGCCAACACCTGCCCCATCACCACCGGCCAGCCCAGCTCTCTCAACCAGAGAGCAAATCAAAGAAATGGCCCAAGAGATGGGAAAAGCCAACGCGAGAGCTCAAGTCCGCACCGAGTTGCCAAAATTCGATGGCAACAAAACAATGGTGAAAGGAGACGGCTCTCCAGTAGAACAAACCAATCCGGAAAGAACATGGCCACCGATATGGCGACGATAATCAGCAGGCCACTGCCATGGGAGAAATCACACACCGGTACTACCAGCACCTGACCGAAACCCTGAGCAGTACTATGACGCCATGCTGACTCTCCAGACGCGCGCTGGCTTGGACGACACAATGACCCTCCACTTCCTGAGGGAGAACGTCAAAGAGCCAGAACTGCGCCGCGCTCTGGACATCCGGATACCGAAGTCACCGGCAGAATTCGGGACTACGTCCGGCAATACACAATGGGAAAGCCGGAGTACGAAGGAAGGCGGGCCGCGGATACCCAACCATCCGAACGGCCATACAAACGCCACAAGCCCAAGTCGTACCGCAACAACCGGCACTTTATCCCCCGCAGGCTACACAAGCCCAAATAGAGGCAACATACGCCGCCATCGCGGCCTTGAACTTAGCCTCCCCACAACGTGGTCTACACCGCCCAACGGCGGTAGTGGCGGCTATGGCCAGGCCCGGAACCAGGGCAACTATAGCTACGGCCAGGGCAATAGCGGCGGAGGACCAAAGGGCAAGTTCTCCAAGGGCCAAAACGCCAGCTTTAGTGGAAACCAAAGCGGCAACAGCCCTGGAGGACAAAACCGAAGCCCAGGAGGCCAGAGCGGCCAACGCCAGACTCTGAGCCCCGAAGAGGCCCGCAGACAAGAAGACATGTATATCGACAGAGTCGAGCGCATGTTCGAACGATGGGCCAAAGACGGTATTATCACCTGCAACCACTGCCTATGGGGAAACCACCCAACCGAGGGCTGTGGCTACGCAAACAGGCCATATGGCGAAAATCCAAACCGGAAATGGTATTTGGATTGGCGAAATCGCTATCAGAAAGGCTACCCTACCGGGTCAGCCAATCCTAACCGCCTCGGCTTAGTGCCACCCAAACAACCCAGACCACCACGTGGTAGTGGGGGGAATGGCAGCCGAAGGCAATCCACCGGCTCAGGAAGTGGGTCAGGTGGCGGCAACCGGCAGAACGGTCCAAAACAGGGATACCAGACGCCAGCCAACGAAAGGGCAGCGCTACCACCCATACCGGACCAGCTGGTGAAGCCAATGGCAATGGCGGCGGCGGTCTTAGCCGGGTCAGCCCAACCGCGGGAAACGCCTAAGGTCGGGGAGTATCGGCAACTCACCCGACCTAAGACCGGAACCGAAACCGCCGGACATAACCATTACTAATCCGTACTTAACTAATCCCTACATGGATCCCAAATTAACCCCTATGGCTCAACAGCCCACCAGTGGATCCAGGCTCAGCGGCAAACCAGCGTTTGAGCCACCTGGCTCTAAAATTGATGCCAGGCCGACAGTCGCACTGCAGGCGACCAAGTCGATTTTCGGAGCCTCAACTAACCCTAAGGCCAACCGATCCCCAAAACTCGGAGCCTCAACCCTAAGGCCAACCGAACACGTGGCAAAGCGAGACGTCGCACCACGAACATGACGTACCCACAATCGGCGTCAGACACATCCTCCGACAGCGCACGGAAGGATGGTCCGTACAAGATACGGACAGCGAGGTCGGATCCCTAAAAGATTGGACAACCGAACCTCTTGAGGCGTCAAGTCCCCGTACCTGCTGGCCCCAGATCGGTGGACAACCCTCGGCACCACACCAACGGTGCGAACCATAAACAGCTCACGGACCTTCCTTAACACCAAAAGTATGTTTTCCGACCCTACGGGTTGCGGAAACATCACCACAGGAAGAGTCTGTCCAGCAGGAGCCTTTATCACCCCAGTACGCTCCTGACGATCCAGGACCAGTGTCGCTAATCCCCATTGTACCGGTGATGCGGGAAGTGACAGTTGGCCTTGACGAAAATCGCAAACCGAAGACCGTCAGAGCATGGACACACAAAGTCCAAATTGGACCAGTCCACACGCTCGCTATGCTGGACACTGGAGCGGAGACATCCCTCATCAGCCAGCAATTCTGCACCGCCAATGGCATCAAAACAGAGCCATTAGGACGGAACACCAAAATCCTTGGTGTTGGCGGACAAACCGCCTTCGTGGTCTCCCACTGCTGCACCGTACCGGTGACACTGCAGGGATACAAGAGCCACCACACGTTCTTCGTCCAACCGACGTTAACGGACGTGCACGTACTACTTGGCTGTGACTATCTCCACTCCAAGTTCACCTTCATTCTTAAGCCAAACGAAGAAATCGTTTGGGACGCGGTAAAGTCTATCCCGATACCAGAGGCACCGGGACCCGATGATGAAGTGAGAGTTAATCGGCTTGATCACCCGAAAGGTTCTCCTTCTACCTGCTGGGAATGCCTGGACACCATTGAAAGCCTCATATGGGAGCTGCGCGTCCATAACGCAATCGAGCGTTATATGACCCAATTCCGTGCAGGCATACTCAAGCCAAATCACGGGATAGTAAAGACTATCCCGATACCAGAGGCACCGGGCCAACGGCCGGTGCCTGACAGAGAAATTAAGGAGAACCTGGTCCAGCGCTATAAAACTTGGTTCACAGGAGTAAGAAATTTCCTGGAATACCGCGTTAACCAACTCCTTGCTCTAGAAGAGAGCTGGCTTGAAGACAAAAGGCGAACCACTAACGTGGCCGCAAATTGCCGAACAATACGGACCATTCGCCCAAGAATTGGACGATTTGGTTCAAGAAGGAGCATTATGGGAGGACGAACGTCTAGCCCTAGTGTGGGAATACAGGAGTACCACATGGAAATGCCGAAAGCCCTTCAAAAGATGTGCACGGATCTCTTCGATGACATCATAAAACTTCGAAGACAAGTGGCCCAACACCCTGGCTTAACCGTCAGCATATGGCCAAAGTACGACCTGAGCCTGACTAACGTTAGGACCATACCGGAACCATTGCCGGAAGCTGCACCGCATATAGCGACAAAAGTGCGCTTCAATGATGGCCCACACCCAGAACAGGGAGGCCATCGAAGGGACACCAGCCAGAACGAGCAGGACCCTTCATCAGAGGAAGTCCAATTGACTTGTCCTCTATGTGGAGACGGCGTTGAAGCGGTAATACGGGCCATACAAACCCGTTCGACTCAACGTTGGGCAAAAGGCCGACCAGCCTCGCCACTCCCTAACGGGAGCCGTCCAACCACTTCGGCGGAACTGGACGAACCTGAGAAGCAGGAAATCGCAACCGGAACGCCAGAGATCCAACCAAAGGATCTCACAACCGAACCGGCACCAACAGTGGCCGGCGGCGCGCCAACCTCTAACGAAGACAACGGCAAGCCAAAACCTGGGCAGGACGACAAACCCGAGTCTACCGATTCGGACGTCCAAAGCTCAAGCGACTCACCGGACACGGACTCCGATAACCAATCATCGGAGGAGTCAAGTGATGACGAAGAGGACACAGAAATTCTTCAACTCCGAGCCGAAGCACCGGTAATCCGCAAATTGCGGACCGAACGTCCAACCGACGTTTTAAAGGAGGAGAAAGAAGTCGTTTTCGTTCATCAGCGGTACACCTTACCAGCTTACTCAACCTGCTGGATTAAGGTCCGGTCCTATCGGACTATGGACCCGGGACGGCCAATCCACTTTAAATCGCTGAGACGACCACACCGCTTGGTCATACCGATCGAAGCAGAGGTCCAAACTCGAAACAGCGAACACGCGTGGATTCAGGTCCAAAATAAGTCCCGACGCGACCAAATCCTCCGCAAAGGTGCAAAAGTTGGCCATATGTACTATAGCGACATATATGAGCCAGACATCAAGGAGGACGGCGTAGATTGGTCAATTCCCAACGCCGACGCCTTACCATGGCCAAAAGCGGCGGGGAACAATCCAAATCGGTACCGCACCATTAACGACCATGCTATGGTCCGGGCAACTGTAAAAGTGGAACTCCCACCGGAGTCCATTACCCCGGTCCAAGTCAGCATTGATTATCCTGTCGATCCGAGACAGAAACTTATGTACCTCGGAAGCCAAGACACCAAACGGAGTCTGGCCATGCTCGACGGACCAGTCCAGCATAATGGCAACAGTTTCACCATATTGGTGTCAAACTACTCCAAAGAGCCCCATATACTCCGGAAAGGAGTTAACATGGGCCAAGTGGAACCATACGAGGAAATCTCGGATGAAGATTATGCCAAGATCAATTCCCTCCAAACCGGAGAGGAAGATCCTGAAGTGGAACGCGAAATCCGCGCTCACATCGCTAATGCACACTTCGGCGATCACCTGACCGAAGAGCAGACCGCTCTACTCCGTCAGGACTTATGGGAACTCCGGGCCATATTCCCGACGTCCAAAAAGCCTTACGGCGACGTTAAAGGAGTGACCCACGTCATAGAAGTCGGCGACGCTGCACCAATTAAAATGAACCCAACCCGAACGAGTTGGAAGGGACGAGAGTTCATCAATAAGCATGTCCAAGAAATGTTGGACCAAGGCGTGATTGAACCGTCCATGGCAGCGTGGAGTTTCCCAGTGGTCCTCGCCTCGAAGAAAAACGGCGACGGGACCATGGGCACCCGGTTCTGCATAAATTACATAAAGCTGAACTCGGTGACCAAGAAGAACAACTACCCATTGCCCAATCCAGACGAACTTCTGGATCAATGTGCAGGCAACGCCTATTACGGCAAGGTAGATTGTCAGTCCGGATTCTGGCAAATACCTATGGATCCAGCGTCAATGGACTACACTACCTTCGTGACTCCAGAAGGGATGTTCCGGTTCAAACGAATGCCGTTTGGCGTCTGCAACGGGCCAGCCACATTCCAAATGACAATGGACAAGATTATGGCGCCAGCACGCAAACAAGGCGGCGCCTTCGCATACATCGACGACGTGATATTCTTCGGCAAGACATTTGAGGAATTCAGGAAGGCGTTCAGAAACACGCTCCTCTGCCTCAGAGACGCCGGATTCACAATAAAACCGTCGAAATGCGAATTTGGAATGGAAAAACTCCAATTCCTCGGACACATCCTTAGCAAGGACGGTGTCCATACTGACCCCGAGAAGGTAGCGGCCATCGCCGAGAAACTACCGCCCAAGACCGAGCGTCAACTTCGCTCGTTCCTTGGACTCGCTAACTACTACCGGAGAAGTTTATTCTGGGCTACGCCCAGAAGACTTCCAAGATGTATGAACTCCTGCGGAAGGAAAGTTCAGTGAAAACGACTGGACCGACGCCCACACCGCTGAGTTCAACGAAATCAAAAGGCCCTAACGGAAGCCCCAATATTGGCCAAATTCGATGCGACCAAACAGACCACCATCGAATGTGATGCAAGTGGCGCTGGCATCGGAGCCATACTCAGCCAGGACTCGAGGCCAATTGCCTACGCAAGCCGCGTCCTACATGGAGCTGAGAAGAACTACGGCGTAACCGAATGGGAATGCTTAGCCGTAGTGTGGGCCGTCCAAAAATTCAAACACTACATCGACCACGGACCATTTACCGTAAGGACGGACCACAGAGCCCTAACCAATCTGCTCAGATGCGAGTCTAACCGGCCCGGCATCAATCCTCGTCTTACTCGATGGGCCCTCGCCTTACAGGAAGGGACATCACCATTGAGTACAAGCCAGGCACATTCTGTGACAATGCTGACGCATTGTCCAGATGGCCACTCGAACGGGACGACGACAAAGGCCCACATGAAGAGTTGGACCAAGTCCCTAAACTTCGAGGATTATAAGGACGAGATCCCAGCACGCATCATAAAGGTGCGCAGGCTGCAAGTCACGGACGAGGACCCCGCAACCGAATGGGATAAGCTCTCTCCTTCCCGATTGCAACGCAATTACAGATTGGGATCAATTCAGCACGGCGGACATACGGGTCATCAATGTACCGGCGCCCGCACCGGGAGAGCCAGAGCCCGAAGTCCCACCGTGTCCAGAAAAAGTCACGGACCGCACCGCGCAAGAACTGCGACGGATGCAACACCGTGATCCAACTCTGGCCAAGAAAATCTATGAGTTGGAACATCAAAGCGAACTGGACAAGAGGTCCAAACTACCTGAACATTACCAGATGGACAAAGGTGTGCTCTACCGACTCACCGACATCAATGCGAAACTCGAAAGGAGGTTCGTTGTCCCTCTGTTCATGCGGAAAAACATTATCCAGTCCCTCCATGACGGAAAACAGGGAACCATTTTGGATACCGCAAGACCATTGAAGCAGCCAAACTCCGGTACTACTGGGACCGCATGAGCTGCGACATACACGACTACATCGACCGATGTCAGACGTGCATTTTCGGCAAAGTACCGCGGCGAGCTACCTACGGTATGCTGCAGCCGACTGAAGCTGTTGCGCCATGGTACCGCGTCTTCGCCGACTTCAAAGGACCTCTACCGGTAACACAAACAAAGAAATACCGGTACATTGCTGTGGTGGTCGATCAAATGACGAAGTTCACCATAGCTCGGCCGACCAAGACAAACTCGGCCAAGGAATTTGAGAAGTTCTTTGTCGAAGAAGTCGTACTAAAGTACGGCATGCCACATACAATGCACTCCGACCGGGGCACGCATTTCACGGCAAAATCTTTCGCCAAAGTGGCGAAAATCTTCGGCATTGAGCAGACCTTCGGATCCGCTTATCATCCGGAGGGCCAAGGCCAAGTCGAACGCCAGATGCAAACCATCTGGGACGGAATCCGAAACTTTGGCGGCGCCGGCGACGAACATCGTTGGCACCGGGCCCTACCGTACGTGATCTCGGGCATGAACCGTGCCGTCCACGCAACCACTGGATTCTCGCCATACCACATGCTGTTTGGACGAGAAATGACGATACCGCAAGACGTCCTCGCTGGGACCAACGTCCCAGAAACTTTTACGACTAACGAACGTTACGTCAAGAGGATGCAGCAGCGCCTGAACCGGGCGCATGAAATTGCCAAAACGCGGATCGAAGAAGGGTTCCTAAGGGATGCGGCCATCTACAACAAAAAGAAGTCGCAGGCCGAGTTCAAGAAACGGGACTTGGTCACCCTAAAGAACATGGTGGACGACCCGACCAATCTAAACAAGTTCGAAGGCGTCTACACCATCATCGGCATACCTAAGCCGAACACTTACTGGATCCGAGAGCGGGACACCGGTGTAGAACACACTGTATGTGTCGATCGCCTTAAGCCGTACCTTAACCCGGACGGCCCGAGTCGCAGAATAACACGCTCATCCAAGAAGAAGAGCGGCGACGCAGAACCTGAACCCACAGAGTCGGAAAGGTGCAATAACAAGGCAGAGCCAGGACAAGATGCAGAGCTCCCACATGCCCAGAGCAAACTTGAGACGCTGCTGAAAAAGCAGAAGCCCGGAAAGGGCCCGTCCAAGAAACTTGTGGCGGAGCAACAAAAGACTTTGCGAATCCCTGGCTATGGCCCACCTGACTCAAAGACATCAGACCCAGAGCCACCAGTAAAGCGTGGCCCAGGCCGACCTCGAAAGGCCAAACCGGATTTCGAGACACCGGCGCTTCAAAAACTCCAAAACCAGCCATTGGCCGCTATTGACCCGACTTTGGCCCCGGCGGAACCAGAAAAAGGAACATCCGCTACGGACAAGCCAGCGGCGACCGAAGGGCCAAAGGTGGCTCCGGCGCCCAAGGAAAAGCCCAAGAAACCAAAGACGCCCAAGAAGCCTAAGGCAACCCTTACGGCCCAGCAAGTCCTGGAAGAGGACGTAGTTGCTGAAGATGAGGCGGAAAAAGACTTGCTCACCCGCATAACCACAGGACGGGAAAAATCAGAGAAAGTCTCAAAGGGCAAAAAGCAGAAGTCCAATACGGTCCTACCGGACGTATCGGACAAGTCCAGTACAGTCCCACCGGATGTACTGGACAAGGCGGTTGATAAGGCTGGACAGAATGACGTTCTAAAATAATATCTGACATGGTAGACTTAAAATTAGTCTAACTAACCTAAAATCGTCTCCGTGATCTGCTACCGAAATTAACTAACCTAAAATTAACTAACCTAAATCTAAAAGACCAGTAGCCTAAAAGTAGCCTAAGCTGGTCTGATGACATGGTAGCTTAAGAATTAGCTAGCCGTACTTCGAACTAACATAGTAGGTAGAAGTCTAACACCGCGTGATTCGTCTCGTGACAGCGCCCCATTCAACGATGGACGGACGCCGACGCACTGATCGCTCTGATGACTCCGACCGCAGTAACCGCACACATCCATACTCACGACCGGAATCCCGGTCGGGCGGATCTTCCACTCGGTCGTCTAACCGGCCTCCGAGTGTACAGGTACCTAATATTAGGGCCAACCTAACCGCCGAGCAGCTGGCAACTATGTCAGTCGGCCCCAGTTCACGGGCCGACACACCGCTACCGCGGTCACAGCCTCTGCCACCTCGAGCCATACCGCCACAACTTTGGCCGCCAGGGACATTCTCTGACGTGACTGGACTCCTGGTGAATGCAGCAGTAGCTGGCAGCCAGCCAAGCTCTACGTCGGGCCAAACGGTCCGACGCTATCCTCACGGCCGTACCGGCTCACATCAGCCAATTCGGTATGGTGGCCTACCGACCACTTCGGCGAGTCAGCCAGTTTTCACCACTGCGGCAGTCGGGCCAACGGTCACGACTACGCCGGTCCATACTGGACCGCGGCCACAGTACACTCCGCCTCCATACCATAACCCTTACTATGGATATCCACCATACCCTGCGCCTGGACCTTCAAACCAGCCGCAGCCGGATCCGAATCAGTGGCGATACCCACCACCATGGATGTATCCGCCTACACCTTATGGATATCCACCGCCTTATGGCGGATATGGAGCATACGGCCAACCGCCGTATAGCCCACCTTCAGCGGCACAACCTGACCCAACGGGCCAGGCGCCGTCTGACTCATCCATTGAGCCTCCACGAGCGGGACCGGAAGCGTACCAAACCCCAGCGCCGCCGGAAACCCAGCCAAGCACATCACAGCTCAACGAGCCAAGTGATTACCCACTACGGGTATTTGTAAATGGACGGCTCACCATTTACAACCGGCCAGAAGACGTTCCACCGGAATTAGCGGCCCAACTTGGCCTAACTGAACCGGCACCGGCAGCACAACCACCACTGAACCCAGTGTGTGTGATAAGGCGTGACCAGACTGTCCCACCGACAGAATCTGTGTCTTCGCCAGAGCCGGAAGACGAAGGGGACGTCCAATGGGACCCAACTACCCCACCATTGCGGATTGAATCCCCCACAGAACCTCTGGCCGACGGCCGGACTCCACTCTACCAACTTCAGGACAATCTGAAGGAAGTAGAGAACGCCATCCAAGAATTGGAGGCCATGATTCGAGAATTGGACAGCCGCAGCCCTGACTACCGTGAGAAGGCTCAGCGCATCATTCTCGATCAAGACGAGTTCCGGCGCCTCGCTCATGAACTTAGTGAGGAAATAGCGACCCGCCAAGCTCAAAACGAGATATTTCCTTTGCATGACCAAACTGGTCAGGCACTGTTGGCGGCATCTCGCAGGCTGAGAGACCAGCTGGAACAGTATCGGACGGAAAGACAGCTGAGGACCGAAGGATCCGCAGCACCAACACGTCCGCCACCAGCACCATCAGCACCACCTCCACCATTGAACCCAACAGTCGTAGTTACCGCTACGACAGGGGAATCTTCCGCGCCACCAGTGGCCCAGCCTACGTCTACCGACGAGGCAATGCTGACGGCCACTGGATTGGAACCGCGAGAACCAGCATCTTCTCCGTATGACTTAAGGGCTTACCCAGACATACCTCCCTTGGAGCGTGAACTCCACGCCGCGGAACGCCTCGAAGAGGAAATCCGTAAGGTTATCAGTAGCCTGAAGGGAGTGGATATTGCCACTTTACGGAGAAAAGTCGCGTTGGACCTGGAATTCCAACGCGTCCTGGAATACATAACCAGGATTCGACGGGCCATGCTGCGGTTTATGGATAAGCCGTTGGATACGGCCAACGACGCACCATCATTGCGCGATTTCCGTAACCGGCAATACCAGCTTGGCCTGATCGACGAAGCACTTAGGCGCGTGTTACCCAAACCCCGACCGGGGCAGCCAACACGCGTCGGACAAACCGGACTTCTCACGCCGACACGGTCCTCAACACGCCAACCGGCGGAAGAATTGAGGATGAGAGTCTCGAGAATTATGCGGATCTCGGCTGAACGATTTGCAGCCGGACCAGCACTAAGTCGACCAGCCAGCGCGTCGGACACAGAAACCGACAGCGACATTGAGTGGTTCGACATGCCAGACCCAACCCCCGTACCAGGACTTACAGCTCCGCCTGATCACCTGGTCGCGCCAGAACGACAGGTCCACCCGAGGCCAACTTCACTGGCGCCGCCACCAGCCATAGCGGAACGCCTGGAACTAATTATGAGGGGCAACGTTACGCGAGGCAGAACGGCCTACGCGGACGACTTCCCGCTACTAAACCAGCCGGACGACGACAATCGACCGGCCCCTCGGACTTTACGTCAGCAATGGGATGATGAACAGGCAGCAGCGAACCAACGGTTACGCGAAGCTGACACTGGGCCCATGCAAATGACGGTTGTCCAAGCACTGAGCATTCGGCACCTTATCAGCGATGCTGGAGATGTCGAACGCCGCATAACCAACCGGATCCAAGAACTCAGCCCGTTCGACCCAGAAGCGGTCAGGCTGACAGGACAGCAACAGAGCCTTACCCAACGGTTGGCTCTGCTCAGGGATCTTACTCCGAACAGTACGATGCCTACCGGTCAATCGTTAACTGTTTTGGACCACACCACAAGATGGATCCGAGAATTCATCGAAGATTACTGGAAGGTCCAACGACCTGGCCCGTCAACGACGGCACGCCCCAGTAACTTCGATCCAGTAAACGAATGGCGACCATCACCGGTGTCTGCGTCAACACCCTTGGCCCTGACATATGAACCGGCCGCCTCAACATCAGTTGGACAGCCAATTCCAGCTGAGTTGGCCCAGGCCCTAACGGTGCCTGGTCCAACATCAAGCCAATCCGTGGACACTGCTGGACCTGCCATAGCGGACAGCAGCAAAGAAGTTCCACCGCAGGACGTCGAAATGGACGTGAGCCTGCTGGATAAAACCTTCGATCTTTCGCCGGAGAAGCCGGTCGAAACGGAGCCAACACCAGTCCAACCGGCTGGTGAACCTACAAGTCCAATGGTTGTAGATGCGCCAACGGCGTCATCACAGCCTACACCGAAGCCAATTGAAGGCGACACATCAAGTGGCACCCTCGTTGTCCGGCCAACGCCTAGGAAATCGACAGGAGGACGGCCAGAACCGGCCACTCCTGCCACAACAAGTGGCCCACGGTCGCCTAGATTCGAGAAGAAGAAGAGGACTCCTCCGGAAGCGGAAGAGCCTCCTTCACAGCGGTCACTCCCACCTTGGCGAGGACCAAGGGAGAACTTGGAGTTGAACCGACCACCCAGGTCCACTCCACCAGCGTTGAGTGACCCAGTAAGGGACTCAGACACTTCTGGCCCTACCAGGCCAGGTCGGTCCATACTTAAACCGAAGAAAGCGGAACCACCGACTTTGATACTTCGTGGCCTACCGGCCAAGAAGAAGAAGTCGCCGCCGAAGAACTTTCCTGGCAAGGGACACGTGCTCTCCCCACCGGAAGCACCAAAGATTCCGTCAGGAACGACACAGCCATTGCGGGACGAACCTCCAACGAGGCATCGCATCCGATTAACTCAAACGGAGTCATGGGATGACCCGCACAACCGGCTTGTAAGCGAGATCATAGAACTTGATCTACGCTTAAATCTGACTGAGGAAGATATGCGCCAGCGACTACGCGCCGGCGATCCTACACTAACGGACCGAGAGATTGACCGCATCAACCGCGGCTGTCAACAGATGGTCCAAGGACGTACAATCCTCATCAGAAAACTGATGGCCATGCGAAGTAAAAGCCAGGCCCTTCGCCAACGCAAGTTGCCTAGCGAAATCATCGAGCATGCCATCTACATCCGTGGCCCTCACATTAACCCAAGGGCATGGACAGTTGAACCCCGCCCACGACCAGGCCAGCCAGTGGAAGACGAACTTCCACCGGAAGAGGCAGAAAGCGAGGACGAACGTCCTCAACTGCCAGCGGCCTTCTGGGGCGTCTCCTCCAGCGAGGAGTCGGAGATCGAGGAAGACTTGGACGAAAACGTCCAAAGGGCGCTATATGAGACCAGCCAGGTCCGGCCACCTTCAACGAAGGAATCGCCGCGCCAAAGCCGATCTCCATCAAAACGGACTTCTCCTGGACGCGCCACATCAACTCCGGCGCGAATGCCCAGCATGCCGGCTATCGAACCGGCGCCTGCCAGGTTCACACCGAGCCGGCCAGGCAAGTCTCCAACCAAAGAGAGGATGGATACAACACCTCCTCCAGAGCCAACGATGACCATTACTGTGGAACGAATCGCAGCACCTACGGTGTCTGCAGATTCAACACTTGAACCAGTAACGGTCACGGTTAGGACTCCTGCACCAGTGGTCGCACAATCGGCCAGAATGACGGTGCGGATAACTCCGGCTGTCTCGGCCCAAGAAATGGAAGCCGACGCGGCCTTGATGCCCATGAGTGCTCTCACTCCTATCGAGCAGAGACACTTATTGATTCATGCTGACCATAATGAACGACGGCAATATCCGTTCCTGCTCGCAAAGAGACAGGAGGCCAAGGAGCAGAATCGTATGGAAGAATACGAGATGATAACCGAAATGCTCCGATCCCTGGTCCTACGGATGATAGACGATTACCGGCGCCGTCGCAACCAGAAAGCCTTCCCCCCACCGGAGGAAGACTTTAGAATGGCTGAAACCCTGTCGTCAAGTGCGCCACCAACTGTGGTACCGTCAAAGACGCAGGCACAACCACCAGCGGCTTCAGAGCCAATGGACACTTCTCCGTCTGGACCTGTGGCCACAGCACCACAGCCAGAACCAGCCCAACCGGAGGAGCAACCGAAGGCCACTTCGTCGGCACAAGAATCGGCAGGCCAAAGTCAGTCCGGAACAGGGCCAACGGCCGCTGCTCCGATAAACTTGACGAACATGCCAGCCAGCATCGACGATATACCTTTTGGCCGTCCAGTTACTTTCCCTGCAACAGGGACAATGGAGAATTTCGCACTCGGCCTGGGTGTGATTCACTCAGCTAACTCCCAACGGAGTAAGCAGCCGAGAAAAGCCAAAAATCCAGAGAGGGCCAAACCGGCCTCTCGTCCAACTTCCCCACAATCGAGGGCCAAACCGGCCACTCGTCCAAACTCCCCTCAACCGAGTGGGAGTCAGGCGGCCACATCTCGGCCAACATCGAACCCAGAGGCCGAACGGAACCGCCAGAAGAAACAAGCGGCCAAAGACAAGAAAAGTCAAGAGGCCAAGATCGCCCAGCTCGAAAAACGGCTGTCAGGCGATGAAGACGTCCAAGTCCTATCGGACAGTATGGACAAGTCACAAGAGCCACCACAATATCGTCCATGGCAAGAAGAGGAATTCGAGCCAGTTCCCGAAGGTGAACCGCCTTCGGAGGAAACAATGCTCCCCGCGCCGGCGGACGACGAAGCTGAGCTCCCGGACCCTGGACCGGAGGCCACGCACATTGAGATCCCAACGGGTCCATATGTGCGCCAATGGGTGGCAGCGGCCAGGATCATGAGACGCACAACAGGAAGAGACATGTACCAATGTCTCGTCCGAGTTCTCCGAGCCAGAATGGCACATGGAGAAGAATTCAGAGGGCTACCGCCAGCGGACCGTGTACTAACGGCACCCTTCATGCGGCGTGTAGTAACTCTCATCCTGGACATGGGACTTCTGGTCCGCACGCACCGTGACTGGACCAGCATGATGGAGCTTCACGTGCCTCATCGGCCAGCAGGGCTTTCCCGTAGCCGGGATTACGCCTTTCACCAGATATGCAGGACCATCGCTTACCTGCACAACCCAAGAGGCTCCAACTTGGTCGACATAGTCAGGACCATTAACGCTCTCTACTACAAAGGAGAGGCGGACCAGGAGAAATTGGAAAAGATTATCCTTGACGAGTTGTTAGCGTTGGTTAAGGACGGAACTTTAGAAACGACCAACGCCTACCGGGCAGAGCCGATCCGCTTCACAATTCCCGGGTTCATCCCACAGAAGACCCAACGGTCTCTGTATGTGTCACACGACGTGGGCACAAAATGGGATCCGGACAGAAAGAAAGCGGCTGGACCGCCGAAGGACAAGTTGACCGGCAGAGCCAAGGAGGCATACTTGATCTCCCAAGTGGCCAAACTGCCTGGTCCAAAGAAGTTGCCGGTAGAGAAGCCTCCTCGACCATCCGTCACAAGACGAGAGCTGGCTGCACGCCAAGAAGCGGAAGACGAGATGCGCGCAGCCGGAATTCGGCCTGTGCCCAGGGACACTGTGTCACTGCCTAACGCAGCTGGCCGGTCCAGACCTCCTTCGCCAGCCTTATCGGTCACATCCACAAAGAGCCGAAAGGCCACGGCCACAAAGAAAAGAGGGAAAAAAGATCCCTCACCGCAGCCAAGCGACTCGGACTCTGAGGACTCACAACCAGAGGACTCAGAGGATGACGAACAAGAAGAGCCGGACCAGGACCAAACCATGGAGTCCCAAAAGTCCGACTCTGACGACGATGATGACCAAAGCCCTGGTAAACTTACCATGGACCTCCCACCGGACCATGACATGGAAATACCACCCGGTGACGAGAACCAGCCACCTAGCGGTGACCAGGACATGGAAGACCAGGGTGGCGCAGAAAGTGCCAACCAGGAACACGACAGCGCGGAAGGCGCTAGCCAAGAAAGTCCGGCCAGCGTAGACAACGCTGAGCCAAGTGGAAGCGCTGCATCGCCCGAACGGGAAAGGATGCGCGACTCGACCTCACCAGAATCAGATGATGGCGAGATTCCATGGACTTTACCTGACCCGTGCCCGGCCATACCGCGGATTGATTACGTCTCGCCACCAACACCAAAGGTGGCCAGGAAATGGCCTGGCGGAGACCCTTCAAAAAAGCCAAGGATCTCCAATTCTGACAAGCGATGGGCATACATTAAGGCGGCCCTAAAGGCGTTGTCCCAAACGGGTACAACCCTTGCTACAGGGGGCTTGGCCTTCCAACTCATCAAGAAATGGAATGGCCCACCGCTGTCCAAGTCCAAAGTGATGAAGTACATACAGATGGCCTACAATGAAGGAGCTATACTACGGACCCATCTGCCTAACACGCAGATTTTCTACACATTCCCACCGGAAAAAGTGGATAAGGCTCCTCAAGGCTACTGGGAATGGCGTAACGCCGTCCTCACAGTGCTGACCACCACTCAGCACCCATTAGGCCTCACACGAGGCGAAATAGCCAACCAGCTCCTGGGCCGATACGATCTGAACGTCATCTCGCACCATCCACAACTCATCGATGGGATAGCATATGTGCCGAACCAGGGCCGCCCTAGCGGGTTGTACCCTATCTGCGAGGACGTCAGATACGTCGTAAGGAAGATGTTAAACGAAGGATGGCTCGAGCAAACTGTTGACGAGCCCGAGGCCCAGCAGCGGTACAGACAACATAACGTCCCACCGGATCGTTACGGCCCTCGTCCCACCGAATCCGACTCCTTGGCCTCAACCAAGTCCAAGAAGAAGCGGCGTACTCACCATCAGTGACCTAGGCGTAGAATTCGCATAGGGTCTAGGGGGTGATCCCGAAATAATTCACCGGGCAAGAAAAGCCTAGTTAACAAATCACATGTAAAATCATAGGGACGTAAACCATAGGGCGTAATTATCATAGGGACCCGTCATAGAAAGCGGACTTAACCTCATTCTGCAAGTTTCATTTCTGTTACCACAGAGAATGGGACTTACACCGCAGCAGAAATACGAACCGCGATGCTCGGACTGCAGACGCAACAGCGGCGATAGCATGACACATCCTCACCGCCGGGACAATTCCTCACGGGAGTTGTTCCCCTGCGCATACCACCTGCGGCCGGGCTTCCGCGACGAGAGCGAACGAGCCTACTGCTTCTACCTGGAAGTGGTGAGAGGCAATTTCGACGCTTATATACACATGACCAGCCGCGACGGTAGCCACTTGATTCCCCTACTGAGGGACCACGAGCAGATAGAGATCTACGATCTCTACATGCAACGTAGTGGCGCCCGACAACCTGGCTGGTGCAGTACCGGAACTCCGATTCCTCCACTCAGCCAATCGGCTCGAGAACGGAAGGACGAGCGGGACCGGGAACGTCGATCCCGCAACTCGGGATCTGACCAGTCCTCAGGGCGTGGCCCAACGGCCGCCCCGAAAAATTACGACCATCAGCGGCCATCATCAGGCTCTCGATCCTACGGACACGAGTTGCCCATACCCATGGAATACAACCAGGGGTTCGAGAAAACGATCCTGGAAAACATCAACAAAGCTATGGTTGACCAGGTGGCCCGACAGCTGATGGAAGGTGGACTGCTGGACGCCTTAAAAAGCCAATACCAGCCAGCGCGCACTGAACAGCGCACACCACTGACACCGCTACCGCGGAACCCCAGATGACTTACGTCACCAGATCCAGAGCCGCAACCAGGACCAAAGTGGACGCCAAAGCCGTAGCCAGCCCGAGCGCCAACCGCGCACATCACCCGGGAAGCGAAACGAGACGGAGTCCAGCCTGGTTGTCGCGCAGTCCACCAAGCGACCAGAACGAAGTGTCAGCTCGGTGGCCCACAACATCAGCATCCAGATACCGATGGAAACGGAGCCCGCACCGCCGTCGTCGGACCCATCGGCCCGACAAGACGCGAGCATCAGTGCCACGGGCTTCGATCCATATAAGTATGCTGAGGACCAGGCATTAACATCCGACCACTTCCCCACCGGGAGGTGACGGATTACATTATGAGGGCCATCCCATACCCCAGGGACAGATGGGCCCAAGTTGACGCCATGGTCCAGAATTTACAAACCTTCGTCACCCGGTCCGGACTTGAAATGGAGATGCAGCGGAAAGATTGGCCTCGTGATTTCAGCATGGCCGAGCACATACAAAACCGCGAGGGTTACCCAATGGTCCGTGACAATGCTCTATCGAGCATCACGGACGTGAATTTACTTGGACAGCCCATTACCAGACCGGACTGGAACGACTTGTGCCAACTGCACATCAAAGACGACCAACTGGATGTTGTCAGATATCTGGCCCAGTTTGTCCTACCGGACGCGAACGCCAGTTTCATCATCGCAGCTTGCAGAGCGGCCATAGAAATCCCATGCAAGCCAGCGGATCACAAGGATGACCCAGAAACGCAAAAATACTCCTATAACGGCACGATGATACGCATCTTTGCCTCCAGACTTGGTCATCTACACTGCCATTGGGAACTGGAAGTTGCCTACCGGCAAGGGAAAATCGTCCCTCGGCTGTTGACCCAAGTGGCTCTCCTGGGAAACCAGATCCACGAGATTGAAGCGGGAGTCAAAATTCAAAGCGCCCTGAACATTTACAGGAACCGCTCTAAAGATTACCGCTATAAACAGCCATCGGACTTCGATGACGGTGCGGAAGCGTTCGTTAACCGAACGGCGACCAGGAAACTTCCAACGAAGTTCCGTACCCAACGATCCTCAACAGGATCGTCCGCACACGTCCAAACCCAGGCCACACAACCTGGCCAAGAAGCTCAGCCGACCAGCACCTCCAGCCAACAACAAGCAAACCAGACCGAACAGGAGTTGGCGGACATGGAGGAAAGCGTCATCGACCCACTCAACCCCGGGTTGGGCGATGGCGACCAAGCGGGACAAGGAGGGCAGGGATAGGCCAACGGCCATTCCTGCATGTTGGCCCTAAACAGGGACCAACATTAGCTGGATCGGACTTGAACACCATGATGGGTGCAATCTAACGGTTGTTACCCTCGCCCAACAAACGTGGCTTACGGCCATGTACCGTCTACCTCACCGGACCTAAATCCCTGGATCTTAACCGGATTCCCCGGATAGGCTCTGGCTTAGCGGCTGGGACCATGAATTTGGCTCGGCCATCCCAGACCATCCGACGGAGTCCACCGGACCGAACTTGGCACAACGCCTAAGTTCACCGGCATGGAAAGGATCCAGCGCCCAGAAGGCGGCGACGGCCCGCATAAAAGTTGCGACAAGCCGTGGATCAGCCTGGCCCGCATACAAGTTGCGACAAGCCAAGGCCAAGTCCTGGCCCATAGAAGTTGGACCAGGCCCACTATGCGTCTAATCGACCATAGATGGCTCACGAGTTTAGTTGCCATACCAGGCAACTGGGACAAGTGAGTTTGGGAGCCACATAGAAGTTGTGGTACACCCACTTTGCATGCCATGTCCAACATCCTCACCACGGACCGCCCAGAGGCCCATCCAAAAGATGCACCGCCCGAGGCCAAAAGAGGATGCTTCTAGTCAGCAGACCGACTCCTTTGTGGAAAACGCCTACCGGCGCCCACAACTTAATTTTTTTGGAGTTTGGCCCGGCCAACCTGATGTTTTCGTCAGACGCCACTTAATTTTGTTATGGCCACGGTCTCAGCGAAACCTACCTGACTCATCGGACATGGTAGCCAACTCATGGCCCACGGCCAGTGAGACGGACCAATTTTGGCCCGCCATCAACTTTGGACCGTCGAAAAAACGACTAAGTCCTTTTGGCCCGCCATACACCTTGGACCGTCGAAAAAACGACTAAGTCCTTTTGGCCCGCCATACACCTTGGACCGTCGAAAAAACGACTAAGTCCACATCGGAGCGCCAAAGCCTGTTACACAGGACTCCCACTCCCGCAACTGCCAGAGACAAGTCCCGTCGCAATGGAACCTAGGATCCCGCCCAAGGCATGTCAGAGACCGAGTTCGGACCGCCCCAACGGGTTTGGTCCATCACCCCGGTCCTGGGACTTAGAAATTTTTCCATTATGGCCCTCCTGGACTTAGAAGATTTTTGGACCGAGGTGCATGACCAAACCGGCATGCACGACCAAACCGGTCCAAGTTAGAGACCCATGTGGGCCATCCAAACGGAATTAGTCCAGCATATCATTTTGGTCACTGGAGCACCACTCCTGCCCAGAGGCCTCATTCATTGGCCCTCATGGACCGCCCAACCGGGTTCGGTCCACCACACTGAACCAGGAAGGGGGCAAAGTGTCCTTGCGTAATGCAACAGTGCCTTCCATATACCGCACCGCTGGATTTACTTCACTGGACCCCTGTGGACATTTCTGGGAACCGTCGCCCCGGATCTACAGGACCAGACCAATCCTACCGGATAAAGCGGACCGTTGACTAGGACCCGTGTGGACAGAACCTGCCCTGTGGTAAACCTAGTCGGAATAAGCCAATTTTGTCTAGTTTTTTAATCATACCTGGTTTTTCTAGACTTATTAACCAAAGAAATTGATGTTTTTATTTAGCCAAATACCAAAGAAATTGGCTTTGGGATCTCTAACTATGATCTTTAATTTAATTCTCACTGGAATTGTGATCTTTTATTTTGATGTTTAACCATTGAGCCTTATAAAACTTTATTTTTTTACTTGTTCGACCAAAGCAAGCCTTCAACCACACTGGAACCCCCAGCAACCAGAGTGCACTCCGGATTTCGGCCGTTCGGTGCACTGCACCGCGGGTCTGGAGGCAGCAACCCTACCGGGTTGAGAGACAAAGCGGCATCCGGCCCTACCGGGTATCGGATCCTGGCACCCTACCGGGTTGGCCAGGGGGCAGAGTCGGGAAGGTGCTCGCAGGAGCTCCCACTCCCGCCCAGAGCCATGTCAGAGACCGCTCACTCGAGGCGGTAGACACCTCTTGTGGCTTGCTCTGTCGCCCGCCCGCACATGGCCACGCCATTCGTGCCGCGTTATTACGCTGCTTACTCAGCGTTCACTTTGTCTCGCTGACCAATCAGCGCATTGCAGCACTCTTGGGGGCGTAGCCCAGCGCCTATGAGCGATTCCATGCTTTGCGGCATCAGCTGTTGCATACCTGCAGCACGCTGAATCATTATCACGATTCTTACGAGCGCGCTTGCAGCTACGTTTTCCACAGCTTTTCCCCATCGGGTTTTCTGTTGGTTTTTGTTGGTTGCTTTATTGTTACACAATAAAGGCATATTTGCCCCCCATTTTCCTCCTGCTTCTGTGTCATATCTGACAACGAAAACAATCACGATTAGAGAATTTCGTTCCTCTATCCGAAATTGCCTAGAGAATTTTTTTTCAACTGGTCCAGCCTAAAAATCGATGACATTTACTGGAACCTGATTATTGGAGCAATGGCGAATAACTTTTTCCAGGAAATTAGCATCATTCAAGAGCAAACACATTGTAGGAATAAATGGTGATAAACACTGCCAAATAATTTCAAAAACAAAATTATTGAGAATTTTTGAATGAGCTGTTTCAATTTGGCTGCCGCACCCTCTGTACAGATACCTTACCTACATCATTAACTGGCCGGAATTTGGTGTGTAGTTGTTGTTGATGATTTTGTAACATTCTTTTTGCTGACACAGTTATCTGTTTTTAAAGTGCTGAACGCCAGACTGGGCCTTTTGGTTGTTTGGCAAACAAAAGAGCGACAAAACAAATCAACAGCTTTTATTGATCGAACCATAAGAACAATTCTAATTACTTGAAACACATGGTCATTGCCGCCTCGAAATCGAACACTAATGGTTTATGGTAGAAAAATGAAATCTGACGCAACTAAAATTAACGACAATTAACAATCATAAAATAAAGGTTAGAAAAATAAACTTCAAAATTTAGAACGCAGAACTTGGGACATAATGTCCAGGAACAACTCAGCATGGCGAGGCTGGAAGATCAGTGCGGGGCGAAGACGAACGCTGTTTGGTCCGGATCCACCGATTTGTACGCCTTTTCAAACAATAAAAAATTCATAAACTACGCTCTGTTTTTTTCTCACGAATACGAACACTTACCGGCATTTCTCATTTCATTGACAAATTTATCACGGGCCTCCATGGAAGGAAGATCGAAAGCTCGGAATGTTCCACGACCACGGGAATTGGCAACCAATTTCGGAAACTGGTGCTAGAGTAAACAATCAAAATTTTCAAACTAGTCTAGAGCAGTTATCTGAAGTTCCAAATAACCAAGTTCCAGACATACCTGAATATCACCCAGACCAGCTTCCAAGGTCGATGATGTACGTCTAACAACATCCAGCAAATTATCTCTTTGCATAACCTTCACGAATTCTTCCAGAAGCATGATCTTTGTTGGATCACCCAGCCATGTGTTGAAAATTCGATAAGCCTGCAAATAAAGTATTGCAACAAATTTTCTATGATCATACAAGTACATATATATACACAGTATTTAATAAATATCGGGAATCAATAAATAATGTCGTAATCACATCACCACAGCATTTTTTGATACTCTCATACTCCTACTTCGGTAAAATCATATGTAATAAACTCAATGTAAAATTTTTGGTATGAAAAATAGAAACCTGTATGAACACTCTATAATGCACGTCCGATCGGACATACCTCACTCATATGCATTTCATCAGTATAATAATATCCTCCCGTCGTCATCTTCTTGCTGAAGGTAACAATATCCGGTGGGGATTCAAGACCGAACTGCTCATGCGCCCACAGCGTTCCCGTTGATCCACCGCCAGTCTGCACTTCATCGATTAACAGTGCCGCTCCATTCTAAACAGCCATTCAAGCAAAAAATCGTAAATCACCCGTACTTAACTGTTTATATCCCTATTTTGCATTTTATCATCCACCAACCTTCTTGGTAATTCTCTGTAGCTCCCGGAAGAAGTTAGGCGATCCATGCACGTCACCACCTTCCGCTTGAATGGGCTCCACGACAACACCGGCAACTGGACGACCTTTGTTTTTGTAGGCTTTGAACAGCTCTTCGACTTCCTGCAGACAGCGGAGATCTTCTTTGGCATTGTAGTCTACATTCTGCTCCAGTGGGTATTTATATTTCGGGAATGATGCCACCGGCCAATCTCGTGATGGAACATCGCGCTTGTGCACGTGTTTGGTGTGGGTGGTCGCCAAACAACCTTTAATTATTCTTCCATGACATAATGCATATTATAAATTATTTACCGTTGTTTCGTGAAAACACATCCAAATTTCGTCAATTCCGTAAACGCTTTACTATATGGAAATATCTTTTCTTTTCTCTGGATTTATACTAATGTACAGTTTTTATAGTAATGGAAATTTTTGGTAGGGCGCTAGGCACGGCACCCATGCAAAATCACTTTAATGTGATTTATGTGGTGTACGTAATATAAGGAATGAAGCAAAGGTCACAGCAGTAAAACTTTTAACTCACACGAACGTCATCAGTGCAAATTTAATCAGTCTTGTGAATAGTTAATTTACTATGCAGTACCTAATGTACGTCCATGGAATGCTCCTTTGAACGACAACAAGGACAGATCCGGGCAAGCCGGTCCCTGGTTAACCAGACACTGCTGCAGATCCTCATCCGTATACGGTTTACCACCCCGGAGTTTTTGCTGCCAGACACACAAACCACACAATTAATTCCCTGCGGACCCAACGTGATAATCACATTAGCACCCCGGGTACTCACATTATACCAGATGAAGATGACCTTATAGGCGTTCTCGTTGGAGCACGATCCGCACGACATCGTCTGCACATGCTTATGGCCCTTGGGCGCAATCTGCAATACACACACACCATAACACACCCATTCCAACCATTAGCGTCATCACCAATCAGCGCCTGTAATTGACAGCGCCGGGATTGCGTTCCCGCGCTTGAGCTTGCCTCCCTTACCGACATGAGGGCGCCGTGTAGACGCTGCACGAAATTCCGATCCGGCATGTTCCCCAGTGCCGGCCGATTGACGGATAGAGCCTAATGAGGGAATTGTTCGCCAATGTAACACGAAACCACTTCGAACCGGAGATTTCTTTCGCTATTAATTTTACCTGGTATTCACGACTCTGCGTCAGCTTCATGAGGTCGGGATGGTTGTATCCTGCAAATTAAAGAACCCATTGTGTATCGGCGAAAGACAAATTACGACAACCGGAAAGCCGGATGTGAGAAACAACTGCAGGATGAAAAGCAAGTGCGTCTTGTTCACAGATTGCCACTATTTACCCAAGGCACTTGATCCTATAATGAGCATTGATTTTTTTCTACAGTACCAGTAATCATCTAACTGTGCAAAATGGGCCTTATGCTTTCTTCGCATCTCATACAAAGTGCCGAATAAAATCAATACAGTCGTTAAAGATGTGCTACGTAAAACAAAACAACACAGTAATGCACAGTAATAGAAACGAGATCGTATTCAAAAATTTCATTCACGGTGTGCCCCATTCCGATCAAATATGATGTGGTAAACAGGAGTTGCATTAATTGTGAAGTTGTCATCGTATTTTAGACAAGAACGGATAAAAGCCCGTTTTCCTGCTATTTTAGGATTTGAAAGTTTTTGCCTGGAGAGGAAAGTGGAAAGCAAAGCGGTTTGAATAAGCATCCACCATTCTGCATTCGTTTAACTCTGCTTTAGCGTCTGTTATACAATACTCGTAAAAACCCGGCATCCAGAAATGCCGGCACTGTGTAAACGTTATCCCATTAACTTACCGAGAGGAATCGATGAGATCTGCATGTATGTATCCAGCATGACATTTCCATCGATGTCCGCGAGGTAATTGCCGATACTTTTCTCATAGTCAGCGAAAAAGAAAACCGCATCCGAGTTCTACAAGTAAACGCAAATGGTATAATAACCACTTGTACCACTCATACGAATTGCCGGGGTAAAAGCCCTGTCACTTGCCATTCAGTAAATAACAGGCTATTATTACCAACAGACGTCGCCGGAAAAGGAATAATCGAATACCTTACAGGAATTCTATATATTGTAAGTGTATCGCAAGATATTGGTATTTCTTATATCCGGCACTAATTACTGCACTTAGACCAGTCCGCAAACGACAACATTAGTCATTACAAAATAATTTCAATAAGCATCCAATACCAACAACAACTGTTTTCTTATACCTATTATATTACGCCCTTCCACATTCCAGCTTGAGTAAAACTGCAAACTAACTTAATAATGTACTTGCGTAGCATTTTCGTAGTGCTACGATATAACGGATATAACTCTTCTTTTCTGTGCTTTCAACACGTGCAGCTGTGATAGTGATCGCGGTAGTTTCTCTGATTATCGGCATTGCCAATCGATAGGTTGGAGTAGTAGAAATAAAGATTTTCATCGAGATTTAAGGATTCGTAGAAATATGTAATTCAAGAACGGTTTTGGTAAACGTAATATGATTATATGTTTTATAATATCCGTTATATCCGTTATATCGTAGCACTACGAAAATGCTATGTTTGTAAAAGTCGAGTAAATCCTTAAGAAATAAAGCTATCGTTGCTAGCAAGTTGTTTGTTCATTGATTGTTCAGGGAGAAATATGATGATCTGAAAAATTGCCACGCGGGCAAAATTTACATTGTACTACGCAACACAAAACACTATGCTGCTTTAGTAAAAAATCAAGCATTGGGTATATTACAAGGATCTACCAGGTAGTTTTGCTAAAATTAATGACAGATAATTCATCTGCACAAAATTGACTAATACAACTTAATTCGAGTCGTGACACTCGTCACACCCCGTTCGGAATTGCACTGCAAAAGTGCACACCAATTCGGAACTGCATTACAAAAATCTGTTGATTTCCTCAGCATAATTAACCTGGCTAAAACCATCTTTCTTGCTGGTCAGCAAGCAGTGCTAGGGTGAGAATAAGACTAGGTATTTTGCATTCATTCTGGCAGGAATTTCGATACGTAACACAACATCATAAATATTTGCTTTGGCTACGGGCTAACTATTAGTCCAATCCTGTCGAAAACACAGCTACAACCACCGGAAGGTACACTCAGTACCGGTATTTTTGCGCACTACAACGCCGATGCCGTAATACCTCATTACGGTTTTAATGTCACTTATTTTCTATGTCTATTGTGTCAGTGCGCTGTTTTCCTACGTGCAAAGACAGTTCTGAAACAGAACAATTTTTTCTTGTTCAGTAAACTGAAAATGGTGTATTATTTAAGATAGTAAAGAGCCGGAATGGTCACAACTGTCCTACTAAGTAGTACTCTATCTGTACTGTTATTCATTTGGACAACGTAACGTAACACACATATAACATGACAATTTTGCGCAGTAGAATTATTGACAATACTTAAAGCGCAACATAAGTTACAAAATCGTAAAATATGTACGAGTATAATTTTTACGAAGCAGTTTATTTTTGTTACCTGTATATGCGCCAGTTCTTCCCTCAGCGCGATGGATTTCGGTCCCGGAATGACGGTTTTCATGCTGGGTCCATTCGGTTCTCCTTGAACCAATGGCTCGGCCGGCGATGATGCCGCGGCCGCCTTGTGGACATGCTGGACTCCTACAAAAAGCATACATCAAGAAGCTGTCAGTTTCCGGCAATTTCCCGTTATACCCGCGATGCCGTGACTTACGTGTGGCGTTCAATAACGCTCGTCGACCGACGGTGCTCAGCAGACTGCGGCATGCAGTGTTCATTTTATAATCAGACTAAATGGCCGTAGTGAAATAAATGGATAGCGATTGACGACGAAATCGTAGTAGGCTTTATTCATAACTCGAAATGGCAAACGGGATGTCATAACCCTTAGCGAATATGTGCGGAGAAAAAGGCAAAAGGCGCACAGGAAAACCTTAACGGGTAGTATAAGGATTTCCAATCAAATTAAACTTGCTTCCGGAGCGTAAACGCTTGCCAACACGCTGCAACAGCTGATAGAGAAACCAGTACTTACAACTGGCATGTGCCTGTGGATTTTATATAACAAGATGGGCGGCGCTCCAACAAATGCTGTAGGCGACTGGCTGGTCGGAGTGGGTGGATTATCGGCAGCTGCGACAGATAGCGCTTCCGATCGCGATTAGGGAACAATACGGTCTTCGCCAAAATGGGACAACAAAACATTCCCAGGTATATATATGATAGAACAACAAGCGATTAGTGAGCCGAGTATATTCAACTTTCAAAATGGACGAGAGTTATAAACAATGGCGTTGGCTGGCTGTTTATCAATAAGGACATGCAAAAACGGACATAAATATCGCGCTGGCATACCGGCGCCCATTATTACATATCGCGCCTGTTTGTTATCCAGGTACCAAAACAATTCCAACGGACCTAATCACATCCTATTGTCAACCTTTTCTGATGATGATAAACTCCTCGCAGAAACTACCAGTTAAATGTTGCGTTCTCAGATAAACAGTCATATGACCAAATAATTATCGTTAATAGTCTGCAGTAGAAGTACCTATTTGCGTTGTGCCAGTATTTCATATGCGCCACAGAGCCGGAATTTTTCTGTTCAGAGGCTGTAGCGGTCGCCGGTCCAGTGGAAATCAAGAGGGCACCTGTTAACCGCGAAAATTAACGCATTAGCATTATTTTACCAATCACTACGCCAATGTTCCTTACAATTATAAGTTACAGGTAATGAGTAATGACCACGTACAAGGATGTTACTTGATTATAGCGGTCGGTCCGCTTAATTAACGTACTTGCGCCATTTACATTATCATTCCAAACGAAAAACTCGCGAACTGGGTTAAGTTTTGGGGACAACTGACAACTGGCAAGATAGTAATTTTGTACGCATACAGTACAGTATAGCACAAATGGTGCTAACCTTTCCCCTTCACATTTTTATCCTCCCGAAACTCAAGGAAAGCAACTAAAATTAATTACTTGTGAAAGGTTAAGGGCGTAATAGTACCAAAATGCATGGCACTTTGTATACTATATATATAGGTAAATATCATATTTATACTGTGAGCGATGCTTACAATTAATGATGTACTGTATGCATAGTTATTGCACACTGTGAGTGAATTTCCTCACATCAGAAACGAGGTATCAAACAATACTGCTGTCCGCCTCCGCTAGAAGCCGCTCAGTACATGTGCAGCACCTATTTTTGTATTTTGATTTCACAAAACAAAATTCTGCAATCTGTGCACCAACAGCAAAACAGCTCCATTTATTACCGACTTCTAGTTATCAGTACACTACACTATCAATTTCTGGTACTACTCTAGTACTATAAATAAATATCCAGCAACACTACAACATATCAAGGAAAACGAAGCATTTTCCACAGAAAACTGAGAACGAGATAAGAAGATATGTACACAGGTAATTTCTGATGCTGTGCATTTTCATCGTACCGGTACACCACATGCTGTATCACGAACTTCAAAATGCAAATCAACACATGCACTCATTGAGCAAGATGCTAATTTCTCAAGGCCGCATTCCTGGAGGCAACTTGAAAATGTGTTCCTTCCGAAGGCGCTTAACAATAAAGGGAGTGGAAACCGCTGTGATGAGCACCCGGACCGGAGAAAAAGCTTTATGTATCGAATACGCTAAGGCAAAATGGGAGCCTCCAAATGCCTGTTGGATATGGGATAGCAGCAGGTTAAACGGTGACACAAATCCCAGTCGTGCCAAAAAGCCCACCACATCGTATCCACTACAACGGCCCACGAAACACTTTATTTATCCACAATCTGGAGTTTCACAATAAAAAATAACGTATAAAACACAAACCAACACCACAGTTATAGCATTACAGTGATCACACACTCGAGCGTTTTCACATTTAACTGATTTAAGTAATCTACGGTATCAAAAAGTTACAATGATTTTATACAGCGCTGGGAAAAGTATTTGCAAACTACAGTCTACAGATATACAACAACGTACGTAATAATTATGATCAAAATATTGTACAGTACTGTACTGTATTAAATTAGCAACCCTTTATACAGTTTCATTTGTAACTTGTATTTTGTAAGCATGGAAGTAGTTGTACTCGTACTGTATGGCTGCGTAATCAATTATGCATGATCCAAACATTCTGTGCATAACAAAGCGCTTACCCGACAAAAACTCACACAAACATCTAGAAATAATGTACTCGAAACATCACAGCTGGCTATATTTTCAAATTTTATTACAAATTTCACGAGCGAGTGCGGAAGACTTACTTGTAGATCAGATACCAGATCGAACCCAGGGAGAAACCAGCGCATACAGCATGGAACGTCAACGCCGTCAGGCCGTAGTCCCGATATCCCACAATAAGTCGTATCATAAATTTCAGAGGAAGAGACATCTTACTGTAGTCAGGAGTGCGCTTTTCCTCCTGAACAGTCGCAAAGCGGGACTGCGTGTAGGAAAGACACCTAAGTGATGCTACAATAAGTAAAAACATAACCATGCATCCGCTTGATATAATATGTGCGAACGTTAAACACAAGTACACACCAGTGGCACATACAGTGACATACTGAGATACACCTTCCAATAACTCAATATTATCGCACACCAGACATCTGAATTACCTGGATGAACGATTGTTTAACTCCGTCAAGTACCATAACGATGGACCGAAACGCCTTGGGAGCGACGCAACTGTCCTCAAACCCAAACGCGCACTCATGTTGTTCTTAAAGCTTCGCTATCACCACTATGCCCAATCCTTCGAGCTTGCTCATGCGTTTCGTAAAGCAGAATCTTTCGAAGATCTGAATGCTTGCTTTCGAAGATCTGAATGCTTGCTTTCGAAGATCTGAATGCTGATCACTTCTGAGTTCTGACAACTCCGAAGTCCGAACTCCTGGAAACGCACATCTCGTGAAACAAACCTATGCGGCAAACCTATGCCCCTCTAGAGTAGTAAAACGGATGTCGACCGCACGAGATGGCGCCTTAGTTTTGACATTCACAAGTTGGTGACAGTTGGTCATTTATTTGGTCATTTCCAATTTTTCATCCCATTTTGCTTATTTTTGCACATTTCCGAGATTTTTCATCCATCTCCTTTCAATTTTCTTAGGTTTTCTGTGGTACCTGCGAAATCCGTGGCACGTCCCAACCGTAATCTCGTAGATGTTTCTAATTTACGTTAGTTTCGACGTGCCTGTTTTTAAATTTAGCCTATTGTGATATTATCGGTATGCAACGCTCTACAGTGCTTGTCGGTGCGTCGCTCGGAGCTTTGGCAGGTCTTGGTTCTGGATACCTGAGTTTCTTCGGCGATAGTGGTATGAATTACTCTAATGCCCAACTGCTTGGAGGTATCGGTGGGGTAGTGTTTGGTGGATTGGGTGGCATCGTCGTCCGAAAGCTTTACATCCGTCACGGTGCTGTCCGGAGAATGAGGATCGTTGATGCTTGGATGTGTGGGACTATTGCTGGGGCAGTGGCTGGACATTACATCGGGGGATTCGTCCACGAGCGCATCGCACTCACAGCCAGAAACCATCAGGCAGTCTGTGAGCCTCACTTGGGTTAAGCCTAATAAATGTTGATAGTATAAGTTATTGTGCCTGTTGTGTGTGTGTGATACAGGTAATAATGTGTTATTAAACTGTTCGACAAAAATCTTTGCGTTCGTTTGCAGCCAATGCTATAATTTATTGCGATTTGTAATTGTTCCGCGTACGTCCATCGAAATGATAAGTTTTGGGCGTAGTTACTAAAAACAGAAAATATGGATATCTCGTATGGAAAATGGAAAGTTGCGTTGCACATATGTATCCCAATAACTTACAGCATCGTGAAAACAGTGATGTTAATTCACATGGGATGTGTTGAATTGTAACAAAGCAGTCGCATACAGCTTAGGACAAAATGGTCGCATACTCAATATCTCCACATTCAGTACGAATGCAGCGCAGTGCACTGTACGACTGAGTTCAAAATATCCGTTTCGTACAAGTGCACTGCACCGCTTGCGTACAGAATGCTGGGTATGGGGCTATGCGACCATTTAGTCCTACATTGTACGGCCATACGCTACTGTACGTCAACTGTTTTTTTTTGTTGTGAACGCTACACCAATTTACCCTGCTAACCGTATTAAAGTTGTTCTGCGAAACAGAAACACTTATATTAATTTTTCATCCCATACTTAGTAGTAGTAGGCTAGTAGCATAGAAAGTGGAATAGCTTATTTATTTGAGGAAATATATTTGAGGAATATATCCCTGGAAAATGGAAATATATTTGGAAAGTGGAATAATTATAATATTATGTAGGTATTTGAGGGACCGGTGGACGGTGGTAATACTAATCAAAACAGAACTCCACCATTTGCGTTTATATCGCATACGTCAGTAGACATTAAATAATGAAAAGTCGTCCAGGTTTTCGTCCAGTCGTAAAGTCGTCCAGACCCTTGCCGCTGTGTGAACCGTGAACTCGAATTGTGTTATCTTCAATATCTCATATAAACACTACTGATCTGCTGCCACGTTTATCCATGAAAATCAAGTGGAAAAGAGTGAAATCTGCGGTCCACCGTTCAGCTGACAATGAGCATGAGATAGTGTTTACTGTGTAGCGTTTGCTGATTACGATTTTGCACGTTTTCGAATCAAAACAGTCAAAGCCAAAAGTGGGATTTTGACTGCAGTGCAATATGTACCGAATACCTCGCGTGTTGAATCTTGTGCTTCGTGGGTCCGTCAATATTCCTGGTGGCATTAGGAGCAACCCAGACACGATAACGATGCTAACGAGTCGCCGGAGTCGGGCGCCCTCCTTTTTAAAAGTTTCCAGGTATGACTGCGAGGTCTGTTGTTGTCGCTTCTAATATAAAAGTTCAGAATTTTCAGAAAGAAATTTATAACCCTTTTTCTCATTGAATGATTAATGGTTAGTGGTTACGCAGATGTGCGTAGCAAGTATCTGCAGATGTAGAGTGAAGACTAATGGTACTCGTTATGATATACATAATAACATACATACATATTTTTTGTCAAAAAACAAATGCGATTTTGTTTTGTTTGTCAAGATTTGCGTCTTCCTCAGCAGAAACACCAGCTAAAACGCCTTCCACCACTGATCCTCCGCTAGCAGAAGGGACGCCTTCCCCTGCACCGAAGACCAGCCGAGAGAAATTAAAAGCAGCGATTCGGGATTATGGTTCCACTGTTCTTGTTTTCCACATTGCCAGTGGAGTCAGTTTTCTGGGCATGTGGTATTTATTGATTTCAAGGTTCGTGTCGAAACATCAGATTGTAATTATGATAGGGACGTTAGTCGTTATTCTAAAAAATGGGATAAATATATTTATTTATAGTAGATTGGTGCGACTTGTTGCATATTTTGTTGAAACGCACATGTGGGATTGTATGGATTGCAAAACAGTGAGAACATTTGAAAAAGGGATGATTCTTTCAAAGATGCTCTTAAAATTTTTGTTAGTTTCTTGCGCATTATCAGTACGGATTGCTGTCGCGCAATTAAGATCTTTTAAGTGAGTTTTAACTAAGCAAACCGAAATTAGACACTTCTGTTCTGGAATATGCTATTGCGGTGAAAATACCTGTTGTTTGTAGCGGTGTTGACGTGACAAGCGTGATCAAAACTTTTGGACTTGAGGGAACCTTGGGGAAATATGCTAGCGGCGCCGGAACATTTGTTGTGGCTTATGCTATTCATAAGGCCACCGCTCCATTACGGATTGCTTTGACTTTGACCGTATCGCCTTTAATCGTCAACTATTTGCGTAGGAAAGGATTTATGAAAATCAAAAGTTAGATTAATCGTTAATCGTTAACTGAATGTTTTTACTGGAGGAAAATTATATTTAATTATGAATTGCATCGTTGCGTTTTTTTAGCATTTGACGGCACATATGATCAGCTCTTTTTGTGTACTTCTACTGTTAATTCCGTACGAGTACCCTATTCCGGCTTTTACGCAATAAAGTCACTCTCATATTGTGTTCGCTACTGCTGTTTACATGTTTCTGATAATCATAAGTGTATTCTTACAGAGCAGCGCTTTTTCAACTTTGTTACTGTTTCGTTATACGATTACATTTTTATTTAGTCGTGAACTTTCTTTGGGTTGCCAGATTTTTCATGCAGGTTTTCGATTTTGGCATCACTTAACTACAATCATTTAATGACAATTATGTGGGAAGAGGATAAATTAACAATCCAGAATTATTCCTGAGAGGAAAGCATGGCAAGACGTTTAATAATTATATACTGCATTATTAATTATTTATTACAGACAACACATCAATTGCCATGCTATATAATGACACAACCTAAAGTCATTAAACAAAAAAGTTTTAACTCTTGTTAGCGCTATATTTCCCTTTCCCGTACTTGCTGCACTTATGACTTATAAACATTCGCTGTGCGAATTCTTCTAATTGTGGTAGGTACAGTACATCCTGTCCTGTCTGGTTACGAAATGGTTATTTAACACCCGACAACAATACGTCACAACGTTAGAGAAGTTAGTCTAATAGATCATTATCACTTTTTTATATGCCTAGAAGTAAACCGCAGAATTCATAGCTGAAGGTGACACGTGGATATTAGTAAGTAAATCTGGCAGAGATTCCACACATTTGCTTGAATATTTCTAGTTTCTCGAGCCTATTTTCGTAAAAAACAACAACACATTTCTTTGGAGTGTTAAGTTCAAACCGGTTTCGTGCGCACAGTGTGTTGGTTGTAATCAAGAAACAGAATACATACAGATTGTTGCATTATTTTGTACTATATAAATGCTTGTTGCGTTAACGAAGCGGCCATTTGTCCATTTAGCCGCACTTTACCAGTGATCACCGGAAGAGAACACAGCTTTACTCTTCCTCAACCGATTTTTTTAATCGTACTTGCTATTGCAAAGGAAAACGATGGATATTCATTTGAAAAGTCTGGTAGTAATAACAGCGTTTGTCTATGGAGCAAGCGCTTTTGATTATGTGATTTTCGGGCCAAAATCACTGCGGTCCAGTCAAGTGTTGCCGATATCTATTTTGTGCCGGAATACCTCGTCGGACGTTAAGGTGGATGTAACTATTCAGCCTCGACCGCAGGCATACGCAGATTTCCAAGATACGGATATCAAGAACAAGTTGACTTTTACGCAGTCTTTCCTTGTTAAACCGAATCAACTAAGTCAGCTGGATTTCAAGGTGAATCGGACTTCATTTATCATCTATCATACATACTGTACTGTATTTGTATTTTGTAATGCCTTCTGTACATTTGCGCTGTAATTTGTTATTGCCATCCCTTTATAACTAATTTGCTGCAATAACTAGTTTAAACTAATCGTATTTATAACGCTGTTCAAAATGCGTCTTCGTAATTCTTTAATCGCTAATCGATTTGTTTCATGCACAGGTTGGTGATTTATCAGTTTACCCGACCAAAACCGCTTTCTCTATGGATTTAGTTATCAATGGTTCCAATGCCGAAGACTTTTTTAATCGGGCTGTGTACAGTTTGACTGTGGAGAGTGAGGAGTCGAAAAGTGTGAAACAACAGTTGGTTTTCATTCAAACTGACCAGCCATTGTATAAAGCCAAAGATACCGTTCGATTTCGAATTGTTACTGTTGACCAACAACTACTTCCTGTATATGCACCTTTCACTATTCGCGTTTTGGTAAGTTTTCTAAATGCTCTGAAACATATAAAAATCAAACCCCAGAAACTTTATGAATGTGTAAAAGTACTGCACGAGATAATCAAATCGGAGCAATAAATAAGCACCTTTCTCTTTCACAGGATCCTCAAAATAACATTGTGAAGCAATATAGCAACGCCTCGGATCCTAATGGTAAAGTGTGATACTGCTTTGTATTACTCATTTTTTTGGCCTGTGTTGTAATAAAATTCAGTTATACTTCTAGATGTAAAAATTAATATATTACAACAACCTCGCATGGAAATTTGTATTTGTAATGTTTTAGCTGTTGGATTTTTTGCCGGTGATTTCCTTCTGTCCACTGACCCACTGATAGGCGCATGGAAAATCGAAGTGCGCAGCGGCGATTTACAGAAGGTCATGGGAAGCAAGCAGTTTTCCGTTGACGAATATGGTAAGTGGCGATATTCTGCAACAATTCGCTAGAAAAATCTGTCCATTTTTTCATTAGTTTTGCCACGCTTTGACGTCAAAATATCTGCAATTGATCCGCCTGTTGTTACAATTGATTCCGTGCTGCAGTTCGTCGTGGATGCAAAGTAAGGATTCTGTGGAGAATTTTTTCTGGCAGTTTTTGATCAATGTTTTCACGTTTTTAGCTACACATTTGGTGAACCCGTGAAAGGAAACCTGGAAGTCAAATTAATTGAACCTATAAGTAGTTCCAGACGAATCATCGGTCGACGCAGCAATGTGCATGAAACGGACCGGTTAAATACTACTGTTTCTGTTACGGTAAGTGCAATAACGTTCAACAAGTTAGATCTAATAATTTCGTCTTACCATTATCAGTTTAGTTGATCATTAGACTAAGGTCACAGATATTTATCTCGCATACACTTTGGCAATTCAAAATCGCAAACTCATAATTATCGGTAACAAATTGTGCACTTCCAGTAAAAATAACTATATGCTTGGACAAGTATAGCATCAGTGCTAAATAACCGCACACAAATGCCTGTTGTTTTTGGTGCAATTCTGAAATTTTAACATACATCGATACGCAACATTCTAGGATTTTAACGGACGCTACAAGTTTACTGTCCCTTTAAGCCGTTCCGTACTGAATCCAGAGAAAAAGTACAAGTTAAGCAACCTGGAAATCCGTGCTAATTTTACCGAAGCGCTGACCGGACAAACTAAAAACGCTACAGCATTTGTACGCGTCAGTGATTTGCCGTACAAATTAGAAGTAACGAACAACGCCAGCACATTTTCGCCGGGACACCCATACACTTTTCGCGCCCTCGTCAGCGATCTCGTTGGGCGTCCACTGCCTCCCAGCACCAAAAAGGTCAACATCGAAATTTCGTTCTTCGATAAACGTGGTTACTGGGGAACCCAGCTGACCAAATATACAAACATCAATAAAACCGGAAACGGTTCAGACGCAGACATCTCGCCAGATTCGTTTTACCGTGGATCCGTCGGTCCTGTAAGTGATTCAGTATCCACAGTTTGCAATGATATTTCAACAGTGCGCCGCTTGTACTGTATAATGTACAAGTACACTTTTAGCGTCTTCCGTCGTGGGCAGTGTCATGGCCACAGTCACAGGTCGATGTGATAAACTCCTCCATTCCTGCTGATGGCATCGTCGACGTCATTTTCAAAACACCTAAAGAGGCTCGTCGGATTGAGATAAAGGTCACGTATTTGGAGGAAGAGAAACGTTTCACCGTCAAAGGAAAGGAATCGCCGAGCAGCAGTTTTCTGGAGATAAAACAACTGTCAGATGATCTGCAGAGTGGAAATTCTGCAACTTTTGGCATCAATATGACAACGAGGACAAACGAAGCAATTCAAATTCTGGTAAATCCACATAGACAAAAGCCCTTTTCCAACAGTTGTAAACTGTTGCGCGAAAATCCCTTGAAAATCCCTTGAAAATCCCTTACAAACATACCGAGCATCGTAATTTTTTTATACACGCGCCAAGTAGTTAAACTGTAAAACAATGTTTTTGTAAATATTTAATAATTTTAGAATCGTAGATTAATGTAGATTAATGTTTTAGAATCGTAGATTAATGTTTCGTAGATTAATTTTAGAATCGTAGATGTGAAGAATGTCGTTATGTTATTAGGTCCAATCAAACTCCAACAGCAGCTTTTTATGGAGTAACTCAACATCTGAAACCGGTCCATACGTCGTAATTTCCGTTCCCATTCTGGAGGCGATGGGTCTCATTGGTCGGTTGATGGTCTACTATGTGCGAGCCGATAAGGAAATTGTTGGAAACATTTTCGTCCTGTCACCGACACCAACAATGAAAAACACTGTCAGTAACCTTATTTATTGGGCATTTGCTGATAAATCTCAATAAACTGCGTCGGCATGGTCGTATATACCGTTATGTGCACTGGCAGTAAATTAGGCTTTTTTTATCAGGTTGATGTGTCGGCTGAAGCAACCAGCGGATTCGGTTATGCCCAGCCCGGCGAGGAGGCGCTCTTTAAAGCCAACACTAGTCCGTCAGCCTTTGTGGCTTTTCTGGCTGTGGATGAGAGCTTGCTACTGATGAAAACCGGGAATGATCTTTCAGCCGATGAGGTATAACGATACGCGTAAATCGGACACTTTTGGTCATCAGCTATCACTGGCACATAACTATTGCACCTTAATTAAGCTTACAATATTCTTGGACTTTACCGGTAATTTCCTTTTCTGACCTGCAAAAACCGGTTCAGTTTCAAGAGTTTTGTACTTTTACAAGATATTAATAGAACACGAGCTATTAATATTTTATTTTGCTCGATGAAATCATATTTTTTCTAGGTGAACTGGGTAATAAGCAAGGACAGATTCGTTATACCGTCAGATATCTATTCCGTGGAAGATTACTTTGACGTAAGTTGAAAGAATGTTTATAACTGCATGTGAACAGGTCATTTTAATTATACGTCAACTGTTTTATACAGAAAACTTACACCTCTGGCCAGTTCATACTGACCAATAACCAACTCCCCACATCCCGAGAAGAGCGACCATGGTCTTATCACAGGCGGTACAGCCCGTCGCGTGGGCGTGGCTGGGGTGGTGCCCGTTCCGGCGGTTCCTCACGCTTTGCAAGTGCAAGTAGCAGTCGTAAATCGTGGTCTATGAGCGCTAGTAGTGCCTCGTCTGGCAGCGTCGGTATTCCTGGAAGACAGCCTGATGTGGAGTTAGAGTCTTTTGCATACACGGAACTTCCGCCGACGTCAAAAGCACCATTCAGTGAGGAAAGCTCCGTAGAAAACTTGGAAACTCCACATCAAACGCGAAAGGATTTCCGTCAGAGTTTCTTGTTTGAAACAGCATTTTCTAAGTAAGCCTAGACGAGAATATGAAATTTTCCACTGAAAACAATAAGTTACCTTTTTCCCGGATGACCTTTCGGCTGCTCTGTTTTGATACTTTGCATTCGCTGTTGTTAGCTCCAACGGACTGGTGGAACTGCATTCAAAAGTGCCGGATGCAATAACAACATGGAGAATCTCGGCGTTTAGCTTGAGTAACACTAGCGGTCTTGGATTAACCTCCACTCCGGCCAAGGTGCGTCATGTCGTCAAAACTTTGATATTTACAAAGCACTGCACAAAATATTTAAATTACGGCGTTGGTTTTGCAGTTGAAAGTTTTTCAGCCCTTTTTTGCTGTACTGAATTTGCCGTTCAGCATAGTGCGGTTTGAAAACCTGACTGCCGAAGTGCTGGTCTTCAATTACATGTCGCAAAAACAAGATGTGACGGTCCAGCTGCAAATTCGCAATCCCGATAATACAACGGCTACGTTGAAAAAGAATGTTCTCGCCAAACCGAACGAAGGCACCACCGCAACTTTCACGATCATTCCCCAGCAGATTGGTGATCTAATACTGAAAGTGACCGCTCAATCGTCATTTGCTGCCGACCAGCTGGAGAAGACCCTTCCAGTCAAACCCGAAGGCGTCAAACAGTACTTCACAAAACCGGTTTTTATTGATCTCCGCCAATCAGCCAGTATGAGCGCACCAATCACCTTGCCGTCCGATCCAGCTGGTAAAGTTGACGGATCCGATCGAGTGGAAGTGAGAGTGGTCGGTGACATTCTGGGCGCGGCTATGAATAATTTGGATAAGCTAATTCGCCTGCCTACTGGATGTGGCGAGCAGAATATGGCAACGACCGTCCCTAATTTAGTGGTTGCGAAATATCTTAAACAGCTCAACCAGTTGGCTGAACCCCAAAAGTCCAAGCTGTTAGCGAATATTCAACTGGGATATCAACGGGAACTGACCTATCGTCGTGGTGATAACTCTTACAGCGCATGGGGCAAATCTGATCCAAAAGGCTCAACATGGTTAACCGCTTACGTCGCCCGCGTTTTCGCCGAAGCGGTAGAGTTTGTCCCGAGCATTGAGGATGACGTGATCAAAACGGCATTGCGCTTTTTGGTAGATCAGCAAAATACCGATGGATCGTTTGAAGAGAACGGCAGAGTTATTGACAAACAGCATCAAGGCGGTGCTTCCAAAGGCATTGGATTGACAGCGTTTACGTTGATAGCCTTCTTGCAGTACAAAGAGTCCGGTAAACCTGTTGTCGTTAAATTTGACGAATCCATGCAGAAAGCCACAAATTATCTGGAATCCAAATTGAATACACTGAGCAACGATTCTTACGCTCTAGCCATCACGGCTTATGCGCTGGCAAAGGCAAAGAGTGAAAAGAACGCTGCTGCCTTGGATTTACTGGAACAGAAAATGATTCGAAATTCTTCGTTGGCGTACTGGACAACTACGGCCTCCCTTTCTGATCAAGGCGCCGATGAGGAGCACTCCTATCCAACGAATGCTAAGGATGTTGAAGCGACAGCTTACGCGCTTTTAGCATTCATGGCTAACGGGAAAGTATCGTCCGCTCTGCCCATTGTTTCGTGGCTGATCTCGAAGCAGAATGCAGAGGGTGGATTTATTTCTACGCAGGTAAAAGAATTGTACAGTTTTCTCCATGGCGTCATATTTAAATAGTTAGAGAAACTCAAAACATGACTATGACGCTTTAGGATACTGTAGTCGGCTTGACGGGCTTGGCAGAGTTTGCGAAAGTTTTTGTCAATCCGCCATCAATGCAAATTGATGTGAAGTACAATGACCAATCAAAACAGTCGGTGTCCGTCACTCCGCAAACAGCCGTCATCCTTCAAACAATTGAACTACCAAAGAAACCGAAAAGTATTTCCTTGAACGCTCAAGGCAATGGTGTAGCCTTAGCCTATTTGAGTTGGACGTATCACGTGGGAAAACCCAAAGAAGATGTGGCGTTTGACCTTAACATTACCAAAACGGTTTCCACAGCGGATCTTCGTATGGGAATATGCAGCAGGTGAAATAAGTTGTTCATTTTATTAGTGCGAAACTATAATTTTAACGAGTGATAATTTGGATTTATAAAATGCTAGCAATCCGTGACCTTTGCAGGTATACTCGTGACGGTAAGAGCAGCATGGCTGTTATTGAAGTCAACACGCTGTCGGGTTCCCAGTTCGATGAAGATGAACTTCGTAAACTGCCAAAGATGGTCCCTGGTCTGCGAAAAACGGAAATGGAGAATAAGGATACCAAATTGAATTTGTATTTCGATGAGGTCAGTATTCAATACCGTAGACGTGTATTTTACGTGTTGTACTTGTACGAGTAGCTGTCTTTATGATGGCTTGTTACCACTATCAATAAGTATCATACGCAGTATAATTGTATTTCGGCAAACTTTCCTTAATTAAGCGCACAAAATAGCGAATCATATCTTATTGTTAATGTTTACATAATTACATTAGGTTTTTCGTTTGCAGTTGAATGAGTCAGCGACATGTTTCAAGCTGACCATGTATCGAATCTACAAAGTGAAGGATCTCAAAGACCAGAGCATAGTTGTTTATGACTACTACAATCCTAAGGAGCGGAAGACTGTATCGTACAATTTGTAGTATTTGTTACGTTCTTTTGTGCATCGAGCTTTTGAGAGAATTGGTTCGTTACAAATAGTTGTGTTATGTTCTGAACATTTGTGTGAATGAAGAATGCAGGAATATTAAATTACATAATGGTTTTTCTGTTAATAGATGTATCGTGCACAAGTGCTTATTATAAAACTGCACCAACATAATCTTATATTTGGCATTGCTTATGCAGCACCGCGTACGTGCTATACAACGTACACTATTCTATGCGGGAAACCAGCACTATCACGCAAACGCCTCAGCACATCAAAAAGCGCTGTTTATTGATTCGATGTTTTTATTTTGTTATACAGTAGTAATTCCAGAAACATAGTGCGGTTAAAAAACCAAGACAACAGCTACGCCGGTGCATCCACCAGAGCGCCACAGACTATTGTATAATACCACCATAAGTACTGTAAATGTCCAGGAGTGCTCGCTAAATTTAATTCAATCGCCATTTTTTTGCAGTGAATTACTCGAACGTATCCGGGTATCTCAGGATGACAGAAATTTCTTTAAACGGGCAGAGGAAGTGTGCTTTGTCTTAATTATGTTATTGTTAATAAAAAAAAGGTGTAAAACGATCACAGAGTGGAAAAAAACAGGAATAATTTATCATAAAATACTCAGCGATTTTTCCCGTATGTTTGACTGGCCCATATACATCTTCCGCCATGAACATAAAGGCACAGATTTCCATCTGTCTGCACTTTGAGCTCTGCACCAGGATTTCCGTGTGTATTTGTTGACCAATAGGGATGCTTATGCTGCAGAAAAGTAAACATAAGCAAGCTCATGCGATGTTTGCCTTATATGTAAAGTAAGGCAGTAAAACTGCTCAGTCAGTTTTTTATTGTGAAAATTTATGCCTTAAAAATAATTATTACGTTACTGTAAAACAAATAAATTATATTCAAACCGAAGATTGTTAGGGCTTACTCCATGCTTTTGAAAAGTTTTGTAATCGCACAGTATGCACGTAAACAAAGAGTTCCGAAAATTACCTGGTCGTATAGCACGAGATTTCCGTCTTCTTGCATGACGCATTCCGTTATAGGCTTGTGTTGTGTATCAGAAGCCCAGATTGCATGACTGCATGAAAAGGAGAAAACTAATTATTATTATTATTAATATTGTACATACATTGATACCCTAAACTTAATCCACGTGGTGTAGCGTATATTTCATCTATCGTTAAAGCACTAATTACAGTTTTGCTTAAGCTTTTTTTTCACGTAATATTCGGATTACACAGTAACTGTTCACGAACTTGTCACGGCTGCGATAAAGCACCAGATTCCCGTCGGTCTGCATCGTCAGATACACGGAGCGGTCTTCGGCAAAAAGCGACTGTCCAGGAACTAGCCGTTGTCCAGCTCGCAGGGCATATTCTACAAACATCGCCGATTGTACTCGTACTCATATCAAGGTCAACTGGAAACTTAAGATAAGTACATAACAAAACCATACGTCTTGCTTACCATCCTTATAATTATCCCTTAGGCCCTTACCAAGCATAATTATTTATAATTATGGGAACGGCTTATTATGCTCGCACTTGGTATGCGCATTATCGCAGCTACATACTACCATTCGATTACTATATTAATGAACATAATAAACGAACCTCCGTATGGACTGTACGGTCCAGCAGCTCCCCCTGGAACGGCTCCCGCGGGGTAACTGGGCACAGCGCCGGCCGGATAGGTGGGAACCGCCCCGGCGGGATATCCGGGATACGAGGGAACTGCGCCGGCGGGATAACTGGGAACGGCTCCCGCTGGATACCCAGGTGCCACTGTCGATCCCGATGGATAACCTGGTGGCACCGTCGATCCTGATGGATAACCCGGGGGTACTCCGCCAGCTGGGGTTTGATGATGGTGTGGCATTTTGCAGGCTTATACAATCCGTTCGTAAATTGCAGTAGAACTTTCGAAACTTTAACTATGTAGTGGTGAACTAAGCCTCCTGCACTATGGTTATATAAGTACCGGGTGTAGGTGTAAATTCTAAATTTATAAAACGGGGTAATTCGTTAGTTGATAAGCAGTGTAAAGTGTAAACCGTAGCATGGACTATGGAGAATCATTCTTATGATCTTGACGAATGCAAGCGAGTTGTGTGATCATATGCACAATACAGCTCGGAAGAATGTGCTAGCTTTCAAAGTATGGTATGCCTGATTCACTTGCGGGGTATTTCCGCTACCCTACACGCTAACAGCCAGAAATGCGATCGATAAGGCAAACTTTGACCCACACGGGCCACACCCGTATAAATGTACTGCAGTAGTGTAAATGTCTGGTAAAAATCTGGAATATGCCCGTCTTTATGTAATTTCTTTACTGAACCAAGTAACCAGTATGGCGGAAATGTAACGGATTGTACATGTTTGCCTACCGGAAAGTGTCCGAAATTACAGAACAGATGTACTCGTAGTTTGAGAACGGGCGGCTTTTAATGGTTTAAGTACGGTTGGCTATGGTGGAAGGAAAGAGTCAGCGAATCAGTAGCAAAAAACCGGCAGTTCAAATTACTTATTACATTCGCTGCAAAGTGAGTAAAATGCGCTACAGATCCGTACTTCGCACGTCGCATATACACCAATTTTATTTCTTTTTTACGGGTGATATCGAAAAACTAAATAATCTATTATAGTACTCTTTGTAACATGATTAGCTAACGATTCATGCCGAGAACGAATCCTGGAAACAAACAACCTAGCAAGTAAGCAACGAGTAAATGACAAGAAAATTAAAAACATCATCAGGATAAGATTCATTAGTTCAGTAGCTCTGTCATGTTTTTTCAGTCTTCTGGGTGCACAGGCGCAGTATTATTAACAGCCGACATAATTTCTTTCATCCAGTTTGACGTTGACTCCTTCGCTAAAATTTCCTTCGTAATTACAATGAACGACATCAGCACCGCAAACGTCTATAACAAGTTGTAAGCCAAAAATTAGTAGCGGTGACTGTATTGTGCAGTTATATTTGTAGTTATCAAATTAGCGCTACGCTAATTTTACACAAAAGCGGTGACTTACACTAAAAATGAATGCTCGTGTAATGTGTAAGAATTCCGCGCCACTATACAACAAATGCCGATCCGTGCTTGCTTTTATGCAGCTTTTCAAGATTGAACGCAAATTTTTGTGCACCTGTGGGAAGAAGAAAAAGTTGTGCGGTTAGGGCAATTTGACGCGAAATATTTTAATTTTCTGTGTTTACCGGCATTGTTAAATGATTGCTAGAGCTAACTATCACTGTCACTGATATAATTCAGAGAACTATCGCACGTACCGCAGATTTAGGAATGTTCATGGATTCCACAACTGCCAAGGAATCGTGAAGCACAATATTAACGTGCAAACTCTGCAAAAAACAAAATGTAACGTTTTTGCATAACGAATTGTTCCCTGCAATACGTTAATACCCGTAAAAATGTTTGATTGCTGCAAGATTATCCTATAATATCCGGTTTATGTACGTGATATACATAATATTATATGTAGATTATAGATATATACATCCAAATGTTATTTTTGTTAACTGATGCGGCTTCGAGAAAAGGTTACACATTTGTTGATTAAAATTCAAACGCGATAACGGACTCCAGAAAATCTCTGTTATCTCTTCGGTTGCAACTTGTAAGGCAAAATATTTAGCAGCAATATATACACTCATCATACAGTACAGTACTACGGGTGTGTGCAAAATACAATTATACAAGTTAAGAAATTTACTAGTGTTGTTAGTGTAAACTTATGGTTACCGTTAGGGATATTTCATAATTCTACCATACTGTTAGTACTGTACAGATACATAGTGATGCTACATGAAATTTATGTCTAATCCGTCGACTCTAATCTGTACATGGCACCTGTTCGTATGCGGCAGCAAAAGGCCACATGTAAGCTGTGATAAAAGTTGTATATACGACTGCCCCGACAAAATTGAAGATTCTTGTTGAAATAAACTTGTCAGTATTTTGTACAATTGCTGCCACAAATCCCAGCACCGTTATCAAATCCAACCCGTAAATAAAAAAAATTATAATGCCGAAATTATGGCTGATATTGTCGCATAAACGACAAAGATCCAAGTATCGGCATTTAATTGCCGTCAGATTCTCCGCTGCCAAGTCAAAAGCTCCGCACATATCCTGCTGACCTTTGGTTGCAACACTGGCACACGTCGCCACTGAGTGCAAATTATTAATTTCCAGCAGAATGGCACGTTTTAAAACCGCACAACAATCACCAGACATTTTGGCCATTATGGCAATCGATATAAGCAGTGATTGTCCAATAAAAAATAGAAATGACACACACGAGTACCACCAGGCCATGAACTGCCATAGCAGCATGCTGGCCGGTATCGGATCCAAAGCACCATCGTCCATCCAGGAGATTCCTGTGGATTCCGTGTACTGTATGGATTCGGCTGTTTCCCATCCCACTTGCAACACAATGGTAGCAGCGACCATTATAATATTGAATAACTGCCAGTGTGACCAAACTTCCCGCAGTTTATGGTAATTATTTTGAAAACATTGGCTGGCGAGACCATTGGTTTCATCCAGTAATTTTTTCCATTCAGCTTTCCGAAGATATAAAACCGTCGGAACAACCGCAGCCCGGAAATTCACTGTGGCATATGGCAGCAGCGTAATGACACCGGTCAGGGAGTTTTCTGACTTTTCTTGGCCGGATTTATCTAGTAACGCTTTGGCCGCTATGGCGAGATTTAAGAATGCCATGCACCAACTGGCCAACAACCAGAAAAATGTGAAAGAATGGAGAAAAATAATTAGTAAGGTTTTTAATCGCTTGCACCCCACTTCCGGCTTGTATGAACTCCTGTGGTACAGACCGCAAAATTTAAAAAGAATGATTTGAATGCGCAAGGAGCTACTGAACCAATACTCCTTTAATGTCATGATAACTAAACGAATTCGAATACTGCAAAGAATGAACACATTATCAGAGTCCGTATGTGCGAGTACATTAAAAATCATCATATGTGCTGTTTTGCCAGGTGTGTGAGCGCATTTATAAATCCGATACATATATGTGTACATACCTCAATCACAACGATTTGTATATGCACCAGATACAAACGATGCGACCGTTACAGCTGTATAAAGAGAGCCTTCCCGAATTACCTTTTTTGTGCAAAAATCGGACGGAATGCTGTCAACGATGGGTATGTCAACCGTGACCTTTGGCCATGACAGTTTAGGTTACTGTTTGACTTTGGGTAAAATCCTTTTAAAAAGGAAATTGGTGTCATAGTAAGCGGACGATTTGGGAAAAATTTATTCCAGTGTACAGTTTCATACCAAAATGCAGCAAAACACGGAAACGTAATCAGAATAATCTAGTATGCATCGTAACCTGCCACGAACTTATTTAAAGGTTACGGCAAGGTAAACAGCTGCAGGCACTTAATCATGAGCTTGGCTACAACCCCTTAAGTACTTAATACTAGGCAGAACATGTAATATAGATATAACGTCATTTTGTGCATTTTTATTTGCCGGAGTCAGTGCATGAGGTCAATATGGCCTTGCTTCACGCGACGTACAAATTCCTCTACTTCTTGTGGAGAAGTAAACACCCAGACATGAATTCCTTCACTTCCAAGATATCGAACCCATTCTTCCTTTTCTTTCCTCCTCCACCAAAAATTTTTAATCATCGCATAAATAAGACCGTCGTCATTCAAAGCAAACACACTGGATAAAGTTTCCCGGCATTTTCCCCACAAGAGTTCGTTGTTCCACCATCGCCAAAAGGTTCTTATGAGAAGTCGATAAAGCACCACATACAAGGGAAAATTTAGCCAAATGGCATGTGTGATTATGGGTGTGCACGGGCGTGTAATGCGCTTTCCTTTGTAATTAAAGTTTCCATCCACGGTAAACTACAAAATTTAAATAATATATTTGAATACTGTGAGATTCGAGCACCGCTCCTCCTTTTCGAAGCCTTGAAAAGGTCACAAAATAATAAAAATGCGCATAATGCATTTGCGTGCAAAATGTGACTGTATTCCGTATTGATCTGGAGATTGTACTATGAGATACCATCGTAAGCATATTCAAGAAGATATTTAAGATAACATACGCCGTCAACTATCCATGATGGGCCTTCCATAGCATTGCGGGCGCGCAGTAAAAAATCCGGAGCGGGATTCCAACCGGGCTCCCACAACAGACTGTCCAGTTCAATGAATGGTACGCTTAGCAGTTCTGACAATTTGTTGCATAGCGTGGATTTGCCAGATCCAGAAGGACCGAAAACTGTAATTCTTGGCATATTCAGTTGCTGGTATGTATGGTAATACCGGAAGTCTCCGGCTCTGTTAAAAGAAAGCTATAGTTTAACCACTGCAACGCATCTCGATATTGCTGTATTGCTCGATATTAATTGCTGTTACAACGACATAATATTGCATCAGTCCAGATTGTGCAGACAGATACTATATAAATTTTAACAGATACTATAAATTTTAATAATTTTGTAGTGTCTGAAGCAAAGCGCTGGAGGATTTCTTGCATATTCGCATACAGTCGGTGTATAATAGCATCGATATCAAGAGAAGGACATGTACACATTACATATACGTCACACTTGCAATTGTGCAATACCACTTTTGTACTGACTTGTGAGTTGTACATGTATTCAAATAATCAGATCTGTATCAAAAACGAGTACTTACCTTTATAAAATTGATCTAATGATGCGAACTTTATTATATACTTTACCGCACAGCACTACTTTATCGCATAAGCGATGCCTTGTACAATATTACCTAGCTAATTACCGTACACAGTGTTTTATCTAGGCAGTCTTACACTTTCTCTTTTGAGATAATTATTGTAACGAAATTTTCGTTTTCTTTAAACACATGTGATCCGGGTCGTAGCGCTACAAAATTGCGAGCAACAACCTTTCTCGGTTGCCGCTAAGGCGCATCAAACAAGTTGATAAAATTTCACTTGTTATCAGTTACTAATGTCCATTTATAAAATTAATTTGTTTCCACATCCACAAGCCGATGCTCCAACCGGTATTATCGCCTACAAGTGTGAGTAAATTCTTTGCTTCTTTGAATTTAAACGGTTATCAATTTCAAATTAAAATAACAAATATAAAATTGTAATCTAATTGTAAGTTATCAATAACATAAAAATTCTGATTTCGTATCTTCCATTAAACGTACAGTAATAATTTAGAGCTACAGTTTGCTTAATCGCTATGATCCGCATCCCGAGTAGAAATAAGTATCGATCCTGATACACCGCTTACATACAGTAACATTAAACGCTACCGTGCAACGTATTCTGTAATCCGTACTGTATACGGTAGTTGAATTAGTCAGCTATACGCAGTTCAACTGAACAGAATTATTATTATAATATTTTGTTTTAACTAATACAAAATAAGAGGGTGCCTAGAAGAATTAGAACTTACAGATTGTACCACTGACTTTGAAACTCCGGCAGCCAACCTTGCACAGGTTTGTACCCTTGTAACTGTAAACAAGATACTAGCCCGGCCCGAGGTAGACCTACTACGCGCGATCCCGAAATGCGATGTGGGTTTCAGCTTACTTATTTCATTCTTTCAAAATAACTAGGAGATAAACCTGCGCTAAATTTTATCTTTATAAAATTTTAACCTGCGCGTACAGGTGATAAGGAAAAGCTTTACGGTATGTCACAAACCTTGTAGTGCATGACTGCAAACAGCCTGTGCACAAAATGCAGGTATTGCCGAGTCATATAGCAATAAACTGCGCTTCATTCGTGCTATGACCAAGTTGCTGTTGGCCTGCTCACTTCAAAATGTGACTCACGTCTTATGTTTATCGATAATTTCAGTGGTGATCCAGCCTAAAAATTTTACGATGATGATCTGTTGTCGTTCTGTTGGTTAAACTTACGATTTTAATAAGCGACTTTTCCGCGTTTTCTTTGTCATGTTTTACAGTTTTGCTGGGTAAACATTTTTCTCAAGTATTTCTCTTCTCAAGTTAATGGTTATCGAGGCAAGGAGCTGATGGTGCTCTTTTTCATGAAGGAATATGGGAAACTGTTTGAAGCTGTCGCGCGTTGACAGCCAGCACGATTATTCGTTGTTACATGGGCATCAGGAGCACGGCGGACACCATCATATGGGGAACATTCAGCAGGGCTCCGTGTCGGGTGTGGGACCATCATCCGGTGCAGTCAATTCAGCGTCGTCTTTCAGTGGAGCATCGCCGCGGGATTCACGAGACTTCCCCAATTTTTCGTCCGTAAGTTACCTTTACTATTGATTGTTGGAATATCAGCTGATTGATTATAAATAAAGCGCAGATCATCGCTTTGCTGGTACTGTACAACGCGAGCATCTTGTTGTCTGCAGAGAAAAGTTAGAGTCGCGCCTATGGTTTCTGTTTTTGATCGTGACAGACTGAAAAGACTTGGTATTAGAAATTTGAATTGTTTTGCATTTTTGTTTTTATCCGATGTTTTACGTTTTTTCGACGATTAACTGCTTCTAGTTCTTCGAAAATTTTTTAATGCCGTGCTGAGAAGTGTGAATTATTTACATCTGGAATTCGAAAATAGCGAGACCCTTTACGTCGTATAACAAATATTGTTTTTGTTAAAAAACTAAAAACTTTCATCACATTCTAGTTTTTGCATCGTAGGCTCATATTAGGCAGAGTTAAGAAATGGGTTACTTAATAGTTAATGGACATGGTTTGTTGCACCTGGATGCTGCATAACAAAAGCAAACAGTTCGTTACAGTCATCACGTGTGGGTTCAAAGCAGACTTGGGCCGCCAACGACATCTCCGCTTTCCGCCCGCCCCGCTCTTGCTAAAAATTTTCCGCCCCGCTCCGCCCCGCCGTAACAAAAAATTTCCCACTTCCGCCCGCCATATTTTAATTTCCCGCCACCCGCCCGCCAAAATTGAGAAAAAAATTTTCAGTGCTTTTCCTTTTTTAATTTTTTTCCGTGTGTTCTTTTTCAGAAATGTCTGTTCAAAGACCACACCAGTTGCCAATTTTTGCGCGAAGCGCGAAGCCAGCAACCAATTTCGCCGCAAAAACCGTTAGAAATTCTATAAAAAATAGTGAAGATATTTCAGTAAATGATGTTAACTTTTATTTTATGCTTGATCTCCGCCCGCCTTTGAAATAATCCCGCTTCCGCCCGCTCACACTTTTTTCCTCCCCGCCCCGTCCCTCCAAACTCAAAACTTCCGCCCGCTCCCGCCCTCCAAAAAAGCGGGGAGGGGCGGGAATGGCGGAGAATTTTCCCGCTCCGCAAAAAGGCGGCCCAAGTCTGGTTCAAAGTTGTGCTGCATCATTTTCCAGGCTATTTATAAACGAACAGTCGTTTTATCTGCCTGTTGACTGGAACTCTAAACCCGGAGGCCATACGTCTATGCGAGCAGCATTGTTCTATTTATAAAATCCTGTTCTTTAGTGGTTTACTATGTGCATAAATTTTATTTTCCTTTGTCCTTTCCCAAAATAAATGTTCTTGTCTAAAGCTAAATCTGTCATGCTTCCCCAGAAAACTTTCCGCGCGGAAGTTATGCTAAAACTAGGAATTTGAAAATTAACTGCGATTTACATTGGCTTTATTTATTTCAGGATGGTAACTCAAACTATACGATCTCATCGGATCGTGGGGTGCCAGTGGATGACAGCCAAATGAAACTTGCCCAGCGCTACGGTTTGATACAACATTTACCAACAGGGCTCTACGACGGTGCCAAAAAAGATCGCGAGTAAGTGATGCGTTATGCAATTTCTCTCTTGACCTGCTGGTTCGCATTTGCTAATTGCCAATTGGTATTAGTATTCCTCAAAACTATTCGCATTTTCTTCTTACATTTTTATTGATTGACACTAGCGCTTTTTAAATCGATGAATAATCCCTATTTTTTTGCTTAGATGCGCTGAAAATATAGAAAGCACGTTTATCACTTTAGCGCTAAAATTTATTGAGTATTCATAGAAAGGAAACTTGAGCTTATTTTTTTGTGTTGTTATTGTTTTGTTCAGTATTCCTAACTTAGGTGGAAGAAGGACGTTAGGGTGACTAAATATTTGCGCTGTCTAGGTGTCCAATTTGCATGGTGGAATTGAATTGTGGCGATCCGGTGCGCTTTCTGCCCTGTATGCATGTCTATCATAAAGACTGCATTGATGACTGGCTCCTGAAGCATTCGTTAACCTGTCCGAACTGCATGGAGCCCGTCGATTCAGCGTTATTAAATTCATATGAAGTCGGAAAGACGCCATGGAACTATGATTCCGGCTGACGATATCAGTCTGTTTTTGTTGGGCTGTGCAGTGAAAAATCACCTGCAAACACACACACAGATCTGAATCACGCGTACGACACCGGTTTGGCAAGGTGGAAAGGGTTACCGATTATATGTAACTGCTTTTTTTGTGGATCTCATTTACTGCGTTATGTCCGCACTTGCTGATTCTCATTTCTTGGTTGGGCCGATTTCGCCGATGTTGTTCTTTTTCTGAATTTGACCAGTGTTTGGTCGGATTGCGATTTCTTTCTAGCGATGCACGATTGGCTTAAAACTAGCGCAACTAGTCCAGTGGGAAGGTTTTATGTTTTATCATTGTGTTTGTTTGCCTCAGCCGCAAATTATTTTTGTCCTGTTGTGATTATCAGTTGTATAATTGTGATAAAACTTTCGCTGTCCCGATATCATATCATCTACAGACGAATTTATTAAAAGTTTTCGACGCAAACGGCAGTCTCATGTAATTATGAAAAATGGTACAGTACAGCATTTCTTTTAATAATTAAAAAGTCCTCCGAAGAATTCCAGAAAAATATGGTGCGAAAAAAGGGATCGCTAAAGTTCGATACTAATACAAAGTAATAACGCTTCAGATTTTACCAGAACTGCAGTAGCTTTACCTAGCGTACCGATAAACGATGACCGTTGGCACAGCTGATGACTGGCCGTGGAACAGTTTGGGAATTCGCAATTTCGCAGTCCCGATTTCGTAAAATATTCAAATAGGAGTGCAGACCTGTACCTGTGGACACACAGTACAAAAACAATACGGTAAAACTCAGTAAAAGCCAAATCGAACTGAGAAAACAGTGGTGATTTTCGGTAACAAATCATAATGCAAGTACCGATTTCGAGATCAAGGATCGCTAATTTAATTCATCTAGCGTCAAGTCAGTTCAACTCTATGGGTTATCAAGTAATAAAAAATTGCGTGAGTGCGCGCCAACTTTGAAGAAAAAAATTTAATATGGTATGCTGTAATCATATCTTATAGTAAAATTACTGTAATACTTCAGTTCGCACTTTTAACATTTTCCATGTTTAGTCGGTCTTTCGGTTTACCTGCTTCAACCACACTCACAACATTCAGTTATTAGATTATCACACATGCTTTTTTATTGTAGCAGTTCAAAGTTAATAGAAACGTATTCGTACATAGGTACAGTAGTTCAAGATATGTGCAGACACCTTATTTCGAACTACTCGTAGCAAATGAGAACTATTTCAACTATTTTTTTACACTATTTCCAATACATACAGTATTAATGCATAAAAGGACGCAGATAATGTATAATTATAAATACCTCGTAGCAGTGATGTCATTATCCAAGACTTTTCATTCGGGGATACAGGCATAGCGATTGACTGGTTGTTTCCGCTGCGCCGTTAACTTTTGTACTAAAGAAAGTACCGGTACCGTAGTATATCCGTCCGGATATACATGCTTTCACATAAAAATATGCGCATGTTAGTTTATTGATTTCCTCACCTGTATGTACTAACTTCCTTGTTGAATTTTGAAGGTGTCTTTTCAGAAATGTTTGGAAACGTGTACCGATATGTAAGTAATACAGATCGATACGGAAACCTAAGGTCTCAACAGACTGAAAAATTTAACTATTCCGGCAAGACAGAGGGAATCATCCCGTCTGTGGTAAAACCGGAAAGTGCTAGCTAGCGCTTTCCGCACCTCTGTACGAACTACTACGAAGTATTTCCGGTGTTTTTGGTAGATTGAAGTACGTTACTAGCGCTGTAATACATTTCTCTCGGGACACGGTAAGGGTTGATTAAACCCATTTCTGCTGTGAAAACCAGCAGGAGACGGCATACACACCGAAAATCCAACTTGTTTTGCCATTGTTTTTGTGGAAACTATTCTGAAGATACATTAAGTAAAATTATCTGGTTCTGGACAACAATGGAAAATCATTCATACGATGTGGCCAGTGCGAACATACGTGTATTTTTCACTGCTGCTTTATAACTCCGTCGTGAATCTGCTAGCCGCTGATGACAATCACGTGGTTTTTTTGTCCATTCACTCCTATTCAACTTTGATACACAGTCTGGGATATGTTGGTCCGGCCATCGATATGGGACTGCTGTACGCACGAAATACCTACACTAATCTGAACTTTTCCTTGGTGACCTTTATGAAACCGTCTGTGAAGTTGTGCACAACCGTGCAAGCCGAAGCGTTACCACTGGTTGCCGATTATTATTACACTCATCATTTGGATTTGCTTAATAATAGAACCACCGTCATTCTTGCCACAGGTAAGCTCTCTGCAGTTTGCCAACTTTGTTTTTAGTTAACGTTACGAGTACATAGCTTTTTAAAGATATGCCTTCGGACATATTTAAACTCTACAAACAGGCGACACAACTGTTTGTTTTTTGACGTCGGCTTTCGTTTATGGGTTTGGTGTAAAACATTTAAAAGATAATGGTAAACCTTTCTGTTTTAAGAGACTGCAACAACAATTTTGAATTACTGATTTACTAGCAAATCGTAACATTTTTTTTAATTTTCAGCCTGCAGCGACGCGTTGCCAGCATTAGGCGATTTCGCACGAGGTACTGAAACGACGTAAGCGTAAAATATACTACATAGATACTTGTCGAAACAAATGTGATAAGACTAACTTTGTGTTTATTGTTTGCAGAAAACAATATTCCCATAATTACTACGTAAGCATGCAACTGCAAGCGTATTTATAGTGGAGCAATTGTTTTACTTGCTTAGAAATACAGTAATTACCGTACAAGCAAACTATTAACTGCATAAATTATTATAAATAATAAAAAAATTAATAAGAGCTATTCAGAGACTAAGCAGGGAAAAAGTGTTGGGTAGGGCATTACAATTTATGGGCGCTAGTGGAACGCTAATGGAATGTCTACGCCACAAAAAGTTTTTTATAATATCCTACAATTCTTGTTAGCTGCCTTGCCTTCGCTCATTTTGTTAATGCTTCCATTATGATGAGTTTAAAAATTGCGGTAATCAATGATGCATAACGTATAATATAGATCAGCATTATTATCTGGAGATGGTTATTAAATATTAAAATTCGGTTTGTTTAGCGGTGGAACAGATTCCCACCTGGATTCACGCGAACGCTTCCCTACACTACTGCGCCTGCTTCCGTATTTATCCAACGAACTGGGCGAGGTCACGGCGGCCTTGTTAGCTTATTTTGGATGGACGGATGTAACCATCATTGGTGATGATGGTGCCACAGAGCTAAACACTTTCGCCATTCTGAATCGCGAACTGCCGCAGTACATGTACAATGTTAACGCCGGCAATCTGACATCCGTTCACTATCTGCATTACAATTTTGTCAAATATCCTCTTTACGATTATTATCTGCGTGAGGCATCACGATACAGTCGTGGTACGAAAAATGAGCAGACCTTTCAGAAATATGAACTTTACAGTTAAGGTAATAATCCTTTGCTTGCAGTGTTTATTGTCATTACGCACGGATCACGATTAAGGCATATGCTGGTAAGTTAAACACAATACCAACATATACATACGTAATGATTACCCACATTGCACAACATTAAAAAGTCATGACGTACGTTGTTCGAGTTTTCTTCTATACCTCCGTGTTATTTATTGCATTCTAGGCTGCTGCTGAACAGATGGGAATGACTGCAGGGGAACATGTGGGTGTTAACCGTTCTGATATAATTTACTCCTAGTGGTAATCGAAATCTATATCCCAACGAAAAATTCAGTTCTACAGACTTTGTATTTGATAAGCTGACACTCATTACACATATCATAAAAATTTAACAATATTGCTGATTTGCTGTACTGAAACTGTTTTTGCTGCTAAGAGGTTCCCACCGTATCCGCATGTTACTGTTGCAGGTTTTTATTGCGTTTGAGCCTTTTAAGTCTCCAAGAGGTTTTGGACGAATGACTTGGGAATATGGCGACGAATTGGACAACGTAAGCCGGTTATTTGGATAATATTATATTAGTGCCGGCTGCCAGTTGCTTTTTAATAATTGTCCTGATTATGTTAGCAAACTCGCAAAGCCTACCAATCTCTCTTGCTGATTTCCACGTTGGAGCCGGAAACCAATGCTTCCCGTTCATTGTTGAACGAAATGATAAACCGTTCACTGAAGGATTATGACCAAATTTACGACTTGAATGAACCTGTACGCAGTACTAAAACGCACAAATTCAAGTTGCGTATTCGACTAAATGTATTAATAAGCTTATTCTGTCATAACTGTTGATGTACGGATATGTAGATCGTATACTTCGTACCGGTAATATTTTTTCTGGAATTGACTTAAGCCAAAATGAAAATATTTCAAGCGTACACGTACGTGTATATGTCTGCATTCCTTTCCTTTACGATTAGGTGATACCGTTTGTTCGGGAGTTTTATCAAGGAGTAATAATGATTTCAAGGGTAAAGTACTGTCATTTGTTGGATGATAGGACAATAAACCGACATTCTGTACAACTTGAATTTTGTTGGTAAAAAATGTAGATTATCTCGGAAGCCCTTAACGAATATGGCACAATATCCGCTATGCATAGCGTGAATATGGCCCGACTGGCATGGGATCGATGGTTCACTACTCCACTGGGGACATTTCACGTTAACAGTAACGGCGATCTGGATAATAATTACGCCGTATCCGGCTTAGTACCCGGGGGAAATGACTTTCAGGTGCCGACATAATGTGAAGTTTAATTTCTTTAGAAACGTTCGAAAGCTAATTTGGTAGATAATGCTTGTCATGGATTATCAGGCTGTTCTGAAATGGGATAAAGAGCATCGGGAATTCAGTCGCATCGGTGATCGGCAATTCGACTGGCCCAACAATGGCACCCCGCCATCCAACCGACCGCCATGCGGATTCGATGGAAAAGATCCCAAATGTTTGAATACAGGTGCTGTATTTATATCAAGTAGCTATCGTCGGAAACGTTACACGTGCGCCTTGCCCCACACGTTTGTTTTATTGAGAAATTATAAATTATTCATATTTTTACTCGCATATAGTACGGTTTAATTATTATTATTATTATTATCACTCTACAGTAGTCAAACTCGTATTCGCATATTCCAATGCATAATTCGTATTTCTGCTTCAGGTTTCACTGCCGCCTGGAACACAGCCGTAGAAGCACTGACTATAATTTTACTGCTTTTGATCGCCGGTATTTTGTCTACTGTATTCGTGATTCGATACAAGTAAGTTTAATCAACATATGTTTTGTTCTAATTATTTATAGCCGGGTGGCCTAAATTCAAATGCTTATTTTAAAACCGTTTTTCACGCAGAAAGACAAGAAAACCAATAACCGGCGAATGGATGATATCCATGGACGAACTTACACCGGTAACTTACACGACCTTTGACAGCCTGGCTAGTTCCAATTTCCGCGCGAGGGTGTCGGTAAGGGAGTAAAACGTTATTTTTTGGCAGTTTCAATACAGCGCTAAATAGTTATGCTTGTGTGTAGTAACTGTTAGCATTTGTTCCAGTGGTTGGCTTAAAAATTCAACGTAATGATTAAGTTTACAACGAGCTGCTTTACTTTAATTTGTTGCACATTTATTAGTGTAAATCGGCGCAGGCATGTTTTTATGTACACTGGCGCCTGTTGTCGAAATAAAAGTACTCGTACATTTGTTGCACTGGTACTCAAATCTTACAACTTTTGCGGCCACTGATTACAGCGACACACCGATATGTTCAATATGCAAATCTTGCACATGATGACGTATCGCGGCACTATTGTGTGGGTGCGTCGGCAAGATAACAAGGAGCACAAAGACCCATCGCATATTGATGACCTCCGGAAGCAGATTAACCTGGTGCGTAAGTTAACGTGCGCAATGCAATTACTATGACGCTTATCCCACATTATTCTATATAACTCACAACTACTGCCACCCTTTGTCGTAGAGAAAGTCCCTGCGCCATCAGAACGTGGCTGATTTCATCGGAGTGTGCTTTGATCAGGCCAGCATTCTCACTATATCCGAATATTTCCCCCGAGGAGGAATCGATAAACTAATACAGGATAGGGATAAACCTATAGACCCCAATTTGCAGTTAATGCTGCTTTATGACTGTGCTCAGGTAAAAAAGAACTCATACATTATACTCGTACATTAATATTTACATCAACAATGCAGTAATACATACATCCTAATTATTTAAGCATATGCGTTACAAAATATACCGGAACTTTGGAGATGACCTTTGATGTTTCTTTTATTTGAAATTCAGGCATTCTGTGTACAAAATGTTTTTAGGGACTGGCATATATTCACCGATGCGCCACATTTCATGGCTCTTTGTCCACTGCCACATGCATGCTGACACCGCATTTCAGTGTCAAGCTGACAGATTTTGGTTTGCCGGTTTTTTATAAATGCCGGGTAGAGTTGGCGCTACGTCAAGGGCAATACGAGAAATTGTTCTGGACGGCACCGGAGTTACTACGGCACCCGAGGAGCAACCCGACTTCCGCAAGTGATGTCTATGCTTTCGGTATTGTCATGTATGAGGTGATGTTCTTGACGAAGCCGTATTACGTTCCGGATGGAGATACTTATCATCCACCCAGTTTGTCAGAAAAGGGTAAAAACATTTTGTCGTACACTGCCGATGGAACTGTAATTTTACAATGCTAATCATTATTATGGCAGCAATTAGCGACGCATTTTTAAGCGTTAGCTAAAAAATTATTATTTCAGGTCTAATACACTTTAACGTATGGCTTCTTACATGTACAGTGTGGTAGTTACAATCTATAGTTTGTGTGGTAGAACCGTAGAAAAAGCCGATGCTGGAATGCTTTTATACGAAATGCGTATCTGAAATTTTGAATTATTTAGAGATCATCAGCCGAATCAAATCCTCGAGCAGTCCATACATGCGACCGGAAATGTCAATCGGCAAAGTGTCTATCGACTTGAAGGCGCTAATAGAGGAGTGCTGGCGACAAACCCCGATTGAGCGACCGACCATCGACGAAGTCGTAGCCATCTTGACCTCCAGCTTGCAAGGCAGTTGTGAGCGCTCTTATGTGGACAATCTCATCTGGCGACTGCAAACATTAGCGGCTGACTTGGAAAATGAAGTCAACCAACGCACACAGAATCTGCAAGCGGAAAAGGAACGATCGGAAAATTTGCTGAGGGGTATTTTGCCCAGGTATTTTCAAAATCAACAATCTGCATATGATCATGAGTACTACATGCACTTATAAAAAATGACCCTTGGGAATTAATTAGATCCGTGGCCAACTGTCTTCTCCGCGGGGAAACAGTTCTTCCGGAATCTTTCGAAAGTGCGACGGTAGCTTTTACGGGAATATGGGAATTTGCTGCGTTAACGGCGCACTTGACACCGCTGGGAATTGTTGCCTTGCTGAATGACCTTTACGTCTGTATGGACAACCTGCTACCTTTGTATGATGTGTACAAAGTGGAAACAATAAAAGACACATATATGGTCAGTTTAAGGATTGTTTTAGCATAATTAGATTATTTTTGCCTGAATACGCAGGAAGTATAAGGAACATGTAAGTAATACTAAGTATATATAAATAATTGTTTACTGCCTGACAAAAACCTAATTTGTAAATAATATTGAGATGAAACATTTAATTTGGCACTCTTAGCTGACCAGTGGTGTTCCGGAGCGTAATGGACAGTACCATGTTTTTCAAGTGGCATCGTTATGCTGCGCGTTTCTGGAAGCAGTACGCACCCAACAGTTTGCTGGATGCCGAATACGACTGCAGATTGGGATTCAGTGTGGTAAATCAAAATAAATATTAAGAATTTATGGATAAAAAACTTTTCAGGTATTGTATGATCACAAAAAATGTATTTTATGATCACAAAAAATGTTTTAAAATCTCCCTCTCTTTTGATTAGGTCCACTGGTTGCCGGTGTTATAGGAAACAAAATGTTACGCTTTTGCTTGTAAGTGTTCAGCATGCTAGTACAATAAAACGTAGTGGCGTCGCTTTATCCTACGCAATGCAGTAATGCAATCAGTATAGTATACAACATTTTTTGTTTAGGTTTGGTGATACGGTCAATTGCGCATCACGTATGGCTTCCACTAGTGAACGTAAGTCGCGTGGGGCGTTACTTGACCTTTGAGGAAAGTTTAAAAAAGTTCGAAATCTTTTCAGCTCAGAGGATCCAGACGACAGTAAATGTTAAAGATGTCCTTGTGTCAGCAAAAGGATTCATTTTACCACCCGTGGATCTTTAGAAATAAAGGTAAAATTGTTACTTTGCAAAGGGAGTTTTGTAACGCGAGGAGTACTTGTACTGTACACATGATAAGCTAGAAGCCATATTGCAAATTTGCAATGTAGTTTAGACTTTAGAGTGCGACCTTATACGACTGCGACTTTATACGTGTGGTAGATCAAAATAACGATAATAAAGAGCACAACAATAATAATAAGCATGGCAAAAATAAAAAATTAATAAACGTGTGAAAGATACGAATTAGCGTCTATATCTATATACCGTATCCCACTTTGACTGCATGGCCCTAATTGCTTTATTAATTAACCTGTTGGTCAAGCAGCTTTATGTATTACAGGGGAAAGGGGTTATGCAGACGTTTTGGCTGGAAAAAGTCATTCCGGCACGACTATCTCTCACGGACAGTTAGTTTATATTTCAAATCAAACATTTGTTGAAATGCACTTTGATGACTTCAGTTTGGAAGCGCTTATATAATCCATACATTGCATTTACAACGCTTAATTATTTTATATTGTGGACAAATAGAATAGTTTCGCACATTTTTTTATCGGATGGGAAAATTCGATTTTATTATTGTATTTATTGGGCTGAAAGTTCAAAGAAGAAAAAACTGGGACGTACCAAACGATTAAAAAGAAAATGTATTGCCAGACAGGTAATTTACATTATGCGGTACTAGATGCATGACCTGTGCAATTGTTTACGAACAGACACTAATGTGCAATATTTTAAGAGAGCTTATGCAGTGTATAATAATAGCGTAATAAGCATTGTAATATTCTGCTTATTGTTGAAATATGATTAAGTTCATTAACAACATTAATTTGAGCTCTTCTAAAATAGCAAAAAACCATTATAGTATTATCTTTTGCTGCATATTGATATGATGTCATACAAATAAACCTTTGCAAATCATAGTACTATGTTTTTTTTTGTTAGCAGGGTTAGTGTTTAGATGTAACATATTATAAACTGAATGCATACGAGAGCTCGATACTGGCGCATGATGGGAAGACTCACGCATCAACTTACGCATCGAATGATTACATTAATTCACTTTTAAATTTATGTTTCGGCCTTTTTATAGACAAACAATAGGTAGCTATGATTTGTTATACTGTACAACAATATTGAACCAATTGATAACATATTACAAACACCCTGCCCAGTTTTACTTCGCACAATCGAATTTTGTCAAGGAATCTTGTCCGTACATTATTACCTTGTTAAGCATAAAATTTCCATCTTCTGGATATTCTCTGTAGTTTCTCTTGCGAAACTCCAGTTTACCTGACCTTAACGCCCTGACGCACGAGTTTAAGCCGTAAAGTTCTGCCGCTGGAGATTACCCGATATTGGGAACATAGCGTTGTCGACATCAAATCAGACCTCATCTTATTACCTTGTCTCACATTTGTTGTGCTTGGCCACTTTTGCGTACAAAGTGGATTCATCACTCGGAAGATATTTCGAAAGACTTTGGTGTGATATCAGGAAAATAGAATTACTGGCGTGGGATACGTAGAAGCCGTGTAAACGGTTCCCATAAATTTTTACACCAAAGGACGCTGCTGCATGTTTTGCGACGATTTTGTTCCTACTTTTTTTCTAGACAAATAGAATAGTATGAACATCATTTAGAATCCATAGTAGTTATACAAAACCAAAATGCGAACTGATAATATGGTGATGCTTTCTTTTACCATTGTAGTAATATTACAAGAAATATTTCTACTTATTATGCTCTCAAAGATGATAAGTAGAGACATTGTTCATATTGATATTTCTGCCGTGCAACCGGCATCGGAATATGAGATAATCCAGATATGTCCATATTGAGAGCATTTTTTCAACTGGTACAAACCTTTTATTGCGCTTTAAAAGCGTCATCTGTTCAACTTTGATAGTGGCTTACTTTTAGTGCGCTCACCGAAGCGCATATCTCTCCGCTTCAGTGGAGATTGTCACTACCGAACATTTCGAACTGCAAGCAAAATTTGAATTCAGATAGCGTTGAAAAATATGTATCATTACGGTATGTACGCCGTACGGTGGTTCAGGCTTGAGTTCTTGCCGACGGACGGATAAAAACTCAGTTCACGTTCACTTTAATACCCGTTTTTCTCTTCCGCCGTAGTTTTCCGCTTACCTTTCATCCGTAATATTTTCTTTATGGTGGCTTGATAAGTAAGCATTAGTACTGCTAAATTTAGATTAAGCATGGAGAAGATTCATAAAAAAAATGCACGTACACAGAGAAGTCTGCCATAGGATCATTCAAATATAGTACAATGTACCTGCAGTATGCACTTTGGAAGTATACGAATATACAGGATACTGAAGTATACATAACTGCGCTGTATCTACTGATCCGGGGGTACAAGTTTTCCTGTCAGGATTAATCGCATATATTTCAAACGAATATTTTAAGTACATAAACTTTTGCGGTTGTATTATACCTTACTTAAAAAAATTATGTGGAACATTGTAGTACCTTAACACATGTTATGAAAACGTGTTTATATGACTTATGGTTAGGTCGTACTTCACTTGTGCGACTTAACCTGTAAATTTAGAAATCCCATGATAAGGAAACGAGAGCACCTAAAGTTAAAAATAGTGTTTTTCATACAACAGAACGATCATAGCAGTGCATGTGATCTGCTTTAATTTATTTTGCATATCAATTTGTTCTAGCAAAATTATTCCATCATCCAAAAACGCAAGCGCCAAGCAACCATTATACTAGAACAAGTAAAAATGGTTCTTTTAGCTCTTTAATAGTTCCCAAAGCTGAAGCCGCATTTCCGCGCCGATTTTGTATACTTTTCCGTTGCCGAAAAACTGGGTGGCACGCGCTTCTCCGTTTTGATCGTAGATAAATAATTCACCAACTTCATTAACTTGTTTGTTTTGGAAGCAACTTTATTACAAGTTGCGCTACTTATCTATAGGTTCAGTTATTGTACTATATAACAGTGTGAAAGTGATCAACACTGATCCTTGAATGCAGTATACCAATCATGGGATTCGCACTTACAGGTACAGATGCGGTAAAATGAGGTATACTCAATTTATTTAAAATCGTTTTCTGGTCAGCGCAGTTATATCTGCCGATATGATGTGCACTGTGCACAAAGAATTCCTGCGATCCTGTACATGTAACTGTAGTAGGTGTTATTACCGTGCGTGATTGTAGTGGTGTTCGACTATGATTTTCAAACTGGTTTTCAGATCCTGGCCATTAGCTGCATTATTTCAGCTTTGGTGGATCTTCGTGGAAATTTTTACTGTAATAATTGCAGCGGTAGCTGTATCGTCAAATCAGATCTGGCGACATATATTACTTTCAAGTCTACCATACCGAAAAACAGAGGGTGAACCTGAACCAGAACAAATAAACAGAATATCGAAGCAGTAGAGCAATCGTAAAGCGTCAGTTTAGAGGACGGTGTGACAACCGGTATTCTGTTATACAGCGCGTTCACACCATAGACTATTGCTTGGGAATCAACAGGTTGATGATCAGTGCATATGTGACAGAGAATTTCAAGTTCCGCCTTTTGTATCCGATTTTGTCCAATCTGATTTTAAAACCAGCGCTTGCTCTAGTTGTCCTTATATATTATAGTATGTATGCTAAGCACTAGCAGTATGATATTGTAACAAGAATGTGTTAAAAATTCGGGTGGTGTTTCGGTTGATTCTATGAGAGTTGATTCCGTACGTTCTGCAGTTTAATTTGGAAGGTACGTATTGTCTGACCACTGCTCAGCTTGCTGCTTAAACAGTGAGTTAACTAATTAGAACAGTGCTTTTTTGGTTCCGCTCCCGTCTAGTCCCGAAGTCAAATTCTGCTTTCCTGGTAAGTGAAGTCATCAGAAGTGTCATTAAGCGGTCGATTAACAACTTTTGATGCGATCCATACTACAAAAAAATTTTTCCGTGGCGCAGATTTTGTTACACTCATAATATTCTCTTACATGTACAAGTCTTTTATACAAGTGTAAAATTATAATTCCGCCAACTTACTACTACAAACAATTTAACTACTTACTATTTCGGTTTCTATCTTAAATTCACATTGAGTTGACGTGCTAATATTACTGGAGAATGTAGAACTTTTTATTCTTTTTACTGCTTGGCCAAGCAAACCAATGCCACAAGCTGGACTTCTAAATTATGACAATTTAGCGGTTTCACGCTCAATTCATCGTCCATATCATCTCCTGCTCGGGCATTTATTCTTCCGTGCAGTATTAGCATTGAATTTAAATGCGGGCAGATACATTTGTGTAATCGTCATTTAGAGCAACTGACTGATTTTGTGTGAACGTCCAAAGCCGACCTAATTGTTCCCGTTCCACACTCCCCTTTGGTACGTTAAATCCCAGCTTCTATTGGCAAGGGTGTTTAATGAAGCGCAAATTTCAAATTATCTCAACATGTTTGCATTCATCGGCTAAATTAACTGTCTTTTTAAAATTTGCACTTTGTATCTAAAAGCAGCAGCTGACGCGAAAATGTTAACGCGCGTTGCGATATAACACTGCACGTACATATTCAGACATAGATATAATTGCATTTGATCTTATTAACCGAACATTTATATAAATACGCAGAAACTTATTGACATCTTATTGCGGCTGTCCTATATATTTTTTATCAAATAAAATATTCCGTACGCACATCATGTTTTCTCTGATATTTTACATGAATTTTTCACTCAGGCAGTTTCTAACATTTAGAATATAAGGTTGCCCTCTTTTTCGCGGAAAACGAGCAAAGAAATAACTTTGCAATTGCGAGTACAACCTGAAAGGTTGTTAAACGCATTGCACGGAAATGCGCATTGCATGGAAATACAATCGTTTGCATGCAAAAAAAAAAACACCACAATTTGTGACGCTGATAAATAAAGCGCAATAAAAGTTTACTATCGGCACAAACTTAGAAGCAAAATTTGCTTGACATACGCGAATGTCTCATCTTTGAAAATTAATAGAGCGAAGATGAATCACAATAAGCAAATTCCGGATTTATTTTGCTGTATACGCCGTCGTGACCTGGTCCAAATAAATTCTGATCTATTCTCCTAATCACGCTAGTCAGATATGTTAAAAGGTCTCATTTCGTTATTCATGGCAAAATGCATAAACGTAGCGCATCCGCGCCGTAGCGAATGGGTGTTGACTGTTTGTAACTTTTGCCCGGTAACACTACCGGGTTATACAGCATCTATATGTGACATTGTGGATATTGCGCGGTGTTATTCTTTGTGTTGTGTACTTGGATTTGTTTTTAATGATTATGTTCTTCTTTAGACTTGTAAATACATATGTCTTATAATGTAGAGTTAACCCATTGGCCGGTCGATGATCTTCAGCAGAGAGTAATCGCTCGTGTTACCAAGGGGGGAAAAGAATGATTATTAACGGCCTTTTGGAAACTTGTTAGTGGTTAGCTGGTGGTGGAAAAACGAAAAAGAAAAAAATGTCATTGGCGCCCGCAAGCGCGAGTCATCTGATTCTTATGCGATAGTTTACTTTGTTATTCCGATTTTTCGCAAATGCGCTGCTGTGATGCGCGTTTGGCATTTGTTGTTGTCATCGAACTCACTTAACCATTCATTCTACTTATACTGTATATCGCACAGCAGTAGCATTCAGCTTCTGGTGCATCCGTGTTGCCATTCTAAAACGTCGCAACCAAGAAGCCGCTAGTTTTTTTTCAAGGTCGCTACGCAGTTTTGCCGAAGAATAAAGCTTTTTCCTAGTGAACTATTCCAAGTTCGAACAGCTTTGCCTAAACCGCCACTACTATCTATTAGCGCATGCAGTGCGCAATGATTGACGAAGAGGTTATATTGCATATGCACAAGTTCACAATTTATACATATTTCTACGACCCTATGTGACATTATTACAGTTTTTTTACGTATGCTATTTCCGCAGATCTTAAAACGGTTCATTATTATTTTTAGATTGCATCCGCGCAAGACTTTTACCCTACTCTTGGTACGAAAATATCCTTGGACAGCGAGTATACATCTTTTAAGGTAAGAGAAAGAAATAAAAAACAATACTAAAAAAATTAAGGCCCATGCAAAGAACGGCATTTATAGGTAGCATTAATAAAATTCTTGTTACAGTAATTCGTATTAAGAAATGGAGCAATAACTTTACTTAAGTAAATATCTGGTGTCTTGGAAGTTAGTTTATTCCAATGAATACAATCAATAACATGACTGTAACAATAACGAGCCGATGTACAATACAGTACGAAAAAAGTTCATTTTACGAGCAGTTTGCTTCGCGACAAACAAAGAGCAAAGCGGCTAGTAATTGCTAATTTTAGAAGTGGTCTTTCTGCAAAGCTTGCATAGGAAAATGTTACCGAATTTGCAGTTTAATGCATCAGTTATCTAAAACCCGGTAACGGTATATTTAACTACTTCAGTAATAGCCACATTTGACCACCACCTATCTTGTATTCATTGTGACCAGCTTATAAGCAGGGAACGGAATAGGCTATTGTACCGGTGCTGGCGAATGTGTAACAAACAAGTGCGTTACAATATCCTGTTCCTGGAATTTAATTATAGTTGTCCTAGACAACACCGTTAACGCTCTAATAGACAAATCTCATTAGACAATCTGGACCCCAGCCGAGTAGGGCTGCACGGGAAAACTAGAGCAAGTGGATCGCATGCAGTAATTAAGCGGTGTGGCAGCACTTAAGAAAGGTCAAAACACTGTCAGACACATTTTCAACGAGCAATTACTACCGACTGCATACACCTATATAAACGAGTAGCATAGTTTAAAGACACCGGGACGCGGGTTTACCCACATAAATCTCCATGCCTCATTTCCCGGGAGATATTCAAGGCAAATTTATGATAATAGATGGCACCTATAATTACCGAAAATAGACGGCTGTTATATGTGTGCAGGGAAACAGAACACAGTGATGTTTATGCTTTCCCTTTACGTGCTGACCTACAGAGAATTATACAGTATTATAAAACTGGTTCTCTTTTACCATAGTAGAGCATTATATTCCGCTGCCTGCGGCGCGAGCGCATCTTTCTTGTGATCTGCGAAACAAATTAACATTCCAAGTCCATAACCATATAACATTATTCCACATAACGTGACTTCCATCGTGCTCTACCGGTGCAGATTTCCTGCAGCAGACATTGTCCAATATATTTTACTTTTAAATTCTTGGTAAGCAATTGATTTCACTTTCGATTTGTTGCATAGCGAGAGATGACAGGAGGGGATTTTGGCTGATGGGCACTGCGCCAATTCAACTAAGGTCAAGACAGAAATTTGAACTTTGATCAATCAAATTGCGCCGACCCAAGCCGATCAGCTTCCGGGCACAAACTGTCACAACTTTTTACTAGCATTATGCGCACCAATCGGCAGCGTTGCCGGTTAGGAATGATGCGGGTCACTATTGCCCGCAACGTCAGCGGCACTGCTGTGCAGCTACTAGTACTCTAGGTAATTTATTAATGATAGTGCAATAAGAAATACAAAAATTATATCAATCATAAAAGCTCGTATGTACTTGTAATTCGCTGAAAGAATAAAACAAAACAACGTATACAGATTTTCTAGGATGCCTTGCGTACAGACTTTTAAACTAATATTTAGTACCAGTAATCGTGTTTACGAGTTGTATGTTACCATAAACGTGAAAAAGCAGAGCGAAACCATTGATATTCTTATTACTGCTTACATTTGTATAAGCGAAGCTCAAATCCGAGATCTATTTGAGGTGTCAGTTAAAAAAGTAAGGAGCCGTGAGTTAAACAATTTGTATGTGCAACTAAAGACAAGCTGGTCTGATTTGGAAATATTGTAACTGGAACGTAATACAGGTGGTTTGTATTGCTTCTGTGTATCAAGAAACTACAATGCATAATCACAAATAATCACAAATCGACAGTAATACATTACAAGCCGAGTTAAATATGGATTCATACCTATTCAGAATTACATACGTAATGCAGCAACAGGTTTTTCCTTTTCGGCTACTATGCACTGTCAAAACCGTGCCGCGTGTGCGTACGCACTCGCAGTACAATTGTATATGGGTGATGCACGTGAATTTCTGCATTTTTGATTATACGTGTCTTGGTTCATGGTCAAGATGATAATATAATATCGCCGTGAGATCGGCGGAGACGATGAACTGTGAGTTTTGCTGCTGGCGAAAAAGCACAAAACAGACCTTTGTTGTCCATCAACATTCAACAACAACTCATTGCCAAAAAATGGAGCGACATAGGCGATGCTATTTCCGTTCTTGTAACTTTTCACGCAATTAGTGCACCGCTGTTTATAACACCCGATACTCTTTGTTTTTCCGTACTGTGTTCGCACATTGATTCTTTCCATATAGCAGCGCTAATTGTTGATGATACTATCACATTAACAAGCAGGCCAATTTTAACTGCTGCCGGTATATGCGACAGAATCAATTAAGTCACCCTTCCGCTGCCATGAGAAACGAAATAACGAAATAGTCTTTCCACGCACTAATACCTGCAATGAGAAATCTTGCTGTTTAAGGTGACAATTTGTTCGACCAATTGAACTATGCGGTCAACAGCTCACAATATGGCAGCCCCAATGTAAATCAATAGGATTTCAAATGTAAATACTTACAACATATAGGAAACATCAGCCCGCATATGTATCTATCGTGTCGTTATGTGTCGACCGGTAGCGCGCACTGGTTCTGCATGCCTGACTGCATCATCTGATTTGTGCGTGGATGCGGTCGAGTGGGTTTCATGATCATTCGATTTTCCCCTGTTTTATTCCGCACTAGAATTCAAATCGGCTATTTTAAAAAGAAAAGAGAATATGCGAGATCATTGAGACAATAAATTGTGGCGCGAATAGATTGGTGAATAGATCGGCTAGAACAACATAAAGATTCCCAGGCCAGTGTTAAAGTTTTGAAAAGGAGGATTCTTTAAGTGAAGAGACGGCCTGTGAATTATTATTGATAATTTGCTCATGGGGTATTGATGCCATTAAATCCAGCTCACGGATTCACCAATTTATGACCGGCATCGGCTGAATAGCCGGTACACATACTGTACATAGAGTGCATTGCGGCTGATGGTCATCATCGCCGCTACATATCTTATCTGTGTTGTGTTGAATACAATAATATGCATGCAGGCGGAACCGCGACATAGTCTACTTATAAAGCCGGGAAGAATATATTTTCTACAATAAATCTTTAGAAATGGGCTGCATAGATGGGAGGAAGATATTTTCATGTTGTTATATACGCATTGAACATATAAGCATCTCTTGCCGCAGCCAGACAGTCAAGCGTTTAGTCCATCCATTGTCCACTGTCCAGTGCACTACTTTTGTTGCTCCACTGATATATCGCTGGACAATTGATTTTTCCCAGAGATGAGATGGCTGAGTGGGGTGAAGAACCTGTCCGAACTGCCGCTAATCATCATTACGCGGATTACATTAATATTTCTAATTATCCGTAAACACTCATACGTATCTGTACATACATAAATCATTGGCTGCTTGAGCTACCGTGCAATGCTGAAAGTGATTTACACCGGCCACAGTGCATTTGGAACAAAATTCTTGTTAGTATGTACACACTTGCAATAGCAACTGAAAAATTATGAAAATACATAATACAAAGTTTTTCTGCTGATTTTCCAATTGGTGATCTATAATCTGTTATTGTGCACGTAATGACAAAGAGGTAGATTTAATTTAAAGTTTCCGTAAATGTAAATAATGTTAAACTGATAACCGAGATTTTCAAGTGCCTTTACATTTAACATAGAAGTGCTCATATCTTCTTTCCGGCTATACTGTGTTTTTAATTATTGTTTAAGTTTTTTTAATAAAACGAACATTTGCATTCGACGTTATTCATACTGACGAACTAATTTTCTCTGCGGTTCATAATTCACATTACCTATGCCTGCTTAGGTAGTGAACGTTTACAAGTAATTAGAGGTTAAAACAATAAAAAGACAAATTCGAGCGCTAAATTAGTCAAGTGTCAACACATTAGAAAACGGACCAGGAAGCAACAAATCTTTAACACCACGAGCACCAAAACCGCTCTCACCAAATCTGTGTTTTTCGGTCTGCAGTGTCGATGGCCTTTCACGGTCAGACTTCTTCTGATCTGCACCACCTCAGATTATTACCGCAAAAGAACCAAAAATTACGATGGCAATTTGGATCATTTTCCGCAGTTATTGAAGTATAACCGTTGTATGCAATAGTACTGTGGCGTATACTAATTTTAGCATCTGTCGACACGCATCGTTGATGCTTCGGGTAGTAATTACGGACATTAAAAATGTTCTGTTGCTCGAAGAACTTTATTCAATTCATTGCATCTGAATGTGCTTGCGGATTATCGGTACATATTGACGTACATTGCTTGACCATTACCTAATAAGGTACAATATTAATCGCCAGTATTTTCGGTGGAAACCAGGGCGATTTTCTTTCCACCTGTTGCATCGAAGGGCAGCAAATGCCGGTCGTTACAAATCTTCGCATTGTGCGGATGCCGCACTACTTAATATTTTATTAATCACATTTACTTAATCGTTTTGTAGTGCTACTTCGCATTAAAAGTTTTCCATATCGATCGCAGACGGTTTACTGACTTTAACCTACCTGTTATCTGTGCGCGCCAATCAGAGGGTTTCTGGACTATTTCGAAAAACGGAGCAGTGATGGTCAGCGAGTGTACCATACCGGCGATAGCGCCACCTCCAGCTAAAGTGTATCAGAACTGTACTAGCGATCGTTAAATGTGCCAGTACTGTAGAAGATAATTCGGTTCAGTTTGCAACCTTGAATCTTGAATCCATGATGTGGAATTATTTCGTCTGATCATTATCGACAATTCATGACTGATTCTTGATCCGGTTTAGTGATCCGGCTCGCAATTGTCAGAACATAAAGTAATAATTTCGGACGACTTTCAGAATATCTTAACTTCTTCGTCAGTTGTGCTAATAAGAGACTTTGGATTTAAATGACGCTGATTTCACGCGTTTTGCTACAGATGAATCAGCTCTGCAAAGTATGCGGTGAGCCTGCCGCAGGATTCCATTTCGGGGCCTTTACATGCGAAGGCTGCAAGGTAAGGATTTCTGGATTTTCTCCAGACACTCTGACAGTCGGATAATGCATGTAGGGCCAGCGCAGCGTCGGCAGACAGAGTGTCGTCTTTTCCTACTGATAACGATCGAAATCGCATTACGCAATAATCGTGTACCTACTACCTTGTATTGATCAAACTACTGCTTTTTATTGTGTCAAAGTTGAGAAATCGAAGTAAATAAAAAAAATAATCTCAGTAGTATTCAACGAATGCTTGATTTTGAATATTCATTGCACGTTAGAATTTTTATTATCTGTGCATGCCCTTGCCCCGTGTTGAAAGCTGGAAAATTTTGTTTTCAAAGAACTGATACAATGCGCTGCAGTTTTCAAGGTGCACGAGTTTTTCCTGATACGGTTGTCTACTAATTTTTCACATTCATATGCTCCTTTTTAAGTTATTATACTTCATTTGTCGAAACGTTCGCTATAAGTTTGTTTTGGCACACTGGCCACCGAAGAGAGTGTAGGTACCAGTCGCGTGTCCTTCTCTGACCTTTTGCTCAAAATGCTGCGCTGCGCTGTGCCTTGTATTATTTTTCCATGATCCTGGCTGGATGATGCATTTGTCAACGTTCTAACCGGGTTTCCCTGCTGGCATTGCAGAGTTTTTTCGGCCGCACCCACATGAACAAGGAGGCTATGGCCGAATGCAAAAACGGCGGGAACTGCACGATCAATCGCAAGACCCGCACGTGCTGCAAAGCCTGCCGACTGGAGAAATGCCTCGCTGTGGGCATGTCGAAGAACGGTAAGCGTTTGCAAATTGCAATCACTTATTAGTAGTGAAGTGAATTCTTCTGTTTTCTTTCTGGATCACGAGATGTGGTGGACTATCAGTTTGGTGCAGATATTTCGGTTAGGCCCAGTCAGGTCACCTATAGTCTAGTCTTACATTGTTAGTAATTGTAAAAACATGTACTGGACTGTTGGGAATCTTGGGATTTTACCGTTCCTGCTTATTGTGGCATCCAGCTTTCCGAGCGTGATAATATCGTTATTGATTTTATTTAAATCTTATATTTTGGAAAAACTAAATACTATTAGCTAAACATATTTAGGATATTAGGATCATGTTTTATTGTTGTACGCTCAAATTATCGAATAGGTTTTTTTGCGCCTGTCTGCGTTAAGTGCTTTATAAAAAAGTGAGAATTATAGTTTCGACGTTTCGGATTTTTGAGTTTTATGTACCAATAAATGCGGTGTATATCCGTGTTGCGATATGCAACACAAACTTAACGATAACGATCACACGCTTTTTTTATCGTCGCCTTTGCCGTATGACTTCTCCACTTTATTGATAACCAGTTGTAAATTCAGCTGTTTACGATAAAAAACGACCGATGGCGATGGGGCAGACTGCTCTGATTCCTTTTGCCAACGACAAGAGTTAGTAACTTGACTAGGTGTTGTAGTTACTACTTACTGTAGTACACGGTACTGTACAATTCCGTTTACATGTTATCCTGAGGGTTTTCCACTGTTCGATTTATCGGTAATTTCCAGTGGTCAACTTTTACGACATCCGATACATGTGTTCTGGTATAATAATTTTGTTTGTGTTTATCCACTTACGACTTAACAGTATACTCGAAAGACGCTTTTCTAGGACAAATTCACGGTACTATATACATGCCTTTCAAAAGGCGGAAGTAAGGCGGAAGCCGCGGAACAAAATCTCACTGTGATAGAATCAACAACAACATTCTCTAGATCTGCGTAAGAACGCTTTGTACTTTGGTGTGTACTGTGTACATTGTGTCCGGTATTCCGTATACGTACAGTATTGAAATCTTTAATTTCATGTGGATTGACCGCTCGTAAATTAGGTAGCCCACACCTTGGCTGCATGTCGCTAAGAGTGGATCTATTGTACAGTACACAGGTGTACGCCATAATTATACTGAATCGCAAAGTTTGCGAATATGTTTTTGTTTAATTTCGGATTTTATTACAGGATCTCGCTATGGCCGGCGTTCGAATTGGTTCAAAATCCACTGCCTCATTCAGAGCCAGCACGATCAGAACGGCAGCTCCGAGGCGGACCACGACGCTGACGAACGCTTCTCCGACCGCACCGTGTCCACGCCATCCTCGGTCAAGAGCGGCGGCCGTCGTGCCCCGTCGAAACTATGGAATCCACCGGTTTCCCCGTCCAGTTCTGTTTCGCCGGCTTTTGAAAAGGAAGAGAAGCCGGATATCCCGCGTTCACCGTTCTTCAGCCCGTTCTTCCCCGGCAGTCCATTCGGTCTGTTCCCGCCCACTAGTCCCGGAATGCTCTCCCCCACTGGTCTCACCGAAGAGCAGATGCGTCTGGAGTTTTTCAAACTATTCATGGCCTGCCAGACACAGGGAATGTCCATGCCAGGCGCATTTCCGCTGATGAACGTCAACGCCGGATTACCCCTGCTGCAACCACAGCCCGCGCCGCTCCCGGAACGAAAGGTCGCACCGGCGACTCCCGTTGACCGGAAACGCCGTATCAGTATGGCGGAGGCTATGCAGGATTTCCAGGAGCAGCCGCTAGATTTGTCGGCCAAACGATCGCGTTTAACGGAGCCGCTGCGTAACTGCGGTCTTGGTCTGCGGGGTGGTGACAGTACCGGCGATCAGTCGCCGATTTCCGGTCGGGAATCGGATGCCGATGATGAGCGGGAGGATGACGAGGAGGAGGCCGATGTTAACGATCATTTCCGGCGGTGTTTCCGCGGCCCGAACGGGTCCATTCTGGATTTGTCGGCGCGGAAGTAACACCGGATGAAGCGGAATTTTGCGGACTAGTCGGTTGTGGTCGACATTAAAACGGCCGAAGTTTAGTTTTCTACCGTAGTTTTCTAGTTTATTTGAGCACATTCCTTGCGCGCTGGCTGGGTGAGAAGTGATATGTTGGACGACACATTCTCGTTTTCTTTTGTTATTTGATCATTTCCAGGATACTCTTCATTTGTTTGATTACTACTTCGTGGACGGATAGTTTTGATAATTGATTGTTTGTACTTTATGTTTTTGTTGTCGCGTTCTGGAATGCAGACGTGTGAATTTTGACGGTTACCTGTTGCATTGGATGCGATCATGCGTCGCCGTTCATATTATTTTGTATGCTGTACAGCAACGCTTGTTTGACTTTTGTTTATTAATTAGTTCTGGTGTTTATCTCATGTTATTATCCAGTGAAGTTTGGATGCATAAACGTTAATAAGATTAAAAATCGTAATCTATATATCCGCTTACAGATACTTGAGTAATATCACAATTCCAGGTTGAATTGCATGAAGTCCTTGATTTCAACCGAATCAGGTGACGCAGTTTGTGGACGTTTCTACAAACTGCATTCGCATTCGCAATACACTGCAATAAATGCATACGTTTACTGCACTGCAATAAATTTGCATTCATTGATGTGAAAGCTTCGTACTAAGAGTAAAGTATAAATTTTGGTTTGGTTATCCAGTTGCCTTCGGGCTGCCTTGAAGCTTGGCAGGAATAAATTATACAAACTTATAATTCTATAATATATTAATCTTCAAATACTTATCGAACCACAGCCTGCACCGGGACACTGGGCTGTTCATTGACTGGGCACCGATTTTGAATTCTTCGAAGTTTTGACTGTTTTGTAAGCATTACATTGTGTCATACTTCGATACTTATTTACTCAACTGAAGGATGCAATAAAAATATCTGTAATAATTATTAAAAATATTGTGATCTTTATTTACTGCAATCCACTAACCAGTTAGTGCCGAACCCGCAGGCGGTGCTCTGTTTTGCTTACGTCACTGACTGAACGGTAACAGCTGTTTCGAAACTGGAGTATCGTTCGTTTTTGCGATTTTTGTGATGTCGATAAACTGTAAAGTGTGTAAACGCTGGAGTAAACAGCAAATGACCTGGTAGTTTCCGACCACTTGTTGCTTATGGTGTCCGCTTTTATTGTTTTTGAATTTTTGTGATTCTCTAGTATCGTGTCGCTACGATTTGCTAATAACTGCGACTACTGTAAACACTACTGTACAGTATACTCGGAGTTGCGGAGTAGAGTACAGATAGTGTTCGGATTTCTTAATTCTTTCTTGCGCGTAATCGCTGAAGCCGTCGGAAATAAGCTGGAATTTTGATATTGTTAGCTGAGATAACTAACTGATACTCATGAAGGATTTGCTCTTCTAAAGCTTTGATCCAAACCAGACAGTCCTCCAGTTTTTTTCAACTTTTTCCCAACTTTAAACTGCCATTATGATCAGCTTCGCCGTCCTTGCTGTGACCATTATCTCTGGATTGCTGGGATTCTTATTCTACGTCTTCCTCAACGTAAGAATAATATCGTCATTATCTCGGTTCGCGGTTTGCGGCAGTTAAGCTTGGTGTGAATTTTTCAGAATAAGACACCGCGAGCATCGAAAATCCCTGGTCCGCCAATTGCTGATAAGGCGTAAGATGAAGACTGATGTTTAATTCCCTGTCGCTGTGCATGCTTTCCTTACCATCTTGGTATTTAATTTATTTCACAATTTTCGCTAAAAAATCTTTTCGCTGTGCAGGGAGGGAAATGTGCCAGAATTGCGTGAAGCCGGAACCATCCATGATTATCTCAGCGAACTGCACGATGAATATGGACCAATTGTGGGATTTTACTTGCGGGATTTGTACGTAGTCAGCATCGGATCCGCAGAACTGTTTGAAGAACACGCGCAGCTATTCGATCGGCCCAGTAAGCTTTAGTGCTGCTTTTTTGTAAAAAGTTCAATATAAATAGAAACCAAAAATACAAATAGAAATCACAAATTGATTTTGTCAATGATCCGTGTGTGTGTGAAACCGCTGAGGATAGGTCTTTATTTAGTACTCTGTACATTTCGCTGGAACGGTAAAACCCGAAAACATTTAATTTCGAATTTTTTTCGTTAATTAACACGAAGGACATGACGTACGTATCTGTATATACATCTTTCGCAAGTGAAAAGGAAATAATGTAATCATTGTTCTTGTACCTCCAGTTGTGGCATCTTCGTATTTATAAAATTAAAGATATTAACTGGCTATTTTTTTCCAGAGGCACTGTTCCAGAAATTTGAAGAAATAGCTACACCGTCGACAATTCAATTCCAAAATGGAGAGGAAGGCCGGCGACGACATGCTTTATATGCTCGCTATTTTAATGGCACTGCAAAATTCGTCTCGGAATTATCCGAAGTAATAATAATTAATTATAGAAGTATAGATAGTACTGTATTTCTTTGCACGCACCATTTGTTAGCATGCGAGATACTAAGTATTCAACAATTTTTGCCTGTTGTGCCTTGATTTATTAACTTAAAGGCTTTCTAACAGGGTGTTCAGGACACGATCAACTCCATATCCGCTCTTCCGGCAAACGAATACATTCCGCTACGAAAAAGCATGTTTATTTTATCATCAGCCAACATTTCCAAAACGGCGTACGCCAGTGTCTTTACGAAAGCAGAACTGGCCGAACTAGTGGAATGCTATGATCTGGTACAGTACAAAATTTTACAAGATTAATAACTAGTATAAAGGTCGTAACCGCCCTTAGTGCAAGCGAGCGAGGGCGTAAATTTTTCTTGTTGTAAAAGACTCGGTTGGGTAAGACTGCGCCACTGGAACAGAAGTAGTTGAGTCTACTCGTTTTTTGTAGCTGTTGCATATGCTGTGGAAGGCTTATCACCAGAGCTGCTCAGATATCAGTTTTGTCACTGCTACGATGCCGATATAATATCATTATTTTTATGCCGCTTGCAGAATTATGCCGCTACAATATGTTCTTTGAATGTTTTTTTTTTATTTTTGATTCCGCTGGAAAAGTATAATATTCTTTGAGCTTCGTACTGGTGCATCCGTTCCAAGAAACTAAATTCCGAATTTCGTAAACTGAAATGGTTTCTGGTTGGCTGAAAATTGCGTGTGAAAAGATAAAAGATGTATTTTATAATGCGTAAATTTCTTCTAATTAACTTTTCACGTAAAACTAAATTCTAAAAATTATAAAATTTAAATTTTTTTGGTACTACGCAGGAGGGGGAGGGGGGCGGGGAGGTTGAGTCCGTTGAGACGCTTGAGCTAACCAAGCCAAAGGCATTTCAGGTTTGTGTGTTGGCCAAAATATTTTTTTGCGGTTACGCTCGCCATTGTAGAGCCGATTGTGAGTCGACAGTCGGCGTGATTGACTGGCACGAGTTTACCGCTATCCACCAGTCTGTCTAGATCTCTCCGTACTCTCGCACGCGACGCAACGCGATACGACTGTGTCCCCGGTTAGGCTTAATTTATTGCGCAAACGATTTATCGGTTCAACACCTTATTTGATGTCTGTTGGCAGCGGCGACGTAAGTAACAATAACGCAGTAGCGGGTACTAAACGGATGACTTTCTTGGGTAAAGAGTACCATGTTTTTCTATGGTTTTTAGTTTTATTCGGTTAATTTATTTTGAAGCAAAACATCGATCGAGTAACTCATACTTGCCATGGTTTTGAACACCAAGTGCCCGTTTCCCGCATAGGACTATGGCAGGTAATCTACGGTCGTTTTTGGTCTCAAGGTACTAACTCAACTCGACCTGGTGCGACAGCGTTTTAGTGTTTGGGTATTAGTTTGACGAAGCTTATCAGAATCTTTGGTTTACAATAAAGTTCATGGATCGCATTATCTTCAAAAAATGTCTACAATAATTTCCTCGAAAGTCTTTAAAAATTTAAGAATTTCGTTAAAAGTCGTTTGAAAATCAGGAAATTTCACCACTTTACTTACTACGTTGAACCTTACCCAATATACGCAATGCTCGTGGGGGCAAGGCCACATGATTAAATTTCTGTGAACAGTGGTGTATGTAATAGTAAAGGCCTTTGAGGTAGATCACCCTTCTTTTTCTCCGCAAAGAAACATGAACGTTAAACGCTGAGGTTTATTTTTTTTGTTTCTTTGTTTTCAGATTTATATAAACCTTCAGAAGTGACCCTGTTTTAAAGTTACAGCCCAAGGCGAGAAACTTTGATCTAGCAGTCAAATAATTCGTTTTTCATTTGCAAAACTGTTATCTAAAATTTATGAAGATTTTATTAAGATTTTGTTATATTTATTGAAAAAGGTTTGAATTAAAAAAAGTAAATGTTTCGTTCTACTTGATGCTTCAATTGCGCAACCGCTTGGCTTTGCCTTCGGTTTTCCTCGAAACGATATTTCGCTACGGAATATGATAACGTTAACGGAAAGTTCATCCATGAAAATTATCTTTTTAATAAAAAGACAATGGAATGCTCTTGTTTTACTCGCTGTTCCGCTCGCTTCGAAGCGTTTGCTCTCGGCGCAAATTTGCGTCGCCTTCGACTTCGTACTCGGTTTTCGTAGAAATGATAGCACGCTACCGTACCATCACAGTAGCGAAAAGTTCCAACGAAACAGTAAGAACTTCTTCAGAATAAAAGGCAATAAAGTCCTCTCATTTTACTTGCTGCTCCGCTCGCTGCGCTGCGCTTGCTCGCGCCGCAGCTCGGCGTCGCCTTTGGATCCGCCTTCGGTTTCTGCTACCGTATCAACACGGTAACGAAAAGTTCAAGCGGAACTGTAAGAATTTTATTAGAATAAAAGAGCAATAAAATCCTCTCATTTTACTTGCTGCTCCGCTTGCTGCGCTGCGCTTGCTCGCGCCGCAGCTCGGCGTCGCCTTTGGCTCCGCCTTCGGTTACCGCTACCGTATCATCACGGTTGCGAAAAGTTCCAACGAAACAGTAAGAACTTCTTCAGATTAAATTCAATAGAATCCTATCGTTTTACTTGCTGCTCCGCTTGCTGCGATGCGCTTGCTCGCGTCGCAGCTCGGCGTCGCCTTCGGCTTGGCCCTCAGTTTCCGCTACGGTATTAAAACGGTAACGAAAAGTTCAAACGGAACTGTAAGAATTGCTTCAGAATAAAAGATCAACAGAAACTCCTCGTTTAACTTGCTGCTCCGCATGCTGCGTTGCGCTTGCTTAATGCTGACGTTATTAAGGGAATGTTTCGCTATGGCAACGTTTTAAAACATATTTCCAACAACTGCTCAAAAGCCTGAGAATCCTTTGGATTTTGTTTAAAAAGTTACAAATTCTCGACTATGCGCTTTCTAAGCGTACATCTTCAAATAAAGTTTAACTCACAACCCTCGTGAGCGCGAATTTCCGTAGTTAATCTTTGATGAACATTGGTGTTAGTAATTCTAAATCCAATTCAGGTTAGCTTTTTTAAGGATTTTTACTACCCCTTTTTGAAGCAATAATCAAATAGTTGTTCGCAGTGCAGCTAGGCGTTGCCCTCAGCCTTTTTTATCGAAACGGTCAATTATTAAAGTAAGAGCAACTGATTGGGACAACTGGCGATGCTAAAAGTGAGCAGTAACGGTTATGGTGACCCGAAACGGTGACAAAAATATGCACGGTAATCTGTTACAATAACGGTAGCAGTAACAGTATCCCGCCATAGTATTCCGTTAAAGAACGGTTTGCGGTAACGGTAACCAGTTACGCTAAGGATTAATTATTATAGAAATTCAGTAACGATCGCCCGTTGGATAAAAAGTAATCCGTTGTGGTGACAGTAACCCCCTGCTAAAGTAATGTATTGCGGATACGGTAATTTGATTGATAGTATTTAGAAATGGTTGTAAGAACTTCCACGATAAAACTAACCTGTTAAGGGACCCGCAACATAAAAACCCTACCACCAACACCGGGCAAAATGATCGGACAGGGCTCATAAATTGGGCCACCTATACAAATGCACGGCGGACTCCGGAAGAATGAATAAGTATCTCCCAAAACGTCAATTCTCAAAACGCAATCCAACCGGGACCGCAAAGAAATCATTCCCGGGTACAAAATTCACGACCACCCGTATATTACTGGGTTCGTCAATAATGACCCGGTTACATTTAACGTTGCGGTTCCCTAAAACTGTTCCTAACCTAAAAAAATTTAAAAAGGGTCCAAATTTCCAGGCACACCGTGTATTACTATGGCGGGTTCGTCAATAATGACCGGGTTATGATTTACGTTACGGCTCCCAAAAAACTGCACCACCCGGGGCCGCTAATATAATCCGAACCGGGTCCAAATTTCCGGACCCTCGTATATTACTACGGCGGGCTCGTCAACAATGACCCAGTTATAATTTACGCTACGGTTCCTCCAAACAGGCCCAACTGAGACGCTCAAAAAAAAAGCCGGACTGGGTCCAGATTTCCGGAACCCCGTATATTACTACGGCGGGTTCGTCAAAAATGACCCGGTTATAATTTACGTCACGGTTTTTCAAAATCGCTCCACCCGGGGGTCGCTAAAAAAATCCGGACCTGGTCCAAATTTCCGGACTTACCGTACATTACTACGGTGGGTTCGTTGAAAATGACCAGGTTATTATTCACGTCACGGTTCTTCAAAATCGCTCCACCCGGGGGTCGCTAAAAAAATCCGGACCGGGTCCAAATTTCCGGACCCCCCGTACATTACTACGGCGGGTTCGTCAAAAATGACCCGGTTATAATTTACGTCACGGTACTTCAAAATCGCTCCACCCGGGGGTCGCTAAAAAAATCCGGACCGGGTCCAAATTTTTGGACCCTCTGTACATTACTACGGCGGGTTCGTCAAAAATGACCCGGTTATAATTTACGTCACGGTTCCTCAAAACCGCTCCACCCGGGGGTCGTTAAAAAAATCCGGCCCGGGTCCAAATTTCCGGACCCCCCGTACATTACTACGGCGGGTTCGTCAATAATGACCGGGTTATAATTTACGTCACGGTTCCTCAAAACAGCTCCACCCGGGGGTCGTTTAAAAAATCCGGCCCCGGTCCAAATTTCCGGACTCCCCGTACATTGCTACGGCGGGTTCGTCAACAATGACCGGGTTATAATTTACGCCACGGTTCCTCAAAACCGCTCCACCCGGGGGTCGCTAAAAAATCCGCACCTGGTCAAAATTTCCGCCCCTGGACTCCGGGAACCCGGCCCTCCGGTTCGTCACGTCACACATTTTAAATTAAAAACGCTTCGCTCGCTTCGCTCGCTCGCTTGATTAATGTCCGATTTTTGCTTTTGTGTCAGTGATATTCATAATTAAGCTTTTTTTTGCTGATGCGAACTCTGGTGTATACAAAAGAGAATCTTTGTGCGTAAATTTAATTAGCAATACGGCTGCGTGCTAGTACTTAATAAAATGTTTCACCCTGATGCACACATTTATGGTCGAGTAGAGTTGTTGTGGGTTGATTTTGTTTTTATTTTAAGTGCGTTTGATTTCAGATTTATTTCTATCCTGGTTGTCGTTTTAGTGGGATGCTCGTGTAGAGAATGAGTTAATCGGGGAAAGTGTGGAAGTTATCAAAGGAGGGAAGACTGATCGTAAGGAGCTGTAGTGTGTACTGTGTAGTGTAGCAAGGAAAGACCGCTTTACAACTTGAACAATTACAACCCATCATGATATTACCTGTAAATTGTTGTAATGATTCTGGGTTTTTTTCGAGTATTTTGAACAGGTGAATCGACTCGATTACAACTGTTCACGAAACTTTGATGTGTTTTCAGCGGTAAAAAGAATTCAGGGACTGGTTAAAACTGGATTAAGCCGGCGACAAAGCAGCGGTGACATTGCCGAGGATAAGCGATTCATTGACATACTTCTTGGTGACCCCGAATTATCTTCGGAAGCCAAATTTGCAGATGCACTAACCATGTTTATCGGAGGACTGCATACAACCGCTAATCGTAAGAGGTGTTTTTCTTCTTGCACGATAATGCTGTATGAAATTCAAGCTTGTATGATTCGCTTTACGTATTCTTTGTTGCACAATACATACACTCTACACAGTTCAGTGTTGCACTGTTGCAGTACTGATTACAATATTTAGCTTTTGACTGGTGTTTTTGTAGTACTGACATGGGCGTTGTATTTTTTGGCTGATCATCCTGAAATACAGGAGCGCTTGCACGAAGAATTGGACTCCAAATTGAAATCGAAGGATATCACTAAATCCGAGCTTGATTCGCTCACGTAAGGATACATTCACTATAATTTTCTATGCACTTTTACAAACAACGGTTGTGGATTTAATACTGAATTGATTTTATAAATACAATGTACACTATTTTCTAACTTAACCTTGTGCAGATTGTTGTTTTTGCGTGGAAATCTTACGATAGTACATTTATCAATGAATGTCAGGTTATCGGCTTTCATTGACGTCCTTATTTGTACATCCCGCTCGCATTTGCAGGTATCTGAATCAAGTCGTCAACGAAAGTCTGCGACTGGGAGGAGTTGGAACATTTGCAGCTCGTTACTCGGAAGAACCCCTTTTACTCGGTGGATATACAATTCCTGCTGGGGTAAATTGTTCAGGCAGCTCCAAACTGAGTCAGTTATTTGATTGTTGTGCTGTTTTACACTGCAGACCCCTGTCTTTCATCCGGTCGTGTATGTCATGCATTCGGAGAAGTATTTTCCTGATGCTGATTGGTATGTGTTGATTTATGTTTATTGGTTTTAAAAAATCGTGACATCTGAACTGCCGTGTTTAGTTTCAACCCGGAAAATTTCTCCAAGGAGAACGTGAAAAAGCGCCATCCATTTGCGTTTAAGCCATTTGGTTTTGCTGGAGGTCGGCAATGCGTAGGCAATCGGTAAGAGACCAAGTACGGTGGTTTTTGTTTTTGCGACATTTAAGCTAGCTCATTGCGTTAAAATCTATTTCGATCGAACATTTTTGCATTTTTTTTCATACATACTGTCTGTTCTCCTGATTTGGTCTCGCATTAATTTCTGTCATCTGCCAAATTGTTCTTAGGTTCGCTCTGGAAGAAACGGCCTTGGCGCTGGCGATGCTGATTAGAACATTCCGATTTGAAATGGTTCCTGATCAAACGGTGGAGCCGTTTTTTGGATTCGTAACCCGACCGGTGGAAGAAATCTGGGTGACTGTTTCCAAATGGACAGAAACGGAAGAATCTTTGCTGCCTTCCGAATGAACTAGTTTCGTTCTAATTGTGTTTCGACGAAATTTTCCGTCCGTACCATCTCATTCAGCTGCATGAAACTTGCGATTTCAATCTGCAACTTTAATTCGACTGGTGAATAGCCACTAAATGTACTCGTGATTTACGCTTTCTGTATCAACCAGTATTAACAAAAAATCTCGAGTAGTTCCGTCAAAGTACAAAATTTCCAAAAATCAAATAATGCTGCAGGAGAAAACAGCTACCCATTCCGCCAACAAAGTCAACAATGAATACACAAACAATAAAATGCGTATACCAATAACTCAACCATTGTCATTAAGAAAATCCACAAAAACATAACAGAATTACAAAACTGTACAATGCCGTTATAAAGCGAAACGCGTTAACAATGCGCACCATCAACTTATTTCTTGGCACCGCATTTGTTGGCAACCAACAAATCTACCGCTGACTGATTGCCTTCATCCAACACCAGGTCGCCCTCAAAGACACCGTATTTCTTGTCCACGCCGGTAACAGTCAACTGGCCAAGTTTGCTCGCCAGCAGCTCCATCGCCTTATCGTTAACCGCGCGCGAGTACTCCTTTCCCACGGGTGCAATCCCTGAAATACAACAATAACCTTGTTTATGATCCTCTTCCCACACGTTCTTTTCGCAGATATATAAGTATACTTAACTTCAAAACTGAAAATTAGGAAGCAGTCTTATTAAATGATTTGTAATAACGTTTAAAAGCCGAGATCTGTACCAAAAGTGTTTCAAATAGATGAATTCAAAATAAAAATGGCAAAATACAGTTCCAAGTTTCTTACCGTTCAGGCCAACTTGAAATGCGGCCCGTGGCACTTCGAAAAGCTCCTTGGTGATCTCGCGCATATCTTCCAACTCCACTTCTTCGGTGTTGCCGTAATCAACATAAGTAACCAGTCGTTTCTTTGCCGTTCCTTCTTTCTCAATGGCAGCGCGATACCACTGATTATCTAAAGATCAAAAAGCAGGCAAATGTTGAAATGCATCGGCAAGTTTAGTCAAGGTAAGTCCCGTGTACCTAGACTAAATTTCGCAACAACAACGGATCCCGTCGGTGGCATCTCTGCAAGCTTCGGCAGCTTGTCACCCTCTTCCTGAAGACGGACTTGCAGTTTGCTTAACACTGTATCTAAAAGCGAATAATCGTTTCGGTAATTCGAGCTTTTAATTAAAACAATTACGCACTGCTTACCAATGTTGAATTGGGTCGTATTGAGGAACACGAACTCCGGATCCGCAACATGGCTGACCGCGACTGGAATTTTGTCACCTTTCTTTAAATCCACATAGTATGTCATATCTTTGGCCAGGAAGCTCGGCAGTCCATTCTGCACCACAGTCTTGTCCATGAATTCTTCACCAACCAACTTGCCCTCAGCATCCCACAAGAAGACGTATTCAAGTCCGTCCTTCTCATACTTGACTTCGTACGGAACTGACTTCGAGAGAAGGGCGTTCAGCTGGGCAATCAGGGCCGGATTTTTTTGATCCTTCGTTGGCACATTAGCCACAAAGCATCCCAAAGTCGGCGTGCCCATGTTAGCCACTGATGAGCTTAATCCGCGTATCTTATCAGCAGACTGTTCCACCATGTTGCCATAATCGAAGAAATCCACTTCGAAGCCTTTCGCAGTCTTTGACGTCAAAATTCCGCGATAGAACACGTTGTCATCGTCGAACAGCACTGCATTCATTTCGTTAACTTGCAGCGCACCTCGCAGATTCTTCTCGGCATCTTCTTTCACAAGGCTCTGGATTTCCTGTAAAAAAACGGCAAAGAGTCAGCATAATGTATCAGGCCGAGCAGGCAAGCGGTAAGTCAAGTTATCGGAATAACTTGGACAATTAAGATTTCTATTAGTAAATATTTGAAGACAAGACTTACATCAAGTTTCGCCAAATTGGAATCATCTACCAGGAAGAACTGCCCCGTTCCAGAGTCAACAAACAAAACATTGCCGATAGAGGCACCGGTCTGTACGTTGCCGGCAATCTTCTTCCCGCTGGCCTCGCCGCCGAACAGGCCATTCTTTTCCGCCATCGCCACCACCAGCGGATCAGTCTGTCGCACGACGACCTTGAAACCACTTTGATGAGAATCTTCGTAATTGGTGAGCGCTTTTTCCAGATCGGTCGATTTCATGTTCTTCGGCACGTCCTCCAACGTGGCGACAACAGCCAGGCAAGGATCCCCAAATTGCTTGTCCAGTGGCTGGATAGTTGTGTTTGGCAAGGAAAGTTCTTCGCCCACATCCACGAGTAAAATTAACGAGTTGGGGCTCCCTTTAGTTAAACATTTCCCACGATACCACTGGTTACTTTTATCATCCTTGACCGCCACCGGCTTGTTCTCTTCGAAACCACTGAAACAGACGAAAGAAATCACTGAAAAATGCTTACTGCTGTGTGCCTTCGCTAACGTTCCTCATTATCAGAGATTAAGTAAGCTCCTCAAACGAAACTACAACACATCGAATAAAATTTCTTCTTATAACTTACCGTGATTCCGCTTTTCCATCATAGAAATTCTTCAAAAGACCGCCAATTTTGTTGACGGAATCGTCCCCAGTAAGTGCTTTGTCTTTTTGAGGCAGGAAGAAGCCCACGCGGCAGTCGGGGAGCACAGATGCCAACGTCAACACAACTTCTTCACCCACAGTCAAGCTGAAGAAAAAGATAACCAGCGGTCAACTGACAAAACCGTATCATCAATGAATTATCGACTACAACCAACCTTGTTCCTGGAAAAGCATCCAGATCCGTGCTGTCCTGGCCGATACGCGCCGAGCGTGCTCGCATACGACCCATTGCCATGACTGGCTTGACCGGCTCCTCACCTTCCTTTGGCGCTTCAATTGGTGCATGTCGACGACGGGGAGCGTCGCTTTCCTTCTCGTCTGTAAAAGATAATTGGTGTTTGCCATGAGAAAGCCTGACTTGAATATCAAACCTGTACCTTTTCCGCGCTGTGCGTCCGACACGCTCACTGACGCATCGAGAATTCTGCGCCGGGATGTTCGCTGCGGTACATCTTGGATTTCTAACATAAGCAAATGAACAATGAAATGAAAGTCACGTCCATAAGAAATTACTACTAACTCTCACCAGGCATAATATCTTTATCTTGGTCTTCGATGACGTTGATGGAACTCTTCGATTTGTTGACATCCCGGCGACGGAAATAGGGTTTTCCTTCTTCCTCACTGGCAGGAGCCGGCTTCTCTGTAGCCGGTTCGTCACGCTTGGCACCAAAACCTCGACCAAAACCACGAGCCGGCTCATGCGATTTCCCATCTTCTTCACCGCCAACAGGAGCAGCTTTCTCTGCGACCGGTTCGTCACGTTTGGCACCAAATCCTCTTCCAAAACCAGTGCTACTGGCTGCAGGGGCTGAAATGGATGCAGTTGTCCAAACAAAGTTCTTTTCGAAAGTCACCGGATGATTTATAAACTTCTTTCGTAAACCATAAATCAAATAAGACAAAATAGTAACTTACCGGCAGCGCTTTGTTCATTAGCCGCTGAAGACCTGGGAAGCGTCGAATTCCCAGTCGCTTCTTCCCAAATATATCCAACAACCGTGTTCTTTGTGTCTCGAAGCGGAACAAGCACACGTCCGCAGTGGGAAAATGAAACGTTGACTAATTGTTAAAAAGGAAGCAGGCATAAAAAAAACCGGTATCAAATTGGATAACTTAACTTTGCATATTAATACTGAAGAATTTAACTCACCATCACTAGCGCCGCCGTTAGCAAACGATGATCTGAAAATGACACGTTGTTGATCATTTTGTATTGTCAACAAGAAGTCAGAAATTAACAGTAAGTATTCACACTACACATGCAGCCGTATAACCAGTAAATTAATACTTACCCCGTGTTATCGAAGTTACGTGGGCCACCGCTCTGGAATGAACTGCTACCGGCGCCGTTTCCCGCCGAACCGCCAAAGCCGCCGAAGCTGAAACCGAAGCCACCGCCACCGCCGTCACCGCCGGATTCCTTCTCGGCATTGAAACCGCGTTTTTGCTACAATTATTCCCGCATATATTAAATGTTCAACATGTTCAACAGTACTGTTAACGTTTAACTAAGAAATGTAAAGTATATTAATTTCGATACCGCTAACAACGGTCACTTACCATACTGCGACCATCCCAATTGACGCGCACTTTCTTTCCCTCCTCAAAAAGATCCCTGCCAGCCATTGTTCGCATGACTTTCTTGGCATTTTCTTTTGATCCCACGTCAATGATACTAGAAATTATAATTACCATTTAAAGAAAACATCGATAAAAGTCTGCATGGAAAAAACACAATTAAGTAATCCGATCTTGTAAGTTTTATCGTAAATGTGATTTCCGAATTTTTTTTAGCTAGGAGGCAACCGCTTTTCTGTTCAACGATTTGTGTGGTGCATAAATCATACAGGGAAATTCAGGCAATGAAGAAGTTTATCTCTACAGCCTGATTTTTAATGTCCTTATTGGAACGCATATTTGAAACATCAAAGAAGAGACTGAAAGAGTTCATAAATGTGTGAAGGTCAACTTACCCAGCCCGTGTTGTTTGGTCTTCTTTCTGTTTCAGTAGTCGAATCTCAGCGATCTCCACCTGGGCCTTCTCACGGAAAACTTCTCTTGTGCGATCCTGCAAAAAGTCATTGTAATTCGGCTCTAAAAAACTGTTTCCACTGAGTTCCTTAGCGTCTTCCTTAGTGATGCTTACTTCATCATCTACAAGATTGGTAATGAACAAACACCCGAAGTCAGCAGGGATTTTCGCTTCATCGTATTCCGGACGAGACCCCATTTTGAATGATCACGGAAGGAGTTGATACAGCTAGTAACACTCAATCCTCCAAATTAAACTTTCAGAAAGAAGGAAAACTGAAATTTTCTTATCGCGAAACCACTGAGTCAGAATTAGTTAGATTATTGAAACACCACTTAAATTAATAACGAGAATCAGGAAGGATGGAATGCACAAAATGGCCGAGGTTAACAACACGAAAACAAAACAAAATGATGTTTCCCATCCAGACCGATCACGATAGCCAGACTCTTCTCACAGCGCGTAGCGGTGAGCAAAATCGGCGCTCCTTCAGTTGACCCGTCCTGCCGCATGAAAGGCGGCTTGTTTGCCAGTTGTACGACCCTTGCGTACGTTCCGTACTCACCATCAGACGTACTGTACGAACACTTCTCGGGTTTTCTATGTTCATGCGCGATATTAATTTGAACCCGATTCTTGTTGCTGATTGGTGGAAAATTTGGTAAAAACTTAAAAGTAAAATCAACCGCTTTTCTGCAGTTTTGTACTTGTATTTAAACTGTAACTTTTATTCAAGCTTTGCGCTTTTATTCAAGATTCCACACCATGAGAAAAACGAAGAACTGCAAAGCTGAATATTTTATTATTAAATTATTAATAAACAATAAAACGAGCCGCACGATGCACTGCCACTTTCCCGTTGCGCCGGCAGCGTCTGGTTTTACATAATTAAAATTAATGTACGTCATTTGTCAAATCAGAAATGATTACTTTACTTTCAGTCAAAAGAAAACAACAATGAATTGTTGTTTTAAAAAAATAGAGTGGTTTGAACATTTGCTTGTGCGAGAATTGAGATAAACCAGCTGTTGACAGAGGATAAAGTTTAACTTGACAGCAAATACTATAAAGTATGCGTCAGCGTCGCTAACTTGGGAAATTTTGTTGTTGATCTTACTGTTAGTCGTTGGAGATTTTGTTGGTTGTTTCAAGTTTTTTTGGGCGCCGTTATCATGCAACAGTTATCGAAAAATTAAAAATATTAAATGATGTTGCAGACCTTCGAAACTTCAAACAGAGTTAAGTTTATGGTTTCGCTTTACTTTATTTGAGGTTTTTTCACCTCGTGCTCGCAAATGACCAGTTCACATTATCGCGTTATATTATATTATCAAGTCTTTCCGTGCTAGTGTTTTAAAAATCAAAAAGCGATAGCAAAGCCATCATCCCATCACCGAACGTAATGGATGTCAGAAAGAAATCCAAATGTGTCAGAATCCACAGCTTATGGATAATTTTTGAACACTCTTATACCGTTACGGAAATTCATTTCAGTTTTTATGTCACTGGGATCATAATGCTGACCAGAAATTTCTTGCAATCTGCAAAGTGCAGTGCCCGGTTTCCAGCTTAACGCAGCATGGTATGGAATACGGTTCAACGCCGTAACGGATGAACCACACATTTACTGCTGAACAGCAAGTCCGTGTCCAGTAATTAATCACCTCATGGGTACGACTAGCGAGCACCGGAATAACATCGGCTGTGATCGGCATGCATTAAAACCAAAGCATCCAATCCCAGCAAGAATAGGACTGGGTGGAAAGAAACCCGTTAAATCCTCGGTTTCTTGTATTTCAAACGGACATGCTTGATTTGGGTGTGGTTGTCCCGGACTCTCCCACGGTACATTTGCGCTTGCTTATCAGCGAAGACATTCGCTCTTTCTGCAATTTAACGTTTGTCAGTTGTCACTCATATGTCAGCCTTATCAGTCCATGCAACAGCAACAACAGCTTAAATAAAAAAAATAGTGTAGCCTACTCACAAAGCCGCCTTTTTCCACAGTCTTGACCGATACACGCTTCTGCTGATCATGCTGAATCTGTTGTTTACGTCGGTCTGCCGCTTGCCTGCAATCACAGAAATAGGTGTCTGACTGCGAGTTGTGCACCCCACTTATCAAAGAGTGTCGGCACTATAATCTTGCACAAAAAATGGTGAGAAATGACACAACCTATGCTGACCAATTGGCCATGACCATTTCAATAACAAGATAATTTACACAACAGCTTATGATTTAGTAAACAGACGGCAAAAGTCGATATGCATTGTCCGTCTTCATAATTACCAAGTAGCCTGCTTTTATAAAAATTTTCTGTACATTTTGAACGAATAACCAGGGCTGAGCAACCGAGAATAATCTTCTCCTGAAACATAAAACTGAACAATATCGCTCTAACAATTTTTCTTTAAATACTCGCCTTTCTTTTATAGCCTTCAGCTGCGAAGATTTCCAAATAACGCTGACGTCGTTGGCAAAAGCACTCCAGATTCCCACGAACTCTTTGATCAGTTCATTTTCCTTTTTACCTTTTCCTTGCCACTGGAAAAACTGGACAGCCTGTTCAAATCTAGAGCCAAATATGCATTGTTCTTCAATTTTTAAATTGTGAACAGTCTCAACACCATACTTTTCTTGGCAGGTTTTGACCAGAGTACGAGCATCATCCAATCGGATCCGGGCGGCATCGAGGAAAGTCGACATTTTCACAACAAAACCCTGTCCTTCTTCTGGTGTATCGCTAATTGTGGGCGAAGATGTCACAACTTCCACTTGTTTCTCAGTTTCTATAATTTAAGTAAAAACGAAACTATAAAAGATTTCCAAACTCAAGTTTCTGTTGTAACTAACTTGTGAGAGTAGCTTCGATCTGTTTCAATTCTTCGAGAGCGACTTCTGGTTCAGCGGTTTCCGCTTCACGCATCATACTGCTTTCGGGTAAGGGAAACGGGCAATCAGGAAAAGTTTTCTACAGCCGCATAAAAAACATAAAACTTTCCGTCTCCCATTGCGTTCATAACCGAAGAAGCAACCATGCACGCGATACCTTCTCATGTCTTTCGATATAGATGTCCATCACAAAGGAGAGAAAGGTCACTTGCGGATCCTTGCCTTTAATATCTTTCAACTTTCCTAATAAATCTAACTGGAAGCCATCCGCCTGCCCACGCTGCCCATGTCCTGTAATATTCAAACTGAAACTCTAATGCCATCAAAATAACGAAATTTCAACACACATTAATTACACATCATACTGTACATAATCACGAGTATTAACAGAACAGAACCCGAAACCAATGCAAAATCGAGGTCAGCAAGGTGTGATTACTTTTTACGCCAGGCGAACAAAAATATGAATCTATGATCTATCCTTATTAGTCACAGATACGTTACTATGAAATTACGTACTGTAAAAATACCAAAACCAATGTTAAACAAATAATTTTACTGTACAAATTGTAACCCAAACGAGCGCTTCTCGCATCGCCATCTTAACGGCATAAGGCAATAAGGGTACAGTAATACTGTACCTCCGTTCATGTAATTCCCGTACGACAGAATTATAGCCAGAATATTTTTAACGGAATCCGAACTGGTAAGAGTGGTTAGTATACTCTGCAGAGCGGCAGTCGGGTTTGTTATCGTATTCAGTTTCTCTTCGAAAGAAAAGAATGTTTGCAGGCACGACAGTCGAGTTTCAAAATGCAAGATTTGCGACAAATCCAGCAGCCACCTGGAAATACGGAAATGGTATGAACACGAGACGGAAATAACAGAAAATCTACAAAAGAATCGTACTTTTCGGGTTCATCCAATGGGGTATCCGGTTCTCGAGTTAGCTGATCCCGCATCAGCTTCAATTCTTCCGGTGTTGCTTTCTAAAAACGTGCAACACACGTTTTCGGAATATTTGATAGCGCTGCACAAGTGCACATGAACAAGCCTCGCAATACCATTTCGTCCAGACGTTTAACAATCTCCGCAGTTAATTTTTCCGTCTGGCCTTCATACAGCGCTGTTTTAATATCGCCCGCTGTTAATTTCTTTCCTTCTATCTTCAAATTTTTCATCACAATTCCCACAGCTTGACTCCGCTTCGCATCGAAAATGTGTGCCATTCTAAGCTAACCAATAAAAAATCATGAATTATGTAATCACAGCTGACAAAACAACAAAAGTAAGTTCGCGTTCTTCTTACGACATTCTCACCTTTTCCTTGCTCTGAGAAGCTAAATTCTGGTTGACTGCCGACTGCTTTGTCTTCAGTTTAATTCCCTCTGACTTCTTTTTAGAGAACTTGTCGACCAGTTCCTCTTCGTTAACTGGAACCTCCGGTATAATTTCCCACAATGATTTGGCTCTAATACAATAACCGGACGCTATTTCCACAGTGAAAGTAATCAAATTTTTATAGTTATTGTACTTACTTTGAAACCATAACGAAATCGGCTTCCGAAGTGGAATCACTGACCACAGTATCAGGAAGAATGCTGGGAAGAGAGATTTTCGTCCAGAAAACCGGTGTCATTTCTGCTTTCGGCTTAATACATGGTTTACGCGGAACTGCAATAGAAAAACCGTTTAACACACACACACACCGTGACGATAGTCTACACACCGTTTAACCCAATCGTCACTTTATCGTTCACCTTTTTTGAGAACACCGAAACCACCCGGAGGAGGTGCAGGCCATGCCGGTGGATTGGAAGTATTGGGCGAAGTCAGTGGTAGTCGCACGCCATTGATGGGAGCTGGTGGGGGTGGAGGGGGAATTCCACGCAATCCCGGAGGGGGCGGTGGTGGGGGTGGGCCTGCTCGGGTTCCAGGTGGAGGCGCTGGCGCAAATCCGTGTCCGCTGACTGGTGGCGGAGGAGGCGGTGGGGGACCGGCCTGAATTCCTGGTGGAGGTGGGGGAGGAGGTGGAGGTGCACCGGAAACCGAAGGAGATATCAGCACACGAGGTACGGAAGAAGCCATTCCAAACACGGGAGGTGGAGGCGGCGGCAGAGGAATCTGCGCTTGAGATCCAAGAAGAGATCCAGGAGAAAGACTGAGTGTTCCATTATCTGACCGCAGCAACGCAGAAACTGGTGGTGGTGGCGGCGGAGGCGGGGAACTGAACGAGTGAAAGGATGCTGAGTTTCCGGTAAAACTGTAGCGGATAACGAATCCTTCGATATCAGGCCATCCAGTGATGTGGGTCGCAACAAACCAGATTCCGCATCCGTGAGACTCGAAGCTATACTTTTAACATGCGCTGCGTCTGCAGAAGGAATAGGTTGTACTTTTCCATGTTCCAGAGCGGCTGTGAAACGCTCCACATCCGACAGCGTCACGCGAATGCTCTCGTGAGCGGGAGAGACAATCCCTACATCCGAGCCTGATACGGCGGAAAATACGCTGGGCACGTGTGCAACATCGATAACCGAACCGAGCTCCGTCTGCGACACGGCGGTGGCGATGTCCTGTGTGGAAGATATGGCTTGTACCGCTGCATCGGAAGTCTCCACATCCTCCACACCCACTTCAAACAGATCATTAACTGTCTTTTCCGCGAAACAGAAAACACTGTCACTTGGCGATTGATGATCAGGAGGTAAAGGCGCACGATTCAAAACTTGATCCAGCGGATTCTGATTAACACTGGACGCTAACGGGCTCTTGATTTCAATGGGAGATTTTAAAACACATGATAATCGCGTAATAAATGCGGCATCGGACAGCGCATCTTTAGAGTGCAACTCAGTGAACGCGGACGATGGCAGCGACAAATTCGACAATCCTGTACAGATAAAATTCCCAGAAGATATATGTATACAAGAAGTAAATAAAAATGTCAATAAAATAAAGCAAAAAAATTTCTTATGTACAGCTAGAATAACTATTCGCAAGCGGCACGTCTGTCTACGCAACAGTATGAAGTGGATGTTTGATTTACCTGCTCGAAGTTTACTGGCACTCCGAACCAGCTCTTGCACCTGCAATTCAGGGCTGCAGGGTTTGAAGTTAGGTTGACGATCGTAGAACGCATTGGCCCGTCCGACAAAGCCACACTGCGGACATCGCAGAGTGCGTCGTCGATGTTTGTTGCGAGTGTTCTCCAGCGAATGGGGCTCGGTGGGGAATTCGGATTCACTGGACGATGATACCAGGGGACTGGTTTGTATTCCCATGGAGGAAACTTCGGGCTTCGGGCCAATCATGGTAGGATGCTCCAGAAAGCCAGTGACAACCAACCGAATCAAACGCCACTTAGGGAGCGGAACCCGTTCGCGATTCAGGTTGCACCATCACCGTCAAAGTTTGTAGCCTGCATACTGCACACAGCCACGATATCGTTCGCCAAATGGTAAACAAAAGAATTTTTTAATTACTTAATACCACATCTCCTACAACTTTCAAGGCAAGAGATCAAACAACACTTTAAAGAATTATCAGTTACGAACCTTCGGTTCTTATTCCAAAAGCCAAGCAGGTTTGATTTAATACGAAAGCTCAAGTTAGAAAAAAGTAAACTGAAGTTAAAGTTAAATTTTTCAAAAGTTTAAACTCAATGAACTGCTTAAAAAATTGCAGACTCATTTGGTTTCTTTCAAAGGTAAAGTGACAACAAGGCTGCGGCAGGAGCATCCACCCAGGTAACAACGCTACGTATATGCCGCACTAATCCACAATAGGGAGGTCGAGCTCGTATTCCCATTTTAACAGTACAGTAATTGCAAGTGCAGTTTTGACTTTTAAGTATGTATTTACGGTTTTGTTGCTGGACAGGTATACAAGTATATGTACCGGAAAAGCGTTTCCGCCTTCCTAGTCGTCGAGAAAAACGTTTTCTATATAGTTAGAGCAACCGGTTTCCGTTCGAATGAAGAACTGCTTAAATGAAGCACTGGAGCGCATAGGGCACATTGCAGAAAACAAACCCTTTTCTCTCGTGCAAATAAGGCGCTGAACATACTAGCTTGCAATTATTTGTAAGAAACCGATATCGGCACAGGTGCCAAGTCGATATGGTTCGCGCATTTTCGCACAGTCAATGCCGATATCCTCGGCTTCTGTCGGACTGGCGCTAATGTTCAGATTTGCGTTTGCTTTGTTACTGCTGTACTCACTGCAGGTTTCCTGCGTATCGTATGCGGTAAAGACTTCAGATTGGCTTGAAACAGTTTGCAAAGATTTTGATAAATATGGAGCAAACATACTCTGCTGAAAACATTTCCGTTAGACTGATAACTGGCCTGCTACTCGGAATACTGTTAACGTTTTCGGACGTCGCAGCTCACATCAGGTATTTGACGGCCCCGTGCGGCGCAGTACACAGACAGAAGTACAATATTTGCATATACATGTAATACTAGCTATGTGCATAAAATTTACTAGTTTTCGTGCGGTAAGTTTACGTTCGGAAAATTGTGAAGTATATCGCAGTCCAAAGTTGGATATACAATTAATACTTCGTAATTAATTGTTATCTCAGGAGTTCAGTGGATCCTGCCAAACATGACATTAACACCGACGTGCGTTTGTTTAATCACGCCATTTACTACTCTTTCCAGTTTAGTTTATCCCCGGGCTAGACAGTATCCCATAAACGCCCTGACTAACAGGAATGCTCCGGTTGGACCATGTGGAATGCCCAAAGGAAATGGTAGACTTTTGTAGATTTCCTTGTTATTTGTAGTCATTAGTGCTTAGCACCGCAACCGAAAATAATCTGAATTCGTTCTTGCTGATTTTAGACGTTACTGAGCTGCTAATGGGAAGCTCTTTTAATGTGACCTGGGCAGTCGGCCAGCTGCATGAAGTACGTACCTCTGTACATATGTACGACTGCATTGTGTTTATATTATACTTGTACCTCATGAAGTATTAATAATTATTATAAGTGTGCGTTTGCTCCTTTTGTGCAATGAACCGATCAGACTTCTACAGTATTTATTTAATTTCTTCTTACTGGTTAGCTTGAAAACAAATTTACTAAACACTAGTGGACACTATTTATAGGGTGGATACAGAATTGAGTTACTAGATAAAGAATATAATGCAATAGCAACATTGGCTCCTCCGAATGGAAAGGCCTATGAATTCTCTGGAAATAACTCGGCTGGAAATATTGGATACGTCACCCTGCCGGCGGAAGTGACTTGCGGTCGCTGCATAATTCGTGTTATCAAGCAAGGCTTGGGTCCAGCGTGGACGAACACTCCCGCCTCGGCAGTTCCGCCTGGGTTCAGGACCTGTGCGGATGTCAGCATAGTGGAAAAGCCGACAAGTAAAATTTAATAATACGACTGATAGAATACACAAGTATTTTGATTTGTGGTGTACCGCGCGAACAATAAATCTTTTTGTGCAAGCAGTGAAATTTTATTAAGGAAAAGCTATGCAGCCAGGAGCCATGCATGTAAGAAAAGTTTACATAAGCAGTAGCCAACATAAACACTAAATTTTTTTTATGGAATGATGGTAACGCTAGCGGCCAATGATTATATTTAGGTTATTACAGAAACAAAAACAACTACTTTGTTAATGTTCGTGTTCCTGTATAAGAAATACACAGATATTTGGCTGAACAAGATGAAAATCCAAATATGAAATGCCCTGTCGATTTCTTTTCCAGCTGAAAAATCGTCGTGTTCTGATCACGGAACATGGAATGATGGTTTCTGCAAGTGTGAAAAACCATTTGTCGGCACCTTCTGCGAGTTTGAAGGTAGACTGATTGATGCAGCTTTATTAAACATTTTACGTCATTTGGCAACAGAATTCATAAATATTGACTTGCTCGGTTTCGCTGAACACAGAGGAGTGCTTGGACGACACTGACTGCGACAACGGTGGAAAATGCATCAACACCCACGCCCAGTTCTATCCTAAGCATCAGTGCTATTGTCCCACCGGTTGGTTTGGTCCGAAATGCGCGAGCGAGTCATCGGTCAAGGACTTCAACTTCCAACCGGATCTATACAGAAAACGCTCGTCGCCCGGTAATTTTACGTTTTACTGGAGAATCCTGCCAGATATCGGAGAAATAGAGGTGATTCTGGAAGCCGGCACAACCAACTGGGTCGGTTTCGGTTGGCGCCCGGAAGGTAAAATTCTTCAGTAGCCCCACTGTTTTTAATTATATTCATATTTTATAACTTTTTGCCAGGATTGTACGGCACCCATATTCACTAAAGTAATAAGCAGAGATAATCAATTGTCGCTCAATTACAGGGATCAACACCACTTGCAAAACATTTCCCATCATTCCAAAAGAAACAGTTTCATCTGTTTCAAAAAGTACGAAATTCTAGAACTTATCGTGAGCTTTATTTCTGCTACAACTGTGGGTGTGTTGTTAATTTCTTTTAGATGGAGAAGTCATTCAGACGGTTGTGGATTTCCAAGATCAGGCATTTTTCGCTGGTATGCAAACTTTACATAAACCACCCACCACTGTTCGTGAAGGAAATGCTTTTCTAAACTACCTTATAATGGGCATGTCTTGAAGTCATAATGTTTTAAAGCATCCATGTATTTCGAATGTTATTTTGCAAAATGAGTGATCACTCTATAGTGACCCTAGGTCCACAACATTAACACTCCTTTACGTTTAACACACTTACAGTGCCGCTCCATCCCATGGGTTGCAACGATATTACATACGCAGCTGCTCAAGGACAACTGTGTCGCATTCGTGACCTTTATACTCGTGATCACTCCACACCGCTACCAGATGAAGTATTTGGTGGGGAGCAAAGTCTTACAGCTGGAAACTGTTATGAAGATCCAGATACAGGAATCTTGCATGTTTTATTTCGCAAAAAATTGCAAGGTAGGTTGTTATGCATAGCGAGCGCTATCTGTATAGTGTACGACGCGAACATAGCTGTACCGGTACAAATGACGTAATAACTATGAAGTATGAAGGCAGTGTGATCTGCGTTGCTGAAAAATGAATATGTACTCGTAATTAATACGATTCGAAAGTTCGTGACTTCCGGTTACTTTGTGCAGTAATTTGTTTAATAACTGTTATTTCAAGTTTTTATATTTTTTTGTGTTATCCGTATTATTTTGCTAAATTGTCGATTGTCCGAGTATAATGATTGTAATTCAAATCTATAAGGTAATTTTTGCATGAGAACGTATATAATTTATGCATATGCATTCTTGACTTGTGTGCTTGCAAATACTCTACTTCACTTCTGTTTCTAGCATCTCATCCCACCGACCAGTCTATTGTCAATGGCGTTATGCATGTGATTTGGGCAATAGGAGAAGTGCCATATTCCCCGACAACAAGCGATGCCGACATGTACAAAGAAGCCGACAGCAAAACGTTCTACCGAAAAGGCGAACTAAACAGTCATGCCCACTCTCCTCGAAACAGAGGATTTTTCAAAATTAACCTGATGACAGGTGGCTCGTATTAGTTTCTGCATTCGCAGCCTGGGCGAGATACATATGTTTATCTATCGTATTTGCGGACAACGCGCTCAGATTTTTCGTTGTGATGAATTAGCTACAGCCGACAAACTCGTGAGATTTTAAATTGGAGCAACTGCGGTCTTGATTTCCATTGCGGACAGTTATTAATTTTGCAATATTTACGGTAAGATATGCAGAGTACAATGCATATAATACAAATACGTCATTTTTCAATACTGCAGCGCGCATGGAGTTTGAGCGCAATAAATGATTGCCACACAGCCGATGCCGAAATCGGCATTCACCATATACATATGCGGCATGAATAGCAGGAAAATCGAAAGCGATATCGCTACATGATCACACAGACTTGCCCACAATTCCAGTAACGACTGAAATGACAGCAGAAAATTTGTTCTGAAAACTCAATGCAAAAATAACTTTGTAAGCTGCGTCACGCAGTCAGCTGACAATGAGCATACTGTTTGTCCAGGATCTATCGTTGTCAGCTTTAGCGAAAACAGGATTGGTTTCAGGATATGCAGATAAGTTACTACCCTTAATACCAAGAAGGACTCCAAGTGCTCGGTGCAACTATACTGCGAGAAGGAAGATCCCCAGAAGCTGCCTAGTACTATTTCAGTCTGGGTAGATTCGGTGACAACTTATAATCATTTGCGAAGTTGATCAGAACGTTTCAACGTCGCTTCGGTTCTGTGTCGTACTATCTTCCTCGATACTTGTAAAAATGCAGCGTGACCTTTGGCGTTTATGTGCCGCTGCCTTCGTGGCATTTTTTGGTATCGTCAGTGCCAACAAATCGAAACAGTCTTCCAGCATCTCTACTAGCGTCACCTCTACTTCTTCGCCGGGTATAAATGCTACTTCCACTACTGAAGCTGATGAAATGCAGTTGGAGGATATTGATCAGGAAGTTCTGAAGGAACTGCAGCTAGAAGACGAAATGGATAAATTAGCGGCCCGCATTGGACAATGCCGTCAAGTCTGCCAGCGCCGGTGTTTCTCTCAGGGAATTACCACCTGTCGGAATATCTGTCACAATCGCTGCATTGTGGCCGATGAAGATAATGAAACGAGTAATGCCACGGAAACCACTGCAGGTAAAGCTAAGCGATATGTTTGATTTTGTGCAAAAGACAGACTTTTGCCCACCGTTCCATTAAAGCACCAATAATTTCGTACACAAAATTAACAAAAAGTACATAGATTATTACAATTTACGTATTTATAATGGTTGAACTGATTTTCGATTACAAATAAAAATCACCAGATTACCGTTGCGCACCATACCACCCATTAATCAAAAAATTTAAGCGATTTCACTTTCAGAAGCTTCCGGTTGGGATAACGTGACCGCTTCGCAACCATCGTGGAATGCAACTTTGGGCGTCAACACTGCGAGTACCGAGACAGAAGCCGTGCCTCGAAAACCTGCAAAACCACAGTCTTCGAAGTTCATCTTGATCAAAGAGTCGAGACCCAAGCGCATCCGCGCGAATCGCCGTAAAGTTCAAGAAGTTGTGCTGATCGTTGACGCGGGTGACGATGGGACAGAAAAACGCTTCGATCGTGACGCAGAGAATATATTTTTTTAAACGAGACCGAACCGATATGATTCGCTGACATGGCTTGGTACTGTGGACAGTTCGCGCTCTCAACTAGCGAATTATTTCTGACTCTTTTTTGTTTTATTGTTCCTTCATGTACTTACGATGCAGCCGCAACAAGAATACACTTATCGGCAAATAAACTGAAAGTTTGGAAAATTATACGAAATTTTCGAAAAAAAATGGAAGAAGAAAACTAGTACAGATATATGAGAGACATAGCTGAATACATAAATATCTACAAGACTCCATACAATTATCTAACTAAAAAGATAAAACAAAATTACGAACGACTTAATCAGGGAACATCATAGAAAAGCCATCGTCCGACTAACTTCAGCAACAGCTGTACATCATGAATTATTTCGAAACTCTTCCTCGGTCATCCCGTCTAAGATCTTCACTTCTTTACACCCAACTATTAACAACCAGTCATCGTCCAGCTGATCGATTTCTTTTTGCGAGCACCCGGCCTTTTTCGTGATGTACGTCTCATGGTCCGATTTGAGCAGCGTCATCACATTCCCTTCCACAACCAGCACTCCATCGTCTTCCCATATTTTATGTTTGCGACTGCTGGGATTGGCATAATTTACGCGCCAGTATTTGAAACGCTGTTTCTGTTTAGGAGCAATGGGAACGGCGGAAAACATGCGGCGAGAAGCTCCGAGCATACCGCCGTACTTGGCAGACGGCGATGAGATTGGGCGATACGGAACTGGGTTTGTTCTCGGATTCGGATACACGGGAGTATCGCCACCACTAGCCGGTGGCACAAACGACAGGGGAGGGCGATCTTTTGAGTAGTCTTCCTCCTGGTTAATCGCAGGTGCATTCGGAAAGTAATGCGACTGACGAACACTGGTCAGGTTCCTTGTTTCCTGGAAATTACAGTGGGCACACTTAGTACTACCACACGGCTCAGGCTCAACTTCGTTTCGAAGAAGCTGTAATAATCGGGCAGCAGTTCGAAATTCTTTAACTTCCACAGGCGCCTAAAATGTGCAATTATAATCATGGTCAAACGTACAGAATACACATAGCATCTAAACGAATTTTATGTAAAATTAACAATTAACTGCTTAATATGAGAAAGTATTAAGTATTGAAACCATTTTGCACAATCCATGAAATTCACGAGCACCAACGAAAACACATTTATTATTGTTACATTTTGCCGTGAAAAAAAGGGAAAGCATGTACGCCAACTGGTACTCAGAATTTTCCTACGGTAAGCACAGCGAGCAGGAAACTTTCACGTTTATGTATGTGCAGGCCAGTGCAGCAGCACATGCATTATGTGTACTTCTTTGTCACTAGTTTTCGGACTTACCTCTTCTTTGACTGCTTCTTTCTGCTTCTTGGCGAGGCCTGCCCTCGCAGCGCTCTTGTGGGGCTTCTTGGAAATGGCCGCATCCGAAACTTTCACGGCAACAGTATCCACAGAATCTTGCACAGCTGCGTCGTGGTCATCAGAATGCCGTCGCTTGTTTTTGGCTGTCTTCTTCGTTTTCGCGTGTTCTGGAGCTCCAGTCTCTGCCTCAGGTTCATCTGCACCTTCTTCCGGAGCATCCTCGCTTACTCCGACTCTTTCTTCGCCAGCAGATATCCGGGAACTGGCTTGTGGGGATCGAAATAATTCTGCGTCAGAAACAGAAAGTCGTGGATCCGGCGATTCCGCAGTTTCGCCACTCTTATAAGTCTTATTCTCGAATGACAATTTCATAAACGCATATTCACGACGTTGTTTCGGTTGCCCCTTAACTGATTCAGCATTCATAATTCAAAAGCAATAACTTCTCGTTTGTAAAAAAAAACTTTGAAGTGAAAAATTAAACAACTGAAAACTTTCGTGCTTTCGACTTCGCGGTCTAAAAAAGAAGGCAAAAGTCAAAAATTAACAGAAGCATAGAGAAGACTCGGAAGAGTTTTCGGGAAGCATACGTTTGGGAGATGCGGGTAAGGACATGCGACTGCACTGCCAATGCGTTGAGCGCGCTGGTGTTCGTTGCGACGTCGGCCAAGTGCAATGCGGGTGACGTCGACAAGGCATACTACCTCCGGATGTCGCAACACCGGCAATAGCTTTATTGTGTTTAACTATGGAGTTTGCAGTCTCATAAATTATTTCTGATTTTTTAATCGAAAATAGTTAATTTTAATACCATAGTCATTTGATCTAACCATAAGTCGATAATTCCAACTAGTGCTAAATTCAGTAAATTACTGTAATGCTGTTCAGTAAATTGCTAATGCTGTTCAGTGTTCACTACGCACTTGTACGTCAAAGTTTAATGTTATAATTCTACGCTGTTGTCGGTTTCAATAGTTCACTTTGAAAATTTGTCGATTAAATTTTGTATTCACAAATTTTATAAAATCTCAAAAATAGTACAGTAATTAGTGCACATTCAGAACCGGTACTGTACTTTCGATCATACTATGCTAAATTATTTGAACAAAATTTTTGCTGTTGTTTTGAGTGCTTATGAACAACCAACCTTTATTGAGTTCCGTATGCTGTTATGCGGCAAAAGACCCTCTCAGCTCTAAGCTCTAAGAATAATACTCACGCATGCAGTTAAGTTAATAGTGATTTAATAATTACGTTACAGATTTTGAGAATTAAAAAAATTGCATTTTACAGGTACTGCAGCTGATTGCACTGTAATTAGACGCTTACAGATTATACAATAATGATAAATAAATATTACTGTATAAGCACTTGTGCGCTACGATAACCTTTCTTTATCGCGTATATACACCAAAACATTTGGAGGGACGGCAGACAGACCGTCCATTTCCGGCACGAATTTATGGCAGACCAACGTAAAATGTGAAATGAAAAATACACGTGTAAAAATTACACGACGGCAACGGAGTCATTAGTTCGTATTTAGTCTTAGTTGTCCAGCATTGTTGTGCACCACGGTGTCTACAAATGCCGATTACTGTGCACCACAAAACGATTCATAACTTTTCTGAAAATAATCATTTAGCGCATAGTGCTGGTGCGCTTGTGACTCCTATTGACCGGCATCATAATTTTATCCTGCGGGCTGTTTATAACTTTTTTTATTCAAAATTAAAGGTGTTGTTGCAATGTTAATTTTCATCTCACTTGCGTTATATTACGCAGATATAGTAATACCACATCTGGTGTCGGCTTTCGGCCAGCACCTGATCAATGAAAACTGGCAAATAAAAAATATCCTAAATTACGTTTAGCCACGTACCTGATGTCGCGAGCCTATTTCTTTAAAAATTATATTCCTGGTAAGTATGTACGTATAACTTACGAAGTATTATTTTTTGGTACTATTGACATTACTGGAAAATGTAAGACTGTGCGATTTTATTACTGCTATTTAAAAAAATTTTAGCTACAGTACTCTGGAAGCCGGCATCTGCCTACTTCGAAGTGCTTTTTTTCGACCTACAAATTACATTCAATGCAAAGTTATTGCAAAAGAATGATAACAAAAATGCGGCAAAATCTTTAGCGTAGCGAAAATTTCACCCGATGAATGCAAGAAAACGAATATTTTAAATTTTCTCGACGGACTTTTTTAAAAAAATGGGGAGTCAGAAGGTGCATTTTTATGCTGGTGCATCACTAAAATTTTATAAGTAAATCACCGGTGTGTTCCACAAAATTCGCCACAAAATTTTATAATTCACCGGTACATTCCGCAAAAATCCAAAGGCGTCGCGAAATTACTTAAACGCACTATCAGCCAAAATATAAGAGCTTATTCCTTAAAATCGTGAACTGAAATTTTGTGGAATTATAAATTAAACTTTGACGATACGTAGTGAACAGCATTAGCAATTTATTGAATTTAGCACTAGTTGGAATTATCGACTTATTGTTAGATCAAATGACAAAGATATTAACAATTGATTATTTTCGATTAAAAAATTAGAAATAAGTTATGAGACTGCAAAATGCAGAAGTACTGTACTTTGTAGTTAAACACATTAAAGCTATTGCCGGTGTTGCGACATCCGGAGGTAGTATGCCTTGTCGACGTCACCCGCATTGCACTTGGCCGACGTCGCAACGAACACCAGCGCGCTCAACGCATTGGCAGTGCAGTCGCATGTCCTTACCTGCATCTGTTTGGGCATGCTTTTTGTGTTTCCTTCCTTGCAAAGCGGCCAACCGGAGGGGGGAGGAACACCACAGAGTCACAACAACTGAACACAATCGTACAGACCTATGTACAATCTGCCCGATTTTCAGCAATGTGATAACAGTGCTGGAACAGGTGGCTGCGAATCTTGCTTCTGCGACCGTAAAAGTTAAAACGTAAACTCAGTTTTTTTGTTTTGTAAGCAGGGTATAGTTTTCGGGATTTTAGTTTTCCATTGGTTTTATTAAAAATAAGTTGCTTATAAGTTGCACAGAATACAGACTATACGTTCTTGATAGAAAATAATGAGCGCAGGATACGATTATGTTTTATCTGATGCACCGATACCATTGTTTTGTTTTGGTTTATGGTCATACCGATCAAAGTGCGTGCCACATGTTGCAGTTATTTATGAATACATTCCGGTCAAGTATTGCAAACCGGTTCTTGTACTGGTTAGCTTTTTTAGCAGACAGTGCAGATTGCCGCTCAGGTGCGCACGACAAATGGTGGCACGGTAAGACGATGCGAGTGCTTTTATGGATTCACCCGATCCAAGGACACTTCGTTGAAACGACTGTAAATCCAGCGCACAACTAAATGAAAGCTCTGTAAAGACAACCAAGTTCTTCGATATCGGATCTTCGCAAGGGATGTGAGTGAAGCCATCGGCCCATCACGAGATTCGGAAAACTGATTTAAATATGGACGCTGGTGGCAGCTTGGTGAGTCAGAAACTGAGAAACTGTACAATGACAACCGTGCAGTGCCGTTTGTGAATTTTTATTGATTCTTGTAATCTTGTTGCTTTCAACAGCGGGAGCGAGGACGCCGCGATGGATCGTCGAAATCGGATGATCATTCAAACCCCCGCGCTGAAGCCAAAGACATCAAGGATGGTGATGCAGCGGACGGGCACTGTCGAAAAATTTACGGAATAATTTTCGTTATATTACTGATTGATCTCTTGGCATTTACTTCCATTTTACCGCTTATGCCAGCGTTACTGGATTTTTATGGGAAAGATGGCCAGGTATCGTCTCGGTCAATAAACGAATATTCAGACGATAGTAATATTTTTAAACACGTAATTTTTTCCGCAAGCGGCAAGATCATTCACAGTTACTTACGCCGAGTTCACCATCATAACGTAGTTTTTGTTTGTATTAAATGATTAAAATTATATTGCAACAACCACCGTAATATCATTACATGATTACTGAAACAATTAAATTGAATGTTGTAAATTATACTTATAGGATGTTACATATAATGTGATCCAGCAGTGTATCGCAAAACTCCAAACATTTTTGGGAATTGCTGATTTGCAAAAATTCAGCTCGGTGTTGTATGGAGGAATTTTGGGATCACTGTTTTCCCTCCTGCAGTTTCTGGCTTCTCCTTTAGTGGGAGCGCTGTCGGACGTGTACGGCCGGAAGCCCTTGCTGTTACTAACAACAGTAAGTTGCATGTGTTGCACAAGTTCTAAAATTATCGAATCTCTCCAAATGCAGTCAGTCTGTTATTGTGAATGTTGAAACGCTGAAGCTTTTTGTATTAGTGCAAGATAACCTGTAAAACTGAAATTAATTAGATGCAGTTTTGTTACATATCTCTATTTGCATGTTTTTCCTATGCCAGCAGAGGTCAGATTGTAAATACTGACCAACACCATTATTTTGCTTTTTGGGTATACGGGTGAAAATGTTTCCAAATATTATTTACAGAGTGGAATTGCTGTTTCGTACTTGATCTGGGCATTGTCTTCGAGTTTCACCATGTTCATTGTGGCCAGAATAGTGATGGGTTTGAGTAAAGGCAATATCGGGCTCGGAACCGCAGTTGTGACGGATGTGTCCACCGTGCAAACCCGGGGCAAAGGCATGGTATTAAGAAGCTCATGAAAAAATTTCACCATGTACGATTTTCACAGCGGAATGCCTTGTAGGCGCTGGTTGGAGTGGCTTTCTCAGTTGGATTTATAGTCGGTCCGATGATTGGAGCACTGTTTTCATCCTACGCACAACGAAACAATTTGTCCCTTTTTTACATCTACGCAGCCCTTTTTGCGTTGGTGCTGGAAGTTGCCGATTTATTGGTTGTGTGGTTCGCATTGCCCGAGACGCTGCCGAAACATAAACGAGTAAGTTTTTTTACCTTAATTTTTATCGGTATGTTTTGTGAATTGGTCTATGTGGTTGGGTGGGCTTCCGTACTCATACGAGTATTAATTTGAAATACAGCTTTAGAGAATTAGCATATATCCATTCAGATGTAGAAAATCTATTTAATAATTCAGTATTATATGTCGTACACTTTCGTGTATATGATAACTTTCAGTTACATCAGTTACATAACGCTTTGTAGACCACCGTTGCTGTGATTCTTGCTTTTTTAGGCGAAATCGTTAATACACAATCTTAAGGAAGCTGTGTATCTTATCGATCCCCGACATTTGTTCAACTTTACCGCTGTAAAAGATCTCAGCAACGCTGATCGAGTGTGGATACGGAAGATTGGACTGACAAATTTCCTGTTTCTCTTCTTTTTCTCTGGGTTGGAGTTTACTTTGACATTTCTTACCCACACCAGATTTAACTATACCAGGTGAGCATTGTTAGATATATCGTTCCTCCACCTTGTGCCATATTAGTTTTGGTACAAGTACCTTGTAATTTATTTCTAAGGCACATGCAACTGCGACGCACATAAAGGTATTGTCCATGGCCATAGCAAGTCAACAGAAAAAAATCTGAACGGAAAATATTTGTGGAAAATATTTGTGTTTTGCACTTCTAGTAAAATTTAACATAAAATGACGTATTTTTTGCTTAACACGTTCTTAATGGATTTTTAATCCAGCTTAGTGAGGCTGACGTATTACGGGCATAATGCTGATGAGAGTGTTTTGCAGCATGCAACAGGGCCGTTTATTCTTATTTGTGGGAATCATCATGATTCTGGTGCAAGGCGGATTCGTCCGGCGCTTAAAACCAGGAAGCGAGAAGAGAACGGCATTGATGGTATTTACTAGCAGCTTTTGTTCTGTGTATATTCTGCATTACATTTGTGAATTTGCATTTTGGTAGCTGTCAAATAAAAAAATGCTTGTCTGTTGTTATTTTGCTAGCATATTGTACAAGGGAAGTTTGAACGAACACTTATGTACTGCACCTGCACAAAAATCTGATTGAGTTTCTGCGCTATGTAATGATGTATGTGCATCTTTACAGGGATTGGCTCTAGTTGTACCTGCATTTGTCATTATCGGAATCGCTAACAGTCAGGGTGTGATGTATTTTGGATTATGTTTGTATTCATTTGGTTCCTCCACTGTTGTGCCTTGCCTGATGACCATGATTTCTAAATATGGGCGAGATGATCAAAAGGGCACCATTATGGGTATGCTTTGGAGTACTATAAATTTTACTAATTTGTTGTTGGGATATTTATTGGGCATGATTATGGTAATGTGATTAAGTAATGAAATAAGATACAAACAATTTAAATAAAATGTTTAATTTAAACTAAGGTTTGGTGGTAAAATACAGCATATACTAAAGCATTATTAATTTTTAGCATGGAAGACAAAAACGAGCTGTTTTTTTTCTATGGCCCTTGCGTTCTTTCGAAATTTTTATTTGCGTAAATACATGGCATGTCTTATGTGTTTTACCTTACAATTGGTACGGTAGTACGTCGCTAGTACGGTCGCAGTTTATGGAATAAGTGACGGTTTCCACATTTCGTGTCATGGTTTTCTGATTCCATCATTTAAAATTTCAAGGGATCTTCCGCTCTTTGGGCGCTTTTGCCCGAGCGACTGGTGTGCTTCCAGCGTCTGTTCTTTACTGGATCTTGGGACCAACGTTTACCTATTGTATTGGCGGTTTGATGTTACTTTTGCCGTTCTGTGTCCTAAAATAGTGTCATTCCTATTTGAATTCTTTTTGTCTGGTTTAGCTCGTTTGTATAAATTTATATTTTAATATATATTCGCATACATTTTTTATTTTTATATGTTTATGTATATCTGCCATAAGAAACTTGAGCATAATGTCACCGGAACTCACTGGAAGACTTTGGGGCGCCGTCAGGCTATCTTTAATAAACACTAACAACATGAGCAATGTCGAAAAGCAAATGCAACAAAACAGTAAAAAGCAACCGGCAATTCATTAGGATTGGGTGGGAGGGAGACAGATTTATTGACCAAAATAAAGAAATGTTGTCAACTACGAACACAAACTCTCCATTCACCAACAGCGAGGAAACAGCTCAACCTCCCAGGAAACAACCAAATCAATTCAGGAAGTGCCGGCACCAATCAAGAGTAAAAATTCGAAAACGTGCAGAGCACAGATGCAACATCGTAATTTTCTGTCATTGCCGAATGGCGAAGTGCCGGTCAGCGGAGAAAAAGAACACGAAAATCAAGCGAGTTCAGACTAAAAGCCACCGGAGGCCGATCCACAACCCTGCAATGACACCTCTCGTACAAAGAATCCTGGTTTATGTGATATTTATACAGTACTGTTTAGGTATACTTACGGTACTTATTTGAGTACCTAACTTCCGGGCCTATTCACAAAATTGTGGCACTTGTAAGTTGCATATTTTACAGTTACAGATTATACAGCAGTAATTGTAACTGCTGTGCAATTGTAATTATAACTGCTGCTGTGTTTCCTTTTGTATAAAAATTACGTATTTCACCAACTTTCCATATTTACGAGTATAGTGTATTATTACTGATGACACTGAACTGTCACTGATGGGAATCGTTGGAAAAGTTGCAGATGCTTGTTGGGAAAATCAATTTTTGATAATGCATGCGAATGAATGCATCCTTATTTGGCTCTGTAGTCACGTAAAAAAATACACAACACTCCTCGGGGGGATACGCAAAGGATTACTGCCAATCGGTACCATGTACAGAATCATTCTCTTATAAACGTTGTAACAAAAACAAGAACTAAATGGATACTGGCAGAAAACGGACCTCAGTTTCCATGTGATACAACCTGATTTTACAGTACATACCTGGATGTTATAGTTCACAAATTCGAATGACATCAACTACTGTGAGGGATTTCGGCGTCGCAGGGTCCTAAGGCGTTGCTGCACTTTTTCCATGTCTGCATTCTGTTGCTTCACGATTGCCAGCTCATTGCTCATTATAGTATGTTCTGCGGTCATTCTGCTAATCTGATCGTCTTTGAGTTGGCACTGATCGCATTTACGCGGGCGCTTGGAACCTCGACGACTAGTAGAACGCGGAGCGACTGTGGGTAGCGAAGTAGGGTCGACAACCGAAACTGAAAAAAGCAGATGTGTTCACCTGTCTGACAGCCGATTGCCGTATTACAAAGGCTGTCAGTTGTCATGTATTTCATATTACGCTGTATTTTAACTATAATAAGTACCATATTATCTGAAAACAGTCAGTTTATTTGAATAACCTACCAACAGTGGTCCGTGGCCTTTGGGATCTTCGGAGAGAAACGGCGGCAGGCGCGTCTGCTACGGTCTGGTTCTCCATCCCGTTCGGCTGGTTAACCATCCCGTTCGGCTGGTTAACCATCCCGATGGGAGGGTCATCCATCCCTACAACTTGGTTATTCAATGCGACGGACGAGGTTTCCACCGTGGCTACACGTCCAACACCGCGCCGGGCATGCGGTGTTCCGCGATGACGCGTCCTGCTCCGTGACGACGCTTCCTGCACGTCCTGCACCGCAACCGGCACGCCCAGCACCGCCGCCGACACGTCCTGTGCCACGGCCGGCACATCCTCGTCCACGGCTGACGTATCCAGCACTGCGGTCGGCCCGCCCTGCACCACGACCGGCACGCCCATCGCCGCCGTCGGCACGTCCTGCACCACGGCCGACACGTCCTGCACCACGGCTGACACCTCCAGCACCGCGTCCGGCCCGTCCTGCACGTTGTGCACCTCAGGAAGCGCATCCGGCAAACCGGTGCAACGTTCCTAAAAAACCAGCAAACTGTCAGCTTTACATATGCCAGAAGTATGTAAGTGCTGCATCAATAGCAGTCCGTTATACGTATAGAGTAGAAGTATAGACTATAGAAGTATCTATATAAGGTGCAGACTTAAGTACGCGTACAGATGGTACACGGCTAAACGCACTTCAAATTTGGGCCAGCTCATAGGCATATCGATTCCTCTGTGTATATTCCACCATATTAAATCGTTTTCAGAACTTGCTGCTTCAACTTCCTTGAAGAAATCCTCAAAAATCTGCTTGAACCTGTACGGAAAAACACAACGAAGCAAAGTTTCGTGGAGCGTGCTGATGCCTTATATAGATATATAGCGTGACAACATTTTCAAACTTTCGACAAAATTATCGTAACAAACCATTAATACACCTAACGTAAAACAAAAAAAAGAACATGCGGGGATTTACCGGTATTTTGATCTTGAGTCTATCCTTCAAAACGTAACACACAACGAAACTAACGATAATTACATACTTAACGATAAGCGAATACGTAAACAGTTTATGTCGTTATGTGTGCAGATTTATTAAAGCGCGTAAGACGGTTATTAGCATACTGTATGTCATTGGGTAAGTCTAGTATTTGATGTATGGACATCAGTCTTTCGTGGAAGAACTCAAGTCGCTTTTTCTCCATATCTTGACATTTGCCGTAGACCTGAAAAACATGTGTAACTTGATTACTCTTAAGCCTGACCTTACCAGTATTCAGTGTTCACCTTCTTCATATCCTCTACATATCGCGGATTATAGCGAGTCAAATCCCGAAGAGCACCCTCGTAAACTGCTTTTGCTTCCATTTTTAAATGTGCAGATTTCGCCACTTCATCAGCAATGTCCTTATGCTGCATGGAATTAACTCACAATCAACACTGCAATAGACAGACCCGAAATTCAACATTTCCAGTATTTGTACCTGATCTGCGGAAATAGTCGTGTCGCCGTTGAACATCTGATATCTTGCAGCTGCCGACTGTTCTGTTTGGGAACTGATATGGTATTCAATTTTAGATTTTTCTACGAGTTTTCGGAGGTTTGCCCACTGTTTTTGAGCCTGCAATATAATTCTGCATGATTTAGAAATCGGCAAGTACTATTATTTACAAACTATAAATAAACGTTTAGGTAAATTCACTTAGTTCAGTCATACGTTCTCAAATGCGACGTCCGTATCTTTCTTTTCCTTGAAATGCACTGAGTTTAACATCCTAATTTGATGGAAATGATCCTGCTGCCAGCGTCCAATCTCCTGGACAATATTGATAAGATCTTTTTTAACACGCAAACGAACTTCCGCTTCCCGGTCCGCTGCAACGAAAACAGCTTTCCATGCGCCAACCAACGATCCATACACTCTGTCTAAAACCATCAATGCACGTTAACAAAGGAATCAACTTCTGCACTTTACGTATACCGTTGGCGCTATCCTGTAACGAATTGAAATAACGACCAAACGACCGTTGCACATGGTTTAACAAATGAAAACGAAAATTATTTGCAGCTACAGGAAACAAAACAGAAACTGTGTAATTTCTGCTCTACGTAATTTTTGCAGCGCAAATTTCCATTAGGTCTCCATAAGAAATTTGTCTGTACTAAACACCGCCCGGGGCAATCCAGGCCGACTAACCTTTATCGACGATCTTTCCATTCCACTTTGTTGACCAACTATTTATCTCATTGGCATGTTTTGTTTCAATTTCGGCGCGCTCTTCAATCATCTCCGCTAAATCATTGCAGAGTTCGTAACCGTCGAAGACGCGCTTCGTCGTTCGTTGATAACCACCTGGTTCCCAAAAGTTCAGCACACTGACGGGCTCACCATGGTCCTGCAGGTTGGGCTCCATACTAGAACGCCCTAGCATAAAATTAAGCGCGCGGTACAAGGAAGGATACTGATACAAGGAAAGATACTTAATAAAAAATTGCCTTTCCCAAAATTGCCCGATTAACAATTCTAAAAAATGAAAAAGCGATTCACAAAAATCGCGTCTGACGACATCCGCTGCATGTCGCGAATCGCGATGTGAGTCCTGGCGGGTCACCCAAGTGAAGAAATGTGTATTCCACCAAGGTATACTTTTGATTCCACCAATTCCAAATACGACAGATGTGGTTGTCGCCTATCCCTGTCCGGTCACTCCGCTGTCGCGCTCGGGGTAATGGAATCCCAAACGCGGCCCGACTGCTGTTTAGTGTTAACTAACTGTTAAGCGTTACCGTATTCTACGACGAAACCGCATCTCTGTAGCGGTAAGTAGTTGTAGAGAGTTCTATGGTAATTCCTGGTATGCGGTAGAGGGGCGGTGCCGGTGCAAACACGCTCATTGGCTATGTGAGTGGCCAAACAACAGAGAATTAAGCATAGCGCTAACAGGGCAAACTACAGGTGCGCAGTTATAACAGAATCTGTAGTACCGAATTTTATGGTGCAAAGCGCTGGCGGCAATAAGTCACTGCAGTAACAGATTTCCACGTGACAGTTAACATTTCCTTGTAGAGCACATTTTTCTGTACATTTTGGTTATGGTCTTGGTTTTGCTAACAGATCATTAGCTGCATGAGCAGTATTTAAAGTCGCTGTTTCGAACATGTGCTTAGCGACAGAAACAGCGACTTCCGGAAACTCGTAAGTTTTCACGAACTGCCGTCCGTACGCGGCTGCCCTGTCGCATAAGGTCAATTTGGTAAAATAATTTATTATGTAAGCAGTAGCACAGCGTACTTACAACAGAGTACTTACTCGTATAATATTATCATAATTATTATCATTATTATTATTCGGGAGTCTAGACTTTAAATCACAACTTTAAAACGATCCTCGCTCGTTAATTTTGTAATAGTTCTGGTAGCAGGAGTTTCGGACACCTGTGAACCAAGAGTAGAATCCCACGAGAACCCGATTTCATTCCCTTTATGCCATTATGAAGGTGAACTTTCATTATCTTTAATTGTTTCCTCTAAACTGACTGAAGAGCGTCGTACGAGTGTACGGTCATATTGAGGCTAGGTACGGTGAATTGTGCATAATTAAAATTACAGCATCTTTGTCGTGGTTTTGCAGCTGAACGTCACGTATCCGGCCACTGGGGCTCAGATGCTCCTTGACATAGAAGATGAGTTTTGCATTCGCTTTCTGCATGCACAGCGCGTAGGACAGGAAATCGCCATGGACCGTCTCGGTGATGAATGGAAAGTAAGAAACAATCAAAATTGGCCTAAAACTTACTTTTGAATTTGCTTTGTTTTAAGATTTCAACGTCAGTATTCACCGTCTGTTAAGTGGCAGTTTCGACATGGTTAATTGAGTACAAGCTTTCACTAAACAGCGCCGCAACAGACTGTTTTTTACGCCCGTCTTGCCATGGTACTGTAACTGCATTCCGTTATTTGCTTTTTTAGGGTTATGTCTGCCGAATCGTTCGGGGTGATGCCGAAGATAGTTCTCCAGTCCAGCAGCCTGTCCGAGAGCGCCAACGACTCACTCTTGAACGCAAGTGCAAAGGTGCCCAGGGCTGCACTGCTAACGGAAGTCTTAATGTTATGAGTCTGGTCATAGTCAAGAAAGGTACTGGCATTATAAAAATTTTCGATTAATTTAATGTTCGTTAATATTTTTTATCCTTATCACATTAGAGGATAAATTGATTTTTAATTACAGGTGACGGCGATTTTCTAGGAATCACTGACACGACAGTTCCATGCAACCCTCTGCCATCCAAACAGGCTGCCCGCAATAAAAAGCGGACTAACGTGTCCAAGGAGAAGGGTGCTGCTCAGCGCGTCGTTCGTGAAAAACTGAAAAAGAAAGGTACGGCTCATACTTTGCAATGTGTATGTTTACGAGTTTTTGAAGTTTTATTTCGGTTGTGTATTGCTCTTTACAAGCGTGTTTGGAGTGCGTATGTGCATGTGTGTTTGGAATTCGTATTTAGACATACGGAATAATTTATAATTTAAGTCTAGTTTTGCAATTTAGTTTATGGAGGCTGTTACTGAGCTCAGTCTTTTGCATGATGAGTTTTTATAACTAATGAGTCCTTTTTTATTGTGCAGTGAAGGGCTTTGCGAGACTTATATTTAAAAAGGTAACGATTAAATACAGGAAATATTTAAAGTGTTTTAGCCGTTTGATCCACAACAGTGGAAAGTGGAAACGAAAACTATCCCGGTATCCATTAATTGAACCATTCGAACGTACAGATAGAAGCAGACAACAGTGATGTTAGCGCAAGCGTTAATTATAGTTGACGAGGGTGTTTGGCCCCGACAGGCCAGTTAGTTGTGGTGTTATGGAGCAGGGTGATGGTACTGAATTCGTAGCCTTTTGGAATTGATTAACAATGAGTGTGTTGCCCTTATTGCGAATTCTGTGATAGCATTGAACGGTTTACTACAGAAGTGACCAAAGGTGCCTCGCGGAAGCAGCGGACGACCATGAAGCCACGTGGTTGTTCCAACTGCAAGAAATTGGATGACGCTGCTCGCGATCTCCTGGCTAGCATGATTTCATTGAGACGTGAAATTGCTGATACGAAACGTCAGATGGATGAGACTCACAAAAACATGTTGGAGCTGGAACAAGAATACCTAATGTCATAGTACTCTGCCGACGATAATATTTCTTTTTGGCTAGTTTTTCTTAGTTAGCTCAGTGTTGTTATTACTGTAGCATAATGTTGTTCTCATTATGTTGTTAGGTTAGTTTGACTGACTTGAGAACAGTTTATGGGTATGTGGTTTTCAGCCGCATATTGAAATGAAAACTGAAAACATCTGTATCAGCAGTTTTGCGGTTCGCGTTTTGCTTAATTGGCATTTAGTCGATGTGGTTGGATTTCAGTAGCTTTAAAATTGATTCGTCAGTATTTTTTTGCATCCAATCGCGGCCAAATATAGAGATATCTTCTTTCATTGGAAGATTATTATTCTATAAACCTTGATAATCTCGTTTGTTTATATTCTTTGTATCTTCCACAATGTTTTTCGGCAGCTCGTGTCGTGTAAACTCAAAATCTTTAATCTGTCGTGAATGAGAAATAAGAATCGCTATAATTTCTTGTGATGGTATTGGTTTTTTTGGATGGCAATTTGTTTGATATTAGTTGGTGACTAGGCTGAGTTAAGTTCATGGGATTATTTTTGGCTGGCGCCTAGGTAAACAAGTGTACGTTTTTCTTGTTCTGTCTGCTTAATCGATTCAGTATTTTCTGTCTGCTTTGAGATTCCACATCTGGTTATAGTCAGACACATCGCTAAGAAATTTCTGTGTTTCGTTCTTTTTACTCGGTGCGTTACATTTTGAAAAAAATGGCACAGTCGTCCACGGTTTTTGGTGGAAGAAAGGTCAGAACCCGTACAGTGAAAATTATTAAATTTTCCATGACCGAATTTACAAAGTCTTTGGGTTTCAGTTCCGAGGTGGCCGTGATTTAGCGGAAGAACAAGCTGCGCTGCAGTGGATATTCGGCGTACTACGGGAGCCGGTGCCGGCAAATGTTCCATTTGACGAATTATTGAAAGATGGTCAAGTGCTGTGCCGGTAGGTACAGAATGATCGTGAGATCACGTATATGTTAAAAAGTAATGACATAAATCGTTTTCTACAGCTGCGTTTGCAGAATACGTTAGTGTCTAAATGATAGAATTAATTGTTTTCCATGTACGTTAAATAAAATGATAGAAATATTGCATATCATTAAAACTTTTGACTTCAGTTTCAAATAGTATGTAATTCTGGTGCTTACAACTTACAAGTAGTGAGTCCGCACTATGTGTTTATTGTATTACGTGGTCATTAACTGTTAAGTATTGTGAATTAAATTAGTAAAGCCATTCCTAGAGTTTTTGTGGTTTCTTGATCTTAAATCTGTGAATATTGTTAATTAATCAATACGATGCCGGTTAGATGGTACTTCTTTTATTCTGACAGCCGATGTATCACGAATCGCGTTTTACATAAAAAAGTGCAGTTGGAGTAAATCCCTGGTGAAATTCGTTGAACTCACTTTGGTAGTCTGATCACGAAACTGTATCCACGCAGGTTTATGCAACGAATCGACCCTCAGCTGATACGAAAAATTAACACATCCGGTGGACCTATCAAGCTGATGGAGAATCTTGGCATGTTCAACGCAGCCTGCCGGCGTTTAGGCGTTAACCATGTGGATCTGTTCCTGACCACTGACTTGTGGGATAAACAGGATATCGGTTTGTTATGCTCCATGATTTAATTAATGTACTCAGCACATCATTAATGACAACGTCTTCCGTTTTAAGGAGCTGTGTACAACTGCTTGAGCCAGCTTGGCAAAATCGTAAGCATACCGCGAGCGTATTGGGGCACAAATATTATTTCTCAGTAACTTGGTAAACGAATAATTATATGTACTAACACGTTTGGTGGCAGCCTGTGAGCTGTGCTGGTTAAATTAATACACACTGAATACTTGCTTAAATTAATACACACTGAGTGCTGCGGTTTCGTTTAACAGGAGTTTCGTTCCTTCTACAGCCCTTATATGTACGATGACTTTCTTCATGATTCTGCACATTATTATGTGCTTATTGTAGCTGTTCTGATATGTTACTGTGATAACGAGTGTTGATTATTGTTTGTTTTGTTAGTGATATTAATCTTCGAAGAACCAGTTAATATTTATACGTGCATGTATAGGTGCAGAAAATTCGGCCGGATCTTCCACCATATGGACCAAAAATCGCGGAGGAAACCAAAAAGAATTTCGCTGACCAGGATGGCCGTTTCGGTGATACCAACAAGATAAACCAGCAGTTTTACAACAAAAACTATCAATATGATCAGCAGCAATTTAATCAACAGCAAAACCACCAGCAGCAACAGCAGACGACGACGATTCATCACCACAGCTCGCAACAACAACAGCAGCGTCAATACAGCAGCAGTGTCCAGTACAGTCAGCACCAGTTCATGTCAGCCGTCAATGCCGGTAATTAATCACGATTTGTTACATATTTAAGTCCACAGTGGTACAGCTTTAGGTTAGATTGTAATTAATTATCATGGTTTTTTCCTGTCAGAAAAGAAACGCGATGCTTTGATCATATTATTGTGTGTTTTACCGATGGGACATTTCTAGGTGCCGCTTCCTCTGTTCTAACAAAAACCACGTTGAATCTAACAGCTTTTTGACAAATGACAAAGCTCGACCTTGTAATTCATATCACTTGGTTAAGGTCATAAGTAGTATTTTTTATAGGGTTCCCTCCGTGTAATTCGCAAATGGTTAGTTTATAAGTGACGCTAAATCTGATGTACATTATTCAAGGCGAGTGAGTATGCGAATGGAATGCGCGGTTTTTTCTTTACAGTTCCTTTTTTCTTTCTTTATGTTTTCTTTCCTAGAACATTTGCCTTCACAAATACAGTAGTAATTTGTTTCGCGTGAAAATTTATGCTTAGCATTGCTGAGACAATTTCTGACGCTACAGTTTACATACACCTACAGTTGTAAATATTGTTTTGTATAAATCAGTTACAGTACCTACGCTAATTGCATTTCGGTCACAAATGCTAACCGTAAGAATACGTGAATACATTATTTTTGCATATGATGGCTATTACTGTACTTATGCGCCGTGCGGTAAGTTGCGGCAAAGTTATCCAAAGTTCTGTTGTGCTGAATTTTTTTCGAATGAATTGCCACTTTTCAAACGTGAATAGCGGTGCATACAAAATATTTAGAACAGTTTTATGGATTGACACATGCACTGCATTGGTGGTGAAATGTATTTTTCCCTGGCGTGCAAGTAATCGAATTTACCTGTTAACAAACTTCGTTAAACGCCGCTGAGCGGCAGGCAGTGCTGCTTGATATTACTCGCTTCCGTGCCCATTAAAGTGCAAATTGGAAGCTCCATTACCGGCTAAATTGGCTAAACAAGCCCAATTTTTTGCACCATTTCCAGAGAGTGCACAGTCCGTAGTGAGATCCCCGTACGAAAGTGATGCGGAAAAACTATGCTGATTTGGTCATCTTTCTGTATATTTCCAATTAACTTCGCGCAAATCCGACTGTTGAAATTATGTAGTTAGTTGGTTGTCTCTAAATCGTATGCCAGGTATGCGCTATCTTACGGAAATTTAGACGCTTGCGCACATTTTAGTACCACTTTGCAGAACGACTACTTTTTCGATTGAGCTAGCACGAAATCCGATCGACATCAACCACTGGATTTCTGACCAGCAGGGCTTTTAACTGAAGTAGAAAAAAATAATAGCAGAGATTTTTAAAAATTCGTTAGATTGAGAAATCGTGCAGAATAGAAGAAGCCAAAATGCACGCGTTCGCATTCTGACCGCATCACTTTCGTATGGGATCAGTGTTGTTCCTCATATAACGCGCGCACTTATTCTCGGCTCTCTCTGTGTTTCAGGTGGCAATCAGCGACCTATAAACGCAGGATACGGAAACAACCGATATCAGTAATGATTCGGGCGCACTGCACTGCTAAGGATTACTCTGGACAGCCTTTTCACTTTAAATTGGATTCGGTCTCTTTCGCTGTGCTGGGCTTGTCGTAACTCTTTACTGTACGATCAGATATTTTGTCAACTTTGTGGGTTTTGTAGCATTTCATGCGGAAAACGCGCATTAATCGTAAAACGGGGAATTTTACTGCATTTCGCGCTGTACACGCTATGTTGCACTGAACTGGCCACATGTGACCAATAATAAATAGACAGATCAACATTTTAAAAAATGTGCACTAGAAACATTTTCCTCTCCGACCAGATCCAGAATACAGTGACAACCGACTGACCATGAAACCCTTCAGGAAGCAATTGCGTACGAAAATGGTCCAAACGATAAATGCCCGTTAAAAAATTTTAACAAAAAACACAAATTCTTGTAACATTATTGACACAATTGTGCACTTCCGTTTCAACAAAGCGATTGGTATTCTACGACTTGAGACACGCCAAACTGCGGCGGTGTCGGTGGGATGGGAAGCAATCCGATCGGTGGCGATGGGAGAAAATCATCAAACTCCAAACCGGCACCGATGGATGAGGATAAGGTGGATTTGCCGCTCGTGGCGGACATGTTGAGCGAACTGGAAAACGGACTGGAGATTTGGTCCTGATCCTGACTACTGGGTTGCGACTGACTAGCCGCATACACTGGCTGCGCACCCGCGCCGCCACCGGGAACCGGTGTCAGGGCATAAATCCGTCCCACTTGCAGGGCATCGATGTAATTGCGGGTCATGGGACTCAGAGAGGTGACCGGCTCCCGGTGGGGGGAGGTGGGGTAGGCGATAGGGTTGGCGCGAATGATAAAAGAAGAGTTGGAACTGTAGCCGCTCTCCGCGGGCGGCGGTGGCAGTGAGCCGCGTTTATTCAGCGAGACACGCCGCGGCAGACTGTTGACCCGCTGGAAATTGGCTGGTGTACTGCAGGTCCCATTGATACTGCTGGCACAACGGGCTGTCGACAGGGTCAGCGGATGTCGTGCCGCTTGGTAGAATGAGGAAGCTGCGGAAAAGCCAGATATGCGTGTCAGACAATACGCTCGTGGCGCCGGCATGTATAGAGAAGCGGAGAAACCGGGGAAAAATAGCCAATTACACCGGAAATGAATTTGTGCCGGTTTTAAAACGGCGACCCCATACCTGGTGGAGTGGTCAGAGAGAGAGGGCCATGTGGAGTGAGAAGAATGCATTTTGAATAGGTAGTGTGAGATAAAGATAGAAGATTAGGGGGGATACACAGAAGAAGAGATAATATAGGCCGTCACCCGAGGAAACACACACTGAACCGGCATCGCGCGCTCGCATCCCCATCTCAGACAATGGAGTATTTACCTCGTATCACCGATGGCCGCTTGAAGCCCCCATCATCGTCCTCCTCACCGCTGTTATCCACATCCTGATCTAGCGTCTTTTGTAATTGATTAGCCAACTGCAAACAGCCACATATATATAATCAAATGTGGAATAATTAGGCACAAAAGTCAGTGAGCGCGCAAAGAGGGAAGCATAATGCTGATCATTGGCATTTAAATGGGATAACACCGGAAATACACTAAGCAAACGATGTGGCCCAGAATGACCACAACAGCCCGCGGTGAACGCCGGGGATAATAATTGATTTTCACTGACCGGCATACCCGACTAGCGTACTGGTTAGGGACAGGAAATAAATCAGAATTAATGGTCTGGAAGGTGTCAACTAATTGGCTTAATAAAGAAGATGAAAATTTCTCTCTCGATATACAGATATGCGTTGCGGCACAGATGCGCCTATCATAACATGGACAGACGCGCGCGCGGACGAAAACTCATTAGGCCAGATGACCGGCGTTGCGCTCTTCTTCTTCACTGCATCATTAAGCGGCTTACTTGAAATGTCTGGATGGTTTTTCCCGGTGGACTAGTGGTTTCTTCATTGACAACATCATAAATTATAGGGCCATTAACGACTTTTCCATAATCCTGCAACGATAAATACACTCATCAATTTTATTTGTTTCCTTATATAAACCCAGAAAGAAACTTATTCGGAAAATGGACAGATAATCCTGTGATTTTTTCCTTCCATTGTATGTCTGAGAATGTCCTTGTGTGATGGTCAGCTGTAATTTGTAGTTGGGTGTAAGTGGAAAAAATTTATGTGTTTGACACACATTTGATCTATTGTCAAAGGGATTTAACATGTCAAAATTTCCCGGCCCATTGCCCGACCGGGCAGCCGAACTGGTACACGTATATATTTTTATGGAAATTAAAGTTTAATGTAGCTAACCAGTGAAGTGTTAAGTATTAAAACCGCAATCGGAACAAGTTTTTATTCATGATGCGTAGCATCCTAATGGCTATTTAATAATCCGGTTCTGTTGTTGCGGGTGAAGCATCCCTGGCCCTGATTGCCGGTTCTCAAAACGGCGGTCTTATACTGGCTGTCCTAACACACAAGTAGGGTGTTGTGTCGCCGGGACCGGGTACACAGACATGCCACGGGGAAGGGATTTTGGTGAGAAAACAGGGCTCTGCTGCACTGCACTATGACACGGGCGGTTTGATAATCCCCCCTTCTCACACACGTCAGTAGCATGTGACAAAATGAGAGGCTTTCATTTGCACTTTGCCTAATCGTCATCAATCACAATTAATCGCTAGTTTAGGCCCATTAAAACAGCCGTATAATGAACCGATTTATGTGCTAGGCATGGCCATATAACAGCATGTATTGGCACATATACCGCCATTATACCTTTTACTTTAGTAAAAATAAGTACATTAAAATTGTTCTCTTTTGGAATATGAATTCTTAAACAAGCAATAATTTCCACAAAAAATATAAGCTAATACGTATATGTGCACACTTAATTGAAACGTTAAAAATGCGGCCATAGTCTATACGGAACTTGATTTAAAAATGCATAAACGGCATATCTTCGCTATCAAAAGTTTTAATTTCTCTAAGTGCATTACCGACACCGCGGCGGTGCAGCTTTTAGGTTACGTATACGTCATGTTGGTTACTCTGGTACAACATGTAAGTAACAAAATTTGTCATTCAAATATTATTTCAAGAGCCTGACACGAAATTGTCCTGTTTTGATTTGTAGATTAGCATTAGAATCGGTTGAAACAGTACAGCGCCGACTGACTAGCTGGCGGGCATTAAAACTTCCAAAAGGTTGCATGCAGAAGTATAGCCTGAACTTCAGCCTGTTCAAAATTCCATTCTGCGCATGACGCAGCGCGAGCGGGGGTAAACAACGCGCACATAGCGGATAATCGGATCGATTTAAACATGGATCTACTGACCGAAAAGGTCGCAATTTGCGGGGAAGAAAAGAGGGGCTTAGGATGGCTACTCTGCACACAGAATACAGATACTTTCGCGTATAATATTATGTATCGGGCGAATTACAGCGAGCCCTTTCACTGGTCACGCATTCCATTCCACTGACCACAGGATATCGAAAACAACAATTTCCCCCCGGTTTTTATCGATTAAAAGCCAGATATTATGTTGCCGGTTGGGCAGTCCCAGTGCCGATTACACACAATGATGATCATGGGATTCCCGGCTTGATCGAATCAAAATATATGTTTAGACAGGCAGTCAAACAATTTTTGGCGGCGCTACCACTGGTCAACGATATTACTATTATTTTTACTGTATCAACGGATGACGTAGATAGTAACCGATAATTGCGATATGAACAGCGAAAGCAGATTTACTCAAGATTACAATTACCAACTTGTTCAGCAATTCAATATCTCAGTAAGAATGCGGCTTTTTATCCAAAATTAAACACCTGTACCTTGTTAATGAAAACTTTTTATTCTTTTGCGATTTATCAACATTTTAAAAAGTTGGGACCGAATGAGTAGATTTAAATTTTTAATGATTTATATTACACATCAGACGATTCATAAGCGCTAAATTTTTGCTTAGTTACAGAAACAACTGCGATTTGTAACAATAAAAATCCGGAATTGCAAATCTGTATACACCGCATACTAGTAAAAAAATTCCAGATAATAAGACATGCCACGCCTTAGAAAGTGTCTAAATCTATTTATAAGTTGCAATGCTTTAGAATGAAATTCAAATGAATTCGAAGGTCCTCAAGTGCGGAAGAATGTGCGAAGTCAAAGTTCATTTACGCTAAAATTTCTGCCGAGATGGAAGAAGTCGGATTCAGTTGCAATTTTCTGTGGATATTACTGGACTGTGCGCCATGACCCCGGCGAACTTCCCTTCGGTTCAATTGCTAGCTGACAGGCATGCACCATTCCCATGATGTTCCTTACTATGCTACTTTCTCTGCGTGTGTACTGTATGTCAGTTTCACACACACACACTTGGGATAATATGAAAATTCTCCTGTTTTGACCAAACGGCAGATCAGGTTGCTTTTATTGGATATTGATGGTCAATCACCAAACACTTTGGATGGCTTTTGGCTACTACAGCAACATTGTGATAAGATCTCTGTATATATTCCATCAGTTGGATCTCTTCCGGCTTCGCATACCTCTTATATATACGGACAACAGGAATAATATATGGAGCAAACGGTTGGCCATTTTGCCGATATATGCGTACCGGATAGGCAAACTTGAGATTAAACAAACAGAAAGCACGAAACACTTCACTTATGCAGCATATTAGATATGTGTGTTTATATTGTACTATATTCTAAACCTCAAAAATTCTTTCATTTCACCTGCTCTGATCGATGGCCGGCTGCATTAGTATTGTCTTCGTGTTGATTTTCATCAGGCTGCAGAAAAAGAGAAAGAGAGAGACAGAGCAGCATTCTGCCGGTTCCGTCCTCATATTTCCTATTTTCTGCCTCTTACACTTTTCCCTCTTTTGGCATACTTTGTCTGGCCCCGGCAATTGTCCAGTGCCATTGGAGTGAATTGCTTTTTAAATTTTAAAAACCATTCCCCGACTGCTGCTTCTTCCCTGTCTGCGTGTACGCGTATCTGCATAAAATGCCCTGACCGATAAAGCTGTCAGTATCGATCAAAAAGCGTCCCTGCAGTAAATATACGCGCTACAGCCATAATATATATAGACCGCTGCGTAAATTCATTCTCCATTTGCAGTTGGTCATTCTGTGTCAATATTTAATTATTCATCAATTTCATTAAACAGATACAACCCTACGGTATGTATGGATATTCTATCGAGGAGAGAAATAAAGTTAGTTAAGCTGATCGGCAATGAATGCTGTTCGGCTACATGCTGGCAGTATATATGGACATTACGCATTATGTCTTCCAGCGAATATCTCTATGCTGATATTCCTTGTGAATTGTGATGCTATACGAAAAGATACATCAAACAGTCAAGTGTACTTGAGACTGCGCTTTTCTATACAGACCCAGGCTGTACGTGCACTTCCGCTGGAAAAAGGGCTCCCTATGGGCATCTTTAGTTTGAAGCTGCGCTAGGCCATGCTAATGTCCACCATATGGTCAATACTCGAGCGATTATTCATCAGGCAACGATCAACGTCGAACCATAAATTATACACAAGCATTCTTAGACGATGGCCTTTTAAATATTCCTTTCTAATGACTGTATTCACGCACAGCGTGAAACATTATTCTTATGTATGGAAAAGCTGTTATACGTGCGGTTGGCGCTCTTTTTGAAAAGGTAGATTATGAAGATATCTCATTTCTTTGTAATACAGACATCATAATTCACACAAGCAGACGCCCCTTTAAAGTTTCTACCTCAATAATTTGAATAACGGATACAAAACGTATTTGTTTGGAATTCCTGCTAACAAGATGAAAAAGCAGTTCAGTCGTACGCAAAAATCAAAAACGTTAAATAAATAAATTTGTAACTATTAATAAATATTCAGTTCTTGTTCTTAATAAGCGACAAGAAGAAAAATTTGGCTTATATAATAATATTTAAGTTTTAAAAATTAATGGGTGTGTCCTAGTTATGAAAGTTACAGACGTTTCGCTATTTGGAATTACACATTCGGCATTGATAAAAATATACCATGTCATATGTTTACCACGTTTTTATGGAACTTCGCTCAAAGATTAAAAAGACAGTAGTCTGCAATTTTTCATTTTTATTACGTATACACTTCACCGGCGACAGTCGGTCGAGCGCCACATTGCCCAGTTATTATTACAGGCGCAGCGCCGCATCACACCGTGCGGAGAGAAAAGTGCTAATTTTCAACCTGAGCGAAAATGAGTGAATTTTGATGAAAAACCACTTTGTACCAGCGCCGGCACGTGTGGTCAATATTTGGGTCATATCAACGCCTCAACCGCTGTTTAAGGTGACGTTGATTCTACAATTTCGCTCCATATGCCGCATTAAACAACTCCGACGTGTATTTACCGCGGCTGACCATGCTCCGTCAGCGCGGATAGCGGTTATGATAAGAGAGTAGTTCTGCTCTCTCTCTTTGACTCAAAAACCTGGGCTGGAAAATTATCGGTATCGCAAGATAAATATTGCCTCACGTAACGTATCATAGACTGGATTATTTGCTTTCCGCATGGTATGCCGACATAAATATAATGTACAAAAATTCGCGTTTTTGCTTATATACAGTACACAGTGCACACATCGGGGGTAATATAATAAAATATGCCGGTTTTTGGGTGCATATGTTCCGGCGGGGAAAAATGTCAATATATACCACTGACACCGAAAGCATAACCTCTTCAATGGATGGCAAGGCGTAGGGAGATAAAAGGGGCGCTGGAAAAAAAGTGTCACACCGGTTTTGACACGCTCTACGTCTCAGCCAGTGTGAAAAGGCTACTCTTCTTCCCCCCATTCACAAGTAGCACATAAGGATGCCCTTCTCATGACACAACTTGTCGTTTTCTTATGGTGTTTGGTCAAGGAGAAATCCACACCACACACGTATATATAGACGATACGGCATATATGTGCATATAATGTATCCCAACCCAGATCGACATCCAGGCCGAATTTGAATTTTCATCAAGTAGCTTCTTGTGAGTAAATTGCAAAATTGGCCTGGTTTCCTACTACAGAGCCCGGCGAAATATTATGCTGCCGCCGATTTGCGACGACAGTAGTATCTACTTACATTCAACAGGGAATTGCGATTAGTGCTGGCTGAGGAGCATCGCGATGATTTGGTGCTGGAGCTGACGGGTGGCGTTTGGCTATTGGGGAATACCCAGTCATACCCGGCTTTGTCATCAACCCCGCCAGTACCACCGGCACTGCAACTGCTACTCTCCACGCTCCGCCGATGACAGGAGTCCGTGTCGCTCTGCAGGCCGCTACCCTCGCCCAGGGCTAATTGACTTTTGGAGCCCCGTTGAAAAACACGCGCCGTCTCCATGCGGACGTTGTAGCTGTGGTTCTCTTTGGATTTGTTACGATATAATACCACAAAGCAGATGGCTCCCACTGCAAACACATCACCAGACAAACAATCATTACACAGTATAGATGTATACATATAAGAATGCCGGCAGGTCGCACTGGGAGAAGGAAAAAACTGGGCCACTTGCTCGTTTTGCTGCTAGTGCATTTCAAACATATGAGAGCCACTTATCCTTTATAGCAATGTACAAAACTGTATTGAATATTTTTTCATTTACATAGCCATGTGCAGTATAAACGAAAACACATGTTTGTGGTTCTTTTTTCTACATCCGGCAGTATTTGCCAATAAGCTTTCTTGCGAAAAACTCATTCTGCATCAGTTATAGTTATTACAAATTTTACAAAACAACTTCCATAAATTCTATGATAATGAAAATTATTTGTTGCGCGCTTATTTGGGCGTAAAAATTTTATACAGGCATAGTTAAACGTCTTTTTACGCAACCGCAAGCGAAAAAGCTCGTTCATTACACATCAACAACTTTGTCATTTAAGAAAAACCGATGCGTATACTGTTGAGAAATTGACCGTCTTTCGACACTCCATTAATCATGATTTGTCAACAGATTACTGCGCACGGCGGCACATTGACTTAAGCTTACCGAACAGCGCCAGCCCCATGACGATCAGCGCCACGATGACCGGAAGTCCCACATCCGAGGCGAAAAACGTGGTCAAGATATTCTGCGACGTGGCCAGCTGATTGGCGCTGACATTGGCAATGGTGATAAAGACCTGGGCGGTGGCGGTACGGCGCGGCTCACCGCCATCGGCCGCCAGCAGTGTTAATTGAATCTGTCGTGGCTCAGTGACGAATATATCCCGGGCGGCTACCAGCTCACCCGATGTCTGATTAATGGTGATTTCCGAGCTATTGATATAGTACGTGATAATGGCGTTGTTTCCGAAGTCGCTGTCACTGGCGTGGACACTGCCCAGCACCGTGCCCCGGCGGAGGTCATTGTGGATGTCGAATTCATACACTGCGGTGGACCATTCCGGTGCGTTGTCATTCTCATCCAGGACTTCTACCACAACCGCCGCCTGCGAGCGGAAGGCCGGCTTCTCGGGGTCAAAGGCCTCCACCGCCAACTGGATCATGTCCCCGAGGGTCTCCCGATCTAAGGTACTTTGCAGGGAAATGACGCCGCGTTTATCATCAATACTGAATAAACTCGACGGCTCCAGTAGCCGGTAGCGGACTTGTTGGTTGTCCGGACTGGAATCGCGATCCTGCACGCGTAGTGAAACTATTTCCGTTCCGATTTTGGCGCTCTCCCGCACTTTAATCAAGTATGTAGAGCGGTCAAACACGGGCGGCGAGTCATTGACATCGCCCACCAGGATCTGTAGAGTGGTGCGGGACTCGAGGGAGGGTTTGCCCTGGTCGCGGGCAGTCAACTCCAAGAGGTAATCCTCGCGTTTCTCCCGGTCCAGCATCTTACTGGTGATGATGGCGTAGGTGTCGTCGGACTGTTGTTGGAGGACGAAAGTGTCGCTTTGCAGGGAGCACACCGCGCGACCGTTGACGCCGGCATCGGCATCCTTCACCCGCACCAACGCCACGAATGTCCCGATGGGGGCGTCCTCCGAGATGAAGGCGGCACTGGCTTCCGGGGGGAAGTACGACACATCGATCAGCGGCGGATTATCGTTCAAATCATCCACGATGACCGTGGCCAGGACGCTGGCGTCCAGCGGGTTGCTGTCGGCCCGATCGCGGGCACTGATCCAGATCTTGTGGACATCCTTGACCTCCCGGTCCAGTTCGGCTTTCAGCCGGACTTCGCCGGTTTCGCCGTCAATGTCGAAAATGTCACGGACTAATTTGCTGGTGATGGGGGCGATACTGTAGGTGATTTCCCCGTTCCGGCCCAGATCGGCATCCGAGGCGTGCACTTTCAGGATGCGCGTCCCACGGGGGACATTCTCGGGGACGCGCTTCTCGTAGCTGGGGTCATCGAAAACTGGGGCATGATCATTGGCATCCGTAACTGCAGCATACAAACATGGGATGAGAAAATTCAACCCCGTCAGTCTCTTCTAACTCATCAAGTCGACTTGATTAGCGCCCATTACGGCCGTAAACAACTCTCTAATCGGCAAATGTTTTCTAATCACCCGGCACAGAATTTTTGCAGCTACAGTGTATATTGCGCTCGCTGTGACGTTTTTCTATCTGTCTTCGCTGGAATTACGCCAAGAAAGGCGTGAAATGTTCACTGAATGCGACATATTTCATAATATAATTCTGGCCCAAATGATAGTGTATGTAAAATAATTATTGTAAACGGAAACGTATTTTGAATACAAGCTTGTACCGAAAAAATTATGAGCACTTAAAAGTATTTTGCTAGAGATAGCTATAAAACATTTATATTAAGTTGTTCAATAATTGACATTAGACCCACTTAAAAGTATGCTTACCATCAAATCTGATTATTGAACATTTATTGAAGAGTATCCTTTCTAACTAATTATGACATATCAGTGTAAACACACAGTCACATATGCGAATCTGCATTCATATTAGATTTCACATATGGCAACGTATTTTCGCGCTACGGATACACGTGTACAAGTCACACATCTCACACACTGACCAGTGACGGACACATCAACCCAAATTCAAAATTTTCCATTCGGATGGACTATCCCGACCTAAATAAACTTACTTCCGTTACGTGCAGGCCTTGTATTATATCTTCCCACAGAACAACACCCGACGCCTGATTTTTGTGATACTTTGCACACACACAGAAAATGGTGAATAGCGGCTAGTTTGCCGGACACACCGCCGGATTACACGAAATCGATCAACTACTCCCGATGGAAATTCGGGCTGATAATTGTCAATTTTAGACTTTTCCTATTCCAATTTAAAGGGCATTGAATTTTTAAACAGTACAATGCGCCCAGTACACTGCTATTCCACAGTGATAGATTAAAAAGCGGGGAGTTGCCCTTTAAGCACAACACTTAATTTTCTGGTATTACGATCAGCTGTCATAATACCACATCGTCCAGTTTAGCGGACTACAAACGAGCCTGGCCTACTTTCTCTCCCAACAGGGCGGAAGTGGGTTTCGGGTGTTTTTTCCCGGTTTTCTCTTTCCTTTTCCTAAATGTGTGATTCATTTGATATGGCACGGCTTCCAAGTGGTTCCGTCGTTAAGAACCAACGATCGAAAAAACCATGTCAATTATTATTCCCAGCCCCAAAAATCAATTGTCTTATATACCAGCATGTCAACACTCGGCTGTCATAAGTCAAACTTAAAAAGCCGGCTTTTCTCTCTTCACAAGAAGCGCTAAATGTATGGTTTTTTTAACGACTGTCGACAGCAAATCGTTTAGAAAACAGCTTGAGTTACCGCAGAACCTATCAAGTGAATCTTTGTAGTTTAATCATGATATATGAGAGTGTAACGTGGTTGGAAAAAATGTCCACATATCGTTGGTGGTGCGGTAAGGAACCCATCTCTTTACGGTATGTAAGTAAAATCAATGCCGGCCAGTAGTTTAAACATGACCCGGCTCGATCCGTTACCCTCGGATGTATTATATATGAGGCGTATCCAGGAATGTGATATATTGCGCAACCCGCCACCAACCATCGCCGACCCAACACACACTCAATTTTGTGCACGGCTTCATTATCAAATTGTGCGGAGCAATCAAGTTGTTATTAGTGTATTCGCCTGGATGTGGTCGTTTTAACAAAAGGTGTGTAGAACCAGCCACAGGGGAGATTCGATTGCTGTCGCACAATACTGGGAGAGAAAAAACGTGCAAATGCTTTATACATACACTGGGTTGCTCAATTAACGGTTGCACGATATGCGATCAAATTTTAATTTGCATTTTATGTACAAACTGGTTATGGATCGTTAGATCGACAGGGTGACGTTTTCACCTAAATATTAGATCAGTCTGTTATACTTCCGGTCAATTAAAGCGCCTTTTGCATTATGTAAGTACAGCAGCAAAAAACTCTTTGGAGATGCAACCAGTATCACGCTTTGCATATCACGCTCGTGCACTCAGTCCACCACTATACAAAATTATCTAGACAAAATTATGCAGTAATACCAAAAGAAGGAATAATGTGCTTTAACTGATATGAATTAAAATTTATAAAAATAGGCAGTTAAGCTGCTTTCTAATTTAAGCAAAAGTCTCTAGAAAGGTAACTCTGCTAATTCTGATTCGTAATACATATACTTATTTACCTTTTCTTTGTTTAGTAATTATTGTGCTCTGCTAATTGTATAGTGCTAATGAATAAACAACCAGTTGTGTAAATGAAAACAAACTGGTAGCACTCAAAAGTGCAACGCATATAACAATCAAGACATATTGCAAAGTGCCGCTTGTTTACACTTATAACCCACTTATTATTTTGATAATGTTTAACTGTCTGACCTTCGGTGAAACAAGTTCAAACCGCAACAATTGTCTGACACAGCAGCGATGCTGTTCTTGAGCATAATCATCGGTAAACACGGATGGACAAGTTTTTTTCATAGACACTCATACCCCATCCTTAAGTGGCCACTATGGATACATATCTATGTTTGATGTTTGACAAGTCAATGAAAAGATAAGGAAAGTATGCTATGCCGACAAATATTCATACTTTTCCGTAATTACATGTGACATCGTCACTGTACATACAGCATATGTGTCTTACCTTGAATGACCACATCCATAGAGCCGACAAGGGCGGGTACACCTTGATCTTTGGCCAGTACGGAGAACGCATAGAAATCCTTAACTTCCCTATCCAGTGGAGCGCTTAATTGCAGATACACGTCTTGTGTTTCTGTATTAACACTGTTAATTATCACGAATGGAATGTCGGCCGATGGGCTTTTCAGCGAGTACTCAATCTGCGCCGCTTTACCCCCATCGGCATCGGTAGCCGGTGGGATCTGGAATTTCGCCCCGACCGGCTGATTTTCACTGATCTCCAGGACAATCTCCCGTTGTGGGAAGACCGGCGCATTGTCGTTAATGTCCAGCAGTTCCACTTTAATGGGGATAATTTGAAATTGGTGCAACGGCAGCGTTATGACCGGAATGTCAAAATAACAATTAGCCGGCTCATGCTGATCAGCGCACAACGTCTCGCGGTCCAGTTTCATCGCCGTACTGATATGGCCTGAAGTATCGTTAATTTGAAAGAAGCCTTTTTTGTCATAGCCCCGTAGGAAACCGAATTTCAAGTCCGGTTTACTGCTGAGATTCCGCGGTAGCTGTTCACGGACGTCAGCCACAAACGTTCCCACCGGCAACTCCTCAATAACGGGATAGATTTTTTCCCCGGCTGCCGTCCAACTGAATAATGCATTTATATAACTGAGAACATATAAGCCGCATAGCACCAGGGGCCTCATTTTCTATTAGCGTAAATGAGAGAAATTTTCACACCACTGAAGTCGCTCCTGGCGACGCGCAGTATATACTAACGAGATCGCTGTTTCTCCACAAAAATGTCACAAAATTAATGCCGGTGAAAATGAAGGATAGCGCGCGCGTTTTCCCATGGATAATGCATTAATGTGATTCGGTACGGATGGAGATATTATGATACATATGTAATAACATCCGATTCCACGGGAAATCAATGCCTGTCCAAAATCAAACAACCGCAACTGACCAGCGGATATTCTTTCATTGCCAACTGATCAACAGTGCACATCAGAGTGAAGCGCGTAGTCTGAAAAAGTCCAAAGTAAAAGAGGCACATTCAGTGAGCGGGAAAACAAGCGGCGCGTATACAAGCTGACTGGACATTCGAAACTGGTCTGCCATTCACACACCGAAATATGCGCAGAATCAAAATGCTCCATCTCACACAGACATACACCACTCTCGCTTCTCTCTCTGCATCTGCACAAGTTTCGTACACTCGCCGCTGAACAGCTGGCGTGAATAGCCATTGATTCCATATATGGTAGAAATGCTCGGCGCCGATTGGCCGGCTACTAACCACAAGAACCACCCTCCTTGGATACAATATGGGAGGATCGGTGGCTGCCCAGAATATTTAACGGGTATTGTGTATTTTACGAATAGCACAGTTTCCACCCCGGTTACACCCAACCGGAAGGCCCACCAAACTGGTCTGGGAAAAAATGCCGAACCGCTGCTGATGGGTGGCCATACTATAGTAATCAAGTTGGGCCCTGTTAAGTGCCTTGCGCAATAGGTCAAATTAATATCAAAAAGAATTTGTTCTCTCTCCGACTCCCTGCGTTGGGGCAATTAAAGAAAAACAACCACAAAGAGTGTTTTCTTCGATACTTTTAAAGTGGCTGTGTCTCCCTCTCAAATTAGTTGTAATTGCATACCAGTTTTTTTCCTTGTCATTCGGGCTGAGTTTATTTGTCTATCGTAGGGTTTCGTAAGCGACCCTTGAGCAATTAAATTTACTAAGCACGTTCTTTGTATACATTAGGGATTTTTCTGCCTGTCAATGGGGCCAATACATTGGAGAGTATTATTGCATAACATTTGGACAGAACTCTACAATATATGGAGAAGATCACGCCATCGTGATCGCATCACAATGGGAGAACAACATTCCCACTGCTATTCTCCGTACAAGCGTAACCGTGAGATGTATCCATTTCAACACCAGATAACAGCCATCAACACCAACTTGCATCAACGAGCCTCACTGCAAATGCAATACACCGCGTCATGAAAAGCATCTCAATATGACTGTTTTCCGGTTTTTTCTTGTAGCCGGTAATTGCCGAGCATTTGCTTCGGATATTGAGCGTTTTTCAGAATAAAATTGATCCGCGCGCGTAATCCGTGTGTTATGTATGCACCTATATCTGTCTGATGCATATATAGATAAACGACCATAAATTGTACTCAAGATATACTTTTCAAAGAAAAATTATAGTGATTTACACCGGCATAGCGGTTCAGTGCAATGGTAATTAGTGTGATCGCCGGAAGCCGTTATTTTCCAGCCTGATGTAAGGTAGACTGTCAGTCTAGCGGTGCTAAGAGAATAATGATACTTTTATACACTGGACACGCTATCGTAGTTATACCTGAGTATGTACACCGGTATATGGCGTGTCCAGCGCGCGGATTCGCATGAGTGACCAAAGGCGTTCTGATTGTAGTCGGCCTCACCTCACCTGGCAAATAAGTGGGTTGTTGAAATAGTCTTTCATACCTTTTAGACGACCATATATGTATAAGCAGAATGTGTGTATTTGAATTCATTTCCTTGCAAACAATAGACCCCTTTGGAGAGGGAAACAGCGAAGAGAGTAGACTGCGGATTTGCATGCCAAGCCGAACGCATTGCCGGTTTTACTTGTTAGAACAAAGAGAAAAGGGCACATCGATGGGGTGTTCGTATTCGCTCCAGTTGAATATTGTTGGCGTTTTCTTCCTGTGAGCACCGTATGTCTTTAGAACAATTATCCACAGGTGGAAAATAAAAAGTTAGACGACCTTATAATAACATCCATACAACGCCACTCAATTGCCCTCATCATTGACCGATTGGCGCTGGGGACAATGCACAGCCAATTTGACAATGTGGAATAAGTTTGGTATTTTAATGAAAAATATTTTCGGTAAATGCGCGTTGAGATCTTCAAGTGAGGGCGCATACGCATTTCCGACAAAGTAATCCCTGTTCAATGATAACTCATAATTCATTCTTACAGAAGCGCTTTGTTTCGATCGGGTGTATGGTACTGGCGTAGTGCTGACAAGCCGCTACAGCTGTCGAGCAAGTATTTTTAAAATTCGGAAGATGTTGAGTTAATTATTTCAGAGCTATTTGCATTGCATATTTCGCTCATACGAAGCGAATCCATTAATTCTATGAACTGCAGTATTTGTATTTTATTCTGAAAACCCTTTCTGCTTTGTGGAAAAAAGTGGAAAGGATTAATGTTGTTGTGTAACATGTGTATATAATTGCAGCATAATTTTCATATAAAAAAACTGAGTGCTTATGTACAGCACTGGCATGTGTTAATGTAAATATGATATCATTCAAACACAGGCATGCACTACTGAATGCTCTTAAAATGGAAGTACAGAAGGTGCAGACAGATAGGCACTTTCTGGTCATTATTCCATTCGGGAAAGCGCGGAATACGATCTAATAAAGTAATAACGTTAACGTGAATAATGAGTGTAAAGATAATAACAGCTTGTGGATGCTGAAAAGTTAGTTGAAGGGTAGGTAAAATGAGATGGCGCACACCTGTCATCCGTTTTGTATTTTCCTGTGCTGAGTTGCCTTATACGGCGGAGCAGGAGCGCGTGCCGGACCGCGGCCAGACATAGCCGCCTAATGGTGTTCAGCATATCAGTAGAGTTCGATTAGCAGTTACCTCGAGATCGACCGTATGGATCTAACAGCATTATCCAGCCGGCACGCTGGGAACAAAGCCCGGCTGAGTAGGCAGCTTACAGCTTCTGATTCCTATCAAAACAAGAATCACTAACAAAAATAATGAGAGTTAATGGTCAGCCGGTTTTCATCAGCACATTATGCGATTAGCGAGAGATACAACCGACACTTCATTACATTTACCCTAATTAATTCCTGTGCAAACGTACTGTGCAAAGTATGCATGTTTCGGACGAAATGCCAATGGTTTTATGTCCACTATACTATTATGTTTCATTACCATGATAAAACATCAGTATCTAGAACAATTAACAAAATTGATTGAATGCTAGTGATGGAAATTAGGGTATGTTTTGGGAAATGCCTCTTAAACCAGAAGCATATTTACTGAACTGCTACGCTATATATTTGTATCGTATATTAGCGGTTTCGCACAGGTCGACTTTGATAAACTGAAAATGTTTTGCACGCTCCCAAAAACCGGAACTATGGGGAAATTTCGTGCATACTCATTGCGCAGTTACATTTACGCGTTACGATTTCAAGGTTAAGAACCGTAACATTGTGGTCTGGAGCTGCACTGTGGCGCAGCATTCACACCCATGCATAACCAGATTTGTGCGATATGATGTCCAGCTGCAACTGGATCGATTAATCACATACTATACACATTTTCCGGCCGCGACTCTCCGGGACGAAATGATCATCTAGATCATGTACTGCCATATTTTTATCGCCACTACAAATTTCCTCGCTACATAAGCCGTCATCTTTATGCCGACAATCCGACCGACCTCCCGTTGTGCGAAGGAACACTTTTCCTTATCGGTTTGCAGTATTATGGCTTAAGCCCATAACTGACCGGATGCGGAATATATACGTGTTCGCCGACTCAAAATGCATATATGCATTTTATGCCATAATATGACAAAACAGTCAGACAAACCAAACGCCGGGAAATAAGATCCTAATCAACAGATGGTCGATATTCGAACGGAAAATACATTGCCATCGATAATCATAATGTATGCGTACAGTTTTCTTTTATGCCGCTTTATGGAACATGTGCCGGCTACCATTATTATATTCGCTCTCTCCGAAAATTGTTCGCGCTTGGCTTTTCTACCTGCACCAGTGCGCCTCTCATTTACGCTAAACAGCACTTGTCCGGCATTATTGCTGGCCGTAATCGAGACTGTATAGAGGACAGATAAAAGTGTACATAACGTTAGCCATTGGCTTTTTCTTTTTGCCAATAGTTCATGAAAGGACTACCGTCGCCTGACCATCTGCTCAGGTTAAAATTGTGCACCATATATCGGCATCATTATTATTTCAGATGCCAAGCTGTGCTCTACACTACGGTATATAGGCGATCGAAAATTAAATTTTATACGCAAAACTCGCATCTCTGCGCACCCAATGATGCTTGCCACACAGTGACAGGATCGGATTATAATGAATCACTAGTGTTTAAGACTCAATTGTAAATATGTTTTCTCCGCAGATTCATATGTGTGACACTGTCGAAAAAGGATTAAGTTTGTCCCCAAAGTAAATCGGTTTTCGCATGCAAAACATGATCGCTTGACCTGCTTAATGTAAAAGGCTGCCGTTTCAAGGATCAACTCGCCGGGTGGATTTGGGGAAATTTTTTCCCTTTATCGGATCAAGCACTTGTCCACGTATTTCCGGTTTTCAGCATATTGAAATAACGGATGCCGCTCTTTGTTCCATTATACAAATAGAACTATGAACATTATTTCGTAGTTCACAATTAGCTAGTAGGACAAAAGCGAATACACGATCTGTCTGACCACTGGTCAAAAGATTTTTTAGCAGTTCGTTAATCTTTAAAACTCACTATCGGATTCGGAAACTTTGCTTCTGAATTCAGACGCATTGCGTTCTTTCCAGTCTTCACGTAGATAAAATATTTCATATATATATTGACAGTTATATCTCAAATTAGAAATCATGTTTTGGCACGAACACTGCTGAGCGCACGCCAGGATAACACTAATCTTTCACAACAATTTTAATTTAATTTACATGATCCGGCTTTAGAACGGTGGCATCCGTGAATGAAAATAGAAACCTCGCAATTTATTGTCAGATGTTTAAAAGTGATCTGCATGCTGCATAAGCACCATACCCAGATCTGCTTATCACCAAATTTATCTCCTGTGACAGAAAATGCGTACAGCGAGTAATAATCATATTCCGCCTCAGCCGATCATTATTATTGGCTTACGCGATGAAATCCAACTATGCGAGCGACCACACATGCGCCGCTGCATGGGAATCACTTAAAAAGCAGGTTTTTATATGAGATTGATGACCGTTAATAATTTCCTAATTGTATAAAAATACGATAGATATTTAGTATTTCCCTAAAAATGCAGGCTGTTATAAAATTATAGCCACCCAAGTATGTTATGGGCTCGAAGCGAATCTCATCTCCGATGAAAAACTAAATTGTTTCCTTGTAGAGAAGTATTATTATAGAAGCTTAAACAGTCATAAAAATATTTGTTTGTATAAATAGGATTATTAATAATACTTCGCTTTTTTGCAGTACACATCTCTAACCATTTCGAACAGTTAAGAAAAAGATAAATGATGGCTCGGGTGTTTTTGAGCCGCTAATTGGCACTAAGTGCCCGTAAAATGTAAGAAATTCCATCAGCGAATAACACTGAAGGGTAATATTTTTACGGTTGCTGTATTCGCAACTGTCTACTTTTAAAACATACATTTTTCTGCCTTTAGCATATGTTATACTTTACAGCAAACGCGCGAAATACTTGACTGGAGTTATGTTAAATTTGCAGTTGTTCACCCTTACTGTCAGGTTGAACTGCTTGCTCAATCCTGATGTTGTCGATAGATTTTTGCGAAGATTTATGGAATTCGTACAACATACCCAGTGAATGTATGATAATGCATCTAGAGTGCCGGTTTATTAAAGGAAACGGAAGACCAGTTGACGACGTGTCGTGGGACGTAATTAAGAGTCAGCAGTGAAGATTATGTTTCTTAGGCGGGCCAAACCAATCCAACAGACTACCCGCAATAATATTTCAGCGCCAACTGATAACAGTCTGTTGTGGTCATCCTCCTCATCGTCGGAAGTGATTTATGGATTTTTAATTTTCGCGTTATCCATGTAGTTCATATCTTTATTTAAATCGTAACCATCTTCAAAGTGAGGTCTGTGCGGTTTCTGCTCACTTTCAGCTCCATTCAAATATAACGATGCAAAAATTTGATAATTACGTATACTTTAGTTTTGGTTAGCAGTAGGGTTTTGTACCGTGATAAAATAACAAAATTTTTATTCGACAGGAGATAGGAAGTCTTCAGAATTTGCACGAGAACATGCGCAGGCTTAGTTTATTTTCGAGAGTTAATTGCGATCACATTCCTCTCCAATCAAAATTATACAAAATATTTTTCATCAACTCTAGAGAAGCACACACCATAATTGCTATAAATTGTGTATATTCACTGCCGGCTTGGCTGTGCATTTCGGACCGAGCATTTCACGAAATTAGTCTGTATGCCGTAAACAAAATGAGCCGATATGGGATATGCCTGGGACATGCCCGTCCGCACTGCATCCCGCCTTAATTAGTGCAGTGGTCCCTTTTGGGGCCCAATTTTCCGTTCATTTACGTCCGAATCCTAACGGCACTGCTCCTGCGTGGTGGCAATGGACGCTGTCCGCCGCTGCATTACTGCAGTGGCCAAATGGATCCACGCGATCAAATTTACTTGGCCTCCTGGGGATTCATTTAAATGATCGAATGATGCACGCATATGTAAATGTTCCATGACCGTGTACGTGGACCGCGACACTTTGCAAAGCCATAGCGAAAGCAATTGAGAATACACATCGCCATCTTACTTAAGGCTCAAGTAAAATGGATGGACACCGGTCGTTTAGCAAACAATAGCACCTACTGTGGAGTAAAATCCCACTCAGGGAATATGGAGAGGCGGTGCGAACCCGCTGGACACCGTTGTGTGATGTCCACTTTAGAAATTTCCCGTTTGTCAAGGTGCATTATTGTATCCGTGTCCCGCCTGTAAACATCACGTGCGCTATGCATCGCGCATATAATGAGAACACTTCTCGAGTTTTGATAAGGTTGCATATACATTATTTATTCATGCATAGATTATTTAATTAACTAATGCACGCGATTTTGCGCAAATGATGCGTTCGACGTGTATTTATAAACTGCAGCATCAGATTAATTCTTACAAATTTTTCTACTATTCTGGGATATTGAAATTATTTTCTTTTTAGTGCTGAAGATTATGAAATTGATTTCCGGCTAATTTCTCGTAACCAAAGTGTTCATGGTGAGCATCAACAACCTTGCCACATAACACGAATAATAATAACCACTGTTTAACAGTTCTAGATTTTGAATGTAGTTTCAAAACCTGCACTTTGTAAAAACAATAATTACTGAAGGCGAATTTTTGGGAATGTGGCTACAATTTGTATACGATATTTCTATTACTAAACCAAATTGTTAATCGAAGGCCAAACCATAATTGTTAATAAGAGAAAACCATTAGTATATAAATGTAAGAGCACAAAATAAATTATACCCCCTTCGCTATTGCAGTCATCGTATTGCAGTCACATCGTATTGCAGTCACATCGTATTGCAGTCACTCGGTCAGATTAATTTAAAGTCAACATAATACTCGTATATTGTAGCTAGTATATATATTGTGCATGATAATGTTAAAGTTGTGAACATAATTTTGCTATTAAATATTGGTATTATATTGTAGCGAACAGCGGATATACGGTAAGAATTTTTAATTTGGTAGCCGGGCTATTGGGTAGCGTGACCTGAACAGAAGGGTGCCAAAGTTAATAATAAGACTAATTAAACGTTTGCGTGAGGATACCGTGCAGCGAGCAGTGTGGACAGCGTCCAGCTGATACAGTAGCCGCTGGCCTTCCTCCACCTGCTCTACTTGCCCAGACGCACAACGTTAATCCCCTTATAGACGTCGCTCCGACAACGCCCTTTTATGACCCAGACTTTGATACAAATAAGGAGCTTTATGAGTCTTAACCTGGATAAGCAAACACTGGTTTTATGGCCAGCAATTGTCCTGCCTAACTTCTGATTGAATGGGATGCTACTGCAATGACCAAGAAATTACCGCGATTAACACCAACAGCAGTATTGTCCCTGATCATTCGTCTCGCGTGTGTCGGGTGTTAGGATGGTTTGCATATCCGACAGATGTCCCGTTTGCATTCAGGCGACTGACAATAAGAAATGGGATTAGGTGTTTCACTGTGTTTGTGTTTTTGTTGGCTCATCAGGATGTGCGTCTTTAATTACAAATACAATATGGGCATACTACGCAAATATTACTGCACCAGAAAATAATGCGGCGACGTTTTCTGACAAAGTCAAACGTTTGGCATCCTCGACTGTGTTGTTTCACAGTACAACAATTACGGAAATAATACATCAATGTCAACAATAAAATTGTAACTCTTATTTTTTTTCCCCTTTCAGTTTCTTCCTTGTAGGGCTTTGCCAATTTTAAGTCGTTATCCATATGTTCAAATTAATTAAAGCAAGAATTACCCGACAAATAATTGCGGAATGCAGTTACAGATGATTTACTGTACATACTATACTACGAGTATTTACAATTTACTACTGTTTATGGCTGGTGCGAATCGGTGAAGCCACCGTACAAACCACAGTCTTTCTCCGTCCTCGTATAAAATTTACTTATCAAGCACCTTTCAATGTACAAACATTGGCATTTATACAGTACGTAGTGCACAATCGCAATTAAGAAAGGTGAAACTCAGGTAGTACAAATCAGTAAAAACTGTCCGAAAACAAATATTCTAAAAATTTTAAACCTGGAATATAGAAAATGCGTCAGATCCACCAGCATCAACTGGGAGCGTTTGAGCATGCAACACCACAGTTCGCGACAACAACAACAAGTGCCAGGGTCAAAACCCAACGAATTACCAGCACATATCAATGCGATCATCAAGTGGAAGTGGAGCCAGCAGCAGCATGGTTCTTCACGCCCTTGGCCAGTGCCGATCCGGCTCCGACTGCTGCTCCCGCTGCAGCCCCCTCTTTGGCGCTGACACCCGGAACGACTGCTCCAATCACGGCACCAGCTGCAGCACCCTTCGCTGTCTTGGACACCGCGCCACGCTTGACACGGTAACTCATAACTGATCCGGCTCCATCGGCGAAGTCTATGGGATCGAAGAAAAAATTAGATGTTCTAAATCTAAAAAATTCTAAAATTAGATGTTTTAAATCCGAAATCTGGTAACCAATGTACAGACACTTGCGATTCCAAAAAATTCTGCATGCACTACACTGCAGCAGTGCTAATTGTAAGAAACGCATGATCTTGCATTCAGCATAGAATTAGTAACGGGCACAGACTAACTTATTGTTAGCTTACCAGTTGAACAGAACCGCCGAAAATATCACTACAAAGCTTACCGTCGCATACTTGCAAATTGTTTAGGATTGTACTTAGATGTTCTGATACAGAAGGTCAGACTACAATTTTTTACACTTTTCGCTTTTGTTTACAAAAGTTGTACTGCGTACACTTACCAGTTGTCGAAATGAGCAACGCCATCAGGAAGAAAATGAACAACACACGGGATTCCATTCTGCTGAGATTTATATCAATACGCTATCAACGAGTAAAACGTGCTCTTTGGATCGGAGAAACTTACGATTAAAATTGTTTAAGTCGGAAAATCTTTAAGGTCGATGATGAAGGCGCAGTATGGTAAGTCACTAAATCTAAAAATTCGTGATGTTTGCAGGGCGTTTAAATACAAAAGTGACACAGTGGCACTAGCCCTAAAATTTAAATTAGGGTAAAGATGCTGGTCAGTGGATCCGCGGTACATTATGGGATTTTTCCACGGGAGGCGAAGACATTGGTTTAGCACTTTAGCTTGGCAATACAGTGAAAACACAGTACAACCTGTGCAATGTGCATTTAAAGAGTTTTTACGGCAATTCCGGTACTACGCGGTATCTACTGCCCTTCTGACGCTAGCTCCGTACGTACACGCGTTAGTAACAGACGAAAATCCAGAGCTCCCTGACCCTGACCGATCGTACGTCACAGCATTTTCCCAAAACAGCCATACTCGTACGGTAGAAGTAGGTAAGTAGTTTTAATTGTCATAATAATATCATTAATTCAATATTATTAAAAATTCTTTTGTCAAGGTGCGCCTCGATCGTACAACAGAAGTGCAAGTACTGTACTGTATGTCAAAATTTCTACGCCATGAAAGGAGATCAAAATTTCTAATTGCAGAATTAATGGTTTGACTATTCTAATCATCGTAATCATGTAAGTACAGTAATCCATGTTGCATCGTACATATAAACTCGTAAGTGTCCCAACTCGACGTCCCACATATTCCAGTCACGAAAATAATGGAATCCCAAAACTTTCACACGAAGTAGATTTCAAGTGCAGCGTCTACGTATTTTAACCGCAATTAGGCTTTGTCCTCAACTTAGTCCGGAAGCGTTATTCAGACTGTTACATAATAAGGGAACGATTTGATTACGTTCGTCGTATTCTTCAGCTGCGACAACTTGTGGGAAAAGAGACAGAGTTACAAATGAATATGTCTTTTGATGGCGTATATTGACACAGTGTTAAATAACCCAGTAAAATGTTGCTGTTCTTGAGAACATAACAGTTACGTCGTCTTATTAGTTTCTTTACGCTGGTCGCCCCAGTGGAACGGTCAAACTCAATTAGCGCATTGCTACTAGTCCGTTCAAGAACGCACCATAAACACAACACCGGAAATAATCGAGTAAAAAAACAGGACAGCTCTGCTTACTCGAGCCACAAACTGCTCCCGCGTATGAAAGTGCCATGGCCGTTCTCCTCTCGAGGCTCAAGTGCCACTTGGTAAAGAAAACTGACGCTATTTTAATAAATTAACCAGTCAAAGCCTTTTCTTCGTTTATTACGTCCATCTGAATCATCTGCCACTCGATGACACATTGGCCATAATTGCACCGCAGCAAAATACGTATGCTTTTCTGACTCCGCTATTGACCGATGAATTCCCTGTTCGCGTCCAAGTGGTTCAGCCATTGTTGGCCGGCATGTCAATGGTCATTTGCTCGAACTCACGACCGCAGCGGCTGATATATCTATTGCATCACACTCCCGGTTCCCGCTGTGTCCAGCTGAATAGATCCTTTGCACAATCTGTCCCTGACATGAATGTTACACTATAGTTCGGAATATCGTAGATTAATATGAGGTATTTACGCAGTCAGACGCTGCGCCATAGGAACGACGGCAGATTGTACAGCTGTTGACCGCACAGCACCGTGGTTGCGGCGGCATCGTAATTGTTTCCGGAGAAGGCATTCCATTTTGACCGATGCGTGTAAAGATAAATAAAATGCTGGTTCATAATTAATCAGGCCTATTCAACAAACCAGCTGCGGATGATTGTACGCAAACATTACATCAGTCGTTATTATGGGATAGCCATCACGATATAAGGTCGATGGACAGCGCGGGCATCTTGCCCTTGCTCCTGTCAATCTTCCCAGGCGCTGGTACATTATTAGTGTATAGTTAAGCTAGCGCTATGTAGCGCTAGCTTAACTGCCACTGCAAGAAATATTTGCAATGCGTACAGTCCTACATATATTTCCTGACATTCTAATTCTGTCAATATTCCCCTGCACCAGCATTTCAATTTAAAAACGAATATGATTCAAATTCAGCTATAATTATCAGAAATTCTGGACATCCTCGAATGTTTCGCTATAAATAATTACCGCAATCATCTCAATCATTAATCGCCTAATATCTGCAAACGGTAAGCACCAATTACTCAAATTTTTAGTAACATTTACTTTTTAATTCAACTCAACTCTCAGTCAAGCCGTGAATTCAAATCCAGCTTTGAGTACACGTATAACTTTAAGCAAAAGGTTCTTCCAGCTCGCAAATGCATTGCATATATAGCTCTAGCTAGGGTAGCAGATTCGATACATTAAAAAAATTTTTAAAAAGATCATTCCGTCCCAAATCACGACTATGCCGTATGCATATCGAACACTGCAATAACTCAGGCGTTATTGGAAATCTGATCTCACATTTTCCTCATTTTTTCGCTTTCCCGCCTTTTTCGGCTTTCTTTTTCTTGGTTTTCTAACAAAGGTCACCACCGAACTGTTTTCCAAGTCGTACCTAAATAATACGTTACAAAGAATAAGAACAACAGCAAGAAACACATTGCGAAAAATTTACATACGGTACCATACCCATACAAAATAACAAAAAGTCAACCAAAAACCATGCCTTATAATGTTTCTTTATCAAAATAAGCTGGGATAAGTAAATAAACCAAAGTTAAGTAAATGGTGCACAATGAGAACTGTCTGTAAAGTATTTATCGCTCTACAAGCTCACTCTTCTAAGGTGGTCAAATCGTTGGTAAGCTGTTGATTACCAAACGCCAAATTGTGCTTTTGCCAGATGTATTTCCTGCAAAAACAAAGCGTCAAAAACTTGCACGACTTACAGCTAGCTATACTTCTACCGTAGTGACCCTGCGAAGTAAAAACAAAGCCCGCATAATGAAAAAACCTCATTTTACCAGTTTATGCGTCGCTGCTTTGCATTGAGAAGATTTAGCTTCCGTCCGACTGCCTTTTTTAATTCATTCACTGATGAATTCCTTGGGATTACAATTTCTGAAAAAAGTAACATAAACCCCACTTAATAAAGGATCAAAAGTCCAGCGCTCCACAATTGCTGTTCCTGGAGAACAAGTCAATCCTCTGCCAACTGGCACTGTACCATGTTGTAATATCAAATATGCATGTCTCGAAAACTTATTAACGCCAACAAGTAGACATGTCACATCTGTAATTACTTCGACAAACATGCAAGTTGTGCTCATTTCTATATCTTACTGCAAGTACTTGCTGCTTATAAGCTTACACAAAACTTGTTGTTAGAACATCTCGTACCGACAGAACCCTCCGATTCTCGATGCAATATAATCAGAATTCCCTTCCCAGATTCCCGCAACACGATATCTTTAAGCTCTTCCGTATCAAATTTTGCAACATCTGCTAAGACCGGAGTCTGCAGAAAAAAGGAAGTTTTCGCAGTTTTCATAATCTAATCGTTGCCACTTGTCAAGTTGGCAGCAGCGCTTCTACTGTTTTGCATACAAGTACAGCAAGAAAATCCTCCTATTAAGACCGTAATAACTCTTATTCAGCTAATGAACTATTTCAGCGACCAGCGGTCATACATAGTTCCAGTATTAATTAGTCTCTCAAGACTCAAATTCCAAAAATGTTTTAAAACACAGTCTGCAGACTCTGAAGTCTGAAAACACCAGTGCGTACCATCTGTCAAATTGGCAAAACCTACATGCTAACTAACGGGTTTTACAACACTGTCCTTACTTCTTCCAAGAGCAGCTGTAAACGTTGTTCTAATCCTGTGAGATACTCATCGGGAAAGGAAGGGTACCTCGATCTTTTCCGTTCCCCCATCGGCTTCCACAGAAACAGCCTATGGAAGTAACAAATTATTCGTAACAAAACGTCACCTACAAGTTTTAGCTCATGTCAGAACATAATAGTCAGAACATCTCAGAACACTGCAAGGGTGAGTGGGCTCGAAACCTGCCCGAAAAGCAGCTTGCTTTAAAAATCAATAAGCAAGGTCTGATTTTTGAAAGATTTTTGGGAGCAAAATGTCACAAATATCACAAGTGTTGTTGTTTTTGTTGTGCATGTAGTACCTTACAATACTTACTGTAATTTTTATTCACGGATACGGCATCCTGAGGCGGTAAGTAGACTTCCTGCCATGCAGTCAGTCAGAACGGCCGATGGCCAAACAACGCAGCTAGCCGGCAGAAAACAGGCTCGGGAGGCCTAAGAACAATGAAAAACTTATCTAAATTTGCTCCCGGTGGAGCTGTTTTCTGAACCAAGGCCGCGTTCCCGCGCTGGATTTCTATGCTGATGCGCTGGCGCAAATATTCCAGTGCTCGTGCCTTTCCGGTTTCTTGCCCCACTTCCGTAAGCAGGCGGGCAGCTTTCGGTCCATTTGGTCCTAGCGTTTCGAAGCAAAAAGCACTGAAAAGGTAGTCCTGGGTGATGTTCTGAACTTCTGGTACTTACCTAAGTTGCCTTATCCTGTTCGGCCTTTGCCGCCGCTGGTCCAGCTCGCACGGATGTTGCTGCGTACGGAGTTCTTAACATAAGTTCTTCGTTGCTAGCTACTAGAGCAGCTAATTGTAAGTACCTTCTATAAATGCAAGTTCAACGGATATTAAATGCGTACAGTTTGTGAACAATCCCAGTTAGTATAGTGGTGAGTATCTCCGCCTGTCACGTGGAAGACCGGGGTTCGATTCCCCGACTGGGAGACTTTTTATTTTTTTGGGTTCACGTTTTAAGCTTAAGAATAAAAACAGCCTATCTTCTTTTTTCCCATTTTTGCGAAAGCAACAACACAATCTCGCCTTTCTCCCTTTCACTTCAGAGTCTGAAGCGAAATTTCCTGTGATTTGGAGGTGCGAGCTGGATTCGTAATAAAATAAAATACTGTATACGAGTAAGAAGGGCGAATTACAGGAGATTTAAATCCACCGCAAATTTTAGTTGGAGTGTGCCCGTACGCTAAGCCGAATTGTGGCGCAAAGCGCTCTAGACCCCGTTAACAAATTTAGTTGAAATCCAGGCGCATGCATTGGCCATGCAAGCAGCAAGCCATCGCAATCCTGAACATAATCATTTTGGCGAAAAAAATTGAGAAGATAACCAAAGTCATAAAAATTAGTTAAATTACTATTTCTAATTTCTTGTTAAAGTCCTTTCTTTTGGGAGCTATTAGTATGGTGCTCGCAAGATTCGTTGGTCTGCTGGTCTTCTGAATGTTTTCCAGTGTTTTACGGTGATTGGAGACTGCTATGATTTCGGATTAACTTGGGCCAAGTTACTTGGCATTCCCTGCCATTCCGATTCGTGCTGCGTGGGTTGAGCAAAAACTGAAGTGTCCCTCGTGAGTTTCCATTTTCAGATCTTTCGATTAATAACGCGTTTAGGGTCTGAGCAGGAGAGTATGTGAATTGATAAGCTGGCTTACCGTAGGTTGATTGCAACGTGGTCCGTGCCCGGTGACGTCGGACAAGAATGGCATCATTTCTCTGCAGACGGGTTCTCGCACAATGTTTGCAGCAGCGGGTACATCTCCGTAGACCGCTCCGAGCGACTATTACTCCATGCATCAGGTTCATTGCTACTACGGAAAAGAAAAAGGATGCCGCGGTTGGAGGACTGGCTTTGCCCGATGATTGCTCAGTTACTAAACCAGGAGGTGGTGTGGATACAAATTATGAGCAGCGAAAGGTATGTCTGATGTGCCCAGCAAATGGGGATTTTGGCTGGAATTAAGTTTAGAAACTCACGAAATGTATGACGCTTTGCTATCAATCAGGGGTTTGCTTTTTGCATGTTGTTTTGATGACTTCTCTTGTAACAAATAATTCGCCAAAAATTGTTAGAATGTCTAAACATGCACACATCGATGGTCCCGTCCCCTCAACGATTTTTAATTTTTGCAGTGGAGAATCGGTGTTATTTTTGAATTTTTCGATGCATATTTTCGTGCCATTTGAATTTTGGCTACTGCATTGCCATTGCAACGTACATAGTGGTTGCAGCTTTTTCATTTTTTAGAGCGCATCGCGTTTTTTAGCCTTTTATGCCAACAGGCGGTTGCTTTCGTAATGTTGCTGGATTACTGATTCAGTATTGTTTATTTTTTCATATGGTTCTTTAGAAGGTTAAACGCATGCTTTTCATATGATTGTTTGGAAGATTAAACGCTTGCTTTTCATATGGTTGTTTGGAAGATTAAACACATTCTTTTCATATCGTTGTTTGGTAGATCAAACGCATGCAACTAGGTAGGGTGCGCAACGAGTTACTGGGTTTAATAAGTACCTATCTTTCAACTATTTTTGTTACTGCTTCACAGGATTGGTATACTCGTGGAATGGATTATGACGACGAGGACATCGATAGATGGCAGTGGAATATTATAATGTTTGTGGTGGTTACCTGTTTCACCATAGGAACCACTTGGTTTATGATGTACGCCCCAGTGAGGTAATGCAGCTTCTAACTTGCGATTTTTGACGGAGCTATATTAACGAGGGAAGGATTTAATCATACCGTTTTGCGTGTTTGTAGGTTTCCTGATACGGACTGGGTTTGCCGCGAAGCTTTCCTGGAGTTACATCGTCGTGAGAAATTCGGCCTGCCTTTAGTGGATCCCGACCTTGTACCCCGAGAGAACATAATTCTACCGTCTGATGAAGAACTGGGTGATTTTGCTATCACTATTTAATTTCTTGCATCAAAGCGATGGGCGTCTCTGTGTTCAAGTAATAAGCAGATGGCTATGGGCAGCCGTGTTAGTTACAAGTGTTCATGATAGGTTTTAGATGGTTTTATTTTGTTCATGATTTATTTCAAGGATAAACTACTGCATTTGTGTCGATGTTGCACGCATATCTAGGTAAAATTCTGTTCTGTTAACTTTGCGACTTTATTTGCGTGTATTTTCTGTAAAATGAGTAAAATGTTGAGAATATCACTAGAGTAGTGCTCGTCAATCGTATGGATTCCAGAACTGCTGAGTACGACTGTACGAGTACTGTACGATGTCGATGAACAGGTCTACCAAAGAAGATCAGTATGAATTATAAAGTTAATAATGAGTGTTAAAACCTTGAGAAAATCATTGCAGTTGGTGTACATGTTTCAGTGGCTTACGTAATAATTATGCTGATGCATTTCTGTTATGCTGATGCATTTGCGGCTCACCGCTGGGCGCTGGCTGGTTAACATCATGTTCAGAGTGTGACCTTTAAAGGTACAACCGTATGAGTGTAATTTGTACGGTACATTCGTCTAGATCAGCATTTTACTACGAAGTACGAGCTCGTGCTTGATACAGAACTTTTAATCAGTGGTCATAATTCCAAGCTGGATTTCTAGTTTTCCACAATGGCTGCACAAAGTAAGTATCCTAAGCATTGTTGTACAAATAAAATACAATGCATACATAAAATACATACATATTCAGAAAGATGACAACCAATCAAAATCTGATCTGGTTGTACGAGTCCGCATCAAAAGTAAAACAAAACAATCATGACCGTCAATTCCGTGAAAACTGGAATACTGTGCAATTTAATGTAAGGCTTGAGGAGTAATTATATAAGGAAGTTTTGAGAGATGCGTCCTTCCTTTCGCTATGTCACACCGGTCCTCCGCATCATTTCCGGTCAGCTAATTGCCCTTTAAGGTATTAACGATCTTGTCTGTCGTAGATTCACATCCCGTCGCATGTTTTAGCTGAAGTTTAGAAAACAAATGAATTTAATATAGTATGTAATTATATACGATATGTACAACTGCATATCACTGGCACTGGTTAGGACGTAAGTGCGCGGTATACGTACTGTATAACTATACTCGTATATCTATAGATATTTATACTGTACCTTGTCTATTCCTTCCTTGCACTTGTCGACCGGCAACAGCAGCACCTGCATTTTGCACATCCTTTTTTGCGGATTCGGCGGCATTTTTCACTTTGTCCTGGGTTCGGTCAGACATTATTAAAAACACTGTCTTACTTCTTAAGCAACGATAAATCAAAACAAGATGGCGTTTGCGCGAATATAAGATGCGTTTGGACACTCAAAGGAGTCTGAAGTGAAGGATTGAAGTTCATTTCAAACCGGCTGCACTGCACATGCTTTTATACCGCAACTACAGCACATTTCCCAATCTTTATTTACTTCAGCGTAGTACAAGTGATATACCGCAGCTATTTTAAACTTTGGAGTTTGGACTTCGAAACCATAACGTACAGTATTAATTATTGCTTTGTTTTGTTTGCGTAAGTACTGTAGACGTTCAAATCTGCGCTCGCATTTGTAAGCACGAAGTCTCGTTATACTGTAGTAAATCCTGGATACATAGGACAGATCGAGACGTAATGTGGACGCACAGTCGGCATTCAAACTTCCAAGCGGCATCATCAACGGTTAGTGGGTTGAACTGGGTTCCACCGGAAATGCCATGGTACTTATCGATCCACAGAGTATTTAAATAGTGGCGGACGTTTCCACATACTAGTGGGAAATGGTAATGTTTAAATTTCAATTGCAAGAAGCTGCATGCGATGCACTGACAGTCACGCGCGACATTCATGTCGAAATTACGGTAATAATAAAAGAAGTACTCTAGTAGAATAAAGTACGGCACTACCGTAGCTGCAAATTTACTTTTTAGAATTAAAATATATAGAAACTATTTTTTGTTTCATCTATAGACTCTGTACTGTAGGATTATGTATACACTTATTTATCGTTATATCTATATTCTATGATTGTATAGTACCTCAGACATTAATTAGTTTTATAGCGAGCACTAACGCTCGCGTCTCACCGCGTTTCACGTAAAAAAAGCGACGATGAACTTGAATCCTCGTGTCAAAGATAGAGAGATCGTATAGTTACTGTAATGAAAATTAAATGCAGGATGCAAATTAAATATTTTGTTGCTCTAAATTTCGTTAAACTGTAAATTAAAGTAAAGCTAGTTACGCTAGTATGCTAACAGTAACGGCTAAACTATTGCTCTGCCTTCCGTGGATAAAGACGTAAGAGTTATTAAGGAATTTATGGTGCGAACTGCGAAGTTTTTGTCCTGGCCCACTTCCGGTAGCTTTTCGGTTGTTCACATTTGTGAAACGTTTTTGCAGCTTCCTGGAAAGTTACAATTGTCGGAGGATGGACAACCTGAAATGATGTTCCGCGAATGTTGGAAATTCAAATCTGATCTATGCAGCCGCGGACGATTCCATGATTTTATGCGCAAACCGGCGCGATAAACTGGTTGCTCGTACAGAATGATAAAGTAACCGATGAGCAGGCTCCGCCCCATAACAGCAGCATTTGGATGGAGCGGAAATTTCCGAAACGGCAGCGTGGTGCTTTTAACTGCGCAGCATCCTGACTTTAGCTCCATTTCTGGCCAAAGCAATTTTGATCTCTTTTTCCAGATTGTGAACATTCAACTGTTTGCATTTCCTCTAAGTCTTCTCGCAGTTTTTTCGTTCCTAACGTAAGCCGCAACCATGTCTGACCGAACCCAGGATAAAGTGAAGGATGTCGCGGAATCCGCCAAGAAAGATCTGCAGAATGCTGGAGCAGCAGCAGGCGATAAAGCTAAAGAGGGCATCGATAAAGTAAGTGCATTTTCATCACGATATAGGAAAGGTGGCTGGTAGACTGATAGTCATGTTTTTGTGTTTTACCTTGAAGTTATCCTGTGTTGTCGCGATTTTGTATGTTGATAAGTTGATTTAACAAATGGACGAAGCGAATATTTTTTGACGTTCGAGGATAGTTTTTTCGCTTTTTGGTATGGTATTGTCCGTGCAAACAGGTGGCTTTCGTTTAGGCTTCACTAATTAACTAATAATTCATTTGTTAGTCAGTCGTTTGTATGCAATTGCAACGCACGTATTATATTCGTTAATTGCTTTCCTGTAAGTTTTACAACCATATGAATAAGATTATAAGATTATTTGACTTTCCTTATAGATTATTTGTAAATATTGCGATTGTTTAATGTTTATTAGGTTGCGTCAGTAAATTAGGTTGTTTATTATGTTTATGGCAGGCTTTCGCATGCTATAAGCACAACTTTACAGTTGTATTATTTTGTTGCAGTTAAAGCATGCCACGGGTGCAGAATCCACCACCGATAAGATCGTCAACACCCTTAAGGGCAATTAGCCGGATTCTGCAGCGATGTCGGATCCATTCCACGCTCGGTAAATCTCATCCCGTGCTTCCCGCCTGTCACCGCGGTGGAGTCTGCTGCACAGTGCTCCATAACGGAAATTAATGCCAAATGTTTTGTACTTGTGTTGTTCGGTAATCGGTTGATGTTACGCTGTAGTTAACATCTTTCTAGCAATCTAGCTTTGTGTTCTAGCAATCTTTGTCAGTCAAAAATTGTGCGTCATCCTGTGAATATGTCTGTACTGAATACTGATAACGATAAAAAGGGTTTAGAACGTTTACATGCGATTATTATGTTCGGTAATACTAAAGTGAACTTCTGATTTTTAAGTATTGCCGAAACATTTTGCGACACTTACAGTTAACAATAATTTGAAATTCATATATCCGGTATACATGAGCATAACAAGTCAGTTTACAATGAACTATGTATGAGCTATAAAACCGAGCAGTGTATTGAGGAAGAGTTATGTGTCGAATGTCGATCGATCGACTGTACAAGTACCGGAATTTATGCATTTTAACTAGAAATCGCATTCGGGTACAAACTCTTCAACGTTTGTTATTGACATGTAAAGATCAATTTTTGCCTTGCTGGCCGTACTTTGCTATCATATGTGCGGACTATTGTACGGAGTACTGTAATATTATATTATTCAAGTTAAAATCTTTCAAATCAAACCAATTTTCGAGCAATTAATGATGCTGTGTCTGAAACGATGCATAGCCACGTTGACGATGCATACTCGTGTGTTTCGATGCAGGCCGTAAGAACATCCTGCGATGGTTTCGTAGTAAATGCTGCTGTCCGCGGAGTCGGCAAGAACGTCCTTCCGGTTTCCCACAATTTGTTTGTTTGCTTCGTACTATATAAAGCAGAATACGAGAGGATCCCAAGAGGCACATGGACTTCTTAAGTGTTGTACTTGTACCCGTGTACCCATGTTTGATATACTTATCTATATTGTTGAATTCTTTTAATTGATGATGTACCTTCAGTTTTCCTTATGGTTAGCTAGAGTACTGAAGTAGAAGATCTGCCAGTTCAGGGTTGGTTCCAAGTAGAATGAAGAATGCTGTAATACCGTATGAATATGATACATTGGAAAGTTATCGAAAAGCTTCTGTCATCGTGTTCATTGCCGTTTTACCTGCATTTGGCCAGAACAGCCGCCGAACGATCGCTCTTTTGTTGTGGTTGACGAAGAAAGAATGTTTTTCTGAGTGATTTCATATTTATGTAAGTATTAAAAGCTTATTATCACTGGCGCGGCATGCATATGTGTTGATCCCAGTTAAGCCGAAGTGGGTAATTCAGTGCGAGCTGCACACCACATGCGGCGCATGGAAGTGCGAAACAGAGGCCTAATTAAATTATATTGTCATAAAACATGGCAGAAAAAGGTGGAAAAAGTCATATTATTTACCACTGACATTTTGGTGCGATAAGACACCGTAACACCGAATGGTGCGTAACAAAACAACAGCAGAACGTCCGTTGGACTTGAGCTGACGTCTACATGTTAAGCAATGGTACGGCGGCACATTTAATAACATTTTAATATCCGAACTTCCGCTAATTACTTCAAAACCCTTGAGCTAATACGGGGCTGCTTTAAGTTGTTAAAACGAACCAAGGTAAAAGCCCATTGATTTGATTAAAAAGCACATTTCAGGTCGTGCATTCCACTGTCCACACTATCTGAGTACACGACGACACCGCATGCTGGCATAATTGTCAATACTATGGCGAAAGCGCGGAATTTCTACGTGATAGGGCTGGCCCTGCTGTTATGCCCTTTTAGTGACAGTGCTATTATTCGTCGGGTACGACAGGCATATGGCAGTTCGCCACCCTCCAGCTCGTATTCGGCACCGTCGCCGATGTCCCCGGCACCCATGCAGAGTTCCTACGGGTCATCGCCGTCTTCATACGGATCCAGTCCGACACCACCAGCACCCTCTCCACCAGCACCATCTCCGCCATCGTCATACGGAAGCTCACCGACGAGTAAGTTTTAAGTATCCCACAACAACGCTTGTTGAAACTGAAAGGGGCTAAACATATTATACGCTTCATTGCTACATAAATATGTTGTATATATGTATAGATAATCGTATACGTCCATATAATATATAATACCGAAACGAACTACAACCGTACATTATAATACCGAACTGCTGCTGCTCTTATCGTATTAATATTATCGTTTGCTGTAATTATTTGCATACGCATCACCTATTTTCCTATATACTTGAAAGGTCACCAAATACTTCTCTGTATTACATAAGGTCATAAGGCAAATCCACTTCTCGCTTCACCGTTTGAACTGATTAGCTTTATTTAGAAGATCCCAGTAAGTAGATCTACTTGTTGATAGTTGCAAAATGTGCTACCAAATATTAATGACCTTCAAGCAGTTTCGACTTAAAAGTAGTAGTGTCTATTGCTGCACTATGTAAGAAGCATTCACGAATAATAGGCTACTCCTCGCCGCCTTCTCCCAGTCCAGTTCCCAGTTCGTATGGATCATCACCAACGCCACCGGCTTCGTACGGAAGTTCACCGTCAAGTACGGCAAAATTGCAATTTGTTCATTAAAATTAACTAGTGCAAATCGTATAGCGTCTATACGAACGTTATCAGCGCCATTCTCATGTGAAAGTGCATAAAAGATAAAACCATACAATGAACTAGAAAGAAAGGACGCTGCACATGCAAATAAATTATGTATATCAATGGCGGGTTTAGCGGAAGTAGTTAGGACCGAAAATTGGAACAGTATAGCCAGTGCAAATTAAATTCGTTTAATCTGCTAAATCAGATTTCCATTAATATGAATATATCTCGAACTAGGCCCGGTACCGTCCGCACCAATGCAGAGTTCGTATGGCTCACCGTCCCCAACACCAACTCCCTCGAGTTATTCGGCGCCGTCTCCACCGGCTCCTATAACCTCTCAACCATCTTCCTACGGCTCATCGCCCCCGGCTTCGTATTCATCACCGACCCCAGTTCCACCTTCACCATCACCGCCATCCAGCTCGTACGGATCGTCACCCCCTGCCAGCTATTCGTCACCGACACCACCGGCGCCGTCCCCACCTTCGACGTCCTATGGCTCATCGCCACCAGCCAGTTATTCTTCCCCGACACCTCCGGCACCAATGCCATCACCACCTAGCACACCGTACGGCTCGTCACCTCCAGCCAGTTATTCTTCCCCGACACCTCCGGCTCCAATGCCATCTCCACCTTCGACATCGTATGGATCCTCACCGCCGGCTAGCTATTCGTCCCCGACACCTCCGGCTCCAATGCCATCTCCACCTTCGACATCGTATGGATCCTCACCGCCGGCTAGCTATTCGTCCCCGACACCTCCTTCACCATCGCCACCGGCCACCTATTCTTCCCCGACACCTCCGGCACCAATGCCATCTCCACCTTCGACATCGTACGGCTCGTCACCTCCGGCCACCTATTCTTCCCCGACACCTCCGGCTCCAATGCCATCTCCACCTAGCACATCGTACGGCTCGTCACCACCGGCCAGTTATTCTTCTCCGACACCTCCGGCACCCATGCCATCACCACCTAGCTCGTACGGATCTTCTCCCACTCCCCCATCCCCGTCCCCTCCTAGTTCGTATGGATCCTCGCCACCGGCTCCAACACCACCAGCACCTTCTCCCCCGTCAACATCCTACGGATCCTCCCCACCGGCGAGCTATTCATCACCGACACCCCCGGCGCCCTCTCCGCCTTCCTCTTCTTACGGGTCATCCCCACCTGCTAGTTACTCCTCCCCAACGCCGCCGGCGCCATCTCCTCCGTCGACTTCTTATGGTTCATCGCCACCGGCTAGTTACTCGTCTCCGTCTCCCTCGCCTCCTGCGCCGGCTCCCCCGTCGACGTCTTATGGGTCGCCCACACCCCCGGCGCCGTCACCGCCGACCAGCTCTTATGGATCCTCTCCACCGGCCAGTTACTCTTCCCCGACCCCTCCCGCTCCGTCGCCACCATCAACTTCCTATGGGTCATCCCCGCCGGCCAGCTATTCGTCTCCAACCCCACCAGCACCATCACCTCCAGCTTCGTACGGATCATCGCCGCCCGCAAGCTATTCGTCGCCGACACCGCCGGCTCCCTCCCCGCCGTCCACCTCGTATGGCTCGTCTCCACCGGCAAGCTATTCCTCACCGACTCCATCACCGTCACCACCGAGTTCCTACGGGTCATCGCCCTCCCCTTCCCCTAGCTCGTACGGCAGCCCCTCAGCGCCGTCTCCAGTGGCTACCGCTCCTATGCAGAGCGCTTACGGCAGCTCGCCGGCTTCTTACGGCAGCGGAAGTGGCTATGTGGCATCACCGTCCTCTTCCTACGGCTCCTATCCGAGCGGACCCACAATGGCCCCGCCCATGACTATGGCTCCCCCCATGACCATGCCTCCTACCACGACAGTGCCACCACCGCCTCCGACCACCACGATGCCGCCACCCCCTCCAACCACCACTACCCCACCGCCGCCTCCACCACCGACTACCACGGCTGGCCCCCCACCACCTCCTCCCACTACCACCCCGCCGCCGCCGCCTCCCCCCACCACCACGCCTATGATGATGACCACGATGGCGTATGGTAGCTCATACGGTTCATCGTCCTACGGCGGTAGCTCGTCGTATGGTGGGAGCTCTTACGGCGGAAGTAGCGGCTCCAGTAGTGGTTCCGGTTCCAGTACCAGCAGCGGGAATAGTGGAATGTGGTTTGCGTATCAGTACCCGTTCAGTCGGGCGTATTACAATCCGATGGACACCCGCAATCCGCAAACTATGTGGGCGCTGGGAACGGCAGTTTAATTACCGGAAATTATTTATCTATTTGTACCTCATTGCTCATTTTGTACTGTTGAGTGTTCTAGTATAATGTACCTTTATTTAATTTATTTTGCGTGAAAATGGATTCGACTGCAGCAGTTGACACCGAGCTACAGTAGTGTTGTGTACGTAACGGAAGGGAGGTCAAAAACGGTCATAATCAGAACAGTTCGACGTCAATAATGTCCAATTATTACCGAATAATAAGACGAAAAACTGATCGTGAAGATGTATTATGGAATAGTGTTCGTTTGCTCAACTGGGCATAATAACCGAACACTGAGATGCATTGCCGTATTACAAAACTTTCGGCTTGACCTGTTGTCTTAATTGGAAGTTGGAACCATTATTATTATTACGAGTACTCGTACATACAGAATACTTATATTATGCGAAATCATTGTTACCGTACTGCATTAAGGCTGTAGACTGTTATAATATTCACAATCAGTTCATCCGGAAGCAGCATACAGATATAACGTTCTCCGCGAAGAATTGTTTAGAAAAGTTAGCTTTTTTGTAGTTGTCACAGGGATATGATAGTTATTCGAGTACAAAATAATATTGTAAATTAGCAACTGCTTATTTTGGAACTTACTGCGAAAGTTTGTCGAGTAATGTGTCCTGTTTACAATTGTCAGCGTATTTTCGGGTGCTAAGCGCAAAGCCAGAAGACTATACTATAAGAATGGTTTACGAATAGCGCTACTACAATTAACATAATTTTTGGAATATAATTTAAAATGCATTATGCGCAGTTAGTAATAACACGGTTAAATACCGAATAATGACAGCCGGTAACAAGTTCAACAAGTTTCACAAATTCACAACGCTAGTAACACGAATAATGCATATTCAGCATGCCCGGTACACATAAACACTTCTGGCAATAAAAGCACTTGAAAAAATCACACCTTTCATATATTAATTACATGAGCCTGGAAAAAAACAAAGCCAGAGCAACAAGAATACACCCAAGGTACGGCTGCACACTTCCGGCACCTGATCCGTAACCCAGCTCCTGCATGCTTTTACCATTGCAACCATTCCAGTTGCACTGGCACAGTCTGGACATGCGGGCTCCCTCGTTATACGCTGTGCAGCTCTCCTGATGACCGGTGTTGAAGGTGTTAATCAGCGGCTGGCCGTTTTGAGTGGTCGGCATCTCTACACTCTTTCCGCACTGACGACTAATGGTTGGAACTGTATTTCAAAGTACATGTTTAATTATGTCCACTTCGATCTGTATCAATTTTGGCAAGCTAGTAAAATAATTTTCTTGATTTGGGGGTACTGCAATATTTACTTCGCTCTCCAGGTAAGGTTACGGAAGTCGTTGTACAGATATCCTCGTTCAGTTGGCATTTCCGCAGCATTGTGTTTCTGACAACGCTACAATCCTCCCCGCTTTGGAGGACTACCTGACACACGTAGCAATCCAGAGCATATACTGCTACTAAAGAGACAATGAGGATTATATATCTGGCAGTGTCCAGAATATTCAAAAATGTTATGATAAATTGTTCGCTAGAAATGGACAACTCCAAATTGTTCATGACCATTCTGGATCAAAAATAAAATTTTTAAAATGATTTACTAGAAATGAATTATTGATTAGCAATCTAAATATTTTTTAAGCTAATCAGCTCTCTAAAGAGTTTTTAAAATGATTCGATAATTTTCTTACCCGCTTGCAGGAAGATGGTGAGAATAGTGCTGGCAATCACCATTTTGTACCAAATCATCGCCATTATATTGGAAAATATCGTATTCTTGGATGGAAAAAGAATAATTTTATAACAGCTTCGAATAAGTTTACGTGCACAAATCAAAATGTGATTCCCATATAATTACCGCATTAGTTATTTCCCGAACAAGAGGAATAACTCCGAACAAGCATAAACATGCACGAATGATATGATCATATATGGACGATGAATAAGCGGCGCCTACCGTTCGTACAGCTGCCGACAAAACATTCCCGTACGTGATTTTTTTGCACCTATTACAGTGGAGACGACAGCACACGGCGATATTTTGATGCAGCACTGCTATGATGCACAGGTGTTGTTTATGTGTAGATTGTTTATTATTGGTTTGACCGGGTTAGTCATGCGTAGGACAAAGCATTCACTAACAAGTATGAGTAACGATGCATTGAATCATAGTCATGCATTGTATGTCAACAAGCATGCACGCCACATCTCTATAACAAAATTCGGAACTACTAAAATATTAATATTATATCGTACCAGATGACTGCAGAATTTTGAAGCATTCCGGAATCGTTCATGGATGAGCCAGAGCACGTGGGCGCATTCTGTTCACAGTCAGAAGGTCAGAACCGGTTGGGAATCTGATTCTCGTAGTATCGTAGTAGTTTTTGCAGTGCACTGCAAGCCGGCACGATCGAAGTATTTTCGTGTTTTCTCCCTTTGAATGTTCAATATTTTTAAGGGCTATAGATAAGCGTTCTCAGAATTTTAAAAACATTAGTAGAGGGTTATTCTAAAAAGATCAAAAGAGCTCCGTATTCGAATTTGAAACTGCTTTTAGACTATCGATCGCATTACACATGCATACACTTGATCGAGAACTGCAACGTACATCAAATTGTTCCTGAAGCTCCTGAAACTCCCCCTGAGTGCTCCTGAAGATAAGATTCTGCACAGCATGGTTATCAAAAACTTTAAATTATTTTTTGATTTTGTAACGCTTGAACGAAATATTGAGTATTCAAGGAGCCGATGATGCAGTAACTGTCCGGTTTAAGTATAATTCTGCGACAACATACAGATAGACCAGATGAAATATGTAGCTTATTACATTAAACAATTTTTTTTCATGCGATGGATTGAGTAGTTGTTACCTGCTTATATAAATGTCGTTAGATAACAGCGCGCGTACAACTGTAGACAAAAAAAACGGATGCAAATATAATTATTACTTTGCGGTTCATATACTGTTCGCAATAGAATGTTAACATGTACAGTCTGTAGAATCTGATAGCGATCATCAGCTTGACCGCCGGAGGTTAAAGTATCGGAGGTTTATTCTACATATATTACTGTAGCTGTGAGTAAATGTGAAAATATGCCGGCGCTATCTGCTCAAATTTACTGTTATCGTGTAGTGCATACTGCAAATTTCGATTAACACAATTACAGTATCGTCGGCACATGCCGTATCGTTTAATGAACTTGTGGCAAGCGCTTCTCCGTAAAGCACTTGAAAAAGACAACATATTTGCAGCTTGACATGCATCCTCCAAAATTTTGTTGCAACATTCGCGGAAACGAAGCGTAAAATGCTGGACGTTCGTATTTGGCATTTCCTAACAATGTATTCTGAAAAATCCGTTTTGTGTATAGTACTCGTTCTTCATCTGTGTGCGATACAACTTCTGTCAGGTGAACCAGCGAACTGCGTTCTCGTTGACCAAACCGATGCCAACATTGCTAAAATAATTCTCGTTTGCCGTGGTCCTACTCGTGATCTACAGCTCTTTGCTAATGAAGCAAAATTTAATGATTCGTTGTGCGTTATAAGAGAGTCAGTATTACGAGGTTACTGGGATTTGCATGAAAAAATCTACGAATGTGCAACATATTATCCGGGCCAGTATGCATGCAAATGTGGACGAGATACATCTAACACCATCAATAAGGCGTATGTGTTGGGGCCAACAGGTATGTTAAAAGCTTGAGCAGTAAAATTTTAATTCATGTACACCGTATAATATATGATCTCTTCGCAAGCGAAACCACTGCTATCATATAATATTATCAACGTCCCTTTGGAGTATATATTAGCGTACCAAGTCAAGCTCTATGCTGCTTTCTTTTTTACTCACTAAAAGTTATACTCCTGTTATAACAAAATATAGTTAAGAGACAGCAACGCATCATTGTAAAATGCAATATTACAAATAATTGGTAATCGGTTTTAATACGGTACAATTATTACGTGCAGTTGTGGACATATCCGCTGTACAAACACATGTTGAACATGCAACAGCAGACTTTTTGTGATTCTATTAGGAAGCGCAACGTCCGTAACGAATTCCAACATGGGGGTGGGATTCACGGACGCTCTTGGCGAGACCACTTTCCCGAAGAACGTAACTAGTGAACCGTTGCCGAGCAGTTATATTTCGTACGCTTCCGACAATTTTCTTTATATTGTTGGCGGGGTGTTTGGAGCTATGATGCTGCTGGTTCCCACGATGTGGTTTGTGATGAGACGCCGGATGCGCAAGCACCACTATACTGGAGTAACGGTGCATGATGGAAATGTCAAAGTACAAGCCAATGGAAATAAAAGCTGAAGCCTGAAAAATATTTTCTGCCTGCGCAGGATCTCGGATCACCCATTGATATCCAAGGTGTCGCCGGTAGGCTGCAATTCCAGTTGGCTAGCACGATTTGTGTTTTGTTTTAACAAAATTTACCGGTGCAGAGGCCAGACAATTTCGTTTCGTGATTTCCGGTGCGAAATAAGTTGTTTTATATAATTATAGTAACAAAAAATGCTCGTGAATTGTGTTAGTTTCGATGTAAATGATAATTATGAATTTGAATAATATAATGAATGGTACGAGTACAAATTTGAAGTACAGAGTACAATAGTCCAGTGCCGGGAGAGGTTGCATAGTCGACCGATGCGATCCGACTCTGTACATTTCTCAAAACCATTGTATCAATTAATGCATCATTGTGCACAGGAGTAGCGTTTTTACTTGTGGTTAACATCGATCGCAGCACTGCTTCCAGGCTCTGCACTGATCAAGTTCTGATTATAACATGCCCGATCGACGTCACTTTCGATTTAAAGCCTTGTCTCGGGACATATTTGCGCTGCCGGTCTTGTGGTTTTTCACAACCTGCACTTTTAATTTAGGAATTAAACCACTTCAATTACTTCCGCAGAACTGCGAATATATGCAGCTGCAATCTGCACTTTACTACAAAAGATTCCATCGATCTCAACCGAACCAGACTGCTGCCTTCGACACTTTTAATTATCACAATAAGCGAGATTTAACGAAGTAACAAAAACCGCATGTCGTTTTTCAATGTCAAAGGAATAAAATAAAAGAAAATAAATCAAGATCCCAGGACACAAGCCACTATGTACAAAACGTCAGCTGAGAAAGAGGAACATGACCTGATCAAAGATAAAATTAGGTAAAATCCCATGGCAAACCACTCCCGAATCAACAAAGCAGGGCTTATAGTACGCTTCTAACAATCCAATCAGTTCCACGTTGCGACAAACCCATTATATTCTCAGTCTTTACGGTTGTTTTCCTGACGGTGGCGACGCAGTGTTCCGCCTGACGTAAAGTCACCCACGAGACGGCCACTGGCAATACTGGCCGGGAAATCTTCCGGTATATCATCGGCATCCACCACCTCCACGTCCGAGGGAATGGGCGAAGTATCATCGTCCGTGGCCTTGGAACTGCTCATACTCTCTGCCATCACAGGAAGAAACTGGGATTCCCGCATTAGCGATACTGAACAAGAGCCATCCAGATTATTTAATGCAGAAACGTCAAATACCGATATATCCATGTCAGCTTCTGCAAAGTCAGCTAAGATTAGGGCATTTATTGCTTTGGCAATTCTGATCCACTACAAAAGTTTCGAAATAGATACATCGAGCGGCGTTTCGAGGTTTCGAAACAAGGGTCTGCATTTTAAACATAAACTAAATTATAGAACAAACTAATCACTGATCTCACAAATATCTGCTCATCGCACGTAAAATACAAAACAGAATGTTATGATTTAACATATTATAGTAAGTTACTAATCAAGTATCAATTACTACCAAGCGGCAAGCGGTACCGTATCGGCAATTAAATGTTAATTAAATGTTCATTTTACTATCATCTGACTCTGCTCGAGTTGCAAGACGTGGATGTGTTTACAATATTTTTACAAAAGAAGACGTTATCTTATTGATACGCATAAGACAAATGCATATATTTGGTTATGCACTATTACGTAATGCAATGAGAATCTCCGAATGGCATTACCGCTTTTTTCGTAGCTGCTCCTTCGCATTCGTATGCTGAAATCACGGGACACCTCGTTTATATGCGGCATATATTCAGCCAGTTCGGTTGGTTCCGAAGCTGGAGGGTGAAATAAACGCGACGCTAACTGCTGGGTGCCATGGCCTAATAATTTTCGAATTATGGGAGACGAACCAAGCAGCACACCTGCAAAACATATACGAGTACGAAATCAGTAAAGCGTAACTCAGCACTAACAAAATTATCGGCGAATCATTTTAGCTTACTACGGTGTTTCAGATTCTAATCGTTTTTAATTGCTTATCTCTTCAATTTTTTCAGCATATCTGCACCGTAGCAGAAATTATTCTCACCTCGACAAAAAAGATCGCAAACAAAAAACTCTTCCAAGAAGCGATTACATTTTATAATCTGATTCAAAATTTAATACCAAGGCCATATAAATCTTCTTAGAAATCCAGAAGCCCTGGAAATTTCTCTACAATCATCAAAAATTTCCCCGGTAATACCACTTACAGGCTGCATAAACCACCGATGCATCATCCATTTGTCGGCTGACACAGTACAGTGCCACGAAGAAACAGTTCAATGTCCAGAAGAACTAAAATACAAACAGCATTTTGCTTCGTAATGATCCACGATTACCAAATCTAAAAAAATTCACTGATCAAATAACACCCATACCGTAGTTCTTTGATCCCGACGTAAACGCGACAAGAAACCCAGGCCCTGACCAACGATAAAGAGCGGCGATTGGGCAATGTTTTTAACCTTCAACAGTGCACTTTCTCCCACTACTACAAGGAAAAACACCAGTGTGTAACCAGTGCGCAAAGAAATGTCAAAAATAGAATGTCATAACAAATCCACATGACACACTACACTAATCATCCGTTGTCGTCACTGGAGAACAGTTTTGAATAACTTTCATTAAAATGACAGAAGCATACGACAAGCGTACGCTGGCAAACAACTCTCACTAAAAGTTTTGTTATGAATTAAGATTCAAATCAAAAACAGTTCGGAAAACGTCGTGATGTCTACCGTACTGATTAACTGATACCCGAAAACTGTACATTTTAAGAAGTCAAATTTTGGCTGTGTATTAAGTTAATGTACCATAAAACGTTACCTCGAATCAGGAATCGTTCACCGTACTCCAGGGCCAAAACCGAGAAAGATAACCAAAGGAAAATATAGAATAGCGGCTGATGCTCCTCAAAATCACAGAATCTGGAATTGGCACAAAAAACCACAACATCACAGCGCGGTCGTTAAATGAGGCCGCATCGATCGATAGCAAAATACTGTATGTAAGCACCCTGCCAACAAGTGCACATCAATAACGCTGCACCAGAGTTTAAAATGAGGACACCGACCTTTTCGGTGACACAAAACAGAATCCCCTTTGTAACTGTTTACAGTATGTTAAGCAAAAATAGATTTCTAAACGCTACAATAAGAATTAATTAAAACAATGACCGATGTAAAAGTTTAAGCGGAAATCGATCTGTTACGTTTACAAATATATGTCCAATACAATACAAATCACTCAATCACTGGCTCAATTAACAATTAGATAAACAAACATACGTATACACAAGCACAACCACACAAAATTATTATACTGTCTTGCCTGCAGTATCGAACGCTTTAATTTCACTTTCTGATATAAAAATGGAAATTTTTAGTTGTTTCCACACAAAAGATTCAAGAACGTACAACTTGTGTAAAAATTCACATTTTCACTACCACTATTTTTAAAACTTTAAAAAAGAACCACACTTACGGTGCACCATGAAAAACGTAAAGCGTATGAACAGCTTTCCGGCGTATTTCTTCACAAGTGATAAATTATGATTCAATACTTCGCACTCGCACACTGAACCACAAATGCAAATATGCCCAACACCCAACGCAAGAGCACTCAAATCAAATTTCTGTTATTAATCCGACTCCATGTAAAGTCACGCGTGCATGATCTCCGCTTCTACACCTATGTTTACCTAGCGCAGCGCTTTACAACAAAATAGAGAACCTCAAGGCATTTCTCCGTTCTCATGAAAAGCAGTCAGCTGACTGTGACTCTGTCAGAGCAGCTATACCGAGTGTCGAGCGGAAGAGCGCCTACCGAGAAAATCGCGTGTTCTGATCGATTGTATTTTGCATTTCTCATAGCACACATTAAGCGCGATGACGCTGATGACATACATAGAAAGAGAAACGGAACCCCATTATTTTGGTTTTCTCCCCCAGCTAAAACGGGACACGAAAAACGATGACGTAGAAAATTCCGGTTCCCAAGTCAAGTCAAAACCTCTAAGGTGTAAACCAATTCTAAACTACAACTCTAAACCAATTTCGAATAATTCAAGCGCTGCAAACTACAGAACTATTTAAAAACTAAATGCACAAAAAAGCTCGAAAAATTCGCTGCGCTTCTCTCCAGTTCTGGGTCGTTTACAAAATAAGCAGTCAATTAATTAGGGCTTAGGGCTCTTAAATCATTAGCTAACCCTGTGATAGCTACCAGGCCGATGATAAACTTACAGATAAATAATGGTGCTTACTCCACAAAGAACTGCCGAGACGCCAATGCTAAATCGTTCTGCTTCTGCGTCCAAATCCATTTAATAGACAACAAAGATCACAGCTTTCAGCTAAAGCAAAACTGTATCACATACAAACAAACCCGATAAAACCGTGAGATCACGATAGCAGTAAGCTGATCGTGGGCTTTGAATCGTCAAGCATGTATGCAAACGCAGGAAAGCACAACACGCTTTCTACGCGAAATATGGCGTCATCATTCTCATGCAACCATGTGATTTTACGGTCATTTACCGGGAAGCCTGGTGCTGCCTACTGCATCAAAATAATTGCACCGGAGAAATGTTTTATCAACGAACCACTAGGTCTAGAATAGCACAAGAGGCATGGCCAAGAGGAAGGACCATTTGTAAAGGAAGCACGAACCATGGAAAATGTGTTACGAAGTGCTGGCACGCTTACTGTACTGGAGTCCATATCTCCACGAACATCTGGAACAGCAGCCAAGCGAGCGAGCGTACAGGCGGTTGCTCATCACGCTGTTTGTTATTACTCAGCGGTGGACAGAGTTGGTACATCGAAGCCACTCTGTTCATTGAACTCCATCCCGCGTTTGTCATTTATAAAGTGCTTACAGATTGTAACCGGAAGTCCTGTTCGCAATATTTTTCCTAATTTTGTTATTCTTTTGCATTTAATTAATGTGACCTAACCTGTTTAGGGTTTACCAGCTGTACACGTCAGCGAATGAACATTAATTTCGCAGCGCATCTTTTACTTTGCTTTCGGCATCGCTCCTCTTTTAGTCATCCCTTCAGCGCCGATGGTTAACCATTCGTGGAGTTAAAAAGGTGCGATACGTTTTTCTTATTCTTATTGTAGAACTCCGCCAGTAGAAGTAATGCTGAATAGTATCGACACAAAATTCTGTGCAATAAAATTTTGTGGAAGCTGCATTGAAAAGCTATTTAAGCGGTGCCATCATTATTACAATATTTATAGATGCACTTGCATTACAAAAACCTAAAAATTACAAATACGTAGCAAGAACATCATGACCATGCATTTGGAAAATACAGATATTTGGTACAGTTTTTCTTTTACGTATGCACTGTCGAAATTCAGTCTAAAAATGGACCATTAAACTCCACTTGCGTGACCTGCTACAAATAATCACAGATAGCGCTGCTATTTCCGGTTCAAACTTTCTTTATTAATTAATAACCAATTTACCTGCAGTTATGCCATGCTGCAAACGAGCTTCTTATCAGAAAACCGTTGTAACAACAAACTCGATAAACGTTTCCGGGCAATCCCCTGCAGTGTTGTGTCCTATCGCTTATGCCGGCATAAAATGCCTTGACTACGCACTTCTGTACTCGCACCTTATCAAAAATTTGCTTTAATCGTTACCTAAACATACAGGCGACTGAATATTATTATGTTTTACAATAAGTTTGCAAACAGTACGTCGTGTGTTCGGTTGTTCCGTTCCTTCCTTGTTCATACGCATCGGTAGTTCCTTAACTTCCTGTCACAAGTGAGCATGCCAATACAAATACTTAATTATTAATGCTGTGCGGAGGAAGTTGTGCATATTGTATGCGCTGCGCGAAAATTAATGCTTACTACATGTAGTTCATCACGTCTTTTATTGTTAATGTGATATCTACAACTTTTAGCAACTCACGTGCATGATTACTTATTAGTAATATTAATTAAAGGAACATGATTATCACGTATTCAAGTACCTACGATGCTAGGGCATACGTTCACTGACACGAGCGATGAGTTTGGCTAGTAGCAACATTTTCTGCAGGTTATACAGTTTAACCTGGTTGAATCAGGCTGATCATATAAGAATCTTATCATGGTGATCCAATTCCTCCGATAATTAGGACATTCCGATTTCAATTGGTGTCAATTTTGGATTTTAGCATTGCCTGCCGTTCCATTTGTGGTAATCACGATCGTGTCTGCTTACACTACGGTTTAGTAATTCTCCGAAGAAACGTCTATACTCATACCGGAAGTTTCATTTTTGTGGAAACGCTTCATATATCTCTATTGGCATTTTGTTATTTAAATCGAAATGGTGCACCTGCTGGATTGGCTGCGACGCTGTCCCAGCGGACCAAGCCGCTCGAGGTCACCGGAAGTCTCGGCACCTGCCGCCGCTCCCCTTATCCCGGCTCCCAGGCTCCCGTCCCCCCAGCTAGCCGGTCTCCCGTCCCCCCAGCTAGCCGGCTCCATCCCGGCTAACCTTCACATGGTCTCCGATCCGATGGCGGTTCCTGTGCGGCAACGCGCCGTTTCCGCTATTTGCGAGGATCGCGCCGCTTCCTTCGACGAAGTGTTCCCGGCTTCCCAGTCCTTCACCGACGGGACAGCCATGTCGCCCAGCGATTCCGGAGTATTTTTGGAAATGGATAAGCATCGTCGGTACTCTGTACAGGATATGGAATTTTACAAGGCGGAGTGCGAGAAGGCCATCGGGAAGGCACAGGATCAATATAAGTGTATTATCTGCTTTACCGGTGACCGCGCCATTATGTTCTCGCCATGCCACCATGTTATTACCTGCTCCAAATGCGCCAATACCCTGCCGTTCTATGAAACCATAACCGGTCACTCTATGCGCAAGTGCCCGGTCTGTATGAAATATGTCAGGAAAATGACCAAAATATTTCTGAGCTGAATGCTGTCATATAATACAAGAGTTGCCATCTTTTGTGGCTTTGATTAAGTATAAAATTATTAATGCCGACTTTTTTGTCTGTGATATTTTTCTGGAGACAACACCCGCTAGTTTGTATAGTCGCATATATATTTTAAATTGGAAAATTCTATTACATCATGGTGTGATTGTTTGAAATAAAATCCTGTGAAGTTGTGAACCCTTGTGCACTCCACTGTATTACCATGCGCATTACAAAGATCATTCAATGTGTAAATATTGTATCGCTGCCATATTGGCTCCGCATTCGGAGACACTGAAAAAAAACCAAGTATTAAAGTTACAAATTTTGTTACGGCATAACGTACACAAAATTAGCAATAATTATAGTAAACATTTTGCAATATCAAAGATTTAACCCAATTTATATGCTTTTATCGATTTCATAATTTGGCAAACGTTTATTGCTGAACATTCTTCGTATACTGTGCATTTTAAAATTACAAAGACAGGGCAGGGCCAGTCTGAAGTCCATGATCATTATGAATTACAACAACTGCGACAAACGTCACTGCATAATTCGGAAATACTGTTAGCTTACTAAATAAAAGTGTCAGTTAATTACTGTTTATCTTTCATTTTGATACAGGAGGGACTACAGATATATACAGAATGTTTTTACAAAATGAAAAAAACAAAAATTTTCCGACGACTGAGAATTGAACTCAGGACCTGACGGTACCTCTGATAACACTACAGCCGTCCGCTCTGCCAACTGAGCTATCGTCGGTTTCATACTAGTTGAACAAATTCTGTCGAAGCAGAGGCTATACTCGCAAGGTTTGGGAACTGTTAAACCGCCGGAAGCCTGCACTGCAGCCTGACCAATCGATACAAAATGTGTTAAGCAGGTAAAGTGAATCGTAGCATATCAATCTCAAAACCAGGGAAAAACATAGTACTTTGTACGGCGAATTTAAAAAACAAGTTATGCTACGAGTACAATTTAGGAGATCACTACATTTTACTGTCAATATTCACTACTGAAATTAATTGTATGTATGATGAGCTTTCATCTTCCTAAAAAACAATATTAAAAGCCTTCTAGGAAACAGTTTATAGGACAGGAAATAGTAGGGAATTAATTGTAAGTGTCTAGCATGGGACGTGACATGTGTAGACACGGTTGCGCCGTCACATGTCAAAGCAACTTCGACTACAGCGGGAGCGGCCGCCGTGCAAGCTGAGGATAAGAAATCCAGACTTTATATTTACCTAGCTGGCCGTTACCTGTTCGTTCCAATTGCTTTTGAAACCATGGGCCCATGGGGACCGTCAGCAATCGCATTTATCAAAGAACTGGGGAAGAGACTTCAGCAGCAAACTGGCGAAGCACGCTCGCATGAGTTTTTAAGACAGCGCTTGTCGATATATAGAAATTCAGCGGGGTAACGCGGCGTCAGTGCTTGGCACGAGGGAAGGGCTGGATAAATTAAATGAGATTTTCTTGTTGTAGTTTGCATGTTTCTTTCTTTGCTTTGCCCCCAAGTGCATTTATTTGACCAATAAAGTGCATTTATTGTAAGTAACTGTTCTACAGCAATTGCTGAACATCCTGCTGCTGGTGTAAATCTTATACAGTTGTTATTTGGAGCTTTGGACTACAGTAAACACTTATCGGCCAACAAGAAATTAAAATAAACGCCGAAGGAACTTACAAATACTTACAAGAAATCGACTGAATGAATAAAAGACCTGCAAATTCTTTGGGTGGAAGTGGCAGTAATACTGAAAGGTCAAGTATATTAATTCTAACGATTTTGGATGTTTTTTCAATGTTTAAATTTTTATCATTTTAAGTAGTGTAAACCTGTGCTATCCCATCTGATCTGTGAGCTGACTGGTGTCGAATAAAATACATATTAATTGTGTTGCAGCCATGAAACTGACGTACGCTTTATCATCGTTATCCGAAAAAAAGACTTTGGTTTGACAATCGGTAGACAAAACGCCATAAAAATATGAGCTTTATTTTCTAAAAAATATCAAATGACACATATAAATTTTGAAATTCTAAAACAGAATATACCATGCCATGCACAAACTGCCCCGGAAAACAGATCAAAAATTCAATTTGTTCCAATTTGCATCGAACAGAAATACGTATTCAGACTTTAAAACACGAAAAAAGCAGCGTACGCTGACTAAAGCAAAATCCCGTCAGAACATGTTCGGAAGATATTTGTACACATTAATTCTTAAAACCTGAGCAAATTTCGCAATTGGCGGCCAATCAAACACGAAGAACACAATCGACTCTCAAAAAATATTGCATGCTTTTGAAGAGAAAAAAACTTAAAATTTCAAACAACAAAAAACAAACTCCACAGGATCGGTTGGCGACATTTACACCTGCGATCCCATGAGCGCAGCCGCTGTGGTGGTGGTCACCAGCGGCTTTGCTATTCCACGGCGACTGGCAGCGGCGTAAATCACTCCATCATTAGCACGATTAACACTTAATTTCTCCATGGAATTCTCTCGAATTTGTCCCAGCGGCCTATAAAATGCGTACATATGTATAAACGTTCAATCAAGAACACCCTATTTCACATCAATTCTGCATTAGCAGCGAAAAAACACAGAAGACAGAACCGCATTCAAACAAGTCGCGACAAATTTGCTATGAAAAATGGAGCGAGACACAGGTATGTAGTCTGATGTAGATTGTAGATACTTCATATATCATACTCGCATAACTCAATTAATAATTATGTTTTAAATACGTGAAAAACACAAAATAATATGCCGAATAGGCGGAATAGCAATAAAATTATTACCAACCTAGCGGGGGCGTTGTACGCTGCATTCGGCAGCAACAAGTGGTTCGGTATTTCAGTTCGGGGATGAGCATAGACCCCATTACCGGGCACCGCTCCATACTCGAAAAAATTGGACACAGGCCGCTGACGCTGGAGAGCTACGGGCTGGGCGTGTGTATTGGGTCGCCTTTTTATAACTTTTTGAATCTCATCATAGTTCATGTAATGCCCGTAAGGATCACTCGTTACGACACCATACATATTCTCTGACTTCCTGTAAAACAGTCACCGGTTACAAAAAAGTAATGGCGTCAACAATTTTAAACCAGCGGTCCTCTTATTGTTAAACATACGAATTTCTTGGTGGTGGATGACCGCTAGTTGGAATGTGAACGACTACTGGTTTCTGTTCAGCAGCCGGAGGCATCGTAGGCTTCTTCGTGGTTGGCTTGACGGCAACAGAGGGTAACTGTTGGTAAGATTTCTGCTGTTGTTGGAGCTGTTGCGATTTGAATCGCTGGTAGTGAACATTAATCCTGCAAAAACAAATCAAAGTTGGGAACTTCACGTGCAAGCCATGAAATTTGAAAATTAAAGGCGACCATAAAAAAATATTATATAAAACCAGTGAGAAAAATTGCGTGAAATCAAGCTTGATTATTTCTGACGGTCTCTAATAATTTATAACCCATATATGAATAAAGAATAACCAGATTAAAGATGCCCTTAGATTAAATATGAACATTCCGGAATTTTTATTGTGCACAGCAGCGGGCAGTTTCAAAAGAATGCATAACAAACGCATCAAGGAAAATGATTGACATCATCGCGAATTTAGAACTGTACTGATTACACATTCCTCAACATAGATCGTCACTTTTGCAAACGCACATCACATCACAACATAAGGCAAAAGACGGAAACGCGTACGCGTCAGTTTTTCATCTTGTTTCGCGGTCATTAAAACGATACGGCGATCGGAACAAGCCGTTTTTCTTGTCAGAACTGCCATTATGACAAGGTCAATCAGATTTACAAATATGGCTGTGCATACGCCGCCGGTGGCTGCGCGGCTCAATAAAAAACAACTTAAAAGGAGCGTGAAATATATTTTTAGGCCTTTTAATCGGTGACGGACCAGTCACCGATTCATCAAATTCAAGCTAAACTAATCGACTGCAGATTTCTTCAGTTGTTGCGTAAATATAGCGCAGCATTAATCGATGAAAAGTCGAAATCGACAAACACGTACTGAATGGCGTTAAACTATGAAACTTCTACAAGCAAAGCGACAAGATGGAACCAACCCGAACTTAAGATACCAAAAACTGTTTGTAGAATATTTTCTTCTACAGAAGTGCCAATTTCTGTTGCATCGCGTGTGCAGCGAACGAGTCGGATGATTTTTTCACTAACACTTAAGTGGAAAATCTTGCAGTGCATACTAAATTCAATTAAAACTGACATAGTGTACTGAAAAAAATTCCTTACCTCTGTTGCTCTTCAAGCGCCGCTTGTCGAGCTTTGGCCGCTTGTTCATCATGCACACTGGGCGCCGATCGGGATACGGGAATACTGCTGGACAATGTCTGCGTCGTCGTCACGACACTTTCCGACACCGGCGATCCGTCGCCCTTGCGATTCCCACTGCGCCGTAACCATCCTCGCAGCAAGCCCGGCTTCTTCTGCTTCTTCCCATCAGCACTGGGACTACTGTCCATCACCTCGATATTCTCCTCCTTAAACGTCACCGACGGTGTACTATCACTGGGCCGAATGTTCTCCTCATCCTTCTCCGCGTCATACGACCGATCGACGGCCACGCGGAAGCTCTCATTACAGCCCCGATTCCGATTGGCACTGCTCTTGGAGCGCCGGCCATTATGCGAAGGCGGTGTGGCGGCGGTTGGAGCGGGACCACCCGCGGCTGTCGGTCCTTTAATCACACTTTCCAGGGAATTGGCGCGCCGTAGTTTCTGTTCCATCTCGGCGGGATTACTGGGGGAGGGGGTGTGAGATTTGGCGGCTGAATGGAAGTGGGCTAAGGCGGCTTTGGACTTCCGGTACGTCTCCAAGTGACGCGGATCCAGGTGAGCATGGCGCTTCTCCGACATGCTCTGACGAGCGAAACTTTCACGATTAAATGGATCATAATCCCTGAAATAATTTCTATATTATGAAACAAGCTGCAACATTCGGAAATCATACCACGAATGTAATGTTTTCGCCATTAAGCTAGCAAATTAGCTAAAATACCGGACATAATTTTTTCCAGTGAGAATCACTACCACTTTAATTTTAGCGATCAAAACAATTAAATTACTTTTTCCCCAACAACATGTATTTGTATAAAAAGAGCAAAGAAAACATTGTTAGTCACAGAGTTCATTACTCCTTCCACCCGCTGTCCTAATTTCCGAAACAGCGTCAAAATTTATCAAGCAATAAATTGCAGCTAATTACGCGGCCGTCATAAACTGGGTCAATTAGCGTCAGGTGTCACGTTATGAAAGCAAGAAAGAGCAGACCGTTTCTGAGCATAGTTTTCCTTCTGTCAATCTCCATTACTGACAACTATAGTAGCAGTCTAATGAATAAATTGAATTTAACTTTTAACTCACATAGATACATCGGCATCGTAAGGATCCTTCAGTTCATCGAGCCGGTTGTGGTGGAATGCCGTGGAAGCCGCCGAATTCGGAACGCTCTGTTTAAACATATACAAATAAATCCCCAGTAACCTAATTTAGATAATTCCAAGTACGATACCATAAATGCCACGTAAATCGTCACATGTTACTTTAAAAAGACCAAATCACACAAAGTAAGCAATACTAAGCTTAACATAAAAATTCACCTCGGAAAAACTATCATCGCCCTCAATCAAAATCAGATCATCTTTTCGCCCGTTAATGGTAACCGAAGTCAGGTTCTGGTACAATCTCGGTGGTTTCGGCGGACTAATATCGGAGTGCGGCGAGGAGACGGTAGCAGTATCCTGAGAATTTGGCACATGAATAACATGGCTTAATGCCGCTGGGTCCGCCATTCCGCCAGTGACCGGGAAGCGCTGAGCTTCTTCTTGACCAGCAGACCCATCCGGCCGCACCTCCCGGGCCACAGTGATGCTCATTACGGGAGAGGAAGAGCCATGTTCCTGCATAGCTTTTCGCAGCGTTTCCATTGCGTCCTGATTTGACTGATGCAGCAGAGAAATGCCGTTTATCCGGATTAGCTGGTCCATAGGCTGAATTCTGCCATCCTATACGTTCAACATAACAATGTACAAACACATTTTCCACATCGCTAACTGTGAAGATTTGTTAAGAAGTAAAAAAGTATTCGTATAGAAGTTTTTCTACGATTAATTAAACTGTAATTTTGTTTATGGTCACTTGTAGTTACTGTCTGTAAATGAGCTAAGCGGAGAAATCGTGGTATATATCAAAGCTTCGTTCACCGAGTCGCAGCTAATTGACGTAATCCTTGTTTAATTTGAGTGACCCGCGCATAACGTGTTTGCATGTTCTCACATTTCTTCTATGCGATAACCAGCCCACTCATTTTCTTTACAGGACAAACAAAAACTATTACACACGACAAAAATTACGCCTGATAATGTAATAACAACGCAGCCACAACATCATCTGATTAGTCATGAAACAGCTCACATTGCACTTTTTCTTCAACAGATAACGTCAGTGCTCAAGCGAGCATCACGCGAAGTTTAACTCGTCCAGGTAGTGCAAGTCAAGTTGGGTTACATCTGTGGCAGCACTTTTTTTTTCACAAAATCAATCAAGAAAAAAACACGAACAAGCAATAAAATGTTCTTTACGTGCAGCAAAACTAATTACCAGAAACAGTTTTCAAAGCTTTAAGTTCGACACTTATCTGCAGCTTGAAAATATCAACTCGACTCTATGCCTACTGGCTGCATTATTATAGATATACTGTAGTGGCTCGCACATCTTGAACCACAGAGTTGGTGTACGGGAAAATAGTGCATCCAATATACACACTCTAACCGGGCAAAATGCACGGCTACGACATAATGCTTCATTTGATTTTAAGATGAGCACTCTTCTGAATCTGTCCAATAAATCAAACTGTTTCATCAAAATTGCAGTTCAGTCTAGAAAAAAAATCTGTATCTGAGATTCTGAGAGCTGGAATTATTCTGTAGCTGTAGAATGTTGTCGCTGAACGTACCCGTCCCCCCTCCAGGGGTACCCCAAAAACCACAACAAATCAGCTTCTGAATTCGAGCTGACAGCAAAGCTCTAAGTTAATGGCTGCTTTCGAGCATAAATATAATTAATAATTGTTAGAGCTCTAATTTTTCTAAATATTCAAGAAGGTTCTCCAGACGGAGACCACATGTTGTGAGACATCAGAAATTTATCAGTGCACACCAACTGGCAATCGTGCGTTTGGCCATGTTAGAGTGTGTATATTGGATGCACTTTTTTCCCGTACACGAACTCTGTGGTTCAAGATGTGCGAGCCACTACAGTAATACTCACACATACAACACGTATTAGCATAATTTTTCAAATAAAATAATCACAAAACAAATTAATGAGCAGTTAATTCTCACCTTCGATGCGGCACCACCGGTGATAACATTCATGACAAAAATCCCTTCGTCCCGATTTTCACCGTCCACCACTGTCGCTTTCCCCTTGACCCGAATGCCCAAACCCGCCGACCCCGAGTCCTGCAGCGGCACATCCAGTGTCAAAATCTCCATATTTTTCCGCGCTAATTCTTCCTTATTTTCCGACGTGAGCATTTCCGTAGGGCCCTCCCATATGCGAGGCAAGACGGGACTGATGGGCGTCGCTTCGGGACGTCCCACCACCAACACCACTTCGGCATTGTAGGGAATCCCGCGCAGCAACCCGACGACATCATCTTGTGATTTGCCGGTCAAGTCCTGCCCATTGACTTCCAGCAGACGGTCGCCACTCTTCAGACGACCATCTTTGAACGCCGCACCTTTCGGTAAGATGCTCTTGACATAAATCGGACATACACTACCGGCCGGATTATCACGGGTCGTCACAGTGAACCCTAATCCTTCGGGGCCTAAATCGACAGCACAATTGTTAGAAAGTTAATAAGCAACAAAGATACATTTCAGTATCGTATTGTTCACCACTGCAACCATTGTTTTGGAAACAAAATTCGGAAAAAAAACAGCTCAACCTAACCGCAAGTTTGTAGTAACCACAACCAAGCCAAGCCGTACCTAGGTACAGAGAAACAGTGTTTTTTTTATAAAGCAACGCTCAATAATTTTTTAATGAAACTTAGTTGGCGCCTTCAAGTGTGCTCCAAAATCGCTGTATTTTTTGGTAGTGGACCAAGTGTGAAGCAAGTGCTAGACGGTCTGCTGTGCTCTATCATTAGGAAAGAATGGCTTTCACGCCAAATGAGCTCTTCGGACAAAAACATAGTCAGCAGGTCATCAAATTACGATTCATCAAAATGTGCAATATATATTATTTGGATCCATCGTTCCATTCGGCACCCCAGACGTCAGATGTGCACAACCACTAATCAATTTATTGCTGTTGCTGATTTTTTATGCATCTGCTGTTTCCGTTTATGGACCTAATTCGGACATCTAACTGCGCTACTTCCGCAATCTATCATTAACAAGTACTTTCTCATTGTGATAGAAGAATAACTGCGCAAGCAATTACGGCTCAATTAGAAAATTATTTCTTTGTACATCTTTTTTAGACACAGCTTCTAAACACCGATTAAAGATTTTTACACAATCGATATTGAATACATTTGTTTACCAAACATCTTAAGTCAGTTTATCGCACCCCAACGAAATCTGCTTATACCGCTCACATAATTACGCGAAGCAGCACGTGGAAATTTGTCGAAAAAGTGTAAATATTCGCGAAAATTGCAGCGAAAGAGTGCAGCACAGAGAAACGACATACAGACAAAATAGTGGCACGTTATCAGCGCATGCGATCGAAAATATGCTAGCAGTCTTTAAAATACAATTAGCAAAACTTTCAGGACAACCTACTGCAAATGAACATCTTATCACAATAAACGATACTTCAAAGATTAGTAAGAATAATTATTCATTTCGTAAATCATAGAGAATTGCGAACACATTGCAGGCCCTCTCCATATGCAATATTACAAACACAAGCAACAAGTGGTTGTCAACATTGGTAATCCAAAAAATTGCATAACATTTAATAGTACTTATGTTCAAGATATCCGCTTCCGCTATTTACTAATTTAAATAATAACTAATCATAAACCGCCACACTTCTACTAGTGTTCCAAACTCACCTTTCAGCAAATCAATGGTCAGCTTCCTGCCTGGCCGTCGCAGCGATCCATAAGAATACAGTCCTTCTGCTGTGTGATAATCATTATTGACCACATCCGGTGTATAATCCAGCATTCCCCCGTCGCCGTTGGCCCGTTGCAGCATGGTCTCAATGTCATATGGTAATTTGGGTTTGGGTGGTAATGGCGGCGGTGTTCGTTTGCGTTGCTGCAGCACAACTGTCTCGAGAGTTGTTTTCTCGACTACCGCGTCGTAAGATGATGGTGAAATAGCGCGTGCTGTTGTTGCAGTTGAGCAGACACGAATTTTCACAGCACCGCCTTGAGCCACCGCTGTACGTAAGATTTCTTGCGCTCTACAACATTATTATTAAAGCATTATACACTGCTGAGTTGTGACCAAACTAAGCGCTTAATCTAGCGACATAGTTCCTGGCTATCAACGCTTTTCAACAAGGGGCTGGGTGCGAACTGCTCGTTTCTCTCGCTGCGTGATGTGACCATTAGAGAAACGATGCAGTTTACGTTTTCTCTTCCATGTTTGCTGACATTTGTGCGTCACCACTGTAAACATCAGGGAAACCGGTTGGTGGACAATTTTCCAGCCGTGCTAATGCAGTTGACCGGTTCTCCCAGATTAGTAGTCCATTATGACAAGCACGTAAGAGCGCATGTTGGCCATTTAGCTCTCTTAAATCAAGACAATAATACAATAATGCTGTTTGTATGTGTTGACTATTTACTGCACATCTAAGCGGATTTGTCGGCTTTACTGTCATTTTGTCAGAAATCAAAATATTCGGTCCTGACTCTTCTGTCATGCAAGTTATAAACACATATAGATATAATGTGTATAAAATAGACATGTATAAAAAATTTACACATATAACAAATAGCGCGACATCATAATATGGTTTTAAAATAAGTGCAAAGATTATTGCATTATTAAACAGTTAAACGAGTCTTGTATGCATACACCTTTACCTGAAATCTGAAGTAATTAATGGCATGAGCCTATGACCGTAAATAAGAATTACTTATAAGAACTGAAGGTGATCAGAAATAACTTATAAAAAACCACAACGTACGAACAAGTCGAAAAACTGCATGCAGCCAAAGTAACGAACTGTAATTGGGCTCATTAAATATGCACTAATTTGTAACCTCAAGATATCAGCGCGTGACCGTATTTCAAGTAAAGAAACTGTATAAGAAAATCTGGCATTATATCATATCTTGCGCAGTGGGGTTTAGCATAAGACAATTTTCCGGTTTTACCGTTTTGCCGTTTCCAGTTTTCCGGTTTTACTCTAAACTTCTAATATCCATAAAACACCAGATACTGCAAAGTATTACCACCAAATGTTGAAACGTTTAATAAATTGTGTAGTTAACAGAGACCTTTTCGACTACGTGTACGCACAGCAACAAAAAAGTCTGCTTCAGAAAAAAAATGCAAGGCAGAAATCCCTTAATTTTAAAATATGGCCGTATAAATTTTTTTCGACCTCCACAAATCGGACACTGAACCTTTCATACCACAATATTTCAGACTAATACTGCCGATCAAGTAGATTTAAACATGGGCGCCCCGGCGAGTACGAAAATCTGAGTTACTAGGTTTGGCAAAGGTTATCCATGCGAGAATGCCAGTGTAAATGTAAGTAACGGCACAATAAAAAAATAAACCAAAGAGAGTTCTGAAAAGGCGTGGTAGTAAAGGGCGGCAGTATAACGAACGTTTTGAAGGCATACAAAATTGAAATCCAACTGTGAAATCCGAAGGAATATGGCTATAGTATGGCATGCCCCATAATCCATACGCTGACAAAAATCTATTAAAGCTCACCTCCCAAAATCCAGATCGTCCACGCGCTGTCCATTAACATCCAGTATGTAATCGCCCAAGTGTAGCAAGTGTGTCGCTTCGGCCACGGAATTCCTATCAATGGCCTGTATTTTCAGTCCCTTTATATCGTGCTCCGGAACCAGATGCAGCCCAACCGGTTCGTTAGGCCGGGGAACAAGCGTGACGGCTACCGTGGTAGTCGTTACAGTCGGAGCAGCGCCAACTACACCGCTATCCTCTGCTTCATTGATTTCGTGCTGTACGGGCAATTTTACACCTGACGATGAGCATTTCTGACTGAAATGCACTGGCAGATGGTCCTTGTTGCCTGCTGAGAAATCACTCTTTCCACCACCGCTGTCTTCAGGCCGCACGAGCAGGTTATGCTGTAATACACAGACAGTTCAGTACCGGAAAACCAGCTGTGCTTATTATCACTGTCAATGCTAGCAGGGAGCGGGCAATTTAAATAAATACATTTGACACTCTGTATTTAGTATTAACAGTTCAAGTAGCGGCAAATCCGCTGATCATGACGCTTTATGGTAAAGCAGAAATAATACAAAAATAAAACATGCTGAAGCAAGGTTGACCCCAAAATAAAGCCAAAATACACACTCATATAAATTTATACACGATTCCAACTGCATTCTGACACTAATGGTTCAAAATTTTAACAAATGCTGCAGTGCAAACTACACGATAAAAACCTGCAAGGAACGAACAATATCTGAACTGCCTGAACTCTAAATACCTAATTCTACAGCTTTACAACAGTACTGTGACCAAAGAAATTAATCGTGCAAAAACCAAAAATACCGTGCCGTTTCATTATTCCGATAATACTGTTGTAAAGCCGAAATCTGCAGATAGAATGATAAAATCAACAGAAGCAATTTAAACAAAAAAAACCTAACAGGCAGAAATCGAATTCAGCTACCAAACAGCAAAACCCGAAATCATCATCAGCTTTGCTAATTTCGGTTTTTGATTAGCTACTAAATTGCGGAAGTGCTTCGCTCACCCCTCGAGAAGTCTGAGACATAAGTGGAAGAGTGCTCTTGGTCCGCGACTCCTGTCCGTACACGGCCGCCGCTGTTGACCAGCGTTTAAGCTGAGACTGAGGAATCAGGATGTCTTCATCGAGATCTTTCACGTTGTCAAGATTAGAATCACTCCCTCGCCGAACCGACAATGTCAGGCCTAACGTAAGGAAAAGAACAAGCTGGCGTTATTAGCAAATTTGTCGAGAAAATGTTCTGATGGTGTTACCAGGTTTGACAGTGACTTCATCATCATCTTTGATTTCAATTCCATTTTGATCATCGGTCAGATGCACTGGACGATCGAGAAGCCAGCGCTCGGTGGGGGTCAGTTTACTAACTGCAGCCAGATCACTGGGATGGCCGATCTTCTCACTGTTTTCACTGTCGGGACGCCACGTATCGGTAGAACTGGATCCAGCACTCATTCCGTCGCTGGCTAAATGCATATCCAATTCATCCGATTCCTCGTCGAACACGGCAATAATCTGCAAACACGAAACATACATACAGTACTCGTAATTACATACTCGTGTACAGGCATAGTGGATGCATCCACTCTACCTAATTACACACTTTAGGAATGAAATGCAAGAACATGACAATGTAAACCCATCTGTTTCCGATTCAGTTTACAAATACACAATAAATCCACTTTAATCCAGATAAGAATTTAAGGAAGAAAAAGATAAAACGGGAGAATTCGGAAAAAGTCAGTGCGGACTTCTTCCAAAGAACTGGTACCTCCGGCTGGTAGTTTCTTACATTCGACCGCATCGATACTTGCTGTGTGCTGAGTCTTGACCAATCGCTGAAGCTATACTCATACCAGTCAAATGGGGCCTGTTTTTGTTTACCGTTCCATGTACAAATAGTTACTAATACGGGGAATTTAGCAGGAACTGATTTTGAATTTTGAAATAACCACTCGGTTCACTTGTTCGTAGACTACTTACTCAATTACTGAGCAGTCGTACACCTCACTAGCAGGTCAGCCTATGCATATATGACACATCTGGTATCAGTAATTATTTATTAGCTTTTCATATCATTACATCGTAAGTTCTGGGAACTAAACATTCCGTCCTATTCTATCCGCACTCTGCTATGGAATAATTTCTTGTATGATGCATGCTTTTGACACTGATAAAACCTTCGCTAACAAATCAACACGTATAAAGACAGTGCGTGAATAAACATGATAAATTAATATGTGTAATTTTAGAACTGGCGATTGATCTTATCGTTAAGCATCAATTCGTTGCACCCCTGCACCAAGGACATTAAAACACCAAAAAACTATTAAAACCATAAAAATATCGAACCAACACATCACTCCTTCTCGCTGCACGAAAAGATGCCAGAGTTATTTAAAATTATTCAAATCATCAAAAGTAAACAAACGAGCTTCAGGGAGTTAACAATACGGTTACGATACCCTGAAAAACACCAACTGTACAAACAAATGTAGTTTTGGCTTACAAAGCTTTGCATTAACATAAGAACAAAAATTAGCAATATGTTCATATATATTCCCCGTTCCATACCTGTTCGCGGTCGTCCACCACAGCTCCAATCTGGTCACTAAAATCCAGTATAGACTCGTCGCTGGCTGTCTTAACGGTGTGTATGCGTATCTTGACCTTTGAACCCTGGAAACAAAAATCCCATATTTCCGTCCGAAGGAAGTCATAAAATCTCAATCATCTCACTCTTATTCCAATATTGACACATACAGTATTGTAACTACACTACTGACCAGGTGTTGTCAACACAAACATAAAAATACAATCCAACGTGATACAGTTCGCTTGATAACCCTGCAGCGCCGGCCCGCCGTCGTTGGCCGCCGTCAAGTTCCGGTGATATAATGACAATAGTAAGTAAGAAGCCGCAAAAAGATTGTTGTACGGCGAACCAAGCATATTCGTTCTGACACCCTGATAAAAATTCCCTTGAACTAAACTGAATACGCATGCTCCCTAGTACCCTACCAGATTCAAGCTTTTCGTTACTCTAGGTTAGGGTAAAATACTACCACACCAAATTTTCTTTTGATTACTTTCCGCATGACTCGACTCTGGCGAGCCTGCCCATATGCCACTGGAATTCTGGTGATAAGATTAAAACTACATGTAACACATCTGATTTATTCTTTACACAAAGGCCGAACTCGCATATGTACGTAGTGAAATTATTACACAGTACTCTGTACTAATCAAATACCGAACTTTCAACATCGGCATCTTTTTAGCCCGCCTGTAGTTCGCTGCGAGAACTGGGGCACTGCGGCAAATGCAGTTTTCTTTTGTTCCGATCAGTTCCCACACGACATAAGTGATAAAGGTTACAATACTGTAATCTGGATGAAATTTCGAACGGCAAGGAGGTGAAGGGCTACCGCTTCCGGTTCGGCGTTAGTTTTATTTCAAATAATTATAAAGAAAAATCATAAAAGCAGTAAATAACACATAGTATGGATTCTATTATATACTGCCAATACTTCACATCGTTCTACCCTATTCCTCTGGTAAACGAAAACATCTTCAAATTAATTTTGCGAAAACGGAAGTGATTACAATAAAAATTTGCAGAAAAAATAATCAGTACCTACGCTATATATAGATATACTACAATATTTATATGTCATTCCCAATTCACATCGTTGCCTACTGGAGTCTTACTACTGTAGTTAATTTGTAAGAGCGGTGTAACATTTAACAAAAACTCTTCATCAAAAATGAAAACAACTGAACGATACTGAGAAGAATGCACGTACCGAAACGCGTAAGGCACAAAATAAATTTGCCTTGACTGAATTTTATTAAACAAATCTATTCCATTTCACCTTGTCCTTAAATCTGACCTATACGACTCACACATACGAAACCAAGTTCCTAAATCGCCTAAATTATGGCTAGCAGCATGTAAGCCAGAAGTCAATATGTAACACACGCAATAAAATAAATTAATGCATATTCATAATTCATCAAAATCTGGGGCAGAACAAATATTAGCTTTTTTAAATACCGCCAATCGTTATTAGATAGTAAGGTACTAGTGACCGTACTACTACTAACACCATATGCATACTATCACTGATATCGGCACCCAGTTCAACGTTGTTTTAAAATCAGTTGACAGCTTTGAATCAACAACGCTGAGGACTGCTGTAATAGTCATTATCAATGCTCATGAAAAGAGGCCAAAATAATACTAGTTTCTTATAACCGTATTTCATGGTTTCAGCCAGTTCCAGAAGAAACAATAAAGGCTTCTTATGCAGCCGCTCGAATATACAACTTTTTGACAAGTCAAGTTCGCCTTCGACATTGTCGAACCCCTCACAAGTCAGTGCAGAAAAAAGACCGGATAAACAAAAGGCAGCAACATGTCGGTAAACATGTTTCAATTAAGTGCCGAACAAAAATGGCAGAAAATCTAAGCTGTCCAACGTCAATTCACGGACAATATGATCAGATAACCAAAAATCAAACACCCCGTCAAACCGACCAAAAAGAACCCTCCATTTCTGCCGTAACTCCGCTACAACATACAGAAATGTCCGCCAGCCACAAACTCCAATCAAGCAATTAGTATTAGCATTATCACGAAAGCGTGGGAATCCTCAGGCAGCGTAATTTTCGACGCTACGCTGCTGCTGTGTATGTAATCGACGAAAAGACGTCGTACTTTTGTGACCTTCTTTGAACACGTATAGTGCGCATTTGGTGATTTAACAGCAACAGCAGCTATTCGGTATGCTAGTTATTATATTGTGTTTGAATGTTTCTAATATGGAACCATCCATACGCGTACATTTCCATTAATAATACGCAACATGATTGCGGTGATTGATTAATGGTATTTAAGCATTTTCTTTAACACCATCAGATGCCTAATGGAAGGCTTTTTAACGTCTCAATACTCCCCCATGTAGGAAATTATGAAGCCCTTAGTCACAACAAGAGGCTATATTGCGAAATATGATCGGGAGAGGAATGACACTGCAATAACGTTAAAGAATATAGGTCAAAACTGCCCATTGTCCACATGCCCTTAGCGCTAAGCTTCCATAATCCTACCACCAGAACAAATTGAAAACCCTTTTCAGCATTTCAAGTCTGAATTAAAAAATAAGCATAGCTTTCCAAATTCCAAGTAATTCTGCATCCCCACGAGATGCAAAAAATGCATGATCTGGATTCGCTATTTACGTATCACAATTCACGGTGTTGTGCCGCTTAGCGCGATTCCTCAGTGAATTCGGAATCGACACTACTTGCATAATTATCACAAAATTACTATATTGTTTTAAAGTCTCGTACTATTATTTCATACATGATAAAAATTATCCTAAGGGACTGCTATCCACTCATAATGAGCTCAAACATCGATGTGAAAGACCTCGGAAATACTAATATAAATGCGCAAATCAAAAATTATTTACGAGCTATAAATCGTCAAAATTGTTTCTATCTAAAGCAAGGTAATACAGAACTGGTACTGTACAACACAGTTTGCAGTACCATTATACATCCTATTGGAAGTACAATTATGTATTAGTGTAGGGTTCAAGCATGTTATTTACGCAGCAAGCCGCTGCTTTGTTATTCAGCAGGAATCAAGTATCTATTTCGCTTGTAGCAATAAAAATCCATGCTTTCGAAAAAAAAACTTGAACTGCTCTTCGATTCTTAATGAGCATTACGATTGGGGCACAGGATGGGAACAAGCAGCAAATCGTATATTCATGTATAACATCAGTTAGTTAAACAAAACCCAATCAGGCAAATATTTTCTTTCTTTAATATATTATACCGTTAGTTGACAGAATTCTGTGATTTTCATTTGTAATTGTGGTGTGTGGATATGCGGTAGACGACCTAGTTTACTAATAGATATTTTGCGCAAAAGTGTCTGCAACATAAATACACACGCTAACGGAAAGATAATTTCAGCCGGGTGTAACAGATAAAGAGTCGAAAATTATGACCGACAGGTAGTCACTGTTCAACAGAGCGAGAAATATGCGGAGCTGCGCTGCAGAATGCGAGAAAGACTACACACCATACATACATAAATTATGAACATTTTTCTATTATTCTCTGTTCTGTGTGAGCTGCAGGTGAGTTTGTACACGCGCGGATGTGGAGTGCTGTTCGCAATGGTCAGGTACAAAATTCTTCGAGTAGCTTTAACCCGATATACGCAGGTGAATGAGATAGAATGATAAATCAGCGAACAAATTCTGCAATATTAACGCTTTCTCTGTACACAAATCCCTTCCACAAAATACTGCAATAATGGGTTCAAGTGCCATACACTTGGGGAATACAAGTGGAGATAAAAATTTACCGCTTAAACCAGCAAAAATACAGCTGAAAATGTACGGAAGCAAGTTAAACCAGCAACTTTATCCATGCAAATTTTAAAAGTATGAGCATAGCGTAAAACGGGCTGCTTTTACAACACAGCACTGGAAATCTGCAAAGCCTTTATGAAAAAAATGCCCAAAAACGTTAGATGACAACGTTCGCACTTCGCAGATCAACTTTCAAGAAACGAAAATGAAAATTTTTCAAGTTGCAGAAACTTTCGAAATGCGGCAAACCGGTGAAGATTGTGCCGGAGTTTCGTAATTCGTGCTATCATGTTTCTGCAAAATCACATATTACTGAAACGATTTAACTGTGGTAATAGTGGTACTGCAAAATGCAAACTGTTGATTAAAAATCTGGGTGAACAAAATATCAATAATCTACAAAGGTTCAATAAAACGCATTATATTTGAAGATCACTTTTAACGTCTACTCTGAATCGACAATGATCTGGCAGAAGAACAATCAATAAACCAACTGGATCGACGAAAGTAGTTAAATATACATTACATTTTTTCGCCAAGAATATGAAACGGTAAGGCACGGCGGCAAGATGCTTGAATACTTTAACGAATACTTTAAATTTCACCATGGGCTGTAAGTTCGAACAGATGCATTTTCTGTTCACTCCTCTCACGATCGAGCTAACAATCCCATGCACGATTTGATGTAAACGAATAATTCTAACAATATTTCACATCGATTTATGTAATCCGCCCAAACGGTTTCAATGTCGATGGTCGAATACTAGTACGAACATTATGTAATCTACACTTCTCGTCGAATCCGCCAAAAACAAGAGGTTAATAAAATATGTGAAAAAGATCCGTTAAATGGGAAAGAATTTTACGGAAAAAACTACTGACAGGAAAAAGAGGCGGACGCTTGTTTTAATAAATAAGCTTTATTTGTAAACAGAAGGCAAAGGCCACTCGCAACCGGACACTACCCTAAGTACCCTTTACCCAACAAAATTATTAAAATCCAACTGCTATATATTATTTATCATCAACAAAAATTAACAGTAAAACCCAAATCAGAAGGGTCCCTTACTTTTCCGTTAAAGTTACAATTATTGAATAGGGAATACATAAACGGTGATAGCTCCTGTCTTTAAAGTATACTCGTATTAAGTCGTATATTATATATTTATATATATATATATATATTTAAATTCAGCCCACCTTTCCCGTAGCTCTTTTGTAGCGTGAGACCGCTTCATGGACAAGATCTTTGACCAACATGTCCCCATTTCCACAAGGCACCGTAATCCTCGTATCTTCAAAGCGCACAATCACCTTCATTTTTCCTACAACAACCTCACGAAAAATCTCTCGAGTCAAGCCGTTGTTGGCCTTGGCGTGATGATGGTTAAGATGCTGGAGACGATGGTAGTCGCTATTTAACGCCGATCCTCATGGTCAGACGGCGGATAAATCCGCTAATCCCACCTGAACATCATGATAATATTATATGAGTTCTAGCCAAAAATGACAATCCTGTGGAAATATTTAATAACGATTATTCCATCAGGCACCGCACCATCCAAATCGTATGAAACGTGCAAGGTGCGCAAAGGTAGTCAGTAACCTACAGATAAAACTGCACAGGCAAGAGCGAAATCGCTACACACACCGTCGTGTACAATATGTGATCATGAAGCATGGAGCATGTCTGGCCGGTCTTACGGCTTCACCTGCCTACAAACGTACAAAAGGAATGGAAACGCGCTCATTGAATGAAACATAACCGCTTTCTGTGTTGTATACCGGCAGCATAGTCCGGTAGGTGGGGTTACGCCAGCCAATGGGCCAACCTTTACCAGTATGTACTTTATTGATGGGAAAAATTATTCTTTTCCATGTTATAGCTGACGAATGACGATAATTTTCTGCCATGGAACCGACAAATACAATTATTATATACGATTTGTCAATACTTGATAATCTTATCTTAAGGTAGAGCACAATTCAGGACATTGTCCATTGGACATTCATTTTGTCTACTCTAGGGAATTGCACAAAGTCACAAACTTGTCGACTGTGTTCGCATTTTTTCATAAGCGTACAAATTAATATAAAAATACGTACTTGTAGTACATAGTTTCGTACTATAAATATGACAATCTCAGCTACCAACATAAACCTTTTTGTTTCACACTGAAAATACATAATATTCAATAACTATTCTTAAAACAGCGGTAGCAAACACCAAACAGCAGTCTGCAGTAGTATAGATAATAGATATACTTAATAGATATTACGCGACTGAACTTTTACATGCGTTTTTGTATTGACAATAGCACTTCTCGATTCTGTAATTTAAATACGCTAATAATCGATCATATTCACCAGACCTTTCCGTCAGTCACTAACCGCGTACTCGCAGCCTTCAATGCCACCCGAATCGCACAAGCGACAAGAAAGTCAAACACGTCCATTGTTAAACAGTACGCGAGTTCATTTTATTGTAAAAATAACCGCACTCCATAAGCACCCATAATCATAACGTTTACTTTATCATTATGGCTTTTTGTCAAGTGATATTGTACAACATTAGAGACACCGGATAGCTGCCGCTTTCTCCACCGTATTATTTCCCACCCATAGAAAAAGTGCAGCGCACAGCGTTTAACTACCGTGATACGCTCGAGCTGATCGTTTTTATCGCCATTCAAACATATTTAAAGCACTGTATAATCCCTCCGAAAAGGCATATTGCGGCAGTATGGCAAAGAAAAATGCAATGATCAAATTACGGTCACCAAGAGTCAAGCGCTAACGTAACGCACACCACAGGTTTCCTCCTTTATCGAAGTACTCTGCATATTTAAATCCTTTTCAGTAAACCATTCCATGCATCATCAACCTGCTGTCGCGTCACAGAATACTCCCACAGTGAGCAAAACACTACGTTGGCTTGCTCTATTCGGTCCCGGTTTGACATCTGGGTTTTCAGGCGGTTTTTCGCTGCAGTTTCGTCAATGCCATCGCGCTCCATTATTCGCCGCATAGCCTGAAACGAAATCAAAATTCAGGCTGTTAAAAACAAACAGCACTACGTTTGTAGTATCATACTACATGCGCACATACTGGTATGTGCATACAAAAATTCGGTAGTTATTGCGCAACCAGCGCGCGGAAAGCACTAGATCTAAGATCACAATAATTGTTATGATGAACGGTCCTCATGCAAAACAGTGCCACGGAAGTATGCAATAGCAGTATTTTTGACTCATAAATATTCTGAGATCCGATGGCTAAATCGCACTTAAGTGCGTAAAATTGTTCGCTTCGACTATTTTTTGAACAGAAAAGTCAAAAGAGTAAATAAACCAGTTTTCCATTACCATAACGAGCTAGAGTTATGGTTTCGCACTATCTTGAAATTCTTCGCTATTGGCGCAAGTAATTCTGACTGTCGTGGGACGGTGTAGACAGTAGACACATAAATATAATTTACAGCTATACGCAGTGGAGTTGCTCCTTAATTCAAATTTTACTCCAGATATACAGGCTAAAGCAGCGAAATCAATCTACTCAGATTATTAAAAACATTGTAATTGCACGAGGACGCATAACACAATCAGAAAATAATAGCAGCCAAAATACAGCTGACTAACAATAACTCTGCAATACAACAACCACGCAAATGTTCCAGATACCATATCAACCATAAAAACTTGCGGCCCTTTTCGCACATGGCACAATACAACGGTTATACCTAATTCTTGCGCTCATTCATACAAAGGCGCTCGCATATTTTACTGCTTACTCGTAACACCTCTTAATTTATGCATTTCTCAAGCCGAATACACAACCAATGTGCATCATTACAATGCGTTACGCCTCAATCGCGGTTTAAAGCTTGAATAACGGATAACGGAAGAAATAATATTTTACGAAAACCAAAAAGGAAAAACAAAAAATTTCCAAAACGCCAAATCGTAATACGAGTGTCGGAGAACATGTTTATCTCTTCAAAACATGTTTACATGTTTATCTCTTCAAAACATGTTTACCTCTTCTTCAGGTACGAAAGTGACCCAAATCTCGTGTAGACTCTTTCCCCAACCAGCTTCAATCAACAATGCTGCATCAAACACCGCGACATCCGGACTGGCTCGACGGACGGTTTCCACACAGTAATCCATCACCGCTGGCCACACTAGACTGTTCAATTTATGTCGGGCGGCCTGCGTACACAAACAACTGATTACCCTTAACCGATCATGATCAACTACCAATCACTCAGCAGGGGAGCCCCGATGCATCATCACGCACCTCGTCGCTGAAGACAATACTGCCCAGTTTACGGCGGACAATTTCCCCACTGGTCGGATCAACAATATCTGTGCCGTATTCCGCTACTAGGCGCGCGTGTAGCGGCCTTCCCTTCTTGTACGCCTCGTGTGCCAATTTGTCGCAGTCCACATACAGAACGCCGGGTTTCTGAGCCAGGTATTTGCCGATACTAGATTTACCGCTGCCACTACCACCCGTTAACCCGATCAAATAGGGACGCCGCGGTAATTCCGGATGTGGCGAAGGAGGTTTCAAAACCTTCCCCAGCATCTGCTGACGAGACCAACTGGAGCTCATAGAACGCACACCCTCTTGTTTACCGGTCACAGCCACGTCGTGAAGGGGAAATATGTGCACGGCCAACTGACTAAGACCCTGAAGAACAACAAGTACCTCATTAGTACTGTAATTTGTGCACACTGACATCGCATGACTCTGATCATAAAACTTATCAGTTTATGAAGGAAGTAAGTAAAACTGTACACATTTCCATAGTAATCTCTGCATTTAGTGAGTATATAATTCTAAACAGTAATGTCAAATTTTAAAATCAAAGAAAACGTCACCATCATTATTATTATGCAACAGGTGATTACGAGACCGGTACATGGATGTAAACTTATGGTTAAATAAAGTTCGATCTCATTTTCGACAGCTGGGTACATCCAGCTACAAGAAGGAGAATTTTGAGAGTATTGCAACGGCAACTTCTAAGCTGCCACTAGTGGAGTGGGTTAATCCACCCGTACCACGATAAAACGAGGTTTGATGGTTCGTCGGTGACCGTCGGTGATGTTCCGAGTTAGCGAATTACCCAAAAGTCAGTTATGCAATTGCGAACATGTTAACCGATACCGGCGCGATTGTCAAAGTGCACAAACATTTTTTAATCAGCTGAAAAGTCATCGGGGAAGAGCAAGGGCAAGGGCAAGAGCAAGAATGATTTCAGAACATTCAGACAATCTCAGAAGTCTAGAAAATCCACGTTAGAACTGGTCATTTCGTACAAGTACACATTCAGATGTTTCCGGTTGAACTAGCACCAATGAGATGTACATCTTCACTACAGATCTCATTTGTACGGCTACAGTATACAGTACCGAACTTTTAACTGTAGAAGTATCTGAGATGATTTACCTTTGCAAAAGAAAATTAAAAAAACGATAAGAGCCAACTTAAATCAAACTGTGGTACGTAGTGGTTTTTTCAGATAATTGAGATGAAATTAATTTAAAGAGCTTCGGAAAACAATAGTGTATGCCAGTTTTTTAATTTCATGCTTTCGGCTCATAATGTTAACACAGCCATACTGTACCATCACTGGCACATCACAGACGCAACACCAAAACCACTGCAATCTGCAGTACATGCTACCTTCTTCGCACGTTCCACATTTATAGCCAAAGCTCCATCCTTGGTTTCCTCGCTGGCCACAACGGCTTGCAATGTAGGATCCACCGTGGACGGCCCGAACGGATCATGGATAGGCTGAATATTGTACTCCAAACTCGGATCAATATCCGAGCAGAACTTGTGCAAGATCTCCTTCCGCTGTTCGATCGGTTGGATGAGATCCGCTAATCGTTTCTTCTGCAGCATCTCCTGTACCGTCAATCCAATCGTCAGCCTCTTCTGACATCGCAAAATGGCATTAGTCAGAAGAACCTTGTGGCCAGCGTGAATGTGATCGAAAGTGCCTCCGATCACTACTTCATCATACGTCTGCCAGGCCTCCGAACCGCTCTCACTCCTACCAACTGACTCCTCATCACGGGGACTAGATAAATAATGAATATTATTTGACAGGGAAACGGAACCTAGACCATGCAAAATGCGAGGAAGAGGAGCTGTGCCGTCTGTCAGTACCGTATCCACTTGTAGCGTGTGCGACAGATTGGGATACAGTGTTTCCAGTGTGCCGGATCTCTTCAAATGCAGGAGAAGAATGCGCACATCCCAGTCGGGTTTGGCGACAAACGACTGAATGTACAAACGCGAAATATTGTCGAATAACGTGCTGGTGAGCTTTGAGGACTGCTGGTGTCCAGCATCAGGATGGAGGAATACGTAAAGGACGTCAGACACATGCTGAGCGCAGGACTGCAGCACACCAAGGAAAGATCTTGGATTGTGTAAAAATGATTCCCCAATATAAAGCAGCCCGTTCTTCATCTTCGTTAACCAAATGACCATTGACTCATAATCAGTAAACCACAAACATTATAATTTATGATGACGTACTAGCAAAATGAAAAACGTCAGGAACGGTTAGGTTGCTATCTTGCTAACGTAAATAGATTAAATAAAAATACGAGTATAGATACGACAATCGTGCTAGCAGCGTACAGTACTCAGTACTGGTAGTCTAGCAAGGCTTAGGCCGCAGATAAAAATTCAGCCGTAGTCCCGGTACTTTTCCAACATTCCCATTCACAAAATTACAGTACTTACTTACTTTTGTTGAAGTTTTTAGTTTTACTTTTACATTCAGATCGTACATACCATTACCTACTGTAGCCGTGTATAAATCTGCTCAACTGTATTAAAGTGCTAAAAAAATATATGCAGAGCCAAAAAGGGGAACGCAAGGGATTTGAACCCTTAACCTTTCGATCTGGAGTCGAACGCGCTACCGTTGCGCCAGCGCTCCTTCTACTTGCATAGTCTAAAAATTTTGTCGAAATATTTGTAGATTTTTTAACTCGCAGAGATCGTATAAGTAGCTGTATGGAGTGCGCAGGAACGCAGGATTCCGGTATGTATAAAAAGGTAATCGGGTATACAGTCAATACGGCAAAGCAGTAATTGCCAATCATTATTATTGAAACTGTTTTGCATAATGCATTCATAAACCGTCACTTTGATATTGCGAAAGTTTGTGTAAAAAAACAGCGGGAATTTGTGATTGTTGTATTCGGCTCGGTTTTTTCGAAAAAGTACTACTGCCCACTGGCCACTGTCCAGAATTAATTAGTCAAGCATGCAAGCAGCTAGCAAGAAGTAGAAAGATACGTGAGATTTTTGCTGGTAAGACTAAACAAAGTAAGACCAACTAAATTAAGTAAGACTAACTAACTGGTAAGACTAACTAAATAAACCGTAAGAGTAAATAAATTACAGTTTACAAGTAGAATATTATAATATCATCTTGTACAGATATGATCATGTATTACCGAGAGGAAAAAGATTTGAGAGATATACAGTAATCAGTCATACTGATTGCAAGTATTAGTACTGTAATTAACGATAAGTAAGTCTAACCATAAATCACAAAAGTAAGTAAGTCGATAAGTAAGTCGTAAGTCTCACCCCGTAATCGCTTGCTTCACGTTTAACTTTAAGATATAATTTTCAAGTTCTGCTTGCTTTTGTAAGCACTGTTGGATGAGCTACAATTGATGCAACACAGCTTTTTTCAAAATTCTCACGATAAGTCTGACCTTACTCCTTGGGGTACGAGCAGTACGTACTTAGCGGGGGATTTTATTAATCAAACAGCTCACACAAACACTAACAGACAAAAAGGACACCAAACAAAACTGACTGCGAGTATGTATGCACAAATAATTTCAGTAACCATATCACTTTGTTAAGAACAAACCTTCTGGCAAATTTACCTAGCCAGTCTCAAAATCACCGGAATTATGAAACATTACCATGAGTAACTCAATGGTTCCGTGCTTCAACAACACTGTTCATAATGCACGCATCAACGCAGTAATAAAAGTCCAACATCCGTTTTTAAACTCCAACGATAAAAGATCAAAATTTAAAAGCAGCCGTCAGTTAGGCAATAATTTATCCACCGGTAAAAAGTTTTCGGTATGACCACAAAACAAGTGATTACCAAGATACAATATTTTACGCAAAGTTAAACAAATGTGTTTCACAACATGGATTGTGATGCATCAGAGCCAAGCAACTGCGAGATATAGCGATTGACAAAAATTCGGTTGGGATCCAGGTTTTCCCGTATCCGACACCAGTCCTTGAAATGAGGATACATTCTGACCAATTTGGAACCATCTACTTTATGCTCCTGAAATAAAAATAAGACATACGATTACCAACAATATAATTATAGCTAATTATAATTATTCCCATTTTCATAAGCTACTCTGTAGTAGTGGCATTCGTGTACAGTACTTACTAAACCTGAATGTCTAAACTAGAAAGTTATGTAATTAGCGGTATGATATCGTACGGCAGGTATCGGCACAATAATAACTTCAGTATTACCTTAGCCCAATGCGGTCTTCCGTCATGCTTTTCCATAAGGTTTTCGTAGTACGTCCATAGCTGATCCTTCATGATTTCCTTACCGTATGGTCTAAAGTGATGCACGAACACAAGTTCATGTAAGTTAGTTAAGTACATAGTCATACACAAAACGCACCAATATTAGATCTGCTATAAGTCGAATTTTCTCTAATGTTATGTATTGGTACTTTCTCTAATGTTATTGGTACTGGACAAGGGGTACGATTGTAGTCATTGTACCAAGTCTACCCTAGTAGTAGCTTTTATATGTGAAAATTTCTGAATTGGGCGTATTCGTAGTCTCGTACAAAACTGTATAAATTTTACAATGCGCAAGCCCAGCAAATTAATGCGTCCAAAATGTATCTCTTATGGTTAGCAAAGATCACACCACGCACTTCTGACGAAGAGCAAAAACTGAAATCTTCTCTCCCCATTGATGTCCCCTTTCTTTTTTTATTTGCAGTCCGGTAAGGACCTGGGTGCTGTAAAACAGCAATTTATGGATTTTACTTTTCCAAAATATGGTTAATTTCGACAGTTTACTGTCATCTGCCGTAAAGGCAAACCAAAGCCATTTCTGGCTAATTTACTATTTTCACCGAAAGCCACAATCGGAGCTCCAAAAGACTTTCTATCATTTCATGTACTGAGTCAGACATCATGTACTTTTCACATCAGTTTCAACATCAACTCATTTCAACATCAGTTTACACTATCGTAGTAGTCCACGGGCTGCCGTCGCCATTGCGGCACGCAACATGTCACGAATCATGGCCTGACGTCTAGTATTGGAGCAAATTTTCATAAACGATTATCAACAGCTAATTTCAGATCAGGATGTTAGATCAACGGTAACTTAAATAATAATTTTGGACATTTGAAAAGCGGCCTATAATTTGTAGAATAATATTCAAATCATGCTTTTTTGGTAGAATTAAGTACCTGAGGGCTGAGAACAAGCTACTACCATACTTTTCTATTGACCAGCGTACGTATAACACAGTTTTTGCAGGCAATCAACTTTGTACCAGAGCATGTAGCGCTAGCAAATCTATTTTCGTACGAGAAAGCGAGCTTTTTACATACAGTACTTCAGTTATTAAGTTAGTTCTTATCCTTTATCAATCACAATAATCCAGAATCAACTTTACAATATCTTACTGTAAGTCTGTAACGAGAAAAAATCGTTAACCGAACAAATTAATTACTCTAAGAAACCGAAACGTAAAGTCCAAGAAGCTTACAGTAACAGATTTGAAATACCATAATCTCGAATAACAATAATTTAAAAGTTTCATCACGGTAGCAGATAACCCATCAAACGTATAAACTTTCGCAAAACAGGTTCGCTAGAAATTAGTTTTGGTTCGGTAGAAACGTACCGGTAAACAATGATATTGATGAAGGCTGTATCCCGTCCATATGCCGGGCTCATGTACATATCGTCCTTCTTCACAAATCTGACTTCTACCGGAAAATGCGCCACTACCGTATCATCCTGTGTGTCTAGCCACTCTTTCAAATGCGTAACCGCTTCACCAGTCTTCTCTCTAATAAAATTAACGCAATAAATACATAATTTATAACTGAAGGAACGAAAAGCAAAAATGTTCAGTTTCTATGTAATTACATTGGTATTGCCCAGTCTGTCACAAACTGCTGGAACAGACAATCGAAATTGAAAATACGATAGCTGACATCGTCCACCTCCGTTGGACCTTTATGAAGATGGAATGCCAAACGATTAATATACGCTGTAATGCCTGGGATAAACGTGCTGCATGAAAGAAATGAACACAACAGATAAAAGCAAGTAATTAACCGAAACGTGAAAGTGAAACTGTAGTAGGATAAATATAAATAATTTTGTAACATCAAACTTACGGTACAAGCACAGCAGGTCGAAGATAAAGAAAGATATTTACACTTAAAAACAGTTAATCGCACTTACCTAACCCAATACAGAAATTCAATCAGATAAGTGCTTAAGAACAGAAGGATCATCCAAAACCTCTCCCAGAGCAGTTTGTCTTTGGTAATCTAAGCAATCAACAACAAATAATGCATTAATTTAACCGCATATATTTTTATGGATTCCCAATGGAAAACATATACCTGGACACGCCGTACCTTATTGTAGGGTGTCCGATTTATTTCGCACACGATGACATCATCCGTATGTGGATACCACATAAATTTGAAGTGTTCTGAATTTTTCAGGTGCTGATCCAAATTTGCCAAAACCTGTTACCGATGCCGATGTAAGCGAAAGGCGTTTAAAAAGTAAACGGTAACTGGAAGACTAACCGTACTCATTTTTTCGCCATAATGTTTTTGTGTTAAATTGAATCGAGGTTCACATTGTAGAGTTAATTGAATAACGATTCCCATTGCTCCCAATCCACATGCCGCCGCCAGGAATACCTCACTGTTTTCCTCTCGGGAACAGTGCAGAACTGTGCCATCCGCAATCAACAGATCTAATGCGGTGACCTAAAAAGCAGTGGTTCTATTAGTCTATTACCTACTCCTGGTAAAACAATAAATTTTTTCCCGAAAGTGTATGCCATGTTTAGAGTGCAAAGACGGAGATGGATACGAAAACAATCATAATATAAAGAGTAAAAGGAACTACAGATAAGTGGAAGTGCGTTCTGAAAGATTTTCCAGGTTTAGAAAAACTTCCCTTTGAAAAAGCCCACATTGCCTCATAAACTACATATGAAAACGAAACTTGAATTTTTTTTCGAACTTGAAACTTGAACTTGAACGTGAAGTTTCGATGTAGTATTACAGGCTGCACGAACTTACATACGAAGATAATGTGCCATAATTAATTCCACTCCCGTGCGTTCCGGTTCCGACGGCTCCACCGATGGACATATCCGAAACCGATGGCAAACTACAATATAATGCAAGGTAATGGAGAAAGACAAATAAAAACCACGTGCCTGATACTAGTAATTTCGAAGTCATCAAACAAACAGGTTTCCCGGCAAAACAACGATCGTAATTGGGGTTAACAGTATCGATATGTCGACAGAAACCGGAAACTGTATATGCCGAGTGCCAGAACGTTACCAGACATGAGAAATAATCACAGGGACCGAAATCACCTTGTGGTGATTTCGGTCCCTTGTAAATACGAGTATAGACGAAAAAAAGTAGCCTAATAAAAGCAATGTGTTGCTTACACGCTGAGAGCCAGTCCATTTTCTGTCAATAAAGGATTTAGTTCGTCAATCAACATTCCACTTTCCACCGTAACCTGGCATAACTCCTTGTTAACCTGCAAAACTCAAGAGTCAAATTTGTTACGCAAAGACCGTGGACTACTACTTGGTAGAGCACAGATGAAAATAAACACAACAACTGACACTGCAAGCATAAAAACAATAAATATTAAATACTGTACTTACTGTACAATATACAATCGTGCAACAGACATAATTATGTTAATTCAAAACTTATTAATCCGTTAAGTTGCAATTCAAATGAGATGATAAAGATTAAAATTACAGGATTCGTATGCAACAACCACCAAAAAATTACAAATCCGAAAGAAACCATGTTTTCTTAAAACTACTCACGCTGATTAAATGGTTCATTCTCCTCATGGATACCAAAATGTCATTAGTAAATGCGATATCCGATGGCGAATGCCCAGCGCCCATTACTCGAACAGTCCGCTTCTTGGATTGAGCATGAAGCAAAATCTAGCGTAAAAAATAAAAATCAAACAGATCCTGACCAATGCAGGCTGATGATATGACAACAAGTGCGTTTGCGCCACATTATAATTTTATAATTCTCACACTTATGGTTTATTTGATTTTTCTTACCTGCTTTAACTCATCCACATTGGTTGGTTCACAGAACATCTCCGGTGTGCAGGAGAACGTCTTGGACCAGTTGTAAATATCAACTCCCGTCTTACAAGGAAAGGAACTATCGCCGCTTTCCATGATTTAAAAAATTTGGAATTATGCAGTTATCGCGAATTTGCCGCGCGCACCACGATCATGCAACAATCCACCAACGAAAACCACAATGTCTGGCACGGGGTATGATGTCGGCAATTGGAACCAAACGAGATAGCTTGCTTTATCGACGAAGGATGACGAACACCGAAAAATGCACCAAGATTCAAGAACTGAAAGTTAGTGAAACTGGTCTTGATCTACCGTCTCGGCGACAGGTAACCGACTCTGAGAGGCACAGGCCGCGATTCGCAACTGCTTTGTACAACTACACTGCATAAAATTATGTTTAATTGTAATAAGTAGATATAGAAAAACAATTCGTAATCGACTGTAAGAATGCCACAGGGCTCGGTACCTGGCACACGAAGTCTATTGCGCGATACGATGCAGCAAGCGCAGAGATAAAAAAGTAGCAAAATTGCTTTGTTGTTCGATTTACAGTAAGAGATGCGTTAAAATTTTTACTCTATCGTGTGACAAGTGACAACTTTGACATTGCGCAATGACACTGTACTTTAATCAAGCAAATGCCGGCTAGCTGGCAGCTGGTGAATGAACAGACATTCAACAGGAAGCATGCAGTGTCAAGGTCAGCCGTTAAAATGCTTAGAGACACTTCTGAAAAATCAAACCTAAGCAAACAGCATAGCTAATAAGCTTGTTAATGCATAAACAATGTGCAAACCTAAGCAGTTTTAAAATTTCGATAGCAGAAGTTGCTGCATAGCAAGAATTAAAAATACTGGTGCACAGACAAGAGGAAATACCATAATCAAGTACTGACATAATTAAATATTATTAAGCCTTATTAAAGATTTTTGGCGTTGGGAGACCTCATTTTTGGTGCTTTTCGGTGTTCCATGGAATCGGGAATGTAACTGAATCGTGCCCTTTTGATCAGATGGAGACACCCGGAAACGATACGGTTAAGTTACCTATGTAAATGCAATTAAGGTGACCACTTCATTCCCAACTTTCACTCGGAATTGGAGATTTACAGCGTTTCGCCCTAGTAGTGCACGCACCGAAGATTAAAATTTAAAAGATAGTGAAAGACTGCGATTTGCGAATCTGGTCACTTAAAATTTTGTCGTCCGAAAATATTCATTGTATGATGTTATGTCACAGAAATGATCGCCTTCACACAATATAATAATTCGCAATCTCCGCACCGGAAAACGTCCTAGTCTTATACAGACATAAGCTCAAGTGCTGAGATACGACATGGCGATTACATGCGTACTAAGTAGCATGGGGAACTCACAAACGCTTGCAAAATACATTTGGAGGCTGGAGCAGCTATAATCCAATAAGCCAGAACACATTTCTTTCTTCCAAAACTTTATTTATTCAATCTTCTCCATACAACACGGAGCGCATTTGAACTACATGTAGAGAGGAGCTTCTGGCATGCCAGCCCCAACTATCATCCAGAAAACCCACACCGGCACAACTGTCGAAACTTCTTTGGTCAAAAACAACAAACTGTATCTTATGACTGTTAAAAACATGAAAATTATTCAACACGCGACTTTGCACAGTTCGAAATGGCCTACACCAATCAAGTCTTTTCATCTCCGTCCTTTTTCTGAAAGGGTAAAGTACCATACGGTACGTACTCTCCTGCCGGTTCCGTAAATTTCCTCCGCTTTTTCATTTGACCGGTTTTACGAAACTCTGCTCGTTTTTCCAAATATTCCTGTGTGCATTCTTCTACGAATTCAGGATCATGATACCTGCAAAACAAATGTGGTACAAGCAATCGCACTGTGGAACAATCAAAACTAATATTATGACATTGTGTTATGTTTTTAGGGAAGAAGTACTATACTAAAGAAATACTACAGATACTGTATACTAAGGCCTTGTCCCGAATTCAAAGCGAATCTCGCTATGGTACGGTTGCTCAACCGCACCAGGTGGTGGTATGCAGTGGCCACGCCTATAGATACGGTACGCGAAGCCACCTCGCGAGGTGGAGTTGCTGTATCGCAACGAGATTCGCTTTGAATTCGGGACGAGGCCTAATACTACAGATACTACAGATCTGTATAATAAAGAAGGCCCCACTAAAAATACTACAGATCTGTATACTAAAGAAGGCCACACTAAAAATACTACAGATCTGTATACTAAAGAAGGCCACACTAAAAGAAATTATTTTCCAGTATATTTTTGACAGTTTGAAAATTTGCTCAAACGAAAGCATTTAAAGAACGCAAACTGCACTTAAAAAAGTAAAAAGGCAAAAACCGATTCCGATTTTGCCTTTATATCTAAACGCACCATTTATTAAAACAGCGCACCATATCCTTATTTTCGTTTCTGCATCGGAAAACGATCCCCAGACCGGCTGCTTTACCGCATGCCCTGAAAGCTTTAAAACATCCGAATTAACTAAAAGTTCGACAGGTACTGTATGATGTGATGATGCCCTTTTGTCGTAAGAACAACCCAGAAACATATCAACTATAAACCCGAAACCGGCATTTCGAATACATAATTTATAAGCTAACCTAGGGTTTCTCTGAGAATAGCGAACAACAATTACAAAAAGTATCCAGTGCCAAATAAAGACACCATTATTAATTCGTAAGTTTTACAGCTACTCAAATCGCACGCACATACGGTAAACACCATTCAATTACTGTATCTAATCTGCTGCGTGTTTGCAGGCTGTTTTACCATCATAATATTCCCGACATTTCTCGAGCCTAGTGCGATCGCGGATGATCATAGGAACCATAACATCTTTCTCCACTTTTCTTAAAGTTTTGTCGTCCGGATCACCTGCACCAGTGAAAAACGTCAGTAAATTAAAGCTTCCCGTGGAAAATTAAGCATGTCAATCTGCCACATCCCAACAGCGAAATGACTCTTGATGAAAATCATGAAATGGCTTCTTAGTAGCTTGAAAACATTGCCCGCTTTTTACTGTTTTCACAAGTACTCTTAAGATGCAGCACTATTGCGATGCAATACAGATTATAAATCACTACTGCTGATAACTAGTGACAAGTCAATTATTTCAAGCTGCTCACCGTATCCCATGGGACCTCCAGCTCCTTTTTGCAGGACATGTCGATGCCTGTCGAACTCTTGTTCAAATTCCGAAGCAAACTCTTCAGACTTCCTAGGCATTTCGAGAAGGAACTCAAACAGTTCTATGCTCAAAGCTGAGATTAGATCATAACATGAAAAATTGAATACTTAATAGTTATTACTGCTTGCAAAATTTTTTACAACCCGGACGATTGCATGCGCAGCAAGAGTTACAGTACAGGACTGAGAAATCAATATGGCCACTTTCAAACTACGACGTTGTCGGCACATTCGAAAAATAAGATTAGTACTGTACTAGAAAATGAAAAATCGCATTAAAAATTCAAAAATAACATTCTAATTAAATTTAACATTATAGATAATTATTCGAATTGTTAACGAAAACTCAACTGGTTTAAAAGCAAGTATTGGCCTATGTTGGACCCTGCTAACAGGGAAGTGATAACCGGGGTATAAATCAAAGTACCCAAGCCGCACTTCTGCAGTGCACGAACTTAATCCCCGGGGTTGACATTATTGTATGGGCCAAACCGCACAGTCACTCTGAAATTATTTTTATTTTCTGGTGGAATATTATTGACGAGAAACTGGAGTTTCGCTCCGCTTCCTTCGTTTGTGTATGTGTAATTCTTTTTTCTTTTACGAGCAGTCATCTCGATTCGTTAGAAACTAATATTTCTGGATCACTGGAATTCCTAGTCCCACTGGCGAATAACTGCTCTGCTAATTTTGTGAGATTCGATTGAGTTATCGAAGTGCGGAACAAACTAGTACTTGCAGTAATTAAAGCCCTGCTTCTTTACCCGTCCATATACAGATTTCCTGTTTCTCATCGAATTTAAACTGCTGAGCCATTTTCTCAATTTCCGTCAGAATGGAGAGATTGTTCCGTCTGGGAGCCGGAGGTCTGCCTGGACTTCAGGTAACCAGATTCCGTTTTGTTCGTCTTATGATTCGCCTCCATCTGCCGCAACGATGCTTTATGCAATGTAGAATGCAGGACCTCAAGGCGATACACCGAGCGTGGACACTGCGGAACAAGTTTACATCTCTTCTCTGGCCCTTTTAAAGGTATTTACCTTTCTGTTATTATAGCCGCTTTTCTTCTCCGTGAAGTCAGCGTAAGTAAGTAGATTAAAGAAGACTTACACTTCGGCGTGTATACTGTCTCGTTCGCATTGTTGTTAAATGTATGGTGCTTAGTGCAGACTGTAAAGGATTTGAAAGTCTGGCAAAATAGTGTGGTGGTCCTTTTTTCCATAGAACGTCCGGAAATTTCTTACTGTATATAGCGTGTACTTTACGATTTACGCTGATCTTATAGCGGTGTGTTTATGATTGCAGATGTTGAAACACGGCCGGGCTGGTGTTCCTATGGAAGTCATGGGTCTGATGCTGGGCGAATTCGTGGACGATTATACAGTGCGCGTTATCGACGTTTTTGCCATGCCTCAGTCCGGAACGGTAAGCGGTGCGAGTTTGTTTTCGGTGTTTGTCGTACCATAATATGCAGGTTTTTTTTGTAAGTTTGTTATTTCTCACTTGCGGCACCTTATGGGTATCTCTTTGCTACAAGATTAATTTACCTTAGACGTTATGATTCTGCATTTGCGAGTACGTATGCCTTGCAACATAGTGTATGGTTTTCGTGTTCCAGATGATTCCCTAATTTGGTTACTATCTTGTATTGTAGGGCGTTAGCGTGGAAGCCGTGGATCCTGTCTTTCAGGCTAAAATGTTGGAAATGTTGAAGCAGACGGGAAGGTGAGTTGATGTGGTTGTTGTCGTTGTAGTGGTGCACGTCGCAGGTTTGTTAGGTACTATTGAAGCGCTGGAAATGTTGTCATGGATGATTTCACTTTTTTAGGCCGGAAATGGTAGTCGGGTGGTACCACTCTCATCCTGGTTTCGGCTGCTGGTTGTCAGGTTCGTAGATCTTTAAGCTTAAGCATGCTTTTTCATGTGATCTAGCATTGTTTGTGTTGCTGGATTTTTGTGTCTGCACTCTGCACTGTCCGGCATAGGTCTCAAAAGTTAAATTATTTCCGCCGAACTTTCAACTAATCGCCGTCTTGTAAATTGAGTAATCTTAATAATTTAGGAGTGGATATCAATACGCAACAGAGCTTTGAAGCTTTATCCGATCGAGCAGTTGCTGTCGTGGTCGATCCCATTCAGAGTGTAAAGGGAAAGGTGGTCATTGATGCTTTCCGTCTGATTAATCCTAACACTGTCGTTTTGGGACAAGAGCCTCGTCAGACGACGTCTAATATTGGACATCTCCAGAAACCTTCCATTCAGGTAATAAATTAACTAATTATATTGTTTTCTTATAAACATCTATAATACTTATTATGACTTGACTTCGATTACAGGCACTTATTCATGGTCTCAATAGGCATTATTACAGCATCGCCATCAATTATCGAAAAAATGAACTTGAACAAAAGGTGAGTTGGAATGCATGATAACTACTATTTGAAATCTGTTTGTGCGAAATTTATTTCAATTCAGTTGTCGCGTTAATTGATTTACTTTACTTCGTAATTTTTATTTTTGTAAAGTTCCGTTAATTTGTTTTTGATATCGGATTTTTGGGTCTTTGTTGAACAGTACAGCCCGTTAAGTTTTCCCACGTTTGGCTTTCCTTGGGAAAAGAAAACTTTTGTAGAATGAGTTAGATACCTACTTATTTTGTTGTGGACTACTGCTTGTCACACTCTTGAGCGTAGTTTTTTTAATTTTATTTGTTTTGTATAATTGTTTTAATTTTCTTTAACAGATACGATTAATTTAACAAATATGTTTCTGGTTAGTAAGTACTTAACTAATTATTCAAAGTAAGCACTTATCAAGTTGTATTACCGTGCCTGATGAGTGACTGCTTTTTAGATGTTGCTGAACCTCCACAAGAAGTCATGGGTGGAAGGCTTATCGTTGCAAAAATATGAGGAACATTGTGCTAATAACGAAAAGACTGCTGAAGCCATGGTTAAGCTGGCGAAGGACTACATTAAAGTAGGATTATTGTTTTGCGCTGGCGGTGGCTGTTTGTAATTTTGTTTTCGATTAGGCTCTGGACGACGAGGAGAAAATGACCCCGGAGCAACTTGCTATAAAGAATGTGGGCAAGATTGATCCAAAGAGGCATCTCGAAGAAAAAGTCGACCATTTGTTGGTGCAAAATACTATTCAGTGTTTGGGAGCTATGGTTGAAACTGCGATTTTCAAATAAGTCGGCATAATGTTAAAATATCTGATTTTCTACTTGAAATTGAAGATTTGTACACTCCTGCTGCATTATCGTGCATTTTCTCACTTCTTGGAACCTTAAAAATCGTTGAACAGTTTTGATGACCTGCAGGACTTGTTTCTTGGCAACCTATTGGATTTTAACAAAACTTTCAGTTTTTTCCGCGCTCACAGTACAGTACTTGTAGAATTAACAAGAATGCGCTTGTATTTTAGTGTTGAAGAGATTGACTTTATGCACACTTACATAATACTGCATTGGTTTTTAAATTGTCCGACTAATTTTTCATAGGTTATGACTTGGCATACTGGGCATCATTATGATGAGGGAGCCCACGAAAGGCAACACCGTGCCTCGATAGTAGAAAATCTACCGCTGCAAGAAAAAATTCGTAATACGGAAGTTGAACGAAAACCGATGATGATTCCATGTGTTCAAGCAATGTTTACATTTGAAATTATCATAAGTTGCTTGATGATTGGCGCTCAAACCATCGGTTAGTTAAAGTACCGTCATCAACTACGGTAAGGAAAGTTGAAGTTTTTTTGCGCGACAATACAAAGTCACTAAAACGTAGCTTGTGCAAAAAACCTTACTCGCATTAATTAGTAACTGACTAACTAGTAACTGTTACGTATTAATATTTTGTTACCTAATAAACCACTACGAGTAGGTTTATTTAGGCAATTGTGACAACACAAACCGTTGCTGGTATGACTTTGTGGTTTCGAAAATACTCAAGAGTTTTCAAACACTAACTATAATAACATTAATTTTAATTTTTTGTTATTTGTTACGGATTTCTTTACATGGAAGCATATGTAGAATACAGTTTTTCTGGTGCGCAAGAAGCACAAAGTTCTACAGTATGTAAGTGCCGCAATCATGTGTGCTACGTACAGTACGTAAACACAGTACTTACATATCTATTCCTAATCTGTGCCCTTTGTGAAGTGCAGCCTCCAGCTTGATATGGTTTGGTGGAGATTTTATTACCGCTGGATACACAATGGACAAAGGCTATCCCGGTGTTTTCGCTGGCATAGCGCTGATGTTGTGTATAAGATCCTTTAGGAGATTTATAACACTAGCAGAAAATCAAGCTCAGAAAGTAACGATGGATATCACCCGCGTGGACGGCGGGCACATGTTATGGAGCAATACTGAACTGACCAAATTACAATATTACTCCCAGGCTATAACCTGCATTGCGCTGGTTATTGGTGCACTTTTTTGTTCGATTGTTGGTTTATTAGAATCAGCGAATTTTTTGCTATCAGGATCTGCCATCAGTGACGCCAACTGGCGAACTGTTCTGGTCATTGCAGCCATGCAGGCCTTACTGATTGTTCCCTGTGGAATTGTGGGACTAAATTTGGCTATACAGGGTTTTATCGCTACTGGCACACTGGGTCATCGGGATGGCGATAATAATTATCCGCTGATAGCGGTTACGGACTGGACGCGCACTGCGAAACCGCTACTCATATGGCCCAACGCGGTCCATCAACTGGAAACCGGGACAACTTACGAAATTTAGTAAGTATGTAAATCCGCCGTTCTGCATATTCTGCGTATTATACGTACTTATTATTTATCTTCAATCCCATTAATGATTAATCTGATGTGTAGCAGTGTACTGTACTGGTGCATCAGCAGCACGTATACAGAAATGTACCGGTTCTTTTTGACGTCATAATTTACCGAAGGTATGAGTCGATAGTCAATAAATGGCTATCAAAACTTTGTTTCTGACGGTTAGTCGTCAGTCTACAAGTGGTAATAAACAAACAGTAGAAGATTCTCCATACTAAATCAGGCTTTAGTACAAGATAGATCCATGACGTAGATATCATGTATGTGGCCTGGACTAGACCAAATTACGGCAAAACGTTCACCAACTAATTTTATTGCTGGACGCTCCAACTTTCAAACACCACATACGTTACGAACCAGACGGTACAAATGTTCCATATGAAGTACTAAACAGCGAAAAAGTAAACTTCGCTTCTCAGTTACAGGTAATTGATAATCTACGCACTGGAATCGGAATAGTAGTCTAATAATTCTCAGCATAGCCTTCAAAACATACAGGAAAAACGGTCGCTAACTGCAAGGACATAAATCGAAGAAAAGCATTAGCAACACGAGCGCACTAAAAAAACAGATTAGTATAACCGAAAACAATACATGAGTGCATATCACCGATATCAGCTCTCAGTCAATAATTATGGCAATGATAAAACTCTATCGTCAGTCGTCATAAGTTCAACAGCAACCGGCTGGCCAACACCGTCGTAAATCGTACCACCACAACCATAATATCACTTCTTCCTGCCCCCTATCACATCCATCACTTCCCCTCCTTCCACCTCCTGCACATCACACACCCGGCGATATTTCTTGTAGGACAATGAAAACGGTGCAATCAATTTCTTAAACTTGTCATATGAGATAATTTCCCCCTGCTCTTTCCCCAACTTCTGTGGCCGCCCCATAAACAGTATGCGTACCCATTTCTTGTCCTGTTTGTCCGTATACAATTCGAAGACAATATCCGCGGCAAACGGAGGCCAGTGTCCGTCAAAGAAACCCAGCGTCAGCAATAGCGCCATCATCAAAGAATCATGGGCGGAGTAGACAAACATCTTTTTCGAATCAGTAACCTGGCCGGCCGTATCCATGTTGGCGGCCACCATGTGCAGAACAGCACCGCACGATAAGGACAGCACAGTACTGCGCTTCTTTTCGTCCGGACCGGACACCATCAGTTTTAACATCTCGATGGCATGACTGTCGATCTGATTCCACATTTCCTTGGCTTCCGGGGGAATATACAGCCCTATTGACAGAATGCCATTAGCCTTCGTACAGCTAAAAGTCCAGTATACGGTAAGTACAATCACTCTTAACAATAAACTGAAAGTAATTGGTCCTTAATAAGCCTTTAGGCCAGCCACGCTGGCCCACGCATGTCAAAGAAATCAAAAACTGAACTGAGCATTTCAAGTAGTACTTACTGCAATAATGCAGTTTAGCATTGAAGAACGGTACCACTTTGACAACTCGAGTACACAATGCAATACCGCGAAATGATGACAATATAATTTATGAAATACGAGATGCCTAAGGAGATTTATTGGTTACGAAGCAGTCAGATAATCCATTCACTCAAATAACGTTTTTTTCGAAACCAAAGTAAATTAAACAAACCTTTAAAATACAACATTAGATCGAAAAGGATGCAAGCTGCAATTTGACATTCGTAATCTGATATTCATACAGTGTTAAATATCCAAATTTCAAGTACTGAAATTTGAGAACTAGTCACAGATTTAAGGCGTATTAAATTTAATAAACAACTTTTTAACATTGTGAAAACATACTAGTAATAAGCACTGAAAACATTTGCTGTGAATTATTTGGTTTACGTATACGGTTTACTGAACATATTTACTTATTACGGCGGAATGTTGCGAAACAATTTCGAAAATGCAGCACAACTCAATGAAAGCAAAACTTTGGAAACGAAAAAGCATACCATTAGCTTCTCTCGCACTCAATTCATCGCGCAGTTCCTGGTAATCCAGCTTTTTCCCATCATACTTCTCCGGAGTGTAATTTAAAATCTTTGTGTGTGCTAAACGACTCTTCTCCAACCCGGGCATATCGTCGACCCACTTGTAGAAACTCTTATTGACATTCTTGAGAGCAATGCAGAAATTTACATTTGGATACAGAATTTCCTCCTCATCCAGATCCGTATGAATAACCACAGGCTTGGCGCCTTTTGCAGCTGCATCAAACATCCCACTAACCATCCACTGCGCGGATTCCACGGTGCGCAGGATATTAGTCGAACGCACGTACACCTGAGATTCACTGTAGGCCGGATTCAATAAACGGCGCTTTTCAATATATTCCATACGTAGTCGTCGGCCGAGATCAAACATCTGCTGCTTCCCCACCGTGGTCAGATGACCTGCTTTGGCACCGCCTGGAAAAACAATCTTCTGCAGTTTGTCATCGTGGGGACTGCGAGTCATGACTTTGCCGTCCATCCCCGTGAGGACGTACTGCACGGGAGAGGCCGGCGGGTTCGCCATGAGCTCCTTCGGCCACTGCACTCCGGGGAGGAAGGGGATAGGGCGCAGAGGGGTACGGGCGCCATGGCGGAAAAACACTTGAATACTCTGCAACTTGAGATCGTCCAACGGGGGCGCACTCTGGCTTTGGAAACCGAACAATGAAAACGCTGAGCCCGTGAAAGCTGTGCCGATCAATCCAGTAAACTTGTGCCGCCACATCGTATGGATAAATCTTTCTTCAACCGAATAAAACACCACCGTATGAGAAATTCACCTTTTCAGTACAGTACGTACTAAAAAATTTACAGCACTGCAGTCACAAATACAAAATCTACAGTAAATACAAGCAACTACGTAATCACACACAGCCACACGGAAAAGTTGAAAGGACTGCAAACACCAGAAACAGAATATTAATTTGACGGGTTAAATCAGAAAATGAAATGCTTGGCGGAAAAATCCAGTTAAAAACTAAAAATTTCAACTCCACATTTCAACTCCATTGTGACTAGACTACGGATCTGTGATAATGTGATTCCGTATCCATTCCAAATTACGGGAAATGGTATCCACAACTCACGCAGTTATCACGGATGTTTCACCCACCCTGTCCATGATCGCTGATTTCGAAGCGGAAAACAAATCACAAACCGGAAATGGAACAATACGGTAGAAAATTGTAAACATGCATACTCGTAGGCGGCAACCCTGACCTTATCGTTAGTAAATTCTCAGCAATAGAAATGTTAATAAATATTTCCATAACAGAATTTGGAAACCTGTGAAAGCGTCCAAATATATCATTGTTATTGAAGTAACAGTACTTGCAGCCGTACTATGTAGTTAGTATTTAGCAGTTCTACAAATACGAGCGCTTTGTCCTAATAGTTTTCGTTCCACAATAATTAACGTAAGTACTGTACTACGGTGTAGTATACCTAACTATGACTGTATTCAAACATTTCAATGAATTTCAGCATTAGTGGACAACTAGTACTGGAACTGAGTGACATTAGAAAAATGCGATAACAATGCGAGATAACAAGTAAGTAACAAATGCTGTTGCATTTCTCTGTCTCCGGTTAACTTTCCTTGACGCACCGAAGCCAAAACAACAAAGCCACATTTTTAAGATCGCTTTTTTTTACGAATGCACCGAAGACTTTCACGAATAATCAATGGATCAATATAAAACTATAAAACAAAAGTATCAACCGGATGTAACAGGAGTTTTTTGTCCACCTTTCGCCTTAGCTGCTCCTTTTTTGTTAGATTCTGCTTTCGTCGAATCACCAGCACCGCCATGCAGTTTCAGTTTGTTCTTCAAACCCAACAACACCGCAACCGCCTTGTCGATTTCTTCTTTTGCTGCATTCTGAGTTTTCAATGACCTCACCACTTCTCCCTAAAGAACAACCAATATCAACCACTGAAGTATAAATAAAGTATGAACCATTTACGCACATCTACAATTTCATTAACAATAATGTAAGCAGTATGCACTCTTACAAGTAAAGAAGAAGCCATGCAAACGCTAAAAGCGCATAAATATTCTGCTTGTGGGTTGTGGCCATACCAAATCTACCATGTAAGATGTCAAAAACGACAGTTCACGTAATTTAATTAACTCTCTCGATCCTTTCAACACGATAAAACACCGGCTGTTGCTCTTGGGCACCAACAAAACAATAATGTGAAGTTTTTTGTGTCCTCTCTTTAATTATCAAATGAGCGATAACCAAAAAACATTAAGCGAAATGCATAAATTACAGAAACATCTGATCTAACTGTAAGACTCTTTTTTCATCCTGGCAAAATTTAACGCTAAAGTAAGTCAAACGCAATCTGTGATATTAATACCGTACCTGCGATGTTATTTCCTTGTTCAGCGCCTCAAGCTCCTCCGGACTTAGTGCCGCAGCTGGAATATCTGGTTTAGGCGCTGGCTTCCCGGCGAAACGTTTCTTCAAATCTTCCACTTCCGCGCTCTCAATTCTGCGGAATAACGGTCCCGGTGTGCCAATCTTATGTCCAGCTTCGAGATGGCAAATCAAGTATTCCACCAAATAGTAACAGCTATCCGGGGCGTTTAGCTGCTGTTGGATGACCTTACTATAATGCGGCATAAACGGCAACAGCATAATCGACAACTGCAGACTGATATTTGCCGCTAAACCGATCACAGTGCCGCCACGAATTTTCTGCTCGTCCGTGCCCTTAACGAGAGCCCACGGTTGTGCTGCTTGCATCATCTGATTACCCAAACGCGATACGGCCAAAATATCCCGCAATGCTTCCTTCAGACAGACCTGCTCCATGTTGCTCACATATGCGGCAATTTCACAATTAATGCTGGCCAGCAGTTGAAAATCTTCGTCAATTAACTTCATTTCCGGGATGACACCACCGAAATTCTTATCTAAAAAGCTCAGTCCGCGATTAATAAAGTTGCCAATGTTGTTTAGCAGTTCAGTGTTGTTCTTCAGCACGAGATCGGCCCACGAGAATGACGTATCTTGGTTTTCTGGACGCACGAAAAGAAGATAAAAACGATAAATATCCGCATCGATGCCTGTGGATATAGCGTCCGTTCCGAACACACCCACTCCACGACTTTTCGAAAATTTGTCGCTTTCGTAATTCAAATACTCTGTAGCGCTCATGTGAGTGACTAGGGTGTAATTATCCTTAGCTCCAAGTAAGGAGCACGGAAAAATCACGCTATGGAATGGGACGTTATCCTTTCCCAGAAAATTGTAGTATTCAACCTGCAACAACCATGCAGAATTATTGCCGCTGACTAAACAGTCAACAGAAGAAGTACCACAAATATTTATAGACATATACTGTATATCAATTACAACGGGTTCGTTAGATTACCATTTAAATGGCATGTAAATACACAGCGGAAAAACTGCAACACAGGGAGCGACAGAATATCATAAACAAAAATTAAAAGCGCTCTAATCCCATAAAACCGTTTTAACAGGCGAATAAATCACACAGAATTGAATCTATCCAAAGCATGCAGTGGGCATAACACACAACCCCGTAAAATATTCCTTCATCAAACAAGGGCGTAAAAAAGCAAAGAACTTCAGTTTGCATACCTGAGTCGGATTTTTCCACCATTTTTCCCAATCCTTCGTGTAATTCGCCGTGATCGAGATGTAACCAATTGGTGCATCAAACCACACGTAAAACACTTTCGATGTGTAACCTTCCAGAGGCACCGGTGTCCCCCAAGTCAAATCCCGCGTAATGCATCGCGGCTTCAAACCATCCCGCAGCCATGACTGCGTAATCAATTTCGCATTGTGCGTCCACATTCCCTTACCAAACGCTTCCTTTTCAAGATATTTTTCCAACTCCGGTTGAATTTTCGGCAGATCCAGGAACAAATGATCCGAAGATTTGACAACGGGGGTCGCACCGCATTGTTTACACTTCGGATTAAGTAATTCCGTAGCGTTAACCAATTTTCCACATTTATCACACTGGTCTCCGCGACAATCCGGATACGCGCACAAGGGACACGTACCCTCCACGTATCGATCAGCCAGGAATCGATTACAATTTCCTAAATGGACAAAAAAATGAAAATGTCGAAATCGAATTTTGCTTCGTTAAACATTTTTGTTAAAGTTCCAATGACCGCAAACTATTCGTATTTTTTACCTGATGTGTAAATGTTAACACTATCTACCTGCAAATACAAAATTCATCCCTGCCAAAATGTAATATTCAGAGACCCGCGAAGACAACCAAGCTGATGCAATATCACGTTACATCAGCATTGTACAGACTGTACTTCGGAATTCCGGAATTACTATCAAGCGAAAAAATACTCCAGCTCGTACCGCAGTGCAACTGTTCCATGCTTTCCGCCAATAATAGTCCATTCTTGTGCAGTTTCCAAAATATATCTTGCGCAATCTTAGTCTGCTCGTCCGTACTAGTGCGTCCAAACGTGTCAAAATCAATGTTGAACCAGTCGTAAACCTGCTTATGGATGGCATTGTATTTGTCACAGATCTGTCGCGGTGTCAGTCCTTCTTCGATAGCTTTCGTCTCCGTCGCCGTTCCATATTCATCCGTACCACAGAGAAACAGAGAATTGTAGCCCCGTAAACGGCAAAAACGCGAGAAGGCATCCGCCGACAGGACACACCCGATGATGTTTCCTAAGTGCGGAACATTGTTGACATACGGCAGTGCCGACGAGATCAGGACATTGCGGCCACCAGCCACGGGAAGCAAGGGATGGTCCCGTGGTCGTAACGGAGACGGACCTTTCTTCCCCTCAGACCAGTGACTGTAGGCCGCCTGTAACTCTTCAAGAGTGAAGGTTCTCGCAGGCTCTTGAGATTTTACATCGTCCACGTTGCTGGTAGCCATAGTGTTGGAACAGGCAGTATTAAACCAGTCTGAACAATCTTCAAAGAATTAAAAGGTAACAATTATAAGACACAAAACTGCACCACAAATAAATATTCTCAATAATCGTAGCTTCACTTTTCGTTTCGAAAAACCTGGCGGATAATTGTGCATTTGCTCATTTGCACTTTGCAGTTATTAGTTCTCATCATTAGAAATTGTTCGCATAAAAACGGAGTATCAAGTCATTCCGTAGCAAGCGCAGACTTATTTTTGGGGTGGTATCGTCGAGATAAATGACTGCTTTTTCTGGGGGCACTACTCTGCCGTAGACTTCGTGACGCCACAAGTCATATAAGTTGATATAACCCAGACTGGTCCCAGAGCATGCGGCGTTTGATTGCTGATGTTGTTGAATGTTGATTGTTGCGAAATGTACTAGTATGGTTTCTTCTTGTTCTTAAAAATTTTACGATAAATTTTGGCGTGGTACGCTTGCCGTGGGTAAATTTTTTATGGATTGCGCTATAGTCTGTCAGGTATCGTTAGTTCTTATCAGAATCCAGTGCTTTTGCGCACTTTCGTTCGGAGGGACGTGGGAATACGTTTTGCCTGGAGCCTGCAGGAATCAGATTTTGCAAAGAATTCTGGTAGCGCATCGATACGTGGAACCTACGAATCCCTGCTTCGCCTGATTTCCAGCGTTTGCTGAGGATGCAGCTCCGAAATTTTTGTAGGATAGTATATCCGCCATGCTGGAATTTTTTTCGACCAAATTTGATGCTCGTTGATCCCTTATTAGCGCCAGGTACAGCGTTGTTACTGACTCGCGGATTGCAATCGAGCAGTATAGTCATGAAAAAGAAAAACATCCTGTCGGATCCCTTGCCTCCCATACGCGTTAAAGACGCTGATGTGAAAGTATTATTACTCGGTGTGGACGATAGTACGATTGGCGTGATGAAGAAATCCGACGCACAGGCACGTGCCAAAAAGGAAGACTTGAAAGCGTACGGTATTTCCTTTGTAACTTGTTGCATTCATGGGATGTTACATGTTGCCATTTTCGCTGATTTGGGTATTTTTTAGAGTAAATATCAAAGAGTATCCGGCACTACAGGCCGCGTTGGACAGACCGGCGATTTATCCTGTTTACAAACTGATTTCCGGTGATGACTTGCACAAGATACAATTAGCGGATCGTGACAGGAGGAAAGCTGAGAAGATAGTTCGTGAGAAAATATTACAGTTAACCAGCACCGCGACGGACCATGATATTTTGACCAAAATCAAGCAGGCTGAAGAATGGCTGACCAAGGGCGATAATGTTAGGGTGGTGATTCTGGGTAAACCCGACGTCAAAGCACGCATGGTAAGGGAAACTAATATCTGGAAGCAACCGGTTTTGATATTTTACTGTTCCAGTTTATTTGTTTCTCGCATCGTTATTTTGTTAACCTTTTATAATTGCTGTTTACCGTACTCGTCGGGTTGTTAGCAGCTAATTTTCAAGTTTAGCTTAGACCGTTCAGTTCTGCCGATACGACGATAAAAAGAAAAAAAGGACATTCATTTAAAATCATAAAAGTTAAAGCAAAAGTAATTTGTGAGCGTGGTATAAGCTGATTCTGTCAGCTGCAGACGTTTTTTAACTGTTAGTTTGTTACAAATAGTTATCGTTACATTATCGTGCTTATTATGCTGTAGGTAATACAGATGGTTCTGCTAATAAGATCATATGCCTTGCTCTTGTTTTGTACGCCTTATTTTGATTTTTTTCAGGGTCAGATTTATGAACTTGTGTTAAAGCAGTTGAAAACACTTTACCATCCCGTGGTTGCGGATTTATCCAAAACTGAGCGGAATATTCGATGCCTTTTGAAATCAGTTGCAGTACCAGAAGACTCGAAGATTCCGACCGAAGAAAATCAGAAAGAGACCAAAGAAGAAGTACAGATAACTGGTTGAAGTGCTCTTATCTTGTAACTGTAGAAAAAGCCGTGTTTTTCATTGGGTTGTAGTTAAAGGAATGAATAACAACAAACAGCACGCTGGCATTTCAGAATTTGATCGCCATTACGCTACATGAATGTACTGTTTTGGCCGTTTAATTAATTGTAAGCATGACTACTGTATTAAAAGTTTAAAACTCAACAACAGATCCACCGTCTGTAATATATATACTTAAAACTTGCTATATATTTTTATTTGACTGCATTTAAATTTGGTATTTGGTATTGAATTTGGTATTTGCTGCTAAGTTTTGAGAGCATAGAGGGCTTTTTGCAGATGGTAGGATGGGAAATGAGGAAACACCATACTTGTGAATTTGTACATATGCATATTACCTTAATAATCTTATTGAATCGGTGCAGTGTTTTAAAAAAACCACAGCGCACAGTCTGACTAAAGCCGGCTGGCTTTTCTCTGTTCTTTAATGTTTCTTGTGATAATAAGCCAACGATGTTTTGTTTTTGCATTATGTTTTGTGTTTTTTTATTGTTACAAAACGAAAAGTTTTTCTGAATCTTTGTTTCGAAAATACGCTGAGACTGACTGAGACTTGGGAGCAATGTTGTGTAAATACGTACTTCCGGTGGCGTCCGCCTTCGTGGCAGTGAGTACTGTACAGTAAATGCTTGAGAGTGTCCACTGTCCTTATTTGTACTCATTTGTTTTGGTTTATTTTTCGTGTTTCGTCTTTACTTTAACTGTAAGTTCTGTACTCATGTACAATACTGCGTACGTAATTATCAACCGAATGCTTGTAAATCTTTGTTTCTTTTTCAGTTATTTTTAATTATAAATGTAGATGACAACGTAAAGGATCGCGCTTCATTGTTTCGGCCTTCGAAATGCAGTATCAGCCTACAATTATGCCAATGACATTGGACTTGTAAAATTAGCAGTTGAGTCGTTGCAAGTTGCTGTTAAGCCAAGATCAAGACATTTTGCCAGTTTGGACTCATTTCGTTCGCGTATTAAGGAATTCATTCTTTGTCACCGGGAACCTGTGAAGAACCTGTTGTGTTCACAATGGACGTGCTGGATTTTCCCGTATATGGCGACTATGATGACGGAGAGTATGAATTCTCCAATGAGCAGTACGAGTATGTGGATGTCAGCGATCATTCTGCGTATAATATTCCGTTCATGGAACTTGTGCGCACCTGCATCATGCCCGTGCTTACGCAGGGACTCAATGACGCCGCGGTTGTTTTGTTTTGCTGTTTCGCTAGCTTCACCGTGAGCTGTATTATTCCTGGTTAGTGATCCTCTTCTCAACAACGTGAGTCCGTGCTGGTGGACTTCCTAAATTGTTTTATAATCATTTTGTGTTTTCGGTAAAAAATCAAGAATTATAAGTGCATTGCCCTCACTGTGCGCTCTATAATTTTTGCTTCATGTTTTTTAGAATCTGCATTCTGGAGACAACGTGCCATAAACGCCTTTGCTGCACTATGTGGATTGTGCGCTTTATTTTCCGTGTTTGGAGAAGACTGCTATCTGCTGGCGCTGGTTGGAGCGTCGGGCTATGTTCTTCTCTGGCTTGGGACTGCGATGAGTGTTTTACAGTTTTTACAGCTACAGGTGAAATTGGAAAATAATTTTTGCAAACTTTAGTATTTACTGCTGTTTCATTTTTCTGTATGCGTATTTTTTAATATGATAGCAATCAGTAATTCTGTTTAAATTATTTATTGTTTTAAATTCGAACTGTTAGTCGGGTTCGGATTATGTAATCGATAACGGCATAAAGCTTATCATCGGCTTATATTGATTGAATATTGATTGATTATTTTTAAATAATCAAGCCCGTACATGATTAGCATTTACGGGCTTACAGCAACGCCTAAAAATGTGGTCTGAAAACAAAATATGAACAACTGTAGTCAAATAAAAATATTTTATTTGCGGGACCAGAACTTGAAAAATAAATTATTTTGTTATTTTTTCAGGGTTTTGTTGTAGTCGTCGTTGCTGTAACTTACGTCGTGCTGTTCGAATTCAAGTTTGGCAAAGCGACTGTCGTTCACAAAATCCGTGGCGCTCAGATGATAATCTTTATGAAAATCCTCTCCCTTGCCCACCTGGACAAACCCTTGCTGCCCAGCTTGCTTGAATACTGTGGATATATTTTCTGTCCCGGTACCGTCGTTTTTGGGCCTTGGATATCTTTAGATCAATACCGTCTGTGGTCAGCCAAATCGCATCTCCTGACAGTCAGAAATCTCATACGATCGCTGTGGAATTTTATGCAATCGTTTTGTCTTTCATTTTTCTGCCTTTCATGTTCGACGTGCTTGATGACATGGATATTTCCCTTTGTAATTAATAAATGGGCAGAAGCCTATCGAACAGCGGCAATGTTTCGATATTCACATTATTTCATTTCTTATTTATCGGAATGTACGCTTATTGGAATGGGAATTACGGGAGTGCCTGTCGTTAAAATGCTCAAAATAGAATTGCCGCGATCGCTAGTGGAAGTTGTAGAATTCTGGAATATTCCCATGCGGAACTGGTTGAAACGGCATGTGTTCTGGAATGTCCGCAAACGATTGGGTGTACCAGCCGCCTTGGCAATCACTTATGCCGCGAGTTCTCTTCTTCACGTGAGTTTATCCTTCATTGTCAGTTTTAATTCTAAAATTATTATTTTCCAGCATATTGTTTTGTTTGAATTCAGCTGTACATGAATGTTTTGTTTTTAGGGTCTAAATTTTCAGTTATCAGCCGTTCTGCTATCTTTGGCAGTTTTTACTTATGGGGAACACCGGTTGCGCAGAGAACTCTCAGAGATATACAGTGCCTGTATCCAAGCGCGATCGTGCAGAGAATGTCAGCATAAGAATACCACTAAAAATCCGTTTGTCATTGCGACAAACTTGGCTTTCGGTGTTCTTGCGATATTCCAGTTAGCATATTTGGGTATGATGTTCGATGCCAGTCCAACCCAAGAACAGGTGAGGAAATTACTCGTACTGGAAGTCTTGCTGACTCTTGCAGATTTTTTATAACACAGTTTTTGTTGAAGCCGATGTGATTGTGTGTAATTAATTAATAATAAAAATGCCGCGAAATTTTCCAGTTATTACTACTTACTAGTACATTTTTGCTTGCCCTTCCCTCTGTTAGCCCCTTTCTTTTATTTATTATGGTTCGATTAGAACCTGTTTGAGCGGCTTTGGCGTCGCGAAGTTTTTTGCATTTACATTCTTACATTTATGAGACGAATTATTACCGTCCAACCGAGGACACTTCCCATAAATATAAACATCAAAATAAACAACACACGAACAAATCAACAGGTTGCAAACACCGACTCACCGCTCACACTCTCGTAGTGGCCACGGGCGCGACGGCAACCACTGGTCAATACGAGTTTGGAGCGTGATGGTGGCTTTGATTTTACGGCTGATTCCCTCACGAGTTTTTTCAAGCATGATTTTCTGGAGCAGTTTTACGAAATTCCGGAACTTCACTGGTTATTCATTCGTTGTAATTTATTTATAGAATTATCAAATTTTTTGTTTTCATAAATATTCACCGCAAGCTTTTATTATGGATGAAGAATTATTCAGATTTACGCGCGACGTACGCGGTTTTACACATGTTGCATACTGTTATGTACTGTAGTTGCCAGTTGGAGATGTTGCACAGAATGCACGAGTATTTAAATTTAAGTTTTAGGTGATCGACTCTACTGGTACTGAAACAAAAAATTTCTGTTTTCTTTTTAGGGCTATGGGTACGAGCACACGCTATCAAAATGGTCTGCAATGGGTTTTTCTGGACACTACATTGCTTTGTTTATGATGGTGACGCAGTATTTGCTTCGATAAGGTTCCCTTTTAACGAACCACTTCTGCACTGCATTCCCGCCTTTTTCTCGTCTGCAATAATCTTTTTCGTATTATGGGTTTATGACTACTTGACGAATCTCCGAAGCTTCGATTAGCGTTTTTGTTGACAAGTTTCCCATGTCGAATGTTTTTTTATTTTTTTACAGCATATTATTAGAAAATTCTCACCAGTTAAAAAAATAGAAAAACAAATAAATCCCGTAAAAACATGCGCAGGTTGTTGACGCATCAGACTTTCGATATGGAATTAATCCAGTTGATAGCCGGTCTCACGTGGGAGTATACCGTCGGCACTAGGACATCACGGTTGGTTGCATCTTTGACAATATTCCGGCCGCAGGGCAACCTAGAAATGGAAACAATACTCATTAGCGGCGCGTGCGAAATGTTACTAAACTGTCTCAATAGGCTTGCTTAATGGGAAACATAAATTACGCTGTATATACATAACACGACATTGTAATTAAACAATTATTACGTACCCCCAGGATGATAGGCCAACGAGCGTGTAGACGTCTGGCACATCGGGATTCATCCGGCAGACCAAGGGCGAGCCGCCGTCCAGATCACAGGTATCGGAAGGTTTGGCTGGATTGTCGCCAATGGCGCAGATCATTGACTGATCCAGGAGAAAGTTTTTGGGAATAGCGGAAGAGAGATGGAGTCTGTCGGTACACTGGCGATTATCCGGCAACTCAACGATGACATTGACATTCGCGATGTTGAGAGGACCAATGTCTGCCGGTGTTTTTCCAGCTGTAAAAATTAAAGTAACGTTTTGATTTCGGTGACAGAGTAAATTGGCATTACATAAACATAAAGTACAAAGTATTAGGAGTATTATTCAGTCGGCATGCCACAGTCAAGGCCATTCAAAGTAATGTTGAGACCGTAATTTTCCGCTAATGCCATTAGCATAAATTATGTACTGCAGCACTGAGTTACGAAAAAATGCTGATTAATATTCTGATTAAATAACACGGTACACATTGTTTTGCAGAAACTAATCAAAAGAGAGGAAAGAATTGTGAGAACCATAAAGTCGACGTAATTACATCTCCATGGCCATTGTCTATGACATCTATATTTCACAGTGAAAATACATAATTTGAAACAAAATGACAGCAGTTAATCTTCGGGTGGCAAGATGCCTATCATACTGTTTTACTTTAAAGTGAACATTTAATTTTGACATCTGTCAACAGAACAGCTGGATACTGAAACTGTTACGAACAGCGTTTGTCCGTTCTGACTTATGAATGCATGATCCGGTTTGTTTCTTGCGTAATCTACAAACTGCACAATACAGTACGCGTGGTGTAATTGGTGTTACGCCGGCATAATGGTGCTGCTACTATGATACTCCACTTTTTCAGCTACAGGATGGTTGTGGAATGTTATCCGAAAAAGAACTGCTTACTTTCTTAATTCAAGGTTTTCTTGGATCTGCTGACCAATATCGTCAGAGACCAATATCGTCAGAGATTTTTACAGTGCTAACCTTCGTATTTTTATATTCTGTTCTACAGAACTAGTAAATAATACCTAAGTTGTAAAAATTATGATAAAATGTTGGAAGCAGTGTATTCCGCGTTTGCTTCACATGGATTCGGAAGTTAAACTGACGCAACGTCTGTGCTCTAGTTTTCAGAAACGATCATTTTTCATAAATATTTTAATAATTATTAATTATGATTCCTTACGTTCTGTTGTTCCATAGCCGCTGACCAAGCAGGATAATTTGCCGGACGCTTCCGTATCTAAGCTACCTTCCGGCATGCAAATTCGGCAAGTACAGTTGGTGTTAGTAATGGGTCTGTCCAGTTTTATCACGGCCATATCGTTGACTAAACTCCTGGGATCATAGCTGTCATGGAAATTCACATCCGCAGCCGCAAAGGTTTCTGCGCATTTGCCTTGAGCGTGAATGTTTTTCGAGCCCGTTACGACTGAGATTTGTTTCATTTCCTCCACGTCATTCAAGCTGGCAAAACGAAAATGACCCCAAATAAAGTAACATTATCATGGTTCGAAACTGTTACTAGTGTAATATAGACTGCCGAATGAAAGCGTTTTAATCGGGTTACAGTTCTTGAATTGGTACAGGAAATTTATTATGTAATGGTACTTATTATGAAATTTACCATGATACCAAATAATATGGAAATTTGCCATTAAGAACAGCGAAAGATTAATTAACCGTGCACTTAACGCACGGTTACGCACCAATGTCCAGCCGTCATGACATTTCGGGAATTGATCACCACTCCACCACAGACATATTTTCCATCGACTAGAATGGCTGCCTAATCAGAAGACGAATTAGAATAGGTCTGTGGTTCGCAAAAAAAAACTTATAACCAGCAAAACATTTCATAATTCTGCAACCGGGTCATCGAGCAGTATATGTATGGGTCTGACACAGACAGATTAATAATCCAGCCGTGGATAGCTCGATTGACAATTTATAACTTGGAGAAGAGATTAATCTCAAATCAGCTATCTGGCAGTCTGGCACGACAAAGTCAAAAATGAAAACAGATGCATTTTTAATTATCCACTACCTTTACAATAATTATAATTTGTAATCAGAGTTAGATGTACACTCGCAGATACGGTAATTATGATGATATATTAGCAATTTACATTTTACGCACGGATCTGTACATACTTTAATAGCCTATGATTATCTCTGTTCGAACTAATTACAGTTTGACACCGGTAAATGTATTCTTTAAAAATGATGTACTTATTTTTTCAACCATTCTTGAAGTTTGCCACCGAAAATCACTGTGTCCACTGGCGTACTAAATTAAAAATTTGATAGACATGTCTATGCTAGAGTAAAAAATCCGCCATACATTATAATTTATTTTATAGGCAAGCGGCACTGCGTATATTGTACGAGTATTTACTGTAAATGCTGTCGTTTTTGCTACTGCAGATAGTACGAAGAACAGCTATAATCAAATCATTTGTGAAAGTTACAATTGCAGTTGATGACTGAGCAATTTATAAACGTGCGAATGGCAGGGTAGGAAAATAGTCATTTTTTTTAAAGTGGCTTCACATTTTCTGCAACTAATAGATAAAACTTTCTTCAGATTAATTTACTACCGAAATAATTTTAAGGAAAAGAAACGCATGTATATTACATACAAATGGGCTTTCTAATTCAACACGATTCACCCTAATTTTAAGTGTTTATTTTTTGCTTATTTATTTTTACCTGCCAACAGATTTCATTCTGGAACGCTTCTAATCCACCCAGTATGCGCATCGGTACTTGGTCGAAGTTTTCTTCATCAGCGATACGCTGCAGTTCTCGTTGTGCTAATTCGGGCGTTCTTCTTAGACCGCATGGTATTTGATCAAAGGACGACTCGACAACATCTTTGGTCGACAATTTGAAGCAACACACTTCATTATTCTGACAATTATTTGACCTTTCTGTCCGTGCATCTGCACATTTCCGATTGATGACCACATCAAAAACATTGGCACATTTTCCGTTGATTTCGGTATGGTTAACCGGAATACAGATCCCACCGGTCAGGGGCAGGGATTGCACATTCTGATTGAATTGCACTTTGTTATTAACCATATCGCCAACTGTTAGAGGTGCAGAATTAATGCCGGGAAATTTCCCGCTCATATCGGGATCATCTTGGACCGGAAATTTATCACCTAATAATCCATGAATACCGGCAGCGGTTAACAGAACATCATCTTTATTGGCACCGGGTGATGGTGGCCGATTTAAGTTTCCCCCAAACTGGCGTGAATCTGCGAAATAATAAGAATACAACAACGATATACATCGTACGAGAACATATACAGGGAGGGTTACATGGGCAATAAACACTTGTTTATCTGTTGTGATAAATTAAATTAGTTGAATTACGTGCCTTGCGACAAAATTATTGACTGAACTGCTATCGTGCATGTAGAGTATTAATCATACGATAAGAAAAATGTTTTTGAGTATAATAACGCAGAACATCCAAAACACCAAATCACCGGTAATTCCAATTCCATATATATTACGTATACTACACTGCTTATAAAATTTGATAACAGTTTCAAGAAGTACTCACATGTACATGTTAGCCAAAAATTTTTATTGATCTGACGGCGCTAGTAATGGATTCGCCAATGATGCCATTACAAGATGCAAAATTGTAAATCAAAATAACCACCCGTATATGCCGCACCGACAAATTACTGTGAGCGACCCACAGCTGTACTTACTTATGACAGGCTTATCACGACTAGGAAAAGCACGGCCGGATGGATGCGCCGGAAGGGCGTAGACATGTGAGATCCAAGAGGCTGACAATACAAAAAAACTAAATAAAAAATCCATAATGAGCAAAAACAGGAGTGTTTTCCCAAAATTGACAGTGAGAGAACACATAGAGCAATCGATTGTTTTATTGCAATCGCATGGTTTGTCGCTCTGGTGATTATTTGCGTTCGATGAGAATTTTCCGAGATGTAAGCACCTATACAACGTCTGCTACTATTGTGCGCTGAAAGCGCCTTACAACAAGGTAAGACACAATTTTTCACGGACTAGAAATGAGTATTGTAAGCTACATAATAACATCTGTGACAGCGCCTCGTTTTTACTTTTACCAGGACTTTTACGAGACTGATCAAGTGCGTTAATATAAGTCTGAGAAATTCGTTATGAAATCACGAACGCCGCGTACGAAGTTACGAACTAATGATATACACATATACATCTGAAATTGCCCTAAATATGCTGCAGATACATGTACATCTGATTATTCTCATTCTTTGCCGGCACAATCGTCAGTCTTTGCCGCATGCGTACTTTATAAATATCGCGTACCTACCTACGTAGCACCAAACTTGCCTACGAAAACACTGCTACAAGTAAATTCAGCTGCCGCTTATTTTAGTATTTTATGCAGCGTTGGTAGATTTCTCCTTTATTTACGAAAGGTCAAGGCGAAGTCACCGATAAAACTAGCAAAAGTAGCGCGCTGGTTGAGAGCCAGGTTCCGTATATAAAGCGGAGTGGTTGACTCATCTCCAAGACTCCAACAAAATGCACCGTTGTCAGCTGTAGATTCCTCAAGCCATAAGGGATTTATGTCATAGTTTTCCCGTTTACGAGTAAGTAATTTGCGGCAGTTGCAATACGTGTTAGAGATAAAATCCAGTTGCACCTGCGCATGGATATATTATAGCATCGCCAGTCAGAGAGTTTTCCAATTCAACAAGAACAGATTCACAAGAATAAAATTATGCCATTCAAAATTTTAACATAATTGAGGTGAAGTTATAAAGTACAACAGTTGAAGCTTCGGAGTTCGGTGCACCCGAAAATGTGTCTGGACTCCGGAGAGAGCAGATGTTAGATGTGTTACCATCCATTTGTACTCGCGGTATAAATACTCGTATCTTGTCTGGAGGATTTGTCATATAACTGGACATTCGCCCGCGCTCGAGCGCATGCGGGTGGGGGCGACAAGTTTTAGCAAGATTCCGTTTGCTTTCACGCTCGAGCCTGCAGGAAACTCGCTGCAGTCTAAACACACTGGACTCGTTACGAAATACGGATGGTTGAGTGTTCTGTGGTACACTTTCGATTTCATTTTTTTACCGTTTAAAAAAAGCCGCAGGTGTCTTTAAAGTTTAAACCGTAACTTCCCTTCAGGATCAGTGGACTGTTTTTGGCGGACTATCAGCAATGCACCGCACCAGCAAAGCCCGAGCCTCATCTTCCGCTAATTCCTCTGTTGCGGATGGCGACCGATCGCGTGTTCCAACCCCGAAGCCATTTCTTCATGGGACAGTGATTTGCATCTTGCCTTTGAAATTACAGAACGCAAGACTGAAAATTCTTCATAAGCGTTTGGGCGAATCTGGAGCTGCTATTGTATCTTTTGATACAAAATCGAAAAACTTCCCGGATTGCACGCATGTTCTTGTGGAAGAGAGGGTTGTCTTTGACGAGCTGTTTGAACTTTTTGCTGTTTTATCTTTATTGAACCTGAAGGACATTGTTGGGAAAGCTGAGTTTGTCCGTATACCATGGGCGTCCAAGTGTCTGAGTGGGAAAAGTAAATGTCCGGAAGCAGAATTCAGCTTGAACGCGCAGTTTACGGTGAGAACTAAGAAGTCGGAAACTTATTTTTACGTATTACCATTATTCTCACTTACAGTATTTATTATTATAGTATTTTTACATATTATTCTTTTTTTTACTTATTATTCTCGTAATTCTTATGATTTGTGCGTTTTTTTCCGTCGCCTGCTTATTATTAACGATAAAGTAAATTTGCTATATATTTAAAAATTTTTTATCAGTAAAGCAGAACATTTTTCCTTACATTACAATGAGCTGTGTATCTGTACAGTGCTGTTCTCCAGGTTTTGATCGAGGTGAAACTTGAAAAGACGAAAGGTGTAAAGCGAAATCATTCTCCAGAACGGTCTTCGGAAAAACCTGCTGGGACGGTTAATGTCACACCGGTTTCTGTTGGTTCCGGGAAGAAAAAATGTCGTGCTGAAGCTGGCTCGAGTTCATATGAGTCGAGCGCGGAAGAAGCAAGCGATTCGGCAGATGGCGATGAGGATAATGTGTCGCCCATTGCTGCACGTCATTTGGTGAGTATTAAGTTTTACTGTGTGGTGGTGTTAAAAAATTGACTTTTCGCGGTTGTTTAATGGGTTTATGTTTAAGTTTTTATAATTTCGGATGTGTTTTTTTACTAGGGCAAATATGTTTGTTCGGAGGCGTCCTCATCGAAAGCGAAGAGTTTGAACGGACACATCACCGGGCCTCTTGAGGTACAAGTGGAGCAGAACTTCCTCTGCCATAAATATCTGCTGCTACAGTGATACTTAGACCCCAGAGTTTTACAGGTTCTGACACAGCCGTGCTTTGCAGGAATTAGCCAGTGTGTATAAAAATAATGGTGAAGAATTCCGGAGCATGGCATATGGGAAAGTGATTTCGTTTTTGAAAAATCATCCCAAACAGATTACGAAAGTCGAGGTACGCTGAATGGGGCGGTGGCATAGAAAACTCGGTATTGCTTCATAAAGGTCTTGACGCTTCTGCTTAATTTATCGCGAGCATCATTATTGTCCTTGGCATTGCAGTATGCGAAATAATTGCACAAAAAACATATAATTTCGTTTGTAAGTTTTCTTATTTTTTTATTACACCTAAAGTGAATCCTTTTGATCACTCGTTTATTATTAGTTTGTTATTTGCCAGTTGCCCTCGAATTTTGTGAACGGTGCTGCTTTAAGTTTCTTATAACTATAATTTGAAATCATTGGAAAACGATTTGCGACACATTTACAGTGTGATTCAGGAGTTAAATGGCTTTCGCAACATTGGACCTAGCATCAGAAGCAAAATAGTGGAAATTTTGGAAACTGGTGCTTGTCAGAAAGTGGAGGAAGTGTGCCAGGATAATGAATTCAATCAGGCAGTGAAGCTTTTTTGTAACATCCATGGCGTATCTTCGAAAACCGCTACCAAATGGGCTGCCTTGGTTTGTCAACAGTATGGTGTGATAGATGCAGTATTCTCATAGTACTTATTCGATCGTTTTACCTTATTGTTGTTGTTGCAGAATCTGCGAACGTTGGACGACGTGAGGAACACCGTTAAACTCAACGCACAACAGTCAGTCGGCTTGAAACACTACCATGATTTTATTGACAGAATTCCGCGCGATGAAGTAGCTCTCATTGAGAATACGGTAAAAGAGGCAGCGCTGGATATTCAAGAGGGACTAACCATTACAACATGTGGATCCTACCGGCGAGGTAAACCGACATGTGGCGACGTGGACATTTTGATATCGCATCCGGATGGCAAGTCCCATCGAAGTGTTTTTGCGCCGCTGCTCGAAAATTTGCATGCTACAGGTAATCATAGTTAAAAAATATTTTTTTTACAGTAGGTTTTTTCTCTTGCACAGGTGATACTGTACCTTTTTCAGTCTGCAGCGTATATCAGCATCTTTTAATACTCGTAGTCTGAAACTGCCGCTGCTCCTCTGTTGTGAAGGCAGCTAACGGTACATTTCGACATGCATAATCGTAATTTCTTTCGTTAGGTTTTTTGACCGATGACTTATCGATCGGTGAAGACGGAACACAGAAAAAATACTTGGGAGTGTGCCGCTTACCAGGAGAACTTCGCAAGGTGTTTATTCGTTCCCTTCGTTAGTTGTTTGGAATAACTTTCTGCATTATCATTTATAAACCCGAGCATTTTCCACACTGCATTTCTTGTAGCACCGACGCTTGGATATTATATGTGTGCCGTATAGTGAATTGGCGTGTGCGCTGTTGTACTTTACGGGATCGGCACATTTTAACCGATCAATGCGATCTTATGCACACCGATTAAATATGGCCTTGTCTCATCACTCCTTAAACAAGAATGTGATTCGCGTCGTAAGTGGTGAAATATTATATGTTCTAAGATTATAGGTATTCACAGCTGTTATTTGAACTTTTATGTATAATCTGTTACTACTTTTGTGACCGTTTTCGCTTTAAACCATGTACAAATTGTAGAAGCGGGAGAAAATGTGTGATGGAGAAGTGTTGCACACACCGACTGAATTGTCAATCTTCGAACATCTCGGAATGACATTTCTGGAACCCGTGGACAGAGATCATTGATCCCCGTATTAATTTTAAGTATTTGGACATTTTCGGCACACTTAGGATGATTTGTTAATACGACATCTGACCGGTTTAGAACGATCGCATTAGGGCAGCCTTTTAGGCGATTTTTCCGTTTGCTGAACTGGACGTTTTGGGCTCGTTTGTTTTATGGTTTAAAATTTTTATATTAAAGTTTATCAAGCGCTTTTTGCATGCTACTGTAAATTTGATTTTTTTGTGATTTAGATTGAGATTAATTAAGTTATTGCAACTTGGGATTTTTGTAAACTACGTATGTTCTTATCTTCAGCGTATTGCGTCGCAAGCATTTTTCGATGTCTTTAATAAACATCTTGTAGAATGTTTTATTTTGTTATACTTTTTCTGTCACACAATGTATTGAGTATTTTCTGGCAATAAAAAATTTCGACTTAAAGGTCGACGACCATGCCACGTAACACGAAACTCCCGGTTTCGGAAAATAAACTGTGCCGGTTAATGCTTGGATGGGTAACCGCTTGCGAACACCGGGTGTTGTAGGCTTTTTTTCTTCTTTTCAGCTATTTTCCATTCAACTAGGTAAAGTTAGTTTTGGAATTGTCCTTTGCATTTTGTATTCAAAGCAGTATTTTAGGGTTTCGTCACTGAATAAGCTGGCAGTATAAACCAAAGCTTTGTATACCGTAAACTGGTTACTGAAATACAAGGTAACTAAGCACCTGCAGTATTAAAGCACTTGTTGGCGCTCTGCCCAGTGCCCACCCATTTGGTGCAGTAACCAGTAGCAGAGCAGATCTCAATACACCAGCAGGACCTGCCAAGTGCCAGTACGTATCCGTTGTGATATTTCTCTAGTAACAGTCTTTTGGCTTGACTTTTATTTGTCACATTTTCCGGAGGCGTAGCGCTGTATAGTGCGTACGTCTAAAGGCAAGATACGTACGTTTACGTACGTACGTATATATATATGTAAGACTAGTCTTAACATATATATTGCCTTTAGGCATGGATTCAGGTCGTTTCCTATCTTGGGAACTGTTAAGGCCGGCTCAAGTTCTGAACGTAGCTAAGTATGATGCAGCTGCTCCACCGCACGAGATAGCTACATGAAGTGTCCACGCCGACAAATACGGTTCGCAAAACCACCTCATGAGGTGGAGCTGCTGCACCGTAACCAGATCTAGCTGGACTTTGAGAGTAGCCCTAAGAAAGTGTAAACTTGTAATTCTGTAACACAAGACAGACAAAAACGTAGCTCTGTTAATGTTAACACTGGACAGACAGCAATGAAATTCTGAGTTCTGTGACTGAGGAGACAGAAACGCTAATGCAAGGGAGATGCATGTTATGTGGAAGAAGGCAGGGCAATGGGCAATTGGACATAGCTGCCTTGCTGAAACTGGCAAAAAAAGAGTTAAGATTTGTAAAAAGAGTTAAAAATTTGCAAAAAACACTCACGCCTCCGGAAGTGTCCCGACGTTTACGAGGGTCGCCACGCTAGTGTTTTGAATTCGTGGAGTTTCTCAGTTGTGACTTGTTACAATGAGCGTAATTCGCAGATTTAGCCTAATGGAGAGCATTGGAATAGTTGTCGGTGGCTCGCTCGGAGCTTTGGCAGGTCTTGGTTCTGGATGCGTTAGTTTTTTCACTGGTAAGGGAGACTGTGAAGCTCGGGACTTCGGCCTGCTAGGTGGAGCAGTTTCTGGTGGCTTGGGTGGTTTGATTGTTGGAAAGCTTCGCTCCCGTAAGTTAAGCTCTGGAGCCGTGAAATGGGAGCTTATTGGTGCTTTCAATATGGGGACTGTTGCCGGACTAGTGGTCGGATATAGCGTCGGGGGAATCGTCTTCAAGCGTTTCATGGGCTGCCAACGCCAGAAACTACTGTAACAGACAGTCCCTAAGCCTCACTTGGACAAAGTCCATATTATGCATGTGCAGTCTTTTCGATTTACCCCTTGATTATTTGTTGCATTGGTTCTCATGTTTTGCAAGCTGAGTTTGTTACAAAATCCATATCATCGGAAATAGGTTTCCGGTATGCGTATACGATAATTCTCAACTGAATGACGAATCTGGAAAAATAAAAGTTTGGCTCAAAATGCGTAAAACAGCAATTCGTAAATCATAGAAACCCACGATTTAGGGTGACTATAGTCTACAGACTACAGTTATGTGAGCGAAGTGTAAAAATTAAAATATTGTAATTTAGCTCCATCAGTTCAATCGAAAAAACTCGTATGACTCGTATCCAAGATTCGCGATTCACATTCCCCGGTCTTAACATCATTCTAAGTTTCTAACCATAACTAAAATCCATAAGTGAACGTTTTTCCTTTCCATGGACTGCAGAAATCAGTAAAGAAAGCTTGTATTACACCATTATCACGTCCTCCGCCTTTGAGTTTGAGAATTTTTTAACAAATGTCGTAGAACAAGCATAAAACTTAAAAATTCAGAAACATCAAAACAAAACGCAGAATACGCAATCCATGGACTTCACCAACAAAGACAAGAACATTACAGAACGCGAGCATGCATTATTGCAACTCTATAGATGCCTGAAAATTAAAACTACATGTGCAAGAAAAATGACAGTACTGAAATGACCTGGTCCATAAAACTGCGAATGTCACAACGGATACAGTTGGCGTCCAAAATCGGATAACCAAGCAAATAGGAAGCTCTAGAAATTATAAATCAACAAAAACAACGCAAGCAAGGTCAGCTGCTCGATGCAAGAAATCAGTTATTTTCCCGAAGAACCGAAGTAATAAGGCCGCGCCTGAAACGCCACATTGGTGCTCTGCAAATGCGTCTGATACGCTCCTTGCGTAGGGTATGTCTGCGTTGAAGGGGAAGCCCGATAAGTCGCACTTGTATTATAAGGAAGATTACTGGAAGACGAGTAGTTGCCGTAGGATCCTGCATCAATATATTGCCGTGATACCACACCGCTCATCGAATGATTGCTGCCGGACTGAGGAACGGACATCCCCAGCTGTTGCTGCCCATGTGTCGGTGAGACCATTCCTGTCGCGGAATTCCGTCTGATTAGCAGACGCACCAGCGTGCCACCACGCTGAATCAGTTCTATTGCTTCACCGTGAGTGAAGTCCTTCGTGCTGATCCCGTTAATTTCGATGATTTCGTCACCCACTCGCAGACGCCCATCATCGGCTGCCGGTCCATTTTCCGCTATACGCAGAACAAATAACGGCATGTGAAATTCCTTCCCACCCCGAATACTAAACCCAAAGCCACGGGTAGCACGCTCCAGTTCGATTAATATATATTCCACTTTACTGTTGGCCCCGGTTGGCTGCGGACTGTACGGAACAAAGGCGCCCTCCGCTTCTTGCCGGTAAAATTCGTCGAAGCGCTGCTGGGAGTTGGCCGAAACAGTGCTGGCATCATCTACATTCAAAATTTGGAATTAGATAACATAGTAACATACTAACAGCAACGACATCCCGTGCGCTATTTTGAGCAAACACAACCAAAACATTCAACACGAAAATACTCAACGAATCGGCGAGCTTTCCATACCAGGCAGTCCGCTGGCTTGTGACATAATCGTCAGCATAACACTTGTTCCTGATTCCTTGATCATCTGTACAATTTCCGAGTGGTGCAGATGCAGCACATCAATCCCGTTAACCGCTAGAATTTTATCACCGACATGCAGCTCGCCACAACGCTCAGCTGGACTATTGTCCAGAATACGTCCCAGAATGGGATAGTTAATAATCGGCGCACTGCCGCCGTTGACGGCTGTCCCATTGCCCAGCTGCTGGTTTCGTGCAATACTGCTGATAATAACGAAACCAAAACCCTCGTTGGGCTGACGGTGGATGGTGATCTCGCGAGCCACATTGGCTGGAGCATAATTGATGCGGCGCCGTACTCCCAACACCACGAAGCCATTTAGCGATGATTTTTGCATCATCTGGATGACCTGACTGTGAGAAGCATTCATCACCGATACCCCGTCGATATTCACAATTTCATCACCAACTTCCAATCGTCCATCCTTTTCCGCGGCACCTCCGGGTACAACATACCCAACGGCAACCTAATCAAACCAAACGAAACTTATTAATATTCGAAATGATTCTAAGAGAGCATTTCTAGACAAACACAAAACAATGTACATGAATTTGCTGTTAGATCACCGTAACAAAAGGTTTTTTACTGCTCCTTACTTGAGAGCCTTCCTCGGTGCCGCCAACAATGCGGAATCCAAATCCAGCATCTTCGCGCCGCAATGTAACAATCAGGTCTATGGAGCCGGGAGGCGAATGCAGCTGCGACTCGTTGTCGCCATCAATAGCTGTCGACGACGGAATCGATGCCAGGGAAGAATTCTCAAAAGATGGCCCATTCAGCCGCAGCTTAGACGGTCGGTTATCCATTCCGTTAATCCGTACTGGATGCGCTACGGCAGTCGGTGGTTCCACGGGTTTCTGTACGCGCGCATACATGGTGGAGGTCGAATCGGCTCGATTCCACTCTGGCACGGCATTAGATACAAACGCTTGGTTCTGCATTTTTTCTTCGTTCTTTTTCGTATACTGACTGGCAGGTATGTAACTCGGGGTAACCATTCGTGTCATGGAAGAGTAGGCGAACTGATTTCTTTTAAAATCGGCGTCTTGCGACTGCGGCGCCGGCGACACAGCCTTATCCGGGCTGCGTGTGTCCGTTTTGACCACAGTCTCGGTTGTTTTTGTAGGTTTCTCGTAGACCACAGTGTTACTGGTGGACGTACTTGTGACCGCTTCTTGAACGTTTTCTTTAACCGGCTTGGGCGTTTTAGAGCGGAAGAAACCAAAAAACGATGAGGATGACGGGCGAGGTGTAGGAGTTTTCGAACGCTGTTTTTTCGGATGAGAAATCTCAGTGCTGCTGGTATTAGTATGGCTTTTGTACATATCAGCCGTGGGAGTTTTGGATCGTCCCAAAACTCGGCTGGCACGCTGTTCTTTACGTCCTTCTATCCGTTGCGCCCGCTGGACAACAAAGACGGATGGCTCGTCGATAGGTGCTTCTTTGAACACTTCCACCACACTGGTATGATCCAATCCTCGTACAACTCGGTTATTTATTTCCACTAGCAAATCGCCTTCGAGCAGACCTAAAACAGGCAATAAATATTACGGGGATAGCATACAACATGTCTCACAGTTCTCACTGTCGAGGTACAACACATAATGCAACAAATTTACGCACACAGTTCACATAAATATGACTGTACGAGTAATTTAAATATTGGCCGGTAAAAACAAGACGGGCACAAATTTTTCATGATCGCTATAATATCAAAAGTGGTCATCCAATGTCACGTACTCTGTACTTCGTGTAAATTATTTTCAAATCAATTTTATCGTAAGTGTATATGTAAGGTGAGTATGTTCGAAGACGACTTTTGATTCTGAGACCACGGGTTTATTTAAAGTCAGTAACGTTTCGTGAAGAGGGCGGGCAAATTATTGTTCATCGCTGTTTTTCAAAAACACTAGAACCAGGAAACACAAAAAATTGCGGCGAATCAAAATAGTATCACAATGCGTAGTATTTATATATATGTGCTTAATTAAAGATACTTCTATTCATACATTACGAGTGTTGTACTTTAATACGACAAAAATGCGATAAAAAATTCAAGAAGCAAATGGTGATCGATTTACCACAGAGACTGAAAACTTCTATTTATCATCAATTTGTTTTGAGAACGAAATGATTTAGTCCCGCACAAACTACCTGCTGAGACAACAATATCATAAAATTAATGTCGTGAACTCGTAAACTTGGCCCGCTAATGCTCGAAATCCGAAAAAATTAATAAAAATGTTAATGTGGTTATGTGACTTCGTATTAGCTTTCACATTACCGGCAAAACTGCATTTTACATGTGAAGCTGTCAAATCAGACCAATAAATAATAAAGTGCTTTTATAAGTTACTGACAGGCAACCTAATAAAATTAACTTTCATACTTTAAGCACAAATAACTAGGCCATGACTGGTTTTCGTTCAACAAATTATCACCAACTGCAGCAGGCCCTGCTAAGAGAACATCCCGGAGTACAGCGAAATGGTTGAAAAGAAATCATTTTCAATTCGATCATTGCACGCTTCATCTCTCCATAATCACCGAATTACTTTTGAACTGATCAAACATTTCATCACCACCCGCTGATGCCGAAAGAGAATATATTCAGTCTAAATCGGACAAGTCAGATAAATCCATTGCTACATCTGCAGCACTAAAGCGGTCGGCTACTACTGTGCGTAAATCATGCATACTCTCGTAACCTGATTTTGACAATCAGCCGACAAGATGGCTAATATTACGTTGCAAGTGCACTGCCGTTCGCTGTCTGTCCACTAACCATTCGGAAAACGCCCAAGGTCAATACCACCACACCACGTCGTGCATTACATAACTATTTATGGAACAGAATAAGACATACCTTGGCAACGTTTCTTGTCAACGATCTTCTTGATCGTCTGACCATCCGGACTTTCCGCAATGGTAAACCCGAATCCCGACGATCCCTTGGTGATTTGCAATTTATACAACGGTCCACTGGCCACCGGCTGCTGGTCGAAGAAAGCAGCCGCCACTTCCTGATCATTAGTATCGATAGAAGTCCGCGTGTCGGTGGTCGACTGCCGCTGCGTTTCCACCATGCGCGGCCGTGAACTTCCCACACTCGTAACCCCATTTCCCGCACTGGAAACCGCGTCCGTTGTTATAATTTGTGCCCGGGGATCAGTTGCATCGGCCGGCAGAGGGTAGCCCCGACACACTCGCAATCTGACCAGTTCGCCCGGCTGAATTTTTTGGAACAGCTCAATAACCTGGTCGTGTGTGAATCCCAAAACACAGCGGTCATTAATGTTGACCAGCGCGTCACCCGACCGTAATCTCCCATCCAGGTCGGCAGGACCACCCGGCGCGATGCTTTTCAACTGCAACAAAGTGCCCATTCCGGTAACATCGTCCTCGTCAAAATCCGCATCCGGAAACTTCTGATTCGCTTCTCCACCGATAATCGTGAAGCCCAATCCGCGATTACTCTTATTTAACGCCACATCCATCAGATCTCCCCGAAGATCCTCGGGGCGCAGTATCTGTCGTCCGCCTCCTCGTTGGCCATTTAACGCCACATGCGTTGATGCCGACTTGGGAACACGACTCTCTGGACTGCCAGGCGGACGTTTCTTGACACGTGGAAATGTCGACGAAGTGTAGCCACTTGAGCCACTAGAGACTTCCACCCTTGGGGTTTGCGGATGATCGTACTGCGTGCGCTTGTTATTGTGATCGATATAGTAGGTCCCGTAAATGGGATCATCGACCTTCTCCCATCCATATGGCAGCTCCTCTTCGTGTCGCAGGGCATGTTCGTCTTCCGAATGATGACCGGAATCATGATGCCGAATCTTGTTAACAGCCTGCGATGCAATATTACCCCACAATCCACCATCCTGCTTCATTTGGGGGGCCACGAAACGGTGTGCGTCACGCGCCATCATAGTACCATCTCCCGTGCCATTACTGTCTGCCATCTCATTACGCATTTCGGGGGCACCGTTTTGAATGGCCCGTTTCTGTGCTAACACAGACAGCAAGTCTTCTGTCGATTCCGTAGAAGCCCCTGGTGATAAGGCTTCGACATTGCTGCGGTTCCGTTTCCGCTTCCCTTCGGATGACGGATGGGCTCCGGGCTGAACGATGTCGGCTATTGATTGGGCCTTTTTATCCAGGGGTTCGTGTGGTGGTTTGGGAGTGCCGTAATAATTTCCTGCAAAGGAAAACCAGTCAAAGACCCAGAAAATTAGCATAATCCACTTTGATTCACAATGAATAAATATTTGCACAGGAGTTACGCATGGCTATTGTATAGGATACGGTACATGCATCAGCTTGCTAATTATGCCATAAACCGAAACGCATGTGTACGCAACGTTTCCTCACAAACGCCAAACGAACAACGTCTGAATCCTTTCAATTCTTATGCTCGCCAACAAATATTACTGTATAAATGAAACCGGAAATGCTGTTTATTGCAGATTTGTAAAAGCTTTCATCAGCTTTCAATGCAGCGATTAGGTATTATCGCTTCGATTCAACAATCATCTTCTCAAACTCGTAATTAATTATCAGCAAAAAGTTTTTGTTTCCAGGACTGAACTGGACCCTAAACACTGACAAGATTCAACATAAAAATATCGATATCGATCTGCATACATATTTAAGTCAGGAAAAATATCTTACACATTTGCATACTCCTGTTTTTGAGGGAAGCATTTTTAATCTTATGTGTGTTAACGCATTGTGTTTGTATTGGCAACAGGCGTGCTATGATTTCTTATCTGCAAAATAAAACAGGCAGGACTGCCAAGTTGAGCCAACTTAGTGATAACATTTCGCAATATCAACAACCTCATTCCTGTGTCAGAAGCAAAAGTTTTTGTAGCAGTGAAAATTATTACATGCGCAGCGAGGTCGTTTCAAATTGATCCATATTTTCTACGTCCAAACAGTCGAATGTCAAACGCAGTACATCTGTGATGCAGTTGAACAGCTATTAAATGAATTTTAGTCCATACCAAGTAGGTCAACAGTTCGTATGCGGCAACGCTAATAAACAGCACAGCAAAAAGGAATACATTATCGTTCGTTTACGATCTTTAAGCGCACCGCAAACAGCAACCGCTGAAAAAAGATTAACCCAATGAGGAGAAACACCATGCCGGTAAACATTTAATTATTAGTAATGAATCCATTATTGAAAATTTTATCAGTTCTTATGACAGCTAACAATGCGTTGGTTTTCGCCAATAATAAAAACCTAACAGAGTGTGACACAGGCTAAACCGACTAAAACAAAACTGCACACAACTTTTCCTAACTTTTTAAAACCTGATAAAGTATCTAACCAATTAAAACGTTTTCAACGCAGCTGTTGATTTTATCAGCATGTTGTTATCTTTTCATATTTTGATAAAACCACTTCCCTATGACTAATCGTGCGCTGCAGATAATCGAGGATGGATGCGGATACCTGATACCCGAGTCATTAGCGGTGACTAACCTGTGTATAAACCACTCTCCAACAGGTGTCCCTGTTTCTCCAGCTCCATAAACTCATCCTGCGTCATAAACCAATAATCCTGTCCGTTGATTTCTCCCTCCCTGGGAGTCCGCGTTGTACAAGGTACCGTCCGCATATATAAATTATCCCGAATCGTATTCTGCAGCTCATGGTCTAGACTCCCTTTCGGGAAGCCCCCGGCCAGGAATTCCTTCAGATCCTTCGTTAAATGCCCCGCTTTGACACATTTCAGCGAAACAGGTGTCCGATTGCGACTGCAGTGTTTGAGCCACAATACCACATCGCGCTGGGTGAAACCAGCCACTTTCTGGCCTTGAACGTCTAAAATTAGATCGTCTTGCTGTAAGAAGCCTTGGCCGTAAAGAATATTCTCCTGTTTCAATTCTCCAAGGTAAGGAAATTCGCCATAATCGGCACCACCTAAAATATACAAAAGTGACAAGAACTAAATTACTGTCCACCTCCGCGATATTCCTCATATTTTTACAAATTTCCTGGCAATCTCGCTGCTACCTTTAATGGTCAATCCCAGGCTGCCCTCAGGATGTGCAATAATAACAGCCTCCGATAAACTCTGCGTCCAGTGGGGGCCTTTCTGGCTTTTACTGGAGGGGGACTGCGAAGATATCCAGGAGGACTGCCTGTACTTCTGCGCCGATCTAGTGGACATCTTATCTTCTCACCGATGTCAGAGACGAATCGCTAGCTCCACCACAAGATAGATATTCTTGTAAAATTAATCCGATAACATAAATACTATCACTCATAAATACTGTGCATCAGTAAACGGCAGCGTGTCGCCACCTCAAGATTGATGCATAACATTCATTCCAACTTTTCCCGGGCTTTCGTAGCAGTCCAAGCGCTTTCGCGAGCACCAAGAAAGCGGCCAAATCAGGGGTACCTCTTTACATCGTCTATGGACCATAGACTGCATCAAGAACATGAAACCGATAAAAGTAAAATAAATCCAACAGCTAAAAGTGTCCGCGTATCCATCCAATCTTGCTTTCTGATGATGAATAATCCAAGAGAAACCTCTTCAATGCATCACTGCCACTCATGCTTCAAGACGATAAATAATTAATTCAATACTGCGCAATATTAACTTTATTCAAAAGATAAAACAAAATTCAGTCAAAAGAAAGACAAATCCTGTTCGCAAAGCGATACCTGGAAGAAAGGCTTAGAAAGCATTTAATTTTGTGTTTGGCAGCTCAGTGTATGTCACATTTCACAAGCAGGTTTGCTTTCGCGCACTTGTACATACGTGGGACGTAAGCGTAACACGCCGTAGAAACAGTCTGTGCATCAGACGAACATCAGCGTGTGCACAAGGGAGCCGCCTACTCCAACTGCGTAATATAGCGCCTATTATTAGCGTAGCGGGCGTCCGGTTTAAGCATTTTATGTTCGAATTTCATACAGAGTCAAGAAGAATGCCGTGGATTTAATAAGCACTGCTAAGGCCTATGTATTGCAGCTGCCGATAAGCACATGCTCCCTGTTGAGCCTGTTAGTGGTCAGACGTTTCAAAGCACGTCTGTGGGTACCACGGTCGGTTCATACTTGCTTCTACTACAGTATTTACGTAGTGCAGTGGTCAAATACCGATAAAACTAGAACTATTAAAATTTCAGTTTTATGATCATAACAATAGGTTTATGACTTTTGTAGCGTTCGCCATTGCGTTGTAGCCACTCTGAATTGAGTACTCTACGTGTCTTGGCTTCTTTTAACGTAGTGGTCAGGTCACGCGAACTAGCTAGAGCTTTGAAATTAACACGTTTACTGACATAAAAAAGTTCAAATTAAATTTATGAGCATAAATTAAGCACCTGACTTCAAAAAAGTGGAAGTTTAGCTTTTGAAAAGAGTACTAAAATCTAGAGTAAAGATAGACGCACTGCAAGGCGTGCTGCATGTGGTTTGAATGTACGTACTATAATATGATCGATTTCGATAGAACTGTTGTAAAATACAATACTAGTCTAACCGTAAAATTAATGCTTTGTCGTAAATTGTGTGACAAATTTTGCCTACCAGATCTGCTTTCAGCAATAAAATAGGTAGCTCGCAGTAGCACACAGGCAGTGCTACTATCGTACTATATAGCACATTACTTACTGTAAATTTGTGGGACATGTTAGTAATTCATAATACAGAGCCTTTTGCCTACTGACTACTGTAGATGCGTAACAAATCATGCGTTGTGCAATTAGTCCAACGGGAGAGTCGAATTGTGTGCAAGTATACAATATTTATCCCAGTAAAATAATATGTAGAACTAACTATCTATTCTAGCTATTTTACCATAGTTTAACGACGTTAAAGTAAACAAGGCGGGAATCGTTATCTGGTGTGGACAATGAGATGGCGCCGCTGAAGAAATAATTCTTCCATCAACAGCATCAGGCTGTATTGCAGATTCACTTTTAACGTGCTTGTACGTAATGCCGAAAAATTTAAAAACCAGTAAAAATTCAATAGATATAAATACAAACATTTGTACATACGGTACCTTGAGCATGCAGTAACTTGTACCGCCAATATTCATACGAGGTACTTACATAATTACATTACCACTAGAAGTACTGACAATATAGATATAGATAATGTCAGCCTGATCATGATTATTTAATGGAATACGTAGTATTTCTACTCTACTTGATCATTCATTGATTATTGGGATATTATTATTATAGAGATATGTTGAGGCATCTCAATACTAATCATTTTACTGTTCGGTCAGAATTATTGTTATTATTTGATTTATTTTTATTATTTGACGTACTCGTACACTAAGTTCCAGCTTTTTGCCAGCTTGGTTCCTAAACTTTTTTCCGCTCGGAACTTGATCGTAAATTGTTGGATACTTTGATGTGTTTGCCGTTTGGTAATTTGGTTAAATTATGTACTCTTTTCCTGATCTTTTACTTCCCGAACAGCTGCTTTAGGATAACGTACGTAAATCCCAGTTTTTAACGTGGTCGACCTATAACAAACTTAAAAGTGCTTTCTGTCCGCGTCGCTGCAAGTTGCTACCGTATAGCGGATAAATAGCAGAATTTGTTTGATTATCATTTTACTGACAGTCAAAGATTGTAGAATGTAGATTCTAATTCTATAATATTTGTATACTAACTAATATTGTGCAAAATATCAACATGTGTAAATATGTATACGTAAATTGTTCCATGTGTTTTTATGGGTAGCACATTTTGACATTTTTATGCATCTGCTGGAAACAGAAAGTTAAAGGTCAATAAGATACCCGCTGTAAATTTTTTCATCGGCTGGTGGCATTGTGGTGCCAAAATGATTCTAAGTTTTTAATAAAAATTAGCCATCAAGTGCAGTAACTTCGCATTTTGCCATACTATGTACGAATTTACGATACAACGAGAGACTTATCAGCAAAGTGCTAGAGTAGCCAGCGGTCGGCAATGTGCACTTAACACTTACTTTTTAATAGCAAACAAGTAGCGAAATAAAGTTCAATTCCATCACAATTAACCGTATGTCAGTCAGGATTATCTACTTAATTCTGTATCACCACATCAAAGTTAGTTAACAACCAGGATTATGCCGTTTATCTGTGACAACATCCGACAGAGGTATGGTAAAATCGAAGTTTGCACGCTTGCGTTTCGAGCTTGCAAATCGCGAAGTTGGAATGGGTTCAACCAGTACCGGCATTTTCATTCCCGGACAAGAAATCCTGTTTTCGAACTCATTCATTTCCATTACAGGAGAAGCAGCAGTGCTTTTTAACAAACGCTTTATTCCCTTCTTCGCTGAAAGACAATGAAGGAAGGCCATGAGATTTTCAAAAGCATCCAGCGCTGCCGGATGTTTCGTATTGGGAGCTTTGGTTTGCACAGTGCGTTCGCCCACATCATGTGACAGAGAAAAAACATCACAGTCATCAGCGCCGTCCAGTGAAAAATCGCAACGAAAAGGCAGTCCATCCCAGGATAAAGCACTTTGGTCCGACAGTAGTGCAGCATCATAAACTTTTCCTGGGAACAAATCATGAATGCGTTGAAGATGCTCTTTGGCCGTATCACTCAGTATTCCCACGAAGGCCGACATAGCCATTAAAAGGTCTGAAAATAAAAATTGCTGTTTAATTCTGCATAACTGGGCTACCCGGAAATACGTTACTGTTTACTACATACAGGTATTACCGATTTTCACATGTATGTAGAGTACTTATTTTCCAAATTTAATTGTGCAACGCTGCTCGCGTACTTCTACGTATTATGGATATTTTCCGGACATTTTCACAATATGGATTCGCAAACCGGACGCCAGAGATACGGTATTCTTTGCGTTGTTCCACGTGACAAAAACTTCCAAAACTTTATTACATGATAAAACTTTCAAAAAATTTATTACATGATAATATTGTCTATTTTTATGTAAGCTTGTAAACGAAATTATTAAATAATTATTAAGGTTTTCAATGTGGAAAAGGCTGAAAAGCGCAGAGAATACCGCTACTCTGGTATCTGGCATGTGAAATTGTGAATCCATATTAATAGTTGCTGTCAAATATGCCACGGATTGGGACTCTGATGCGAATTGTATCTAGGTCGAAACTCTCGAGTGCGCAACGACTCACGCACTGATTTGTGAGTCAGACAGATTCACTGATAACGCCGCGCGCATTGGTCAGATGGAGAATCAGTTGCTGAATTAGAAAACCGAGCTGTTGAGCTCGGTTTCATAATTCGCGCTCACATTCATGACCGCTTGTCAACTCTTCAAAATTATTCTGCGCTGCTAATAAACGTTCGTAATGATCCAGGCTGCATTAAACTGTATGTAATTACGCTGTACTTACTGCAGTTCGTCATTAAGGTTTTAAGATAATAAGGTTTAATTAATTAACTTAATAATTAGTGATTGAGCGAAAATCTGATGAACTAACTAGAGTCATTCACACCTAATTAGCACATATAACACCAAATTACTGTAATTAGCGAATCTGCCCCTAATTAGTAATTTCGCACCTGGTTTTTTTAACACCTAATTAGCAAATTTATTACACATGAAGAAAAAAGAAGAAAAAATTAATTTTTCTTAATAAGTTAGCGCTTGTTGTGTTGCGTTGTCCATGGTAGTGAATGGCACTGAAGGCAGATTTATTGCAGAATTCACGGTGCTGTCAGATTTGGTGTTTATTTCTACGAGTGTATCCGTTATCAGTGGTGGGAACATGTTTCAATTTTTTTCTCTTAGTCATAGCGGAAAGATGAGAAACCGATACGTGCGCATCAGTCGTGCCGCAGATACAAGCGGGCTGCTGATATTTGACAGTCCTAATTGTGAAAATGGCCGGAATGGAAAAAATGTCGACGTATTCGTATACGTATAGGTCGGAATACAAAATACGATGCACATCGCAAACGAAATTACAACGACCTATCACGAAGATGATTCACAATAAATGAAAACTTTTATGATTTTCATTTTTCGAATCTTTACTTCATCGAAAGCAATGCACCCAAGATACCAGTGGATGCACAATAATCGCACAGTACCTGAAAGACCATTCCGAACGATAACTGGATGGCACCCGTCACCGGATCCGTGCACACCCATGAAGACTTTCCGAATCTTCTGCGAGATTTCTGACTGGTTAATGGTATCATCGCGTCCTCGGTAATACGGAATGCCAGCGCCAGCTATATAGTTATAATCGTATCCAAGATCCAGCATCCGCAGCATGTCTTCGCGTCGCACCTTACTGGGCGCCATTGTGCAAGTGGTCAAGTTGAAGTTCTGGAACACGATTTTTGTCGGTTCGCCGGTAGTTGCGTCGATGTTGTCTTCGGAGCAATGTGCAGCTGCCAGCCCAACGCTAATGATTTCTTCATGTAAGGCAGCGGTCTTGTTACGCGCATACCACTCTTCCAGTGTTTCATCTCCAAGCTGACTGGTAGTACTTGGTGATATTGGTGAATGCACAGTGAAACCTACTGCGGTAGCTTTCCGCAGAGAATCTATGATAAAATTTTCGTATTTCGGAAGAGATTCCTGGGAGACCTCCAGGAAACGAAATCCTGTTCCATAAGAATGCATTGTTATAAGTACAATTTACAATTCGAAATCAATATCAGACAGCACTGAGTGCCATTATGCGGCCACAGCAAAACCAGGGCCACAGACTGCGAAAGTCGCTGGCAAAACTGAAAAACAATTTAGGTAATGCATTTTTGTGACTTGATACTTCACGAAAAAATTTTACGATTTACGGTTTACGTTTATTTATTTTGTGTAATGTTGCAGCCGCCTTCGGGAGAGGGTGCAGGCACCTAGGCAGATGATGGGTTGCAAAACTTTAGCTTATAGCTTTTGCTCCTATCACGTATGGCCCTTTTTGATCTCGACGACATTTTGCTGAAAAAAACTAGTGCAGTTAAAGAAACTGAACAATTTTCGGAGTAACCTAGGTTGTATGATTTACTTTGAGCTCCTATACACCTCTTGTAATGGGGAATCAGCCGACAGCCACCAGACGAGTTACCTTCGAGCGCGAACAAGCTGGAGTGATCGCGGTATGCTGAAGTTGAGTGTTACTGTTGATTGTGGAATTGGTCATCAGTCATCTTGAATTTGGCTTTTACGTGTTATTTTTATGCGTCTTGTTCCGCAGCACTCAACTGGTTATCCGTTATTCAGATTTCAGACAGCGTTGCGAAGCGCTTGCGGTCGGGTGAAGCGCCATCACACAGCAAACAGCATGGCGAACCATCACACTCACAAGCGCCAGAAACGAGTTCTTCCAGCGGGAAAACGAAGAATGACACCACCACGCGAACCGCGGCGTCATCGAGTGGGATGCAGAGTGATGGCATGGTGTGGAATACAGACCAACCTTCCGGAGAGCAGAGGGGATTTATTGCGCAGGGTCTGATGCAAGAACGGATGCAGGGTGATTATAACCAGATGTTGCGCCAATTGGAAGACGACTGGCAAGAGCGATATAAGCGATTGGAAACCGATGTAAGTTATAGTCTTTTGTTCGAAACTAGACTACTTAGCTTTTGTTTTGCGTTAAATTAAGTAGATTTTATTGGGCAATTGCGGAGTGTCACAAGGTAGCCAGTACGTATACGTTCTCGTTTTGCGCACCCGATACCAGAATACGGGAATAGGTGTAATACACAATCTGCCAGTGTATGCCGTAATTGCTTGCGTGTTGCATGAATTTCGATGCAACTTATGAAATAATTTTGATGCAACGTGTATTGTATGAAATAAATCATGATTTTGATTTGGATTAGGAATTCAGGACAGTGATTTTTTGCTGCACTTTTCAGTTTTCAGTATTAAATAACTGTTGCATCGGAGTTACCTATTAGCATTTTCTTGTCGAATCATCTGGCAAATACAGAGTATGTATTTAATATAAAATTAATATTACGTCCCGACGATAGTACCAGTGCGTATGAGCGCTGCGCTGTTAAAACAGAAACAAAAGCGTTAATACTTAACCGCCAGATGAAGTTACGTGGTTTGAACGCCTGTAAATGTACATATATGTTGGTCAGTCTCCTGATATTATGATACATACTTCTATGTAAATCATAATTGGCCACATGTTTTAGTCAGAGCATGTGAGAAAAACTTCTGGAGAAGAGCTTCATCGATCTTTGAAGAATGTAGAGTCCATGTTTGCGTAAGTGCACACTGTAATCTTAAATTTAATGGGGAAAAACTAAATGTATCTGCATGCTGCGCTGACTCTAACCATTCTCTTCAACAGGACAAAATCGCAGAACGTTATAAGTAGTGACCTGCAGCAAGCAGTAATGGAATGCTACAAGCAGAACACCACGCGAACGCTGAATTGCAGTCAGGAAGCAGATGCTTTTATTCGCGGAGTTGAGACGTTCAAAACGGTGAGCGGCACTTTTCCGTGTATTTTGTCGCGTTTAACCTTGAAATACGGAGGATTCCGCGTAATTATGAATAAAGATATTGATGGAACAATTCGTAAATTTTTAGTGTGTTGACAGGCGGCGTGTTTGTATCTCTTAATAAGAATTATCCGATTATATACTGCATGCCTACAGGTCTTTCTGCTTTTCTTTCAAAATTTTCCAGTGTAATTTGTAGACATGTAGTTTTATTATGAATTTAGTCGCCGATGTGATCTTTCAGAATTGCTTGGGGTGAAATATTTGATGTCACAGTTTTCATAGCTTTTCCGCTTTTTGGACAAGGCTTGAACTGGTTTCCTGCGAGCTGCTACATTTATTGGTTTTATCCTTTTGCAGAATTTTCTTGGAAAACAGATGAGTTAGTTGGATTGACGGTGCTTGATGCCTGCTTTCAGCGTTTTGGAAATGGACTTTTCGAATGAATTTGTTTTAATGTTTACATGGTTACCTATATGCTGTGACACTGTTGCATTTGATTGCTGTGTTTGATTGGGTATGGAGCATTGTAATACTTAATCGGAGTATGAAATTTACTGAAGATTGGAAATCAATTCACAAGCTAACTTAACTGCTAACACTTGATTTGTAACGCCGGGATTTGTAAATTTATCTTCCGATTTAACAGCCAGAAATTGACTGTTAAGCCTGCAGGTGCAGGAAAACAAAAGTACGAGTATTACAAAATCATTGAAAGCACGTGTGACGAGAAATAAAAGTGGACTGGCCATCAACTGCCAATTTATCACATGGTCGGAATAATATGATATTGGAGCCGTGTAATGCTCCGCTATCCCTATGCAGAACATTGGCCATATAAAGGAACAGAAGCGAACATACAGACACATATCGGGCTACAAATGAACAGTTGTAGCTTGCAGAATGGATTTCCGCCTTCGCAAATCTATTTCCGCCATGGTGCTGATTTCTTCTGACGTCCGCTCTTCCTCGGACAGATGAATACTAGCTGCTTGTAGAATAGATTTTCGTCTTCGCAAGTCGATCTCGGTCATGGCTTTAATTTCTTCTATTTGGTCATCCTCGGACTTCTCCACAGCGATCTCTGTATCATCGGACGAACTGCTATTTTTTGGACTCAGTGTTTGCATTGTCAACTGGACTCTGCTCTGGGTCGGATGCATGCCCCCTTTATTTCGATGCTGCTTCCCGTTCCTTACACCGGTGAACATGCTTTTCACCTGTTCGCGGAACTTCGCACTCGACAGATAATACACAAAAAAGCTGACGGAATAGTTGCTCCAGCTGACTACGTTGACAACTGATCTGGCCTTGCTATCCTGGGCGTTGGTCATACGTAAAGTACAGTATGGTGGCGATCTGGCAATTTTCAAGCAGGTCAACAAAACATACGGCAGTTGGGTCACCATGTACAGTGTAAGGCTTCCGATGACGATTAAGTTGGCATTGCGGGCGCGGTTGTCCTTTTTCTGAGCGACCGACTTTGAGATGGCTTTTCGGTGCTTCCAGAGAACGAAAATAAGGGCCGCACTCAGAAACGAGAGAGCTAGCCACTTGGCTATCCACATCCCCACCTATATTTGCACAGAAAGCTGAATCATTCTAAAAATCCGAATACCGTTGAATTTACTTCTGAACATATCATTCAGGTTGAATGTCACTTATATTATTGCAGAAATCACTATGTTATGGGGAAATTGCTTTGCTGAAGTCAATATGTACAACGTATGTGCATTCTTCATCGGTTCAAATTTCAAAATATGGGCGGTTTATTCTAATAGGTATGCATGCTACTCTAGAGTAGGTACCCTAGGGAGTAGTTTTATTGAATAGTTTTATTGATCGTGAGTTATGATGCAGCAAATATGAAAACGATTCCGTACAACACAATAATTTCAACACAAAATAACACAAGTATTCGTAATACAGTATTTTTACATAGTATCGTAGTACTTGTATAAACTGTGCTGTGCGAAAGTGTGTATATTATATAGTATATAAGCTGTTCATTTTGATTCTTAATGTTGTATTTGCTAGATGTTAGTAAAACTTACTTCAGCATCGTTCTGCACAGTGTACCAACGTCGTAATGGCGGTGTCAGGAGCTCCTGGAAAGTTAATAGTGATGTCGCCGATAATGGTAACCAATAATAGTACGTGCACAACCAGGATAAGGAAAACAAGCAGGCCAAAAGAAGAACAATCAATTCTTTTATGATTGTTTTCTGCCACGCTGTGGAAGCTGTTCGGGCCATAGCGGACAAAGGGCGCAGTGTAACCAGCAGCCGCTCGACAGAGAATACTATTAACGTCCTGCAAAGGGCAGATTGCAGAATTATGAGTAATATTTTGTTCCAAAAGACAGTAAATCATGAACTTTGATGCTATAAACGTGGAAAATTCCTTACCAGTCTACAAACTGAATGGACGTTTCATTCCAAAAAACGCCAAAACCTTTATATTGCAGCAACGCCAAAAGATCTGCGCTACTAGTGCTGTTATCATCGTTCTCGTCAATGCCAAGGGAAGATTTTGCTGATGTAATATAATCGGGTAATGCTGACCATCTGCAAAAGTACTTTATAGAATTTCAATCAAGGTAATTATTTACTGCACTGAAATTTCTGATTGATAACTGCTTACTACAGTACGTACAATTACATATGCTCAAATATTCTATCACTTACAATATACATAAATTTCCACAAGCAGAGCAAATCATGTAAACGGCGGTTGAAGTTCGGCGACTGCTGGGGTCTTTCACCAATGCAGCGATTGTCAGACTGCTGCCCACCGTACAGCAGAACAACAGAACCGGGTACAATACCAAATAAACATAGATTGTGGAATTGTTCTCCACATTCTCGAACGTGGTATTAACACCCAAGGCTGTATCCCAATCGCATCCACCATTGTTAACCGTTAACGTTGGGGTCAAGGTTTCGTTGTCAGTCATGGCTGTGATGGGACTATATGTCGTGTTCCAATATGATTATAAGATCGTTATCCAAATTATGTCGTTTTCTTGAATACGAAACAGAAAATTTATTTCTGCATTGTTGATTTACTAATGCATCGTACACGTTAAAACTTTTATATACAGAAGGACCCGGAGAAACAGCATTCGTCTAAGGGGAAATTATTTGTGGATTTTATGTGAATCACACTATCTTTTGTCGTGCGTTAGGCCTTACTGTAGTCAGCTATGCTATGCATTGTGCATACCTATCCCGCGGGCAATGCTTGAGCCGTGTGGAATAATCAAAAGAAAACAAAACCGGTCTTGTTAAAACGGTCTGCTTTATTGTTTTTTAAGTACCGTTTTTCGTATAAGTTTTGATTCAAACAAATTTACGTCAGCTGATATCTCTTCAACTGTAAAACCGAAAGCTAAATGGAAATATATAGTCGTACAAAGCTATATGTACAATATCAGTCGTACCTGCGCTCGAGCTCCCTGGTTTAGCTGGGTACGTTAAAGTCTTAATTGATTCGGAACCTCGTACCTGCAGTTATTTATCGCCCTAACAAGCATCCAGGCACAACGGGGCTAGGAATTTAAAAAGCAAATTACAAAACAATCTGGATCAATATTTTGACAATCTCACCGATAACAAAGGCCACTGGCAGTTTTTACTGTGACCTTTGTGCTCGCCAGATTCTGTTTTTTTTTTGTGTTGAACCGCCGTGCTTTTAAAATAGGTAAATTGTTTGCTATCGCGGACGTCAGCTAATGTTAAGTCGAAAAGGAACCACAAGTGCGTAGTACAAATAATTCTTTCGGCGCACAGACAACTCAAGACGAAGTACTGGACTAGTAGTATAGCGCATGTTCTCATAGATTTTTTTTGGGGATAGTCTGGTCGCGGATGGATCGTGACTAACCCAACATTTCGCAATCGCCTATTTCTCCAGCGGTCTTTCAGACATCGGACGGTGCGATGACCGCTGCTATTAATCATATCTGTCACCATAAAAGCATTTAACACCTTCCCACGACATAAAATACTTAACTCTAAAATATTCATTCAATTGATAACGGAATACGTATCAGTAAAAATCCAGCAATAAACAGTGAACAATTAATAAGAACTGCATTTTTATTTATGGTATCGCGCGTTCGACTAGCGGATCGCAGACAGTTGCGGTTGCGAATGTTATATAAGTTGTTTTGCATGTTTTGGTGGAGAGGCGCCCGAATGCTTATTTATTCCTGTTCCGTTAACGGGCTGTTTATGCCGATTTTACAGTCATAATACTGTAAAACATTGTGCAGTTAGCAAGATTACAATCGATGCCCATCAAAGTTTGCTCATTATCCGGTTAAAACGCTCGTTGGAGTCTCTTCGGGTTGTATCAAGAACGATGATTTCCGTTGCTGCCGACATCCTCTTGGATGATGCAGAATACGAGGCCTGCTCTGATGTCCTCCTGTACAGACTGCGAAACTGTCGGCGGAATTTGGAGCTGACCAGACAGTAGACAAAGAACGACATACAGTAGTTACTCCAGCTAATAATATTTACCACCGGCGTGGCGCGGTTTTCGGCATCCGGCGTCAAATTGTACGAGCAATACGGTGGCCGACGGGCGATCTTCAGACAGGTGAGGATGACAAGGGGCAACTGCGACACCGTGTACAGTGTCAGACTCCCAGCCAGGATGATGCTGGCATTGCGTGGGACCGTGGCGTTGGCGTTGGTGGTCGTCGTCATCGGCGCTGCAGTGACCGGCAATCCTGGATAGTGTCGACGCATTGCGTTCCAGTGCAGCCACAGAACAGCCATCAAGCTGACATCGAATATCAGTAATAATATCCACTTGGCTATCCACATTCCCATCTGAAATAATCCAGCAAATACATATATATGTATATATTTTATAGATATTTATTTTTTAGGTGTGTATCTGTACTTTTACATTTACAAGTCCGGGTTTAGAATTTCCAACGAGCACTGAGTAGGTACAATAATATAAATGAATTTCGGTACTGCTGCTGCCAGCAAGCAATGGGAAATTGAACAGACGTTTTGCAAGTCTTCTATACGGGTGAAAAAGTAATCCGCCGCATTGGTCGCAATAAGGATATCAATGAAATTCGTTTTCTTTCGGTTGTTAACGTTCTTTTGCGTACCTCAGCATCCGTCTGCAACAAATACCAGCGGTATAAAGCCGGTGCACAAAGCTGGAGAACATCCGGAAGTGTAGGAGCCAGGCACGTATCAGCCACCGACATGTAGTAATAGTACCACACGAGATAACTGAGAGAAAAGAGTATCGCCAGAAACAGGACTACGGCCTGCACAATAATGGCTTTGCGAAATCCGTCGGGAACCGTTCTTCTACGAAGTGGTCTTAGGGAAACCACTAAGCGTTCGACAGCGAAAATTATGAGTGTCCTGTAAATTCGGTGCGTGAGGGAGTATTTATTGTGCGCAGTGAAAACACAGATGTGCAGTTTACCAGTCGGAGAACTGTGTTGCTGTTTCGCCCCAAAATGAGCCAAAACCTTTGTAATATATGGAATCGTGCACAATGGAGCTGTTTTCGTTCAGCATCCCAAGATTCGCTTGCGCTTCGACAATGTAATCCGGGAGAATGGACCATCTGTTAATTAAACAGCCCGACTGTTGCAGTCACATAGCCTATTCGAGGTACATATACTCGTACAATAATTATAGTATAATTATATTCATATCAATCATATGCTGCATCGAACGTACATGTACATGTAGATGCAAAAATTAACATTGAAAAATGGATTCTATAAATACTAGTGCACGGATGCGAACTGTTTCCTGTGCAGCAAAGTAAGAGCGCGCATAAAATTTTCAGTATAAAATTAAAATTAATAATAATTATGTGATTTTATTTCATCGTAAAATAAGTGAATTTGGAAGTTACTTACAGAACACATAAGTCACTAACAGCCAAACAAATTAAATAAACGGTCGAAGATGTCTTAATGGAATCTTTTAGTAATGCAGCCACTATCAATAAACTCCCCATTGTGCAGCAACACAGCAGAATAGGATATCCAATTAAATACACGTAATGACTGGGATTAGTCTGTGCTGTATCGTCCGGTGCTGCCGTTCCATTTGTTATGCCAAACACACCATCCCAGTTGCAGCCGGGATCAGAAGAAGCCATCGTTTATTGGCAAGTGATAACAATAAAATGCCTTTAGAAGCTCTCGTGTCGACGAAATCAATTGCTACTCATCGATAGTAATCATAATATGGTTTACCTCGAAGGTACAGGATTGTTTAAAATGAGTCTTGGTCATAATTAACGGATGCATTAGTGAGAATTCAGAGCATATAATAGCAATATGTAAGTAGTTTATTTTCGGAGTATAACGATGACTACGTTATATATCCATGTAAGAACCTTGCTAGTTCTTTACCACAGGCAAAACTCAAGACAGATCCGTAGAATTTTGGTGTAAATAATCTCACTTTAGCTGTGCCTAAAGCGTTTGACGTGAATCAGCGTATGACCATTATAATAACACTACGTTGTAAATACATAACAACAAAAACATATAATGTACAACATTCCGGTGTTCTCCGCATGGTAAAATTTTGTAATTTGAATAACATTACTTCAGCCATGTTTTAATTATATTACGGTAATTTTGATGACTGGTTTAAGTTTGAATAAACGCATAATAAGCAAAGGGCTCGATTTTATACAGCAATATTTCAGACCAAAACCAATATTTGACCTTTGCCCATCAGCATTCCTACATCAATTAAAACCAAGCCCTGTTGGAAGCTTAGAGACTAGAGACATCCAAATTTTTTTAAAAATCAATCCATCCATCCAAATTTATGTATTTTTGGTGGCAATTTCGCCGATGCGACCTGAGGTGTGCAACATTAGTTTTTGCTTTGAACTTCGTAATATAATTAAGTATGTTCTGTGGGTAGTCTTTGTTTTGCAATGGCTTTAATATGGTTAAGTTTGAGCATTAGCAGGCTTTCTCCGGCATCGTTTATATATACAGATACTTACGATAATCATCTGTAAAGCTCCCTAAAGGTTACCCTCTGGCTGTTGATACTCCGCGCAGCAGCAAATTAGGCAACGATCGAAACGTACGAATTTTTGCTGATACCGCATATGTTCTTAAACCTATTCACGTTGAAATTTTAAACACAAACTTAGAAACATGTGTTTGCCTTCAGAATCATTTTAACTTCCGGTGAAAAATTCTTAAATTTTCATCTGGGCAGTTGTATCACAGTTGCTTGCATTACAGTCTTGTGTTTTAATACATGCAGGTGGATATTTTCCGGTTTATTAAAGCTTCAGTTAGTAAACCTGACGTACAGCGCGCTGACGGTTTTGCTGCCCCCTTGATCTGTGGAGTTTGATTTTCTCCTACTTATTAAACCGCAATAGCGTTTGGCTTTAAAGATATCTACAAAACAGGTGTTCGACAGCAAAGCGAATCCGAATGTTTGGACCGAAAGGTGTAAGCCTGATCACGTAATTTGGAAAGAATAAAACAAGAATCTGACAAAGTGCGGGTGACAGAATATTTGCGCCAGTGAATCAATATTGATATCTGACGCGGGAATTCGGCATTCGTCCAGTGAACAAGATCACCGGGAATAAACTTGGACCAAAACGTATTTCATGACCAGGCCTTTTGCGGCAGTTGGATAATATTAATGATGTTTGCATTGTTCACTAATTCATCAAACAGCTTTGTGCATGTGTACTGGAGATACCAACATCAACAGTAAAAACAATGCAGAGGGCTCGGATTTTTAGAACTGATTTGGACCATTCTCGTTACTTATCTACCGGCGCTATGCCCAGTAATCCTTGCCTTATGCCCAGTAATCCTTGCCAGTTTCCAGTCATGAAATCAGTTAAAAATCTGTTGCCGATTAACGACGTTCAATAGTTTTTAAATCTGTCTGTTTAATTATAAAGGTAAACCCTGTTGCCAGCAACAATCGGCTTATGTGACAATTGTGACCGCGGGATTTTGAAATTGTTTCGATTTGCAGCAAGTGGATGTAGAAAATCATACAATAATTGCCCAAGAAATTGCAGATACAGGGGTACGGTAACTGAGTATGAAGCTGCATTTTATGATCGGTTAGTTTTTCCTTTACAGACAAGTCCAGCATAATATTGATATCTATATTGTTTTCCCCAAATCCATGATCAATTAATGTACGTACACTTCTAGCCTAGTGATTGCACGTTTTTAAGTCAGTGCCTGTTGATCGTGACCGCTCATCCGCTTATAAACATTGTTTATATGTATATTTATTCATACCGGGCAGCCGGTTAAACTGGAAATGGGATTGTAGCAGTTGTTGACTTATGGTTAGCTAAAACGCAATGAGCATTTTCTACTGGTAATTTCTACTGGTAATTTTTGCAAAATGACTGCGCTGCAATGCGTCAGACGAATGACGTTCTATAGACGCACACGTCGTCGGCATCGTTCCCTAAAGCCTAAAGGTATACAATCAGCTGAAAATTCTTTGTGCTTATGCGGTGCATAATGTTATTTCTGTACTGCCGTATTTCAACAGGTAACATACCGGTAACTGTTTCGAAAATCTTATAAACAACAACATGTGCTAGCATGCGCGACAAATGTACAGTATTGGCACAAGTGAAGTCTAGAACTTTTCCCTGCATATTATGGGGCTGCACGCTATGTATCGGTGGTGTTTTATAATTCTGTTTATCAAAATCTGTCATGTACATACTGATCCAGCGGATCCTTCTAATAGCACCGAATATGATGTTTTTCGTGATGATTTCGATGGACCCGCGCTGAACTTGTCCAAATGGACACCAACCAACCAGAAGAGCCAAGTCAATCAGGAACTGCAATACTACATCCCGGAGAATGTTGCTGTCAACAACGGATTCCTGGAAATTATGACGAAGCAGAAACTAATGGAACGCGGAAACACGACTACCGCCAATTACACATCCGGCCGCGTGGATACGGGAAAAGCGTTCAACTTCTTATATGGAGAGATTGAGTGGCGCGCCAAGGTCCCGAAAGGAAAAGGTGTATGGACAGCATTGTGGCTGAGTCACTTTGAGTGCCCAGCGGCCACCGTGTGCAGTCACTGGCCACCGGCAGTCAGTGTGATCGATGCGCGCGGTGACCAAACATACAATATCTACACCTCGGATTACTACACCCTAAAGAAGTAAATAATATTTCATTAATTTACAACAATACAACATTATTAACACAATATTTAAAAAATTTGTTGTACAGAACGTGAAAATTTATTTTTCCCCGATTACTATTCAGAATTGACTAAAGGCGGTAAGCGTTACTTAATGTAATTGCTTAATACTTTGCGCGATTTCTGATTTGATTCTGTTTGCAAAATTAACAATAACATAAATTAATCGTTAGTTCTTTATCTTTACATATAGCACAGTCGCTCTGTATATATTATGTAACACACGCATATTTCGCTGTTAAACTTTCAGTGACCAAGGTCAACCAACAACACAATCTGCCAGTAACACTTACTCGAGCCCGATGGATATTACGGAAGATTATCACTTGTACAAATTACTGTGGACCAAAGAGAAAATGGTTTGGTACTTCGACAATCAAGAGATCTTCTCCGTTTCCGAGAGAGCTCAGATTCCCACCGATAAGATGCAGATTGTGATGAATGTGGCGGTGGGTGGGATGTTTCCGGGACCACCGGCTGACACCACAATATTCCCTACGCGCTTTTTTATTGACTGGGTCGTTGTACGGCAAACTCCCAGTATGATTGCTACCGAAGGGTCCGTGAAAAATGATAATTCACGAACAATTTTAGCGGCGGTTTTGGGAACTCTACTACCACTAGCCGCAGTAATAATTGCTGTTGTATTGTGTATCTACTGGCGGCGACGACAGTGGCGGCACGGTGATATGCGCAAGGAATCCATTATCACGTTGACCGATTCGCTGTCCAGTTCGGCATACCGGATATATATGCTAACTGGGGATGATACAGCTAACTCCGCTATGCAGCATTACGTTAGTTTGCTGGAGATCCCCTCAGCTGATCTACAGATTAGTACGTAATTCGAACTGTGGTCTCTTCCACATTAAATGTGAATTTTTCTTAATATTTTACTGTATAGCCTTATTTATTTTTATCAAAATATGGGTAGTTATGTATCATCTGATTGCTTAGCGTAATAATTAGCACCAGGGTCACTTTTATTTTGTTCTGAAAGGACGTAAATATTCAGTATTGTAGTTCATCGGTTTGATTTTATTGCAGGTAACTTCGTTTTGGGGAACGGTGAATATGGAGTCGTTCGAAAAGGTTTAGCCAGAGGATTGCGCGGGCAACCGCGCCCGACCGTTGTCGCCGTGAAAAGTGTCAAAAATGACAAGGATGTTGACCAGATAAAGCAGCTCTTCGAAGAGATGAAAGTGATGATCAAAGCCGGCAGACATCTGAACATTGTCAATCTTTTGGGCGCCATCATAAAAGGTATTCAACAAATACTGAAAATGTCACAATAAAATTTTTGTACGATTCGCAGTTTAATTTTTAACCCTCAAGTGTGGTGTTTTCTTTAGGAGATGTACTGCTCTTATTGGAGTTTTGCACACATGGCTCATTGTTAAAATATGTCAAGCAGCACCGTGGAGTTTATTTTTATAACCATGTTGATTCAGCTGGGCGGCTGCTGGAATGGAGCAGTATTGAGGCGAAAAAACTGCAAGAAAACATCGAAAAGGCCGGGCCTAAGCAAACATTTCCGGAAGACAATTTCGACAATACTTTGCTGGCTACGCGTGATCTCCTGTCGTTTACCTATCAAATTAGCCGTGGCATGGAGTATCTGAATAGCCGGTCCATAATACACCGTGATCTAGCGGCACGAAATGTCCTGATAACGGACGGACGAATTATAAAAATTGCTGATTTTGGAATGGCCCGGCAACAAGCCGAGTACGTTGTGTATAATCAACAGGTGGGTCAACCTACATTCCCATGAAAATTACGGGCAATCGAACAAGCAAAGCAGTCAGCGTGAGGCGATATATGATTGCACCGGTTGTTTGTTCGTAATTACAGGCATGGTCGCCATATATCGACACAATTTAGTTTTTTTTAAAAACCTCAACATAACGACCATCGTGCACTGCATTGTTGTAAGCGTGCATTGATGTCAATGATAACATGTACTGCATCTGTTCGACACTCGTATGCTATTAATCATTTACTCACAGATTCTATATTACGAGTATAATATACTCCTGTTTCAACAAAAGTTTACAACCAAGGCTTACCTTGTTTTATGACCAGTTTTTTCGAATCGTTACTAATGACGACATTGTTTAATCGTCACTAATGACGGATAGCGACAAAGATTTACTACCATCAAATAATTAGTTGCATTTATGGTCGAAAAAGTTGCTTTCTGTCTTAATTAATTCGATACCGTATTTCACACAAGTTATTTATGTAAAGTTAGTAATTTCATAATTTTCCTAGGTTCCGCTACCGGTAAGATGGATGCCTCCGGAGTCTATCAAAGGACGAGTATTCTCGCAGTATAGCGATGTGTGGTCATTCGGAGTTCTGTTATGGGAAATATTCACTCTGGGAGAAACACCCTATGCCGATAGCGGTATACACGGTTATGTTGTGGATTTCCTAAAAACACTATCCAGCGGCTATCAGTTGTCTCGTCCACCATATTGCCCCGAAGTGATGTAAATATTCTGCAACTAATTTTACTGGTAGTTCAGTCTTTGAATATTGAGGTACAATAAGGCCTCGTCCCGAATTCAAAGCGAATCTCGTTGCGATACAGCAACTCCACCTCGCGAGGTGGCTTCGCGTACCGTATCTGTAGGCGTGGCCACTGCATACAGCCACCTCGTGCGGTTGAGCAACCGTACAAGAACGAGATTTGCTTTGAATTCGGGACAAGGCCTAAGATGCCAAATATTTTTCAGATATGACGTTATGCGGAAATGCTGGGATCTGGTCCCCACGAATCGTCCAGTCTTCAGTAAATTGCAGAGAAATTTACAAGACATTGTGGGAGATGATTCGGCGGAAACATATCTGTCCCTGGATCTCCCTTATCAGCAATTTAATTCTGCCTATCAGGAAATATTCGATCAAGTAGTGGAAGATCCTTACAGCGAATCCGGAGAATTGTAATGCAACTTATGTTGGCGGCATCATACCATCACAGTCAGCGACATTTTATCGATCATGTTTTTACGTGCATTTTTCTAGAAGTTGTTTTTTCCTGAATTCCTAATTCAAACAAATGTTTGTTCACTTTTTTGTTGCATTACCAACTGATTAGTTTTATATACGTAGGAGAAGGAAAACTGTGATAATTTATTTTTATAGAAATTAGTTTTTTTATAGAGATTAATTAATTATAAAGGCCAGAACTTGTTAAGTATTAGTCTACTGAGATGGTTAGGCACATTATTGTGTTGTGAAAAGTCGGATTTATTCAGCGTGTTGTACTTGTAGCGAAAACAAACGAGTTTTCACACAAATGAATGATGTCACGGACCCTGGTAGATATATCGTATAGTGGAGCCAATTACAACCAATGAAATAAATTTACCGCTGGAGCAAAAAGGAAAATATATCGTTTAAGAAATAAATAAACCTGCTGAATTACAACTGCTACGTAATTGTAAAAAATTAGACGTGTACACGGAAGTTTTGTAATTGAAATAGAAAGCTTGGTAATGGTAACATCAATTTTGATGGTAACTCATATATTTCCATGCAGAACATGATGCACATACATACATATGTAGGAATCGCTTAGTGACTTCAACATATTAGAAATATAAAAACACAATCCAAAATACAATCCTTTTCAAAAAACACAATCCACTTTTTAGAATACACTGCACTGAGTTAATTTCCGCTTGTATTGGATATCGTCCGCCGAAAACTTCCGACGACTTCCAAAATATCATTGACATCATCATAATCAAAATACAAAACCGAACACACATCGCTATTGTGCTGGCTGCCAGATATTGTTACGCCGATATTTTTTCAACCTACAATATACATATTTTCCTGTTTATAAATGCAACATCGGACGCCGGTATCGGTTGTCGGTGTCGTAAGCCGGTGTTATTTTCGTCCCGTTGTGTAGGCAGGATGCATCAACAGTCTGCCCATTGTTGTCTGGGCCACTCGGTGATGCAGGTCATGATATCGTATAACGAGATCTTAATTATGCATATGCCAGCGGCCTCACAAACGGCAACAAATTGTTAAGAGAGCCCGCCGGTGCATAATATGTCAGCTGCCGGGGCGTATAAAATAACCGTCTGAACACCATCGTGAACAGCCCACTCGAGCGACAGCGTTAACGAGAGCCCAAAGGTCATCCACGAGGACAGTGGACAGACGTTGTATATACATTACTGTTTTTGCTACTTTTTTCGCACATTTGGCTTCAAGCGCGTTGTTCAGTAAATAAATTGCATGAGGTTTTTGCGGTCATCCTTATACCACGAAATTCTAGTTGTATAGCAGATAGAAATGTACTGTATTTTAACATTTATCACGATAGCCATAGCGGCATCATTAAGCTATGCAACACACACTAATAGGACCGAAGCCCATGAGTGCGGACAGCCGGATGTGGTTTGTCATGGACTGAAAAAAGGCTGCGTGGCTAGTGATTTCCACACCTGTGAAGTTCTGGCGACAATTGCTTCCCACGATAACGATACCTTGTGGATCGATCTGTCTGCGTTTGCCAGCAAGGAGAACCTGCAGCTAAACTTTACAAACCGTTGGATTGGAGTGGGATTTTCGCTGGTAAATATTACGAGTACAAACATAAAAGTGACATTTAGATACTGGAAATTAACACCGTAATCCATAGGAAGACAATAGTAGCAGTTAGTGAATAAGGAAGCATCGGAATCTGTTTCAGTACTTATTTAAAGAATCGCGATTTTCTCGCATAATCAATATTACATTTTAATTAATACAATTTTGTGTCAAGAAGTCATTTCTCAAAGAGCAGACTAATGAAAGTACATGGTTTTGCAGAGTGGACAGATGCCGAACTCTGCCGTTGTGCACTGTTTTAACGACGAACATAACGTAGTGCAAGCTAAATTGACCTTTAATGTTCCGAATCGCCACTTCAACACTGGATGGAAAGACATCGATGTAAGAATTTTTTTGTGTATGGCAGCGCATAATCTATTAGTATCAAAACCATTCGTCGCGTGGCTGTGCAAAATGCAGAATATATGTTCAGGTTGCACCAGTATAATTTTGTAATTAAATACTATGAGTCATCCTTTTTCAGCAAACACCTTTGCAAGTGGACAGTGCCAAATTAGAGAATGGACATTTGCAATGCATAGTCAGGCTGAAGAAGCACTTCACCTTAAAGAATCCTCAAAAGGACGATTCTGTTTACGATTTAGTGCAAGATCACCATCTCATTCTGGCTACCGGACCGCTCAAAGACGGTAAACAGCACAATTCAAACAAATTATGCTCCTGTTATTTAATTTCTTTTTTTGTTTTAAAGGATCGATATCCCGTCACGATAAGGCTCCTCATATTTCGGAAAAGGCTCATAAGTTTTAGATTCTGAAAGATATGTTTTATTCCGTCATTGTAGTCTAGCTAGCATAATCATTGCGCAAATATTTACTTCTGATCCAATTTTGCCAATATTAAAGTTGTTTACTTCTTGGAAAACAATGACGTAACGATCGATCGTTTGGTGTTGTGTCATCAGCTGCCAAATGTTGCGTATGTTCGCATACCAAATCTGTTGCACTTGAAATGGTGTATTATAATACGGTACGGTGTTTGTACGACAGAAAGGATTAAATTATAATTATACCATTGCTACATTGGCCTGTTAACGAAATTTACGTCATCGGTTGAAATAGATTTAATAGAATAAAACAGAACGAAGACAAAATTAGAAATCAGCTACTAAGTAGCGCTATTGCTTACCGTATTACACAGCTACTCACTGACCATCAGTACAACCCATCTGATTGCATTACCAAAAAGGTGATAAGGCGGTACAACAGCATCCCGAAGTATACAACAAAATCCCTGTAAAATCAAGAACCGTAATTTTTGACACATCATTTCCGATCGTAGCAGTTGTTTTTGCCTGTAATTCGTATGCCATTAAGATATTGCTCACGCTACAACCACAAAAAACATTTTAGAAACAAGCGGATTACATGATGCGAACAGATGAAAATCGCTCCAGAAATACCTTTTAACCATGCTATCAATTAATTCTGTTCATTAGGACTTCCTTATTATCTTCCATAAATCTTACAACATCTGATACTGACATTTCCAAAAGTGTCCTGTGTTATCCCTTATCGGCGGCTGGGTCAGCTGGGTTTCGTTTGTTAATAAAATAAAACTGTTTAGAATGCTCCGATATAAAAATAAAGAAGGGAACACATTTAAGCATTTTAAAAATAATAAAATTTAGGTATTTGGAGATTATGCGTGGTAGTGCTATATGAGTGCTGTATGAGTGTTTTAAATGCTTCTCGTGTTAAATGTAGAAATTCTTCATTTGAATTTATTTACTGAGTGGCGCTCGCTGATGTGCATTTTGTGAATAAAAACAAATGATAATTTAGCTAACAGCTATGTGCGAATTGAGCATTCTGCAAAGTGGGGAGTATCACAACATTACAGTATAATGTTAAAAAAATTATGCTCGTTGTTTCTTTTGAATGCGCAGCTTACAATTAGCTTCAGTTCGAGCTGCGTCCCACATAACAAGCTCTAATTTTTAATCGGACTCCTTGGCCGCATTCACTTGATAAATTATTAATTATCTATGCAAAAATTCTGTTGTATGGGAGATGAGTTTTTGGATTAGTATAGATGAAGTATATGTGAAGCACAGTACGAATGCTTGAAATGATTCCATATGAAACTACAGTATGTAGTACTTTACATGCAAACAGTACTTCACTTGCGTGACCGGTACCGACTCTTGAACGATCATCCATTCGCATAACCGCTGTAGATGTCGTTAGAAATTTCTGGTTTCCCTTTAAAAAAATCACCATGTTGTTGTTTTGTGAGTGTTAGAGGATACACTGCTAGTCATTATAATACAATAGATTATGCACGTACTATAGAATTACTATTGTCACCCACAATAGCACTGTACAGTCTGTAACTGTTCTCCGGTGAATGCACGTTGACTATGGTTTTATGACAATAAACGGCCTTCACTGCAGTTTAATAGTTTTAAAGAAATGACCGCTCAGATGCGAATAACACGCTGAGCATAGGAGAAATCGTTATTCATGATATACTCCACAGCGATAATTTGTATAAAAGGTGCCGAATCTTTTCAGTTTTTGGATCCCTTATGGATGGTTACACAATGCATGAAGAGCAAAGGTCAACCCATTAACAGGTCGCCATATATTCTCCCTAACTGATGTGGATTACAACGCAAACAATTTGACAATCACTAGTTATGGATTACGGCTTGATAATAACTGGTTTGGTTCTCAATAGTTTGCTAGGAACGTTCTGTTTGCAAGAACTGGCGAAAGGCTGTGGGAGTAATGGAAAACATTGTATTGGAAGGCCACATGACTGTATACCAGATCCGAGACTGTGCCAGCAGTTGGCAGCGGTGACAACACTATCCGCCAGTCTAGTGCACGTGGAGCTGCGATCGAAAGGTCACTTGAACAGAAATCGTTGGTTAGCACTGGGATTCTCCGAGGTAAACTTTGTTTTTAGGTGTATAAAGCTGCATTAAATATGGTGATTCTGTATACTACTGCACTCATTACAGGACGAAAACATGGGACGCGATGCAGTTATACACTGCATTCAAAATGGGACGTTTACTGAAGCGCAGTTGACATATAATCCGGAACATCTGAATATTCAAGGTTTGCCGGTAATTGCGCCCTCTGTTAACGTTGCTACAAATTGTTTCATCTTTGTACAATTAAGTGCATAGTCGGTTTAATTTTGCTATGAATAATGTGGTGTTTACTTCAGTATTCTGGTTGCAGCAAGCACCGGTTCATGTTACCGAAGCCACAGTGGAAGATGATGTACTCCATTGTGCGCTTGATCTGGATAAAAAGTTTATCGTCCAGGAACAGGAATTTGATCTCCACAATTCGCATCATTTGTTATTTTCGACTGGTCCTGTTAAAGCTGGCAAGTCATTACGCTTAGAATCTTTAGCATAAGCAAATTATATGCCTAAACAATTTGGTAACACACACAAAAATGATAAACCATACGAACATATATGGGAATGGAGCGATATATGGGAATGGAGCGCTTAACATACTGTTATATAAATCTTATTACGAGTACAACACTCGCACACAAAACTTTAATTCATACCTACAGTTAAACTCAATATTTTAACAAAACAAATTCTGAAAGTCAAATAGGCATTAAAGTAAATGTTGAAAGTCTTGCTCGAATTTACAAATGTTGCTAACGGCTGAAAACTGACATCTTTTGCACTTTCAGGTCAAATTATGAAGCACGACAAGGTCCCAATAATCAGCACAGAAGCTTACGCATTCTGATACCATTTCCGTTTGCACCTCTACATCATCTCGACATGCGCGAAGGATTCTTCAGTGCCCGCATCCTGGAATTTGATTTTTTTTCTGGATTTGTAGTTAATATTGTGTCGGTTAAGCAAAAAATAAAAAAATATATGGTAAGACGGTAAACCATAGCATATAGTTTAAAAAATATGGTATGGTATGATTGTAATATAATGTACAGATATGATAGTAAAGTAATACTGTTGTTCGTCTTACTTATTGCACTCTGTTTAATCGAAACTGTACAAAGTGTATTATTTGTTCAGGTTGTTACCATGCACTACTCTGTAGTTCTTCGAAGTAATGCGTCTGTGTGACTTGATTACATTGCACGAATTACGGTCAAACGCAAACGGATTGGTTTTTTATTTGAATTGAAGCGGGATGTTTTGTCCTTTCGGCTGCAACCGACTCTTGTGAATCAAAAATCTGATCGCGCATCGGAACCGAATTAACAGTCGATAGTAAATCGGGAACGGAACGATCGAAAACATGTAGAAAGTCAAATCGAATAGGTACTTTCCGTGATTTAACAAAGCCATAGGTCGCCAGTTTGCTAAACAATACGGTTGACGCTAACGATACCAGTAGTAATACGGACCGATAGGGAAACAACTGCACATCCAGATCTGCGTTGTAAAGCGGCAGACGAACAACTGTCAGATGCCGGGACAGAGATGGCTCACCAAATAATAAGCGGGCTATTGTTGTTAGTCCGATTGCTGACAGCGACCCATAACCATTGCATTTCGGAACGAACAGAGCACAGACCAGCTGCGGGAATACGGCCGTACTGATAATGTCCGTTAAAAGTAATTTTATGCCGCGATACGGCAAAACCACACATCCTAACGCGGTGCCAATTACTCCACAGTTGATTACACAGACTTTGAACCACCGGATGTGCTGCTTTTCAGACTTCTGTTAAAATCAGATAAAGAGATGATTATGTATAACATTTTCTAATGCATGAAATTAATTTTAAACGGTGTTATACAAAAAACTCCATACAAAAATTTAATGTAAAATGCATGCATGTCATGCATTTAAAGCTTTTTACATAATTCCAATTTGCCTACTTACATAAGACCGCACAAAAGCCGGTCGCACGTTGGATACGAACATGGTACTTAGGGACAGCAAAGAATTGTCAAAGGCGCTGATTGTAGCAACGGCAATAACACCAATGGCCACCGACGCAATTACCGGCGGCGTCAAAGTCTGGAGTACGGTATTAAAAATAAACGGTATCTCTTTATCAGTCGGGGAATGTCCGATTTCTGTTCGATTCCAATCTGTGTACATTCAAAACAGAAGCACTTTAAAGCTCGAATACACAGCACGGAAGCTCAAAGATTTTTCAGTATAATATTATGTTGTAATTCGTATGCAGTGCAATAAGGCGACAAAAAACTATTACAATATGACCACAGCTCGACCTGTTGATTTGCCGACAGCGCCAATTAATGCGGAAGGTGCAGCGATCAGGATACAGAGTACAGCGGCGAGCATGCTGGCTATGCGCGCCTGATTAGCATTGCGTACGGAAAGAATACGCTGGAAATAACTCTGACACACTAATCCGCAGGTTATCGCCACAATGTAATTATCGAAATATACTCCTCCATATACTGGCGGTAAATGTCCAAGCCATTGGTCAAATGTTAAGCGAATGCAGCGAACAAAATTATAATTTGCCAAGGCGCACGGTGCAAATATCCACTGAAAATATGCAATTTTTTAATATCAATTGCTAGTCAGTATGTATATGCATATATAGATCAAATAATTTTCTTGATTTGCGAACTGCAATGAATGTCCATATTTTATACCAAAAAGTAAAGGCCGTAGTTACATATTAAAACTTACTAAAACTTACTTATTAAAACTTACTAATTAAAACTTATTAAAACTTTTAGTTCATTAAAGGTATAACGTGGGTGTGCTTACCAAACCGCAAAAGATTATGGCAACTTTGGCAACGTCAGTGTAAACCACACTTCTTATCCCACCGAGAAAGCAGTACGTAATGCTAACGCTAGTAGCCCCCACGCAGATGAAAAATACAGGTGCGTGTCCAATATTAAGAAAACTGTGGCGAAATAGTATGTCTCCTGTAGTATAAAATGCTCGTTCAAAGATTGTGATACTTACGAATAAGTACGTCCACAAAATCATATTTACCAAAGTAAGACAGTGACGCTCCCATACTAACAAACTCGTACAATGCCAGCGGAATGAACAGCACACCTGCCATAATGGCTCCATATCTTTCCGAGCAAGGGTCCAGAACCGTCAAATAATTTTTTGATCGCATTGGACTAGCGAAAAGCAGACCACCTAAAATCCCCTTGATACAGCGTTTCTTATGCATAAGGATTGCAGTGAATATGCACAGGAAATGGGGTAACTATAATAGTAAATCTTTATTGTACCAATCAAAAGGCTGATTGCTGTTGCAAGTGGTTCCTGGCACCAGATAAGTCCACCATTTATGGAAGTCGTATCGTAAACAGTTTCGGCAATCTGGGATATAAATCTTCCGGCTACCGCAGATGCTACATATACAGATCACGCCACGTTTTAGACAAAGGTGATCGCCTTAAGTACGTACGTTTATCAAAAAAACTGAAGAGCACAAACCAAAGCTGCTTAGGAGTTAAATTCCTCTTTTTAGTATTCTATAAAATTAACGCTGCATAAATATAGTAATTATTGTGTGCTGTGCTTATTCTCCCGTTAATGTGACACTACTGCGCGCCGTGAAATATTAACGATTATACGATTTTTGACCGTGCAAAAGAACACTCACCGGTGATTGCAATAGCAGCCACAGCTGCATTTAAATTTCGGCCATTAACCAATAGTTCATCTGCCCGTAAATGCGTCATTTTTTTGGCCGTCCATATTCCGATAGTTAAGAGCAGAATGTACAATAAAATTATAAAGATTAATGAAGGTGTTGCTAGCTGTGACATGTTTGCAGCCAGTGCCTGCAGACAAAACAGTTAAAATTACTCGTATTACACGATGACACAAAATTTATTCTTAAGGCAAAGCTATAATTGATTGCAATACAACTACAATGCTTCTCACTTCGAAAAACTGAGAAAGCGTGAGATGGAAAATTTCGATTATGTTAATTGTATCGCACACAAAACGGCAGTGCTGTAAAAGCGCTAATGGCCAGCCAAATACGTTAGGGAATATCTTTTGATCAGCGATTGATAACATAAATCTATGATCGGCATTTGATGATGAATATCGCAAACATCACCAAAGTTAAGGACTCTTACCAGTTTCCTTGCATATTATGTGTTAATTTAAATACAAAATAAATTTTAGCCATGTCATTGAACGTTTTAAGAATAAAATCACATTTTCATGCTCTGTGTTTCAGCAGTACCCTTACTCTGGCGCAAAAATTTCCTGAACAAGGGTTACCAGTGAAACTTACCACTATCAGTACAATCACTAATCTTCCAAATTAAAATGGCAAATAAATACAATTCACTGTATTACAAAAGTAACAATAATTCTAATTCAGTGTTTCAATTATCTATTTTTTTTGTTCAATCTTATTTCACCTTGCATTCAAATTAAACGTACTATAATAATTTAATGGACAGTTGACGGACAATATAATTTAACGGACAGTTGACGGACGGACAGTCCACTTTGCGCCTGGATAAAGGAAAGGAAAACGAAAACATGTACGTACCTGCTGTACATGTGTAACTTGTCTAAATGCAAAGAAATAAAGGCGCGGTTCTTCGTAGTTGTTCTGTATAACGGACAAAATTTTCTACTATTTCGTGCAGATATTGTTTCCTGTATACATAGTCTGTTAAAAATCGGAGCGTGATTATATGAGTACAAAAACCCGCGTGCGGTGTACATTTGCACCCATTAACAGTGCAAAAGGTCAACCTATTGTTGTACAGTAATTTTACGTTCCGTTCGAGCACTTAACTTGCAAGTACCAAACGCAAGCAGTAAAGTGGATAGAAAGTTACAGAATTTTTATACAAAGGATAAAAAGTTACAGAATTTTTCTGCAAGTCAACATTTCAAAGTATTGTCAGTGAACGTCTGGCGTAGTAAGACATGCTGCACAAAAATACTCGGTGAACATTCCGTGGTTTTTATTCGGTAATCGGTGAATCAATGGAAAGTATAAGGTAAGCAATAGACACTGGATAGTAATTTTTGAAAAAAAAATGTAGGGGCCGCACTTCTGTGCACTGTTACACACCAGACAATAATTCTTCAGTTCGTGCAGCGTTGAGGTCAAAGCCTTTCTACAATTACGAGTACAACAGCAAAATTTTATTCTATAGTGCAATACTTATACGTAAAGCGAACTGATCATAATATGCCAAAGTCTTCAAACGGCGTTATACCGGTCGAGGTTGCTTGTTTGGTCATCCCATTTTTACACTGAACAACGATAATAATTAATATGCACTCCGTAATCAGTATCACAGCAGTAATGTATACAACGATATAAGCCAAATAAACCTAATGGCATTGTTACAACTACGCCAAAATTTAACGAAATAGGACAGTAGGCGGTTGGCCTTATCAGCAGATCCTGGGTGGCCTACAAAAAGTGATCCATTTGTATTTAACTAGCATCATACGACCGATCCCGTTTTAGCATTTTAAACAGGTGAGCAATATCGATTTACCTCTTTTCATCTCATCGGCCCGTTATATATTATAACCTGCTTTAGTGCATCGCTTCAGGTACCGAAGGTCGGCAATCGCAGATGTTCCCGAGCTGGTTGGCACTCGTACACAGTTTGGCGTCTACATCCTTATGAATGCGCGCACTTTCGTAGGTGCTTTACTATAGCCTCAAAATCTAAAGCAGGGGTTTCTAACACTTCCCTCACGTGTCATAATCTGACTGTAATTTTTGTTTATTGGTACTTTCGGTATTTTTCAAAGCAGTTTTGTGTATTATACCTTTAACACTTCTAATATACATTTAACATTTCTCATATACACTTCTCGTTTACATTTGACATGGAGGAAAACGATGATAAATCTGACTTGGAAGAAGTGCTGTCCAACTACGACGACGATGTTTCAGGTATGTCTGGACAGACTGGACTGCCTAAACAATAGAGCTATTCATAATCTTTGCATATACCTTAAATCTACATACGAATAGTAGCTGTGTTCAATACAGTTGACGGGCAAAATAGTTAAAATAATTATGATGTATAGTTGTATACCAACATTTACGATTGTACGGTTTATCTCCGCTTCGAACTTCCATTTCGTTTTTAATTTGAATAACGACCGATTCATGTACATGATTTAATTACTAGGTGTATTCACTGTATATACCATTTTTTTAATTTTTGTCGATGCTTTTACGAATTCTTTTATGCAGTGCCATGCATCATGCTGTTATCGTCGATTGTCATAATTCAGCTCATAATACTGCTTCAATAGGCATTTTGTTCTTATTTTCTGCTTTGTTGTCGTAGAAGTTAAGGCGAACAGTGGTCCAGTATCTCCCCTTTCGATTATCGACGGCAGAGCAGAAAGCCGTAGCCCCGTGAATAGCTTCTTCGATTTCACCAATAAAAACAATCCACCCAGTGTATTGTCCTCTCCAGATCCCGGAAGTCTTCGTCGCGACAACGTTAACGGTGGTAATCACGAGCCACAGTCAGTGCGGTTAATTAGCTCCCCACTTAGTGTCCGAGATGATACTTTGGACTCGCCACCCAGCTCGAAAGCCGTGTCGCCAACAAAAGTACCAATTCCTCGGCGTCTTTCCATTCCCCAACTGAATCTAACAACCGTGATTAGTCCGCTCAGTCCTCTGTCGGATGCTTCGGTTGAGAAAGATGACGCCGCAGAAAAGCAATATGTCAATACGATCCCGAAAGTGACCTCAATGCCGGTTGTCATTCCCGTGTTGACCCAATTAAAACCTAAACGTCTTGTGAAAAAAGAGGACAGAAAAGGTGTAATTTCCTTAAAGACACCGGAGAAAAAGAAAATTAAGGACACCGTTGCCGCCGGGAAAACTGCACCGACGAAATCTAGCGCGGCTCCACTACGAGAGAAAGCACAAAATAAAACGATTACACAGCCGTTTAGAACTGTCTCCAAAGAGAAACGCGTTAGTGAAAGTCCAAGGAAAACTGTTAAAAGGAATCCAAAAAAATTTCTAGAACGGCAAGACTCTTTCCCGGAACAAGTATTGGTTAAAAATCCAACGCAGCCAGTCCGCACTGCTACCAAAGAAAGGCAAAATCCTGAAAAAATAATTAAGAAAGCCAAAACGACGCAACTGATGAAACAGCAGCCGCAAAAGCAAAAGCTGCAGCCGCCTACTTTACAACGTCCAGACAGGGCAAAACAATTACAAAGTCAGGACGAAGCAGCACAGAAGGAGAACAAAACAATACCTGGTCTTCGCAAGCCAGTCCGAAACCAAAGTAAGACGCTGGTCGCAAAAATTGAAGAAACGCCGCTAAAAGAACAGCCCTTAAAGATTGGTAAAAGCACTAAAAATCCCTCCGGAAACCAACCGAAGTCTGTGAACGCGGTGCGTACGACCATTGTTACAAAAAAGTCCTTAAATTCGACATTTACGATTGGCCGCGTGGATGAGAGTCAGTCAAAGCCGGTAAATATCCGACTGCGCCATTTATCTGTCAAATTGCCAAAGTTCCCTTTAAAGCAAGTGAGTACAATTTTATCAGCTGTATGCTGAAAAACCCCGTAGTACCTCTCAGATTATGGAAAGGTCACTGTATTTTTTTCATTATATTTGCAGACCACTTCGAAGCGTCACAAGCGTGCTCGTACTGCATCCGCTGTTAAAGAGCGCAAAGCAGTAGACGAAATGTCCAAATCCAGTAAAATTTATTTATCGACGGGAGTGGTTAATGGAAGCCAAAAAGATGAAAACGTACGCAACTACGAACTAGCAGTATTAATATTCCCGTTGCGTACCTAATGCGTCGTGTATTATTTTTCAAATATAAATATAACTGTATTATCATTATATCATCAAAATTCGTTACCTAACGCTATAGAAGAGGTATATTTAATCATTAAGTGTGTTGAAATTTCCAGGCAGATGATGCCGTTCACCTGGATAAAACACTGCAGCGCTTGGTGGATTTCACGGTGAACGACAGTAATCATTCGCCCCAGGAGAGTTATTTGGCTTATTTTGGGAACAGGAACGGCAAGCAATTTCGCAGTTCGCATTTTATGCCACGCGATAATCTCACGCAAATAAAAAGCGGCCTTTTCCTGGAATCCAGCCAGCAAGAACTAAAACTGTATGACAAGCTTCTTGCCGAAACGTCGCACGATGTCAGCCGCATTCCGAACTACGTGGAACGACTCCGCTATGACGAAAAAGTGCGACATAAATCCAGGTTTGTCTCGTGGAGAAAATAGCTTTCGGGTCCTTATATACTGATCACTATTGGTGCCATATTTAATTTCAGCAAAACAAGCAGTGCGGCTATTCCTGAACAAATGCTACTGACAGAGAACAAAAAAATCGAAAAGAAAATTGGTGGGATACCGGTCATACAAGACGGAGAAAATACCTTTGACAACACAAAAACGTTCCTGGAGCAAGCAGCAATAAGAGCCACATCTCTGCCTCCTTATCATCAGCATGGTCAGTACCGTTCCGCTGAAGGCTCAAATATCAAAGAAGCGGAAATCCAGTTAAGAAGTCGCGTCATGCGGGACATAATGAAATTAAATGATTTCAGCCCACAGACAATGAAGGAAGTACGTATTACAATTCCAAAAAGCCAACACAAATCTGGAAACTGTTAAATAATTTATACATACGAATATATCTACGTACATCTACTCGTAGTACGTAGTTCAGATAGTACAAATATTCAGCGATTGTTAGCTGAAGTGATACCACCTCTGAGGTATATCTGTAGGTACATACTCTGTACAGTACATTTAGAATTAATATTTACTCATTTTCGAAGTCTTCTAATGCCCATTTTGCGAAAGATTTTTGCGAATTTGCAAATTTTTTGTTGCGCAAAATTGTGAATTCTTGCTGTTCTGGCATCTACATCCACATACATCTGAATTCAATTTTTGTTTGGTTTTACTTTAGATTATGGTAAGCCATTTCGATCGCCTTACCTGGCCAGAAGCAAAAACCACTACAGCCCTGGAAGCGAGTCAAATTGCGAGCATTTTATCATCAATTTTGATAATCTGGTTTTAGTGTAGCACCCGTTGATCACGAATTTGGGATTACGCTATTACGATGTACTTAACGGTTGCATGCATAGTATTGCATAATGCCATTTATGTAAATCTATAGCGCTGCTCTACGAGCACACGACCAGTTAATTCCATATGAATTTTATTATGCAACTTCGACTGCATATAAAAACTGGCAATACGGAAATGACCATAATGGCAAGCATGTTATGAGAGGGAGACACAAATAAAAATGGACGGTGTGATGGTCGGCATCGCAGCGAAGATATATTTACATGAGTCGATCGTCAACTATAACATTTTAGTGTTGTTATGCGTGGAAATATGGAGCTACTAAGAAGCGAAAAGAGTAATTCCGATGGATAGACTGTAGGAAAAGGCATCCAAAGCTGTGGTTCCGTTATCTTAATTTCTGTGGAAGAATCAACAAGGAATATGGCAGATGTCACAGTCAGTTGCCAATTTACTTTGCCGACAGCAACCAGAATGTGCGAATTTCGTTTCCCTGCAATAAAATTTATTAAACAATGCAACATGCTTCATGAATAAGCCTGGTGTTGCTTTTCGTGGATGGGGTTACCTTAAATTCTACGGTTCTATCTCTTTCCTGCATTTGGAATCCTCCAATATCGTCCAACAATTGTTTAGCAGCAAGGGTCACTTGAATTTTCATGGCTGCATGATATCAAAGCCGTTGAAAATTTGTTTTAAGTTATTGCTTACAACATTAGTGGAAAAAGTTTTATAAAACGCTTACGTTCGCCGCTGGACTCCATTTTCATCGCAATTTGAACAGTATCACCAAATCTGTTAACGAAAGCAAAATTTATGTATCATGTACGTTAGAACCGAATTTGCAGCACAAGTACTCTACAAGTTGCTGTATAGTTTTCGCACAAAGTAGTAAGTAAGTAAATGTCACAACACGGTGGTTTGCTTTATTCGAGCCCTGAACGATAAAATTTTATTTGAATACTGTAGATAAATATACGCATATAAAACGCACAGTAAATTTGCAGTAAGTGCAATTTAGAGTACATGTTTTGTATATTCTATCTGTACATACAAGCAGTATCTTGGCATTTTCAAACCGACAATTCCGGCAACGCATGCACCTGCAGAATCAAAGAAAACTTCATGTAAAGTACGTATATTAAATCAGTAGCATACGCAGGGTACCGAGGTTGCAGTTTCCAACACCAGCGAAAGAATAAAAATTATGGACGTTTTAAGGAAATGCCTAATCATTTTAATGCATTGACAAGTTCACAATAATAAGTAGCGCTGAATGTTTTCCAAAACAAGAAGGGCCATTCAGCTTTTTGTCCAACCATTCAGCTTTTCGAGTATTTCTTTCGACTTCGAATACAGTACGTATACAATTACCTGAGTGCAGTCCTATGCGCAATCGTAACTTATCGTTTGGCTGATGAGGAATTTTAAAGGTATCGAGATCCTTTCGTATTTGCAAGGATACCAGAGCAATCTCGCTGGCATGGCGATTACCGTTACGCACAGGAAGGCCGCTCGCAACCTAATACGTAATGAAAACACCATTGTATCTTTTTCGTGACCTTTTGAGTGTGCGAAATATAGTACCATGTAAGCATCTCCAATTGTCTCCACTTTATATGCATCAAATTTTTCCAGGATGCTATCAAACATCGTATACAGGTTGTTCAGCATGGAGACAACATCCATCGGTGTTCCAGCCGCGGAAATCGTTGTGAAGCCGACAATATCACTAAAGTATATCGTAACACTATCGAATGATTCTGGGTCCACATTCTGACCTCTGGTCAACGATTCAGCTATTGATCTGAAATACCAAAACACCTGGTTAGTTTATCTGAATGAAACTGTCTGAATGAAACAAAAGCGAATTGAATGTACTTGGGAAGAAGTTGGCTCAGTAATTCTTCTGAGCGACGTTTCTCCTCCATAAACTGTTGCGTCTTTTCAGCAACCTGCTGTTCGAGATCATTGGCATATTGCTCCATCCTCTTCAGGAGGTGGTCGATTATGTTATCACCGGAATTGCCGATAACCTTCTTCAGTCCGTCTTTTATCTTAGCAAAGGTGGGACGCTCAATGGGGTACTCTGTCAAAATTGGTCGATATGTTGAAGTGTTACGTTTACACTCTGGTAAACTATTTTCAATACTCCATGACAAAAAACCCCGCTGAATAAATAAAATTTAAGTGAGAAACTTATGCCAGCTCGTAACAGGACAGTGGCCACAATTTATAATATCACAGCAAATTAGTTTTATTATTTATGATAACTCGTTATATTAACTTTGTCGGTATTTTATTTTAAAGCTTAATAGTGGTTCAATAATACGGGTTAGCGGAACATTCGATAACAAGCTGTGTAATCTTACCATCCCAACACCTCTCCATTAAGTTGAAGAGCTCACTTGAGCATGCGGAGCTGGGCACACGTGGACGATATGGCGGTTGAAGTCCTTTTTTTACCTATCAGAGAATCGGATGAAATGCTTAATTTTCTATAACCGGTATATACATTGTGTCGTCACCTATCAGGATCAGTACGTTGCAGGCAATATAATATAAGTTCTGAGCGTTATGGCTGATCGGTAAACAAGTAACATGGAAATAATTCAGTTCAAAAGTTGCCACAAAAGACCTCGCAGGTCACTCGTACGTTGTTATTGAGGACAGTGTGGATCAATTAGTGTAAATATGATTATTCAACACTATTAATCGTTTAGTTGTATTTTTAAATGTACAGAGTATCAAAATGTTGCGTAGCATATACTGAGGCCGGACATTAGTAACTTTGAAATGGTGATCTGCTGGGTATATCGATTATTATCCTTAAAATTTTTAATGATTAGTTGTAACAAATCGTGCTCTGGAAATTAAATTTGACCTTTACCTCCAGTACTACTTCTTTGGCAGTGGTCTGTTGGGCTTTTGTTGCATCACCCGGCGCATCGAAGGGAGCTGATCGAAGTATTATTTGCTGTAACAATATTCCAAAGCTGTAGACATCACCTGCCAATTACGAAAACACATTGTGAAACTTTGGCATTTTTGACTAGTTATTGAAGGAGATGAACTTGACAATGCGTGGGCACCTTTCTGCAATGCAAACGACAAACGGTAGTTAAAAATCGATGGAAAACTTTTATTTGTGTTAGCTAATTTAAACACTTTACAGACACAGGAAAAGAGCCCAACCTGTGAGCCTTTGGGTGGCATTTGTTGGCGCAGGAGTTCCGGTGCGCGCCATAGTAAATAATCGAAATTTCGATCATCTTGATCTTCCATGGGCGGCAATAATTCGCGCAACTCCCGAAGTGTTGTCAGACCAAAGTCGGTTATCTATTGTGCAGCGAAATTAACTTTTATTATTTCCACAAAGAATCCATATATGTAGGACGTTTTTATTGTTGCGGCTAAACATTTTCTGGCCTTTAACCCGTTCATTTTTGGCAATGGACGCACTGCACGAAACGAGTAAAAGATCAATCAAGCATGAAGTAGTGGACTGGGATGACACAAAGGAGCATACATTAAACTGCCACAACTTACTCAGATTTCACGGTGTGCTTTAAACTAAGTACTTCTAAACTATAAATTATCCTCCAATTTCCACTACAGTTCGTCTCACCAGTCACTCGAAAGAAATTTCATACGAAACTGTAAAAATTTTATAATAAGGGTTATTATCGTATACTTTATCCTTTTTTGATATCCTTACAACAGATAATAGACAGATAATAAGAGATTATATGTAATTTTCCTCTACTACAGAACGCAATTTTTTCCATAGCTCGGTTCATACGAGTAAGCATTCTAAGTTTGTGATTTGCCGATACGTTTAACGTGTAATAAATTCACTGCATTCGCAGTATCGACAGTTTCGCATCTTTTGCGGATCGGTTCCAGACCAAAAGTTTACTAAATAATGTTTTTAGATTTAGATTATTATTTACCTTTAGCATAAACCGGCTATCCACCAGGCACGTATGCGCTGTAAGGTTTCCGTGCGACTCAATGGATGAGGTATGAAGAAATGCCATGCCCTTTAAATGATATGCAGATTAGCATTAAAATATATCCTGATAAATAGAAAATTTCCCTGGAAATCTGCAGTTAAGTATTACACCAATCCACTAATTCAGAGTGGCTGCGCTTACCATGACTATGTCTTTTATTAATGAGTTTTTAAACGACCAATCCAGTTTAAGTGAGTCCTTTTCCAGCAAATCCATTAGCGAGCCCTTTTGGCACAGTTCACCCAGCAAATACATACAGAATCCATCTTCGCTCATAGACACTCCTAAAAGTCGCTGCAGGTTCTGATGGCTGACGAGGCGCACCTGTCAAAATTGGTGCACAAAATGTTGTTGTTGCATCATACTGTCGTGTTTAAGTAAGCATTAATATTCTGCGCCGGGACAACGCGCCAGTGACCCGCCCCAGCAACAGTACTACTAGTAGTGCTAATGGTGCAAATTTTTCCCATTACCTGGTTTAATTCCCTAATGAAGTTGGGATTTGGGCGAATGCGCTTTTCGGAAATGTCGGTGATACTGACGACATTTCCTTTCCATGTCGCTGTTCTCCCAGCCATACTGTAGCCCGATGTCGCTTCGGTATTTCGCGTTGTTTGGGAAACAGCGTCATCTTGCTGAAAGTAATTTTGGCATCTCTTACAAAAATCACCTCTTATAGTTTACTTACGTACCACCTTTGACAAGCGAGATTTATCATATATTTATTTACATCAGTGTGGGAGTGAAACGAGAAAAATGCATCGTACCAATGATTTTTGCGATCGCCCAATTCTGCTTCCTTGACTGGCGTTTTTTGGTCCAGTGATATCAACTTCGGACTGCGGCACTCGCCACCAATTGGGATCCAGGCCTTCGTTGCGCAAAAATCTATCCCGAAAGTGCCGGTTAATAAAATCTGTATGAAGCGCGGCAAATACCGGTAGTAGTCAAATGCATTAAGTTGCACGTGGGAATTTTTTTACCTGATTACGCAATAAACAACCAATCCAATTATTACGAAGAAGGCAACAACCGGTATGGCGACAGCCACAGCTATCATCGGTCCAGAGAGACCCACTAAAAATCAATGAATAATTACGCATCCGATACACCGCACGCGTGCACACAGCGGTAATGTGCTCATACATTGTTAACAGACCACTCCGTTTTTTATGCACAGTGCCTTCATTTTCAGACGAAAGTACGAAAATAACAAGAAGTACCTTGCGGATGACAAATTGCAAACTCTCCTTGAAAGCCACATCGGGGAACATCAGGCGGCAGCACTTTAGTTGGCCAATATAATGGTCCTGTGGCCACCATCGAGTCGCCTATGGCGGTGTATGTGTAAAAATCCTGTAATTAAACAGTAAGCCAAACTAAGCAATGGTTTTACTGTAATGTAATGAATAACCAAATTAAAGCAATATCAAAATTTGGACTAGTTAATAATAATTTTGATTAAGTACACTTGAATCATAAATTAAACCTTCCTAGCTAAACAGTAAATAACTCTAATCTTGTACATATAAAACATCGACATGATATTGAATGTATTTAGGATTGGTTGACATCGCATCGCTAGCATGCAATATTATATGCATAGTATGCATAGTACGTATGGGTATTTTGCGACAACAACTGCGCATAATTGACTAATTTGTTGCTTTAACTGTCATTTGTTCAATTTTAATCCGATCTCCTGTGTTTCCACGTCGATAATGGCCTATTTGCAGAGGTTTGCAGGATCACCTCAAATCTTCCGGTATCGGGATTCATGCTTTTGACGACGTAATCCGATTGCCGATCGCCCACGGCATCAATCCGTACGTCTCCGCTAACCGGACTGGAGAAGGTAAAGTTACGCATCATGCCCGATGTTTTGACGCCGTCGTAAATGTTGCCACCGGATGTAATGATTTTATTCATTATTGTACTGTATAACACCGTCGCATCGTAGAAACTCGTCACTACAGGATCAATCTAAATCAAAAAGTGCATTCAATAGCTGCAGTGTTACGAATACTTATGGTTTTGCAAGATGGGAAACCGATTCTACCTCTTCGAAAGCCCCGAAAGTGTAATTCATAGATTTCCTGGCAAGGCGTTTAACATTCGTGGAAAACGTGTCGTAATAATCGTTCCTGACTTGGTGGAGCGCGACTAATAACACGGATTCGTAGGCTTGTTTGGCTTCCTGTCAAAGTAATTTTTTATTGCAAAAATCTTTTTCTTTAAAAATTTGTAGTCATATGGCATAAATTTACCCTGTCGCCCTGATCTCCAAAACTCCACGTAAACTTCCCCCAGCTTTGACTGTCAAATAATTCGACAGCAATATAAACCTGAATAAAATGTACGGTTACTTCTCACAATATTACTTTTCCAGAATATAAAATAGAGCTTTGTAAATAAATCCCAACTTATTAATCATTACAAATGAAGCTGTTTTATTTATGTGGTTAATTTTCAGAAGTACAATTAAGAGTTTTAGTACGCTAGCGGCCTAGCCGAACTATTTATGCAGTCTACTCGTAATATGCATATACATACGTACGTATTGTCCGTTGGTCATGCCTAATCTTTGAGCAGTAATCTAAAATTCAAAGCCATATTTAAAAAATGCCCTTTTAAATTGGTACGAAATACGACGAGAGATCGATACACAATTTTTTCACTAATTACCATCAGTGTTCGGAGAACGGTGGCATTCGATAGTACAACAAACACTACAATCAAATAAAAATTCTGTAACCAATTTCGGACCTGCCTGTTGAAGAGGCGTATTAATGGTCACACAGCGGACGCCATAAATGAAAGGAATAGGGTAATTTAAAATTAACTACTACCGTAGTACTCGTACATATATTAGCTATGGATAAATGGGATTTACCGTGAATTTGTATGGTTTTACTCCCGGCGTAACCTACCTCTGGACGACTGATTACCCGTTGACAGCATACGCTCATACTGTTCAATCGTTGCATCCCGGCTGCGAAAGGGATATTCGGTAACGGTTTGTATGAGATCGGTGCGCTTACGGATCTCTCCGTTAAATACCGCGGTAAGCTGTTCAAAAAAGCTGACAGAATCATCTTGGACGACAAAGACATGTTTATAGGCATGCTGTGTGAAGAATCGGAAGATCACGTTGACGGTGTTTTTATGCGTGAAACTCATTCGCGTGGCCATTATGTACTTCTCACGATCGGATGCCGCTCCAAAGCCGGCAGCCGGACAACCCATCATCGGGATCTGCATATATTCCACCAAGTTGTACAGACTGTCAGCACTGTATCCACAACCTGGAAAATTGTGCATCTTTCATGCATTATGCAGTTGTTAATTATCAGCCTTGCGTAAGCTGTACTCATGGGAGCACCTCTTACGCAGAATTTGTATCGCCTCAGCCTGCACTGAAATATACGCAAATCAAGTTCGATTTTTTTCATAAATTTATTTACGGAGATGTTTACGTTTTCTAATAGCTTAAAAACATTACATTGCTTTTTAATTACACGATAAGCCGATTATTTTTATTTACTATGTCGATCGGGGAGTGCGAAACATTCGAAGATAAGGAAAACTTTTCAATTGCCAAATGACGTCTTTTTTCAAATTGATTTGTTTACTTATTTACAGCCCGTGCACTGGGCGTTCGTTACAGTTGCAAACGGGTAATACGAGTATGATACGACCCGTCTGCCAAATCGTTTCACTTTTTAATTGTGCAGTTAGAGCTGAAATGAGGCTAAGAAATATGACCATGGCATGTTACGAAAAGTACTACTATATTCGCGTAGCCAATTGAAGTATAATAAGTATTTGAAAACCTGATACACCCAAGATCTACAGTGTGCTTTGAATATTAATTTTATGCCGTGTTGATTGTCAATATCAGTCAACCGTTACAGAAATAAGAACGTGTGACACAAAAATTCGATAATACTCCTTCGGGCAGCACATGACTGCATCCACAAAATATGGAAAACCATCTTATGAAAAATATCCATCACCATGTCAGTGACAATAACTATCTGTCAATGGCACTCTGCCGTTTTGCATTAAATTAGGTGGCTATCTTGGACACCGGAAACACTTACCTGGACCAAGGTACGCATTGCAGTTGACCCCGACGGACAGTACTTGCAGGGCATATTTAACAATATCGTTTTTCTTATCACAGTTTTTCCCAATATCTTTATAGAATGTCTGCAACTGGTATCCGCCGGATAAGACATGTTGATTAACATGATCAACAGCCAATTGTATGGCGGATGCTACCCGATCATAATCATAGAACACCGACTTATCTCCGCGGGAGCGTTCAATTAGTAGGCACAAGAGGATATTGCGATTACTGAGATCCGGCGCCTGTGTGATGCGAACGGGATAGGAGGTAGTGGCTGCTGGTGCTGCTGTGTATGTTCCCTGTGTGTTGTTATCAGAGCTGATATCACGACCGACATTGGAAGAACTGGGAAGTGTGACAGAAATGGATGACTGCGCTGAGGTGCAAAAAGATAAGTATCCAAAAACAAAATATAGATGGGCTATCAACCGCATTTCTCACGCTACCAACAACCGGAAGGGGTGCAATACCAGTAAATATAACACATAATTTATTCCTAGAAGAATTTAAAAGTAGCAGCAAAACAGACTGATACTAGCTGTAATATTCCGCGAATACTTTTTTAGCTTCTGTGCGTGCGTAATGGAAGAATACCCCACAGCGACGAATTGGTGATATTTATTTAAGGGAAGAAACGGTTTGCATGGCATTTGTTGCATTCCGTATGTGGAATCGTCGAAGCACAGGGAAACATAGATTGTATATGTACCGGCACCTGCCTCTCTCTGTGTTTGTTGCCGGCATGCCAATCAATAAACAGTGCGCTTCCGTACAGCCGCAGTCTTTTATGTTGCATATGTACATGCAGGTACATCCACTATTACAGGCACACACTACGGCAACCTGGTGAGATAAATTATTATTGCGTCGGGACCACTGTTTTCCGGGGAGAGGGCGGGTAAATTGCGCACCTCCAGTTGAACGACTGTAATTACTGGTGGAAGTGAACAAACTGCAGGATAGCGCTGCCGTAGCATATTATTATACAATCGACGTTCCCATGTGGAGGTATCGCACACGCATGCCATTAATGTAGATCAATCCTACAATGTACTAGTCCGGGTAGCTACTGTGGGACAGTTTATGCTTAATAACTAAGGAATCTTCTCGGAAAATTCTCTACGTCGGCTCGATACCAAACAATTCATGCACTGATTATAATCAGTGCATTATAATCATAATTATGGTTAGCTTAAAATTAGCAAATTACATTACTAGTTATCCTACTAGTACCGTAGCGGTTTTCGTACTAATTATTATTCCGTAATTATGTAATAACGTTTAACTATCATTGTCTGAAACTTATTCGGTGTATCTAATAATACGTCATATAAATTGTCTCTTTAGAAAATAGAACTGTTCAGTAGCCTGCCAGTACAAGTTGTGCAGTACATACACTTGCAGCAAAACGAAAGCTTCGCTGGTAGCAAAAAAAAACTCGTAGTCTGATTGTTCCCATCAACAATGTATGTAGCCAATGACACACTCAGTGTCGAGCTCGGGCGTATCCTTAAATTAGCGATTCGTTTTCTTTAGCAGACATTCAACGCACGCTTCTTTTAACCGCTAATCACGGTCATGGGTGTGTGTGTGTGTTTATGCGTATGATGGGCAGAATATGTATGTCAAAACATTTATTTGTGTGATTGTGTGATCCTGCTCCAGCACTGGCAGTTCGTAATAACAGTGAGAAAACTTCATACCAACTACGCAGTACGCACTGCTGTTCTTAGTACTAGTAGTACTGCTCTTAGTGATGCAGGTCTTCTATTTTCCAGATCCAGAGAGAAGCCAATATGTTTTGAGTTCATTTTCCTAAATAAAATAGCGAAGTTTTAGAAAATCCCCATTAATTTTCCGGCTCCGTTATGAACTAACGAATTATTCGCCCAATGCACACTTTGCGTACCTTAAACATTACGGTCTCGTCACGTTCTTGCATCTGGAAGCTACCAATTTCTTCCAACAGCTCTCTCGTAGAACTGGTGACTTGGATTTTCATCGCTAGAATTTTAAAAAAATTACTACAGTATTTTTCCGATACATGTTATGGCATTCTAGGTGCACGCGCAGCACTGTATTAATTAAATACTGTGTTCATAATAATATTGCTTTTAATGTCTACTTACGCTGGCCACTTGATTCCATTTTCTGGGCAATTTGTACAGTATCTCCAAACCTTTACAAAAGGAAGCATATATAACTACGTCTTACTGGTATTACATTTATTTTCTGAAACTGCATTTTTAATCTCTCAACCTCTCGTGCAACGAAGCTTGCTACAAAATATGTGATTACCAAAACATGCACAGAATAAATCTTCTATAGCTATTAACAAATATGTTATCTTTATTAATTTCCATTTTGTTTTCAAAATTTCTCACTTACAAGCAGTAACGAGGCATCTTCAGTCCCACAATTCCTGCGACGCATGGTCCTAGACAGAGGTAATAAATAATTTTTAGGCGCTGGTTTTTTAATCAGCTGCGATCAATTGCGGTAGAACTCTTCCAGGTAGCAGTACGCCTTTGATGACATGCATAATTCTATGCACACTTACCCGAACACAAACCGATTCTCAACCGAAGTTTGTCCATGGGTAAATGGGGGATTCTAAATGTGTCCAGATCCTTCCGAATGCTCAATGCCACCAGAGCAACCTGCTGCGCGTGACGATTTCCGTTGCGGACAGGCAGACCGCTGGCCAGCTGAACAAAGAAATACGCGGATTATCATGTCTGTATAAGAGCTCATCCGATGCGACCTACCATGTAAGCATCTCCAATAGTTTCCACTTTATAAGCGTCAAAGCGAGCAAGAATGTTATCAAATGTTGTGTATAAATTATTCAACATGGATACAACATCCATCGCCGTTCCAGCTGCAGATATCGTTGTGAAACCTACAATGTCACTGAAATAGATCGTGACATTGTCGTATGATTCGGGGTCGACATTCTGTCCCCGCGTAAGAAATTCCGCAATAGACCTATCCAAATAGAAAAAGTTGGTAAATGCAGAGCATGAAAGCCATACGCTACATTCCACTTTTATATTAGTTTTTTTCAACTTTGATCCCACATCTTACTTGGGCAGTAATTGGCTTAAGAGCTCCTCAGAACGATGTTTCTCTTCGATGAACTGTTCAGTTTTCTCGGCAACCTGGGCTTCCAGGTCACTTGCGTATTGCTCCATCCTTTTGAGTAAATGATCAATGATATTGTCTCCCGAATTCCCGATGACCTTTTTCAGTCCCTCCTTAATTTTGGAGAATGTGGGTCGCTCAATTGGATATTCGTCCCAGCAGCGCTCCATTAAAGTAAATAATTCATTAGAACATGCGGAAGGCGGCACTTGCGGTCGAAATGGAGGTTGCGTGCCCTTTTTGACCTACGCATGTGCAGACATATGTACAAAACCTTGTAAGAAATCACATCACTGTGTACGTAACAAAGTTTAATGTAAATATCCTTTTATGTATATCATAAAAATTAATACAATAAGAATTTTCCCATTTGTAAGTGTTCGCAAAGACCGTGTGATTTTCGTTGGACCGAGTCTATCGATATAGGATAGGGTAGGCTGCAGAAGTATTGCGCTTGGGCAATTATTACAAGTACAGAGTACACTTTAACAGTCTTTATAAATGACGTCATTTTATCACCCACCTCCATGACCATTTCCTTTGCTGTTTGATGCGCTTTGGTCGGATCTCCGGGAGTATCAAAAGGTGCGGTGCGTAAAATAATTTGTTGCAATAATATTGCAAAACTATATACATCGCCTGATGAAATGCAGCCAGTCAGTATGGGCATCGTATCGGCGGTTAATGTAGCCAGTTAGTTAAAATATTTTTTACCTTTCTGAAAATGGAAAAGAAGTGTGGTGATAATGTTATTCTGAATAGCCAGCAAACTGGCATGTTGTTTGAATATTTTATAATCTGGTTAAGAATAACGATACCCACTTGGGATCCCTTGATGGGCATGACCTGACGGAGCAGCTCTGGTGCACGCCAGAGAAGAAGATCAAAATGACGGTCGTTCTGATCTTCCGATGGCGGGTCCAGATCACGAATCTCGCGAAACGAATTCAAACCAAAATCGGTGATCTGAAACACATAATTAAAAATACCGTTGCCGGTAATTTAGGATAAGGAGAAGGAAAGAGTTGCATAAGTAATTAGCAGCGCTGACCTTTAACATAAAGCGGCTATCAATGAGACACGTATGAGCAGTCAGATTTCCGTGCGATTCAATCGCCGTCCCTTGAAGATACGTCATGCCCTGCAACGCTTAGCAATTTGATTTGTCATCCACAGATAAGGTAGCTGGTGGCAAAGCATACCATTACGAGATCCTTTATAAGAGAGTTCTTAAATGACCAATCCAGTTTTAGAGAGTCTTTTTCCAGTAAATCCGTTAGTGACCCTTTTTGGCATAATTCACCGAGTATATATATGATGTAGCCATCGTCGTTGACCGAAACGCCTAACAATCGCTGTAGATTTTGATGCGTAATCACGCGCACCTAAATTAGTTGAAATTATAACCACCGGAAAAAAATACCGTAGCAAAATAAAGCTCTTTCCCCAGGACACCTGATTTAACTCCTTAATCATTTGTGGATTGGGACGTCGTCGTTTCTCCGAGACATCGATGATGGTAATCACATTACCACGCAGCGTCGCCGTGCGTCCTAACATAACACTGGCACCCGAAACCGTGTCCGTCTGTCGCGTCGTTTGCGACTGGGTGTCATCGTTCTGCAAAGACCATATTTACATGTTGTTGGCAGCACTTAATCATAAACTAACAACGGTAGGTATAATAAATTTACAAGAGATTTTTTGCTGCTAGCAATTCGGCTGCCTTGACTGCCTTTTGTGCCGGTAATATCGAGTTCAGTCATCGTCACGCGCCACCAGTTAGGATCTAATCCTTCGTTTCGTAATGATCTGTATGGAATAACAGAAATTATCTTTGTATTCTTGAACTTTAACGGACCTGGCTCACTTTAAGAAATTTACCTCGCAACGAAATAACAAATGATACCGCATAACGCTAAAACGATGAGTAATGGTATTACCACCACCGCAGCTAACAATCCTCCCGAAAGGCCTGCAGAGCAAAATTGCTTTCCTTTTGAAGTATGCGTAACGTCAGAGCAGCTTGGAATATTCAAAACTGTTGGTTTTCTGGCTTTGGAGTATCCACTTATTGTTCGGAATTGTGAATATTTTTAATTTGTTCAGCCGTTTGCTAATACCTTGTGGATGGCAGATCAAAGCTTCCCCGGTAAAACCGCATCTGGGCGTGTCCGGTGGGAGAAAGCCATCTGCACTCGGCCAAAGCGGCGGGCCCGTTTGTGTGAACTTATTTGTGGATACCATGTAGGTAATAAATTCCTGTAAAAATCTAGTTTAACCACAAATTAAATTAAAGTAAAGTAAAGTAAAGTAAAGTAAAGTAAAGTAAAGTAAAGTAAAAGCAAAGCAAAGCAAAGCAAAGCAAAGCAAAGCAAAGCAAAGCAAAGTAAAGCAAAGTAAAGTATTGTAAAATAAAGTAAAGTAAGGTAAAGAAATTTTAAGTATAACTAACTCACTAGGAATCGGCCAGATTTACTATCCAGCGTTTTGATAACAAAGTCAGACTGCCGATCGCCACCGCCATCCATGGTAACGGTCCCGGTAACGGGACTAGGGAATGTCTGATTCCGGTACAATGAAGATACTAACTGTCCATCGAATATGTTTCTTCTCATTGTTAGCACTTGGTTAACAATGCTGGCGTACATGATCACAGCTTCGTAAAAGCTGATGACCACCGGATCAATCTACAGAGAAAATATGCATAACTCAACTATCATAATTCTGCCAACAACCCAATACGGCACAAAGATTAAATCACGTTTTCAAATTCTTCAAATGTGTAGTTATATTTGATCCTTGATTCTTCTCTAATCTCCGATGCAAATTGTGCATAATAATCCGTACGTTGGGGGTTCAAGGCGATAAGCAGCATGGAAGTGTATGCCAGTTTAGCATCCTGACATTATTCAACAGTCAATTAATAAACTTATATACTCGTATGCGTGTGCATACAAATTATAACATGAGTGTGAAAATTTGATTACATAAACTGCATACTCTATCGCTAGAAGTGCCCATGTTCCATGTAAACGGTCCCCAAGTCGAACTTTGAAACAATTCGATAGCAATGTATACCTGTAAATTACCGAACATAATCAGACCATGAATTTACACCTCCAATCAGCAATTAATTATAACGTTGTTAACGTACATAGCTGCCATCCGTCATTCCCATTTGCAGTGCAGTTATCTACATACATAAAAACTGAGTGAATTTTAGTAAGATGCTAATAGAAGCGATCGTGGTTGATCGGTATAACAAACACTGTAAACCTATATAAATCGCTCGGATAATAGTGCCTGACCTTTCTACGTGTGTGGTATTTTCAAGTGGGCACATACCATGATTTGACGAGTGACAGTTGCATTTGCAGCCAGGAGGAATACTGAAAAAAACTAAGTACTTATTGGTGGATTAGTAAAAGCGACCAAATTTCCTATCGTCTGAAAACGTTGTTATCGTACAACGTTTTTAGACGGTATTACAGGTACCGGTATATATGATTATACCTCTGTAACATTTAAATCAAGACAATCTTTTTAAGAAATTCAAATCGACCCTATATTTATGTCAATATACATGTCTGTAACATTTAAGCACCGATATATTAGCTATCAATTTAATTAGGTAAGATCGAGTAGGTATGATTATACCTCTTGCCGTGGAGTTGCCTTCTTTTAGGAGACTGGTGTAAGTTTGATTGGTAGCCGTAGCACTTTTAATATTTCGCGTAAGAATCGTTTGCACGAGATCTTGTTGCTTTCGTAATTCCGATGAAAATGTGATGCCGAACTGCTCGTAAAAACTATTGGTTGTATCCATAATGGCGAAAACGTGGCTGTACTGATAAGCTCGAAAAAATCGGAATAACAATGCAGTGGTGTCCTTGTGAGTGAACGACACTCGTGCTAGCAACGGATACTGACTCCTATCTGCCGCATTACTGGAACCCGCTCCTGGACAAGCCATAATGGAAGTCTACATATACAGAGCAGAGTTATTCTTAAAGGGGTTTAAAGAATTCATAATTATAACTAATTCGCAGATTTATTCGACCAGTTTAACTGTAGACGCGTTACATTTTGTATTTTCTCTATATTGTTCGGGCGCCGGATATTGATTTCGAATGTTTTATAAATAGTTAAATAGTGTACGTGTAATTTGTTCTTACTTGAGTATATTCCACATAGTTGTACAAACTATCTGCGTTATATCCACATCCTGCAGAAAACAACTACAGATTAAGGCATTAAGGCAAAAGGCATTAACTTCATCAAAGGAAACTGCGTGCTAGATACAATACGTGTTACTAATCGTATGTACAAAGTACTAGAAATATGTCTGAACCGGCTTGTCATACCTGGACCTAAATAAGCGCTGCACGTTATCCCGGAATTTTGTATATCCAAAACATTCTTCACTGCATCATTCTTTTTATCACATGTCCTTCCCATATTTTTATAGTACGGATTAATCGTGTAGCCCTCAATTAGAATCTGCTTGTTGGCGCGCTCGACTCCCTTATCAATAGCCGCAGCCACGCGTCGATAATTGTAGAACAACGACGGTGAACTTTCAATTACCAGGCATAACCGAATCTGCTTATTGCGCAGAATGCTGGGTGAGGGTAGAGCCCTCACCGGGAAAGGTGACGATGATCCTGCTGATGTTGCAGTAGAAACAGTGACCCTATTGGCAGTTGTGGGGACAGTGGCGGCGGTCGGCACAAGGTGCGGATTAGTGGCACGGCTAGCTGTATTGTTTGAAGCAATGAGTTTGGTGGTGGCCGTTCTTGTTTCCGCTGTGGATGGCTCTACAGCTTCGCTACTCCCCTCGATGTTCTCCTCACTAGATTCAGTTGGCAGAGTGGTTGTGTCGCCTGCCTCTGACTCCAAAGCATCCGTTGTGCCGTCCACAGCAACAACTTCCGACTCAGTATTTTGGGTGTTACTGTACCGGCTAAAGGTCACAAAGAGTACAACGATAATTTGTAACGTAATAAAGAGGAAATGCATGTTTTCTCGTAAAAGTGCGAAATGCAAACTAATTTTTCAGTGAACAGGCAAATAGCGTTGCATCTATGTTGCGCGGTTGCAAAAATGTATCTGCAGAATGTTCTGATGCAAGATATTACCACTGATGCAAAAAATGCCGCGCTCGACATGATGTGTTGACTATATGGTGTTAACGACGGCCATTTGTTCGTAAAGCAAATAAATCAGGACTGGACGTCCATTTTGCTATGTAAGAAATCTTTCAAAATTTAATTGGATTCGCGCAGACTTTTGTTGGGCCATCGATTTTTTCTCGATTCAATATTTTTCCTGTATTGTATGCGCAGGGATTGCTGGATGTTAAACTGTTTGCCTAATCCATAAAAAAATTATGTAGTGAGCTACATCGTAACATATGTATATGTATCATGTACCAAATTATACCAGTACAGATGCAGTGGGCACTCTGACAGCCAGAGTAGATTAGTTTATATATATATGTAATATTCCCACACATATGTACGATAACAATGTGTCATTCGTTATAGAACGTCGAATAATCAGGCCTTTCCGGCTTGCAGAAGAAACAAGTACGTCCAAGCATTATTTGATACGTAAACCCTTAATACAAATTGCATTCAAATATTTACTGTTAATCATTGTACCGGCAACAACGAAAGTAAAACAAACATCTGCACTCATAAATCTATTTGCAAAAAAATCAAAAATATAGTTGGCAAGCATATAACAAGATTTTGGATAGCACAAAACTTCACTCTTTCTGCAGTGGTTTACCACTTCTAAATGCAGGCAATTCCAACTGTGCTACGTACGTACCAGGAACAAAATTCAGAGAAGTACATTAAAACAAACACCTTTACTAGTCAGAACAGAACAAATTCAAGCAATCCAGACAGAAAGTAATCGAAAGAAAATATTCCCACTCTCATGCGGCTAGCAAAGAGGCAAACAGCGCATTCCTTCTGCTACTTTCCGGACAACAGCCAGTATGTTCGGATTTCCATGTCCTGTATAATGTAAAAAATTTCGATGCAACTGTATTGACAAGTTTGTATGAGAAATATATACAGAGTATTTTACACATATAGAGAGTTGCATACCTTAAATTCTATAACGCGGTCTCGTTCTTGCAGCTGAAAGCCGCCGATATCTTCCAGCAACTGCTTAGTGGCGTGAGTGGCTTGGATTTTCATTGCTGAAGAAAAAAATAATTTAAATGCAATACGTGGTTTGATCTGGCAATTTGAATTATTAATATGCACTTCATAGATTTATTTTATAGTTAATGTTTCTAACGGATTAAGCTGCAAGCAGCAGAATAATACACCGCTGTCCCGCAAATCAGCATGGTAATGCGGATTGTGCTCTAACCAAAAACTGGGCTATTGAGTAAGCACTTTTTAATCTGTCGATTGTTCCAAACGTTTTAAAAGCACCCTTCTTTTAATGAAGTTATAACACCCTTATTTTAATTTTAGCGTATTAGAAATCCGTAAAAGGCAAAGCTTCATATACAGGGAAAAAATACCTTCTCCGCTGGATTCCATCTTTTGTGCTATCTGAACGGTATCACCGAACCTAAATAAAACAGGCAGTCACTGCTGATGACCTTTTATTAACTACGGTTTTTGAAAACAGCTTTGATATATTGTAGTAAACTATCGCCTTACAGACAATATCGCGGCATCTTTAATCCAACGATTCCAGCAACACACGATCCTGTAGCAAAATATGGTCAGTTAAACCAAATCTGTATATTGTAAGTTTGTCAATTTTAATGCCAACACTTTTTACAATTTATAGATACAAAATTTGATCCTGTATTTATGTAAATCGTTTACGGTTCTTTCCATTAAGAATTACACGGTCTGTGCATAAAGTATGCGACATTCTACAGTACAACATATGTATCAATCAATCATTGATATGGACTACTAGTTGCAATGATAATCAATGCAACTAGTATTCCACATGGATATTTACCCGAATGAAGGCCAATGCGTAACCTGAGTTTATCGTCAGGAAGGTGGGGAATTTTAAAGGTGTCTAAGTCTTTTCTTATATTTAGTGACACTAAAGCCACTTGGCTCGCATGGCGATTTCCGTTGCGCACCGGCAGACCGCTGGCAAGCTGTGAAATATAAAGGTCAAATACTGTTCGCACTAATAACTTTCACGCAGAGTACGAACCATATAGGCATCGCCAATTGTTTCCACTTTATATGCATCATATTTTTCAAGAATACTGTCAAACATGGTATACAAATTGTTCAACATGGAAACCACATCCATTGGTGATCCAGCAGCCGAAATGGTTGTGAAGCTGACAATATCGCTGAAGTACACGGTTACGCTGTCGTACAGTTCGGGATCGACGTTGTGACCTCGTGTCAACGATTCCGCGACCGATCTGTAAAATGTCGTAGAGCACCGTTTTAATATTTTTGGTTTATAGTTACGATCTTAATTTTGGGTTCATATTTATGTTGGACCATGTCATCGCCTAAATATGAAGGAACACTAAAAACAAATTGGCATCGTACTTTGGCAGCAGTTGACTGAGTAATTCTTCAGAGCGCCGTTTTTCTTCGACGAACTGTTCGGTTTTTTCTGCCACTTGCGCTTCCAGATCAGCGGCGTACTGTTCCATGCGCTTAAGCAAGTGATCAATTATGTTGTCGCCGGAATTTCCTATGACCTTTTTCAGACCTTCCTTGATTTTGGAAAAAGTAGGGCGTTCAATGGGATACTCTTCCCAACAGCGTTCCATCAGACCGAACAGTTCACTGGAACATGCGGAAGGAGGAACTTGAGGTCGAAAAGGCGGTTGAGTTCCTTTTTTCACCTTCGACGTCAAAACAAGTTACAGCAGGAAAATCAACACTGTATACGAAGTGATTTATGCAAGAAGTTGAATTTGCATCACAAAATAAGACAAATTAACAAACAAATATGAGGATGCCGCAGTTAGGTAATTTTTCATTGCATTTGACCTTTATTGGCCTCGGTTTAGAAGACATCTACAGCGTGGCGGCTTTGTAATTCCATAAATAACAGTATAGACATTGTAGGCTAAAAATGGCAGACAACGATTTACTTTAATTACGTACTTCCATTATCACTTCTTTGGCAGTTTGATGCGCTTTGGTGGCGTCTCCAGGTGTATCAAACGGACCAGTACGAAGAATAATTTGCTGCAGTAGAATGGCGAAACTGTAAACATCTCCTGCAAATATTATAAATCAATTCCTCTTCTCACAAAAGTTGTACACGTAGGCAGGAACGTAGCGCAAATGAAGGAGGACTTCATATGCACTACGGCAGAAATCAATACCTTTTTGCGTTCCTTTAACTGGCATTTGCTGCCGTAAGAGTTCCGGAGCTCGCCATAATAGATAATCAAAGTTGCGATCGTCGTCATCTTCCGCTGGTGGTAATAAGTCTCGAACGTCACGAAATGACGTTAATCCAAAGTCGGACACCTGCATTTCACGTGAACATTTGTTTAAACGTACTGGTTTAATCGTAAGATATACGTATACCAATATAGTTCAAAATCCAACAGACTTTAATGTGGGTGAAGAGCGCACTACAGAGGGTGATTTCGCAATATGCTTCCAGCAAGGGAAAATTAATTTATGAATAAAGTGGAAGCATATTGCGAAATCACCCTCTGTATATTAAATGCGTAATCTGCAACTACCTTTAGCATAAACCGACTGTCCACAAGGCAAGTATGTGCCGTCAAATTCCCATGCGATTCAATAGATGATCCATGGAGATACGTCATTCCCTAGCAAAAAAATTATGCCAACTCCAGACTGACATCGTGACCTTTTACTCGCGCATGCACATGTGCTAATTATCTTTAATAAATGTTTTTCAAGTACCATAACAATGTCTTTAATTAACGAGTTCTTGAAGGACCAGTCGAGCTTCAGGGAGTCCTTTTCCAATAAATCAGTCAGAGAGCCTTTTTGGCACAGTTCGCCTACGATGTACACGACGTATCCGTCATCGTTCACCGATACACCCAGCAGGCGTTGTAAATTCTGATGGGTAACTACCCGGACCTGCATTTACGTTCTTTGTTAAAGATTTTAATGCAAAATCCGTAAGTAGTTACAGTTCACAACGGCAGCCTAGACATATACTTGGTTTAGTTCTTTAATCATTTGGGGATTGGGTCGTCGGCGTTTTTCCGCAACATCAATGATGGTAATGACATTTCCGCGTAGAGTAGCCGTGCGTCCATTCATGACACTCATACCAGAAGTGGCATCCGTTTGTTTGGTTGTTTGAGATGTGGTTTCGTCGTTCTGCTACGGAAGGTAACCAAAGGTCAGCCATGCTGACTTATTAGACGAAAAACAAAACTTACCAGAGACTTTTTACTACTGGCAATGCGGCTGCCTTGACTTCCTTTGGTTCCGGTAATATCGAGTTCAGACTGAGATATGCGCCACCAGTTCGGATCCAGCCCTTCGTTCCTCAGTGACCTTACATTATTTCATGGTCAAAATAAGCGCATAGTCGCAAGTTAAAACCTTTCAGTTAAAACCTTTCAGTTATTCTACACACACGGCTTAAGTTGTTCTGCACTAATCTTTTGATGATTTTATTTTATGTATCGTACTTTATACATATCGTACTTTACATTCGTTTATTTATATTTTATCGTACTTTATATTGCCTTACAAAATCAAGACGTTTCTTAACCACAGATAAACCGTTTGCGTTCTGGTTTCTTACCGCATGATTAGATAACCGATAAGGCCAAAAAGTAACAGGAGAACAATGATAGGGATCGCTACTGCCGCTCCCAGCAAACCGCCAGAGAGACCTGGATATTACGTCGTCAGTATGACGTATTATTCGACTGTACGTGCAGCACCACAAAAACTTGCCACCGTTCCACTGACCTTGAGGATGGCAGATTGGAGCGTCCCCGGTGAAACCGCACCGTGGACTATCAGGAGGAAGATTACCGTCCGGTGTGCCCCAAACGGGCGGGCCCACTTGCACTAGCTGGTCGGTATTAGCAGAATAAGCAACAAAATCCTAACAAGTAAGCAGCATATTACAGACGCACTCGCAAGCAGTGGCTTTAATTCTAATACTGTAATTATTAGTTAATGACGGTAAAGTACAGCTCGACTAATTCCAGATTCCGCCATGAACTCAACATATACCAAAACGAACCATATATCGCCCAGTATCGTAGTCCATTGTCCTTATAATAAAGTCTGAAAGTCGATCACCAAAGCTGTCCAATTTTACGTTCCCACTGACAGGACTGTTGAAAGCTCCGTTTCGAAATAACGAGGATACGAGCTTGCCGTCATAAATATTTCCTCCACTTGCCAGTATTTTATTTATAACGTCTGCATACATTAGAACCGATTCATAGTAGCTAATAACAACGGGGTCAATCTAAAAATAAATTCAAATTGTAGGTTGTATTGATTATGAAATAACTGAAATAACATGCATAATGGCAAAATTATCATTATTATGCATGTGCATGAAGACAATACTAGGCAAATTACCGCAGCGGCTTACATCTTCAAATTCGCCAAACGAATAATTGTAGTTCTGCCGGGACAGCCGTCTGATGTCAGAAGAAAATTCGTCGAAATATTCGGTATGTTGCGGGTTCAGAGCAACCAATAGTAATGAATTATAGGCAAATTTAGCATCCTATAAAAACCATTGCTATATTTCTGTTACCTTTTTTTGTACCGCAAAATTCAAATGCCATTTTTCTTACTCTGTCTTGTGCATTACCCATGCTCCAAGTAAATGTTCCCCAAGTACTGCTTTGAAAAAGCTCAATCGCGATGTAAACCTGTGCAGTTATTAAAAGGAAGCAATCTCAACCGGCGAAATAGTTGAACACGTTTTTTTTAGAATTTAGTATTCTTGTTAAAATAACTACGACTCTACGTTACTTACATAGCTTCCATCCAGCATATTTAACGTGTTCGCAGTTAGCTGTATAAAAGAACCAGTTATTTTAATACCTTTTTGGACGAATAATTACGAATTTCGATCGAATAATAATAATTTTATTAATCTCATCTCATGATTGTGTAATATAAGTCAAGGCGCTGTTTGGACTTACCATAATCTGTCGAACCACACTTGCATTTGAGCATAGTAAATACACTACAAGAACAATTATTATCACTTGTAAAGGGAATTTTGTTTGGAGATATAAAGGTCACTTACCTCGCGCAGTGGAGTTGGCTTCTTTAAGCAGGTTGACATATGTGTCCGCGGTAGCATCACCGCTTCTGATCGGTTTCTGCACGATGGTCGATGCGAAGTCTGGACGCTTTCGGAGTTCTGCGGTGAACGTAACACCAAACTGTTCGTAAAAACTGTTACTATCATCCATAATAGCCACCACGTGTTTATAGCCATATTGAGAGAAAAAACGGAAGAGCAGTTTGGATGTATCCTTGTGGGTGAAGGAAGTGCGTGTCATCAGCGGATACTGGTCTCGTTCAGCTGCGTTACACGATCCAGCCGCTGGACAAGCAAGTATTGCAATCTATTTAAACACAAGAAGTGTGACTCGTGCCGGTCTTTTGACTTTACACTGTTTTGTGTTAACATGAAATACGTAAACCGATATGGATATTGATGTGTCAACTTTATCTTTATATTATCTGTGTTAGTTCTGGAGTATTAGTGCACCTCTTTAATGAATTACTGATATACAATCAGGCTATTACGAGCCTTTTCCTGTGCTAATAGATTATACAGTTTACAAATTGGTAAAATCACTAAAATGTATCGTTAGTGGCCACTAACCACAACATACCTGCAGATACTCCGCCAGGTTGTACAAGCTATCAGCGCTATAACCACATCCTGTAATTCACGTAATTATCAGTTAAACATGCTTCAGTACCACGTACCAGACCTGGGCAGTTAATTTTAACTATTTAACTTAACGCGAGTTATTTTTGAGTTATTGAGTTATAACTTAACTCTTTAGCGTAACTCGTTCAGAAGAAAACTTAACTCTAACTTAACTCTCATAAAAATACTATATATTGTCTATGGTAGCGTACCTCGCGGTTTAACTCGAAACTCGGTTTTCTTGCATAAATAACTTAACTCTTAGCGTAACTCGCACGCTCCCTGTAACTCGTAACTCTAACTTTAGGTCAATTTTCTATAACTGCCCAGGTCTGCCACGTACGGTATAATTATGAATTTATGGGGTAATAAGAATAAATTCTTTTGATGCATCATATGAGAGTAAAATTATTTGTACACGTGTTTGTGCGGCCAGAACACAGAACGGACTCTTTAATATCCGGAAGCATAATTTTAGGAGTGTTATTGCTTAAACTAAATCTAAGTACAGTGCAGTGTGATCATCACAACATTTTACACTAGCAAGTATCTCAGACTTAGGAACTCTACCCTAGTTGTTACTTGTGACAAACTTTGCTACAAAACAGAATTTCAGCTAACCGTTAGCATGACTGACTGCAAGTAATACAATCCTTCCGTATAATGCATTACACGAGGTACACCATTCGCAGTTTCCAAACAACATGGAATACGTAACAGCTAGCTCTTCCAATTTCAGTTTGTATAAATCTGAGATTGTCGTTAATCTTCAGTCAGAAATTAAAAAAATGCATAAATTTACGGCCAGCTCACAATCAATTCAGCTACAAGCATAGGAGTACAACAGGTAGATTCATACTGCAATTTGCAAGCTGTACCTGGCCCAAGATAAGCATGGCATGTAATCCCACCGGTAAACATTTCCAATGCGTATTTAACGGCGTTGTTCTTCTTCAAGCAAATTTTTCCATAATCTTTATAATAAGGTGCTATCTTGTAATTGTTGGTTAATATTTGGCGATTTGCTCTTTCGATTCCCATGTCGATGGCGGTGGCTACTCGCCGATAGTAATAAAAAAATGATGGTGAACTTTCAATGGTCAGGCATAAGCGTAGCTGTTTATCGCGCGGATCGGGTATGGGTACGGGTTGTACCGGAAATGCTGTGGTTGATGTCACGATCGTCGTAGTATAAAACGGGGTTGTTGTTGTATCTTCGGAAAAAGTACTTAAATCCCCGCCATCGGTAGAAATATCCACAAATGATACATCGGGACTCAAAGTTGTTGACCGAGTCCTTTGCAGTTGCCCATAAATTAAAACGCGTTTATCCACATAACAATGAAGAAACGAAACTAAAACAATTCGAAAAAGAACAATATCCATTTTTTATTTTGCTTAAATAAGCTATAACTTCATAAGAACTTTGAATGCTATCATAACCACTAGATTGTTTTGACGGTTAAATCGAAAACATTTAACAAAAAATTACTGGAAGAAAAACTGGGGATGGTAGCTAACTGGGGACAGCTATGATAATGCGGTGCTTTGTGCCGAAGAGGATCGATAGCTTGCGACAGAAAGCGTTACAACGGAGTGTGTTTATCAAGGTTATCCGTTTTTAAAGTAAACATACGTAACCGCTACCGGGTTTCAAAAACTTATTCAACGGCTAATTGGATACCATTTTCCTATTGTCAACCACTTCGATTTTTTCAACACAGAAATCCGTCCATAACCTTGGAAAATTGACCTTCTTTTGGCATCTTAACGAGGAGCAGGCATTTTTTGCTGATTCAACTTGTATGTCTTAATTTAATCCATAAATTCTAGTCTTCGGCAAACTTTTTGCGCCGGCAGCAAACCAGGATAATTGTCCATACGTATGTTATCGATTTCAGATAGGTGTGATAACTCAAGTAATCCTGCTACGTGTCCCTAACAATGGCTGTCGACGGAAAGCGGATGTATAAAAATTTTAGCGGATGGTAGATCATGTACAAATTAACTCACAATCATGTGATATACGTACTACACTACGAACTCAACAAAAAGCTCTCTGCTCTTCCGTTATAGGAACTGGCGTGTTGAGTTGGTGTGTGCCGTATAAACCATACTGCAGAAGCAGTACGTGCTTGACAGTATTTAAAACAAATTTACGAGTTAGTATCACTGTAATTGACTGCACTATGAGCGCAGTAATATTATGATCATAAGTGTAAATCATATTTATCCTTTTGTTTACCACTATGCAAAGCTTGTTTTTATCGGAGTACATCTGTAGTCAAAATTTGAGCTTTCCTATTTGAAGAAATCGCTGTCTTTACCTAGCCAGCTGTACATGTTTCCCGGCTTTTTCTGGAATGCTCTCTGTCTTCTGGTCTCATGGTGAAGAAATCTTTTACGTATACAAAAAACAAAGTATATTTTTCCAAAAAACATTAACGCTCTTTGCGCTCCTTAGTTTTTCTTCTCTCCTTTCTCCTGTCGGCACTATTTATTTGCCCCGGCCCTTATACTCGATTTCCGATTTTGACATAGCGACTTGATGAATTTTAATTTTCTGAAATGGCTATTCTTAGCACCTTAGCAACACCTGTGGCTATTATCACCAGCTTTCACCACGTTTTGACTATTCGCACCACATTTTTTTAAATATTAATATTTTCTGCATTACCTTTGGCTATCCCCCCCCCTGCGGCACCCCCTTTTGGCTAATTCCACTTCATATAATTCTGTGCAAGTAACTGAATTTAATTACAGGGTCTTCTGAGTAGTAATAATATTGAAGAGTAATAATATACATAACAATAAGCGTTTAAGACATTAAGACATTTAAATGCCGGCAGTGGTAGACTGTTAGTACTGCAACCGGCAATACGCAATCTCTGTAACAAGGTCGAGACCTTCGGAAAAATTGAGCGGTATGTATTACATTATTGCCGGAAGAAATGCAGACCTATATGCATATGGCGATCCATCGGTACAACCGTCGAGAAATGTGGTCACTGGTCATTAGGCTTCCGCCATGGTTTGAGGACTGGTGGAGCGCATACAAACAATTTTATCAACGTATTCTTCCGGTCTATGGAAATGTTTCTGCAGTTAGCAAGACATCGCAGTCGCAATAAAAATGCATTACAGCAATAAATGCAACAAACAGATGGGACTAGCCAAAACAGGTGCGTGAAGGCGGTGACAATAATAATAGTCAAAAAGGTGGTGTTAGAATTCATTTAAAAAATGTAGTGGGAATAGTTTAGATGTGGTTAAAGATGGTGAGACTAGCCAAAAGGTGACGCGAGGTAGCGGCAATAGCCGCACCCTTAATTATACTCACATTAATTAATTTAATTTAATACACCAAACGGAAAGGTATCAAATGATTTTATTCCCCCTTACGGTTTCATTACAATTATGTGAATGTGTGTCAAAGTTTGTTTTGCTTCATACTTACTAGTTACCACAACCCTTTGTTAGTCACCAAATAGCTGTTTTATAAACAATGTTTGTTTTGGAAAATTTTTTTGCTAATACTGTGAAAGGTGCATGGTAAACCGGACAATGTTATCGTTACTTTAATAATATGTTGTCGTTACTTTAATAATGTTACTTTAATAATTATATGACAATTATATACTGTAAAGAGTAATTGATATTATTGGCTACTGTAGAGTGATAATAATAATAATAATATGTATTAATTTTGTGTAATATATTACTTTATGTTGTAGATGGTCTTCATTTGCGCTCTCTATTCCTTGTATGTTGTGTTCAATATTACTGTGTGTTAGTAATGTAACGTGTCAGCAAAAGTATTCTCCAATCCGCTTATGATCCCATACCGGAAATGGGAGCACGTGGACCATTCATAAATGGATTCACCTGAGTTCCAATTAACCCTATTACACACTGCAGAATGACAGGGCATCAAAAGGGATATGGAAAGCAAACATGGTCATTAAAGCTTCAATCGGAAACAGGATCAAGATCCCCACTATTAAGCTAATTAGATTCTGGAGGAGTGAGATTGCAGTTATCGTGGGTGAATTCCATTGTTGGAAATTACTAGAAAATTTTTAATGAAACAGTTAATACTGACCATGAGAAGATTAGTACGTAACGTATATCGTGGAGACGTTAGTAACAGCATTAATTGTGGGTGTCTACTGCGAGATGCGAGCATAATGTTGCCGGAACTGGAAGACTTCTGGGCGCAGGCCCGTCAGCCCCCCTTTAATAGCACAACCATCAACGTGATCAAAATAAATGCCATAAATGTAACAAACAGAACAAACAACAACAATGCAATGGGAATGGGCGGGAGGGAGAAAAATTTCCCTTGCCAAAACTGCAGAAAATGAGTTCAAGAAAGCACACAACTCTCCAGCAACGAGCAAACATCTCAGAATCTCCGAATCTGAGGAAACAAGGCCACCCAGCAAACCAATGAAAACCGACAAACGGCCATAAACCCAAAATGGGAGGGACGTGCACCCACAATTAACTGTGATTAAATACATTTAATCATTCAATCCAGATTACCTTCTCACAAAATTGTGATGTGCTAAATTATATGTGATAAAATCTGTTGTATATTAATGTATTACTGTATTACAATCAGATGCTTCAAAACCTGTATAGTGCACACTATATATTTACTGCAGTATTTAATCTGTAGTTAATTATATGCTAACAATTTGCGACAACACATGAACAATTTCGTTAGCACGACGAGGGACAGCTTTTCACCAATATCGTTTGCGACGGCTAATAATGGCTTGGCGTAATCTACACAGCGATTCCATAATAAAATTTCAACAGTTGCCAGATTGCATTATGGCGGAAATCACGATAATTATACTCCCATGTGCATATCCGGTGCAAAGCGCAACAGAAGGTTAACCCGTGAATCCGCGCACGCTCGGCGCGAGTGTCAAATGACAGAGGCGGTGTAATAGGAAAAGCGGCCGGCGTACATCCACATTTTGTATGTATATGTCACCGGGGCTTCTCCGGCGACAAGTAACCCGGGACAAACTAGAAGGGATCCCTTGGTTAGCATACATACACTATCCACTCCAATTCGTATACATTGCCAAGGATTAAAGTGGGAGGAAAAATTCTGCTGCTTTCATCTTCTGATGGAATTAAAATGATGGTAACAGGAAGGGAAACATGTCGGCAAATAATACCTACAGGCCATTTTCACAGCCACCAGCTTCCGTCCTGATCAGCTCGGGTAAAAGCAACATTGGTCCATCTGGAGACATTTCCATACGACACATGGCGGATATGTTGTTTCTAGTGGAACCCTTCGGGCTTTAGTTCGCTTTTAACCAAATCTCATATATCGCATCCTCTTGTCTTTTCTGTTAAGGACACATATACGCGCACCCACAGCTCACAACCAAATTCTACAACCCCCAGCCAACATCAGCTCATATAGTTACTACGCATAACGGAGGTAGAGGATCTTCCTATGACGAAATCTCTGGTGTGTGTATAAAGTAGCCTTTTTTGCCGACACTACGCCGTCCACCCTTCGGCGAGTTTATACACCGTTGCGCCAGCGTGTGCGCTTATTCCCGCGCACTCTTCAGATCCATCATTTCCTTCTCTTGGGCCAAAGTATTCTTGCTGGGAGCTTCCGGATCCTCCATCTCTCTGTGTCCCTTGATCTTACACAGCTAGTCCGATATATAGCCGCCAACAGCGCCCCGGCACATACATACACAATGTCCTTTCTCAATTCATGGCAGGTAAATATGCTAACGGTTCTCTTGTGTTTACTTTATGGAGAAATTTTATCTAAATAGCCTGGATCGGTTTTTGAGCCGCTAAGCAGTGTATGGTAGGGACCTATAGGCTACTATCCATAAAATGGCATGCTCCGGTGGCAATTAACACCATAATCCCATCGCGAGCATTATACAGTAGTGGTTCACCACCGACAGACTTTCTTTGGTGACATTTCATATATTATGTACCAACTGTTTAGTTATTATCTGACTATCTGTATATTCCGTTGCATCACTATCTTACTTCATGAGGAAGCGCTTTGCTCTAGAGTTCTGTACGCTTTATTGGAGTATAATCCCGTCATTCTCATAGCGAAAGCTGGGGGTCCTTACAATAGTAGTTCTTGTTTATCCCTCACAAGTTTTTTTTGCAATCTGTGGTTATCTTAGCGTTATTGTCTTAACGTCATAAAAATGCAATCAGGATCGTTGTTGAACGAAAGGTGCAGAAATTGTTTTTGTGGCAGTCCTATCCGGTAGGTTTTCCGCCCTTGATGATTTGTATTATGAGCAGGTTTCCTGCTGACGGTGACCTTTATTCAGTCTTTCGTAGCGCCACGAGTTGTGACATATGTGTTGTAATATGTGTTTGTATTTACTTAATCGTTAGTTCAAATAGGTTGTCAGAAGCACCGTAGTACAGAAAAGAAGTTGCTTAGTTTGATTTGTGATTTCAGTTCTATTTGCAAAAGCTGGATTGTCATATATAATCGTTTTGCTATTTGAAAACTCTCAATCGTTTAAGATACTGTATATATGCCGGTAGGATTGTCATTCCTGGTATTTCCGCTCTGTAGAACTGGGATTGGGTCGCGACCGCTTTGTGTGGACCTGATTCGTATATACTTTACCTTGCATGCATTTGTTCTGGATACAATAGAATAGAAACAAATCACTTACATCACAACGCACACTGAATGAAGTTGCCCCAGTAGCCGCAGCACTCGGCAGCCACATTCTGCTCCTGTACCTGACTGCACGATGCAGCAGTGCATCTCCTAGCGGCAAATAGCCACTGGTCAGTCGTGTATCGAATGGGCGTGCTATAATATGTTAGACAATGCACGTAGCCAGTATCGTCCTACAGTGTCCCATTTCATAATCACCTGGATTAGTGTGCATGGTGTAATTCCTCGAACCTGTGCCTTCCCGAAATTTGTGAAGATGCTATACTCTTTTATTTAGGTTAATATTAAGTGCAATGCACTTTCGTGCACATTTTGATCAGTATTTTCATTTTGACATTTCCTACAACAGCTTTCGATAATTTTAATTACTGGATTCGCATTATTGCGTTTCTTATAGCTGTTTTGCAAATTAAATTATGGCATTCACAACGATGAATCATTTGCGGAAATTGCAAGCATTTTCGCCAACACATTTACGCAAAAATATAGAGGACGAAAAATGCGGAGATGATCAACCGATAAAGGAAGATGACGCGGAGGCTGCAGATGAGAAGGTAGAATTAACAGCTGTTCGTTTTGCATTTTAATATACATAGTAGCGAATATTTGCAAGGTATTCTAGGAAATAATTATAGCATTTAGATTGATCCATCCATAATGCCCCGAACAGCGTGTTCTCTGCTGCACATTTCGCTTAATTGTGCCTTAACTTAGTACGTACATAATCAGTACTAGTAATGGGTTTTATTTGCTACCGTAGTTTCTGCAACAGAACCTACAGGACCTGCATAATCTGCAAACATACTTGCTGAACTGACTTGTGAATGCATAATCTGTTCGCTTCTTCGATTTGTGTATCTATTTAATTAAGCGAATGTTTTGAGAGAAGTTAGCCGTATCGTTTTAGCCTCCATAACTGATGAGCTGGTGGTTTTTCGAGTTTTCGTGATGCTAAAAAAAACTTTCGAAAGTGGTAATTGTGTTTTTTAAAGGTTCACCCAGGCATTGTTTTTGGGGGCGACCTTTAAATTTGGTGTGTTGCGTAGATTGTAGCCGCTCACTCTTTAATACTAGATCACGGATTATACAGTAGTTACCAGCTAGCAAAAAAGAAAAATTTTGTTGTGGCGCACTGCTTTTTTAATCAGTGTTTGACATTGACCGCGGCCAAAACTATGTGGGAGAATTCCTTAACACTATCTATATAGGCCAGCTTAAATATAGTCGCCTTCCCTTCCTGAAATTCTCCATCACGAGTGGATTGCCATCACCGATCGCATGGTGCCAGAAAATTGGCCATTAAATACGAAATTCAAAGCGACAGATAAATGCGGGACATCAGCCTGCGTCGCAGTCCGCGGCGAAGCGAGAGACGAAGATGCCCTTTAAAATGCATTATAATATGGCACTTTTGAATATTTCTTCAGTAATAAAATTCTACGGGCCTCTAGAATTTCACACAGGAGTTTTAGGAAGATTATCGCCGGCCAACAGACGGTGAGCGTAGACAGAATAGAGAAATGTCAGCGAGAGTAGCCAGCGCGATGATCAAGTGCTATTGCGCCAGGTAATAGTTTATCCTGGACAGTAGCTGGTCATTATAGTGACTGGAGCCCTTTGATTATGCTAATTGCTAAGTCGACGGAGTAAACCGTGTGCTCCTGTCAGAAACTGCAGGATAATAACTTGTTGAGAGACAGAGAGAGATTTTCCCTTTACAGTTTGATGGGCTTACGTTAACGGAGTTACGGTTGATGGGTGCTGGACACGACCGGCAATCAGGTGCACAATACGTGCAGCACATATTTTCCTGTTAAATCTCTGCCCTATCGCTCGCTCTGTGCTGAAGAAATGCTATAGCGCATTATGTGTTCAATGCGCATGACAAAAAGGATATTGCGGATGCATCGCCTGAACTATTCATCAATCTGGCTTCCGATACATAAAAGATGGACTGTGTAAACTGTAGAGTGTAAAGAGGATGCTACCGTGCATATATTGAGCCTTCTGATATTTGTTTACTTTAGTCGGCATTGGTCTTGCTCATACGCACCGGACACATGCGACCGGGTAGAGCATTTCAGTTCATGGCCTTTGATGAATGTGTAAACGACGAATCGTTTCTAATGCTAGAAAAATTTTTATCTTCAAAAAAACGCGTATATCACCGTATCAAGTTTTACTGTGGTTATAATGTTTATACTGTACCGGTATGTAAATATAAAATATGTATCAGGATAGCACTTCAGTTCATTTATGGATGTTGTAAATTGCGTATGTATTTTCAATTAGAAGTCCAGGAAACTGAAATTAAAGTCGCGTACAACAGTTTTATTGAAGATAATATTCCGAATTTCGGTAACCGAAAACGCTTGCTACTGCGAGATTAATTATGCCGCGTATACCACTGCGCCTGCTCATGTCAGACGGTAAAGACAAGCACCTGTCACTATGGCTGCCAAAAATTTTCTGCGTTTTTCTTCTTTTACGATTTTTAAGAATTGGTTCTTTTGAACCTGACGCTCGTATGACCAGTTATTCAGGTAACATATGATCAAAAACGATCAACAATTACTTTATGTGTTATGAACATTAGAGCACGGATTTGCTAGCGTGTTTGCGACACTATGTATAACTGCAACGAAATAAATCAGAGACATCCGGCGACTACCATATTCGTTAGTTTTATATAAGAAGCAGTAGATAATTACAATCCGAATTACATGGCCGCCGTCAATTTTGCTTGATTCCGCCATATTTTTTTGCGCCTGTCATTTTTCATTACCCAAGTTCCGTCAATGTAATCATGCGCAAAATTACAGTTTATCCGTTCGCAGTTCTAAAGACTTATGCAGTTCGGTGCAGTATCGCAATTCCGTGATATATAACTCCTCAAAACAATAATCACTTGAAAGGTCACTCTTGAAACAGAAAGCTATTTGAGCACGATTTTACATGAGGAACAACATCGAGATGATTAGCATTTCGCATAAATTAAGCCATTACGTATAATGATATATTTTACGATTTATTTATTGTTTAATCTTTTGCGCTAGAAGTACAGATTTAAACTTAAAATAACTAAGTTCCAAACAAAAGTTGAAAATGACATAAAACAAAAACGAGACTGATAATAAACAACTAACTATAATGCGCCTATAACTCTCCGTAAGAGCTTTTATAGCAGAAAGTTTACTATTTTACCCCAGAGAAATGATATTATTGAGAAGCTTTCGGCGTTTATAAACTTTGACGGCGTATTAATGGAAAGTTTTTTATAATACCGCAACACGAGAGAGTTTAACCCCGTAGCAAATCTACTCACATCAGACAAACTGCTAGAGGATTTGTTTGCGTTTTTTGCCAGCAAAATTGTTGCAGGCGCTTCTGACCACTTGTACGTTCGCGTAAACAATGTTTTTGCTAGCTAAACCAAAAGAACTAAAAGTTTAAAATCCTAGATTTTAAAACCTTAACCAGTTTGTGTTTAGATTCGCCAAAATACACTGCCCACTGAACCATTTAATGTTTGTGAACCGCTGCTATACTTTCATGAGTCTGTCATCTAGTACCCTAAAACTGTTTACGTTAATAATATACTTATTATGCACGCAACTTGACGCAAGTAACCTTTAATTACTGCACACAGATTACGCATTATTTCATCACTGTCAACCTTTTGTCAGCGTATTACTGGAAAATAATTTTTTGTTCTCGGTTAACAGTGTACTGTGCTTGTACACCGTACGTACGGAGAGTGAAACCAGAACAGCCGCACTTCTGCCATTGAAATTCCTTTCTTATAATCAAAAGCGGCTTGCATACATTTTACGTGTTATTATTTATGGCTTGGTGATGTTTCGGCAATTTCTGCCAAAATGTCGAATTGGAGCCAAAAAATTTCACCGTTCAGTTTTTGAACATGTTTGAAGCGGTTTACTGGAAAGCTGAGTTAAATGACAGAGCGCATTAACAGAAGGACATTCAAGGAGAATTGCGCGCAGTTTAGGTAAGTATTCAACTGGGTAGTTGATCGTAATACTCTGCAGCTTGGTTAAACAAAGCAAATCAATTATATCAATTAAGATTGACAATTTCGTGAAAAGTATAGATGTACATGAATCAGGATTTTTTGCTTCATGGTTCTTACGATTAGTCATACAAATGCTACACAGATGCCAGCTTTGATTTCACAATTAACCACCGAAAGATCGAAGAAAATAATGTATAACCAAAGCCTATGTTGGTTTAACGCATGATCACATTACCTATATGCGTTCAAATTTACCGGTATTTCGGCACAAAATTATATCTTATGTAGCTGCACAATTTAACACAGCTGCACGCAACGTTCTTGATAACAACCACAAAGATTTCTTGTAACTTATTTTTAAACCAAATATGCATAGTAAGGATAGTTTACGATTCATGCCTATGAAAAGATAATAATAATTGCTTGCGGTTAGTGTATTTTTGGATCGTTGTTAACAAGATGGGTAGTATACCGGCTGTACGGCTACGTAATTCGTTCACAAGACAACTCCGCTACTCGCTTTCAGCGATGTGTGAGCACTGCAGCGTATCGAAGAGTGGAAACCCAGTGGGGTTTTCTTTTCTGGGCTTCCGGCTTAGTTGTGAACGTGAACGTTCCTGGAGGCTGCCGTCTAGGAAGACGTGATTGACCGGATGGACAAGAATTCGTACAAAGTGTACAGACGTAGATTAGTGACTGAGTAATTTTGAATAGTTTGACGAATGCATCACACTGCCACCGTGTGTGCAACCGCTAAAACAAAACATAAATACACAATGCAAAACTACAGAGAAATGCCGCTCTAGTACATCTGTATGTTTGTTTGTTCAAGAGCTGCACGTCTATATGAATAACTTGAGAAGGTGCAGACGCGCTACTGTGCAGTAGCGTAGCCAAGTGGTCACCATATTGACCGAGCTTTAAGGATAACGTGCCGCCGCGGCTGATCAAGTAAACACGGCCATTCGCGCCCATGAAACAATACATTCATTTAAGTAAATGGTCATCTTGTGGTCATATGTAAACAATAATACAATGGTTTACCAAATGGATTATCAGAGCAATCGATGAGGAAGTGTTGAAGTAAATCTTCGTAGCAAATAGATTTGCATATGCAATAGGACATTAACTTTAATAAGTATTCTGTTTGTAATGCTGTCGAATATCTGTATGCTAACAAGATTTAATATTTCTGTAGCATTTTACTCAAAGCTTTAAAATTATGTGCACAAAAATAATAATTATAAGCAGCTTCCAAATCAAAGAGTGCAGTAATGATATTGGACATCCATCGTCCATCCATCATTAAACGCCGCTATCAGTCCGGATAGCAAAGAAAGAAGAAAATCGACAGTAGCTTCGCTGGTTGCGAGTTATGAGTTCGTATGGCGAAAATGTTGTCCAACAGGTTTTTCATATTCTGCTTGGTTGCCTTCCATCAAGAAAAGATATTTCACAGGTACGCCTCAACATCAAAGTCACGTTGCGTATTTGTTAGAGGCTTTGGCTGGCACAAGGTACAGTGTTATTGCACAGATCGTCCGTCGACTGTCGCCATAACTCACCTGTTTTCAAGCGCAGACACATACTCTCACTGCACAACACACCGTATGCACTGGCAAATGAGCACATAAGGTTTAGAATATTTTCTTCGTCCAAAATTACGAGATATAAGGTGGTTTGACAGAAAGGCAGGTTAGGAGCCGCGCTTCAACCTTGGTTGAGTCAGAGCCAGAGCCGATCAGCGCCGATCGACGTAATGGAAAGAATTTCTTAATACCCCGAATCAGCCGCAAATACTATTCGCCATCCGCACATACCTTGATGTTGTGTGTACCTGTGTGCACGCATCAGCGAGCGTTGGCACTTTTTATTCTTTTTCCTCAATCGTAAAAGCTTCTACTTTCCATACAGCCAATCGAGCCGCAATAGTCGGTTTTTTCTATCTCTTTCGCTACCTCTCTGACAACAAATAATATCAACTTGCGGAGATTCTGCTGCATGCGTTATAACTTTCTCCAATATATACTGGGGGCGACAGTGCCGCAGGAAACGGCACTTACACACATACACTCCGCATCTATCAGCCGCTGAAAAACATTTGACTGCCGTGCCGCTGCCGACTAACTACGCCAGAGGAAGATTGTGTTCGCCCGTGCTTGACGTGCTCCCGGCAGAAATTCACAGCTGACGCGCGAAGACGGTAAAAACAATACCGGACACGGACCGGCAGAAGGATATCGTCCCTTACGGCGATTAGCGGCTAATTAATATCCCCTTATCATCATTATCATCCATTCTCCGTTACACACTGTGGTTGCGCTTCATTAATCTCCATAAAAAATCCCTTAATTTGGTCCCGGCGCAGCGTATGTGTGTATGTATAGTGCAGCTCGATGCACCGATTTATATTACGCTGTATTTCTTGGCGCTGTATTTGCTAAGATAACATGTCCGCCAGCATGAACGGCAGCCCGGGCAGTAACTCCGCACAGCTCAACAGCATACAGGGTGAAAATCAATCGGCAAATGGTAGTGCTCCAGTTTCATCATTGGATGATTCGGTAGCCGGCAATGCCGCGGGACATTTGTCAAATGGCACTGCCGCACAGCAGCAGCAGCCGGCGCGTACAGCCAGTCCCAATACGGATCACCATCATCAGCATCATCATCATCAGCATCAGCATATCGTGGATGCAGTGGGCAAACGAGATCACTTGACGAATGCCACAAACACAGCCACGGTCAGTGTTATCGCCAATATTAACCACGCTGCCGTGGCCTTTAATGCCTTCGGAATTCTGGATGCCGCATCCCTTAATAGTCTTGAGGTAATCTTTCATCGCTTTGAGGTATAGAGATATAGTCGGGGTTTTTTCCTCCTTTTTCTCTCTTTCTCTCGCGGCGCTTTCTTGTCGCTTTTTCCTGTTAACCTGTCATGGTGATGATGTGGATGAATGCGAAATCCGCTGCGGCCAGTGCTTTGGTAAGATGCGACAGCACGCAATCAAGTCATAGGGTCATTATTAATAAGTAGTATTATTATGGGATTCCGTATGCGCAGAACCGTGGTGGTTGGCATTCATAATGTACAAACGAAATACTACCACCGCTCACATCCGGTTTTCCCAAATAGTAATTTAAATTTTCGGGTACCGATGCCAAGATGAATTATATTAGCAGCCTGCGTTGCTAGAGTGTAAATGCGGGTACATCCGTACGCCAGATTATGTAATCAGCGTACGATATTAATTGGTAAACACCGAGGAAAAAGTGCAGGGTTTTCTGCATGAGCGACGAAATGTACGTTTAATTGATCTTGTTCATCTAGTCAAGCACATCGCCTGCCAGTTACAAACTGTCTGCCAGTGCGATTTGCCTTTAAAATGGTTTTATGGTGTCTTCTTCTATACTATATAGCTTCAGCTTAGTGAACTGTAAATACCCAGTGGTAGCCGCAGGTTAAACAATCTCCGATTGCTCGTGCCGCTGCCGTAGTTTGTCTGTGCCCCGGCGATGACCATAAGGGAAGTGGCGGTATGCCCTGGTTGCGGAAACCCGGGGACAATAATTACCAGTTATGTTGATCGCGAGCTTCCATCCCCGGCTACTTTTTCCAGTAGATCGTGATAAGCGAAAACTACTAGCGATAAAAAGAAGCAGATAAGAGTTAATGTTAGAGTAGCAGTATAAAGTAATCCCCTCTGGTATTGACGCTTTAGGATGTATGTGATGCCCATCCACAAAGGGCTTCCCTTCATAAACAGTTGTGCCTGTTGGCATTTGCAGTAGTGTTAGCGCGCGCGCGCCGCGCGATGACCTCCGGCTGTTAATGAAGTTTACTCGTGTGTACATGAAAGATCCTAGCGCGCAAATCAACAGTGTTCCACGATGAGAGAAAAATGTGTTATTTAGATGAAGCAGAAGGGTGATGGTAATTTTGTATTTCCGTGCTAAGGAGAAAAGTGTTCTTGTAATGTTTCGGAGATTCTTTTATGCACTATATTCCTCGGAATACACACGCGTGGCAGTGTCCTTTTGGATTATGAATCTGTGTATCATTTTGTGAACGTACATATTTCATAAGGTAATACCCAACTTAAGTTTCTAAACATTACTGCTGTAAAGCAGAGTTAAGAGTTTCTCTATAATGATTTGACAGTAGATCAAATCGAAATGTTACTTCATTCTAGCAACAGTAATTAGCGATTTCAAGTTAAACGCGAATCTAAAAAAGGTTGCTTTAGGAGTTTAAGTATCTTGATTGTGTAATTGTGAGCGACTTCCGCTTATGCACAATTTTACACAATTTTTTATTATTACCGTATCCAGGTCTGGTAAAGTGTGGTCGCTTCACTTACGGCCGCTGCGCTTTTTAATAATTGTGATAATCCGCTGGCATTTAGTCTGCTTATCAAGTTTAATAAGTACGTCAGTTCATGCAGCCACACACACACATGTGTATGAATGGCAAAACCTGATGTCGCTGGCTTACATGTCATTGCTTGATTAGTCGTACCTGTCGTTGATAGATTCCAACATTTTTTTGACTCAGCGTCTTTTACCTTTGATTCATTATGGTGCTGGAGATTCGTCTATGCATCAGAAATATTAGACGGGTTTACCATTAGGCAGAATCTTGCCATTGATAAAGTGCAAGTTCGTTGGACTATACGCGACGATTATATGCGATAATAGCTGTGGAAATTATTACGTATCAGCATTAACCATCAGGAGAAAGCGCCGTACAGTGTGCCGCGTGGTTTGTTTTTTTCTTCCTTCCATAAGGAATCTATTCTTGTTATGCCACTTTTGATAGCATTCATCCGTTACTGCCCGCTGCTACTGCCCCATTGAGCGTGTCGGTTTCTCTCACGCACACTCGTACACTCTGATCAGGATAGATTCATAAAGAAAAATTCAAATCTCATCCATTATTATAACAATAATAATGGACTTGAACGGCGAGGTGATTATCATGTATAAAGTTAAATTTAGCGCTCTTCGCTATAGTTTTTCAGTGGAGGAAGCTTCTGTGTGTGTATGTTCATATGCTACGGCCATTGCCGGCGAATATATAATTGGTACGACAAATACCTGCACCGTCGTATATATAATTGTATTATAATTTATGGATGACTGACGATGGCAAAGCTGCTCATCAGAACGGACTAAGTGAACGGAAAAACCATGTCAAGTTCAGAAAATGCGCAGTGCAGCGAGTGTTAATATACTTATTTGTCCTACTCAAGCGTATCAATTTTTATAAATAGATTAATCTCATTTGCAAGCTGTTACTTTTAGATGAGAAATTATTGATGCTCAGGACATAAAAGATCATGAATTTTGTAGTTGCATAAACTTTTAATTCATTCAGTTCATAGTACGCGCCGAATTTCCGGCATATTGTTCAGAGTGACCACCTATAAATATTTTTACATAATTCTGCACAATCATATGCATAACATTCTTAGTAAGTACAGTGTAAACTGGACACAGCCAAAAAGTGTTATGTTACATAAATGCTGCTAAAAAATTCAAAATCCGCTTTATGAATTGATGTCAACATTTGTTTGTCCGTGCTAATATCGCGAGCATTAGACCGGGGAGCTTTAAACTCCATTTTTTTACAGGACCGCCGCGACTTGGTATCTGTCGGGCAGTTCTCCTCGGCCTCAGTATCGCCTTCATCATACTCGAATGCCGCGCGCTTTTCCGGCGGTAGTGCCGATTTTCAGCCTCCGTACTTTCCGCCGCCGTTCGCCCAGCAGCAGCTGGAAGCCTACCATCCCCATGTTGCCACGGCGGCCGATGCGTACTCCCATTTGAACACTTTCCAGACGCATCAGTCCTGGTCGCACGCGGTAGCCCCACGCCGTGACGCCCAGGATGCCCTGCACTCATTCCAACCGACGGCCAACGGTCAGCTGCATGCCTTCCAGGCCGGGGCCTACGATACGCGCGGTCGGCCAGATTTTCCGCAGATCCGCCGGCCGGATATCTTGGTGCATGCTGGGCCGCATGGCGGCATCGCCTCCGAGCAGGACCTTATGACGCTCAGCTCGGCTAGTATGCTGCAGCAGGTTATGGAAGTGGACGGACAGGTATGTTGATTGCGTTGGAATCTGCTACGTATACTGTCAGTGATGCAGTAAATTCGAACTGTTAAAGCGCTCTATAAAGCCGTACACAAAAGTATTGCAATATCTTACGCTTTATGGTGAGCCTTTCATACGAGGATAATGTTTGTAAAAAATTTAAGACACAACCATAAAGCAATAAAATGAAATCATAGGCACGCAATAAGCAGATGCTGGAGTATACCAAACATAAATCAAACGTTCGCTTACAAGATACAGAATAAATGCGAGTCTAAAACTTTTTTTTAAAAAAACCTGTACTGCAACGGCACTTCTGTTTTCGGAAAATTTATCGCAGAATTTAATATTTTAGCAAAAAATAATTGTTTCTGTAAGCTTTTTGGAACGATTCATATTCCAGAAGTTGTTATTGCGGTTTTATTAAAGCTGCTTTTCATTGCAAGTTTTCTAACGTAACGTGCCGCACTTTATGTGCGCATAAAAGCCATTTTATTTATGTAATTGCCTGTAATCCACTTAGCAAACAAAGGAAGACTTTTTTAAAATATCGAGAAATCTGCTCGCAGTTTTTATCTTTTATTCACTCATTTCCTACGAGTAAGAAATGGCTTCTGTAAAAATCTTGGCATTCGGTGCCATTCATGTAAACCCTGAGGCTTACAAGTCAACAAGCATGATCCGTATTATTACCGTTGCAAGACAAAAACCAAAGAACCAGGTAAAATAATACCGTTACGAGAATTTCGAGTTTTGCGACGTTTCAGCACTTTTTGGTGAACCACGGAACGCAAAATACTACCGCGCTTGCATAAGTAGCTAACAACACTTTCAAACGACCAGTTTCTTTTGAGTAACTCAGTGCACTTAATATGCCATAAATGGTAACAGAAAGATTTAACATTTTTAATTATGCGTTTTCAACCATCAATATTATTTTTAATGCTCACAAACCTATTCTCTGAAACAAACAGTATTTGCTCAGGATGCTTGCTTGCTTGATCACTTGTTTAATGGTTATTATATCCACTATATTCGAGAAACTTGTACCTTTTTGTTTTATTTTTAAGTGTAGGTCATCCAAAAGCCAAAACATTAGTAATCATGTTGACCTTTCGTATGCAGTATGATAGTAAATATCCCTTTCAAAGAAAATGTCGATCACTCTTACTTACTTAAAATTACACAAAACGAATGTTATCAACAAGATGGATAAATATTATAAGTCATGGAAAGCGCTGTTAATTGTTTTATTTATACTTAGTGTTATGAAATAACAAAATTTTATAAATCCTTACTGGATATAGGTCAAACAATTAAACCTGGCGTCAGACTCGGAATTTTCTGTAAACGATGCTTCTGTATACATTTCTGCTCCAAGCACTTGGAATGTTTATTTTGGGACTAATCTGGCTAAAAATCCCTCCGGCCGTCAGATGTGGGTAAAGAGCTATAACGGATCTGACCGGCACGCGCTTGATTAGGGTGATTAGTACATGAAGGTTGCAAATTTCATGTTATTGTTCAAGAGCGTTGTGCACTATGCGGCCGGATTGGATTTAAAGCGATATTCCGGCGGGATTTGCCCAATCAGATAGGGGGTCCCTCTCATGCAACACATGTAAAATCTACTTAAAAACTCCCAAAATATCCTACATCCTGTGTGTATACATCATATACTGTATCTAGTATATACAGAGGAAAACTGTGACAACTGCGCTGTGCCGGCGCGGCTATTCATCCTTGATCCGCAATCCAAGTTTAATGAGCCGCTTCAGACCTCGATAACCTGCAAACATGCTCGGGTTTAGCAAGTTGCATCTCCTTGCCGCGGATGTGCGTTAAAATGGGAACAATACCGGCAACCCGCACTAGTTTACATGGACACACGCTACATCTGGAGTGCGTATTGTATGCTCACTGGCTTTTGAAATAAAGTGAAGCGTGTAATACGAAAAATCACAACCCATTCAATTAGAGACGCACTGAAACAGCTGGACAGCAGCGCAAATTGTCCAAGAGCCCCGGCCGGGCACACACAGACACAGTACTCTCGTCTGGATTTGCGCAATGCCATATTATTCATATAAACACATAATTAAGATCCCGCTTAATTGGTCTGTTGTCCGCGCTGATGATCATTCCGACGGATTGTATTGTTTACAAAAGAGCTAAATACGTGGATGAAACGCTAAGTAAACAGCGGTGGTTCTGTAAATGAAATCAGCTAATTAAGGTCGATTCCATTTATCAGAATCGACAATACTTAGGTTTTGAATTTGCGCCTTATTGCGTTTACCGTAACACATAATTTATGGCAGATTTGTACGTAGGAGGTTTTAAAGGTTCACAAAAAAATATAATGCGGAAATTTAAATTTCGCAAATCAAAGAAACAGAAAGCAAATTTGGTGGCTTATCAAACAGTTAGGAATACTAGAACTGGCATTGTAATGCGTAAACGCACAGATTTCGTTTAACAAAAAGAGTTATGTTCGCGGCACAAGAACACAGTGGTGGAACCATTAAAAACAACAAGCTAGACAACCTCCGCCCGGGGAATGTACCTGACAGTAATCAGTCATTTCACTAATTGATATCATTCTTTCTTTAATTACGATATTATTTCCCTTCAACAATGCGGTGTTATTCAAACCTACCACAGCAAAATAAAATGTGTGTGCTTTTGTACAAGCTCGAAGAACAACGTTGCGACCGATTGTCCACAACCGGAAACATCTTGTCAGCTTGCATAAACATTTTTAAACTATCGACCTTAACTTGTTGAAGCTTCACCAGCTTACGATTTTCTATTAAGGAAATTCATAGGTTTTTTTGTAACTTCGAAGCAATCTTCCTTTGTTTATTTACTTTGTTTTACATTTTACACTGGTCCAAAACTTGCCTTTGCCATTAGATACTACGTTAGTATTGTTAAGTTCCTTGTACAATATCTGTATCTATCGCTCCTCGCATCGTATGGTTGTGTAATTATTAATGTCTCATTCTGTGTAAACAGCGCGCCCCGTTTTAATAAATACTGTCAGCTTCTGCTGATTTCTGATTAATTACTTTCATTTCTCCACTTCATTACACAGCTAATCCACATTCGGAGATTCGTTATGATAAACACGCAGACGCTAAGTACACGCGCTTATGGCATCATTTATACACCATCAAAATCCACTTAATGCAAGAACTTCGCTCCGCTATAGAATAGCGATACTACAAGGACCTTATTTTAATGCTACACGCGTAATAATGGCGCATCTGTACGCAAATTTTTAAAACGCAACAAAGAGCAATAACGCTTCGTTAACAGAAATTAACAATTACTCAAAGGTCACAAGATACAGAAATGTTTCAAAATGCATTTGTACAGATATTGCATTTATACAGATATGCTTCAAAATTTATTGTGTCTAAAGAGTCATGAAGCCGTTACAGGTCAACGAAAAGATTCAGATATGCATACATAGGGATAATTTTTAGTTTTAAATACGTTATTTTTGATTTAAAGTAAAACGTGTGCATTTGAATTGCAGGGCGTTGTCGATCATCACGATGGTGGCGGTGGAGGCGGCTTTTCCATGGTGAACGAGCACAGCACCGTGATTCGCAAAGGTAAAAGTTTTATTCGCTGTGGTATTAATAAAGTGCAAAGGCATTGTGGGGTGGAGCATTTTTTAATTATTTCTCAATTTATCGGGAAAACCGATAAGAGTCGTTGAAACGACAAGTGAACGATTTTATCACACGCACCGCACGAAACCCCGCACAGCAACATGGGTGGTTGAAGGAGTTGTTTAAGAAGATCCTTTCAATGCATTCTCAAAATTCGTCGGGTAGGCAACAGAGGAATCCGAACACACAACTGGCCACTTGACGAGCCATGGCTTTATTTACCTTCTGTATATTGAGTAAACGACTATCTTGAGCACGGGATATAATTAAATTCTCTGGCACTAATCCCTTAATATAGAGAATTGTATATAGTATACTGGAAGTGGAGAGGAGCAGCCTCATGATCAAGAAAATCGATGTGCTGGAAAAATATGTGTGCTTTCATGCACTGCCAAACAGCAGGAAATTTAAAACATTGATTTAACCGCATTATGTACGCAACAAGAGGCGCTTTGTTAGGGCCCATGTCTCGCCATATAATACAGTCCGGGCAGTTCTGCACTGAAACTGCCCGATCGAACAGGTCATAATTGGCGCATTTCCCTCAGGATAAACACCGGCTATCTTGTTACCGTTCTTTCTTGATAATTTTGTTATTAAAATTGCATTGCCTGTTGATGGAAATTACGTTGTACCGGGCAAACCCCAGTAATTAATCCCTGCACTGACGATTTCAACTTTATGATAGAGGTCACGCATTTCATTGCGTACAACGTTATAAGCAAGCAACGTATTATTTTACGATACAGATCATACTTGATACGCTGCATCAGCGATATTTACGTACGCATTTGACAGTGCCTTAAGACAAGATTTTATTTTTCTTTTTTTTGTAGTCGGAATTCGGACAAAATCGGAAAATGCCAAAGAAATTGCCATAAACAACGGCACAATTAGTCACATGGATGTGTTCTGCTCAGTACCCGGTCGCTTATCTTTGCTGAGCTCCACCAGTAAATATAAGGTGACCGTTGGAGAGGTTCATCGCCGATTATCACCACCGGAGTGCTTGAATGCATCCCTACTTGGTGGTGTACTACGGAGGTCAGTAAAAATTAGCCATGTGAAAAAAATATCAACTGTGCAATAAAATAGTTGTGCATCAAGTTATGAGAATGTTTGCTGATAAGGCGGTAAGATCGAACAGTTTCTATGCCGCTAGAGAGAAACAAAACCCAATCAAGGAGTCGTCTATACTGGAATCAGTGGAATGGCAGATGCAATAGTTACTGTATCCCCTTGTATAATAAATTGTGGAGCATGTTGACGAAAGGAAATGGTCTGGTTAATATAAATGCAGTATATAAAAACGAGAGAGAAAATTCAGCATCCCACTCTGTTTTCTATTTCTGGGATGTATCTTCGAGAGAGCTTAGAGAGAGCCTGAGCAAATTAAGCCGGAAGGCAAATGGAAAATTTCTCTTATTCACTGCGATTTTGATGAGATGGTCGATGCGAATAGAAATCTAATGGATTTTAAGTTGATGCGGCCTTATTCACAAACCCAAGATTAAGCCATCACAAGGCATTTTCATGAGGGCCTGGCTAAAGGTCACAGATGGCACAGAATACTGCATAATAAACCTATCTGGCAGCGCTGCTTTAACTTGTTCTAATAAATTTTGCACCGTGTGTATCAGAGTTTTATTATCATTTTAATTTCGGCGCCTGCTGGACGGCAACTATATAATCTCAAAAGTTTTTGTGTGTGCGGTTGTCATTTGCTTTCACGTTAATTACTGCAAACAAACAACCAGTATCAGAATCGGAACTGTTATGGAGTACGGTAGGTTGATGTATGGGTCGTTGACGTGTAGCATAGTGTTTTATTTGTTTTAGGGCCAAATCGAAGAACGGCGGCCGCTCGCTGCGAGATAAACTGGAAAAGATTGGTCTTAACTTGCCAGCTGGTCGTCGAAAGGCAGCCAACGTCACTTTGTTAACTTCGCTCGTTGAAGGTACCCTTTTTTGTAAAAAAATTGTAAGGCCTTATAAAATACTATTAATTTGCATCTCATACTTCTCTGGTGATCGGCTTTCTTAATTCTGTTAACATACGTAAAATACTTGACAGCAAAAATGTCTACAAGCTAAAATGCCACAAATTTGTGAATAGTAATGAGCCACACAAGACACGTGCAGTGCTCGCAACGTTCGTTGATTGTCAAAGTTGGAGAGCTTCTAGCTGCAGCCTTCGAGGCCATTATGTCTAGAGGTCACTAGTTGGGTGTGTTGCACGAAACAACAATAATTTTATGCGGTAACCTAGAGCGAGACCCATGGTGAACTACTCCCATAATAGCCAGTATATATTATGATTCATTAGCCACAGCATTTGTATATGTGTGCGTATATGGTCCTGCTCGGAGACATTTTTTGGCACAAAAGGTTTTTACATACTTTAGAACTTTGGGCGTGTAGCTAAATCTGGCATTAACTCAAGGCAAGAAATGGCCGACGTCTCTGCTAGATACGAGTATTTCACAACATATTTTGCTTACCATTAGATATTTCACTAACATGCATGCGCATGCGGATAAAAGTTTCGAATTTGTTTTTTGTGACATGATCTGTATATCAGACAAATATTTTCTACATTTAAATTTTTTCACTATACTGAGTGTTTTATATATAATTTTATTCTCTGAAATTTTTATCGCGTTCATCAGTAATGTATTTGCAGATCAGGGCGATAGCGACAGCGCGTCAATTTGCCGGCATCTCGGGCTAAACAATTTTGTTCATATTATTATGTGTTTCCACAATAGGCAAAGGTGTCACTTTCAGTTCGTTTTGGCACAGTAATTGAGTAACCTGGTATTTATTGAAAATCATATTGGTGTTTTTCATGCTCCATGTCGTTGATTACTTGACGAAGGCAGCGATTACGCGGAAGGACACCATAATTACCGCAATTAATCAGCAAACCATCCTTCGTAGCTGGGTCATAATCCTTTCACAGAAAAAAGTTTTTCTGATCAAATCTCGCCATAACAGCCGGAGCAGTACATGACAGTTTAAATGACGGATAATTGCGGTACTTTTAACAAATATCTAAAAAACTTGAAATAAAATGCTGCAGGCTAATATCATTGTTCGTTATGCGCAAGACGTTTGCTAAGTGAATATTGGCATAAATCTTTGGCGAGAGATGGCAGACTGGATCGATAAACCAACAACGTGACCTTGTAGATTGGTTTTTGTGTAGCGTTTCAATAGCGATAACTGACCTTATTCCGCTTGGCAAGGAAGCGCTATTAAGGCAAAATTTTAGCTGATACCTGCAGCTGAACAAATTACGTACCTGTACGCGATTTATTCAAATCATATCATAACCAATGTCAAACATATAGTAATTTTGCTGAAAAAACTCCATAACAATAAAAGAAATAATTATTTAGCATCGCTTCTAACGGTTTTCTTGTTTGTGTAGGCGAAGCGATTCACTTAGCACGAGACTTTGGATTTGTATGTGACCAGGAATTTCCTGCTCGCCACGTTGCCGAGTATTGTTCGCGACAGCACGTCGATCCCAGTGACATTTACCGTCGTAAAGAACAAGTTCATCATGCAAAGTAAGTATTTTGTAACAAGATTTCCAGTATTTTAATCAATTATGAGTTGTAAAACTTTAAAAGTTTGCGTTGCCACAGTACACAGCTTTCTGCTTTACAAGGCATGAGTATAAAGCATGATTCTGTGAAATTCTGGCAAGGGCACCAAGACGTGGTAAATAGTGTCGCCTTGGTCAATCATTTCAACTTTTTCCGGTTGACTAAGCTCGAACTCACCATTGGTAACTTTATCAAAATATAATCATATGAAAATTGGATGTGACAAGACAGAACGACTTTGCAAAGCCTTTGCTCGCCCACGTTCGTCGTGTGGGGTCAAGCGAAAGACTTATCACAGGCCGGGTTTTTGTTTGTCGCCTTCGTTCCTTGTTTTTTATTCGGGTAATTGACGCATTCGTTAACGTATCCATTTGTATAAATCAGTGTTCGTAATCGGTCCGGTTAGTCAACCGATGACAGATGTTATCACAATTACCAAAATGGTTGATGACCTTTGGAAAAATGCGTTAAATATTCGATACTGAAACACAATAATACGTTGTATTTTAAGCACGACATAAATGTTTTATGAAATATGCTTTTCTGAAAATATTCTTTCACCTGGACTAGGATATTAAGTCACTCAATTAGTCCGAAAAATACAGAAAACTAAACGATACGGATGAGCAACCCAATTTCAGTGTTGTTGTGTTGATAACATAAAGCATGTGCACAAATTTCACGCAATGAAGAACGAGCTTACAATTAATTTTAGGTAAGAACACAAAATGTAGATTAGAATAAGAGCAAAGATTTCATGATTTTCGTTGAATAAGTTTTAAATTCTTGTGATAACTGACAAACTGTTTCACAGGCAAATGCTCAAGGAACTCTCCGATGTTTTAACACAAGACCGTTCACCACTTTGCAATACCAGGCCGCAGCCGATTCTCGAACCCGGTATACAGCGTCATTTGACCCATTTCAGTTTGATAACCCACGGATTCGGCAGTCCGGCAATATGCGCAGCAATTACTGCCATTCAGAATCATCTCACAGAATGTCTGAAGTATCTGGAGAAGAATTATCCCGGTACCATGAACGGTACGACCGATATGAACGGCGGCAAGATGAAGGAAAATGAGAAGAAATAATACATAATCTACAGTAGTATTTTCCAATACTGCATGACACCAATACTCGGATGGGAAAAGATGCTCGTGTCGAATTCGTGTATAAACATCCCCGTAAATCGTGAAACGCGTGCCATGACAAGATAATACAAAATCAAAGTCCTAAAAATAATTAACCCTAATTACCGTACAAGTGGTTTTTTGCACATGTTCGGGCTGAACAGGCTTTCGATATCCAAAACACGTACCGGTATTTCGTATTTTTTTCGGTAATTTCGGGTTGTTTTTCTTTGTTTGTAAGAGTTTAAAATTCATTCTAGCGCATTGCTGTTCGTCGCAAAATGCATGTGCATACCCATTTTGGTTTTGTTATATTTGTACGGAATTTTTCGTATTATTTTTAAATATGATTAATAACTTCCTTGTGTACCTCGCAGCTTGTATAGAACCGCACCTAATCCGTCTACTGTGAATGTCGATGTTACAGTGTTTGCGTTCGAAGATCATACTATTATGTCTATCATATTGCAGTCTGCTGCCAAGAATCTTGCCAACAAGAAATAAACTTATTTTGTTTTCGCTTCCCAGAAAATCTCAGTGCAAAACGCGCAAACAAGTAAACAGTGACATAAAAAACTTATCAAAACAAATATATTAAATCAGTGAGATTTATCACAACCAAATAAACAACAAGATCCGCCAGTGTACCAGTTAGCACAGAAACATATCGTATACAAATGAAAACCAAAAACTTCCGACAACGAAAATCCAGAATAACACAAGAGACGGAATCACCTTTTAATCTGAGCCAGAGCAGCTTTAGAAGCATTGCACTTTGCAGCGCGAGAGTTATTACCTTTCCCAACAAAGGTCCCTTTGCCTAAGACTGTCACCTGGACCAACGTTTTCCCATTACTCAAACGTTCGGCTGACCTGGAAAGATGAAGTAAAACTGAATACCAGTTTTCTTAGGATTAGTATGCGAGTACTCACCCAAACCGACAATTCACGCCTTCCCGTTCCATTAGTTCCCGAACTGGATTTATCGGACAATTTTTCGTGAAGTGTTCTACAAAAGTTCATGTTGAATTACATATTTATATGTCAAGCTTGTTGCAATTAACCTGTAACTTCTTAAGTTACCACAGTACTTCGGCGCCTTCATAACACGCACCGTTCGTGAACTACCTGCCACAGCTACTTATTATACGCACACAGGTCGCATTGATATTTTTATACCGATAATTTTTTATTTGTGGCAATCGGTAGTTATACTGTTGTACCTAACTGCATCGTTTTTGGATGCAAAAATTTAATACCATTATTATGTCATGCAGAAAACTCGTAACGTGTTGCTGTATACGTCTACAACCATCAAGTATGCCATTTACTCACCTATTTGGGCTCGCATAATATTGTAATAGACCTTCCACACCGTATCGAGTGACAAACCACTGTCTAGAAAGATTGCCCCGGCTACCGCCTCGAATACATCTCCCAAGGCTTTTGGAGCTTCTGGTTCTTCATACCCGATATCGACGTCGTCATCATCTTTATCGTCGTCAAAGTCAGCAATCAACTATTGGCAAAAAATTATGATTATCATTAATAAAACCAAGATGGTTTGGTTTCCCTTACAAACGCACAAGCCATAAATAAGAACAGATTTATTAATTTATCACTTCAGAACTACCGTACCATTTCCTCTTGCAGCGGCAACACATCCTGATGTTTCTCCTGCACCGTTTGGACAAATAAGTCGATGGTATTATGTAAATGGAGACTTTGGAATTTAATATGATTGTGATAATTGTATTTAACAGCTAATGTAGAAAATGTCAGATTATTGACCAAAGCTGAACGCAAGTCTGACATCACACCGGGAGCATGACTCCTGCAATCAGGGGCACCATCAAGCAAGCCATAACAAAAATTCAAAACTGTTAACCTTACTTGAAATCTTCATAAACGTAACGGGTTATTAAGAAATCGATAATGGCATCACCGAGAAATTCCAGCCTCTGGTAGCAGTCCGTAATGGAATTGGGTTCATATGTCGAATGCGTGAAGGCCTGCAGTAAGAAGGCCTTGTTCCGGAATCTGTAACGCCAAAACCTTCATCAGTTGTTTACGAGGTTTCAAGATATGCCATCACTACCAAGTCTGAGGCCCCACAAAATGTCAGCAGTAAATGGAAATCGACGTGCAAACTATGAACAGAGCGTCCATCTAACCTGTATCCTATTCGCCGTTCAAAATCGTCGAATCCCGCCGTCAGCTTGCATAGTTCGGCATCAACATCCGCACCCATTCTAAGCAACGGAGAGGTAATATCTTCCGCACGAAACACTCCATATCTGTCAACAGATGGTCCTTCTTGGGGTGCATTTGTCGTTTCCGGCAGTACACACAGCCCCAACCATGACATAAACACCTGCGCACTGCGGGCACTAGAATTGATGAGAAACGTGCCTATCAAAGCTTCCATAACGTCGGCAATTGTCTTGTCTTCAATGGGTTGGTGTACGCGAGCCGATGGAAATTTGTCCGCCTTGGTACCTGAATTTGCCAGCATCTCGTTGGATTCCTGCTCATCAAAAATATAACCAGGTGGGACGAAATTATCTCCTGGATTAAACTCTTGATTCAGGACATAGTTTTGAAGATCTTTGGTTTTCGCTAGGCGATAAAGATTAAAATTCGATACAAACTGATCGCACAGTTGCGTCAGTCTTCCTTCTTGGTGTTGCCTGAACCGGAAATACACGTAAACATACGATGAGAATTTCAAAAACGTGTCTCCAATAACTTCTAAACGTTCCAAATTGAATCCATCAGCCACTTTGGCGGATGTCACGGCGTTCAACAAGTGATTCAGATCAGGTAAGGGTAGTTTCCGTACATCCAAAGAAAATTCAGCATCTATAGAAAACGGACATTCAAAAAGGGCGGGAGAGCATCCAGATGCCGGGAGATCGTAATAAAAATCGTTAGCTGATGTATCGGAAGATGCAGGGCTCTTTGGAGAGGGTTCTTCTACTTTCATGACCTCATAGTCATCGACTCCCTCATCCGCCAAACTATAAAATTTATGACGGACAAACTGAGTGTAGACTAATCCGAAATCATCAGGAAGTTCATCTGCTTCTGTTTCGATACGTTCAGGCTCTGATGATGATTCCTTTTCGGGCATTTTGTTACCTGAAGTAACAAACGAAGCGAAAAATATCAAATAAGGGTCGTGCGTGTCCTTTAAATTGTTCAATTAGTTTTGCGAACATCGTACAAAGCCCGTTTCGTTTTCAGTACTATATATTTCCATTCAAAACTGCATCCAGATACCTACCACTGACAACGGCTACCGACATTTCTTGGTCAGTGTCTTGTTGGAGATAACGCTGAGATGCCCCTTCGATATCCCTTTGCGTTTTCCCTTGATAAACCAACGGCGGCCAGCTGTCCGGTTCGACAGTGTCAATTCCAATACCAGTTTCGCTTTTCAGTCGGCGATACAAGGAGAGCATATGCGAAAACCAACGCATGCGATGCTGGAGCGACGGAAGAACAAGACACTTGATGTACAGCGGCGCAGGCATGGGAAAGAGTTGGCAGAGTTCTGGGACAAGCATTAACTGTCCATTACGCTTAGTTTCTGCACGGGAATCTTTCGCTGTTTCGTCCGGTTTAATACCGTGATAAACAAACTTTATCAGATTTAGCCTGCAATACGAAAACTAGAACTTAATCTACTCAGTCAGTAGAAGTATTAAGGGTATCACACAAAGCAAAAATAGGCAATTAAAATGAAGTAAATGATGAATTAAGGTAACTGATTGCCTGACAATTGCACATTTTGTGAAACTACTCGTAATAAGTTAACTGTACTACCATAAACCAACCTTTTGGAACAAAAAATGGCATCCATAATTGGTTGATTCAAGTCCTGAATCTGTATTCCGTACTTCCGCTCAAAATATTCACTGAATGAAGTATATTCGTCTAATTTACAGGGTGTCGCTGGCGTCATATCATCCCGCATATTCGTAATGAAAAAGCGGTCATCTTCCGGCTTATACCAGCGCACTACAACGCCATCGACGAAACTTGTCGGTTTAACCTTCCGATACCGCCGCTCTTCTTCCGGAAGAGAAATCACGGAGTATTGAGCAGGATCTTTAATGCGATCAATCATTTCCCAGTCAATCCCGTACAGGCCTGCACCAGTGAGTAATTTGGTCAGCGGCACCACGTAGAAAGCTTCACTGTCCAGATTCTCGTCGAAATGCAACGCGATGGCTTCGATAAACAGAAGTGCTTGCTCATAGATGGCACAATGAGCTTTTTGTATATCGTCCAACTTTTGGGAATTCAGAATTATGGAATCGCTTAGCAGCGACAAAGTTATCTGATATTCCGCTCTGCACATATAAACATTAAAAGCTGGGAAGGGCGGCATGGCACATCTCGACAAGAAACCGATACATCTGGAATCATCGGCGAGAAATCTGGAGGAATCATCTTTTAGAAAAGACCGCTGATGCTCAATTCGAATTAGGTACAAATGGCAGGGCATTCCCACGATTGGACGGCAACGATTCAGAAGCGATGCGGTCTAAATGAAATAGGACCAAATCAAAATTCAAATGATAAGAACGAACCCGATACAGAATAAAAAATAATAATAATATAGATTATAAAGATTAAAGAATACCGTAATACACTAACAATTTACGTGTACCATACAGTCCTCTATATTTGTTTACGCCTATAAAGCGGAGAGCAATTTCAAGCGCGTGATCACTGGCACTGATTTTGTAGGGATAATACCTACCGAAATAAAACTGCGGCTTAGACTGCAATATTGCGATTACAAGAAACATGATTACAACCTTTTTAGGATAGAACTGTTTCCGACGCTTTGATCCTGCCGCTCCTTCTCCCTCTGTTGTTGGTTCTTTCTGCCGATCGCCAATCATTAGGAACATGTCATCCTGATGAGTTTCCACGATTGGTAGCAAGTTTTCATCCAAAACTCCCTTGTTGTACAGTTCTTCTACGCACTGTAATGCCGCGGCTTGCTTTGCCAGTTTTCTGGACTTTTTAAATGGACCCTACGATGCAACAGTCAGTCACTTCTCAGTTTGCAGCTCCACTGGCGGTTCAAAACAACTGTTTATTCGTACGGTAACAGGATGCTTTAAAGCAGAGTCCAGTCTCATGTAAATCCGGAAAGCATATAATCCTGAGCTACTGTGAATGTATTTGCCATGAACATTTCCAGCGGAGAAGCGTAATCGAGGTTCAAGGGAATTGCAATACCTAGCTCAAATCAATACGAAAAATTCGCGTATCGCTACAAACTTATTATACAAAGTTATGATTACCGCATTATACGTGCATGCCCACAATAAGATGAGTTTGTGATATTTAGCACTTTTTAAGGGGGTATCCAAATACGAGTACTTAGCTATAACTCCTGTAGCGCAACGAAAAATAATTACGCACTTCTGCAGCAAGGTAAGTGCTGTATTTAAAGTTGCCATAGCTTTCGAACCAGGAGGACTAAAGTGGTCCGATTTATCCGAGAAGTGCTGGGACTGCGTATCCATATCAGGAACCACGCGTTCCACACACATATCCTTGAGGCGCTGGTCCAATTTGTCATATTCGTCCAGTTCACGCTTTGTCTTATCAAAGGAATCCGAAAACACAATATATCTGGAATTCTGCGCTCTTGCGCGTCCTTTTGACTGGACGTATGAGCAGTAATTCGACGGTTTATCGAGCCTATAAAGAAAAACATAACTCATAAATATCTGGAAATTCGAAAAGAGATCAAGTGTAACGCAAAGCTGAAAAGCTTGCAGTTGGAAAATATAATCAGTGGTCGAATGAATGCACAAAAAACAGAGGCGTGCACATAATGTTGTATCAGATGACACAAGTTCGAAAACGACTAAAGCAAAAAAAAATTTCCGGTTACCGAATAATCAGATTGCAGTCGGGAACATCCAGACCTTCTTCCACGACATTCGTGGCGATCAAAACATTTACAGCACCTCGTCGAAATTTCTCCAAAGTGGCTGCTGACTGTGCATGATTTAAACCCACTCGATAAGGTTTCTCGCCTGAAAAGCGAAAATTTTAGCTCTTAGTTTTCACTAAAATATCCACGTAATCTTCCGCACCATCGCTTCCCGACGGCAGCAGTTGACCCACAAGATACCCAGATTTAATGAAAGAAAATTCTCCAGATCCGCCGACGGAGAGGAAGGAAAAAAACTTAGCCAATGCCCATGCGTCGAATCGGGACTGCACAAATACAATACAACGCAAACCCCTAGATGCATCTACAAAAAGAGAAACTGAAAATTACAAAATGTTTGTCTAACCGTAAGACAAATACGTTTTGGCGAAATTCTGCAAATACACTAACCATATACGGCTTTCTACACCCATAAAATATTTTTAACGGGAGTGGTTTACCTTCCACTTTTTCACTAGGTTTGTTGGCCATCATTACATCCATAAGTTTGCGTAACTTTGGAGAAGCCACTTCTGATATCGCTTCGATATCCCCTCGCGGAATGTTCTTTGTGTGCTTTTTTATTTCCAGTAACGATCCAAAAATATGCAGCTCACTTATAGCACTCAGTGCGGGATTAACAAGCTCCTTGTAGAAACATTTATTGCGAATTAACAATTCAAAATCCTTTTTCACCATACAGGCCACCTAAGAAAACCAAACGTAACATAAATAATAAATATCCAGATCCCTGATCCTCTTATGACACATGCCTACGAGTAATATTTTCTAAGTAGCATACGTACGCGCGCAATGTATACCGCAAAGTGCATTGTGCCAAAAGTGAATATTATATCACATTGTTCTACCTGGTAAGCACACCACGGGCCCAGTGAACGGTATGTTTCCCTCATCTGCGACAGGGAAGATCTCAGAAGCTGGAGGGATCTATGGACACCCAGCTGAAAATGCTCATCCGACATTCCATGGACGTCCACATTCCCTGCCTCACTGGCCGCATTAATTAGGATTTCTCTCAGATATGTTTTTGCAGAATCAAGCCACTGAATTGTTTCGTCAAGTTCAGAACAAATTTCAGTGTCGTCATCGTTGTCAGACTGCGGCTGCAAAATTAAAAAAAAATCGTTAAATATTCTCTCCGATCAAATTCAATCACACTAAATCCTGACCTCCTATACAATTATAAACCACACCAAAACCAATAAGATTCAAAATAATTGTGGCAGGTTTGTAAATCGGAATATGCAGATAAAACGATTTACAAATTTAAAACTGTGCTGACCATATAAATTGTTCTTCTATCAGATAAATCACCTGAAAAACTTCAACGGATATTTGCGGTTTAGCTTCGTATAATCCAACCGTTTCGTCCACGGATGTACAAACTTTGGCTCCCAGACATTCTTCGCGTTCTGCTATCAACGCATTCAGACCGTCCAGATTCCTTAGTTTGCACTGCACGACGGATGCCGTCAGACCCAAGATGCGGGGACGTTCGGAAGATGGACGTTTTTCTATGTAGCGCATTATCTCTCTGTAGGAATGACTCTTCCCGGCACGATGACACTCGTCCAAAATCAGCAAATTTATGCGTGACACGTCTATAAGTAGAGGTATTCACAGTAAAATACGAATTCATCTGTAAAGAAACAATTTTTTCTACAATCAGTCTTTGGTCTTAATAATCGTTATACGGTTACAGAAATTGTAACAGTCACGGTAATTCTTTCACTGAACGGAACCTTTAATAAGTATCGAAGTAAAAGTACAAACTAAAGTACCAGAACGGATGAAGGATGGTGGAAATCAATGAGACCAAACCATTACAGCTCCTTGGGGGCAAATGCCCACTCACGCACCCCGATGTTAGGGGGCCAGTTATCGGGGGTGAACATTTTTTCGGTTTCACTAGCGTAAGAACCAACACGTGCTAACAGACTATTCTTACGGCCGTTTTTAGCAGAATAGATCGAAACAAATCTCACAGAGATTCCAATAGATTCAATAATTGCCTTGAGATCCTTGCTGTACTCGTCGAGAGTCTGGTGTTCGGTCTGCTCCCGAGGGGGGATGCCATGTAGACAAAAGTCCTTTTTCACCTTCTCTTTCTCAGCTCTGGGGGCTCGCCGGATCTGCAGGGCAGACATGACGATGTCCTCGCTGGCGCTGGTGGTTTTTTCACGCGTGCCACGGACCACTTTTCCTTTTTTAGCTACGGTGGCCCAGGATGCTTTCGAGTCCGAAGCGTCAGGGGGGGTTTCATCAAAGCGCGGTTGGGGGACTTTCATGTCAGGGGTTGTGTGTGGCTCGTGTGGGGTATCGGTGGTGGAGGGTTTCTCCACAGGCGTCTTGGCAGGAGTCTTGGCGACCGATCGAAACCCGGAGGGTTGGAGTACTAATCGGCCGACATCGACGGTGCTCATGGAGGGTACAGGCTGCGCCGTTTTTACGGCATTGATTTCGTCCCTGAGAACCAGTAGCGACATGGAGATGTCATCATACTTTTTCTGACGTTCTTGTAGCTCTTTCACTTGGGCTTCCAATGAAGAAAGCTCTGCTTTCAATCTTTGGTTTTCTTGCACGATCGGTGAGATCAGCGCAGGAACTTGAGTATCGATACACTTGGTGATGAGGCCGTTGAGATCCTCGTGGTAGACTGGGTATTTCTGTACGTTCTCCAGATCACTGGCAATGGCCGGAATCATCTTTCGTATCAAGGGTATCAGCCTTCCGAAGGACCATTGATCTTTGGCCGTTCCATCAGGGAATAGGCTAGAGAGTTTCTCGATGGAAAAAGGCTCATAATTATCTTCAGCATCATGGGTATTATCGCTGGCTTTCTCAGCCATGTTTGCCAAACTGACCACAAGCGATGGCCCCACAATCAGGTTTTAAAATTAAGTCACATAATATAAAATAATCAAGGTAAATTATTTAGTTGGTGAAAATTTGAAAAGTTGAATTCTTTCACTGATTTAACGGCTTATGTTACTCACTCTCCTATTACTCAGTCGTTGGCCAAACAGAAATATAGGAAACTTGACATGTCATTGACATGTCTAAAAATGCACAGCGCACCTAAAATCCAATTATGCAGAAGGTCTTTTAGGACATCTGGTACCATGAGCAACATCTGATGCGCCCGAAACTCAGCTTCCCACGACTCTTTGTTCCATTTAACGCATATTCCGCCATGGTATCCCTTGACAGATATTGGCAGCCACCGTCGAAAGTATTTCGCTTGCTGATCAACCAGCGGGACTAGGCAAAAAAAACGACACTTCCTAATAATTATGTTGTTACTAACCTACTACTAACAAATTAGTATTAAGTAGTTGCTAATAAATTAATAAACAACTTCTGGAAATTCGCAAACCATGCATTAAAGCTTAAAAAAACACATAACAAATTGAATTAAGCTGTGTGTATTTTTTTAACCTGTAGGAACCACCATTATCGTTCGTTTTCCTCCTTCATCCCAGGGTACCGTGATTTCGAACAGCAAGCGTTTACACACACCCACAGCAATCTGAGTCTTCCCCATGCCTAAACCAAAAGCGTTCGCTTAAGCAATATTCCAATGTCCAGGTTGCAGATTAATGACAGCAAACGTCACAGCAACATTATTTAACTACGAATAAACTAAAAAGCTTATAATTTCCGGGATTCCCACTTACCAGTTCCCAGAGCGCAGATGACGTTCTCTTTCAGTGCAAGGTCGATGAGCTCGTCCTGCAAAAGTATTCATGCTTTTGCAAAAGTATTCATACTTTTGCAAAATAGAACGCTCGCAATGCGACGTCTGCGACTCTGTGGCTTGCAATGTAGAAAACTAATGAATCCCACACTGTACCTGGTAAGGGCGATTCTGTATATCGTCTGCCAACGCAATGTCTGCCAAATCAATGTTATCCTGATCGCCAAGGTTTTCGTCCACTTCCATACTCGTAGAGAAATCTGCAGCCATTCTGCAGTCCTGCGCTAAGTGTGTGAATTTTACCTGTTTGAATTTATGCGCCACTCGATTAAATTGTTCGCAGTTATAGATCAAACTCCAACTGTTCAACTACGGCTGTTGCGTTGATACCGAATGGATAAAAACAAACACGAAATCTGAGAAATTCGAATGTTCGCAATGCGAATTTCAGTACATCTGTGAGTCTGCGGCCATCGTCTACTACTAACTCTACTCAGTACTCGAACTCACGCTGCTGTTTGCCGCAAACAGTAGCGAGTCAACTTGAAAAAGTACGAAAAACGCAAATGCGTTGTAGTTTGCGTTTTTCAAGTTGACTCAGTTGAGAAATTTGGGAATAGTCCGGAAAATCGCTGTTCCCAACATTTTTTCTTTTTTCAAGCTGAGAAGTTTCAAGGTTTCAAGTGAGAACCATGAAACTTTATGAAACTGTTATAGCGGGCAGTGCGTTCGGAATTCTGGCGCTGGCAGAGGAGCAGAGCTATGCGAGAGATTTTCGGCCAGGGGATTCAATCTTCACCGTTTTGGCAAATGACGGGAGGACTCCGCTGAAGTTTTTTGCAGGTAGTTCTGCAGGGTGAATCATCACCAGTTGAGTTCACCATTGGCATTAGTCGCTCTGTGCACGTGGGTTTCCACAATATTTATCAGCATACTAGTACTAGTACATGATCACCCTAGAGTGTATAAACCATAAAATTAACCGCTTTTAGCCTTTTTTGCAGAAATGTGGTACAACATCTTTTTGTGGGAACTGTTTGCGTCTTTCATCATGCATTCCATAGCTGGCCTGATATCCATCATAGCCTTGCGCAGGCATAATTTGATGCGATGGTATTCTGCAGCCATCGTTGTTGTTGGCTTGCTTTCTTCGCTGACAACAGGAGTAATTACCAGTAAGTACAATTTTATACGACGGAATAGCGCTTCCGTATCCCGTAATCGTGCGCTGTTCAAAGCGCGCTTTATAGCTGCAGACAAAGCGTACGCATATGGCGCATTGCTTACTGCTGTGTACTGTATGACTGACCAGTGAGAAAAAAGGGGGTTTTCAGCTGGCGTAAATTTTTAATTAAGCGCGTTGGGAGTCCTCCCAACTTGGGACGAAGTTACCGGAGAGGCGACTCAGGCGACCATTTCGTCATAAATTGAACGCGTATCCTTTTCTGTCGATGCTCGTATAGCTGTTACATTTAGTTCTTGGACACCCCCACATCTGGTATGCATAACCGGTTCATTGATTTCCTTTGGTTACTGTAATAGAAATATGTACGCTAATTATCTGCGTAAACAAATTTATCAAAATTACAAGCGAAAATTTTTGCAGGTGCGGCGATTGCGGGTGTTTATCGGGCTTCGAATATCCAGCTCGATCCCATTTATGCTATGGTATGGGGAGTGGGCCAGTCCGCGTTCAAAGTTGGACTGTCGTTTAACAAGATTCTGGCGTCGCTCTGACACTTACAGGGCCCATTGTTGTTGTTGCCGGCAGCCAAGGTTTCTTCGTCTAGTCCTGTCAGGATATCGGGACTCCTGCGTAGTGCAGGCTGTATAATGTACATTGTTTTTGATCTCACTTTTTGTTTTTTGATCTTCCAAGTGATCTTATATCGTGATCGGATTGCTGTTCAGTGTTTTCTACGGTTTCATTTAAATGTTCGTTTTAAATGTCTACATGATAGTTTTCACCACTTTTGACATTTGTAATAGTGATAAATGAGCGTACGAGTATGCATAATCATAATGTAAGTATGTATATTAATAAAAAAGTTTATTTATAAGTACTTTAATTCTTTATGTTAAAGTGACTAAAAAAGTAAAAGTGACCTTGCTGCTAGAATAGTATGTTGTAGGCACTAGCGCAGTTAACACTTAATAGTTAATAATTAAGAAAGAAAATATAGGTTCAAATCCGGACAGCTTCTAGCCCGCTGTTCTAGCCCTAGGCCGTCGAATTTTCGTCTTCTGATTTCTGAATTCGTCTTCATTCTTGACGCTTGAGTCTATGGCTGCGTCGGCTTAGGACCATGCGCTTATGGCTATCGCTTTGTCAGCTGTCATTGGCATCTTCGGTCAGTGGGCGGTGCATCTCTCCAAGATCTTCCCTTTCCGCCGTTTCCGGTATGTACGTACTAACGTTAGCAGGTTGGTAGTACTAGTGGTATCACGCGTAGTACGTAGTACGTAGTATGCAGTGCTATTAAACGGTAAGGGGGCATCCATAAATTACGTACGCAGAGAACCACGGTTTTTTCACCCCTCCCTCCCCCTTCGTAGCGGTCCGTCACGTTTGCTTGACCCCTACCCCCTGGTTCGCTCAATCGTAACACATGAAGCTGACCACCCCCTCCCCCTTGGGTTCGCCGGGGCCGTCACAGCTTGTCACGTTTTTTGGACCCGTCCCTCCCTGGTTCGCTGCGTACGTAATTTATGGATCCCCCCTAAAGCACGGACTAACCATAAAGTACGTACGTCCCGAATACCGATGATCCGCTTTTTGCCTTTTCAGTTTTCATGATACAATTTCGAGTTTCTGGCCTGTGATTGTGAAATCACTCTGAATTATTTCGGGTATTGGTAATAACTATTAGTGGGTGTTCTGGTTACATTCTTACTTGTTTAAAATTACTGTAATAATTTTTATTAATCAAAATACAACACACAATTATTAACTCGATTCACGTAAGTACTGGCTGTACAGCCAGTGCCAATCAGGCCAGCGGAAGCGGTGTTGTGTTGAAGTGTGCTGCCGGTTACAGGAGCGCCGATCTTTGCGCGGTATTTTGTCCAGCTGATAATAGTCATTCGGCGAAGCAGATAAGTAAATTGCTCGTAAATTGGTTTTAATATCTGTTTCGTCTCGGGTACTGATTTGAGGGATTTCCTGGTAGAAAACAAGACCTCAATTAAGTGTGAGAAGGTCGCCGAAGTTCATCTGGAAATCCGAATTACAGATAATCGTAAGTTTAATTTGAATGTTAGAGTTAGTAAACTGTAAACATTCATATTTGGAACTGCAGAGTATAGAGATTTCATACCAAATTTTTATACACATCCAGATTGCCCAGATTGCGAAGATTTTCCAGGTAAGGTAAAGTCTCAAAGGTGTGATGACGAGGCAGTGCATAGAATGATAGTGGTAGAACTAACAAAAATTTCCACAATTGCAATTCGTCCCTGTGGTGTTTTAGATTGTAATGTTATTGTTGACTAGAAGTTCTTTAGCGTATCTGCGTATGCCATATGATCGAACTTTGCAAGTGGTCTGTTATGATGGTTCATATTTTTCCGTGTAGATCGATCATAAAAAAGACGAAAATCGCTGAAGATGACGTCCTTGAAAGAGCAGCACAAAAGTCTTGCGGATGCCATGAATGATTTCAAGAGATCTCTGAAAGGAAGTCTTGAACTCAGCCGCGATCACGACGACTGGGATAAATTGGGTTTCGTCATCGTATGTGATGATTGCACTACTTATTGCAAGATGTGATCTGCATAAATCATAAAACTAAGAGCACACCGGAAAAAAATCTTGGAACAGTATTTTCTTCTAACGGTATTTGTTTTCAGGAGGAAACGGCGGAGGCGTTAAAGCAGGCCGATCTGGAAATCCGAAAGCGGTAAGTAAAACGTACGCACTATACCGGTATCCTGCATACAAGGCTGCCAGTGTGGCACTGCATTTCAGTAGAAGTATTCCTGGCATATCTGTCAGACTGCGCGGGTCAGTTCCCGTTGTATTTTGTAAATGTTGTTAATAAAACATGTTGTTTCGAAAACTGCATTTTTCTTATAACTTCCCAGGCTGAGATTTTCAAATTTAGCCGAAGCTTTTTTGGTTTCTTTGTTTGAGAAGATTAATTTATACAACTAAATCCATTTCTCTTCAAATTGGCATTGACGTATTCCATCCACTAGCTGGGCGTTTCTGTATTTCCCTATGCATTCTCTGCATTTTTCGTGTCTTGCAGCGCATAATTGCTTTTCATAATGCGATTCGATTAGCGATGTTGGTTCCGTTTAGTGCCGCTAGTGCATTTTGAGTGGATGCTGAGAAGTTTTCGCTACGATAAGGATAGAATATGCTGTAATATTTGCCTTTGTCAGTCTTGAGAACGTCTCAACATTCAGCACAATACCCAGCTTCCTGTGAGTTAGTGGGGGAATAATCGATACGGCAATCAGGCGCTTTTTTTATTAAACTAAGGGCACACCAATGACATTCGCTTCAAGTGGATTGCATCATCATAGCTGCAGCGGGGTGTGCATTTTCCTTGCGTGGTCCTGTTACATTAAATGACATTTTGTCAACATACTCTGGGTCGCACCTGTTCCCAGTTTGTCGATTCATAAACCTATTGACTTACGATTGCGTAACAGCGGATTTTCGTCCCGTTGTGGTACAATAAGATTTTGAAAATTTGAAAAAACGGGAGAAGTAGTGCTGCTTTAAAACCTAAACATTACTGCTACGAAAAACAAACTGTCATTCAAATAAATTTTTTCGTTATCTAATAGTAAGTAGGTACTAGGAATATCTGTACGAGTATGCCTTTTTTTCATAGCTAGCGGTAGTTCCTGTGCATGTTTTATGCGCCGGTGCTGAAAATTTACTATCCCTGTGCCTTTCCTATCAGAAGAATGATTGCTTACTCGTAACTTCGTAAGCGTGGAACATTTACAGTAAGTCGTCTTTGAGGTTTACCAGTATACACATTAAACTGATACCAAATCAAAAGTTGTGAGAATGCATGCATTGCTATATATGTTTGATTTGGCGAAGAATTTGAAAATTTGTTGGCTGGTAACTGGCTCGGCTACAGAGCTTCACTATTAACCATAAGATATCGTTTGATTGTGCCGGTATCAGCTTTTCCCTTTTATGTTTGTATTTGGTGTAAATATTGTGCACTGCGGCCCGGCACTGCATTAGTTTATTCATGATAGTATTTTCCATACGATTTTCAGTATGCTGGCTACAGTACTTGTAAATGTTATGAATGCTTTTGTACAGCAATATTCTGTCTGATTCTGTAATAACATTTTCCAGTGAATTATTATTAGCTAGATATACGACAAATCTACATTCACTGATTTGTGTAAAGCGTGCTGTTATTAATAAGTGCCAGTTTGCCACTTTTGTATTTACAATAATTATGGAAAACAGAGCGGTACGCCAAAGTTCTGACGATAAGCGATATTACTTGCTGTATAAATTGAGTATACCGCGTGTCCCCTGTATACTACTGAGAATTCTCTTTAAATGGTTAGTCAAACTGTTTATTTATGAGCGTAGGATACCGAGCGGAAAGCGTTTTTATTGATCGCTTTCAACATTCTTTGTGATATGTGCATATTAAGTAGACTGTCAATGCGGTAATAAATCGTTTCCGTCGAGTTCTGCTTATAAGGCGGTTTAAGTCTTGTTATAATGAAAGAATCAATACTCGTATGGATGCTTTTATCACAAAAGTATGTATATTTTGTGTGATTCTTTGTGGATTAGATTATAATAACATAATTTTGCGTAGTCGTAATTTGTGAACCAGTTATCTAAAATCGGATAAAGTATACTGTTACTACAACATCGAAATTACTTTGAATGAGTTATATTAAATGCAGTTTTCCTCATTGTCAGCTACAAATTTGCAGTGTAGCGCACGTGCGTACAGAATATTTGTAAATTTTCGTTACTATTAATATACTAAAAACTACGTTTGCAGATATCCACCCTATCGCGAACGTAAAAATCCGTTCCAAAACTTTACCGGCCTGCCGACGGCCTCCACGACTGGTTCTGTCAGTTCCCACGTATCGACCAGTAGTGGGAACGTAGTCGCTCCTGTGCCATTTGCACCGGTAAACGGATTCGGTCGTGGAGATGCAGAACAACCAGGAAATAACCGGAATAACCAGAGGTATTTGAATAAGCCTGATTTACTGAGTGAAGCTGAGCGAACAAGAATTGATCGCGCGAAATTCAACAAATCTCCCACTAAAATCAACCATAAAACAAAGAACGACTGGCTGGATTCGGAAGGCCCCAAAGAAGAAAATCCTTTGTGAGTGATGTTTTGTAAATCTATTATGTGTGTGTTTTCGGTGCGTTTAAGGAATTACTTTGCTTGGTGTACAGTAATGTGTTGTGTACAGTAATTGACAAAAAAACACACTTTTTATGATTAATTATAATTATGATTTTATTAATTATATTACTTTTATAATTAATTTAGGGCTAATATGACAAGTGAACAGCAAACGAGATGCAAGGATTAAGCGGAAACGTTTGTGTTTTCGATCGACAGCGCAAGTTTTTTGTTGTTCCAGTGGGATTTTTGTACCCGGCTTGTCGCCGAATACCAAAGAAAATGACATGCGGGCTGCTTTTGGTTCATATGGACGGATTACAAAGGTGATCATCCATCGCGATAGCCGCACTAATGAATCGAATTTGGGAAAAGTTTGGTTTGAATCGAAAGAACCTCCGAAAAGACTGATCAGAACGACTGTAACTGTGAATGAACGCTTGGTGACGATTGCTCCCTTATATCAGGTATGCCAAAACTTCGCCTTTTATTTTTGTATTTTCGGACATTTATTTTATCGGAAGCAGGGATTTCGCAGTTACAATTATTAAGCAGACTAATTATTTTATTTGATAATAGGATTTACAGCGCACAATAAATTTTATGAATTGTTTATTGTGCGCTGTAAAGCCTGTAATGGGATGTTTGCAGTGTTGTACCTTAAAGAATAATTCTTAATAACGAAACTTTTGTCGGTTGTTGGAAATCTGTCTTTTGTGGTTAATAACTTCGATTTTTTTTACAGAAACCGCGTGTGGACAGAGAAAAATCAGAACAAGGTTCTGCGACAACCGTAACCTCGGGCCAACAATCCAGTCGAACGGTGGAAACTTTGCGCGAAACAACCATTTCGCGCAAAGTGCCGTCTGATAGCGGAAGTTTGCCGGATGCTGCTGGGAAATGTATGATGTGCCCAAAAAAGGTCGATTGCGTTCTGAGTTGTGGACACCGAGTGGTATGTGGAAGTTGTGCGGATAAACTGGCTGTTTGTCCTCAACACGACTGTGGAAGAAAGGTGGAGAAAGTGCTGGCGTCGCGTATGGATAGCCGTGGGGTTCGAGTTTGATTGCACTAGTAAACGAAATGGTTCGTGGAAACGAATGACGTTGTCCCATTACTTTATTCCTTTGAATTGTCAGTTGGGATATTGGATTTTTTTTTGCAGATATTATATGGATCGAAAAGATGTGGCTGTGGTGTCATGAAGTGATCGGTTCCGCGATTTAGTATTTTTGGAGCTAATTTTGTATATACAGAAGTGTAGCTTATAATGTATTCTTGATGGAGCCGTTATAGTTATTACATGGGAAAATAACAGAACGGCATAATTTTTGAATTAACCCCAAATCCTATGCAATGTATTTTGCTGTTTTTCTTTCCTTAGAAGTCGGAGTTGGTGATTATAACATTGATGTTTTGTCCTTTAGTTTATCGGAATGTCGATCATTGTAAAATGTGGAAGTCGTCTTTATTAACTCATGTTACTCATTCACTGAAGCGTTTAGTAAATAATTTCTTCAAATAACTAATAAGAAACTGTTAGATTCCGGGATCAGTTTGCTGTAAATTACAGCGTCAAAAAAGTAAAGCAGAAATAAAACTTCAAAACAGCCCATCGAGAGTTATTGGCAAAAAAAACAAATATCAAGTGTTTATCGACCTAAGACTGAGCCCCAACCGGCTGCATTCTGTGAAGGAATGGCCAAGGCTTGAATCGGCGCCGTCGCGGCAACAGGTGCAGCAATGGGCTGAGTGGCAGCGGCAGCAATGGGTTGCGTGGGAATGGCGGCCGTGTTCTGGATAGGCATGGTCAGCTGCACCGGTTGGAGTTGGACCTGCGGCTGAGTCTGCGCACCCCATCCGCTGGACGTCTGCACGGGCATGGCAAGCTGCATGGGCTGGAGCATCTGTGTGGGTTGGGCGGCGGCACCCCATCCCGATCCGGCAGTGTTGGCACCCAGACCGGCTCCCAAACCGCCGTATCCACCAAGGCCTCCAATTCCACCGATGCCGCCAAGACCACCGCCGAGACCACCAAGTCCGCCGCCGATACCACCAAGACCGCCGAAGCCCACATTTCCAATACCGAACTGGGCAACGACCAGGCCGAGGCAGGCGAACACCACGGCGGTGAACACGATCTGTAATAAAAAAAACCAGTTAATTCTGAATCTAGTAACTGCTCGCAAATGAAATGCATGGAACTTAAGAGAATTAATACGAATTCGAGAACAATGACGAATATGAATTCACTATCGCGAAAACAGAAAAACAAAGCAGAATTTGAATCACAGAAATTTCTTCGATCCGAAGTGGTAACGCATATTACTGTACTTTGTAATGGTCTAAAATACAAAGAAAATAATATTGCGACGTTGCTCCGCTAAAATTTTAGTTGATTTTTGATATATATATTAGTTAAATTATGTGATTTGAAAGTTCAGTTTGCAACACCGTATCCGTTTAATATGTACACGGTGGTAGCGGTTTGTTAATTGTTCAAAGGTCATTTAGTAGTTTGATAGATTTGTACTCGGACTTACCGTTTGGGAATACATGGTTTGATGATACAGTTCAGGGATTATGAAACTCGTAAAAAAGTCAGTTAGCGGTAATTAACAGTTGATAAAGCGTAAAAAGCAGTAAAAAACGAAAGTAGCAGGATTTGCTAAAAACTGTACTAACGATCTGATGGTGAGTGTATTTTAGTGGCGAAATGTCCGGCTTATATACCTTTAAGTCAAATGAACTGACAGAAAAAAACTGTCCTCAGTCTGAGCTGTGATATGTCTCTCTCCTTTGAAAGAAAGTTTTTTTCAGCTATTGTGGAGCACAGATAAGAACCAGAGACTATACAGAGCAGCTTTGTAGTTCATGTCTGTCTTGCATGAGAAGGAGTCCAGTCGACGGTCAATGCAGGCGCCGTCCTATTTTGTTCGTTCTGTGGACTTGCTAATCCATCATGGTCAACTGGCAAGGTCCTAAAAGGAGGTTTTTGGATCGCGTTCTGTTTTTTGGATTTCTTGGTGTTTTTCGAGTTTAGCACAGATTTGCTGAATTAGGACTGAAATGTTTTATGATTACTTTATACATAACAGGCTGGGCTGTCAAACTGGGACGCGTGATATTTTCGCTATTAGACGGCAGTTCGACAACTTTTATACAATGAAACAATCCACGTAGGCATAAAAATTCACGTCAGATTTAGTACTTACATTAGTATTGTACATGGTTACACTTATTTAATTTTATTTACACGCTGTAAAGCTATGTCAAATCAACATTCCTTTATATTTTTATATTCATCGAAGCCCATTACAAAATCAAAAATTACTTACTTTTGTTACAAACACAGAGTAGTAGCAAAATGAGATGCGGTACTCATGTGATACGTTGATCCAGTTTGCCCATTCAGTTGATTTTTTAAGCCCACGTTAAACAAAGCGGTAGTTTGCCTGAAAAATTTAAATAAACTACTTACTTCCAGCTGATATTGTACGAGACATTATATTGACGAAACTCTACAACTCTTGCCCTGGAAACAAGGTTTTCGTTTTTGTATGGTGTCGACAACACGCTTGCTGACGCTGGCCATTCCAAAGATTTATTTTACATAATTATAGAATATATGGTTGTGAAAATTATCACAGCGTATTGTATTGTGCTTAGAAGTTAGAATTTACTTCCGACAACGTTAACACAAAACTAACCCTTCAAAAGGGCAGACATTCCCGGGTCATGCAAACGGGCAAAAATTTCCATGCATAACAATACATGCGCACATACAAATACAACCGAACTGTATTATATGACTGTAATATGAATATGCGGATACTATTGCAGACAAATAGTAGACCTATTCTACAAGCACGTACTGCGCCATTTCATTATTGTTATCGATCGAAAATAATCAAATGGCGCACAGTTAATTGTGCACGTTTTAGTTTGCCCACTCGATGCTGTATTGTAGTACTTAATTGTGCCAACACTTCGACGGTGCACCGGCGTAGCTGCCTAATAATGTCAATGCGCTACACTGTCATCTTCCAACTCCAAACAACCAATTTTGCACCGCCAAAGTGCACGTTTATCGCCATCAAATAACAAGGACGGGCGTAATAATCCACTCAATTAGGGATAGAATACCGGATTATTTTGCGGCAGCTGTTGAAACCAAAAGCCGACTCACACTGGCGCGTATTTGCATTTCCGGTGGCAGACATTCTTCGCTAGCGCTTAGAACATGTGGCAAATGTGCTACGGCTTTACTAGTTTAATTTGCTACACGTAGAATGCAGCTTGCGTGGATTTAAACCTTTAACATGGCTGTGCATTTAATCGTAATAAAATTTTTAGATGTTTTTATGGATGTCATGAATATTATTTTATGGATGTCGTGAATATTAATATCAGCTAATCGGTTAAAGCGGTAATTATGTAATTTACGTTAATTAAAATTACGCGCAAACTTTCCTGTAATTGTTATTGTTTTGGTTATTTCTGATCTGTTTTGGAATTAGCAAAACTAAAGATTTTTGAATATATATTATTTTTTGGATTCTCCATGATCGACGAAAAATTATTAACAGTGAATAATTGGGAGATCTGGAATACCAGTTTCAACGTCACCAATCTCACCATCACGAAGTCATTAATATCGCCAAATCCGGATTGTCCCGTGTATGCATTCAACGTTTTATTGCGAACATTAATTTCGATTATCTGTATTCCCCAGAACATTTTGACAATTTGTATGAATCTCATCGTTTTGTACTTGTTTATTGCGAAACGCGAACTGCGTTTGCCGCAGCATTATTATCTCATAAATCTGTCCCTATGTGACGCGCTGGTTGGATTGATTGCGCTGCCATCGCGGTTAACGTTGGATTTGAGTGGATGTTGGCCGGCTCCGTTTGTCTTTTGTCGCATCTACAAAATCATCGACTGGACTATAACCAGTGAAGCCAGTACGACAATCATGCTGGTAGCATATAATCGGTATAAAATGATCAGCAAAGGCGCGGCATTTGCAAATGAAGAAACCCACAGAAAGGTCATTTGTAACATCATTTACAGCTGGGTTTTCAATCTACTGTTATATGGCCCGGTGCAGCTAATGGATGTTTTTACCGGAATCCGGATATCTGGCGGCAACCAGTGTAAAAATGAATTTTTCCAAATAATCTGGTTGGGAAACTTCTTAGTGGTTACCAGTAATATTTTACCGCCGATTATTGTGTTCATCCTGTATGGATGGATTTTTCTCGCTCTGCAAAAGCGGAAGAGAAAGCTGGCGGCAGGAAAAGCATCATTAAAGTCCACCGACACTAATTCGCTGCAGAACGGCGATGCTAAACCGCCATCGAGTAACAAGCAAGCGACGACGATGATGATCCTAACGACTACTTTTTTGATTACTTCCTGTCCCTGTGGTATCTGCAGTGCAGTTATGTTTGTGTGTTCCGATGAGTACTTTACAACGGTATACCAGATTTATCTCACGACCTTATATCTTCTGTATGGAAACAGCTTGGTCAATTGTGTCGTGTACGCCACAAAGGTGCCCAGTATTCGTGAACCACTGCGCCGAAAACTGTATCAGTGCGGAGCCTTTGGCCGGGTACCGGTCTCGGTGTGTGATTGGCGGGTCAGCGTTATTCCACACCGCACCGGACAGACCAGAAGCACACATTACACAGGAAACCATTCTTAAATGTCGCATACTGTAATCGAACTCTGTGATGGAAATTTAATGTCATAATCATTAAGTGGCGTGGTTTAGTGTCCTAAAGTTGCTATTGTGACCTTTGATTTGTGTCCCGTGTGTCGAGCATGGAAACTGTGGTATCAGTACCTAACGTTGTTAAGTACGCGTCTGTTCCCAATATTTATTTGGTTGGTTGTTTGCGCTCACAGTTGCGGTTCAAAATAAATACGATTATATATGCCGTCATGTCAACTCGTGACACATGCATCCCATTTGCGGTAGCATTATTTTATTTACGCGCTAAATTTCAATAATAATAATAAGCAAGAAACAGCATCAGTCATGTCTCATAATTTATATTTAAAGAAAGTAAATGCATACCAAGGAAAAGTAATTAATAGCGGTTCGTCTAGTGGAATGCAACTGCACTTACAAATCGAAATTGTTCAAATTAAAATGAACATTTGTTAATGTTAGGAAACACGCAAATAAAGCGGCTTGCGCAGTGCGCACTCGCATTTGGGCTCTGAACATGAACGTTAATATTGCAACCGGTTCACCTTTGGTCGGATAGGTTAGATAAATGCAGATTAGAAGGAGTCCCTGGTACTGGACTAATGCGCTACCGCGCGTATGCTTCTATACACAATAAAAAGTATCATGTCTGTGACTTTATTCCAGAAAAAGTACTCATACTTCCGGCACATTGCAGAGCGCTGATTTTGCAAGTCACTTCAGGTTTCCACTCATGTTCATCCCGGATTGGCGGCGGATTCCCAGTATGTACCTCATGACTCATGAGTAAAGCTGCCAGTGTGCATGTGTGACCAGCTTGTAAGCTGGTGACAGTTTTGGATGACAAATTAATCCGGAAGTCCGGGTGTTCTATGGGTATATCTTCCAGATCTCACATAAGTTGGGATTTAACAATAATATCAAAATGTGGAACGCCAATGGAGCTTATTTTCTCATCCTATAAATCAGGAATGTTGTGGACCGTTTTGTAAATAAATAAATCGTATCGTAGGGGGTCACCGGTCAACAATCAGACGTTAGTTCCTTCCGGTCCTTTTTCTTCTACTAGTTTTTGGTGGAAAAGACCGTAAAATAATTGCCAGAAATATACAAAAAGGAAAACTATGCGAGAAGCCGTGTACACAACGTAAAGAGGTTATAAAACCAACCTCAACTAACTTTTAAAATTCAAACAAAAAAAGAAGTCTACTTTTACGACTTCACATTTCACATGTTTACGGTAGTAAACAAAACATACTGCCATGGCTGTGTATACTGTATAAATTACGCATTTACATAGCCATGCAATCGCTAACAGTTCTCAGGTATGACTTCTTGAAGTGGCAGTTACCTACAGTACTCGTACTGAATTGGAAGAGAGAACTCGCAACAACAAAGTTACAGAATGCCCAATTTTATATTTTTACAGGTTTACAGTTTACTTGAACAGTTTATAAACGGAGGAAAGCCAAACCATGTTTTAAGTTATCATTACTTGGGACCAGTTATTCTTAAAACTTTGTAATTCATAATTCTGGTTTGCTACAGTGATCGATCAGCATTGCGCTGGTGCGCTGTCACTTGAGCTTCGTCGTTGTTCAAGTGCTGATGCTGGGTTTTTCGTTTTTGTTTGAGTAGGATCTGCACATTCATCTTGCGTTGAAAACCTGAAAATCTTCGTAATACACAATCCTTGCTTTGTGCGAGGAGTATATGGTTAAAGATGCCATCAATCAAAGTCACTCCTTTAGGTAAGCACGGTCAAGTGTTCCCGAGCGGAGCTGTAGTTAAATTTATGGTACGATGTCATCGCCATGAAACGGAATAGTGACAGTTCGTTTCGTTTGTTTTTGCAGGAGCCGGCCAAGGTACTGCTATCCTCGCGAGTGCTTTGATCTTCGTCGTTAATCGTCCGTACTATTCCGTGTATTGTTTTCAGATGTGGGGCGCAGTTGCATTTTGGTCACCATCGGAGGTCGTCACATCATGTTGGATTGTGGAATGCATATGTCTGCTGGTGATCAGGTACGTCGCATTGCTCCATTGCTTTGCCATGGAAAAATTGCTTTGCCATGGAAAAACGAAAGATTAAAAAGAAAATTGGTGGAATAAAAATTTTATTATTATGACAACAGAACATCAAAATCGTTGCGCCGTAGATGTGCGAAATGCTGTATTTTTTTCGGCTGTTGTTAAAAAATGTTTGTTTACGGTTTATACGATATAATTTGCTATCTATAGAAAAAGTTTCCGGATTTTGAGTACATCACATCTAAGGAGAAGCTGGACGATTACTTGGACTGTGTGTTAATTAGCCATTTCCATTTGGATCACTGTGGGGCTTTGCCGCACCTTACTGAAGTCATTGGTTACAATGGGCCAGTGTTCATGACACATCCGACAAAAGCTGTATGTCCGCTCCTTCTGGTATGTCTAAATAAATTGATTGTGCTATTAAATTATCCGTCCACTGATACCTATTCGGTACTTATTCGCGGGAATATTTTCTAACACATTTTTGAGAAATTTTTCTGTTTGAAAATTTGATGCTGTTTATGATATCTCTGAATATGAGTGTACTGTAAATTGATTTGAAATTATAATTATTTTTCGATTTTTTGCATACGGAATGGTTGGAATGTTTACCATATTTTGGTTTTAGGAAGACTTTCGCAAAGTTGCTGTGGAGCGTAAAGGAGACACGTCCATGTTTAATTCCGCTCAAATCCAAGCCTGCATGGCTAAAGTGACGCCTTTGGGACTGAATCAGTGCGTAAACGTTGGAGATATTTTTATTAAGGTGTATTATGCTGGCCATGTTCTGGGCGCTGCGATGTTTTATGTACGCGTCGGCGAGGAGAGTTTGGTTTATACGGTAAGGAGAAAGGAGTCTCTTAATGTGGGAAATTCCGGATTGTTATTTATAAGCGGTGCTGTAGGGCGATTATAACATGACGCCCGATCGACATTTGGGTTCGGCGTGGATTGATCGGTGCAGACCCGACGTGCTCATAACAGAGTCAACGTATGCCACAACAATTAGGGATTCCAAACGGATTCGCGAGAGAGAATTCCTGAAGAAGGTGCACACGGCAGTTGCACGCGGTGGAAAGGTATGGCCAGCCTTCGTTATACATATTATTCTTCTCTTAATTTAGTTCGTTTAAGTTAGAACTTCGCATTTCTACTTCAGTTTCGTTCTTTTGCTTTTGTTGTCTGGTTACCTATATCTTAATGTTTGAAAACCGCTGCATTGTTGGGAAGCGTCGTGCTCAGATTCTCGATAAAAGTGGAACACTTGTACGTGTCTCTGTAGGTCCTTATTCCTGTCTTCGCGCTGGGTCGCGCACAAGAACTATGCATTCTTCTCGATTCGTATTGGGACCGGATGGGACTTACTGCGCCGGTTTATTTTAGCGCGGGATTGACAGAAAAGGTATGAAATGCAGAAGAATATCGATGAAGAGTGCCTTGTGTATTGAATGTCTATCTGTTTATTGCAGGCAACGAATTATTATAAGTTATTTATTACATGGATGAACGAGAAAGTGCAGAAAACTTTCGTGGAACGCAACATGTTTGAATACAAGCATATTTCAGTAAGAGTTTGTCGGTATTCGGTTAAGTTGAATTTACTGATAATGTCCCCTTTTCCAGACATTCGAGCGAGCTTTTGCCGATAATCCTGGACCCATGGTGGTTTTTGCTTCTCCTGGCATGCTGCATGCCGGTTTATCGCTGCAGCTTTTCAGAAAATGGGCGCCCGATCCCAAAAATATGGTTTGTTGAATTTATTGCACATTTTAAATATACTTAATCTTCGGTGTTTGTGCTAATTCGGAATAGCTTGCAAACGTTTATGATTTGAGGGGAAATGAGAATTAGTGTAGAGTCCCTACAATAGTTGTGCATACGGTGAAACTCTTATTGGTAATGAGCCACACTTTCGCTGTTTTTTACCGACATTATTGGCGACATATTGATATACAAAGAAAGGAACATTAAAGATTTCTGAACTATTTAAAGATTTTTTATGAAAGATTTCTGCACTGCTACTAAAACTCACTAGTAAGCTTACTGCGAATTTGAATGGGATAGACAAAACTTTTACATTTTCAGGTTATCCTGCCAGGATTTTGCGTTTCGGGAACTGTTGGAAACAAGATCCTGAGCGGAGTTCGGAAAATCGAATTTTTTAACCCGAAAGAAACGGTATTACTACGAGAATGATATTTTTAACGAAATGGAATGTTTTTTAACTTATTTCTTGTGCTGCAGATCGATGTAAAGCTGGATATCGAATATCTATCGTTTAGTGCCCATGCGGATGCCAAAGGCATAATGCAACTTATCAGGATGTGCGCACCGCGTCACGTGTTACTGGTCCACGGCGAAGCAGTGAAAATGGGCTTCCTCCAGAAGAAGGTGGAGAAGGAATACGGCGTGCCTTGTCTGTATCCGGCTAATGGAGAAACGGCTTCCATACCAACACCTGATGTTAAGAATGTTTTGATCGATAAAAATGTGATGTTAGGTAATTGGTGCAATATCTTGCAGTTACGAATTTATTGACAAAATCTTTTACGTTTTAATTATATTTAATATTTTAGTGCCTCCCATGCATTCCAAGATGATCTCGCGAATTTTCGATGGGATTGTTATCGTTGCAGACGAACAGGTAAACTTACTCGTTTTTGGAGAGCTTTTAACTCTGTGAAACAAAAGCTGCATGAAAAATTGTTACAGATCTCCATCGTCAGCGAAGAAGAGGCCGCACGATTGTACTCATTGAACTGCTACAAGACTTATTTCACGGAGCATTATTCGTTCTCTTGCCAAGCACCACCAGCAGTGGCTCGAAAACGGATAAGCCGAGAAGTATCTAGGTAAAACTAAAGAATAAGTATTTGAATAGTGAAGAGAAGAGTAAGTATGCTATCGTATGAGCTTCTCTGCAGGTTAGTGATGAACCCGAAGAATCAGGCTTTTTTCTGTAGAACTGTCTGCTTTCAATTTCGACTGCGGTGTGCCGTTACAATGCTAAACCCCCTCATTTAGCTCGAGTTTCGGTATTTTAAAAGTTCTTTTCCGAATCCGCCGATGGATTTATTTTACTGTAGTTTTACAGTTTATTCGTTCGCTGCTAGAACTTGTAGGATTTTTTACATGGTGTAAAACGTGATAAACGTTGCATGTGAAATGTGGTGCACTTTTTACTGCTTGTTAATTTTATTTACGTATTTAAATCGTTTGTTTTTTACGAACGCTTTATTGCAGTTTGAGCTGTTTTTCAGGCGGTTTGGTCCGTTTTGTGGCTCGAAAGAAGAGGACTATGGACTGGACATGGGCAGCAGCCAGCTCGCCAGCCCGCATTTACTCATCGACGTTACCCTGAATACCGATACCTCGGACGCTCCAAAAACTTTTGTCTATGATTTGGTGATGAAGTGGGAGGACGGTCTTGTTGAGGCTGATGTTGTGGATCAATTTATCGAGGCGTTATCGTCGATCGTCGATGTGCATCCCGAAGAGGGCGAAATTGATGACACATTGCAGCCGAACACGGCATCCGCATCCGATTCAGACAGCTATACGGTCAGCGACGCTGAACAGGAATATGGATGTCTCTTGCCTCTAAAGAAGCGCACCGCCGACGATCTCGATTACCTGTATGAGGATTATGAATGTGTTGATGAAGTTACAACGAGTTCATGATTTTGTAGAATTATTTTCGTATTCGTCGTTTGTAGAATTTTGGACTAGTAAAAGAGCAGGTATCAGTTTAGCAAACCATTCGGTTTCGGCCGTCGAGTAGACCTGGTGCTGATGCTGTGTAATGACAACGCTCTTTCTGATAATTTTAATAAGTGGTTTTGGCTTTTTATAGTAATCCCAGTTAAACTTTCCGTTGGTTTTGTTGAATGTGAGTGCAGTCGACAACGTCGTAAAAATATCAGCAGAACCAAATAAACAAAAAATTTCTTCTGTAATTTGCTAGTTTGCATAGGCCGAGCAGCAAAATAAATGCACACAGTACATTGCTATCGTTGAAAATTCTAAAAAGGTGAAACAATTCAGCACAACACAATTCAGTACGGTAACATGAACGAATTATCACGTACTGAATTAATTGCAATAGCGTGATGCAACTATTTATGCCCATTTGCTAACTTCAGAAGCTACGTAGACGTAACGTAGTCAAACACCGTAAGATTTTGGTGATGGTTTCACTAATCTTGCAAGCATTATCAATATTGCGCCAAAATTTTCGTAAGCCAGCCGTATCATTCCATTGCAGTTTACGTTTCCCACATTTGTGCGTGGGAGATATCGACCGGCACTGAAATAAATGAATGCACTCGCGAACTTAATCCGTTTATCACGCAAAAACATAAACGGCATCAACATCCCTGCTTGACCTGCGCTCATTTATTGACGCCATTTGGCGGAAGGGAAAAACTTTGAGTTCCTAGTCGTACGTTTTCTCATGTTGAACTCCCAGTATAGTACACAGCGATTAAGTAGAAATGCTGTTTTGTTTATTGTTACTTACTTGTCACTAATAATTATTCATACTGCCGGCTAATTCTGGCGCGAGATCGACTTTTTAGCGGTACAACATATATCGGACTTCCCGAGTTTTGCCAGTTGCTTATGCTTACAGTTAGTAAAAAAGGTGCGGAATATATCCTCTGGCTGTTCTTTTCTGTTCCGTATTCACAGGTTACAATTTTACATTTTACACCCTCATTCTTACAGTTAGTTGTGTGCAATACAGAGCTCGAACTTATGTATTAGAGTAATAATACGAGCAGGGTTTCTTTACAGTAGTTTTTCTACTGGCAATACTTCCATATATGCATCGACTGTATTTGTCTTGTTGGTACATTTCGCGTAGGTGCTGCAGAAAGAATGATGAAGGTGTTGCTGTTTTTTGCACTGGCAATTTCTTCCGGGACCACCCAAAACCTCAACTATTCAATATTCAACCAAGTGCTGGATTCTCTTCCACGACAGGATGAAGTCCCGCGCACATCTTGGCGTGAAATAGGTACGTTTTCTCATAATTCGCGACAAATTACTTGTAGTTTAGTAAATGTTCTGCGGAACATATTGCAGAAGGTCATGCTTCACAAGCCACACTGACTTTGTGTCCGGATGTGGTAGATTTTTTTAATCATACAAATTTCGGTGTTACGAATGAGACAGTATGGCACGGTACAAACGTTACCCGGACTCGGAATATCGACGATGGGATGCGCTATTACAATTTGCAGCGCCTGCAGGGCACTGAGGCCCTGCGCTTCTATATACGCTCCACAAAAACCGGCCAGATGGCTGGTATGCCGATTCATGCAATTTTTTTACGACAACTCAGATCCTTCCTCCAACTGCCGGATGCTATGGGAACTCATCAGGTTGCCGTTCATATTAACGGTCTTTCGGTAACCGAACTAGAGGATGCCCTTACGTATGCTTGGGGTGAGCTTTTATTTCTACATGGAACCTAGGCGAACATGCTGTTCTCTGTCTACATACATACAGACATCCATTGTTTTGTGTGCGTAATTATAATTCGGTATACCGTGCTTTTGTGACGAAGTCTTCTGACTTTGCAGTCCAAAAACGTTGCTCATCAAAGCAATAATGACGATACCATAATATGGAAACCACATTTGTACTAACAGATTAACCACGCGGTTGTATTGTACTATAGCTCATTAAAATATAGTAAAGTATCACATCGCTTTTACTGTGCTGCTTAGCTGTTTATTCACAATTTGGTGTCCACTGAATAGGAGGAGCTGACTCGACAAGTAGGGACCTGCGCGCCCAAATCGTCTTCCTTGAAAACGGCACAATGTATTTTTCAGGAAACGGGTAATGAACAGCTAAAAAATCGAATGACGCTGTTTAACCGCGTAGTTTAGACAGTACATAAAAAACTCTTGGGCATATACAAATTTCAATGCATTCGGTTACAGTATTATACTGCCAATCATTAAAGCTATCTGCTCTTTCCGGCAATCACGCGCAGAATGCCTGAATTTTTGATGCAGTTGTGACGGGTTAAGGCGGCTCGAATCTTATGGTTGATCCCTTGCAACTTGAACCTCTGTCTAAGGCTTATTTTATTTACCGACAATCATTTAACTGATTGATTGACTGCTGAAATTTTGAATAATTTGAATTCTAACGTCCCGGTGCACTCTCACAAATATACGAGTTACGGTATTTTGTTAATAATTTATAATTTTCTGCTTGTGCATACATAACGTCGCAACTACCTTGTATTGAGCCAGAAGTTATTTTTAGGATACCACTGATGGTAATCCTGTATATTCTTCGAATTCCTAACCCTCCGAAAATGGTTGCGGTGCCAAACTTAGTACCGCACCAAACGTTGTCCGCAAATGCCTCAGTACGTCAGCTGAAGAAGGTACAGTAATTCCTCCTTCAGTCGAGGACTTCCGCCAGCTATTGCAAACGAAAGGCATGATCTTACATTACGACACGCCCATGTTTACTGGAGCCGGATCCAGGGCTTTCTTGAAGGCGAACCAGACGTATCGGGGATCAGAGTCATATCGCGCAAAGAATGACCTTTTCGAACTGGCTATGCAAGAACGAGCTAAGCGAGGCTGTCTCAATGATAGTGCCGCTGATATTGTGGATGTTCATCTGGGCAACATGGCTGCGCAGTGGACTATCCTTTCCAGGACAAATGGCTCCTATTCCCAGTAATCACTGTGTATACGTATAAATTGAATCTTTTTGTGGTCAGTACACGTAGCAATATGATATAGTGTCATATAGCAATTTTTTCGGGCCGCCCTCTTATTTCGATTGGCCTCATCGGCACTGAAGTTTTGAATATTTCGAGTTCAAAAGTTCTGAAACGTTTAAATCTTACGCAGGTTTATAAATTATTAGTTTTAAACTTTAACAGATGGCTTAGCAGTGAAATACATAGCTGAAAAAAGATAGTAACTAATCTAATAACATCATCTTGTATGTAACTTGTGCTAAGTGCTTGTGCTTACTGAGTTTCGATTATCTATTCAATTAAAATATTACAGTATAACAAAAGTCACCTTGTCATCATTAATTTTTTATGTTGTAGGATCGTTGCATCGCCATTGAGTTTTGCACTGACAGTGAATAAAGAACTGTATGTCGGACAGCTGAACTTAAATTCCCTGAAAGAGCAGAAATATGGAGACCGGTACCACATGCCCTCAAGATTCGAAAATTTATATGCCGCCGTCGGTAAACTGCATTGGTCAAAAACATTGGAACTGGATCCACAATATTCATTCCGCATGTACCTTGATCGACCGCTTCATGTCCAGTTGATGCCGCTGCTGGAATCGGTGCTGACTCAACGCTTGAACAGAACTCTGCAAGGTAATAAATAATTCTACCCCAGAAATATAAATTACTTTTAGAGCAGAACAACATGTATTTGTCTGCGTCAAATTTAATCGTACACTCAATAAGAAAAACAAATTTACGAGCATAAAATTGTAATGCCATAGCATAACAATTACTACGATATTATGTGTTGTAAAGTATGCCATGCCCATGTAACCCGTATCCGTATTCTGAGCTGCCAGAAAATTACTTACAGTAATCAATAATTTGAGCTGCGAGTTCAACTAATTTTATAATTTATTATCGCAAACTGAAAGAAAGAAGAAAGATGAAAAATCAGTGCGTACAAAGTTATGTCATCCGTATCAACCAAAATAAAAGATCGTGTTCGTGTTGGACATTTTCAATATGGGTGGTCAAAATCTCTGTGTATTCTTTACGCGGCAGTTTGCGCGGCAGTTGGGTAAAAAGCGTGAGTCAACGGCGCGTAAACAAGCAAACGTGCTCATTCGTAAACAAGAATTCTGGGATGGGTTATCAGCTTACTCTTCCATGTAAGCGTTGCGCTTCGATATCGAAGCGCAACCATTACTTACCCAGACATACACACGTATATGTCAGCCAGCAGAGTTCTTTGTTGTCAACATTCTGCCAACAACTGTATATAATGGATTTGTATAATTTCATATGTAATGATCTGATATGTCGCTTGCGTGATTAATTACGGAATTACCAGCATATTTTGCATTTCAGTTTGTTTGACTTTCACTTTGCATTTGTTGCCGGCTTAAATAACGACGGCTCTGGAGACACACTTTAAATTTCAACATGAACTCAACATCGTCGTCTTCTGATTCAAGCGCAACAAAATCGCTATCGCTGGTGCTTTCGGAATCGCTTTCTAACAAGGCTTGCTCCGTTTCATCATTGATTAACTCGATCTTTAAACTGATAATCTTTTTGTCGCATAGATTAAGAAATTTCTGCCTTTTAGATGGTGGTGTCATTGCAGAAATCACAACAGTTATTGCCACTACTGTAATTTATACACGTGCAATTAATTTTTGAACTCCTCGCAAATAAAGAATAGCTGCAGCGTGACAGGCGCAGCGATGTCTTCGTTATGCCGGGACATGATGCAGACTAGTTCATGTGGCGCCGCATTTTGCATTAAAAGTTACTTTTGTTTTCACTTTGGTGGTCAGTTTCTATCCTGGCACGCAAACATACTCGTCCTATCATTTGTTGACAGCTTTTTGGCTCAACCTGCAAAGACTGGGTGCCTCAAAATTCGCATAAATGTTACTTCCAACCTCTTGAACCAGAAGAATTGGATGCTAATCCGAAGTACATTTTCTTTGATTTCGAAACTTACACGTCGGTCGATGGTACTCACATTCCAAACTACGTCGTCGCGCAGTATTGCTGCGGAAAGGAATATCGTTTTCCTCCTGATGGTACTCCTCTAGCCGGTTATGATGTCATCGCAAACTTTTGCAAATGGCTTTTCCGTGAAGAGCATCGTGGCTACACGATAATTGCGCACAATCTGCGAGGATACGATGGACATTTCATTTTGGCCCACATAATAGACAATAACTTGAAGCCGGACATTCTTTGCCGTGGTAGTCAGCTGCTGAATATTCGCTACAAAGCTTTGGACATGAACGCCGTGGATACGCTTAACTTTGTCAGCTGGCTTTGTCTAAATTTCCTAAAGCGGTCGGTCTTAAATCTGATGAGAAGAAAGGTGACTTCCCTCACAAAATTAATCAGCCGGAAAATTGGGATAAAATTATTCCCTTCCCAAACCCGTCTTCTTACGGTATCGAAGCAATGTGTGCCGCCAAGCAGGTCGAATTCTTTAAATGGTATACAGGCGAAAAAACAAGAAGCAAGGACGTTTTTGACTTTCGGCAGCAGTTAACCAGCTACTGTTCAATGGACGTGTCAGTTTTGCGGAAATGTGCCTTAAAATTCCGAGATGATTTTATGGCTCTAGCGTGCATTGATCCCTTTAAATCCGTAACCATTGCTTCAGCTTGTTTGAAATTTTTTCGAACTTTTAATCTCCGGAAGGAAGAAATCGGAGTCATTTCAGCTCACGGTTACCAAACCAACAGAATAACCAGCATGGAAGCAACTCAGTGGCTGACCTGGGTTAACAAAACAGAAGCTGATTGGCGAATCGAGCATGGGCGAAATGGAAAAGAGAAACGTATTAATGATTATTTTGTGGACGGCTACGATCAAGTTACCAACACGGTTTACGAATACAACGGATGCGTTTTTCATGGACATCCGGACTGCACCAACGCAAATGACCGTTCACCTTTTTCAAACAAGACTATGCAAGAAGTTTACGAAGAATACCGGATCAAAGTTTGTTCTATAAAAGCTCGGGGCTTCAACTTTGTGGAAATGTGGTCATGCCAGTGGCGCGAGCAGTTAAAAGATCCAAGCATTCGGCAGTATATGAACGATATGTCCCTCCGCAGTCCTCTTCAACCAAAAGAAGCATTTAAAGGCGGCCGTACTAACGCAAACAGGCTACTTTACGAATGCGGTCCGAATGAGAAGATCCATCACTATGATATCGTCTCTTTGTATTCTTATGTCAACAAGAATTGTGTGTATCCAATCGGGCATCCGAAAATTATAACAGCAGACTTTAAGGATATAAGCGAATATTTTGGATTTGTAAAGTGTACAGTGCTTGCGCCGGGACAGTGCTTATTTCCTGTTTTGCCTGCAACTATAAATGGAAAGTTAATCTTCGCACTCTGCAGTAAATGTGCAGAGCTTCGGCAAAACGATTTTTGCACGCATGGCGACAAGGAGCGATTGCTGGAAGGTGTGTGGACTACTCCCGAACTGCATCATGCGATTTTACGTGGGTACAAAGTTGTTGCTGTTCATGAAGTCTGGCATTGGGAAATACGGAAAGAAAAATTGTTTGAAGACTTTGTTAACACATTCCTCAAAGAAAAAATTCAGGCAAGTGGATGGCCAAGTAACTGCACCACTGAAGCGGAACGGTTGGAGTTTGTCATAAAAGTGAAGGACGTGGAAGGTATTGAACTGGATTCCTCGCAAATCGAAGACAATCCAGGCCGAAAAGCAGTTGCAAAGTTGATGCTGAACTCATTCTGGGGCAAATTCGGACAAAATGACAATCTTCATCAGACGAAAATTTTCTTCAAGCCGAAAGATTACTATGACTTCCTCGTATCAAAATCTACCTGGATCCACAATGTCCATATCTTCAGTCCTGAATGTGTCATGGCAACTATTTCCAAAATCGACGACTATCTAGAAGGATCGTACACCGCCAATATCCCTATCGCAGCCTTTACGACGAGTTATGCCCGGCTGAAACTTTTGGATATGCTTGAGAAGTTAGGTGAACGAGTACTTTATTTTGACACAGATTCCGTTATTTTTGTTCAGCGGTCAGGCGAGTGGCAGCCACCAACAGGTACGATGCTTGGAGAATGGAGCAATCAGTTAGAATCGGGAGAGAGTCATATTGTCAAGTTTATTTCTCTGGGGCCCAAAGTTTATTATTACGAAACAGATACAGGAAGGATAGAAAGTAAAATTAAAGGCTTTACTCAAAATGGATATACGGAGAATATCCTAGCCGATTCTGGGGAAGGGCTGGTTCAAACAGGCCAGAGTATGGACTACAACCTTTGGAAATCGCTCTTGAAGAATGATGGCCAAACGGTGCGCGTTGTCTATCCCGAAACCATCAAAAGAAATGTCAACACTCATGAAATCAGCACCGTTCAACTGACGAAAACTCTCAGGCGAGTATACGATAAACGGATGCTGTTGGATGATTATAGTACTTTACCGTTTGGAACTCGCATGGAGTAAGTTAGAGTGCTCTTTCTGTACTTGTACAAAAAAAAAATTCGCACTATTTTTTTTTGCCAGCTAGCGCGCCATATTCGAAGGGATGCGCAGGGACATGATGTCGTTGGAGCAAGTGTCGTAGTTTTCGATTTTGCAGTTTGTAACTGTTAGCATATAATAAAAAAAAAAGAAAAAAAAATTTAAAAAAAAAAAGCAAAAAAAAAAGAGGGCGAATGCCCCAAATCTGTACCGGCTTTAGCTTGTCTGCGGCCAGGTTGAAATCGTTATGGCTTTGGGCTTCGTCGCTGAAACAAAAGCCGCTAGCGGTAATATTTTGTGCTGCTGTATTATGGTGTTATATAACTGCATGGAAGCAACCACAAAATATGATGAAACGGGGAGTAAATTGGCAGTGCAAGGTACTGCATCGAATATACTAGAAGAATAATGCTAGAGAAGTTACAAAAATCGGAAGAATGGTTAGCAAATGCGACCAGATGATGCGCGTTCCGTTCATTGAGCTTGTATTCAAATCGAAACATATGTAAAAATCTACGGGAAACTCATATGAAAAACTTCCGTTTTGCAACATTTCGCTGCAAAAACTTGTAGTTTTCCGTAGTCAAAAAAAAAACGGAGGCTTTCGTTTTGGGATTCTCATTGACTTAACATACATTTTCGTAACTTTTAGGGAGTTTTTCGTTTTCACTTTTGGGAGTTTTTTGCTTCAGTTTCTTTGTTTTGTAAAACTTCCATTTCCGCACTAGCAAAAGAAATAAATATATTGACTTACTTTCACGCTTTTTGAAGAACGACAATCCATCTTACGCACATGTTCAAAGTGGCATTTCTAACTTGCATGTTTGCCGTGACATTTTCCAACTTCGTTGCATGTTTGCCGTTACATTTCCAACTTTGTTGCATGTTTGACATGACATTTTCAACTTTCTTGCATGTTTGACGTGACGTTTCTAACTTTATTGCATGTTTGCCGTGACATTTCCAACTTTCTTGCATGTTTCGCGTGACATTTCTAACTTCACTGCATGTTTGCCGTGACATTCCCAACTTTCTTGGATGTTTGACGTGACATTTCTAACTTTGTTTCATATTTGACATGACAATCCCAACTTTCTTGCATGTTTGCCGTGACATTTCCAACTTTTTTGCATGTTTCCCGTGACATTTCTAACTTCACTGCATGTTTGCCGTGACATTCCTAAATTTTCTGCATGTTTGGCGTGACATTTCTAACTTCACTGCATGTTTGCCGTGACATTTCTAACTTCACTGCATGTTTGCCGTGACATTCCTAAATTTTCTGCATGTTTGGCGTGACATTCCCAAATTTTCTGCATGTTTGGCGTTGCATTTCTAACTTTTGTTGCATATTTGACATGACAATCCCAACTTTCTTGCATGTTTACCGTTACATTTCCAACATTGTTGCATGTTTGCCGTGACATTTCCAACTTTGTTGCATGTTTGCCGTGATATTTCCAACTTTGTTGCATGTTTGGCATGATATTTCCAACTATGTAGCACTTGTGACGTGACATTCCCAAGTCCCTTGCATATGTGACACGACATTTTATGCTTTCCCACAAGTCAAGTATAATATTTTTGGCTTCTTTAAATGTTTTGGTACGGCACTCTGAACTTCCAACAGGTTTAGTGTGTTATGCTCAAGTTTTGCAATCGTTTCTTTTTTCGATATGAATTAAATGCATGTTTGGCGCAAGTCAGCTGATTACACATCAGTAGGTTACACTAATGATGGGATCGGAATGCACACCTGGCGTCAGTTAGACGTTGGAATGCGGTGATTATCGCAAATGTAAGGGGACACCGACAGTAATCATGGGAACGGAATGCATGTTTGGCGCAAGTCAGCTAATTACACATCAGTAGGTTACACTAATGATGGGAACGGAATGCACACTTGGCGCCAGTTAGAAGTTGGAATGTGGTAATTATCGCAAATGTAAGGGGGCACCGACAGTAATCATGGGAACGGAATGCACGTTTGGCGTCAGTCAGACAATTACACATCGTTAAGTTACACTAATGATGGGAACAGAATGCACACCTGGCGTCAGTTAGACGTTGGAATGCGGTGATTATCGCAAATGTAAGGGGACACCGACAGTAATCATGGGAACGGAATGCATGTTTGGGGCAAGTCAGCTAATTACACATCAGTAGGTTACACTAATGATGGGAACGGAATGCACACTTGGCGCCAGTTAGAAGTTGGAATGTGGTAATTATCGCAAATGTAAGGGGGCACCGACAGTAATCATGGGAACGGAATGCACGTTTGGCGTCAGTCAGACAATTACACATCGTTAAGTTACACTAATGATGGGAACAGAATGCACACCTGGCGTCAGTTAGACGTTGGAATGCGGTGATTATCGCAAATGTAAGGGGACACCGACAGTAATCATGGGAACGGAATGCATGTTTGGCGCAAGTCAGCTAATTACACATCAGTAGGTTACACTAATGATGGGAACGGAATGCACACTTGGCGCCAGTTAGAAGTTGGAATGTGGTAATTATCGCAAATGTAAGGGGGCACCGACAGTAATCATGGGAACGGAATGCACGTTTGGCGTCAGTCAGACAATTACACATCGTTAAGTTACACTAATGATGGGAACGGAATGCACACCTGGCGTCATTTAGACGTTGGAATGTGGTAATTATCGCAAATGTAAGGGGGCACCGACAGTAATCATGGGAACGGAATTCACGTTTGGCGTCAGTCAGACAATTACACATCGTTAAGTTACACTAATGATGGGAACAGAATGCACACCTGGCGTCAGTTAGACGTTGGAATGCGGTGATTATCGCAAATGTAAGGGGACACCGACAGTAATCATGGGAACGGAATGCATGTTTGGCGCAAGTCAGCTAATTACACATCAGTAGGTTACACTAATGATGGGAACGGAATGCACACTTGGCGCCAGTTAGAAGTTGGAATGTGGTAATTATCGCAAATGTAAGGGGGCACCGACAGTAATCATGGGAACGGAATGCACGTTTGGCGTCAGTCAGACAATTACACATCGTTAAGTTACACTAATGATGGGAACGGAATGCACACCTGGCGTCATTTAGACGTTGGAATGTGGTAATTATCGCAAATGTAAGATTACACCGACATTAACCATGGGAACGGAATGCATGTTTGGCGCCAGTCATATAATTGCACATCGTTAAGTTACACTAATGATGGGAACGGAATGCACACCTGGCGTCAGTTAGACGTTGGAATGCGGTGATTATCGCAAATGTAAGGGGACACCGACAGTAATCATGGGAACGGAATGCACGGTTGGCGTCAGTCAGACAATTACACATCGTTAAGTTACACTAATGATAGGAACAGAATGCACACCTGGCGTCATTTAGACGTTTTTAATGTGGTAATTATCGCAAATGTAAGGGGACACCGACAGTAATCATGGGAACGGAATGCATGTTTGGCGCAAGTCAGCTAATTACACATCAGTAGGTTACACTAATGATGGGAACGGAATGCACACTTGGCGCCAGTTAGAAGTTGGAATGTGGTAATTATCGCAAATGTAAGGGGGCACCGACAGTAATCATGGGAACGGAATGCACGTTTGGCGTCAGTCAGACAATTACACATCGTTAAGTTACACTAATGATGGGAACGGAATGCACACCTGGCGTCAGTTGGAAGTTGGAATGTGGTAATTATCGCAAATGTAAAGGACCACCGACAGTAATCATGGGAACGGAATGCATGTTTGGCGTCAGTCAGATAATTACACATCGTTAAGTTACACTAATGATGGGAACGGAATGCACACCTGGCGTCAGTTAGACGTTGGAATGCGGTGATTATCGTAAATGTAAGGGAGGCACCGACAATAAACATGAGAACGCAATGCATGTTTGGCGCAAGTCAGCTAATTATACATCAGCAGGTTACACTAATGATGGGAACGGAATGCACACCTGGCGTCAGTTAGAAGTTGGAATGTGGTAATTATCGCAGTTGTATGGTTACACCGACATTAATCATGGGAACGGAATGCATGTTTGGCGCCAGTCATATAATTGCACATCGTTAAGTTACACTAATCATGGGAACGGAATGCACACCTGGCGTCAGTTAGACGTTAGAATCTGGTAATTATCGCAAATGTAAGAAGACACCGACAGTAATCATGGAAACGGAATGCTTGTTTTGCGCAAGTCAGGTGCATTCCGCTCACTTTTCCTTATGCCTGATGCGACATTTTAGACTTTCTTACAAGTTTGGCGTGACATTCTCAAGAGTTTCGAAGTTATGCTATCATGTCTGGCACCAGTGCAGGTGCACTCCCATTCTCTTGCTTATGCTTGACAAAGCTTTCTTAACTTTCTTACGTGGTCGACGCGACATTCACAACTCTCGTACATGTTTGACGTGGCACTCCCAACTTTCTTACATGATTGATTGCTTTCTTGCATGTTTGACAAGGCATTCACCACTTTCTTGCTTTTGACATGGCATTCTTAATAATTTTGTTATACATGACGCCAGCGTAGTTACATCCACAACTTTCCCGCATGATTGACGCGACATTCTCGGGAATTTCGTTGCTATGTCAACATCCCAGTAAAGGCATTCCCACTCACTTTTCTTTATGCCTGGCGCGTCTCCACAAGAGTGGCGCGACAGCTTGAAGTCTTTTGTCGTTATGTCAATAAGCTTGGCGTTAGTTCAGATGCATTCCCACTGTCTTTGTTATGTCTGACGCGGCATTCTCAGCTTTATCATAGGCTTGACGCAACATTAATAAATTTCTCACACGTTTTCGCGCGTTATTCTCGACTTTCTTATCACTGTGACGCGATATCCTAATCTTTATACATGTATGACTCGACATTCTCAATTTTATCTCGTGCTGGGCACTGCAATTTCACATGTTTTGACACGACATTCAACTTTCCAGTTTGTGCATTATGTTTTGGAAACGTTCATGATGATGCATACTGTGTACAACTTTGCCATTCCTGTAGCAAATTTTTTTTTTTGACCTTTCATGACCCTTTTTGCATGATGTCTGAAGTTGCCGTAATCATCCATTGCTTCCATTCAGTACTGTCGCGTTTTCAGCAGGACAGTACTGAATGGAAGCAATGGATGATTACGGCAACGTCTGAATCCTTTTGAACAAAGAGTTAACTCACATGCTTTAGTGTCAACATCTTCCTGGCCCATAGCATCGCAGACTTTGACGTTGCCGTAATCATCCATTGTTTCGATTCAGTGCTGGCCTCTCGATCTTTTTAATAATTATGACCAGAGGCAAATTTTGAACAAAGTTCGAATTGAAAATAATAAAAAACGCAAATAATTTGGTTTGAGAGTGTTACTTTGGCTTGTTCAAGATGCAAAGTTGTACTGAATACCCCAACAAAACCGACTTCAGACATGAAAAAAAAAATTTAGGAAAGGTCGCACAAAAATTTTACTACAGGATTGTCGAGGAGGCAAAATTATACTGAATGCACAAACAAAACCGACTTCAGACACAATGCAGAAAGGTTAAAAAAAGGACACAAAAAAAAAGTTCTGCATAAAAATTTTCTGGATGCAAAGTTGTACCAATGCCTAATCGGTTGCGACTTCAGAAACCATGTTCAAAGGTCACGGAAAGGTCACCTGTAGATTTTTGTGTAGAAATGTTTAGGATGCAAAGTTGTGCCAATTGTCCAATGGGTTCCGACTTCAGACATCATGCAGAAAGGTCACAAAAAGGTCACCTATAAATTGTGTGTAGAAAGGTTGAGGATGCAAAGTTGTGCCAAATACCCAATGGGTTCCGACTTCAGGCACCATGCAGAAAGGTCACGGAAAGGTCACCTATACATTTTTGTGTAGAAATGTTGAGGATGCAAAGTTGTGCCAAATGCTCAATCGGTTGCGACTTCAGACATCATGCAAAAAGGGTCATGAAAGGTCAAAAAAAAAATTTGCTACAGGAATGGCAAAGTTGTACACAGTATGCATCATCATGAACGTTTCCAAAACATAATGCACAAACTGGAAAGTTGAATGTCGTGTCAAAACATGTGAAATTGCAGTGCCCAGCACGAGATAAAATTGAGAATGTCGAGTCATACATGTATAAAGATTAGGATATCGCGTCACAGTGATAAGAAAGTCGAGAATAACGCGCGAAAACGTGTGAGAAATTTATTAATGTTGCGTCAAGCCTATGATAAAGCTGAGAATGCCGCGTCAGACATAACAAAGACAGTGGGAATGCATCTGAACTAACGCCAAGCTTATTGACATAACGACAAAAGACTTCAAGCTGTCGCGCCACTCTTGTGGAGACGCGCCAGGCATAAAGAAAAGTGAGTGGGAATGCCTTTACTGGGATGTTGACATAGCAACGAAATTCCCGAGAATGTCGCGTCAATCATGCGGGAAAGTTGTGGATGTAACTACGCTGGCGTCATGTATAACAAAATTATTAAGAATGCCATGTCAAAAGCAAGAAAGTGGTGAATGCCTTGTCAAACATGCAAGAAAGCAATCAATCATGTAAGAAAGTTGGGAGTGCCACGTCAAACATGTACGAGAGTTGTGAATGTCGCGTCGACCACGTAAGAAAGTTAAGAAAGCTTTGTCAAGCATAAGCAAGAGAATGGGAGTGCACCTGCACTGGTGCCAGACATGATAGCATAACTTCGAAACTCTTGAGAATGTCACGCCAAACTTGTAAGAAAGTCTAAAATGTCGCATCAGGCATAAGGAAAAGTGAGCGGGAATGCACCTGACTTGCGCAAAACAAGCATTCCGTTTCCATGATTACTGTCGGTGTCTTCTTACATTTGCGATAATTACCAGATTCTAACGTCTAACTGACGCCAGGTGTGCATTCCGTTCCCATGATTAGTGTAACTTAACGATGTGCAATTATATGACTGGCGCCAAACATGCATTCCGTTCCCATGATTAATGTCGGTGTAACCATACAACTGCGATAATTACCACATTCCAACTTCTAACTGACGCCAGGTGTGCATTCCGTTCCCATCATTAGTGTAACCTGCTGATGTATAATTAGCTGACTTGCGCCAAACATGCATTGCGTTCTCATGTTTATTGTCGGTGCCCCCCTTACATTTACGATAATCACCGCATTCCAACGTCTAACTGACGCCAGGTGTGCATTCCGTTCCCATCATTAGTGTAACTTAACGATGTGTAATTATCTGACTGACGCCAAACATGCATTCCGTTCCCATGATTACTGTCGGTGGTCCTTTACATTTGCGATAATTACCACATTCCAACTTCCAACTGACGCCAGGTGTGCATTCCGTTCCCATCATTAGTGTAACTTAACGATGTGTAATTGTCTGACTGACGCCAAACGTGCATTCCGTTCCCATGATTACTGTCGGTGCCCCCTTACATTTGCGATAATTACCACATTCCAACTTCTAACTGGCGCCAAGTGTGCATTCCGTTCCCATCATTAGTGTAACCTACTGATGTGTAATTAGCTGACTTGCGCCAAACATGCATTCCGTTCCCATGATTACTGTCGGTGTCCCCTTACATTTGCGATAATTACCACATTAAAAACGTCTAAATGACGCCAGGTGTGCATTCTGTTCCTATCATTAGTGTAACTTAACGATGTGTAATTGTCTGACTGACGCCAAACGTGCATTCCGTTCCCATCATTAGTGTAACCTACTGATGTGTAATTAGCTGACTTGCGCCAAACATGCATTCCGTTCCCATGATTACTGTCGGTGTCCCCTTACATTTGCGATAATCACCGCATTCCAACGTCTAACTGACGCCAGGTGTGCATTCTGTTCCCATCATTAGTGTAACTTAACGATGTGTAATTGTCTGACTGACGCCAAACGTGCATTCCGTTCCCATGATTACTGTCGGTGCCCCCTTACATTTGCGATAATTACCACATTCCAACTTCTAACTGGCGCCAAGTGTGCATTCCGTTCCCATCATTAGTGTAACCTACTGATGTGTAATTAGCTGACTTGCGCCAAACATGCATTCCGTTCCCATGATTACTGTCGGTGTCCCCTTACATTTGCGATAATCACCGCATTCCAACGTCTAACTGACGCCAGGTGTGCATTCCGATCCCATCATTAGTGTAACCTACTGATGTGTAATCAGCTGACTTGCGCCAAACATGCATTTAATTCATATCGAAAAAGAAACGATTGCAAAACTTGAGCATAACACACTAAACCTGTTGGAAGTTCAGAGTGCCGTACCAAAACATTTAAAGAAGCCAAAAATATTATACTTGACTTGTGGGAAAGCATAAAATGTCGTGTCACATATGCAAGGGACTTGGGAATGTCACGTCACAAGTGCTACATAGTTGGAAATATCATGCCAAACATGCAACAAAGTTGGAAATATCACGGCAAACATGCAACAAAGTTGGAAATGTCACGGCAAACATGCAACAATGTTGGAAATGTAACGGTAAACATGCAAGAAAGTTGGGATTGTCATGTCAAATATGCAACAAAAGTTAGAAATGCAACGCCAAACATGCAGAAAATTTGGGAATGTCACGCCAAACATGCAGAAAATTTAGGAATGTCACGGCAAACATGCAGTGAAGTTAGAAATGTCACGGCAAACATGCAGTGAAGTTAGAAATGTCACGCCAAACATGCAGAAAATTTAGGAATGTCACGGCAAACATGCAGTGAAGTTAGAAATGTCACGGGAAACATGCAAAAAAGTTGGAAATGTCACGGCAAACATGCAAGAAAGTTGGGATTGTCATGTCAAATATGAAACAAAGTTAGAAATGTCACGTGAAACATCTAAGAAAGTTAGGAATGTCACGGCAAATATGCAGGGAAGTTAGAACTGTCACGTGAAACATACAAGAAAGTTGGAAATGTCACGGCAAACATGCAATAAAGTTAGAAACGTCACGTCAAACATGCAAGAAAGTTGAAAATGTCATGTCAAACATGCAACAAAGTTGGAAATGTAACGGCAAACATGCAACGAAGTTGGAAAATGTCACGGCAAACATGCAAGTTAGAAATGCCACTTTGAACATGTGCGTAAGATGGATTGTCGTTCTTCAAAAAGCGTGAAAGTAAGTCAATATATTTATTTCTTTTGCTAGTGCGGAAATGGAAGTTTTACAAAACAAAGAAACTGAAGCAAAAAACTCCCAAAAGTGAAAACGAAAAACTCCCTAAAAGTTACGAAAATGTATGTTAAGTCAATGAGAATCCCAAAACGAAAGCCTCCGTTTTTTTTTGACTACGGAAAACTACAAGTTTTTGCAGCGAAATGTTGCAAAACGGAAGTTTTTCATATGAGTTTCCCGTAGATTTTTACATATGTTTCGATTTGAATACAAGCTCAATGAACGGAACGCGCATCATCTGGTCGCATTTGCTAACCATTCTTCCGATTTTTGTAACTTCTCTAGCATTATTCTTCTAGTATATTCGATGCAGTACCTTGCACTGCCAATTTACTCCCCGTTTCATCATATTTTGTGGTTGCTTCCATGCAGTTATATAACACCATAATACAGCAGCACAAAATATTACCGCTAGCGGCTTTTGTTTCAGCGACGAAGCCCAAAGCCATAACGATTTCAACCTGGCCGCAGACAAGCTAAAGCCGGTACAGATTTGGGGCATTCGCCCTCTTTTTTTTTGCTTTTTTTTTTTTAATTTTTTTTTTCTTTTTTTTTATTATATGCTAACAGTTACAAACTGCAAAATCGAAAACTACGACACTTGCTCCAACGACATCATGTCCCTGCGCATCCCTTCGAATATGGCGCGCTAGCTGGCAAAAAAAAAATAGTGCGAATTTTTTTTTTGTACAAGTACAGAAAGAACACTCTAACTTACTCCATGCGAGTTCCAAACGGTAAAGTACTATAATCATCCAACAGCATCCGTTTATCGTATACTCGCCTGAGAGTTTTCGTCAGTTGAACGGTGCTGATTTCATGAGTGTTGACATTTCTTTTGATGGTTTCGGGATAGACAACGCGCACCGTTTGGCCATCATTCTTCAAGAGCGATTTCCAAAGGTTGTAGTCCATACTCTGGCCTGTTTGAACCAGCCCTTCCCCAGAATCGGCTAGGATATTCTCCGTATATCCATTTTGAGTAAAGCCTTTAATTTTACTTTCTATCCTTCCTGTATCTGTTTCGTAATAATAAACTTTGGGCCCCAGAGAAATAAACTTGACAATATGACTCTCTCCCGATTCTAACTGATTGCTCCATTCTCCAAGCATCGTACCTGTTGGTGGCTGCCACTCGCCTGACCGCTGAACAAAAATAACGGAATCTGTGTCAAAATAAAGTACTCGTTCACCTAACTTCTCAAGCATATCCAAACGTTTCAGCCGGGCATAACTCGTCGTAAAGGCTGCGATAGGGATATTGGCGGTGTACGATCCTTCTAGATAGTCGTCGATTTTGGAAATAGTTGCCATGACACATTCAGGACTGAAGATATGGACATTGTGGATCCAGGTAGATTTTGATACGAGGAAGTCATAGTAATCTTTCGGCTTGAAGAAAATTTTCGTCTGATGAAGATTGTCATTTTGTCCGAATTTGCCCCAGAATGAGTTCAGCATCAACTTTGCAACTGCTTTTCGGCCTGGATTGTCTTCGATTTGCGAGGAATCCAGTTCAATACCTTCCACGTCCTTCACTTTTATGACAAACTCCAACCGTTCCGCTTCAGTGGTGCAGTTACTTGGCCATCCACTTGCCTGAATTTTTTCTTTGAGGAATGTGTTAACAAAGTCTTCAAACAATTTTTCTTTCCGTATTTCCCAATGCCAGACTTCATGAACAGCAACAACTTTGTACCCACGTAAAATCGCATGATGCAGTTCGGGAGTAGTCCACACACCTTCCAGCAATCGCTCCTTGTCGCCATGCGTGCAAAAATCGTTTTGCCGAAGCTCTGCACATTTACTGCAGAGTGCGAAGATTAACTTTCCATTTATAGTTGCAGGCAAAACAGGAAATAAGCACTGTCCCGGCGCAAGCACTGTACACTTTACAAATCCAAAATATTCGCTTATATCCTTAAAGTCTGCTGTTATAATTTTCGGATGCCCGATTGGATACACACAATTCTTGTTGACATAAGAATACAAAGAGACGATATCATAGTGATGGATCTTCTCATTCGGACCGCATTCGTAAAGTAGCCTGTTTGCGTTAGTACGGCCGCCTTTAAATGCTTCTTTTGGTTGAAGAGGACTGCGGAGGGACATATCGTTCATATACTGCCGAATGCTTGGATCTTTTAACTGCTCGCGCCACTGGCATGACCACATTTCCACAAAGTTGAAGCCCCGAGCTTTTATAGAACAAACTTTGATCCGGTATTCTTCGTAAACTTCTTGCATAGTCTTGTTTGAAAAGGTGAACGGTCATTTGCGTTGGTGCAGTCCGGATGTCCATGAAAAACGCATCCGTTGTATTCGTAAACCGTGTTGGTAACTTGATCGTAGCCGTCCACAAAATAATCATTAATACGTTTCTCTTTTCCATTTCGCCCATGCTCGATTCGCCAATCAGCTTCTGTTTTGTTAACCCAGGTCAGCCACTGAGTTGCTTCCATGCTGGTTATTCTGTTGGTTTGGTAACCGTGAGCTGAAATGACTCCGATTTCTTCCTTCCGGAGATTAAAAGTTCGAAAAAATTTCAAACAAGCTGAAGCAATGGTTACGGATTTAAAGGGATCAATGCACGCTAGAGCCATAAAATCATCTCGGAATTTTAAGGCACATTTCCGCAAAACTGACACGTCCATTGAACAGTAGCTGGTTAACTGCTGCCGAAAGTCAAAACGTCCTTGCTTCTTGTTTTTTCGCCTGTATACCATTTAAAGAATTCGACCTGCTTGGCGGCACACATTGCTTCGATACCGTAAGAAGACGGGTTTGGGAAGGGAATAATTTTATCCCAATTTTCCGGCTGATTAATTTTGTGAGGAAGTCACCTTTCTTCTCATCAGATTTAAGACCGACCGCTTTAGGAAATTTAGACAAAGCCAGCTGCACAAAGTTAAGCGTATCCACGGCGTTCATGTCCAAAGCTTTGTAGCGAATATTCAGCAGCTGACTACCACGGCAAAGAATGTCCGGCTTCAAGTTATTGTCTATCATGTGGGCCAAAATGAAATGTCCATCGTATCCTCGCAGATTGTGCGCAATTATCGTGTAGCCACGATGCTCTTCACGGAAAAGCCATTTGCAAAAGTTTGCGATGACATCATAACCGGCTAGAGGAGTACCATCAGGAGGAAAACGATATTCCTTTCCGCAGCAATACTGCGCGACGACGTAGTTTGGAATGTGAGTACCATCGACCGACGTGTAAGTTTCGAAATCAAAGAAAATGTACTTCGGATTAGCATCCAATTCTTCTGGTTCAAGAGGTTGGAAGTAACATTTATGCGAATTTTGAGGCACCCAGTCTTTGCAGGTTGAGCAGTACATTTCGTCACAGTTATGAACCTGATCCGGGCGATTGAGCATATTCACAAACTTGTTGCACTTGGAGCAGATGAAAAGATCCTCGCAAAGCGTCCTTCCATTTTTTCGTAAAGTCTTGTGCACATCAAAGCACTCTTTGTTGGTGAAAGTTCGTCCACAATCGGGGCATAACTTTGGGTCACTGGCCTTGCAATCGCTTTTACTGCGATAACACATGTTGCATCTCTGTTCACAGCGATGATCTGTCTTTCGGCCGTATCCTTGATCGCAGTTTGTGCAATAATAACTCTGCATGTGGTATCCAGATGGTTTAGTTATCAGATCGAAATGATTTTTATCGTACATTAAGTAAATCTGCTTCATTCCCGGTTTCTTCTTCTCCGGCACTTGAGCGATAAGAGTGTTTCCTTCCTGCACAGAAATAACCTTGACTTGACACTTTAAAACGCGTTGAAAAGCCGGCAAATCTTCCAACCCAAACATTTTTCCAATAGTGAGACCCGCATCTTGGACCAACTGACACGCGAGTTTTTCCAACTTACGCCCTCTAGGATTAGTTAAAGCTTTCCATTTCATCTTGTCTTTGCCGCTGACATCATGAGTGTTTCTGAAATGACCGAGCGCCAATGCTGCAGGTAAGCAAAGGTTGTTTCCTGTTGTCACTGTAACAATAGACGAGCTGAATCGTTTTCGGTCAACCGTAGTATGGATATGTTTTCTTCTTCTTCCACCAGCCGGTATTACGGTCCGAACAATTGTAATTTGAAAACTTTCGTCGATGCAGAATGAGTTGCTTGAATTAATCATGACCATCATATCCATAAGGTCGTCAATCTTGAAATCTTGTAACCTTTTCATATGAAGATCAGCTTTGCGGTTGAGTGTATGACTGGAGAGAAGGATGACGATTCTGTCGTCTGGTCCGAATTCTTTCGTAATGACACTGAATATAGCTTCGAACACTTTGGGCATTGCTTCCATTGAGGTGACAGGATCGAATTTCATATTGAGGTTTTCGATTTTAACGCGATACGTGATTTCCAATATTGAAAATTTCTTTGTTTGCTTTTCGTTGATCTTTTCCAGAGTAAAGTACTTTGTCCAGTCTGTGGATTCCAGTCCCCTTGATCCACCGCTCTGTATGGCGTTAGCTTCCCGGTATTCACGAATGAGCTTTTGTTTCCCGTACAGATTGGCAATTGCATCGAGAGAAAACAGCCCTTCTGCCTTTTCTGGCCAGTTTTCATGCAACCATTGTTGCAGAAACTCGGCATAAAAGCGCAAAACTTCATCCAAGTTAAACATGGTTTCTGCTTACCTGCGATTAGTAATCCGCAAGCACAACAATAGCAAATGGCGGGTAACGGCCAGTAATCCAGTTAACACATAAATGCTTAGCTCGAAAACAAAAAAAGAAAACCTTTAGGAACAAAACAATCAATGAGACGAGAATGGAATACAAAGCGTGCTAAATACCTTTTACTATAAGCTACGCAGCTTCACATCTACTGCAACTTTTTTACAGTTTCCTATGAAAAATTGTGTAGTCTAAGTTGCCAAAGGGCAGAACATGCAGTTTGATGGATGGTTTTAGAGTCTTCAGTGCAAGTGTACTGTTTAATATGGCAATTGTACGACGCCCGTTCAGATAGAAATGCAGTTGTCGACAGAAATGTCGAGACTTAGAGGCACGAAGAATAGCGTATGGACGTGTGCGTGGTTAAATGTCTACAGAAACTGACAGATCACAGATGACAATTGCGATACGTGTGCTAAAATCGCAAAGTTCATGAAAATTGTGCACAATCAAACAAATAACGTGCAACAAAAGTGCACGCAGCTCGTCAGATGTTTGTGAAAGATACGCACTGTAAAAACGTTTTGGGCCTTACACACTTGCGGACAATGAGATGTTTATGGAAACTGGCATACATACAACAGTCAGATGTACCTTAGAAATGAGTATGTTGCAGAACTGTACGAATAATATGAGTAGGTAGAAACAAAATGTTCAGATGTTTGTAAGTAATCTGTACCCCCTAGGATACGACATGAGAGTATACCAGCAGTTAGATATCTAAAGAAACTGTGTGTTGTGAGTTATTAAGGAATGAGCATGTTTTGACAGATCAGACGCCAAGGAAACATGTGTACGAGAATCATTAAAACACAATCTTCACCCAAACTTGCGCATAATGAGATGCCTATGTAAAAGACATATGTCAAATCACGAGCATTCATATTAAAACACAATCTTAACTCAGAGAAGAGCAAAAGTAGTAATAAAATATAAGTTAGATAGTTATTTTACGTAATAAATATAAAAATTAGATAAAATATGTAAAATAGATTTTATTCCATATCACCCGTTACTCTTCTTTCATCGGGTTGTTTTTACTTGTTCTGGCCTTTACGCTACATGCATCGATTACACAGAAGATTTTGACCACCCATAATACCGTAAATGCAACCTAACTCCTCTCCGTACGTCTATCGTGTACGTATATGTTTTGTTTAGGTGACCGCCAGTTTGCTCAGGAGTTGCACGTGGTACTATGGGATCTGGATCCTGAGGGTTACGTCGTTAACTTTTTTGTCCTCGGGTCCTACAGTAGCCGAAGTCCAGTTTTGGCATTAGATGCCAGATTGACTTATGCTCAAATTATCTATGACAAACTCAACAACGCTTCCATCAATCTGAACACAACGGAATTTAATAATACGTACACCCTCAGCAAAGCTCCTCCCGTTGGTCTGACGGAGGATGGGAAAAGACGGTATAAATCTATCGTCACAGAAAGCTGTCAAAATGGTATATCGGATGAAGAATGCCCAGTGGACAGCACATTCAGTTTGTATGTGGAATCGGCCATACGCGATCCGTTTTCTTATATCTTCCGACGTCCCACGGAAACGTCCGTATTTCCGGTACATTTGACCAACAGCTAATTTTGTAACATTTCTAGCAGTATGTGGCGTTTTATTACAGAATTCGTCCACTGTTCTCAATATTGTCCAAACGGCATTTGCTAAGGCGAATCCCGTAACGATTAATGGGCTTTCTCTGACGATCGCCCTGACGGAGCGGGATGATACTCTCCAGACTGTGGAAGGGTAAGTAGATTAAAATCATAAAATCATATCACACCATTACAGGAAAAAGAGAAATTGAGACAACCTTCGCAGCAATTATTTTGCCGGTATTAAGCATACTATTTTAAACGCGGATTTTTTGTATACCAATTTCAAAGAATCCATGAGAATTGTCGGACTGTATTAACTGTATGTAGTGAGATTTCAAATCGGGTTTTAGATTTGATGCCGCCAAGTACACATTTTCCATATCTTATCCGAACATGGACACCGGGAGATATTGGAAATTGTGGCGTTACCCAAGCATCAGCGATCTGAATCTTCTATTGAATACTACGGCCGCCGTTCGCGTTGTTGAGTCTCGAACATTTTAAAATGCTCGCATTGTAGTTTTACGGAAATACGAGTATGTGATTAAATCGTCAGGCATTATGGTTAGCGCGATGAATTCGCGTGTTAGTAGGTTATGCACCGACTGAGGCTGACAGAGATCAGAAGTCTATCGCGCGGTAAATTCCTAGAATGTTATTTTTTCTTTTTTTGAGAACGAAGGTGTATATGATGCCTTTAAGCTGGAATGATGCTATGTGTTTTTACTGAACAACTTTTTTCTCTCAATCGCCAGTCGCATTCTCAGTCAGTCTGCGCCGCATTCTCAAATTGTTTAATTCCGCGTAAAGAATTTTGAACAACTAGTCACTCAAATGTACCGATCGCGTAAGACAGTTCTTCCCGAAATAAAAACACAATCAATTTCATTCTGTCAGACGTGCACGTCACCTAATTTATCTACAAAGACCAGACAAGAACATAAAACGCGAAGGATTACCTATGAAATTAAAACAGCCATTTCGTATAAAGCTCCAACATAAGCAACTACGACAGCCCAATGCTAAAAACAAGCAAACCACTGTCCCCGAAAGAAACAATATAAGTACTACAACTAAATTCTTTTAAAAACATTCCCAATGTATACGTAAATCTGCACGCCTTCTCCTTATTTGCGCTGCTCCCCAGCACATCAACCCACCCTCTGTCCCTACATCACAAAAGCCACGCTCACTGTCTCATTCCGTCACTCCCCAATAATTTCAGTACAATTTCATTAAACAGAAAGGTTTCGTATTTATGTAGTTGGCCAGACATTTGAGCCAGGCGGTCGTTCTTCCGCTGCAAATGAGCCCGTGCCGTTTTGATTACTAGTCACTCCCACATTATTGTTCATCGGCAGAATGGGTGGATGGATATCCAGCGGGAAGGTCCGCCCGAAACTCGACGCAAAATTTCCAGTACGACTGGAATGCGGTTGGGCCTGATGTCGTCCCGGTATGCCCAGCGGGAACACCGTGATACCGCTGTGATCCAAATGTTCATGGTTGTGCGCAGAGTGACCGCTCCCGCGACTGGACGACGACGTGCGTCCACTGCGCGGCCCATGCGGATGTGGGGCCGCCGACGTATCCGTGGGCTCAAAGTTATAAATATCCTTCGCCAGAATCTCGCCTCCGCTGACCGCGGTGAGAGAAGACTCATGGGCACTCGGCAGTAGCGAGACATTGGACTGGGAAGGTTCCTGGACGGCTTGGGCCCGCTCTTTATCCAGCGTCTCGCGGGCTAACTGTGACAAGATGTCCGGCTCTTCCACATCTTCATCGGATACAACGCGTCGACGTTGTCCACTGGCTTTGCCACGGCCACGCCCCCGTCCACGGGGGACGCTGTCGCGTGCGGGCTCGGAAGTGCGTTCCGTCGATACTGTGTTGCGATTGGGCCGATTAGCCGCCGCGTTGGCGGCCTTGATGGCTTCCGGATAGCCACCGGCTCGTTCTTTCGGCTTGTATTTTTTCTGATAGTCTTCCACATAGTGACTCAACTGCATAACTTCAATGTAGGAAATGGACGATTTCTGACCGTACCATTCGATTTGAGCTTCTTGATACTGCAGCACAGGAGGAGAACGGGGATCCGTCAAGGCGGCACTACTAGCGGTATTCTGTAGCATCGGATCATCGCATACGACTGCAACGATACAAAACAACTCGCCTTTATCTGGCACCAGTCTACACTGGAAGATTCAAGGCGCCTGGAAAATACTGTGCAAAATATGCCTGAAAAACTTCATACCTATATGGTTGATTTTGCCTGGCCACCACGGATATCCAGTCAACTGCAAAAAGATTAGAAAAACATCAATTTTCAATATTTATCTCATACTCACTACGAGACTTACTTTTCCCCACACCACGTCACCGACGTTGAACGTTCTACCATCCTTAGTGACACAGCTATCGACAGAGCGAGCCTTTGGCAAATTATCAGCATCCGATTCGGACTTGGATAAAATGGCATCCCTTGTTCTCGCTTTCTTCTGCTCCTGTAAATCAGTTATGTAATGCCTCTTCCAAATGCTAAGCCTTAGTTAAACCCTTAGCTTCTTGGTACCATAAATTACCCATCGTAGCATCATAAAACTCATTAACAAGCGCTACAGAAGAAATGAAAAAATTAGGCTACAAAGTACAAACCGGCTGCTTTTCTGTTGTCTCCGCTATAGACCCATGCCCCGCCGCTTCATTTTCAAGCACCTTCGCAGTAGGACGGCCTCGTCGTTTTGGTTTGGCAGGGGTCGCCAGAGTTACCATGGGACGCGAAACATCGCTGACCACCGGCTCCGAAACCTGGACCGACGATTCCTCCGGACTATCCGGACTCTCTTTATCTTTAATCTCTTCGGCAGCATCGTCGATACGCAGCTTGGGTGGCCACATAAATTCATCTTCATCCTCTTCGGGAGCCGCTTTGGCCCGTTTCGCCCGTTTCGGTTTATTATTCACGCTAGGAATATCAGCCGGGACGGCTCCGCTGGACAATTTGAACTTGATTTTCAGCCCCGAATCTCCGGAGGACGTCGGTGACGAGAGGATCGTCGCAACAGCCAACGGGTCTTCTTTCTCCTTGGCTGCACCATGGTTGCGTTTGGAGCGATGGGTGGTTGATTTGCGCTGTTCAGTGGCCACCGGTGCAGACGATTCACTGGAAACCATCGAATTGATACCGGGAAAATCAGGACCCACTGTTGGGTACGCGTCCATAATGTAACTCGGTCGCACGATGGTCCGCTTAACCGGCGGCTTCCGTTTGCGAATGTGGGAAGGTGACAACGGAGTGGCGTTGGTGGGCGGCGATGGGGTGGCGGCTGCGATGCCGTTGGCATCATCCGTGCTTTCCGGTACCGACGCGGGTGTCTGGGGTTGCGTGAAACCCGGAAGCGCGAATTTACACCGCGTGCACAAGAAATTCCGCGGTCTGCAACGAAAACAAAAAAAATTAAGAAATCCACCTTTATCATAATCACCGAATATCACATACCTGAGTTTTGGAACTGCTTCCAGTTTCTCTTTTTCCCGTTTGGATTGAATATTCTTCCGCGGCAACTGTGGAAGATTCTTCTGGAAATACGACCAGCGGTACTGAATGGCAGCAAAGTCACTGCGCCCCTCACTGCTGTTAACAGTCTGATCGCTATCGGCCTGTGGGGCCGCAGCAGCGGCTGGCGGCTCGGTCGACCCACCGAGACCGGATATGGGCTCCATAACGGGATTAGGCCGTCCCAATGGCACCTGCTCACCGTCTGGCACCGACGCTAACAACTCCTTGGGGAATGTACCGACACCAGCACCCATGCCATCCTCTGACAGACCGGAGACGGTGCTGGCAACAGCGTCAGGTGCGGATGTCACGTCCAGAGGAGGAATGTCAGGACAGGGCCTGTAACGACATATGCATATTACCCATCAACCCATGAAGGAACTATATATCCTACAGATATACTCACGCATAAATTCTACCACGAATCGATTTTGATCCACTAACGAAATCTGAACTCGCACAATCGAATGCAACTTATCCAAATGTAACCACAAGACGAAGTAATGTAACGATAACTGCAATGGCTATAGTTATCACAATTAAAATCGTCGTGTGAGAAGTTATGACACAGCTGGGTAAAACCAGAACCATACCAGTCATTACTAGTTACCACTGCAGTTAACAAAAGTGTATGCCACGACACATTTCCGTTTCCGATAAATTCAAGTCATGTGTGATGCACGTACAGATTTTTAAAAAAATTTACTTAATAAATCAAATAAAAAAACTATAAAATTTTAGAAAAAAATCTTCAGAGAAGCAGTTCAAAGAAACAACATTTTCTGAGTAGCGCCAATATAGCAAATAGGCTTACAACAGACATACCAGGACTTGACTTTGAGGAGGGCGCCCCGAAACAGGCATCCATCATCCCGCTGCACACTGACAACCAGGACATCTTCTTCCACTCTCTCCAGACGACAACTGCACGTGGCACTCAGATCCCCTTCCTGTTCAGTACCCGACGTCCATTCCGGTTCGTTGCTGGAGCAGGACGAGCCCGAGGGCTGCGGTTGCACGGCCATGGGGCGCCACACCGTTGGTGGTAGATTACGCTGCATCCTCAGCGGCCACCCAGCCGTCTCACATTCGCGGGCTGATGATCAGCAGTTATTTCAACCAATAAATTCCCGCTGTCTTTCGAAGGGAATATGCCATGCACGCTTCATCGGCTGATGGTGCTGACTGCTGCTCCACAATATGTGGTTGAGAGAAAAGATAATATTAAATCGGTGATGGTTCTCTGAAAAGAAAATTAAAAGAAAAATAAATACCACATGATCAATATCCTGAAAAGAGGGCAAGCCCATACCAGTCGGATTGTGGACATCTGCTCCAGGTCTTAAGATCGCCAGGTCCCAGAAGCTTCAGGAAAACGTCGAAGACGGACCCAGGGAATCCACACACATCCAGGAACATCCGTTCAGGAATGTGAAAATCTGGAGCATACACCAGGTGTACAGCTGTCAATACACACACTGGTACCAGGCTTACTTCACATGGTGAACCATTTGGCTTGATAATCATGTTATCAGGTTGGTAGGCGACTGCCGTTTTGTGGGCGGGTGGATTGCAGGCATGGATAGATTACGTAACATGATCTCTTCCAAGCCGGCTTGTTGAGCGAGCCTTGTTCTCTTTTCAACAAAAGAGCAAAACCACACGCGGGGCCGGCGAGGGATGTTGGTTGTGGTATTCCCGAAACATTTGCACTTAGTGATCCAATCAATTAATGCTGCTGCTTTCTGAAACAGTTGTACCGCCAAAAAGACAAACGTGCATTCGCAATGAAGTACGCAAAAGCTCATAGTAGAAATGAAATGGCTTTAATACAAGTTTCACGAGATGTTTAGGCTCTGTATGTTTATCTGCGTCACCCCCATTGAAATTTCGTTGTTTAGCTGTTTGCTCTTTTCCAGAGAATTCTCACAGTTCTGTTTAATAAATCTTGCTAAAAATTTGCCAATTGAAGGCAACCGCTCGACCAACCGAACAGTATAATATTATCGCTTATATTGTACAAGTTATCTTTTCCAGACAGGCACACTTTGTCATAGCATCGTCGTCATGGCAGATGAAGAAACAACATGAAATGTTTTAAAATTTATGGCTAGGGTTGCGATTTGGTAGGTACTGAGGGAATTCCGGCCAGCTGTTGATTTTGTCTTTCCGCTTCGTACATGAGCTCTTTTTCCGCCCGAGCAATTCGCTTTTGCAGTTTGTACACCGCAGCGGCACGTTCGGCCGTAATGCGCCCAAATTTTAGGTAAAGGCTATCAACACCTGGCAGATAAAAAGGAAATTAAAATGCCAACAACCTTATACGGGTTTCTGATAAGTATGCGTAATTTATTGTTAGGTAACCATATAAGCACTTACGATTAATGCTGCGCGTATGATGTATGTACAATACACATGCAACTACATACAGAGTATGCATTATATGGCTTATATACCCGTTACCACGCGATCTAATGCTCGAATCAGATTCTCTTGGCGCTGTGCCTCTTTTTCAGCCACTTCCACATTGAGGAGATTGTCCTTTAGTAAAATTTGTTTTCCAACTTCCAAAATGCGATTTTTTCCTTCAGGATACTCGGCCAATGCTGACCAAAGGTCTTGTTTCGATAGGCAAAATAAATCAGCATAGCCCACACTGCGGACGTTTGCAGTTCGTCGGTTACCGGATTTCATTCCGACCATATTCAGTAAAGAAATTTCTCCAAACACGCTAAATGATCAAAATTGACAGCATTTATTTTTCTTAACTATTATTTTTCTTCATTGGAAATAATATACACACTGCTAGTACCGTACCTTCCCTCGCCAAGTCGTGCAAAAACAAATGAACCATCTTCCGATACGACTTCCAGACAACCTTTCTGCATCAGCAATGTAGGTACGTCATAGGCTTAACTTTCCAATCAAATAAGTTGTACAATCAAAAGCAACCAAAACCAAAAAATTAATGATAAAAAATGTCACTCCATATAAACTGATAAACAGTTAAAATGTTTGCACTAACAATTCACAAACTGGAATTAAGTAGCGTCCTTCAGATGATCGTGCGCGATACAAACTTATATACGTATTATTTTTTCCGTTGAATTATGATTAGGATTATACAATTACTAAATTTGTTAAAAATCTGAAATCCATTCATTAATGCCGGTCCGCTTAAATATTACCTTCACTATGTAGAGTTCCTTGCCGATATCTCCTGCTTGACGAATGTTTACGGTAAACTGCATGAGTAATTGTTCGTATATTGAAAGAGAAATTTGATTTCGTGTTACCTTTGCGGCATACGTATTCACCTGGCGTAAATATCTGTAAAAGCCGTAAAGATAATAACAGTCGGCACTCCGATCCGTGCTTCGTATGCAAAACAAAAACTTTTAAAAACACCTGCAGCTTCAATTTCAGTACGAGGTCCTGTAGCAAACCCGGCTCGACACCCTGAAAGATCCTGACGTGCTTTAACGTGTTGAGATGCACTTTCATGGCCATGTCGGACTGAAGCCGGTGCGGCAACGCGCCGACAATATGCCGCTCATCTTCCACCTGATGATTCATCCACTGATATTCAAAGTACTTGACAACCTTTTCGCGCAACTCCCCGCCGACACCCCGTAAATCTAGATACTCCATAACGTGATCCATACGCAATCGAAAATGCCGGGCATGGGCGCTGGCGTTAAGTACGGTTCGCGAGACATTGCCCAGCACCTGCGAGAACATCATCACCGAGACAATCATAATGGAGCTCTGGAATATGAATTCCCAGGGTTCCTTGGGCTGGACGGTGATACCTAAAATTTTTTACATGATGTAATTAAGAACTTTTGTCGTACACTGTATATGCCTGTTCCTTTTTTTAACAGCTTCTTAAACTACATGATACGTAATTAATGATTTTCGTACTCGTTTTAGTGTACTAACCGATCATTGTCAGCGAATGCATCGACCTAAAAATTTATAGTGTATGGTAATAATTCTCTGACTTGTACTAGAAGTTTTTAAGCTTAAAATTTCCGTTAACATAATAACGGATTTGAAAAACTTAATTGTAATACGTACCAATAGAAGCTCCAAGTATACTTCAGTATTAAAGGGTCATTCAAGTTTTCAGTGCCTTCTTTACGCCAGCTAGCTTCGCCTGGATACACGTACTCGCTGGATTCAATGCCGACCATTTCGCTAAGGAAATAGTATAGGCATGCGTTGAGGTGCATTAACAATACAAACTGGAATAACTGCAACGTAAATCAATTCACACAAAATCATTTAATTTTAATATTAGTAATTTTCTTGATAGGCATGTCGTACCACAGCTACTAATCGAGCAATGTCCGGCTTGGATGATCGAGCCTCGGTCGCCTTGAGAAAATCCGAAACACGACCATACTTTAAAAATCGGTTGAAGCGCAGAGCCGGAAATGGCTGTTTTATCCCCGTGTAGATAAATACAAAGTCAAAGGGAACAAGACAAATAATGTCCTGCGAAACCCTTTATTAGCGGTGGTGACTTTTACATCTACATTTTGCTTTTAAATCTTGGACAGACACAATGAAACATCCATATACAAATCTGAATTTCTGCAAATACGGTACTAGTGCGAGTAGCTTACCAACTTTCCTTCTGTGCTGGATATCCAGTTTACTATTAATTTTCGCGGTTCTACAACGTGCAACCGCTCAGTATCAGATACATACGTTGTAAACATGGAGACAATTATATCCAAAAAATATCTGAAAACAAAGCATCGCATAAGAAGATTTATGCTCACAAACAGATGCCATGTTTACATGGAATCTGCAATGTAGTCGCACGTCAGAAATGTTGTTTCCAGGCTATCGTCGTCCATCTCACGAAAAACCGCTCGCAACGGAATCTGCCGGTTAACACGATTAATATCAGAGATAAAGTAAAATGAATACAGTGACTACAGTCTCGCCATTTTTGACGTTTCTATATATAAATACTTGAAAATACACATACAAATATACATAAACATTTTGTATGTCTTATAAAAGCTTATTTCGTTACCACTTACCACGAGGATGTTGTATAAAACAGCAAGGAATACCAAAGTTAGCCAGTAATAATATCGACTTCCTTCTGGATGAATTACCCAATCCGGTTTGAACCTGGAAACCATACGAACTAATTCAGTCATTACCTGCATAATTACCCTCTGTTTCTGAGGGTAATTATGCAGGTAACGACTGACTATTAAGCTTAGGTTTCCATGTTCCAGAAACTAAATGTGCAAGCCGTGACAGCACGATTAATTAATCGGAGTATAATTATTGTGCTGATAGATATGTACGAGTACACTAAATAACCAATGAAAGACAGTAAACGTGACCTTTACTCGTTAATGTATTCAGACGGTCGCACCGTCGCACCTACAAATTAATTTCTAGTCACTAGTACAAAATGTAAGCGCTGTTACCTTATTCCGAGAACGATCATGGGATCTTTTACTTCGGGCTCTTTTCCCTCCTTTTCATCGGGTTTTTGCGCCATTACAGGAGCATCCCATAATGGTTCCAGCAGCCCGATCTCCTAATTTTACAAATTTACCATTCATGACCGCCATTACGGCATTTGCTGCAGTACGGAGCAGCCAGTTGGAAACTGATGTAGATATGCACATATATTGCATTTTATCTCACCCCCAAAAATCGACGGATTCTCTTCCCAACGCTTTCCTACCAGGATAAAAAAGTTAAACTTATAAATTTATCTACATAAATTTATTCATTAATTAAACTGGAATTTAAACATTTACAAGTATTTAACCATTAATAAATCATATGTATTTTTTAAGGTTAACGCAAGTAAATGATGAAACAAAGACATGCCGCCAACTTGTGAGATTTTGCTAAAAAAAGGCTTCAATTAGCTCATCCGTGTGTGTGTATGCAACAAAATGTATCAATAATAATGATGATAACGTATAGAGTAATAATACTTTTGTAGACAAACTTACGTACTTGTGTCATTGCAAGCAACCACGGCGTAGACAGAACAGTGGAGCAAAAAAATACACTTGCATTTGTGTCTGCAGTTAAGTGACGAAATCTATAGTAGCTTGAGATTTGCGGATTTACTAAGAAAGGTCAGTAGCAAATTAAACGGAACAACAAGGAGCTTTCTAGCGTAACTTGCATACGGAATAGTTTCTCCCAAAGATGTTAATTTTAAAATGCTCTGTAGGTATCGAATCTTACGCTTCCGCACATTGATCTTTATTATTACAATGACCAGTACGACAAAGCAAGATCGATCATTACATAATGAAAAAATGGTGATCCAATCAGTACTTCTCGTTGTCACCGAGTATTACACAAAACTGGAGGAGATTCAAGATGCCACACTCGGTGCCTTTACAACTGAGTCAACCAATCGGCTTCATATTAACATTTCCTCCGTTTCTTAGGGGCCACCTTACGGGTACCTTGAGCCGCTTTCTGTCCACAAGCGTTCAAAAGATCCTTGCCGGTAACTGTTTTCCTCTTACCGTATTCGGCCCACCAACGGGATTCTTGAAAGACATCTTCCAGAAAGGAATCAGAGGCCTCCTGCAAACAAAATAACTCAATCCATAATAATTATTGTGAACGCCTGTGTCGCAAAAAAATCGATCATTGTGCATCATTTGTGATCCATAACGCCGGAATTTTGTAAGTGTTCAACGTGCGGCGCCTAAAGTCTTGATGACTAGACACTGGAATGCCAACAAGTTTCTGCGCACACAATTTCAAGCTTGGAGTTTTGTTTAATACCTGCAAAATGCGGACAACTTCCTTTGGATAATCCAGGTGACCTTTTCCCAGCTTGTCCACCGTTTCATCAAACAGCTTCTGAAATTCCTGTTTACCGGTTACAGCATAAACGTGCTCGAAACGAGCAGAGTGGCGCAGATTATCCTTGAGTTTCTTCTTCAGCCGCTTGTTCAACTTAGCTTTATTGGCTTTTGTAAGCTTTCGCTCTGTAAAAAATTAACTTAAATATCAGACACGTAATCATTATGATACAATTACCACACTGTATCGATTAACCTGCTACTTCTATGGAACGACGGGTTCCTTTCGCATTGCTATTTCTTTAACGCACATAATTCAATTGAAATAAAATTATAAATAAATATTTATTTCAGTTATCGATCAAAATTAACCAATTATACGTACTTTTATTGAAGGCCTTTTTTATCTTTGACGGAAAACAGGCGGACATCACTGACTCAGAGGCTTTTGCGATTTTCGTGCCGGTCATCGTATTAAATAGTCTAATATGACAAAAAGCTGAAAATTCAACAATGTTAGGGGAGTATACGAACGCAGCAGGATTCGTGTAGGCGCAAGCGAAGGAAAACCTATGTGATTACAATTATTTTATTGCTTGATTTCTGCTGTCATTGTCCACTCCGTTTCCATAGAGCCAGAAATTTTGATGCACAGTAAGCAATTTTATGTCTAAATCAGTAGCTTAACTAGGTATTTATTCTCTCGTAGCTTACTGTACTTTGGAAGTCTGGAATAAATGTGCCAAATGGTGATTTGTGAACGGCTTCCGGCTAGGAACATTTAGCTATAAAACTGCAATTAACGCGGCAAACACAATAACAACCATTGTGGTCACTACAGCAGCGACGTAGAGCGAGATCCGTACAAGGGGCCGCAACATGACCGCACAGACTATTTTGAAACTGCAAGTATTTCTCGCTGCAAGTAAATATTCCAGTTGAAGAAAAATTGTTATGACCTTCAGATGCTGTACTTTTGGGTAGTATTTTTGACATCAGAATCCTCGCTTTTGTTGGTAACTGTTACTGTCGTATTGCTTAACTCACCATGATCAGAGCGTTGCTTGACCAAAAATTTACAAAAACAGTGACGAATGTTGCTTCAAATGAAATCATTATTCAAACAAATTACAACAATTTTATGCAGTCGCACCGGATTTTAATAATGCACAGTAATAAAGGAAGTGCAGAATTCTCATACAAAGTGGCGTCAAATATTCAACATTGGTAATGTTTATCACAGACTGCCTGTTATAGCGCTATTATTCTCGTGCGGCAAGTTCGATTTGACTTAGAATTTGGGGCTAGTTCCGATGAGAGAGCTAAGTTATCATTGGTAGCATTGGGAGATCCACTGACTAGTCGTAATTCATCATCCGAGTCGGCTTCGTTGATATGAAACGCCACAGACGCCGGAGCTTCTTCGTCGTCCACGACAGTAACGTTGTCAACGGAGACTGGCACATCACCTTCGGTTTCGTCGTGGAAAGCTTTGATACTGGGTGATGCGCTCAAGATCAACGGCGACCGTAGATCGAGCAAAGTGTGTTCCAGAGCTTCCGACGAGCGGGAATGATGACGCTGCTTCATTGACAACCGCCGCGGTGTGTCTAAATCCAGCCTGAAACGTTCCAGTAAATTTCATACAAGACAAAATTTGGTTCATCCCCGGAAGCAGTTTTTCGGAAAATCGTGGTAACTTGTATTTGCACATCAAAACGTTTCTGTTCCAACGCACTAGTCGCAAGTACGATACACAAGCCGATAAAGCTTACAGTTTTTCATGAGAATCATGGGAATGTCGTCTTCCAGTAGGAGATGCGGCGGAGGTATCGAAATTCGGTGTTGAGATGAGTTCGGGGAAGCCCATCCCACAACTATCCATAATACTGGCTATTGTTTTTCGATCCGGCAGAGGCGATGTACCAGCTGATTCTCCTCCCGATTCACTCCTTTCACTGGTTGTTCCCTCCGAAACAGCTGGAGATGTTGTAGGTGACAAGATATTAATGGAGGGTAACACATCTATACAAATACAGATTGTTGCAAATATTACCAGAACGGTTTCGAACTTCCGATCAACCAGATGACTCACTTATCTATATTTGAACGTTATCTCATTGTTCTATGAAGTTCAGCAATTTAGCTTAACAAATAGGAAGAAAAAGTCGGGAAAGACCGAATCAGCACGTCCGTAAATATCAACCAGTTACCAACTAATAACCAGCCGTTCGTGCAGAATTACTGTACCTAATCTGCCCTCGTTTTTGGAAAACGCTACCGATGTAGCGCCCTGATGCCGGGAATCCCGTTGCGCTAGATGCAATCTGTGCATAGGATTAAATCCAGCCAACTTATTTTTCATCACCGAAAAGAGATCATTTATATGGGGTTTATGGAGGTTGGCACTGGAAGGAACAGCACGAGCGGCAGTAAAAATGCCGCCTTCGGCTTCGTGAGGGGCTGCTTCTTTCGGAGGCGGTTTGGTCACTTTCTTCTGAAGGGGCCCGTACATGACCGGGATCGCAATATCAAACTGCGACTCCAAAGCCATACGAAAGGATTCCCCAATTGATCGGAGCATTTCTAGCAAGAATTCAAACGTCTGGTTTAAGCATAACAATCTGACCTACTTTATAAAAAATTATGTCATTTTATTATCACCACGAAAAGCAAATAAGAAATCATAAAATGCTCTTGAACTAAAAAAAACCAAGTCGAAAACGGAAATAAAATCCAAAAGGCATACATCGATCTCTGTCGCAGGTGCATTAAACATACCGATACATTCGTCATTTGTTCTCAGCGGCATGATCATATTGTTGAAAAACCGCAACCCGGCCGTGCCTAGATTATGACAGTATCCAGACACTTCTCCAACGCGGTAATTTATTCGCATGATGGTACGCCCGGTTTTGAACATGGACATTTCTGAGCCTATTTCGATGTTCTCGATTTCACATAATGGAACCTTCTGATAACCAACCAGCTGATCGCTTTCGTCACTATATTCTCCGATATAATAGGCTTGAGTGCTGAGCAGTAATACTGTATCCATATCTTGTCGAGCTGGATCACCAGTCCTATAAATGGTAATTTCAATGTATTTTTATTTAACCATAAGTAAGACACACTTTACTGTACTACTCCGTAAGCTGTTCGGTTAAAGTCATAAATACTTCATAAAACATTACGGAAACTAAATCTTTCACACCTGCATCAAAGATAGCAAACAAGTGACTCATCGGTTCACATGAATCACAAGATGCAGTACTCAAGTGACCATGGGAAATGATTCATTAGCAAACACTATAAAAACTAACCGCGAATCAGCATCAACCATCGGCCATCCACCCAGAGCAATTTCGGTCTCAGGTATCAGAATACGTTTACAGTCATCCACCAGCTGTTTTACGCGGTCGAACTCCGATGGATCTACTGAGGTAGACAAACCAGGAACCAAAATACTTTCTTCCTGGAAGAATTTTCCCAAACTCGCATCCACGGCTGCTTGGCGATAAGCATCTTTAAACTGATTTAGATAATATCTGAAAAACAACCGGATTAAAAATTTTTTAACGTAAACTGCCATTGCAATGTTGCCGGTTGATCAACTGCAGCGAAACAAAAACTACAGAGGCAATGCAAGCTGTAAAGCATGTAAAGAATATCGAACAGTACTTAATGCAGCAACAACAAGCGACTGTTTCCAGCGTTATCGATAACAAAGGGAAGCAGTACACCGCTCATTTACCGATTCGCTGATGTATAGCCATCTTTCATCAGGCCAGTAAATTTTCGCTCGCCCGTCCGCGTGAAATCTCCCTTCAGAGCCGATGTCCCCGCATATTGCCGGCTTACAATGTCTCCATTATTCGCCCAGATTATTTGGAGTTTCTGCTTAAAATCTGATGAGAATTCACTATCCGGCAACAGGAGGCCCATTTTTCGCAGCTGTGTTTCCAGAACAAAACGGGCCAAAGATGCCTGAATCACGTTGGTGCGGTCCAGACAATCGACGCAGTTGACACGAAATACACTTCGCTGTTGACACATGATTTGTTCGTCCGTAGCGTCACGCACATTGAGAACTTTACACCAGAAAAAACGCATTCCTTGAAAGATTTCTTGTAGGCTTTCAATTAAAACTCCAATGTTTTCCAACTTCAAACCACGACTGCAAAAGTGAAACGATTCAGCTGCTAAAAGCATAGAGCAGGCTAACCCTATGACTATAAGCAGCTACGTGATGTTCGGTTAAGGTAGCGACAACTGAAGAACGCATTTTGCGAATTATAAAAAAATTACCCGTGTAACAAGGATTATTCAAAAACTCTAATAAAAATCAAACTCACAAATTTTGGCTATAGTGAAATATTCAACACATAAATAGAGGCTCCAGTACGAAAAGTGTTACCGTAAGTGGCTATTAACATCATTATTGGATATCTCGTTAAATTGAAAATTATGTCGCAACATAAGCACGGGAAACGACGTGTAGTAACGCCATAATAATGTCACTAATGTAATGTCAACATACCAATAGTCGTGAAAATCGAAGCTGACATAAACAAGATTCTCACTGTCGTATGCCTTGATTCCTTGCAAATAAGCATCAGCCAGAATCTTTTCCCTTCCGGTTTGTTCCACAAGGTTGATCAGCACCTGATGCTTATAAAGCTTCATTTGCTCTGTGAAGTGCTCAGTCAAAGCTGTATGACTGTCCTTTTCCGCTGAAATGACAAGGATACTTACCACTTATTATTTGATTAGCCTAATAGGCCTCAATAATATAAAGTACAGTTCTCTAATAAATTACAGCATATAAAACGAACATTACTTCGATCCAAACGTGCAGCCGGCCGATAACGCATGCCAGGTTGACTCCAATAAACCGGTATCGAGCCTCTAACTTGGACGAAAGACAAACAATGTCCCATAATTTCCAGCACCTAGAAGAGGTTGTCACTATATAATTTCTATGCTTTAAGCAAGATGGATAGGGGTAGATAGCCCCTTTCCACCTTGCTTTTAGTTTTGACCATACTAATTTTCGAAGCTTTGTAATCGACCTTGTTTTCTATTTTCAAGACATCTTCGAGTCATTTTCCTCGGCCCAGGATTTACTCGTACAAAGGCCGACGGTAAGGATTTCAGGTCAACAATACTTCATCGAAAATTTCACATATTCTAATGCACAACAAGAACGAGAAAAGGTGCAATGATTTTACAGTGTTTTTACTGTTTTATCGGTTTTTACATATCTCTTCGGGCATAATTCCCTCATAGTGTTCACACATACGTACAAGTGCTAATGGTAAGTGGTGGACACAGTTATTTAACATCATGTCTATGCTATAAGTATAGTCTATGTTTTATTCATCCTGATTGCGCTGAAAGTCATCGTTATCGTGAATAATTCAGCCATCCTACCTGTTCGGTTTCCACAAAATTAGCACAATTGCCTTTGTCGTCGATCCCCCGACGTTTATAGCGCGTACCCGCACGGAATCGGCTCCGTCTGGATATTAGCATCAGCCGACAGCTGACCGGTGCGCAATATTCTCCCAGGGGACTATGCAGTTGGCCTCCGCTGTCAAAGGAATCCAAATCAATATCTAATTTCTCCATCTGCACGTAGCCTTGGATGATGGGCACGATCCAGTGATCGCTTTCCATATTTCCGTTTGTCAACAAGTCTTTCCATAAATCACGATTCCAAAAGAAACGGTCATCCGCAGCATGCCAGGAGGGACGCCCAGCAGCCGGCTCCGATGCGCTCGATTTGTGTTTGCGCTGTTTGAATAGGCGCTGCATACTGTTAGTCAGGTCCCATGCCAACGAATAATAAAACGACTGGGATTCATTAAACATCTTTAGGATATCCTCTAATATCCGCCGCTCCAGTTTCTCACGATCCGACCGATCCTTCTAAGAAAAAAAATGTATTTAACGCACACGCTCCATGTGTAAAAATACGCTAGGTGTCCAGGATTTCTAAGCACTCATAAATTCTATCATTTACTGATGAACGTTCATCATACACAGCGTCTGAAAAACATTTACGAGTACGAAAAAACCAAGAAAAGTTCATAAAGTAAAACTTTTCCTAATTCGATCTTACTCTGTTTTGTCGCAAACCAATGTTAAAATTTGTCGCCTGTCGCAAGGTTTTGAGAGTTTTTTGTACGCCTCTATTCACGCTGATTAGATTAGATTCTGAAAGGCTTTCACTGGATCGTCCCGATGACTCGGAGGAATCAATATCGAAATGCCCTGAAAACTGTCAAGACACACAACTTGCAATCTGTTGCAAAGGCGTTCTTTTAGCCGTACAAGAGCGTTTACCAGTATCCGGTCCCCTTCCGGTGGGTCTGTAGGAGATAGCGGGAGCAGTCCAATTCTCTCAATTCGGTAGATGTTGTGCTCGCAAGCAATTTGTGCCGCGGTGGATTTAGCCAGAATTACCACCAGCTTTGGTTCACTATCTGCAGAATACTCATCATAAACAGAATACACAAAAACTATTAACATCAGATTTGTCAATAAAATGCAACTGCAAGACAAATCCGTAAACATAAAAAAATAAGTCTGTCAGGTTAAGTGGCCCGTTGTCTCCCGTTAAAGCCAATTCAAGAGAAATTTCAAGGTGTGATTTCTCCAGTAAAAGTTACTAGTACTTAACGCATAATTGTCGATACCCGAAAATTCATATCATAGGTATCGTTAGATATTCATAGTGAAATTTTTCTATTACAAGAAAAAGAAACATAACAGCTATGTTGTATGGCAAGAGTAATATGACACAAATTTTTACGTACAGATTACCGAAATTAGTGTGTGCAAGCAATTACTGCGCGATGTCACATCTGATTTCTGAATGTGAGACCCTTCAATAGGTTAGTAGGCACTAGGCGTTAGTAAATTTTTAATTCATCGCCAGCTTATGGAAAATGGATACATCTGTGAATAATAAAATAAGTCAATGTTGCGCAAAAACCGGCGGCCTAGCCCATATGGATCTGCGTTTTTCTCATCGTGCCGTAGCCGCGTAATCGATCGAAATCACCAATGTAACATCCCACCAAATAAGCGCTCTCGAGAGCCAAAGCCGTGAATGATTATGACATGTTCAAGTTAAATTTATGGGTCTTGATAAATTCAAATCAAACAGCCAGCAACTAATCAATAAGGTATCATTAACGCAAGTCTCCTATTTAGATGCACAGGATTACAAATCAGTGTGCTGCCCAGAAAATTACCTCAGAATTTATTACAGTGTGCTAACTCAACAATTACACACAGCGCCATCAAAGTTTAATTAAACACGAATAATTTGAAATTAAATCAATCGGTAAATACTCGTCTAAGTTTTCATTTCAAAGCATTTATACTCTGGCCATGGGAAGCACGCACGCGTCTTACCAGGGAATAATTGTATCTTCCCAATGACTCCTTCCACATTGCACAAGAAATCCAACGATTTCGCATCGTTAATTGAAGATGCTGCTACGAAAACGCTATGTAATTATGGATAATTCCGATAATAATCGTAATGTGAAAGAATTCGGGACATTGCGTGCGACGCACCTGATTTAGCTTCTAAACTCCCATCAAATCGACTGCACCACAAACAATGTTCGCCATCGATAATTAAATAATGAGATCGATTGCGAAAGAGCTGCATGATGATGAAGTCAGACAGACACTTATTAGGCACGCGATAATAATCACGACAAAATAAGGTTACTGTAAAAAATGCAAATGGAAGGTAAAAAACGGAATGTAAACAGTAAACATCAACATGGTCGCAAAATCCCACTTGGCCAAAGCTGTTCATCTCTGCACTGTGCACTGCAAAGCTGGGCTGATGCGTACGGCATATCGTACAATCGCGAGTAAAGGGGCGGAAACATGTGCCCGGAACGCAGTGCATTAACGAATCCCTCGCATACGTACATGTGTGACTCATGCATACTTCCCAGAAACGCGTGCCTGTGCTCTGATCCAATCTTGCTGGAGGGTTGGGATCTGAGTTATTCACTTAATTCGGTTCATTTTACGCACTTTGCGTCTCGCGCTCAGTAGCAGTGTTTACAGCTGTACACGTCTCGACATCCATTGGAATTTGTGGTTTCTTGGTGTGTGTTGCATTCGGTTTTCGCAATCAGGTAATCAATGTTTTAAAAAAGTCATTCAAGTTATCACAATGTTCTTTTTTTGATAAAATTTATGTTTACATCCACTGATATCCGAAAGGTTCCAATTTACCACGGGAAAACTAAAATATAATATGAAATACTGGCACCTGCAGCAATATCGTAAAAACAAGTTCCTTATGAAAATTCAGCGACATGGAAACAGTAGCTTGTGTGATCTTGAGCCACAAGGTTTCGTAGTTTTTGTATTTCTTTGCTGAAAACTACTGTACATAAGGAATATTGTTGGACATATTGCTGGAAAGGCTCATTATGATGCTCCCCAGTCCTACAACAGCGGTAGTGAAATCAAGATGATAAAGCACACCTCATTCCATTTGTAATATGCTTCGGCTTGCCAGGACACGTTTGCAAATAGCTAAAATTTTAAGCATAAAACACTGTTAAAAAACATATTTTTTTGTCAGCAGAAACTTTTGACAGAACTAAGATGAACACTCGGGTTAAGACTACGCTTAAAACTAAGATCAGTAATTCTGATAATACTCTGATAAAACTAATATTTATACTCAGGTTTTCAAACCTCAGAAAGCTTAGTGTTTGCGAACTCTGGTTATTTCTCCCAGAAACTCAAAAATTCCTCCGTCCACAAAATGTTTTAAACCTAATTGAATTTATTATTATGTTCACCAGTGAAGTTTATTCAGCCAGAAATACACTATAACAGAAGTTAGGCACTATAACAGAACTTCAAATTTAAAAATTCAAAGAAAATTTAATGGTATTATACATTTTATTTTGTAATATCTGTTTTTTGGCAAACCAAAGGAATACTAGAAACTGAAAATGACGAAATGACGTAATTGCAAAAAAATATACGACATTACTAATGACGAGGATTTAAAGCCTGAGTTTTGAATTGTTTGCACATTTAATTTTGCGCCGTCATTTTTCACAACAATTTTTCATCCTGCACGTTTGCTAAATCTGTTGTCTTGAAACACTAAATATGCGTTGACCAAACAGTTATATTTCAATTGAGAAAGATTATTAGAGAAAAAAAGCAGAAAATAAAAGTTATCTTAGCATACCATTTTTCTGGTTAAATATTTCGAAAAAAAATGTATATTTTTTTGTTTTTAGCTGATGTTGGAAATAAAAGAGGCTAGCGCTACGCTACTATATACTTCCACTGCCGAGTAGCAGAGCGTTTCAAATGTAATGGAAATTGTTTTAGAACGCATTATAGGTATTATACGCAATTATTCCGTTGGTCTGAAACTTTTGCCAACACTACTATGAGCACTCGGGTTAAGACCATGCTTTGAACTAGTATCACCACTCAAGTTTATACGTTGATCAAAACTAGCATTAGTACTCGGGTTAACACTCTCGTTAAAGCTAACACGAACATCTTTATTTGTACACCAAATATCATTCAATAATTCAGGAATCGTAACTGTTTCGCTACACATAATTATTTTTTGCAAAATGCTTATGAAAAACAATTTTTCGCGGACGCTTTGGCATGAGAAAAATTTGGTACAAAACATTTTGCTGAATCGCTACACAGACATTCGGCATGCTACTGTCTTTTTTGTTTACGCTCTAATCTATAATCTCATTAGAATGTTTTCCTAAGTTTTTTTATATTTTACTTGTTTTTGTTAGCTTTTCTTGTGTTTTCTGAATATATTTTCGTGGTGTTCATAAGATTATTAGCTTTTTTGGCTTTAGCTTTTTTTTAATCCAGTATGTTTTTAACTTTTCAAGCTTTGTTAAAATTGTTTTTTAAGCCAAATTGTGCTATGCTAAAATTGGTATATGCGGAAGAGTTTTATGCCCTTATGTTCTTATTCCGAAATGTACGTATATCATGCGGCTTCCCCTGCGTAGATGTTACTAAAAGCATTTTCAACGAAAAGTTGATTTCAGTATTCTTAATGAAAAAAAAACGAAGATAAAAAGAAATGAAGACATTTTCAATGCGAAAGTTTATTTGAGTTATAGTTCCGAAGAAGATTTGCAGAAAAGATCGAGAGTCAGTTTGTCGAAAGGGGTTAAGCTAAAGCCGAACAAAACAGTTGATTCGTCTGTTGACCGTATTTTTAACCAGAGTCTTAACCAGAGTGCTGTTTTAGTTTATAACCGAGTATAAACCTTAGTAATCTTGTTAGTCCAGATCAAAGTCTTAACCCGAGTGCACACATTAGTATCGTCAAAAGTTTTACTTGACTGGAGGTTGTAAGTTAGATTTGGGTTTTCAAGCTCATTTTGGAATTTCTGACTTTTATTTTGTGCGGGCGCGATTTGCAATGTCCGTTTAATTGGTTTGGAAAAGAACCGTCAGGGATAAATTTTGATTGCGTAGCATAACTTTTATAAATACTGTGCGTTAATGTATAAATATAATGGTTGCCTTGTATAAATTGTTTACTCGTGAAATATTATAGCACAGTAATGGTAAAATAAACATTCAATAAACATTTATATGAAGTAGTGCAACAGTGAATGCAAATTTGTGGATCAGTGTATAAGTTTCGCTGTACACATGAAGGTTCCTCACACTTAAATAAGAACTAATCTGAAAATGCGCATTTACAATTATAATTCAAAAATTTGATTAAGCAGTCGGCGATGATATTATTTGTTGAGATCCGAAATAAAAAACTTTGATTTTACCTTGTTGCATCACTAACAAAGACGCGGCACAGCTACAATTTCCAATGGATTTCATGCGAGAGTGGAATTGTAATTGCTGTACTGAGCACGAGATGTTAAGTGCACAGAATGAACCGAATTAGGTGAATAACTCAGATCCCAACCCTCCAGCAGGATTGGATCAGAGCACAGACACGCGTCTTCCCAGAATATGTGTCACGCAGTTGCACCGCGCTGCCACACTCCCAGTGCACGCTATACAGTACAAAACATTTTTAATGAGTAAAAACAGGTTGAACATAAGTAATTAATTTTACAAATTTTTGAAAAATTACAATTGCTTTATACAAAGTACTGTTCGCCCAGAATTACGTTGCCTTCCGGTGATAAAAATTTCGTAGTTATCGTCTACGACCATACCACGTAGAAAACTCCCGATCCCGTTCGATCTCGGAAGATAACCTACGTCGGGCCCGGTTAGTACTTGGATGGGTGACCGCTTGGGAACACCGGGTGTTGTAGACTTTTTTAGAATTACTACTGTATAATTTTTGTATCCATGCTGTGCTTATTGTTAGTACTTACTACTTACGTTATTAATTTTTAATACAGAATCGTTCGGCACATTCTAATGGTAAGATTCGATCTTTTATAGTTTTATTCCATGACATTGCGATAGCAAAAATAAAAGTACGGCCACGCCCTTCAAATTTAGGACAAACCGACCGACCACCTCTTTCTGCTCTAACGCGTACCGCAAAGCATACGGTACGCACACTTTTGTATGAGTGGCGCAAAGTCATCATCACCACTCGGACTGGTAAATCGGACCGCTGTGTCTGTGAAAGAGAAAGAGAGAAAGCAATAATTTATCCGCATGATAAATGCAATTTACGCCGTTATCGTTTTATGTTCAACAGCATCGGTCGTGGTGGTTCCTGGTTTGGAATACCTTATGAGTTCGCATTACAGTGTTTTGTGGAATTATTTACTTTATATACGAATATGTTTTCTGATGGGAGTTGCCATCTGATTATACTATCGAGTGTTTAGTGTGGGATGCGATTTCCTAATGGACATGTAATATGTGGCACAGCGACGCTGGCCGACGGAGGGTTCCAATGCGAACCCGAACTTAACAGTTGCATATTTTATTCATGTGGTTACCAAAACAATGCTGACTTGTCCTTGATCAGGCAGTATTGCTTGACCAAACGCCACCGTTTAATCTCTTGAATAGCTGCTTGCTTTCCTCTGGCCACCATGTAATTATCCGCAAATTACTGTTTATTGATCCCCGGTTTAAATTGAATTTTGTCTAATCACGGGTAAGTAAGGCTAAAGTATCAATCGATATCCCTTAATTGCCGTTTAAGGTGTAACTGTAGAATCGCCCGCAAATCAGGGATTAATATCTGATCCGAATCATTTAATGTGGGGAACATATCACATAAGCGCTGTACTGACCGTCTTCCAGAGATTTGAGAACGGATAGCAGTTACAAGTTACTCAAGCAGAAGTGGGCGAATTTTGTGTTTTGCGCGACACTTGGAATTTCCGTGAAGAATTAATTTTTTAATAGCCCTCTTGTCTAATCACGCCAGCCGTAGTGTTGCCTTAAAAGCAAATCGTTTGAAGATCTTGATGCTCGTCCGAACTTTGTGGCTGTCTGCTCATAATAGCCAAGTCCGAGCGCCGAAAGAACGAGCAGCAATGCAGTAGCGAGTTGTGCAGCACAGCTGCATCTCCCCACTAATTGAGCTTGAGGTCTATGAACATATTACTGTTTATGTGTTTTTGGCTCATCTTGCAGATTATTTGGATACGCCTCAAGTAGTTTTTGGCCGGAGAGGAGAACCTAATTTACTGCGCGGCCTGTGTGTTAGTATACACAAACGTGTGTGTGTGGTGCAGTGCTGCTGGTGATCGCGCTCGCACGGCAGGATTTGCCACGGAGGAAAAAAACAAAACGATGGATAAAAATCGCCGGGAACGACTCGGCGTGCTGGAGCGCCAGTTGGTCGATCCGCGATCTGAGTTAAATGTCGACAGTTTACTGGTAAGCCAATATTGTTCGCAGTATTTAATTAAGTAATGAAATTGGCGTAGCTGTAATAATTGCATATTATTTCTTGATGTTATTAATTTTACTATCCCTGATTTGTTTTCTGAACTCTGAACGTACATTTTTACTGTTTGGAAATATCAGATGTTTACATTTTCAGGGGTTATAACAGCATGAATTAGTTTCTTCTGTGATTGTGTCAAATCCTTGGTGAATTAGAAAAGTAGGATTAAATGCGTTTTAATTATTCACGGCTTTGCTGATTGTCGATGTTAAGATTAGCGTAACAATTCACTGGATGAATATTTTATCCGAGGCATATGGAAAAGTGTTACGCAGTGGTTTCCATTGGGGAATTGAATAGCTTAGCATGTGATTTTTATGATAAAATGCCTGGGAATTGGTGTAGCTGCACCGGTAATTGCCCTTGAGGATCCCAGCCGTGAAAGTGTATCGCATGGAATGAGCTCTGGAGAGGTCATTGAGGGGCTGCTTCATAATTTGTTACTTAGTTAAGCGCCATACAGTTCATCCTGGTGTTTCCTGTCAATGACACTGCGATTATCGCCTGGATTCGGCGTTTGGGAATTACCGTTTATTTGATCTTGATATTCGTCTGTACTCCACAGGCTACGAGTACGATTCACTGAATTGTTTTTGATACGTTTTATTAACAATTATGAATAATTATAGCGTGCAAAATAAATGAGGATTCGGTTTCTAAAGCATATTTTGTAGGTTATTAAATATTGCTGCTGTATTACGTTGCAAACTAAATAAGTAATGTTTCAGTTTTTTACGCAAAACTGTGAGAGAATTGTGCTGGTATAAAATTTAATCGGTAATTTAATTCTGTTTTTGAAAGACATCGCAAGGTATTTGGACGGAGTCTTCGGTTTCATAAATTTAGCTGGCTGAAGTAAGAAACAGATTTCTGTTGTTTGGTTGCGATGTACTGTAAAATTTGCCTTGCATGCATTTATCGTCTCTAACGATAGACCCGATCAATCTTGTAAGATGTATGTCCATGCCGCTTTGACCCATAAATAATGCTCACGTTTAGTAACGGTTTGATTCCATCCCCAGGAAAAAAACTATATCATGAATGTAGCCCAGTTTTTTTTTACATTTTTTGTAGCAGTCACATTACTACTTAAGAAAAAGTTTTACGCACTGTTTGGCGGAAGTTTTTGCTCCCATGCTTGATTCTGCTACTGCAATGGCAGCAGTACTTGATAAAAGTAAAACTCTGTTTTATCAAAAACTGGGAGCGTATAATTATCTGCATGGTACATGTAAAATTGGGTATAATCGTAAAAGTTATAAATTTTACGTTGTGTCTTCCTCATGATGTTGCTTTTTTGGCTAGGAAAATACTGTATTTTTATGGCAGTTGCTACCTAAATTACCTTGTGAATTAGCGTACACGATAGGAACATCTCGATAATAAGCTGAGTGATCATCTTTCATGCTTCTTATTGAGGCTGTTTCCATGTTTATTTCACAAGTGTAAACAAATGAAATGTCATGAATTTTTATAAGTTGCGGCTTTTTTGACATGAAATTTTCTCGTTCTCTCTGCAGGATGGAATTCAGGCGCTGGTGGCCGATTGTGCGTTCGACGCCGTTAGACGGAATAAGAACGTGGAAAGCTTCTTGGACAGATGTAAGTTCCTTCGTGTGTGCATAATTTCTCTTGACTGTTTCGTCATAGCAATATATTTCGATTAGAAGATGTCGTTAGATAGTCGAAGAAAGATGCCTTGTGACAGGTCATTAATTTTAATGTTCCCTTTTAGCCCATAGTTATTATCGTTTTAATCTGCTAGCCGTTATCATTGACCATGTTATGCTGCAAAAAACTGCGACGTCGCATTGGGTAGCTTGTTTAGGTATGTCATATTCTTTAATTCTGGAAAATTTGAAATATTGTTACTTGTGAATTGTTGGATGCTGAACTATGCTCTGGAGTTTACAAGCCAGCGAAACAGCTTTCACTTTTAATTCTGAAAGAATACTTTTACTTGCGTTGTTGTGGGTTGCGCTAAAAATTCCCGTCCTTCATCGATTGTACAATGGTGGTGAGTTTGTGTTTTACGAGCGGCGTCGTGTGTCTGATGTTTGCCTGAATACTGACATTTTCTTTTATGAATGATGATGGTGAAAAATGAGAACAGGCACGACAGGAAACAGCGAGCCAGCCAGGAAGGAAAAGCGAAATTATATTCATTAAACTGTCGAGCAGAGTTTGTTTCGTGCGTGGAATATTGTTGCGTTATAAAAGGAATTTGAAGCGCTATTTTCACGCTTCAGTAGGCAAATTTGGACCACCTGCTGAAGTTAGTTTGATTATCACAATTGCTTGGTGCGATCACTGCGATGTTACCGCATTTACAAGAAGTCACAAAAATCGATAAAATGTCGCTAAAGAAATTGGACATCTTTATACGATAGAATTTTTCGCAAGAAGCTAGCTTGCATTTGCATTTATGGGCGTCTCTCTGGGTTGTGGGTGTTAAGAAAACTGTGAGATCGAGTGTAATTATTAGATACGTAAGTAAGCAGAGATTGGCTACCCGTAGGCAGTATATTTTCTGACTCTGTTTTTACTCTTTTATGTTTTTTACAGACGAGAAATCTGCTAAGAAGATTTTACAAACACGAATGAATTACACCGACTATACGTTTTTAAAAACCATTGGCCGCGGTGCTTTCGGAGAAGTGCAGCTGGTAAAATGGACAACATTATTTGCTTATTCTTGCATTGTGTCACGTAAGAGAAACTTTTCTCTGATGTTACGTTTATGCATAGGTTCGGCACAAATCCACCAGCAGTGTTTATGCCATGAAGCTCCTTAGCAAGTTTGAAATGGTTGGTTTAAAATTAGTTTTTGGGTTTTTGTTTTATTGTAATATCAGATTAACTCAGATTATTTGTAATAAATTGATTGTAGGAGTGGAACTGTGAAATTGCTTTCTTTTACGTATAATTTGATGGTGATATTGCATTGGACTTCACCAAATTCGATAATTTTTTTTTTAAGCAGAAAGTTTTACGATAATGGATTGTTTATAATTAGCAATCGTAAACAGACATTCGATACTTCAGTTTTTCAAGAACTTTGTCAATATAGATAAAACGCTCCGACTCGGCTTTTTTCTGGGAGGAGCGCGATATAATGGCGCACGCTGGGAGTGATTGGATTGTGCAAGTAAGTGACAAGCAGCTCGCACTTCCGTCTGTTATTCCCCTTGCATAAATTGTATCCCTGTCCTTTTAAGAAAGATTTTAATGGTTGATTTAATGCAAGTCTCCTTCTTGCAGCTTCATTACGCCTTTCAAGACGCTAAGTTTTTATACATGGTTATGGACTATATGCCCGGCGGGGATATGGTTAACCTAATGAGTCAGTATGAAGTGCCGGAAAAGTGGGCTACATTCTATACGGCGGAAGTCGTGCTAGCTCTGAATGTCATCCATGAAATGGGATTTGTGCATCGGTAAGTAAGCACTTATCACTGTTAATTAGTTCGATTGTCCGTTAAAGGACGTAGTATTTATAGAATGTTTTGTTTGGGAATACATAGTAAAATTTCCACGCTTACATAATAATCAAAATGTGAAGCAAGCTATAAACGTTTCTCATTTACGTTTAGATTAGGTCATTCAGGACTCAGTCATTGTTAAACTTTCCTAATAATGTTTTAAACGATTCATTTGCAAATAGTTCTGAAAATTGTGTAGCCTGTGTATCTGCTGATTAAAAAAATAAAACTTGGTTGATTTTTGTATCGATGTGCCAGAGATATCACTCTGATGTTGCTTTTGGAATTTTTACGATTCAGCTCGACTGACTACGTGTTTCATGCATTTATCCTTGAAATATTTTACGCTATCGTAAGACTTCTCGTATTGGTGATTTTATGGTTTCGATGACGTGCGGCGATTACTCAATGTCCGAGACAGGAAGTCCTACACATACAAAGATAGACATATCAAGCTAGGATTACGTTGGAGATTTTTCGTCAATTGACATACTCAGGAATCAGTTATGCATAACTGTAATCCGCTCCTAATCACTGGATGGTGTGCTGTGCTTTCAGCGATGTGAAACCCGATAATATGCTACTGGATGCACGTGGCCATCTAAAATTAGCCGATTTTGGAACGTGTATGCGAATGGGTCAAGTACGTTTGGCATCTTCCTGCGTTTGACGTCATGCGCCCACCCTTTCATGTTTTCCCGGTGAGTTAATATGCAAAATATTATTTTAAGCAGGATGGGATGGTGCATTCGGACACGGCGGTGGGTACACCGGATTATATCTCCCCTGAAGTACTGCGGTCCCAAGGCGGGCAAGGACTGTATGGTCGAGAGTGCGACTGGTGGTCTGTGGGTGTGGTGTTATATGAGATGATTATCGGCGACACACCCTTTTATGCGGACTCACTAGTCGGAACGTACGCCAACATTATGGACCATAAGAACGCCCTGAAATTCCCCGATGACTTTGAACTGTCCGGTAACGCCAAGAGCCTGATCTGCGGCTTTCTTTCTGACAGGTATGTCGACATTGACCGATATTTCGAAACCGTTACTCATACCTTTGTTCTAAATTAACTGGTGCCGGTCCACTTCGATTAAAATATCGTGAAAGAGTGTTACACTTAGCGTTAATGTATTATTTAAGTAAATTAGATAATGTACTGCAGCAATTCAGAAAACTAACCTTTTTATCCCTCTCGAGAAAATTTTAAAACAAAAATTTTTGTCGTTTGGTGCATAGCTACTGCGTTCGATGCCGTCGTTGGTGGAGATAATTCTTCAGACCTTGTACAATGACGAAAACATTTCTTGTCTAGACAATAATGTGAAAATACTGTCAGTGCAAATTAAATAACGCCGAAGTCAAACAGCGTCAGTATGTTTATTTAGTCAGTATAATATCAAACCAACAAGACGATTTATCACGTTACGTAAGCGCTGATAGGCAACTAACCGCATACGATAAAAGTTTAGTTATAAGTTTTGTTTCTGTGAAATTAGATCAACACGTCTGGGTCGGGCGGGGATCGATGACATCAAACAGCATCCATTTTTCTCCAATGAGAACTGGACGTGGGAGAATATTCGCCAGTCGGATGCTCCCGTGGTGTTTGATCTTCGTTCCGACGACGATACATCAAACTTTGATGAAATTGATCGCACCGAAGAGGATCATCACAACGAGACCTTTCCGACACCAAAAGCCTTTGCCGGGAATCATTTGCCATTTATTGGTTTCACATACAGCAAAGATTATCAGTTGCTTGTCAGTGCGCCTTCGGATCAGCCCGATTTAGTAAACGCATCCACGTCGAACGAATATAAGAATGCCAAGGGTAATTTAGACGAAGCGCTCCAAAAGTTGCAACAAGAACTTAAACGAGAGAAAAGTCTCCGTGCTGATTTGGATAATAAGTACCGGGAAACTGTTGGATTGTTGGATCGATTATCTTCGAATGAGGATTTGGTCCACAAGGAGCGTTCCGATCTGGAGAAGACGATGACAGCCAGAAATCAGGAATTACGTGAGATCCAGAAACGCTTGGAACTGGAGATGCAGAATCGCGCTCAACTGGAGAAGCATTTAGTGGATACGGAGGAAAGCTTAAAAAGAGAGCGCACGAATTTATTGACCAGTAAGGAGAAGTTGAATGCTCTGGAAAAACAGTTTGCCGATGTCAGCACCAAGTTGACTGCCGATGGAGAAGGCGCGCTAAAGTTGAAGAAAACCAATGCGGAGTTGGTTGCTGCTTTATCTGAAAGGGATCATGAATTGGATATGATGAAGCAGGCACACCATACACTACAGTCAAAGTTGATGCAGTCCGAAAATGATCATTCTATTGTACAGGTAAGATGATGTATTATGCAGCGAATATTCTTGTAGCAACAGCATGTTGCGCCGGAAGCGAATTTTTTTGTGGTTTCGTTTTGCGATTTGTCACTCTTTACAATAAAAGCGATAATAGTTTATAACCTTTCAATGTGCCATTCTCCATGTAATATTTTCGTAATTAATCACTCACAGAACGGCGCGGCTGTATTGTGCCGATTGTGGGAAAATTGTTTAATTGCTGTTTATTATTTAAGACAGACTTCGTGTTGTACCTCTAAAGATCTTTTACTTACAGTTTTTGTTAAGTTATTCTGTAGATACTGCATGGCACACCCGTAATTTTGGCGAAACTTTCGCTGTTGTGTTGGCACAACAGCAAAAGAAAAGATGAAATTTTTATCGGTATTAAATTATGCTTTGGAAAATTGCTTTTTATAGTGCATTTGTTCTTTTGGTACTTTTATACCGCATTTTGTTGACTTGAAAGATTTTCTTGATTGTTTTTGAATTTTTTTTATGAAGTGGTTAGTTGATGGATTGTTGATACTTGCAGAATGTTATGGTGAAGGTTATAGATAATGATCATTTTATTATTCGCATTGCTCGATATGTTTATTCATTGTTCGTGATACTAACTGTAAGTACTGTAATTCAGTGTTTGATTATTTTATGCATCGCAGGTGAATGTCACTTCGTTGGAATCAGAGAAAGCCCAGCTGATCTCCAAATTGGATTGGTCAGTTCGGGAAACCGATCGCCTGAAACAAACTATCGCCACAATGCAGACGGAAAATCAAGGACTGCAGGATGACCTAAGCCAACTGGAAAAAGACATGGCCATGGTTAAGGTTGAGCTGACCGATTGGAAAAATAAATACCAGGCCGAGGTGGAAAGCCACCGTAAGAGCGTTTATGATCTGAGCAGTCGTTCCCAGGATAAAGTTTCCGCTGAGGAGAACTACCATAATCAAATCCGGCAGATTGAACGGAAGTTAGCCGAGGAAGCAGCCGCCCGTAAGGCAGCGGAATTATCCAAACAAGAGTTACAGCGACGCAGTTCGGTGCAAGATGTGGATCTGCGTCAGATGAAGATGCAGATGGAACAAGTGGAAAATCAGTTCAAAAACGAGATTGAGAAAGTGAAGAATCTGACTATTCAGGTGGAACAGGAAACTCAGAAGCGCACAGTATTACAGAATGAATTCCGTACGCTTAGCCAGCAGCACGCTGTGCTAAAAAATCGGGAAAAACAGTTAGAAACGGTAAGTATTTTTGAAGTTGTACATTGTGCAGTGCTATAAATAGATAGCAGGCTTTGCTTGATATTCAGTTTTGTCCGCGATATTTTACTGGTTTCTTGCTTGTAGATGTTGAATGACATCAAAGATTTGAAACGAACCATGGAGGAACAAATCCATAAAATGAAACAGTAAGTTAACCAACTAGAACGGGTGTATCATATGTTACTGTACGGCACGAGTAATTCGGGATATCGCAATTTGCAGATCGAAAGCGCAGGATGACACTATTATTCGTGATTTGCAAGATCAGTTAGAAGCAGAGCAACATTTTTCGGTAAGTGAAAATCGACACGTGCCCTCTACCTCAACAATTAAACATTACGATAGATACGACTATGAGTATAATGCAGTAGTTGTATATTTGACAGCAAGTTTACATGACAAATGACTTGTTGATTAAATTTATTGGAGTGCAAATTTTGTTGGGTTTTGGCACAGTTCCTCTATAAACAAAATACTCGATCCTTGGAAGAAACTATTGAAGAAAAATCGCGACTAGTGGATGATCTTGAAAAACAGCGCGATTCCTTACGGCATGCCGTTAATCAAGCTAATATCCTTGGAGAATCCGAAGCCCTAGCGCGACGTGTCGCTGAAGACCAAATATCGGAGTATCAGAAAGAGCGAAGCGCCAAGAATGGCGAAATGCATGGAGCTATCGAAAGGTTACAAGAAGATTTAGCAAAAAAGGAAAACACCTTATACCAGCTAAAGGAAACGTATAAGCGGCGCGTTGAAGAACTAATTTATGAGAAGACGCAGCTGGAAAATCGACTGGAAGCCAAGCAAAATGGCTCTAATCAAAACGGATATGCAAATATTGGACCAGACGCCCTCGCTGATTTACAGAAAAAATTGGATGAGGAAACAATTAAAAAGCAACAGGTTAGAGTGGCCAGTATATATCGTTGTGGCTTAACATTCGGTAGTTAAAAGCTCATTCACTCCTTGTATTCTTGCAGGCAATTAATAAATTAGCTGAAGTGATGGCTAATATGATGCCAAATCCCGACCGCGGAAGGAAAATCAGCAAAGTTCATAATAATCAGCGTGAAAAAGAGATGCGCAAACTTCAGCAGGATATGGCCCATGAAAGGCAGAAATACAATGATAGCATTACGGATTTGAACAAACAACTGGATGAACTCCGCGCAAATTTATATGAAGAAAGCCGTCTGCGTGAGAGACTGCAGGTGGAGTTGGACAGTAAAGATGACGAGATCGATCAGCTGAGGAAAAAATTGCAAAATTCCAATTTTGATACAATAAGCCAGAACAGTGGCTCCGGAATTATCGACGAAGAAAACGAAGGTGACGTTGCATACTTACAGTTTATGTAAATTTAAACGATTGGTGTAGCCTTTTTACGCGTTGCTGATCGAGAGCAGCCGAAGTCAAGTAAACTGAAAAAGCTTGTCGAGGTATTTGCCGACTGTATTTATTTAATAGTCTGACATTTTGTCCTCCATTTCTTCCAGATATTCGGTTTGAGGGTTGGTTATCTATCCCTAATCGCCATAATGTTCGCCGACTGGGAATGTGGAAAAAGCAGTATGTCGTCGTCAGTAGTAAGAAGATACTGTTCTACGATTCCGAAACGGATAAAAGAGAAATGAAACCTTCGCTTACATTGGATATGGGGTAAATTTCACAATGGATATGTTACATGGATATTTCACAGTGGAACGCCAGTGGTATTTAATGTATGGTGCTTTTTTAATTAGAAAAATTTTCCATGTTCGAAACGTTTCCAAAACGGATGCGCACCGTGTGGATGACAAATACCTGCCACTTATGTTCCAGCTATTGTACGCCGGCGAAGGAGAAGCTCGAAAGGATGATCGTGATGATCACGCACATTATGCAAACGATCACCATGTACGTTTGCAGTTCTTGATTTAGTTTTTTACCTGTGGCATTTTTTATGGACGATAGGGCATGAATTTGATTATTATGTCTAGTTTTACAATTAGGTAATACATGATGTTGGTGTAAGGAAATTCCACATGGAAATGGTGGTATTGATGCCGTTTTTTTACATTCTGCAGTCATCATCGTTGGTGTCATTTAAAAACCATGAGCTAGTTCCGATCGTATTCCATATGCCGACCACTTGCGAAGTCTGCACAAAACCGCTATGGAATGTCCTGAAGCCTCCTCCCGCTCTCGAGTGCAGACGTATGCTTTGCTCACGTCTATAAGATTATCGTTTTTATGTAACTCCATTTTTTTGTCATTTAGGATGCAAAATAAAGTTTCATCGCGACCATATCGAAATGAAAGAAGGCGATCTCTCCTCCTCACAGTACTGCCCCGTTGCGCCTTGCAAAAGTATGCACGGGTTTTTATTATCGATTTATGCGCGTAATTTGATTATTGTTTACGTTTATTTTCCAGTTAATGTGGATGCGGCAATTGCCAAAGAGATGTTACTTCTCGCCCCTTCTGCCGAGGAGCACGATAAGTGGCTCAAACGTCTTTCAAACAAAATCAAGCAGAAAGGATATAAAGCCAACGAAGCTAATAAAACTTCGCCTAGGTACGACACACAATTACCAGTGCTTTGGAAAAATATTTTCTTAGTTTCGTACCTGATGGACGTTTTTGATCATATGTTTCCGACGCTATAATAATTTAATTATCGATGGCTTTCGGGTTCCCGAAGCGTTTGTTGGCTGAGTAAACCAACAGCTATTTCGTAGTGGTAACAAACACTACTTACAATTTTGAAATTATCGTTTTGATTTTTTTTCGATGCTAATGTATTTGGTGTTTTCAGTGGTGCTTACGATATCCGTGCCTCAGTACGGCAGCCCTTCAAATACACATCGCAGACGAGTTTGAAGGGCGCTTCGCTTCCACATTCAGGAAATTCCGATCCCAGCTTGTTAGCCAGGAGAACGGGTGTCTGATTGAATGGGATGTTTAGACGGTGTAATGTAATTGACTTGATCCTTCCTTCTTCCCGCCTCGAAACCTGTGCCTTTTGAGTTTGGAGATAGTTATTTTAATGTTGCCCAGTTTTAACCATTTGGAATCCTGATCTGTTTTTGGCAATAGACTAATGGCAACGATTTGGCCTGTTCATGTGCTAGTTTGTATAGGAGAAGACACACAATGTTCTTTCAGAAGTGCTCAGTAACTGGGCGTGAAGTTGGTTGTTTTTATATTGCTTTGAATGAGTTGCTTTTTACTGTTGATTTGAATGTGTTAATCTGCTCAGCTGCGTTATGTTGGTTTTATAAACGAACCTTATTACCGTGTCCCGTTGTCAGAATTAAGTAAAAAAAAGTTTCCTGCTATCATCGGACACAGTGATCGCGTAACAGCATCCGTAAATCCGAGTTTGGACATGTCCTGCATGAACCATTGTATGCAACAAATTCCAACATTTATAAGATAATCAAGTACTTATACAAGTACAAGGAACAGAAGCAAAATTATATTAATTAATTCGCCTGTAAAAAGATATTAGCTGTCAATTCTGAAGTCGAAACTGTAACAATCAAATCAGTAAAGAACCACAGCGGACTGAAAAGAAGGGTTATCATTCACAGGTAATAAAAATGACTGCGGCGGCAGTCGTAATAAACACCGATATGCCAGGCTAGTTGAGGAATGACGGATCTCCGTATCAGTTGAGTCGAACATTTTTTCCCATAACGCCTTCCCTTTTCCATTTCTCGAATCTCTCCCCTTCTGGAGAGAGAACAACCGTTTTGAAAGAGGACGGCTGCCTGAAAATTGAATGACACCATGTTGAATAAATTCCACTCAATTGTTATCTCACTTATAGACGAGTACAGAAATAAACAATACAGGTTTTACATCTACCAGAGATCACTAAGAAAATATCCGAGATAATTGAAAGATTATGGATGTTCAACATTTTAAGTTTTAACTCTAAAATAAAAAACCAAAATACCGTTCTGTACCTGTACACTGCATTGTGGACCCAAAAAATAAACAAAAACAAATAAGATTTTCAACATTATACAGTTTCCGTAAAAGAAACACAGTAAAGTATGAACAGACTAAAAATAAACCATCAAGTTTTGCTGCTTTTCAACAGTTCCCAAGACACAAGCAGCATTACCACGCTGAATTTCTACACGCTAACGCTGTAACAGACACTGCTTTGCGCGAATATCCCCAGTCTGCTCTCTGATGCGTCTAGCCAGCTCATCAATAAAGTCCATGGTTCGAGGACCGCAGCTTCCACATTGTTCGGATTTGTTCCTAACGCGACTGATTGAAATATATACTGATCAGCCGACTCAGCATACCGTATTTTTCGAATTAGAAGCCCTAGGATTCTAAATTTTCAAAGGTGCCCGGGGAGAGGCTTATACCGCAGAGGAGGGGGAGGCTTTTAAATTTTCGAAGCCTTTGTACTAGCGTTATTGCTATAGTACACCGTTTATGAAGGGAAACCTCTAATGCGGAGGAGGCTACTAAATTTTCGAACTAAAGTGGGGGAGGCTTATACGACAGAGGAGGCCTCAATTTTGAAGAAGGCGGCACTTGCTCCACTTCCGGTGTTCGGTCCCTTTTGCTGCACCCCCAGCATGATCGGATGTCTGACCAATATAAGCCTGTGCAAACGTATCTGCCACAGCTGTAACGTCCCACACCAACGTTTTGCCTTTTCCACGGATAACGATTTAATCCATCCCGTCGCTTACCGTTCTTTCGATCTAGACCCATAGGCTCACTGATAGATGATATATTCGCTGGTCCGATCGCTCTTTGCATAGTATCATTCACATGTTCGTGTCGAGGAATTCTTCCTTTCTTTTTGAAGGGTAGTCCGTGCCGACCAAATTTATCCATCATACTTCCACAAATGCATTTATGTTCACTGCAAACGACAGCACCAAGCGCAACGCAACTGCAGTTCTTACTGTCGCTCCGTCCAAATATACCGAGGCTGGATACAGGCAAAGCAGACACCCAAGCAGCCGATTCTTTCGTGGAGACAGTCAACAAGCAAGCTTTTTCGACAACGTCGGCACCCTCCAGCAAACACTTGATGCTGGCGGACACAATTGCCGTCCGCGCTGACTGTTAGTGACAACAGCGTATATGTATTATATAAGCTCGCTGGTGACAATACATTTCTGGTGCGGGCACTTCACCGCTCTTCTCACAAAAGACCTCCACATACGACTCGATGTCGTTTGCGCCTTCATCAGGTACGATATCGGCAACGAGTGCATTCGTAGCATAACGCGAGGAGAAGTAGGCAGGCAAGCAAATTTCCTCTGCTTTCCGAAATCCTATTCCTACCATCCGGTCGGGCAAGGAAGCCTGTTTCCTACCATCCGGTCGGGCAAGGAAGCAAAGAAGACTGACACCAACATTTCGATGTTAGTAATTTCCTGCGCTTTCTTCCTTATGTATTCGTCAAATTCGTGCAGCTTTTCAGGCCACCTCCACCAAGGCGAACACCTAAAGGTAAACAATAACCCGGGCAACGAAAGGCTACTCTTAAGCAAGTATACCGACTGATGAGCTGGTAACACACCAAGAAGATCGGTCAGTCGCTTGATCTGATCGATCTTGCCATCCAACACTCGCCGTATTGCCCAATCAGTCAGCGGGGCACCCCACAGATCCAGCTAGTCTTCAACCACCCACTGGACACCGGGCGCTACTTCGCTGAACATCCTGAAAAGCTCTTATCTGCTCAACATCCGATTACCAACTTATAAATAGACAGAAATAAATAGATTATTTCTTTAAGTTAATCTGCAGCCCAATCTAACGCGACGCGCAGTCAGCTATGTTCCTGAAGCCCGACAATACAGATTCCACATCACCTCCCATTTGTCGGGTCATCAAAATACCACAAACTGAATAACGGCCGCACTGAGAGCTCATTTGTACAAAAGGAAAACAATAACAGCTTCAACGGATCTCCCTGTTGAATTCCATGGGCAGAGGAAATTAAGTTTTCACCGCAGAACAACGAAGATGAACAACCATACGCGGCATAATACTGGGGGATTACTTCCGCTATTTTCTTCAACATGTCCTTCTGCACGGCATCGAATGCGTTGGCGAAGTCTATTCTGCACGGCATTGAATGCGTTGACGAAATCTATTTTCAGAAGTACTTTAATTTCATCAGTTTCTTTGTCCAACAATTTCCGAGCAGAATTCACTACCACTTCAGCGCCACCGCGAGTTCTGTATTCTGTAGCCCAGCTGAACAAGACGAAAATAGCTCACCCATCTGTTCGTAGATTCGCCTTCCAGTCAGCTTACCGAACAAACGTTTTCACGTACAACCATACGGTATTGGGCTATTCTATCGGACTTGTTCGTCAATGGCAATAAGTAATATCCCTCCAAAAACACTTTCCTGGTAGCAACTGGTATATTCCCCGCAAGAACCAATTTAGCCATTTTGCAATAGCCGATAAGAGATGTGTACTTGGACCCCCTGGCCCGCTTAGCATGTCTTTGATAGGCTGTGGCCGTAGACCGTCAGGGCCAGCTGAAGAGCCTGCAGGTAAAGACTTGACAGCACACAGAATATCGTCAACAGAAACATCGTGTGTTATGGAGGAACGTCAAGGCCGTTGTATCCAGATCCGCTGGTGGATCTGGATGTTCATCTTTCAGCGCCCTTAAAATTTCTTCGGAAAGTTCAGCAATGGTGTCTTCGGGGGTGAGTATCTTGACGGCTCTACCAATGTCTCCATCCTGAAGCTTCGCGTCAACGGCTTTTCGGAAAACTTCGTCAGATGACCTACAAGCTGCTTTTTGTGCATCCAGTAGTTTGCCAGTCAAACTGGTTTTGACAGCGCTCGCTAGGAAAGGGCCTCTTCCAGATTTCCCAGTAGGAGCGTGCAGATTGTCGAATGCAAACAAAAGTAACCCAGACCAAGAGTCTTCTTCGTTCCGTGCACATACGTCCTCCACAATCTTCTTGTACACTTCGGCGCATGCTCGTCTGGCTCTTGTTATGATGTCATTTGTATGATGTCATCGGGAATGCCTTCACGCCCGTAGGCGTGTTCTTCCCATGAGTTTTGATTGCATAACCTGTTGTTTAGGTTTTGCTATCTTTTTTGAAGCCTTTGATGTTTGCCATTTGCCGCCAATATAAGCGCGACTGCATCGCGAGTTTTAGGAGTTGCTTTTTAGTTGAGAGTTTTAAGTCGAGAGAGTCACCAATAAAGTCCATCGCAGTACACACTGCAAGAGTCCCTTTCCCCTTGTAACACTCTCTCTGGGATGCGTCGAAGAATGGCATGCTGCCTCCGCCCCGTTAATATCCGCTCTTCAAGAAACTGCAGCAGAAGGCCAATGGCCTGCGTTGGCAGATGCAGATCTTCGCTCCAGCAATTCGACAAACTCCAAAATTTCTGTGCCACTTAATACCGTGATTTGTGATATTAAGAGATTTCCCACATAGATCACAAATAAATGCCATGTCTCACATTTGTTTTTTTTGTAAGCTTGTGCAGTAGAAACAAGAAAATGTAAGACTTTCATACTATAAAACAACTCGTTGAAAAAAGAGGTTACTCACCCAAAAGATTTGAAAAATTCAGCCTTGGCTTCTTCGGCGGACTCCACGGATTCCAGAGATTCCCATGTGCATTCCTCGAAAGGAAACCCTACCCACTTAATCAAGAATGTCTCCTTTCCCAACGATAGCGCAGCACCAATAATACGCTCCACTTCGTAATACTTGACAGCCTTTTTTCGAGACTTCTTTTCGGGCGCTGGAGGAGGATCCGCGGCAACCAGATTCTCAGCCGACGATCCTCGTGGAATCTGCTGTCGTGTGGGGAAATTTTCTCCATTCGGTGGTCGGCCCCGTTTACGTTTCGGAGCACTGTAGTAAACGCACAACGTCTGTTAAGGCATAATCGACAAAGACAACTTTTATCCTACCAAGAACTATTAGATGAGATAACATTTATTAAATATTTTCAAGCTCATACATATTTACTGACGGCACTATAAAATTTACGAAAAATAGCGTTGTAAACTTGTACACCAAGAAAACTGCAATGAAATGAATGAATCAAATAAACCAAGAAAACTTCAATAATCAAATTTTTTAGGAACAAATCTAAGTTACTATATACGGGCTTTACGACCTACAACGAAGTTACAACGATAATAATCTCAACTTTATTGCCATTTGAAATGCCAATAAAGTTGAGATTATTATCGTTGTTGAAAAAAAAAAGTTGAAATGCCGCATTTCAACTTTTTTTGTGTAACGCCGTTATCTAAAGCTTTTACAGAATGCAAAACGGTAAAGGCTCCCACAGCTTTACCTCGGAGGATTCGAAGATGTCGTGGCTCTCCTCTTAGCAGGCTTTGCGGCTGCATCTTCATCGTTCCTCCGTTTCTTGGCAGAGCGTTTTCGCTTGGCAGCCTTCTCAACCACACTCCTCATGGTTTCGTCATCCAGCATCCCAATTTCCTTCAAAAACCCCACCACGTCATCCATCGTGTGTATGACGGATTTCGCTGTCAAACGCAGCGATTCGCCATCCGTCAACCCCGCCGATGTTGAAGGCACTTCATCGGTCAGAGTCGGCGACGGGACACTGGAATAATACTGCGCGATGAGGGTGCGTCCAGGGGCGCCCCCCTGGTCGTCGCCCTGAACGGTCTCAACATGATTATCCTCGGCTTGCGTTTCGTCTGTTTCATGCAGAAAACGCACACAATCCAGCAAACTGGGTTCGATGTCTGTGGACAGGCGGGAAAATGCAATGATCTCGTTCGTGTGATCAATCTGTAACTGCCAGGACTCCGTTGGGCCACTGTACAGCAGACCAGCCAGAAATTCGAATGTCAGTGGTGTGTTCTTGGGCAGTTTGGCTTTGCGCCAGTGATCGGGATCCTTGTGTTTCCGCTGCCGTTTGGGCTTGGTCGAAGGTTCGCCAGTTTCGTGAGAAACACATGCTTCTGCCGCAGGTTCGGAATCCATCAGAAAGGAGAGCAGGACCACAAAGACAGTTGTTCGTTTTGACAGCGAATGAAACAGATCACAAGAGAAAAGACAAAGTCAGCAGTTTGCTCGCCAGTGGCGCGTGTAGCATATCAACCATACTCCTTATCGCCTGCCACAGCTAATTCCAATATCAAACCAAAATGACTACAGTAATGCAAAACTGAGAGCTGAGAACCGCATAATTCGGGAAAACCTCCAAAACTTGACACGAACAACACGCAGTCTCACAACCAACAACAAACTTCAAGCTTCAACCAGCAGCAAAAACTTTAGCGCTGTAAAGAACGCTATGATCGACTCGGCTAATGCCTGGTCGGGCTGGTAACTGTAGGACATTTACTGTAACTGGCGCTCGCGGTAGTTTGCCGTTTACCCTCAGGAAAACTGGAAACACGAATACTACGAAAACTAGTAAATCAAGGTACTATAATAATTATCTTCTCTGCCCGCTGCCCACTCTGTGACCTTCATATGCAAGGATCTTAAAATGATGATTACGGCTTTCAGATTTCTTTATTTTCTGTACTTACTTATAATATCGTATTGACAATTTATAAGATCTTGTATCAGATATTTGTTATCCCTTACTTGTTACGAAGTAACAACTGCATCAGATATACAAAGTATGTAAATTAGGTCGGTAAAAAATAAGTACAATAATATTTTTTATAGAGTGCAACGATATCCGGACGAAGTACTACCAAGCCTTTAAAACTACAATTTACAACAACACTAATGATTACCTCTTGCAGTAATACGCCTGCTTCACAATCCTACCCCTAGGCTCTCACCATAACAGATGACAGGTGGGGTTATTTTGTAAAACGAACGAAATCATGATGCAAATCGAGCCCTCATGAAACTGCACTGAGAAAATAAAGTTACATGTATAAATACATAAAATGCTGCTCGACCAAAAGGATAAGACGTATGGTTAATCACAAATGCATCCGATCACGTGCTGTTGTGAATGATATGTTCCATTCTCATTTCAGTTCTCAGTTTGGTCCACATCCACCTGACTCCAGTCTTCCTCATCACTGTCCTCCGCCTGCAGCGGTGGTGCCCGTTCCAGCTGCAGAGAAGGGTCGAAAGCCTGCCCGCTAGCCAGATCCCGACATTTACTCAATAGGTCATAGTTAACCCGATCATTCACAATTGAATCATGTTTATATTCCGGATGCTGGTCAACGAAATCTCTCATCCATCGCGCGGCTGTCTTTAGCTCGCCTATAAGTAAATCCACCCTCTCAAAATACACATTATAAGGTTTCAGTAGTTTCCTTAATTACTAAAAATGAATTCCTAAATTTCTTTCCGTCATAGTGTTTACTAATAAACCAAAAAAAGTAGTAAGTGCTTTATGGTGTTCAAATAATTACTGTACAACAAGATAGCGTTAATTCATATGAGCCGGCCGCCGGCGTATGCCATCATACTGACCGGAAGCTCTCCTGCGGATGAAACGAAGGTAAGTCCGCAGCTTAGTATGTGTCTCAACACTCAGTTCCACACTTTTCAGATAATCCTTGATCAATGGCAGCAATCCAGGGAAATGGCCTTTTTTCCCATTGATAATATGGTTGATAGACATTTGGCTATATTCTTTTTTGAGAAACTTGAAGTATTTCGTGTAGAAAGGCGGTGTTGTAGGAGAATTTTCTACAGATTGGTAGCCAGTTGGTAGCTTATTAGTCAAACATTGCACCAGGTTTAAAATTCAGAAAAGCATTAATCTGACTGAGTACGCGTAAGGTTTTCAAACAAAATTATGACAGCACGTACCTTGGAAAATATCCCTTCGGAAATAGAACTGGCCATTCCGAACGGCATCCATCTTTTGGGCTTCTTTGATGTTCTCCTCCACTTTGGACATAGGTATGAGCAAATTCAGATCGAAGGTTAGGATTACGCGAGTAAGAAGAACAATGAAGATAACGAATGCGGCATTCTCGAAGTCGGTCAACTGGACTTCCATGGGGCGGAATTCCACGCGGCAACCGATGGGACTGTCCGGTGGAGGCGGCTTGAAGCGCATCGACTGCCAGTTACTTGACTGGATTCCCTGTTAACAATAATATTAACACAATTAACCTGATAGAACGTGTTAGAGTTATACTTACTGTGTCTTTGCTAATTCTCGATAACATAAATCACTTTTATACCCGCGTCAAATTATACAGAATTCTCTTAATATATACCTTGCCCACGTTTATCCAGAAGCTACGTACGTAAATTATGCTAAAGAACTTATCACCACGCATAAAGCTGAAAAGCAGTGGAACAACATGGTTGTATTTATCTACTGAATCCGTTATTTGGCCAAGCCTTACCTCAAAATGATCTGAATCCTTCTCGTCATCTTGATGGAGATTCTCTTTTAGAATCAATACGGGATCGCGAATAAATAAATGCGCTACATGGCGTGCCAATGGAACATCCACTCCTAATCATACGAGTACATGAATATAGCACTTGAACAAATAGGGTAAGTAATGGTTGAATAAAATAACAGTAAACTGCAATTTTTTTTCGTGACTTCCTCTTAACCTACCGGCATCCAGCATGATTTTGAGAAGTTCTTCGTCCACTACGAGATCCACGTCATTGTACAATGAACCGGCGTCAGAAAGGTAAGAATCCACCGATCCATACCGCGCTTTTGGGATAACATGCCGGCTTTCTTGTAACGGCTACAAAAAGGACCAAACGAGCCGATATCAGGTTTGCAAATTAGTTTAATTGGCCTTTACTTTTTATGCATAACAGCATAAGCACTAAGTGATTCCACAATATTCATTTATCTGGCTCGCAAAAAAACAAATCCTCAACTCTGCACGTGGTTTTAATTACGTGGTTACCCTGTTAACCAAACTATAACAGTTTCTTAAATTAATTAACAGCAGCACAGAGTAAATACGTAATTCTGAAACATTAAGATGTTTAAAGTTGGAAGTGAAACAATTTCGAGTTACACTTGGCATACTTTAAGACCACGTTCCTCCTCTGTCCTGTCATCCAGACTCTGAGATTCTATTCCCCAACGACAATCCGTCTGGACTAAGTATCCTTTATATATCGGCGCCGCCGCTGTCATGGCCAACTGCAACAGCAACATTCAGTCTTGGAACACCCCCATAAGTCATTATCATCACATAATGCAAGCAGATGTATGCACGTATCATGCGGAGTGGTTTTATACGTAAATGACTCAAATAACGACGGACCAGAATGGGACACAAAGGGATCAACTGATCATAAAGTCGCCGGCCTTCTTCCGTATTCCTTGCTTGAAATGTTGCCTGCAAATTGGCGCAAGCCGTATCAGGATAAAGCACGATAACTGGAAAACTAATAGTAACTACCTTGACCAGCAAGCGTTACAACATATGCAAATAACACACCATCAGAATGTATTACAGCTAATGGCGAATAGATTAAAGAGCAGAAAATCTGAGTTCGATGTGTTTCGCCGCATTTTACCTGCAGGCAGCAACATCCAGCTCCAAATCCGCCGCAATCCATGTATACATGATTTTCTGCTCGTTGAGCAAGATCGTTTCCTGTTGTATCCAGTCCAAACAAATCATCCATGAAAGGCTGTGGCGTATTTTTATCCACGAAAACTACCATAATTACGTGACTTACGTCAAATCAACCGCAAACTACTCGAGTAGGGATTTTCAAATGCCGACTTACTTGGAACATTGATCACCGGCTTGGAGCCGCGTCGTTGCACCATGTTTCGGGCCATTGTCCTAAAAATTACCAAAAAATTGTTAGCCAAGTAAGTTTGAAGAAACGCAATCTGTATCGGATTACGGAAGGCTTGCAAAAGAGGTATAAAGTAAACTACAAACATAAACCATAAAAAACTGTGTAAAATATTAAACAAACCTACTGCACAGAATAAAACAGCAAATACATATAGCTAAGCGGACCACAAGAATGGTAAATTACATAAATCTGGGATGATCAGGAAATACGCATTCGTCCGGGAAGAACAACGACCGCAAGAAGCTCTTGGTGTCCAGTGGTGTGCATCTGGATGCCGGAAAGGTGAAATCCGGACAGCCATTCCTAAAACACGATTCTGCAATTTACTTTTATAATAATGAAAAACATATTACTACGATAAGAACATACGTAATTTTGCACGAAAATGCTGTAAATTAAGATTTGCGAAATAAGCGTAAATAATTCAAAAATATCCACAAAAAACCCGAAGCAAGAAAAACTATTTTATTTCATGAATGAACCACTAAATTCTCACTCAAACAACGAACTGAATCCATGAACAACTGACCGTGGAAAGTTGGTCAATGTCATGACGAAATCATCTTCCTTCATGACAGCATTCGCTTCACTGCGCCGCACACGCATATTGTCCTCGACTTTGGAGAAGCACTCCAGATCCGACGTGTTGGGCGTTCCGGGAGCACTCTGTAAAAGCAGAATGTTTATTACTTACAGAATTGCGTGTGTGACTATTTAATCTGTTGCCGAGAAGCGTCAATATCTCACAGGCAAAAATATATGCAGGCAAGCCAACCAAAGAAACGCGAATTGCGATAACATCTCTTCCGGCTACAGTTTGTGTGTGTGGCAAACAAACAAACTAATTGATTCCAGCAAATACGACAGCAACAAAAAAACAGTTGCTAAAAAATTTCGAATGTTGACGCATCACAAAAACATAACTACAAATACCGGAGTAATTAAAACTCAGGTCACGTTATATATTAATTTTTAGTACGATGTCCGGATGGAACAGCAAATAATTAGTGTTCCTCCCATTCATTCTTAAAGCTAAAATTCGGGAAGCAAGCAGACTATCTTGAACATATTTACCTCGATCATAAAATTCCCATACTCCGGTCTCCATAATGCTGATAGTAAATCTTCTTCACTGAAAACAAAAATAGTAAATGATGGCTTATGGTGTGATACCTGTCTGCGCATAATGTGACATGCCGTTTAAATACATCATACGGCCATATATGACTGATAAATCTATTTGTCCCTACATTAAAATTGGCGCTCGTTATTACCCCTTTTTTATGGCTTCATTTTCTGGCTGCATCAGTTTTGGCAAAACTTCAGTGGCGACCAGCGCTAGCTGGGCCTTCTTATGCTCGTTATCGAAATGAACCAGCATGTACTCAATCTATAAAAACCAAAAAAAATCAATCACGACCATATGGCCAAATTAAAGCTGCAACTGTTGTACAGGCCATGGTTATGGGCAACGTATGGCAAAAATGTAAATGCGTTCAAAGGTAGGGAGCCGCTCAGTTTTTTTAAAAACGAGTTTTCAGTACTTACCTCATCGCCCCATTTGAACTCATCGTTTTCCCGTTCCTTAAGCTTTTTATACAGATTAATAAACTGCAGAATTCCATGCTTTTTCACGTAATCCCGGTAACGCTGTGTTTCCTCCCAGCTGAGAGCGCTGCCTTTAGTTAACAACCCCATGATGAATATTACCGCATGTGGTAGACGAATTCTGCAACATCGTAAATGCAGACGAATCCTCGCAAAAACATAAGGCAATAAATTATCTACAGGTACGAGTACGTAGTATGCAACGTGTTCCAATGCTTTGTCAACACTGCATTTTATCGGTTTTAACGAAACATAAAAATCGAATACTCAAGACTGCAGTTCCACTTATTGTCTTGTTACAACTTGATCGAATGGATAATATTTTGAAATACCTAACATATGTTAAATCTAACCCATTTTTGAGGAAACGAAAATCACCAGATCAGTGAATAAAATCCTTTAAATATAAAAAACCTCGTCACATAAAACATCTACTACGTAGTGTACTTTACTAGTATTATACCACAGTTAACAGTACAACCATAATCCATAATTTACACTCAGTTTACGTACGTTTAGAAATAGTTTTAAAGTTTAATGACAATTCAATCAAGAATGATAAACACTGTCAATCGCAACAGTACGATTAAAACCGCGCAAGTACTTGTACATTCTCAAGTTTCGCTTTTCGCTGCAACGAATCACGAATGCAGCTTGAATAAATTATAACTAAAGACACTTACCGTCAAATAGTTCATCCGCCAGGTAACTAGTTTTCAGAGAATAGCTTCCAAAGATGTTGGATAAATATCGAAATCGTACGTTCTGGTTCCAGTTTATAGATGCAAAGGTTTCGCTCCGCGATGGAATGAAAATTTCTGCTCGGGAACAGATTTCGGATGCTCGACAATTAAGCGATTCCCCACAATACGAAATACCAGTAATTGATCTGTTGTTTGTGGGAATCCAGAGATAACCACAGGTGCTTATGCAAATACGAATGGATATCAAAAACTCAGCAGTAGTTCAATACTCGTATCACTAAAACAAACTATTCGGCTAAACGTTTTGCCTTCTTGTACTGCGCACATCCGTTCTGGCAATAAGACAGCGCCATTGCATCGGTTTCTAGGAATATGGGGAAAATACTCTCATACCGGCGTTTGTTATTACTCTTAAAACCAACGCCAATCATGTCTCGTACTGTAGTTAAAAACTATCACAACATAGGGTTGTTTCAGGACACACACTTGAAGTACTTAAAAATACCCGGCCAAAAGCTCGCACTGGCACTACGTATTAAAATAATGTCACTGTGCTGCGCGAATGGTGCAACGGCCGCATCAGCTGTTGAACTTGACTTTGACACCGGTTCATCTGATGCAGCCGCCGCCAGAAGGCGAATGAGATATGTACAGATACATGTACCAAACACCGAAAAATTCTACATAAAGTATAAAAGTTAATTATAATAATAATCATGCGTTTGTATAATTATTATTTTCGTAATACCAGAGAAACTGGTCAGAACACCTAATAGAAAAATAGACTTATAATTTCTGCGGCCCGTTTATGGCGCAATCTTGAGGTAGCTCATGTATTACTATTAACGATATTTTTCTTTCAAATGCTAAGAGATACCGTACGTAGCAGCCATCGCGGCATCGAAAGATTTATGGTTTATACTTATGGTTCACAGTGCCCACTTCGGTACCGAGTAAAACACATGTTCGAATTTTGGCCTTTAACTAACGTTTAGCTAACATATTTTTACAAATTGTTTTACTCGGGGGTCCACCTCGCACCGGAATCGGAGATAAGAAGCATCAATCAGTGATCGTACTAGCCTCTTACAATCTCTACATGCATTTTCTTTTTCCCGAATCATTGTGTGAAATAATGAAATTAACTTTGCGACACAAAAACACAGCTGATAAATGAAAATCGTGTACCGGTAGCGAGCAATGTATCGGTACAGGTACGTACTGCGGTAACTTTTACACAAAATCCTACGCAGAAGACAACCATTTACTGTACATCCTGATTATAGAAATGCGATTCTGAACACCAGTGGAGCGGAGTTGCTTCCACTTTTCAAATCTTTCTCCTTCGGATGATAAAATCACTCTAGTATGGCATGAGGGAGTTCTAAAGAAAATAAAGTTAAAATTAGCGAAAACCTAGAGAACTTTTCCGCTGTTTATTGTGTTGGCTTATCATTTAATACGCGCAGCGTCTGTAGCTGCTTGCTCGGTGGTAAGCATTAATAAGCGGTTAAGTAAATTTTACCCGTAGGTAGCGAAAAACATCTCTTTCGCCCTATCAGCGTTCCATAAGGCGGTTTCCGGTTCCCACGTACAACAATCCATAGGCCAGCCCATCCATTTAATAAGGAAAGATCGATAGCCGCAGACTGCCGACGCACCAATAATCCGCTCGACCTCGTAATATTGTCCACTTTCGTTGACCACGCGTGGCCCGGGACCGATCAGTTTGTTGTCCGTATCCAGTATCCCGTAAATTTTTAATCGCTTGCGAGCGATTTTTGTACCATGTGGAAAATTATTTTTACCCTTTTCCTTCCTGTCTAATGGCTGGTCAGTTATCAGCCGACCTCGTTGTCGTGCCGGAAATTTGTCTTCCTCTGCTTTACGGTGTCTCCTCATTCTGCAGTAATACAACTGGTTATAAGTTAATAGTTAAGCATGTTGTGCAGTTGCATTTATAGGATTCAAGCTTTATACTTTTTATATATGCTGATCCTACTTACCGTATCGCTGACCGAAAACGCTCTGGGTATCCATCAAGAATTAAACGCATGTCCATGTTCGTAACAACAATTTTGCTACTTCATCACATAAAAACGAAATTTTGTGACTTTTCAGTCGTCGCTTTTCGTGCTGACGAGTACTATCAGTCGTACTGGGCGTACGATTGCTGTCCTGTAGCTAGTAACGATAATTCTAAAAACTGAAGCCAGCTGACTGACCACCATGCAACGTCAAATATACATAAACTGCAAGCGATAATGGAGAATAATCGGAAGCAATAATTTATGGATGGAACTGATTTCATCAGATAAACGAAAACTTTTGCCAAAAACAGCGTCTCTGCGAATGAGTTGTATTAGAGAATTCAAAACTCATGCGATACTCGAATGACTGACGTAATAATTATGGCAAACATTTATTACGACAAGAGCAATATCGGTCGAATGCCAGTGTGGATAGCGGATGCTTCTGTATATGACGATTTTGCAATCTATGCCAAAAACTTCAACGTAAACGGGAATCGGCGAACCGCAGTAAACAGACACACGTACATGAACAAATAGCGAGAACAAGAAAGAAGAACACCGGTTCCGTTAAGGATACAATGACGTGCTTTCGATAAAAACTGGTTCTTGCTACTGGTTGCCGACACACCGATACCGGTGGTAATGACCGAAAAATATTAAACTTGTTCTTTTCAGGTGCGAAACATTACAGAATGAAAAATTATAGTGTGAAAATTTCAAAATTAGGTCGTACGAATTGCCGATGGTCAAGTTCACGGTCGTAATCGCCTTATAACAATAACTTGTTACCGCACATGGTCCGCATACAGAACTTTTAGCGAACTAGATCAATTCCATTTCAATCGTGACAAATAAAAAGTGTATTATCGTCATCAGTAATAACCTACCCTACAAGACCGTATGTTTAAATGATAATAAGTTAGCAGGAGTTGCAAGTGCCATACGTAGTCAAAGACTGGTGAAGCAAAGCAAAGCAAATAAGGGCCGGGCGCAAATTTTTGGACCAAATATTTTATAGATGCTTAATTTATTCGTTTATTAAATTTGGACTAATTTTCGCATAAAAAAAAACAAGTAATAAGCATTAAGCAATGTCTGTTGATGGAGCACTGCTGGAACCAGTAAACTGATTTTCCACTGTTTCCACTTGTTGTCCGACATTATGAGCTGTGACTCTTAACTGTGTATTCACTGCGCTGAGAATATCGAGCTGTTGTTGTTTTTGTAGAGCAGTCCTATGAGCTAGTATCAGTGCCGGTTGATTTTCAGAATTAAAGACCAGTTTTATTCGAAGTTTTTGGAAACACCAGAGGAGCATTTCTTGACAAAGCTGTTGCACAAATTCCTGCTTCCTAACGCATGACCTTAACTCCAACCAATCAGTCAAATTTTAGTTGTCCACAGCTTCTGAGTAAAAACTTGTTTGCCGAAAATTAAACCACAAACGCAGGTAAACAAAACAAAAAAGAGATATGCTGTAATTACGGCTGTCAAGCAGTATGACAAAAATTGGCCAGGACGTTGCCACCCACTTGTCCTGTGGCAAAGTTCTCCGACACGCCCGGTGCCGCGGTGGCCATCCCACCCGGACTCAACACCAGATTCCGCATACAGCCCACATACTGCTTCCTGATCACCTTTCCCATGTTGCCCACGCTGGCCGGAAGAGAACCGAGGTAAATGGGCGTGTCGGTGTCGGCAGCGGTCACACCCGTCGGACCACGATTGTCGCTCGTGTAGTTGTCATCGACACTCAGCATTGCCATAAATTTCGATTTGGAAGCTACATAAAAATCAAAGCTTGCAATAATTATTGCTTCAGTTTATTCACGAACGGGTAATAACTGTATCTTAAGAAACCAGCCGGCATTTGTTGGATTATGGATGAAACTGACCTTTTATAGTATGCCATTCGCCATCGCATATAAAGAAACGAGATGGAAGTGTGACTGCAAAACACCCAAAACTTCGTCATGCGTGGCAGTTTGACCTTGCATAAATACAGTACGCTTACCGTTAACATGGGTAGGTCCGGCGCCGTTGTCAAAGCTGAAATCCACCGTTCCATCGATTAACTGGATGGCCAAGTAATCGCGCCGTTTTTTGACGGTACCAACAGCCAAGATTACACCGTTGTTAGAACGAGGTTTAATTTCGATGGCAATATCCAGATCTTTGTTCACCACGAATTTGTCACCTATAAAATTAGACAAACCTTAAAAAAGTTAAAAATGTATAAAATATCTATATGTATACATATGTATTAAAAATTTCGAATCGCTGACGGGGAGCTATATTACAGACGTGCGTAAATTCAAACTGCTCACATACAGAGTAAGTACATCCATCGGTACGAAGTTGAGTTACATTACACTACGATTCAAGTCATTCAACATAATTTTTGTGCACAATCCCGTGCTAAGTTACTGCTAACCCTGACGAAGTGAGATTTTCTAATTCCTGCTAAAAGTAAAAAAAAGCCTGTGTTTTGTTACATACGTAAGGCAATATAGCCACCGCTGGCTGGAAAGAATGCTCCTGGTTCTGTGCGCTCGCTGCAAGGAGTCACAGCCACCGTGGCGGAAGGCGCCGACAAGGGTACACCGTTCATGCGTAAATTTCGCAGGCACCCATTGAACGGCAGCAAGACACTTTCCAAATTCTTCGATGCATTTCGCTTGCCATTCATTCCACCAAAGTACAGGGGGAACTTGGTGTTCAGGAATACAGTTGTGCCGGGACTCTCACTGGATGCCACTTCCTCATCATCCACGAGGAGTCGTGCGGCTTTGTTCTGTTTGACGGCTTTAACACTGTGCCATTTACCATCGTTATACCTGAAAATAACCCGGTATATGCACCACCCCAGAAAACTATTCTGCGTAACGAAATGTAGTTCATGACCTTTTTTTAAACGTATAATTATGCTTTTGCACGGTATTATAAGGTACCTTTTTCGACTGCGAGCTATGGCCGAGCCCGCTCCCGGATTGAATGAATATACCAGATATCCGTCCTTCATGTACAGCGCTAAGAAATCAATCGGGTTGGCTTTCTGATCGTCAACATACAGAATAACACCATCCGAGCCCCTCGTCATCAGTTCAACAGAAAATTCGCTATCTTCCATAAACTTGGACGGTGTCGAGGAGAATTCCTGTCGTGATTCTGGTCGACTGCCAAACTGTAGCGCAGCAGAAGTGACGGAACCAACTAAAGTACACACAAAAATGGTTGCACCGTTACTTAAAATTCAGAGTGCGGTTATTCAGATAAATCAGTGAAAAAGATGCATCTTTTTCACTGTGTCCAATGCAGTACAGTTCAGCTTAATTACTAAGTTACCATCTGGAATTTCGGGCAAAACACATCGTTCTAGGACCGGACCGGCGTAAGCCGGTGTGGTTTCCGGCTCGGGAGCTGTAACTGCCGGTGCTGTGACGGTGACAACGGTGACAGGATGAGGATGGACTGGAGCATCGGTTATAACCACCGGCATGCCGACCGGCGTAGTAGAAGCAGATGTTAGCGCCGTTGACGTTGACATCGTTGTCGTAGTTGTCGATGAGGTTTCTAGTTGATTATGGAAAGGTCCTAACATAACCCACCGGGTATTAAAAGCAAAAGCGCGTCATGAAAAAAATAGTCTTTTTACATATTCCTCTCGGTAGCAGTTTAATAAACAATCAAAGTCGGTTACTGAAGAAATATGTTCAGTTATTACAAATATGTGACATATTTTACATTATGTTACATAAAATTAATATGTTACAGTTCCTGCACTCAGTGAACTAAGTTGTAGAAACCGAACGTATTCTGTAAGGTTACTGCAACATCGTGGAACACGACCACTGGAAACCATGTTGTATGTAACGTGCATAAAATGCAACCAGAATTTGAGTTACAAAAATTTATATTGCAAATTTCTCTAAATTTTCAGTTTTATAACAACTCTAACCTTTTCACTTTTTAATTCAGATAATAGCTTTTCGAACGTTCTTCACTTACCCAGTGTTGCTTGGGTAGGTTGTGGTGGCAGCGTTGGTGGTGTCACTCCTGGCTTGAAATCCACCATGCAGCTAGCGAATGACGCTCCCGGTTTATCCTGACTGATAGCGAAATTCTGCACTACATCATTAATCACGACATCCCCAATACATCCATCAAAGCTTCGCGTTTTCGGCATAGCGTCGCTCTCTTTGACAATCCCGGCTGGGATACCGCCGAAGAACAACGGTTTCGATGTGGCCAGATTGTCCACGCGACCGACATTGCTCTGCACGGACTCAAAATCATCAATCATCAGCTTCAACCGATTGGTTTCTTTCATGGCCGATACGTAATGCCACTCGCCATTCCAGTAGCCGGTTAGTTCAGTTTCAACGGAAGTGGTTTGACCTTTGCCGTCGTCGGAGGCAAAAACGATGCGACCTTCCCGCAAGGATAAACTAAGAATCTGCGAAACATCCTCGTTGGATGTGAAAAAGAGGAGTCCGTCTGGTTGGGCGGTACGGAATTTCAGGGTGATGTGGAAGTGATCCTTGACGCTAACCGATGGCATGGCCAAATAACCGGGAGCCCCGCCTTCGAAGCTGACGCCACGGCGGATCTAAGCAAAATGAATTACATCTAAAAACCTTCAATACTTTCTTTCTGTGTAGGTTTTAAATTAGTTAAAATAAATTTCTTCTAAACACTTATTTTGTTTATAAGTAGGGTTTAAATAAATTTCACTTCCTACCGTTTCTGGGCATCCCAGAATGCTGCCCTTCGATTCTTTCAGTTCGTCTAACTTCACTTGCTTAGCCATGAATTCCAAACTGTTCACACATCCTTCAAACCCAGTAGCTGTTGTTTCACTGCAAAAAACAAAACATTTGACGTCACAAGACCCAGTTGCACTGTTGCAAAAACTTTCGAGTACATTTAGAAACTGCTAAAAGCAGAAACAAACATACTCTTGTCTCGTGAACGATGTGCCACCCAAATACATAAATCGCGTCACTTCCAGTTTATCCTCATGACCGGGCGACATACCATCCGCCACGGAGGCACCATCAATCATCAAACCACCACGCTTACCAAACCTGCAAAATACAACATCTTGACAATAACACAGAAGAAACGGTCCACCGTTTAAGGTTATACCGCTGTGCTTGAATATTGTGGTAATTTCCGTCATTATACTGCTGTTGCGATTTCAACTCCACAACACCAGATCCGAGATTATATTTGAAAACCACGAAGCCATCTCGCAGTTCCAGAGCCAGAAAATCCTCCTGAAAAATTTACTTAGATTTATTAAAAAAAACAAATTAAAAAACAAAGCGTTAATAATAGAGCAAATGCAATATTTGCACCAGAAAAATTCCTTACATTTCCATCGCCCGCTAAATAAAACAAAAGCCCATCCTTAGCGAACGTCTTCATCGCTACAATACAAGACGTCTGGCTGGCCACGTCGGTGCGGGCTTCCATGGCGTAGACGGCGTAACCCGTCCCGTCTAATTTGATGCCACCCTCCACCTGGCCCTTCGATTCAATCAGCTGATTCCGCCCGCCCGCCAACTGCGGTACTGTGGTGGGCCGCTCTGTGTCAAAGGTCATATTGCCCATATTCCACAGCCCCACCGGATCCTCATCGAACGCCACCTGCTCGATGTAGCCGGCAAAGCGTTTATTCCGTACCGGAATTTGTAAGCGGTAGTTCAGTGGCACACCGCCCACGAAGAACGTGGAGTTGGCCTGGTTCAGATTGAATACACTGTTGGCACCCGGCGAAGTGCCGCTCTTGCGCGCGTACCCTTCCGGTTTACCGTTCTGCTGTCGCGGGTAGCGCACGAGAACCGTGGCTGTTTTACCAATTCTGTAAAAAATAAATTTTGCGAAAACAGTGAAAACTGGAAGTTTTTGTGCCATCCGAACTACAAGCATTTTGACATGTAATTTCACTTTTTCCTGCTAATGTTTGCCAGTTCACCAAATGTCTTTTTTTTCGGAACCAACATCCATGACGTTTATTATTATTAATTACCTTATTTTTCTTTATTACTTACTCTTTTTACTTTGATTACGTACCTCTCCACAATGGCCTGGTACCACTGGTTATCGGCCACGTAGCGATCGTCCACGCGGATTGTTGCTGCACCTGATCCCAGATCGTAAACTAACTCCACAAAGCCCTCCATGATTTGCAAGGCCATGTAGTCATCCTACACAAAGCGTCAACATAACGTACGTATTTCCATCATACCATGAAGCACATGCAAAATGTGATCTCGCTGAAATGATTTAACATAATAAGTCCACCTAATTAATACATTTGCGTTTCTTACGGTGACAAAAGTGAAGTCGCGTTTAACGCGTCGCGATGTGCCCATTTCGTTGCCGAGATAGAAGAGCAAACCGTCCCTTTCCACAGTTTTGAAGAACAAGCTGGCATGAGTGTAGGTGGCAGCGCGCGATGATAAATCGCGCGGATTCTTCACTTGCAGAATGTTTTCCCGAGTAAACTGCGATCCAACTTTAATCTATCGTAAAATACATAAATGACTCTATTAAATTTTCAAAATTTCGAAATACCGATAAACCTAAAGGAATCGGTAGTAGTGGCTAAATGCGTTGGAATCTGTCCGATGTAGCTTAATGCGCTGGCAAGAGCGAACCAGTACCCCGCACAAAAATTATATGCGTAATATGTAACTATGTACAGATACGATTTTTGTGTAACGTTTCACATTTGCAACGTACTCTGCTGGCGAGACTTCGTGTCAGTTCAATCTTCTCCTTTAATTCAGCCAATTTGTTGCCCAGCGCGTTGACCTTTGCATCATTCTGGTTCACCATCGTCTCCACTGACCCGATCTGCTGCGTGATCCGATTAATATCCTGGGGAATCTGGACCGCTGCACTCTGGACAATGACCACATCCTGTGCCGAACCGCTGGGCTTATTTTGCTGTCCCACCGCCGTCCCGGCCAGATTCGCGATAATCTCGTCGGCTCGCCGCATCGCCTCATTGGCCTTGTCGATGCCCGCAACCGCGCTGGCTTTGATTGTATTCGCCTGACCACGACTGTCACCTTTCGGTAATTGCCCCATCCCCAATCGAACAGCCGCAATGACCTGCTCGGTTTTTACATGGTCTTCGCGAATGGCCGCACCTTTGTTTTGATTACTCTCCACCTGGCAAAAAATTTGAAGTTAACAACAAAATATGTGCCAAAAAACAATTACTCAATTTTTCATCGGCAAAACTCGAAAACATATATAAAAGATAGTTATCTCGAAAATTTTAAAAACAGGATAAATACAAGATGGTGACCTTTAAAGTATCGTTAAAGCATCTATCGAGTACCTATATTATTATTTTTTATCTTACTTGTCCGCGTAGTTTCAGCGCATCTATTTTAGCCTGATCCGCCTGGCGATTCAGGGTCTCACTCGCACTCTTCGATTCCGGCACAGCTACTTCCAGTGTACTGGTGATGCCGGTGATCTCCGTGGCGAAGATGGTCGCATTGGCCAGCGCGGCTTTACCCTCTTCCACATCGTCCACAATATCGTCGTACACATTCGCCGCTTTCTTGCCGTCGGCTGCGGCGTTGCGTGTCGGATTAAACAAATTATCCACGCGGTTAGCTTCGTTTTCCAGCATGTACACATGTCCTCGGGTGTCGGACAGTGTGCGCCGAGCTTCTTGATGATCCAGACGCATCTGCCGGTTTTGTTGTTCGAGGTCATCGGCTTGTGTTTTGACGCGGGTGCTTAGTCCATCCAAGCCGGCAAAGGCCGTTTCCGCTTCCGTTAAGAACATCTGGGCGCCGGTCTTCTTCGTGGACGAATTGGTGATGGTATCGCGGATGAGAATTTCCAACTGGGTCAAGGCGTTGATGTTGTCGGTAATGTTTTCTTTGATCCGGTCAAGCTTGTCCTGGGTGGTAGCGGCGGTCTCGGTAGCGTTGATAGATAATTTCTCCAGATCGCGCATTTTCGATTGATACTGCGTCACATTGGCCAGCACTGTTTGCGTCTTTTTATCGGTTTCATTGAATTTCGTCTAGAACGAAAATTAGTTCAAATTAATAACGAATCCAAATTAATAACGAATTAATAACGGATATTTCGAGAGGGTTGCAACCTCCATACTACTTTATATTTTCTGTAACTGTATGCACTGGGACTGAGAAATCAAGTGATTTCGCATTATATTGTACATTGTACGCGCCCTTCGGAAATATATTTTATGTGCATATTTGTCCGTCCATATCTTACCTGGAACGTTTTGACGTTATCTCTCAAGGCCTCTGCTGCTTCTTTCTCTTTCGTGGTGTTGGTCAAATAATCATCAAATTTCCTATTTTTCAGCTGATTCAGAATCGGCTCGGCGATATGCGCGCTTTCCGTGACCCTTCCCGGTCCCAGTCGCAGATAATCCTCCAGCGCGATCATCTGTGTCCGAAATTCTGACGCATTGATCTTGGCTTGCACCAGCTGCCGCCAGATGTCCACCAAATCCTCCCGCGCCTTATCCGCTCCATTTAGTCGCTCCTGTGCGTTCTTATTATGGTCGCCACCTGTCTTCGACTGACGATCGATGACCTTTTCATACTTCTCGAGATCGGCCCGCACGGCATTGAGAAGACTGGGTGTGCCACTCAGTTGCAAGAAATTCACGGCTTGCGTCAGATTCCCGATGGTCTCGTTGATGTGGTTCTGTCGGCGTATGGCAAAATGGGTGGCCGAGACGCGCTCGAAGTCGCTGCTGGCCACGCCCACTTGGTTGTGCAGGGTGTCGAAATCGTCGAGCAGAGTGACGACACAGTACTGATCTTCGCAGCTAATACAGCCATAGTTTTCTTTGAGGACGTGGCGCGCTTTGCAACGATCGCAGTCACTTCCGGTCACTCCCGGAAGACAAGAGCAGTGCCCGGTCTGCTGGTCGCACATCTCACCAACGGAATATTTGGTGGCACAAGCACAGCGCTGACAGCCGGCAGCAGTGAGATTCCAATATCCGTGCGCGCATTGATCACATCTAAGTATAAAAGAAAGGTCATGCATGATAAACTTTGGCGGCCACTTATTTTGCAAAAGAGATAAATTGTTTTATGCATCCAAATTATCCTGGACAACGACGTTACTTAGCCATCACCAAATTACCAAAAAAAAAGGATAATCTTGAGTTACAAAAAAATACTTTCATTTTTCTGATAATGTGCGTTTTTGTTTACCGTTGTCCAGCGGCTCCCGGTTGGCACAAGCACTGTCCGGTTTCCAGGTTGCACTGCTGCATCTTGCTGCCAACTCCGCAATAACAGGATGAACAACCCTTTCCAGACTCAAAATTCCAGTGGTTGGGTGCGCATTTGTCACAACGTGGACCGACCACATTGGGCCAACACTTGCACGATCCATCCGTCGTGTTGCATTCTTCCGTTCCATACGGCTCACAGTCGCACACCTGACATAGTCCTTTGGTGGGATCTCCATAAAAATCAGTGGCACATGTCTGGCACTGGTCACCAGTGGTGTTTTTCAAACATTTTCGGCACTCTCCGGTCACACGATCACAACTCTCGGGATCCAGTGGATCAATGTTATCGTGACACTGGCAGGGCTGACAGTATCCACCTGCGTTAAAAACGGTCATGTCAAATAAATCTTCCCTAATACTTTTATTTGTAATTGAGTTATTTGGGTTATTGTAAGTAGCAAATTATACAGCTTTCTGAAAAAATAATTTTATACTGAAACTATAAATTATTTATATTTTTTACGGCTGTGCGAGTCTCACCTGGCGCATCCGGCCGTCCAAAATATCCCGGCGCACAATGCTGACACCGTTCGCCCACATATCCCTCGCGACATGTACAGTAAATATCCAGTCCATCCGGCGCAACCTCGCAAGTCGTCGCGAAATTGTTGCCTTCGATTGGCAAGGGGCATGCACAAATCATACAATCATACGGACTACCGCGCGTGGCATCCCCATGGTATCCTTCCGCACAGCGTTCACAGCGCTCGCCGGTGGTATTGTGCAGGCAGTTGATACACTGACCGGTCTCCACGTCACAACGCTCAGCGTGATTATTACAGTCACACGGCAGACACATACCGAGATACGGACCGATCTTACTGCGGAAATGTTGGGGCGCGCATTCCTCACAGGAGGGCCCCGCATAACCCGGAGGGCAGCGGCATTCTTCAACTTGTTGCGCGGTCTCGTTCAGAACCAGTCCAGCGGCAAAAGCAGCCGAAGGGGAAAGGGCACCTGTTATGGAAACTTATAATTCCGGCTTTTTTTCCCAACAATTTCACGTATTTCAAATCGTTTTTTAAAATCACTTATTTGTCAATAACGTACCAATCTGAAGAAAGGGCAAGATATAGCAGCTTTCTTAAAGCTTTTAATTAACGTACTTGTATGTACACAAAAAATTAACTACAGATAGAATAAATAAAATATCGAATACAATACGTCGAACAAGATTTTAACAATTTTTCATACATATGATAACATACCGTGAATCGAAGCATAATTCAGTGTCAGTAATTTCGGTTTGCTGAAATAGCCGGCCTTAATTCTGATCTCCTCCAAACCGGCTAACAGCATCATAAACTGATCACGCGTGGGTTTATTCCCCGACTCATGCTCGAAATTCTTCTCCACAATCTCCACGTCCACTTCGTGATGCACCCCTACCGACGGTTGAGTGTCATGAAAATGCACCAGCGTCATATTCTTCCCCTTTAACACAACATCCGGCGACATGGACCCAGTACTATCATCCGCACTGACAATAACAGAATATGTCAGATTCCCGCCATATGATGTCACGCGGTTGCCCAGGAATTCTTCCGGTGCCACCCAATAGATCTCGCCGGTGATGTTGGCGGTGGGCGTAGCTTCCACGCCGGTGCTGGTCACGGCGATGGGCAGCGATGGGACGGTGGTCCAATTGGCCTGACCAATGCTGGTGATGAGATAGCGCAGGTAGGATGAACTGTGGCATTGATGTGTAATACCGAAACAGAAGCATTTGGTGCAACCTTGGGGATTTTTGGTGTCCAGAAGGAATGTGGACGCTTTGCACACGTCACAACGGGGACCGGCGACGTTTTCCTTGCACAGACACTGACCGCTAGTCTGATCGCAAACGGCGTCGGTGGCGCCACGTATGTCACAGTAATGGCAAGCTTGGCATTGTGGAAACGAATAATACCTATAAAATGATATGCAGGTTGCGTCGTGCGAAGCAAAGGAACAAAACGGAATACCTGATATAAAATAAAATAAACTATATAAAACAAATTATAAATTATATAAAGATATAAAATAAATTATATATAATTGGCATAAAATAGTTAAATACCCTTGTTTAAAGTTTTAAGCATAGTTTTAATGTGCAACTTCTTCTGGTAAAAGTTTTAGCTACCCAGTGAGACAGTGGTCGCATTTCCGGCCGGCAACATTTTTCTTGCAGTAGCAATTTCCGTTGTCCTGGTCACAGCTTAAAGAGCCGTTACTTCCGTAAGGATTACAATTACAATCCTGACATCCGGTGATCGCATGGAAGCCGAAGGTTCTTGGCATACATGTATCGCACCGGTCTCCCTGCACTTTCGGTGGACAAATGCAGGCCCCACTAACCGGGTCACATATGGAGTTGAAAGGGCAATTGCACTGCTTGCACGCCGGAAAACCCCAGAATCCCGATTTACATCTCGTGCACTTAAAAAACAAAAAAATTAATAAGAATATCCAGTTATTCATTTACCATAAAGCCAGATAAAGCATTTACCCAGCTTCCGGTGTCTGCATTAGCCACTCGACTACGATTCTTGTGTTTAAACATACATCGCACTCACTTTTCTCCCGATAACATTCGCTCGACACTGACACTGTCCACCCATTTCTTCACACTGCATGGACACCGACCCATCCAAATTACAATCGCACGAAACCGCCTCGCTGTTAAATCCCGACACCAGGGAAAATGTCGCTTGCCGGCAAAATCCCTGCGTCTTGGGGTCAATATCAAAGTAACGATCCGCGCATTCCCCGATGAAGCGTGCCGAAAGGTCACGCGACGGTTCTTGTAAAAGCTGCTCCCGGTACTTATCCGCCGGCAGTGCCACGACGTAGTCAATGTACACTTCATGACCGTCGCTACCCTTAATGGTTACCGAGTAATCTTTTCCCAATCGGAAACTGTTTTGCTGCCCTTCGGCGGGACGCAGCACTGCCCGGCATCCACTAATGGACGGACAGAAACTGGTCTCCAGAACAGCCGGCGTGGCTTCCACACCCTGGACCGCCGCCTCTAGCTGGGCGCCGGCTCCGTGGGGCTGGTAGTAGTGTACCAAGAAAACGTGGTTACCGGATCGCGCACTGCTGCCGCGCAGGTAGAGGGACTGGTTGGATTGGTATAACAGGGCCGTCTGTACTTTGGCTGGTAATGCCGGGATTTCCGGCCGCATCAGGTTGGCCTGCATAGCAATGAAAACAGTATGATTGCAGAGTGGCTATTACTTTGTAAATAAGTTCTTATTCTTAAGGATCACACTCGTGAACGCACTTTCATATTTCGCACCACTAGGGGAGTAAATTTTATTGGAACACTCGAATCATGCTATTTGCAAGCTTTTTCAACAATGTTATATGGATAAGAAAAGAAAATCCACAAAAACTCACTACGAGATATGAAAAATTGTTTAATTACTGTAAACGCACTTCTATTGCACGACGCAAATCTACAATTATAAGCTGGTAGAGGTATTCGCCATCACACTACGATATATATATATTCAGAATTTCAATGTTACTGTTCAGAGATCAGGTGTTGTCGGTTAATTATAATATCTCAGCTGAGCAAGTTATTACTCATTATAAGAACTTAGAGTCATCATTAGAACGGCAGCAGTGCGTTTCACGTTCTATCTATAAATTACCTACTTGAAAATTTGCCTATGAAAACATCTCGTGTAACGTTAAATTTAAATTCATTTAATTAAATTTATATTCAGTTAGTCCAAATCTGCTGATATTAATTTGTTGTTATGCATTAAAAATTTAAATAAACCCATTACTTCGTTAAGACAAATTAACCTCCACAATTGCACCAATGCTCACCACTGGTTTCTTTAAAATTAACTACACATATAAACAATGACCAACCTGCAAATCCGTCTCGGCTTCAACCATTTCCGACTCGGGAATCGGCATATATTCCATCACTTCGCACTTATCACCCACCACGACACACGCACTCTTCGGGCGTACATAATCCACACTCCACTGGTCACGCGGTACCGCAGTAATCCCGGTTAGGACGAAATCCGGATGGGCACCGTCGCGGCGACTAACCGGCACCAGGACTATTTTCCCATAGCCATCCGTCGGGGCGAAGGTGGCCATGTGACCCCGTTCATCCACTACGACGCTGCGGCAGCCCTGTGCATATGGGCAGTCGTAGATCTCCACCCGGTACTCTCCGGGGGCTACATCGTTGCGCATCTGAATGGATACGTTTAAGCGGTCAGCCGCGTTGGTGTCGGCGGTGAAGTACGACAGGATCAGGTGATGGCGTTCTTTGGGGAGAATTTCCGGTTCTAAGGTTAGCTGGGGCTGGCTTTCGTCGATCAACACTCCACGCATTCCCGGCCGCGATTCATCCACTTGTGGTTTGCGATTATCTCCGTTTTTCTTGTAATACACCTTAAAAACCGGCGAATAGATAATATAACCATAGAAAATAAACAGAAACTGTAAATAATAAACCAAAACTATAAGTCACCGGTAAGTTGGTAACCAGGCTAAAGGTACTTAATTAATGCAGTATGTATACGTAAGAAACTGTGCGTACGAGTTTTTACTCAACTACGAGTACGTATTTACGGTTAGCTGTTGCCACTTTATTTTAAATACTTTCAGTTTATGAAAATTAGTTACAAGTTATTTTACAGATGCATGTAGTTATTAAACAAATTGCTAAGAAATATCAGTTTGGTTTGCTATACCGGATGGGTTGGATCCAATGGATCTATTTGCACAAAATTATCGAAATCCGGATACGTATAGTTCTGGCACGACGACTGATTCCCCTCGTACAAACACGGAGCGTGTGTATTCTGCTGCAGAATGGTGGCTTCATAGTACGCCTGCGGTAGAAGCACAATGTAGTCAATCAGCACCGGTTGCGCCGTTTTCAGCACCACCTCCCAGTGTCCCGGATGCAGAACGAACGTATTGACACTTGTCCCTTCGCCCACACCCACATACTTCCCTTCTTTAGTCGGCAGAAACTCCACCGTGCTCTTCTGATCAATCTCCCCGCTCATTTCCGGCGAGACGATAACCTCCGCCTTAGCCGACGCATTAGCCAGGTTGACATACTGAATCAGCAAGCGATACAGTGATGGTTTCCGTATCTGAATGGGCACATAAATCTCCGGCTGTTTGGTCGACATCACCGCGTATCCTCGCCACGAGTATCCAGGATAATCATTTACGTTGAATTCGTACTGCACCGGAGCGTTTTCCTTGGCGTGTCCGTCTTCCGCTTCGAATTTCAAATGATGTAACGTGGGGAAATAATGCATCTTTAACACCTGACTGCAAGTTTTCCCGTTAATACGCGGTCGGCACTGACACTGTCCGGTGTTCTTTTCGCAGATGCCCGTAGTAGCCCCGCCCACGTCACATCCACACGCCACACAGCCGTGCAGATGGTGAGCGTCCAGACTGTAAAAGCCGTCGCGGCATTTGTCGCACGTGCGCGATTCCACATTGGTTTTGCAGGGACAACGACCATTGCGCGGATTACACACGCCTAACGCCGAGATGGTACCGGCGGCGTGACAAGTGCATTCGTCGCAGGCTAAGGGATTATAGATGTCCAGGCCCCAGTAGCCGGGTTTGCACTGGTCGCAGATGCGACCGGTAACGCGCTCTTTACACTGGCACAGTTCTCCTACAATACCGTTTCCTTACAGCATGTATTTCTATGTGACCTTTGAGTAAAATTCACCCTGGACTTTTCCGCATCCACCAAATGACGTGATTAATCCGGCTGGATTACAGTTGCAGCCTTCGCACAGTGGATAATTGTAGAATCCTTCATTGCATTGATTGCAGGTTTTGCCGACAAAGTTTTTCTTGCACTGACACTGGCCACGATTGTCGCAGGTGGTTCCGATGGTGCCGTAGGGATCACATTTGCAGTCTGCAAATTTAATTAGTGTTTTTCATAAGTCGAACTTTAGCTGCACCACTTGGTTAGCAACTGTCAAATGAAAGTGTGGTTTTTTTGTTCAAATAACCTACCTAAACATTCGGGAAATTTGTAGTAGCCGGTAGCGCAAAGGTCACACTCGCGTCCAGAAAAATTATTTTTGCACGGGCACCGTCCCGTGCTGCTGTCGCAGATATCGTTGATCGATCCGGCGGCATGACAGTCGCATTCTAACGAAAGATAAGTTAAATCATTGGCATAATTATTCGCTTGTAAAATTTATCGTTCGAAATGATTTACTTTTGACTTCCGGATAGCCATAGAAACCTGGCGCAGCACGATCACACCGAACACCATCGTACCCCGGTTTGCAGATGCACACACCGGTGTCCTTTTGGCAGATTTCTTTCACCGTTCCAGCCGGATCACAGTCGCACACTGGTAATAAACATAATATTACGGTGACGCAATCACGCTGAAAAACACCGGCCAGCAGAACTTGTACTTACAGCTGCACCGCGGATGACCGTAATATCCATCACCGCATTGATCACAACGGAGCCCGCCAAAACTGTTTTCACAGGCACACTGTCCGGTTGTTTTGTCGCAGACGGGATTAGGGGATCCCCGGGCATCACAATCGCAGGCTGAAGTTTTGAAAAAAAATTAACCTCTCAAATGGAGAAACAACTATGCCGGAAAGTGGGAATAATTTTATAGAATATGTAATAATTTTATTTTTGGTATATTCTGTACATGAAAATACAAACAAGTAAAACTCAGAAAGCCAGTGGAAAGTAAACAAACAGTAAAGCCAGACGTACTAGGATCAACGATTAATCTACTGTATATATCGACGAAACAATGTATACGTACACGTGCAGTTGGGGAAGTCGTAGTAAGTGTCAGCACACTGATCACACTTGGGACCGGTGTAGTTCGGTTTGCACGGACACGCGCCGCGTCCCACATTACACACTTGGTTCATCGTTCCGTTGTAGTTGCAGTCGCAGGGTTTGCATTCCGGAGGATCGTAGTAGCCCAGATTGCAGCGATCACAGTTGGTGCCCGTGTAATTCGGCTTGCACTCGCAGATACCGGTGCCTTCCGCGCAGTTTCCGGTTGTGAACCGGGGATTGCAGCGACAAACTACAAAATTTTCAAGGCAAATTAACATTAACCACTTTTGATTTCAAAAGAAAAGTATTAATAAAACCCCTTTATTTACAAAAATTGTATCAGATTCTACTTTTGTGATTGCTTTAGAAGCGTATTCTTTTGATGAAATGCGGAAATTCAGCGGTTTCAGAATTCCGGAAAAATGGATCTGGCACAACACTACACTACATTGACCACATCGTTATCGGCACCCACATACCCTGGCACGCGTCGCGGTCCGATTTATCCTTTCCATACGGACGGAAAAAGCCCGAACGACATTTCTCGCAGTTTATTCCCTCGGTATTATCCTACATGAAGGCACAAACAAAATATTCAACTGGACATTAATTAATCGCACATCCGATATATTGAGAAAATCCATACATGGCAGTTACGACACACTCCACCGCCCTCGTAGTTCCCATGGATGTCTAAACTTAGATGTTTCTCGTCTATTTCTGGGTCATACTGGCATTCGCTGGAGTGACCGTGGCAGTTACACGCTAAAGAATTTTCAAGATTACCACAACAAACAAATCAATACTAGGCTCGATCAATCTTTACCCTAAAGAATTACACGCTAAAGAATTACAGTAAGCCACCCACGTTCACATTCGTTGGAGGCATTAGCGAATGCCGGTTGCCATTTTTTCTACAAACAACAAAATTTTATCTAACAGGAATTTTAGGGAAGTCGACATGAATATTCTACCTGCACGAATCCGGGACAGCAATGGTCACAGTATGTTCCGCAAGTATTGTGGGCACAACGACATAACCAACGGGCAGGGTCATGCGGATCGAACGGTTCGCAGGCGCTGGCGTGTCCGTTGCACACACACATACCGCCGATACTAATGTCCCGTACGCTGTAGTAATACTGCGGAAGAAGAAAAATGCGAAATTATTGAAACTATCAACAGGAAATTCTACACAATATCGGTAAATATTTGTTGCTAGAAATAATTGGTAGCAATTTTTCAAAATAAAAAGAAACAAAAATCTGAATATTGTGCTCGAATACGCTTACGTATTAATTAGTCTGTAATTTTTTTCTGTTTTAAACAAAGTAAAATCCTTATACATAATATTGGTAAATTGTACTTAATAAATTTCTGGTAATAAATTTCAGACAAAGCCAAAGTGAGCTTAGTAAATTATAATTCAGTAGACTTTGTTTGTTCTAGACTTTCTTAGTGTGCTAGATTTTTTAGTGTACTATCAAATTTTATAGTTGTTTTTTCAAATTTTTTTTTTGGAAAATTCTGATTGTTTTACCCGGCGCGTGACCGTTTGATCCTGTCGTGCGACACCGCTACTGTGCCCCATCAGTGTTTTCATCCGGCGGAAGCTGAAGCGGATATTGGTCGCTCTCAGCCAGTTCTGCAGTACCGGCGACGCTAGGAAATTAGATGAGCCCGGTCGATCATTAACCAGGGAGACAAGAATCTGTAAATGACACCGGCAATCGGGTGAGAATATCTTCCATTGCATACATTCCACGGTTGCAATTATCATCACGCTGAATCGCTCTCAATTTCCATGCCGACTGTGTTTACGATTTTGATCAAGATTACGCTTTCCTACTGCTAAATTGTACCTCGCCGCCTTCCAACGGTACAATCCGGCTGAACTTGGAAGTGCACAGCACATCATCGTCGCCGTTAATCGGCTGGTCCGGTTCAACGCCGAAAAGTAGTGGGCAGTCGCTGGGTGGATCAGCAAAGTACTGCCATGGCTGGAACGTTTTCCCGTAGTCGCTTGACCGTTCCAGCACCCACACTTCCGGTCGCGGCGCATTACCCATTTTCAGGACAACATAGGCGATATAGAATTCCTACCATGCCGAGCATATGATTATCGAATAACAATTACATTTCAAATTTTCAGATCATAATTATGCTGTATATTTTGTTGTGCCTTTGCTGCACTTTTTGCGTTTTACAATACCCGACAGGTCAATGTTCCTTTAATAACTGAATTCTTACGCCATTTTGTATTGTAATATTTTCAAGCAATGCATTTTATTTCCAACTATTTCCAAGGGTATAGTTAATCTGTGACAAATTACTACGTACTAAAATGTAAATTTTGGAAATTATGCCAGGTTACACTTTGGAATCTGTATGCTGCACCATTTAAGACTATCGGAACTACATTTTCCGAATGCATAGCGGCACGATATGCAGGTGCTTTGTATAGTATAAGTGGTATAAGATTTGCTGCATTTTTCTCACAAGCCAGACAGTTGTTTATGTCACCGCAAATGTCAGTGCACTTAAATACATAAACATTCAGATAAACGTGAACAAACCAATTAAATGTCAACAAGGAAACCGGCAACTTACAAGTAGAATTTACAAGCTGTTGCATAACAGTTGTAACCGCCATGTCGTGCATTTTAACCACAAAATATAATCAGAAAATAGCCGACTGCCTAAAAACTTTAAGCAAAACCGACGCGCCGAATTGCTTGTCGGGTATATAAAAGTGTGGGACATTGAAGACACAGAATTATTATTAGCTTTATCAATTTTGTCTGCATTTTTACCGGTAATATTTGCAAAAAAAATGGAAAACTGGGAGAGGATACCTGATTGAAATCCACTGTGAGATTGACTTCCATAAACTGGCTGCCGCGAGACAGTGGCGGGCTCTGCCACCAATTCTCCGAGCCATCAAGGGCATGTGACGCCGGATGGGCGCGATCCGGATCACTGGGATCACAATAGTCGCAGATCTGTCCCTGGACAATAAAATATTTTTCCCGCCCGACGCGCTGCACATGTTGCTGGTCACCGCGTTCCAAACTGGCGCCGATTAATTTACAGAACATTTCCGGTTGCGCTGTTCCCTCCCCACAGGTGGCCGTCGCCGTGATCTGGCGACCACGCGCCAAATTCAGGCGCAATTCAGCCGGCACCAATCCACCCGACTGGCCATTACTTCCAGCAAAAAACATCCCCATAATTACCAGGGAATACACCGACAGCAGCCCGGCCATCCTTGCCGGCATATTTCGGCTTGCCGCCTTAATCAGAAGATGCGAATATGAAACATGCAATTATCTTCTGGCCCGTGCCAATAACCTGATACTTTCTATCTTTCTGCACGATGTCCAAGTGTATCGACGATGAGTGGAAAATCATTAATGAAAGCAGAGAGAAATTCAAGATGGTTAGCATGCAAGATCGCGATAAGATGCAGCGAGTATGGACTTTAATCGTTTTACTGCACTTTTCTCCACGCCCCAGTAAAAGTCAACACAGCTTGCGCTGGCGCATTGACTGCGCCGAGTTAGACAGCCAGAAACGATGGAGACTTGCCGAGTTCAGCAAAAACAACACTTTTCCAAATGGTTATACAGTGCACTACACAAAAAGGCAAACACCGGGAAGGCCGAAGCAATTTAGAAAAATATAGAACATCAGGGCACAAAGTTCAGTATAATCAATCATTAACAATATTCGCGATAAAAAACTTCGTTATCAACAAGGAAGATAATTTCTGGAAGGAACACATAAATTATGGAGACGACGACAACAGGGAATGCTGATTAAATTTGATCTCTCATCGGAGTGTGAAAAAGGCAAGTTAATCATCCGGTTTGCAGAAGAACAATGCTGGCCAGCCTTGAATATTTCCCCTTCATTGTGAGAGAATGAGCTGTTGATTTAACCCAGTCAGGGCACTAAAAGACACGAGACACGGCTCAAGTGGTCACTTTCTCTTTCCACTCTCGTTCACTTGTTTGCGAATCCCTTTGGATTTTGCTCCTGCCAACGCCACAGATCTCGACCTATAACATAACCAGACCAATTATGTATCGGAACTGCCCCAGAAGTGCCTCCCCTCTGATTACCGCTAATTCAAGCCCACATGCAACAAGTGCAGAGCAAGCCTGCCATTGCACAGGCACACAGACAAGCCGCGGTAAATTGCAGCAGAACGACTGGGAAACAAAAGCACACCACTTCAAACGAAAGACATAGCAGCAAGACATCCGCAGCTATTAAAAACATTCGGGTTGGATTGGCGATTTTTGTTATGTTCCGTAGTTTCCAAGCATTGAACCAATGCTCTGTAGCTTCTTTAAAATTGCATAAAGCGGTAAAACATTAAACGACACTTAAAGCATCTGATAGTAATGTGCCGTCATACTAGTGCCTTACTGTAGTTGAGAAACACAGTCAGTAATAATCTTCTTGGTACAGTGTGTAATTGGAATTTTACAAACATGATGAAATCCAGAAAGATCCTATAATTCCTTCATCTAGAGCGGACGAACTATGAAGGATTCAGCGAAGCAAACTTGAAACGACATTTCCAGTATCATGCACATATACATAAAAGACAAAACTATCTAAAACCTGAAGTGGCACACCTAACAATTTAGGTGATTATGGTTATAAGTTATAACAAAATTATACCTACAAATTAATATAGCTACAACAATTTTACTACAGTATATCAGGATGAATTAACAGGAAATTATGTAAAATTACTTAACACAGTCCAACAAAGCAATTATAAGAACAAGAACATTAAAAACTTACACATATCATCCAATCCTTTTTCGCATTTCCAGTTTAGTTCTTTCTCCGCCAACGCTGCGGAACCGTATACAGTTGGAACATCTCCTCCTCTTCTATCGACCTTTCGATACTGTATATCTCGACCGGAAGCTTTTTTGAAAGCCTCGACCATTTCCAGAACGGAATATCCCTGACCAGTTCCCAAATTGTAAACCTAAACATCAAGTTTCTCAATGCTCAATGGCAAATCTCATGAGCAGCAACCAAAGGGGTCTCACCTTCAGTCCAAACGATTTTTCGAACTTTTTCAGAGCAGCCACATGGCCTTTGGCCAAGTCCACAACGTGGATATAGTCTCTCACACCTGAAATACACAACATGCAGCCATCAAGCAATGAAAACTGCATTTTGGGCCATCGGAGGAGTTTACCCGTTCCATCCTTTGTATCGTAATCCGATCCAAAAACTTTCAATTCCGGTTGTCGGCCAACTGCGACCTGCGCAACGAACGGCATAAGGTTGTTTGGAGGACCCTGGGGATCTTCGCCTATTCTTCCCGATTCGTGCGATCCTACTGGATTAAAATACCGCAGCAAGATTATGTCCCAAGCCTAAAAAAGAGGTAATCTCAATTGCACCTGCTCTGTGATAAAATCAACCAAAATTCGTATCTATCTCATAAAACTTACCGCAAAAGAGTTTAATTTTACAAAAAAACACCTGCTACCACGCTATACACGCTCAATATGAAAAACACAAGCACAGTGGTACTGTCGTCAGGGTAGCGGCAACTGGAAGTAAGCTTACTGCATCAGACTTGTGCAAATCCTGAAGTATGACTTCCACCATATACTTCGTCTGCCCATAAGGATTCGTTATTCCTACACCAACCGGATGTTTCTCATCAATCGGGAGATACTGAGGATTTCCGTAAACTGTTGCTGAACTGGAAAAGACGAAACGCTTGACTCCCGCATTTCTAGCAACCTGTTGAAAACCGTAACCATGTTTGCATCAAGCCGAAAAAAGGCGAACAGGCATTTTCGCACACCGCTACTTGCATCTTGTACGATTTATGTAAAGTAATAATAAGTTTGAAACTAACAATATTTAACCGAACCAGTACATTTCTTACACAGCCATAACACCGTTACGTTTCACTGGTAACACAATTTTTGTGACCACACTACATCACATACCATTAAGAGATTGATCGATCCTCCAACGTTGCTCTTATAATATTCCAATGGTTTCTGCACCGATTCTCCCACCGCTTTCAAGGCAGCGCAATGAATAATGCAATAAATTTCATGCTGAAACAGCAATAATTATCAAGAATTGCAGCATGCAGGGAAAAGGCGAATAATTTAAACGCATGCACCTGTTGCACATTCTTTTCTTCAGAAAACAAAATGATGAAAAGGACAGGGTAACAGAAGTTTTAATGCACGTTTAGTCGTATACCGATAATTATTCTAGTGTATAGCATGCATCTTGATCTCACCACCAACACGGCAAACGAAAGAAGTCCAGGTAGTACAATACAGGCATAATAGTAAATAGGCAAAATTACTGTAGTACATACATATGCACATATAACGTGTGATAAAATGTAATAGTTTATATGGCAGCAATAAAATTTTCGAAAAAAATTGGAATAACATGCACAAAATACAAAACAAAAAATTTTAAAAAAATTACCCTATAGTTAAAATACATTATCATCAACATGCATCGTTACCAAGATTTCAACAGGCAGCACAGCAAATCTAAACGCAGAACAATACATACCATAATTATGATTTCACAAACCTTTTGAAAGATTGCATTCAAAGCTTGAGTGTCGTTCATGTCAGCCTTATGAAAAATGCATTTCTTCCCAGTGATTTGCTCAACCCGCTTCAGACTCTCTGGGAATCCCGAAGCCTGAGGATCTAGGGAAAATAAACATTTTAACAAATAGACGGAGGTATCTAGTATCCACAACTGTTGAATTTATTATTTACAAGAGTGGAGTGGAACACACTTTTACCTTCCACAGCATTGGCAAAATTATCCACAGCCACCACTTGGTATCCTTCGTTCAGCAGCTCCACAATGCAGTGGCTAGCAATATATCCCGCTCCACCAGTCACAAGAACGGTCCGGGATCCCGATGTCATCGCTGCAGGTATAGAAAATTGTCTTCTTCTAGTCAATACCAAATTTGCAATCCGTTCCGCTGCAGCTCTTCGATCACTTTTGTGCGGATAACTGTCACGTAGAGCACGGTCGAAGACGCGGTCGACCAGCACAACTAAGTAACTATAAGATAATAAGAGTCTATAACTACGCTAATGTCGGAATACCAGAATAAAACAATTTTGTAACTCGTTGTAGGCCAGAGTTCAGAACAAAGCTGTCACCAAACCGCGAACAAAAAAATTGAAATTAGTTCACACAACCACTAAACAAAAACAACGACAAATTTCTTTTCATTCTGAATATTCCAAAAGGACTTCGTAAAACTGGCTACGTCGCACTTACTGGAGTTTCAAAATTAACCTAACCACCGGCTCGGCATCGTCGTGGCAGACTGCAAACTTTCGCTGAGTCGGCGGTTACCGCGATTAGCAGTCAGTTCCAAACTGCATAATTACATTTTGCAATTGTAGAGCGTCCGCATCGGCAAGTCGAAAAGTTAGCAAGTGGTGCACGTCATTATTACCAAAAGACGGCAAAACTTTTGGCAAAAGTTACTGAAAATTTTGAGATTAAAAATCGTGAAAAATTTTTAGCTACGAACAAATGCTGCTTGTACTGCTAGACTGCTAGTAGACATATTTCGTGTGTTCAGAAACAAAAATTCAATTAACAAAACATCCATATGCCCACTGTCCAGTGTCCAGTCATGCGTCAGAAATATGGCCTAATTATATTTAAACCATCAGCAACATTATATTTACCACACATTTCACATAAGGCAAATCAAACCCAAAATCTGGACCAACAACATTCGGTGACCGCCACACCCTGACCGGTGACCAACACACACTGCCCCATTTTAGTGCAAATCACTTAGTCAAAACATCACAGATTAAAAAGCTCCCTTCAACGTCGGCGCATTGTCGAGTTCGTTAGCAAAAGATCTGGCTGAATGGTATTTGGTTCCCGGATTGGTTCCGGTGCGTCGTGTATAGCTGCTTTGGAGTAGCCAAACAGGTCGCTCAAGAGATTGTTGAGCGAATATTGAGGTTTTGCAGCACTTCTTGTGACCCGCTCTATCCAGTGAACGTAGTTGGATACTCGAGTGTACACCGATGGTCTTTTAGCTCCACACCTGTATGCAAAACAAAGCAGTTATCCGAAAAAAAATGATATTTATTTAATACGTATTCAATTCTTACCCCGCTCCAAAACTGACAATGCCTTCAACTGACCAGACCCTTTCCGATCCATCTCCCCTTCGACATACCAACGGGCCACCGCTGTCACCCTACGAAACACAAAGTAAATTATACTACATGATAGTTTTGGCAAAAAAAAGTTGTTTAGTACGGTTATTAAATTATTTCGAACAAAACTAACGGAATTCAAATTTAAACTGAAATGTGATTCCTTTACTTTGCAAGGCTCTATATCCGCAGCAGGAGGCATACTGCATAGCATCGTTTCCCGGATTAGGCTTTTCCAGTACACCGAACAGTTTGTTCTGCAATAGCAACCATTATAGGAAAAAAACACTGTCTGGCTCAGTCGGCACAACTTTGATATTTTCCAACATAAATTTTAATATCGCAAATTCTCTCTGCTTGTCATTTCGAAACTTATATGTAACCATATTTGTCGCTCACCGGTCGAAAATGTTGACCAAACCCTGTTTCAACGCTTCACTGTGGACATTAACCGAGCTATACTGGTACGGTGGCACGGTAGCGGCTTGCCGGGGATTGACAACCATGCGGTGTCCATGTGGTACAACATGATGCGCCGGTTTCACGGGTTTTACCGAATGCTCTGCTGAGGGTGACGTAACCACGGAGTAAACTTCCTTTTCATCCAGATCCGACGTTATTACCGCCTCAAGGAACGGCAATAGCAAATCGCTTAACGACGGTGCCCTTCTCGTCGTTCGTTTCGTAGTACTCGTGTGCGTTGTAGTAGTTATTGTGGTTTCCGTAGTTGCTGGTTCGTCTTTTGCCGGCGCTGCCGTTTGGGTCTGCGAGGCGGATTCCGCTGCGTTTGTTGCCGTTTGCGTTGTCGGTGTGCTAGTGGTTTCCGTTGTAGTACTCGTGGAGGCTGTGGTCGTAGAAGTCGTAGTTGCAGTTGTTGTCGTCGTGGGCGTGGTGGTGGTAGTGGTGGGCGTGGACCGCGTGGTGGTAGTAGTTGTTGTCGTTGCAGTTGAGGTTGTTGTAGTCGTCGGAGTTGTCGTGGGAAGAGTGGCAGTGGTTGTAGAAGCGGGTGGGGTCACGGATATGGTAGAGGTCACCGCAGCTGTGGAAGTGGTGGACGGTTTTGTAGAGATTGTGGTCGTCATTATATCGCGGACCCCACCGGCTGGCTTGGTTGTCGGATGGGTAGTTGGTGGTTTGGACGTTGTAGGAGTTGTTTTTATGGCGGTCGTAGTGGTAGTTGTCTTTGGCGGCGAGGTTGGCAAAGTGCTTAAATTAAAGCAAAACCTCATTAGCATTAGCGCGTCAGTTTTAAAATTTACTCATGGTCAGTACTAGTAAGAATGAAATTCCATGACTGCAAGCCTGAATTAGCAAAGTTTAAGTATATTTCACCTACTACATCAATGAAACCATTGTTGCATTGACTTTCCATGCACTGCATCTACAGTTAGTGTGCCAACAGTGGTCACCTGGTTGTTGTTGTGCTTGTCTTTACAGTGGTGGTAGTCGGAGAGGCGGTCGTGCTTCTTGTAGTAGTCATTGTTGTCGGAGTGATAACAGAATGCTGATTCGAAAGCGAGGCTTGCAAGTTAGGATTCTGGATTTCATTTGCACCAGCGGCACCGTTGTTTGCCGCTGCCGAAGGTGGAGTGGGATCATCCTCGGGATCAAAACCATCATCCGCTGTGGTCTTTACAGTTGTTTCCGTGGTTGTAGAGGGCGCAGATGTAGAATACGAATATTGATCCAAAAATCGTCCCCATCCTTAAATGTATTCCAAAGCAAAAATTTGAATGACTTACGCGTAAGCAATTTTAAATTTAACCTGTTACAACACATTCCTCTCCTGGCTCTGGATCATTCATGGGCGTCGGAAGGCAGACACTGGAGATTCTCTCGTTGAACACCAACGGATACGTCAGGCGCACCAGCGCCAGGTCATTGGCGGGCGCACCGCGATATGTATAATTCGGATGACGATAGATTTGCTGCACACCGTAGTCTCTTTCGAAAGATTCAAACACCGACATGTTGTGCTCTCCCACACGTACGACATACTTTTTCGGATATGATGGGCTACTGCAAATTTACAAAAATTGCGATAAAAAGGATTTTCATTTGGAGCAATACCGCAATCGCTCATAACTCATAAGGAACATGCAGCAGTGTAGCCAGTGTATTAACCAACCTCCCAGGGAAGCAGTGTCCAGCAGTCAGAATAAACTGTTTATTGTAAATAGCTCCTCCACAGAAAAATGAAACACCGCCGGTCACTCTTTCTCCAATTCTCACCTGCCACGGCCAACTACCAGGCACAGCATCATCACCTCCTAAATCAGATTAATAATTACGTCAATGTTAATTAACACAAAATGTTTAAAAATGTAATTTTACCAAGAATGCGGCTATCCGAAAGTACCGACGGAGCAATGGCTTGTTTGCCACAGTTAGGATGGGTCACCGGAAGTTCGGTGGATTGACCGAAAACTGCAAAACGAATAAATCTACATATAACACAATCGTCCATAAAATAAAAATTACACCAGTTGGCGGATTTCGATTGATTGCAGGCTTGCTAGTACCGGTAATAGCTAGATAAACGAATGCCACAACGAAGAGAAGATTTCCGTACGGCCACATGACGCAGCGGGGCATTGAATTCCCTGGCTTATAAATCTTGTGCAGCAAGTGATGTACGTATTAGGAGGAGTCTGGATGACCGCACAGATCTTTCCTTACTGCCACACAGGAGGATAAACAAAAAGCCATGCTTGCATTCGAAGGACTGCTTGCCTGTAGTGTAAAAGTGCCGCGCCAGCTGGATTATCTCGTCGGGTGCGGCACGAAATGCTGACAAACAGGTCACTGAGGGCAGTGAACATTTCCCAATTTGCATCAACTGCATTTTCATACTAAAATTCGAAGTATCGGCGCGCGAAATTTCAGTGTTCGTTGCAATGGTATTTAATTTTATTGTACGAATACCTTAGAGTACTATTAATTGTATAATAACGAGTTCTTCAGGTGAGTTCTTCAGGTCAGCCTCAAAGCAACCAGATTAAAGTACCAGTTGATCGTACGTCGTACAAATTCGATGTTCATGGCCGCTGTGCCGACAGTTTATGTGGAAAACGCAAAAAGCAGCACAGCACAAAAACTGGAACAGCACAAAAATTCACTGGAGTTGTACGTGTTGGTGGCATTTGTCAAATTAACGAATTTACTCAAACTAAAATCCGTATTTTTGAAGAATGGTTTACATTTGACGCTTCCAGGAGTGACGCCTCAAATTGTTTCTAGAAGGGTTCACAAGCAAGGAAGAAATACGAAGTATCGAAAACGGAAAATCGCTAAACTTTTGATTACAGTAGTACACTCTGGTCTTTCGCCCGCAGCAGGCAGTCAGCAGCACCGTAAGCTTGCCTTGGTTTTTTTGCTGCGCTGTTCAAAGTCAGATTTTGTCATTTCTTTATACCTGCAAAAGATTCTTGAAGTTTAGAGGATTGCAAAACTCCAAACGTTTAAAACTACAGCTTGTGAATACGTACATATCCACTGAAGCATTCCAGAAAAACTGAAAGTTCAGAAAGTGTCTCACTGCGATGGCGTAGCTTCTTCATTTACAGTGTTTACTTCGTATTTCTGTACTGTTAAGTGTTCCCCGCGGCTATCACTACGTTTGATGCGTATCTAATGTGGTGCGAAGTGCTAATATCACCGATAACAGCTGACTGGTTATCAACATGCGGCTCCGCTGATTGGCAGCGCCGTTTTCCAAGCTACCGAACGTTTTGACGGGCCATCATCATCATGACTGTTGAAGTTCTTCCAATGGCACCGCTGCAGCATAACAATAATGCCAGCATTGTCACACGGCGAAAGATGGGTTCGCGGTTCCTCACGCGATGGACAATATTAGCCATCTGTCTGTGTGCTGCATTAATATATTTCCTGGATATCCCTTCCCGGTTTGATCAGGGGAAAATCATTACTACTTTCATATCCGGAGGTACTGTGGATCCTCTTGTACTGGATATTCAGCAGCAGATTAACAGTCGCAAACAAAGTGCGGCGCAAGCCAGTAATCTCTTCCCCGTTGATCCAGATGCCATAAAGACAGTGTTGTTTTGGACGCAGTTTTTTGGTGTTCCGGATTCCAGGGGGACGATGGGATCCAAGTTGTTTGACGGATGCCCTGTCAAACAGTGTACTGCTACAAATGATAAAGGTGTGCGCTAATTTTTTACTGAGAGTTATAATTTATTAAAAGGCATTGACGAATAATTCTCGTAATTGCAGTAGATTAATAAATTTTTGACTGATTTTTGACTGAAGCCTTTAGGCTTCATGAATTTTATGAAATTTTTAAGATCTGTTTTGTTTTTATGGCACGATAAAATCAGTTTTACTTTAAACAGCTTTGTTTTTATGGCTGGTGACACTCGCGACAGTTTGTTCTGCTTTGAAGTTTTGTATGTAGCAAAACATTTCGCAATGCGACGCTCAAACTCCATTATCGTACAGTTTTCTACGTACAAGCTATAGTCTCTGGCGTGATATGTTTGCTTTCATTTGGTTTTAAATTTTTGTTTTACGATGTACATATTTGAGACAATGATTTGTATTTGAATTAGTATTGATTGAATTATGTGGAAGCTCAGGAATGTTCCGGTCGATATAAGCAGGGAACTGGCAAGTAATGGTATTTGTTTGAACTTGCAGGAAATCTCAATAAGGCTGATGCTGTGATATTCCACGCTTTGGACGTTGATCCGAAAGCTCTTCCTGGACCTCGTGGGTCCAAGCAACATTACGTTTTCCTGATTGGCGAATCTCCAGCCAACTTGCCAAACAACCGTGTCCCGGATACTCCACTGGGATTTTTCGACATGACACACACATACCGACTGAACTCTGATATCCTGGGACATTACATGTACAGTGCTCCACTGGAGCAGGCACCAAAAAATTTTGCCGAAGGGAAAAATAAATTGGTAGCTTGGTATGTTAGTAATTGCCATACGCACAGTAAGCGAGAAAACTACGTCAAGCAACTGCAAAAGTATGTGAATGTGGATGTGTATGGAAAATGTGGATCATTAAAGTGCTCGCGCAACGATGAGCAGGCATGCAATCAACTGCTGAAGAAGGAATACAAATTTTACCTTGCTTTTGAAAACAGGTGCGTTTGACATTACATTGCGACTGGGTGTTGGTTACAGCATAAGAGCTGCATGTTTGTTTTGCATTTTTGTTTTCTTTATAATCCCCTATCGTATTAAACGATTTCTTGTCAAGACTACGTTGAAACTGCTTTACGAAAGGCTTTTGGAAAGTGTTTTTAGGAATTACGAGTATAATGTTAAATGCTTGAACTTGCTCACAAGTGTGTAGCAAAACGTTAGTGATGTACAATTGTAAAATACGCATTTGTAACATTTGTGTCAAATTGTGTGTGACACTGTGGCACATGTTTGATTTTTTCAGTTTCACGAGCATTAAATTGATAACTTCATTAAGTATTCGGGTAAGCGCATGATATCACAAATTAGTTTTCGTTCCTCTATTAATTGCAGCATATGCCAGGATTATGTAACGGAGAAGTTCACCAACGCCCTATCCAATTACGTCGTCCCAGTTGCGCTAGGAGGAGGCAACATGACAATTTACCCACCTAATTCGTACATCCATGTTGATGACTTCCCTTCCGTGAAGGCGCTAGCGGACTATCTGCAGTACCTGAACAATAATGACACAGCCTATAACGAGTACATGAAATGGCGTTTCGATCCTGTTCTGGTATCTTCCCATGGACGTTATTCTGCCGCCAATAGTGGTTGGTGTGAGTTATGCGAGAAACTGCATGACCCGGCATTTGAAGCCAAAGAGTATCCTAACGCTAAACAGTGGTATATGGAAGGCGGACACTGTCGAGAAGGAAAGTGGTGATGAGTGTGTAAAATAGTCATGATAACACAGCGGAGTGCGCGTCAAACTGAATTGACGATGAGCTGTTTCCGGTGAAAAGTTCCTTGGTGGAAAAGTTTATAGCGGTTTTACTTTCGTTAATGCAAACTGCTTCTTTGTTTTTAAATTTTACCTGTTTCTTCTGCTGATTATCATCTTCATGCCAAAAATGTTTTGCTCATCTATGGTGGTTGCATATTGCAACAGCAGCAATGTTCAGTAATTAAGAAGCGGAAGGTTACTATAAAATTAGTCGTATCAAGATAACGATTCCGAGCTTCCTGTTGTGAGTGCACTTAGCTGTCACTTGTCAGGCTGTCAACACTGTTTGTACACGTCGGTGCAACAAACGTTTTCATTCTTTTAACTTTTTATTTCAAAATAAAACAACCATGAGTACATCATGATATACAGCAGAGCAGTGGTTGCTCCAATAAAACATGCAAAATCAATAAAGAAATATCGAAACAGCTTCCCGATTATATTTTTTCTGTAACGGGAACGACAGATGTATCCAACATTCGAGGTGGCTCCAAATCATATGTGTGTTTCCTAAGTAAACCCAATTCAGCTCGCTCCATCGTTTCCGAAACAAGATCTTCTATTTTGCCCTCCCCGAAGTCTTTGGCCAATTTCACCCCGTAGATGGCATCGTACAGATCCCGCGCCGAATGCTCCGGTTCCACCGTATCCTGTGCTCGGTAGGAAACGTACGCTTTCAGCGGAAAATCCGTTAAATCCGGAATAACCAACTCGGGAATCATTTCGGGAATCTCACGAAACTTGCCCGTGCTGGCATCAAGTACGCCCGTCGGTCGCACATCATAACCGTACAACCCAAAGGGATACTCGTACTCCGGAACGCCTTTAAATAATTTCTGTAGATGCTTAGGTAAATCCAGAACAGTGATGGGACGAGAACGGGGATTGTTACGGCTCTGCGCAGGGCAAGTGGTGCTCAAGCATCTTGCACCAGAAGATGTAGCTTTTGCACAGTGCGACAAGGAAGGCGATGCCTTGATGGCGGTAATGCGCATGCAATTCATGATTCCCAACCTTCCAAACTTTACCAGTCCGGCACCAATCCGCAGTCGAATTCCGGCTCCCGTTCAATAAGATTATAGAATTTATAGAACTAGAGTCCTAGACAAAGACCCAAAGACCTGGACAGCTGTTAACTCGCTGCCAATACCAAAAACGATGTAGACGAAAAGAGTGAGGCCAAACAATTACCGAGAACGCACAGCAACAAAAAGAAAAGAGAACAATCACAACATAGGAAAGCAACTTTCTAAAAGGGAATTCGCCATGATTTTACGTATCCGCAAAAAGATAAAACTTTTAGATGGTTTAGAAAGACTCAAAGACATGTGTTGTGTGAGTGTGTCTACCGCCCCAGGGTTCCGTTTGTGAGAGCGACAGTAGTGGCTCGATTGCAGTTCTGATGTGTTGAATTTTGGCTCACAAGCGACGACTGCAGTAACAAAATACAGTATTTGGAATTTTTTCAGAGCTTTTTGTTTTCGAGTTTTCAGTCTTCAGATACCAGGTTTGCTGATGCTTTTCAGAGTATTTCTGGCGGATTTTTGTGTTGCCTTCTGCGCGTACGTGGAACTCTGATGCCAATATGGCTACCACAGGAAACCAGCGCGGAATTTCGGAGAGAATCGCGCAGGTGGTCTGCTTGAAATTTGAGTTTGAATCCGCGCTGCACGACATCATTACTGATGCCAGTCTTCCGGAGATTGAACAAGTTCGAAAAATTATCGTAAGTTTTGTATAATGTATCGTAAAAGCAGGATATACTACTGAGCAGAGTGTAACTGGCAGTCGTTTTTGGTCTCCTCGAGTTTGCATGGTGAGCATGCGTTGCACTTTTTCGACTTGCAAAAGTAATCACTCCGACAGCATCGCAGAATGAGAAAACGCATAGAGCTGCGATCTGCCGAACTGGACGCTGGGTACTCTTGGCCGTGCAGAAGTTACTCTGAACAGCAAAAAGTCCGCAGCATCCAGATACAGTCTAGTTGTTCGATACGTGCTACTTTAGTTGCATGAGGACTTGCATTAACATTTAACAAATTAAATTAACAAATGAACCGTCTGCAGCAAATTAACATTCAACAGTCTTTAACTTCGATAAATGCTTGCGTTTTTCTCCTTGCCCCCTCCCCTGTCTTTGCCCCTTGGGCGTTGCTGCGTGGTTGAATTGTGTGTTATAAAAAAGGCTGTTTTTTTGCATGTGCAGCCAGTGCAGGTAAGCCGCACACGCGTATGGTCCTTTAGCATCGAAACAGAATATTATTTTTTTCAATTTTATTTTCGTTTTTTACAGACTCAGTCGTCTGAGATGCTGAATGGATGCCTGTTAAATTTACAAAAGCGGTATGTTTTGAAATCAGTGTTTACGAGCTACAAATCGTGCAGTTACAGGTGTGGTAAGATAAAGTGAACGATACGTTTATGCTCCTTTATCGACTATTTGGGTTACCGTACATTTGAGTTATTTATGCAGCGTAACACGATGAACGTTATTTATATTGCATATTCACTGGTTTTTTAATCTTAATTGCAGACAGGACACCCTTTCAGCAACACAGTTGCCGACCACTGCGAGGTTGTGTGCCGATTTCGCAACGAAAATAACACTGAACGGAGGAGCTGGAGATGCAGCTAGCAGTATTAAATCCATTCCGGCGCCAGTGCCGAAACCCCAAAAGACAGCCTCTCCGACACCGCCTCCACCGCCAAAAATATCTCCGCCGAAAGCCCCGAAACCGCAAAACGCACCGGCGCCTGTGTTGTCCAAAAAGCAACTGCGTGCACAACAGTTTGCACAAGGTTAGGCAAAATAAATGCGCTCAAATTGGAGCCATTGTACATGATAGGTGTTCATACGTTAATTAACTGGGATTATTCGTCTCACTCGGCGTTTTGTTCTTGAATTGCTAATTGCTTTGTAGTAACAGCGCCAGGCCATAAATCGAAAGTCTTCCAGGCGAAAGTTGCGAAGCAGCCCGTAATTCATAAAGCTACGCATAAGAAGGCCGACTGGGAATTGTATGTGATGCAGATTTTTTAAATACAGTCAGCGTCTGTGACTAAATGGCTTACATTAGAACATCTTGTTTGTTTGTTATAGCAAAGCTTATTTTCCGGAAATTCCTGCGACCATAACAGAAGAGCATCTGCGTTCCTTTTTTATGCTATATGGATTGGTGGTGAACGTATCCATTTTTTCTCGAGCCAATAGCACGAAAAAGGTTGGAACCATTCAATTCGCCGCAAAGGAAGCAGCGCTGTACGTTGTGAATAAGACGTTCTTCGTGCACGGCCACAATCTTCGAGTGACACCGTTTCAGGTAACTTTGAACGTACTACGCTAGTCTTTTGTAAACAAAACTATCATTACTGAAAAATAATGTAATTACAGTACCTTTTAAATGATATGGCATATTATTGCCGAAATGTCATCACGTGTACGTATATTGGCATGTGGGACATCCTTGCAGTGTTGTAACAAGTTTCTGGTATAGAGGACACTGGAACAGATGTAGAAAAGAAGTTGTTCATTCATCTGGACGGTTATATGTGAATGCTTTACTTGATAACATCCATTTCAGAGGTTTTATGCTCTTTTATAGAAAACTAAACCAGTCTACGTTTATCAAGTAATACTGCTACGCTTTGGTCATGCAGTTCCCGCAAAAATCGAATGCGCTTTCCTGACTAACCTTGTTGCTTGCAATTTCATTTTTGGGTCTGTTTGCAGGTTTTGATATGTCTGCTTGCGATTTGACGTGTGGCTGTGCAAAATTTCGCATATTAATAATTGGTTTATGTTGAGACATACGGTGTTTTTATATCAGCTGATTATAAGTGCTTTGGACGTTGTCGTGCTAACGGTTTAATTCTGTTTTGCTTTGTTAGATTAACCAAGTCCTTGGAAACGCAGCTGCGAAAAAACCAAAGTCGCCCAATAAACCTCAAACCCAAGCGTCTATCGTAACGCCAGCGGAATCCGTAGGGTCGGCCACCGGAAACGACGTCATGGAAACGCTGGGCAATGCCAATCACTTTACCGATAGATGCATAACATGTAAAACCGCACAAGTGGACTGCATTATACTCTGGTGTGGCCATGTCAACGTGTGCTTGCACTGTGCTAGCCAAATGCAAAATTGTCCCGTATTCGGATGTGGCAAGGAAATCGAGAAGATCACCAAACTGGACGATCGATAGTATTCTTAGGAGTTCCTTTTTAATATAAAAATAATGATAACAAAACTGCACAATGAATGACCAATAACTTTTTTTCGGGGTTCGTTTTTATATGAACGCACTGCACACTATTGATTATGCAGTACTTGCTGTGTATTGTACAACTGCTTTATACGTTCTGCAGGTTTTTGCGTGTCGATTGTTGATTGTTGATTGTAGAACAATTATTTATCTTCTGTCTGATTCTTGAGTAAACGTGGAATGCGCTTTGTTATATGGAATTATGGTTTTCGATTAGCGGAAACGAATAGATTATTTCGAACGGAATAAAGTTCAAACTGAATGAGATTTTATTGTTTTAATGAGCGTACAGTGACCACCGTTATTTGAACGGCCATTGATGGTAATTTTGTGATACAAATTCTTGTACAAAGTCCCGGCAGCCATAAACCGGTGTAAGAATTGGAGAAAATGCTTTAAAGGGTCAGTTTTTGCTGGTCGATCCAGTCGATGAAGCTGGCTACTCTGGTAAAAACAGCCGGGCCTCGCTGACCGCACCTGTCAACAAAAAAACCGCCGCTATACAGTAGTTGTCTCCAGCAATAACGGTATAATTCGCTATATATCACAATTCACAAACAGCTTTGGTAGCTTATCGTTAGGTACATACTGTATATCTATATATAATTAAAAATTGAAACTGTTTAGCGTCTCTTACCCAGCGCCAAAACTGACGACACCTTCGACATTCCAAGTAGAGCTTCCGTCCACTTTGCAAGCCATAGGGCCACCACTGTCACCCTATAACCGATAAAGATATTTATAAAACATCTAAATTTTTGAATCGTAATAATAATAAATTAACTTTGCAAAAGTTCCTGCTCTACTATTACAACATATGCAAGAATTACTAAATGATGGAATATTGCTTAAAAAGCATCCTGCTAATCATAAGCGCTTTGTATATAAGCATACCTGGCACGGTTCACCATGAACGTTGGCCACCCATTCATCGGCATCATCATAGGTGCAGGTCATGTAATCCCGAATGACAATCGGTCTCCAGGCCTGCTTGCAGGTGTCACGATCCAGAATAGACATTTTGGCTTGTTTCAAGACCGTGCTGGGTCGAAGGATGGGCTGGGCCGGCGCCCGGAAGATCCCCGTGGACTGGTTGACGGTGCTGCCCCACCCGGTCACCACACAGGTGCGGCCAGGCAGAGTGTCTGAATTCTTTTCCGGCAGGCACACCGGCGACACGCTGTCGGAGAAGGCAATGGAGCTGGACAGTTTCAGCAGGGCAATGTCGTTGCTGACACCGGTGGCGGTCATACCGAACTGGGCATGTTTGCGGATGGTCTTGATGTTATAGTCTTTCTGGCCAACTTCCACAGTGTTGTCTTGGTGGTCACCAACCCGAACGAAAAAGGTCGCACCGAACGGAGTACTGCAAAAATTTACAAACATTAATGAAAAGAACAAAGTGCTAAGGATTTGAAAGCGCAATTATAATAAGCAACAATAATATTATATAATTATTCATGAGAATTATCCAGGGTTTACAACTTCGGTTTATTAGAAGTACCGGTACAAGATTTCCGTTGATAGCCCTATAGAATAACTACTAGGCACGATTGAGTGCCTGTTTTACAAGAACCCGTAATCGGCAACGTTTTTTAAAAAATTCCTTAATTATATGATTCAAAGCCGGTGAAAGAAATATACAGACTGTACATGGGAAATATGTGAGTGCTGAGTATGACACCGGAATTATATATAATTCATACATTCTGCAAAATAAAATTATTTTTGGGGAATTGTCAGTTCTTACCCTTGAGCAAAGCAATGGCTTGCGGTCAGGATGTGGTCTTTGTCGATGATGCTTCCGCCGCAGAAGAACTGTGTCCTTCCCAGGAAGTCGCGCATTCCCAGGCGCACTTGCCACGGCCATGAACCCTTCTTGGCCGTTTCCCCACCACGCACTTTGGTGACACTGGTCAGCACCGGATCTACCACCGGTACACCGCACGAGGTGACCTCTTGACCGTTGGATACGGCGGCCAAACCGGCAACGAGGACGGCGGCAACAACGAAAAGGGAGCGAACCATGGTAGAGCGGTTTTCTGTGAGCGGAAGGCAGCAAGTTGATGCGGGATATTAGTGCTACATTTACGCTATTTGTAAGCCGGTTATAAAGGATGTAGGTGGATTGTTCCATATTTGATTAACGGTTTTTCTTATCGGTTTTTCATTCCAGAACAATGCGTGCCAATCGAAAGAAATTGATAACGCAGCCGCTATCACGGTGAAATATTTGGCTATCGACACAAATACATCATGCGCAATGTATCGTGGTATCACATTTGCAGTGGTAAAGGTCACCATTCCCAGAAGAATTGTGGAACATCGATCAAGGCGGAACCATAACGTCGGCAAGTACTTGTTATTTACCGCTCTACCTAAAAATTAGGCCTATATCTTATCTCCTGTTTCAAAGATCTCGCAGTACCGTTATCTTGGACTGAAGATATCAAAAGGTTCTTAACTGGATAGGACGTCACTTTCCGTACCGCACGGTATCTGGTAAAATTTGTTTTCAATGTTTTTAGCTTACGCCTTGTACTACACAATTCGTCAGGCGTTTCACAGAATATTCGAGAAGATCAATAAATTTGTCATACACTGATCTGCGCTTCCGTAAACCGACTCGGTGCTAAGTTGCCCTATTTATTTCCAATTTTCCATGTGGAAATTGATTCTGAATACCACATAAAAAATGTATACCGGAGTAGGAATAATTAGTAACGACGATATGTGCAATACCTGATAGCAAGTTAACAATTTTAATATCATTGCAAGCGATAGTGATGGCTGATATGCCGTATTCAGATCTGTTTTGTACTCGTGCAATTACACCTATAAGATGATTACTATCGCTTGTAGTGATATATGCATTGCGTTTATGCCTTGTGATTACAGTGCAAAATATGGCTCGTAATGGTCATATGTTCTGTAATCAAGCGGGCGAGCGAAGCGAGCCCGCGTTTCTAATTCAAGACATGTTGAGGGTTCGATGAAACGGAAGTGACAGTGACCTTTGGGTCGCCGAGTGACCTTTGGGTCGCCACCGATTTTCATCGTGATTCCTATACAGTTTGATGTGCTGAGTCGATCTGAAGTACTCGGGGACCTCGAACCCGGGTCCCCGAGGTCGCCACCACGATATGTACCATATATGTATAGTTTGACGTGCTGAGTCGAACTGAAGTACTCGGGGACCTCGAACCCGGGTCCCCGAGGTCGCCACCACGATATGTACCATATATGTACAGTTTGACGTGCTGAGTCGAACTGAAGTACTCGAAGACCTCGAACCCGGGTCCCCGAGGTCGCCACAACGATATGTACTGTATTTGTACAGTTTGACGCGCTAAGTCGAACTGAAGTACTTGGGGACCTCGAACCCGGGTCCCCGAGGTCGCCACAACGATATGTACTATATTGCACAGTTGGACGTGCTGAATCGAACTGAAGTGCTTGGAGACCTCGAATCCGGGTCCCCGAGGTCGCCACAACGATATGTGCAACATATGCACAGTTTGACGTGATGAGTCAAACTAAAATGTTTGGGCAGTGACGACGACGGGCACTTCTAAGTCGCAAACCCAGTTTCCCAAAAGAGCTATTATGTTATGAACTTTAAAAATGTTTCAAAATCTCTAGGTGTGAGTACCAACCGTTACTGAACCGTAAGACCTGATCCAGATCTGAATCCAAAATATAGTTTTAAATAATTCTAAATAATTCGAAATAATTCGAAATAATTCATATTTGAAATTATTTAGAATTATTCTAAATAATTTTAAATAATATGATTACAATACCGGAATCTTGATCACCTCTGAAAAATTAAACAACCAATTGCAAATATCTACGCACTCAAAACTTAAGTAATCACCTTCAAAAAATTAACTAACTTTCGAGTCTACAAGCTCTCCATTTTAAAATATTTACATTGGTTAAATCAGTTAAAAATTTAGAGAAAAAAATAACTAAATAAATAGCCGGATAAGTAGATCATGAAAAACTTCGGCAGCTAGGTGCGATGATGTTTAATTACTAAATTTGCTTATTTTTCAAATCACTCATTTGGGGAATATCGGACGTTAGAATACCTTAGATAAATATATATTTAAATAATTATCTTCGAAGAAACTGATAGTTGCCTTTGAAATCCAATGCAGAAAAACCATTTTCTCACATTTCGTGTGCCGCTGTAAAATGCAGAATTCAAATGTAACGAGACACTAATGGGAATTAAAATACAAGAATATTCAAGAAATTAGAAAATAAGTAATAAAATTCTCTAATTCAAAATCCATAATTATATAATATTTTATGAATTTTGTAGTGGAAACCAAATTATTGCTCTCACCGTTCAAATTTTTTCCCGAATTTATTTTGAAATCGTTTTACCTATAACTAAATTCCAAGGTATTATAAGAGAAATAAATTTACGTGCCACGATTTTTAAACTTAAGTTCGACATTTTTTTTCCTGATTCGTTAAGTGTACAGTCAATTTTCGAATCAAAATCTGATTTTTTTATTTTTTTTTCGTTCTATATCTGAATTACTATCAATTTTTAGAATTCGCACAAAATTTTCGAGACAGTCTTAGTTTCAGGTATGATTCCAAAATCCTAACGGATTATAATTTATTAAATTACTTTTCTTTATGTTGCAATAGCGGTAAATCCGAACACCACTTTCGAATAATTTTAATGGTTACCGCAAGTCTTTGTTTGCTTCTCGAAAATCCATATTATATTTTGATTTCATTTTTAATATTGTATTATTTATTTGCTTTCTGAGAATGCAGTGGAAAAATAAACCCTTACAAAAACAGCTTCGGATGCTTGAAACATTGAATTTTCCCTAAATTTATTCGGCAGTTTTTTTCTATTCTGCAGGTGACACGTAAGCATGAACACTGTTTGGGCTTAAAAACTTACCGCAACACTCGATTGAGGAGATTTCACACGGAAGTGAAAGAAACACAGTATCGCTATTTTTTCCAAGCTTTCAAATGTTTTTTTATAATTTCTGGAAACTATTTTAAGATTGAAAAATAGCTGCGCCGTTGTTGTGTATAAAAATAATGTAATTGTTCATGCGCATTTACATGTACTTAGTTTTGAAAAAGGTGGAAAGGTGGATTACATTTTATAATGAGCCCTTTGATGTACCAGTTTACTTTAAAACTTATTGAAATTTTACGGCCTATAATTCTCCAACTGGATGATGCGCCTACCAACCGCTTTTTTTGGGGTGTATGCAATCGACAAAATGTCATAAAAGAATGTAAAAGTATGTGAAAGACTGGAAGTACGCGAACGCAAAAGTTTTCTTGTAGTAAAACGTAAGAATAGTATCAAGTACCATCACTTCCCTTAAACTTATATATCAATTTCCTGGCCAATTCTGCAGCTTCAGCGCTTACGTTTTTTAAGACAGTACTTTATACATTTGCTGCCTTATACACTCAAAATTAAAAACCGCCGCCCGCTTGCCCTAAGGGCGTATGAGACCTTATACTAGTAACTGTATATCTGTATATGGCTAATCTTATGAGAGAACAATGGCTATGAATTCCAGCGAAATTATTTCTCTTTGGTAATCTATGGTAATAATTACTGACGCTGGCATCCAGTGCAGTGCGTTTCCAAAACACACATTACCCAAATAGCCCCTTCCTTCTCCTCATTATTGCATCTCGCGGCACGACTGGTAAGGTGTTGCTTAACTTGTTTCCTGCTTGTACTCTGTAGTTTGTACGAATGCCCTGTGCACGAAGACCTTAATTCGGTATCCCCTTGGTCACCGGACTTACTGCTTGCATTCGTTAATAATTACTTTTTCTCCATACTGACAAAAGGGGAGAACAAACTATTAATTTAAAATAGTCAACAACTCGTACGAACACACAATCATACGAAACTATAGGATCATGGATGACCACACACACGTCATGGCATTTAAAACGAACTCGAAAATTCTAGCTACTTTAGTACAAATAGTTATACTGGCTATTTGACGTGAGTCAGTCTACTTAATAATGGTATTGCTTGTACTTGTACAACTTTGAAGCTGAATATGTTTAGTGTAAAACTTGTGGATAAAAGTTTTGATACTTCTATACTATTCCTAGGTGGAAGAACACATTCTAACTAATAAATGCAAAAAAACCAAGTCGTATTGTTTTTGCAATATTTTAATGTCAAACCATAACCAGGAAATAGAATTCGCTAAAACCATGATACGAAAACATAGACCGTCCCTCAAATTCCAATTAAATGAGGCTTAATTCATGTAAATCCATCCAAATACTGACAGAGGAAAAAATCCGCTTCCTGGTTAAGCAGCAATTTCTGTATTAGACTTCCACAGACAGATAAAAGTGGATAAAATTGATGACATTAACAGCATGAAAAAATGCAAGACATGAAAATACACATAAAATAATTCCTCTGTACAAACGGACGAGCAACACTACAGCGAAATCATCAATCCCCAAACGAGTATGCATCATAAAAAATCTGGCTTATCTATGAGTGCTGCCATCCACAAAAACGGGGGGTTAGAAAGGATAAAAACACATCATTATAGTCTGTACTAAAACCGTTAAAACGTTAATAAAATCCATACTAAAAGCAATTAAAATATATTAAGAATTAGCGACAGATGCTAGGAATTTTTTGTCAACAAAATATGTACGACTACAAAAAAGAACGGTTTTCGTTGAATGAGAAATGCGGAAGCAAAAAGTCAATTAGGAAAGCAGAACGGTAATTAAGATCGGCGGTAGCGCAACTAGGCGAGGCAGGCAGCAGCGGCGAGAATCAATGCAAGAAAAAACAAGATGAAAACGCTAAGATCACTACAAAATAACTACAGTCGCTCCGTCCAACCGTTCCCTCGAGCTGTCCGCCGGAATTCGGTCGTCAAAGCATCAACAAACAAGCTACACGATAAATCCAATAAAAAACCAAGACGTAGAACCAAAAACGAACGCGCATCTGTATCCGCCAACGAGCAGAATAATAAGAGGAAAAAGGAAAGGCCACAAATTCCCATGTCTGTGAGTAAACATCCCCAAGCTCCACCAGAAGAATTACGCACAATAACATCAATCCACAGTAGCGAGCAAATCACCGGTTAATCGAGATTCATCTTGCAGTTTGCCATTTTTCTTATCGGAACAATATTCGGCGATGACTGACACTTTCCAGTTTCAAACTGCAAGAGGAGCACTCCTATAACAGCCTTTTTTCTCACTGACAATCGAAGTCCCAGATTTCTGACAGAAGCGGCGGCAGACGACGCTTTTGCAGGCGCAGATTGAATAACAATTCCGTCCATTCGTGGCCTAATGTGCGCAGTTCGGTAAGACGCATCAACAGCCGAGCAAAAATCGAGCCACTTTTACTCGGGCGATGTGTATCCAAATATCCACGGAGAGCAAACAAATACATTTCCTGAATCTTTTCAACTTTTGCAGTCTCTTTTAGCATTGGACGCTCTGCAATTCAACAATTTTGTGAAGAAAGGCACGCCAAAAAAAATTTTTCCACAAACAAAACAACTAAAGCGTTTTTCCGTCAGATAATGACATGCTTAACCAATAAGAAAAACTACAGACGACGTACCCGAAAAAATGACGATAGCAGCCAAAATGGCATACTCTGCATTATCCACTCGCATAGAGCACATGGATTTGCAAAAATTGTACAATCCATCCCCATTGTGCAAACCAGCGCCTTTGTAGTTCTCACGAGTAAAGGGAACATTGTTTGCAAAAACAATGGAATCAGTTCCGGTGTCATACCGGCGTGAACAGCGGAGCATCATCAACTCGCAGGCACATGCCTAATAAAATTACGTAATGTATAAAGTATCTGTCAATCTTTTTACAATATACGAGTACATCGTAATACACTCGCTCTCTTGCCGCATAACAAAGTTTAAAGGATATGTGACTGACCTTCAAAAGCGCTATCTGGTCATCACGGGTTAAAGTCTCGAAACCTGGCAAACTTTTCGCAAATTCAACAATCAATTTGACGGTGAGGATCGTGATCTCGGCAACATGCTGGAATCGATTGGCGCAATCATCATCTGGGCTGCCAGATATGGATAACGGCTACAACAGAAAAAAGCGATTAAAACGGTATCTAACTGAACATAAAACTAAACTTACCACTAAAAAAAGTAAACGACAAACATGCTCATTTTAACGTAAAATATAAAATAAACAATTTTCACGAAAAAGCACCATAAAGTATAAACTGACTAGTGACTGAAGTAACAGATTTCTTGATAAAGACGCAATGTTCAGGTGCATTCCAAACGAATTTTTACAACAGTCATACCGTGATGCTGCGGAAATCATCCTCACTGGGTAGCTCAAACTGCTCCTGGTACAGCACGAGGCGCTGGATCAGGTCCAGCTGCTCTTGTGTCAGCACGGTTAATTCAACAAAAGGTGTCACGGATGCCGGGCTGGCCGAAGAGTTGGGACTGAATGACTTAGGTGAAATGGGTTCTTTGGCAACAGCCGTGGGATGCGGCGGGGCCGGTACCACCGCCGAAGTGTTGCCACCATTAGCCAGAGCTGGACCATTACCAGCTTTATCCTTCTGCTGCTGTTGCTGCTGCTGTTTCGATTCCCGCTTGGCTTTGCACTGCGTTTCCGGTACCACGCCTACAAATTCGAAAACCAATAAACGATAATTCCGTTAAGCTACAGCAACAGTCACAAAATTTAATAAAGGAATCGAAATACTGAATTTCTACCATAATAATTATAACCGAGCGAAAAAGTGTGCCACAAAGGAAGTACTGTGTAACAGCTCCACAAAAAGTACATAACATGCAGTTTTGATACAAACGTTGGCAGCCATAAAAATCCACCCAGATTTCGCAGTATTCTACATACGCACTCAAAACTGATAAGAATCAAACCAAAACGATACAATTCTGCGGTCGAAAGTCTTGATGATATTCCACGCACTGCATCAGTACACTTTTCCCACAATATCTGCCACACTTACATTCTGGCCGCATGCCAATCGTAAGACATTTGCGCAGTCGGCATTCCTGACATTTGCGGCGCATGTACATATCGATATCGCAACTTCCTCCGTATTTGCACTGATATACGGCATTTTTTGTGATGCTCCTTCGAAAGAAGCCTAGTAGAAAAAAACTCCTGTCACTTTCCAACACAATCTTATCAGCCAGACAGATATTTTCTTAAACACCACCCCTGGCGTTTTACATGATGATAATCTCTGTCCTTCTCGTGGAAATTTACATTTAGAACACTCGCAGACTGTTTACCTTTGCAGCCTTCACACGTCAGGGCATTATAATGATAACCGGAAGCCCGGTCGCCGCACACCAGACACAGTTCCTCCTGCTGCTGGGCCCGAGGATATGGAGGTCGTTTCTTACGCAGGTCCCCGCCGATACCGCTGTCCGGACTATTGTAGCCGTTCAATCCACTGGATGACACCTCATCCCGACCTGCAACAAACCCATAAATAATTAATCCATCAGAACAACATAAAAATGAACAATACAATGGAGCTCACCAAAAGTGATAAGTTATAGAGCTTCCCAAAAAATAACGAATATCGTAAAGACCAGCTACCAGCTTAATCTGCGTTAAAGCAGGCGCTATTACAAAATCTGAAACCTACTAAACTACAAATAAGAAGGTAAGGCATTCGGTTCGCTATGGAAAGTAAAAAAAAATAAATCAAATATTCCCTTGTTAGATACAAAACATACGCGATAAATCATCGTAGGGATAACCCCAAAAAGATAAATGATGAAAAGATGGAAATTTATCCATTAAATCCATCAATTCGTGGGTGTATTAATACAAATATAAGATATCCAAAATTAGGTATGTGGAGCTTGCACGTTCAAGAAAATTAATAATCAGAAAGTGTCTCACTGTGACTGCGCATACCAATGACACGTCAACCTCTCAGCTGTATGAAAGTGTGAGTACCGGTTAAAAACTTCGCCAGTCAACCGTCTGGCGTAGTCGATAACTTTCGATACTTCGAAGTAAGTACTTTTCATTTAATGGATTAACGACAATCATCAGCTATCGCTGTGTCTGCAGATTGTACGTACAGTGCGTATTTGAGATAGTTATCGCTAGTGTCGATGCAGGCGATTTAGCTTGCCGGCTTCTTGGAAGAACGCAAAATTTTAGAAACGTAGCAAGTGTTCTAAAACATTGGTTTAACTTAACCGATGCATCAGAGTTTTTATGCAAGCCCTAACTATTAATGTATATTAGCGATAACGTTGTTACAATATTTCCGCAAAATTTTAAAAAGACCGACATGAACTTTCATAGCAAAGTTTTTCACAATCAATGCAAACTGACCACACTACGTCAAAGCCGATACGCAGAACACAAATGTGTGAGTCTGCAGCAGTAGGGCACGATAAGTACCGATTACATAAGCACCGTCACAGATCCTTCCGGTGACTGACCCACTGAAAGTTTACAGTCAACAATCACTGCTACCGTCAAATAAAAGACAATCGGGCAAATTAATGAACAGATCGCGCATGTTCTCGAACATATCCAACTTGTTAGATACCGTTCTACAGTAAACACTGCAAATATTGTCCGACCAGTGACCTATATGCATCTAACTATTCCAGTTTTTCTGGTTAATACACCATTTGCCTGAATGGTAAAAAGCACGTCCAGTCCCGTCCAGAATAAAAATGAGGATTTTAAAACTGTCGTTAACTTCGTGCCAATCGTTTGCGTGCACTACAGGAATCAGCCCCTTTGTCAGTAAGTACTGTTTACCCCAATCGTAAAAGAAAAGCCACCGAATATGAAAGTGAAACAACAGCTCATACAACAACCACAACCATTTTACAGTTTCTCATTTTTCACCGAAAAAAAGTCACAAATGCCTGACTCTATTAAAAAAATACACGAATATCAGGACCACACACTGTCGAACAACGAAATAATATTATCAATGGACAGCAGTCATAACAGACAGTACTTAATAAAAAATTTTAATATATATAATTTAAGGCATCTGGCCAAACTCGTACCACGAAATCGGGCATTTTTATCGTTGTTTACCCACTGTAAAATTGTCAACAGATTCCCTTTGTGAGCCATGAAACAATACCCATAAAAATAACAGCCGCTACTGCGCACTACTGCCATGCGACTGGTAACCACATATTTGAACCGGACCGGATTACGGAGCTTCAAACAACGAACAAGAAACCGGTGTGAATAATAAACCCAGCGCGCCAATATACCGTCCAAACCGGCTCATCGTCACCGTTTTCAAGGTCGTTTAGGGGTGAGGTTGATTAGTATCGGTCAAAGACCCAAAGAACCACTTCGACTGCGCCATGCTGCCTCTTCGACGACATCTCTCACACTCTCTATACGCGCTAATACATTTGACCAACCAACTCCACCCAATCTCTAACACCGCAGCACGATCCACGAGCGAACCAGTTCTCCCGCACGGTGCTATAACGGCCAACCAGTTGCCCACAACGTTTCCCGGCCACTGGTAAAAAACATAAGATGCGCCTAGAATCTACACAGGCGTTTACGGCTAGTTTATGATAATGATTCATAATTTCCACCAACTGTTTACTACCTGTATTGTCTTTCTCTCGAAGATTTCACATGCACAAAAGCGAAAATTTTCCAAGAACCAAAGGCTGCTTACAACACTTTGTAAAATAAAAATAGCATTCCGTATTAAACTGTTTTTTTTTGTGAAAATTGTTGAGTGTTACCAACGAAAACTTTTAACAAACAGCATAAACATTGACCACTTATAAATAAATTTTCTTTTTCTTATTTGTTCAAGATATTATTTCGGTTCACTTTAATCTGGAAATTGTACCTAAGTAATTATTTTAGAAGCGCACTATTTACCAGCAACTACGATAAACATACCTCCACAAATGTTGAACGTGAACCTTGGACTATTATCGCGTTCGTGGCTGCTACGACGTCTGATACATTTGTTGAAAACGATACATACCAGTGTTAAGGAAACGCTATCAGCTGCCACTGCCAGAGCTCTCTACGCACTATCAGCAGCGCCGGGCATAAAGAACGTTCGAAATTTCTTACAAAAGATGACACCTCGAAGACCAAGGACCAAAATCATAACCTACGTAGTAAACTTATTCACACAACAAACGCCGCAAACTTCCTTTCTTGCAGTAAACTTCACCTCTTTGTTCCTTCAACACCGTCCACTACCAAAATTCCTATTGACATCTTTCCAACGTCAAACGTAAATACCCTTTACGGTTTAATAATTTCAAAGATATCACAACAAAACATCATAAAATCGAAATAAAAATCTGCGCAAATACGGGAAACGGATGTGTTACAAGTGATTGTACCTTCCCCATGAGGATCGTAATCCCAAAACACATGCTCCATGGGTTCATGTTTAATGTGCATATCGGTATACGGGGGTGGGTGGGCGTGGGGCACGGGCGGCGGCGGTGGACCCGGTCCATAATTGTGGGCCGCGTGCATCGGCGGCACCGGGGGTCCCGGTGGTGCCACTAAACAGTCTGCTCCCATGTACGCCCCATAGTCCATCATTTTCCCGGCCCCCGGTACATTCGGAGGCGCGGGCCCGTGATGGGGAGCGCCATGGTGGTGGGGCAGCGCATGGTGGTGATAATTCGGCATGTGCCCCACCGCCGATGACGGAACACCGCGTGGATGATCCAACTTTCAGCCGGAATTTAGATGTTTACAAATAAAATGCAATCAGGACGGTGTCTCTCCCACCCCAAAGACCAACGATATGCCGGAGTTTTTTAATAGGTACCAGATGCCGGCCAGACGAATGATGGGAAGAAAACACGGCTAGCAGCAACAGGCTGCAGTTGTAAGCGGTACACTGTCAGACCAGAAATAGAAGGTTTGGTTTGGACAAAATGAAATTGTTTTCCTGATCCTATCAGCGGCACACACGCACACTGCTACAGCACAGCTGCTAAAACAAAACTGCCACACACAGCAGCAATCTGTGATTTGAATGTCAGACTGTTACGTGCATTACATCACATTTATCATTTTACGGTGTGCGTGTGTTGGTCAGCAGAGATATTGCGCTCTACACGGGTTCGACGAATAGGACCTCTTCACGTACGATCCACCTGCACTGTTATCTACATCTCCCCAATGTAAACCGTACATGCTCATTGTGGTCTGACAAGAACACACTGGCCACCAGCTGAATGGTGCACCATGACGCAATAACTTCATTTCGGTAAAGCAAATAAAAATCGGTAAAAAACTGTACTTACTACGATGTGAAGTAGTCATTCCGATTCACCAAACGACAGACCACCGGTCAATATAACCATGTTCAGCACCAGCTGACTGCTGACAAGTATACGTATCATGTTATTTAATTCTCCCGTAGCGTATAACAATTAGTGTCTAAAAACCCAAACACAACAATTACAAAAAAAAACTTTTCGAAACTATAATAATAATAATTTGAATTCGCACAGATTTTTTATGTTAATACAGTACTTCTAAGTTTCACTACTATAGTTGATTACCCATTACTGTAGTAAAATTAATTTTTACTGTACATCATGCTCTTTGAGTACGAGTACAGTACGTTTCTCTACTCAGTTGTTTTTTAACAGGATATTATGTATACAAAAATCGAATAGGCGAAAATTTCAGGGAATGCATAAATACTAATTATTAAGTGTGTAATTTATGCGCAACCTTTGTTAACTTTGCGACTTCGATAACATGGATGACTAATTCGGAAGTAATACATTGTTAACAAGAGATGTTGCAGTAAACAGAAAAATATAACTCGATTGCATTTAGTCAATTATCAAGTATAAGCATCTTGTCCCTAAAGCAATATTTTGTACAATTAAACAATCGTACCGGTAAAACAGGATCTTACCGGTACTACAGTAAAACATAAAACCGCTTTCTGCGCTAAAGAAACCAGTGATAAAATATAGAAAGCTGGTCGGCGCACATTCTAGGAGACCGATTAATAAAACGAGAAATAACTACGAAATGTTAAGGGCAAAGTCCTCATCATACAGATATACCGGTTGGAAGGGTTTCCCGGATGATAATCTCACACACAGCACGACTATCTCATCAAACAAGAAACAACAGAGCAGGTGAGAGAGAAGCAAAAGAATCTCTCAGCACAAAGCATATGGATTGCAACAACAGTACAGTATATGACAAAAGACATCACTGGTTAAATGAAATGAAAAGAAATTCAAGGCATCTCGTGCCACTGCCACCTGTACAGAATTAAATCCCATTTGGCAGACTAGCGCTAGCAATATTTGTAATTACTACTCTGCAATACTTTACAAAATCATTCTACTCTACTAACAATTAGATTAAGTATGTTTAAACGTGATTTTCACCTACAAAAATGACATAAAATTATCACTGGATTCGCTACGTAACTGATTCTTCATATACAGATAATAATAACTGGTACTCGATGTTAGTGTTTGCGATGCTTACTGTCATTATTGATGAGTATCGCAAACGTCTATATTAAGAGCGCCATATCTTTATGACATAAGATATAATATAATATCGCATCAAGTTAACGGATTATATATACTTTATATAAACTATAAAATTCCTCTATAATACCAATACGAATGTCTAAATCGTAAAACCAAGGAGTGAATCAGACAAAAAATGACTGACATACCGAATACATAGTGATCCGTGTACATAACATAATCAGGTGAACTGGGATTTGAGAAAGACTCCTTGATATTTCGTAATGGCTCCAGCATGGTAATGGTTTCATAAAAATCATTAAGTATCTAAAGCTTTCGAACCAATGTACACACTGGACACGGTGTTAGTTGTCCAAAGATTCCAACGTTAGCACTTGACGCATTCCTAAATGCAACTCAAATAATCTTTCGCTTATAACCTTAACTGAACGGTGTCCTCACATTTCCCCAAAAGAAACTAGGATGGTCATAGAATATGCTCCAAGGTAAAAGACAAAGAAATTAGCAACTGATCGGGCCAGACAAATTTCTTCAGTCTAGGGAGATTGAGAGCAAACACGCCACGCCGCCAGCCTCCAGGAAAAGAAACACTGGCTGTCCCCAAATTATTTCAACATGCAGCAGAAGGCAGCTTCTTTCCGCTAATAAACCGAGCACATGCGTAGCAGCAGCCTATTAGCTGAGAGTCGATAAAACACCGTTATGCAGGGGGAGAAAATGCAGAAATTAAAAGAGCGATGACGAATCGTATCGCTTCGTTAAGAACGTCTATGAAAGAAAGAGAGAATAGACAAACCGCACCGCAACGTCCGATAAGTGAATGTTTTTATCTGTCCGTAGGCGACAGGACACTTTCTTCGGCCTCTCAGCATTAATTCTACCTTGTATATACACCTGGCTTAAAAAATTCGCAAACGATATTTTTATCACCCAGGACAAATGCCATCACTAAGAGACACCGTTGCCGGCCAATCTTCTATCATCAGCAAAGGGAAAAAACTAACCCAACCAGTTCTGGCAAATTTTAACGATTTAACAGCGCCAGTCAAAACCATTCACGCAATGAACTCGTGGTGACTTGAAGGCTGAAGCAGATTTCACTTCGAGAACTGTGCCACGTAGTCCACAGAATGACCATACGTATTTTCTAAACTGAAAGCCAAGTTCTCTCGTAAAGCTTTTATATTTGGATTCACGCGTCCCCCGTAATCCACCGGAAAAGGATATCATTTCATGAGGAAATGCTGCATAATCTATCACACTTTTCAGGGAACATCTCTAATCAAAAACACCCACCACTATTTTCAGTTCTCGTACACTAAATTAAAATCCATCCTCATTAATGGATGAAAGAACTTCAAAGAAGTAATATAAATATCCCCCTCTCAATGAAATACACCCGTTTTGTTTTTCTTTTCCGCCGGCAACCCATGACACAACACATTACGGGCTGGTTCCCTAGCAACGCAGTTCAGGGTTTATCGGTCAGGTTCACCAGGTTAGTGATACCGTATTGCTAAGAATTCAATACTCAAGGCGGTAACGCAACCAAATTGTACACAGGAGCTTTTGATTAGAGCCCATAATTGTCTCATATGATACGCGTAGATAAGTCACGTGTTCGATTTGCGATTTCCTTTCCATTTGGAAGTGCTATGAGAAAAGCGTCAATACGGGATCCCTCTCGGGAACAAAGGCAGCAAAATTCTTTTAAAGCATAACGTGCCACTATTAGAGTTCCCACAAGAAAACGCCCAAAAGAACAACTTTCTGCCTGTAATACTGCATCAGCATTCTGCTGAAACCAACAGTTTAAAAACCTTTCTGTTGCAAAACACAGTTTATTTACAGCGAATATTCATTTCTAAAAAGCGCTAAAAAGGACAAAACAATATGTCCCCGAAATGTGCGTATACTATCGAAGGAAAATCCTAAAATTTCATGGAAACCAGTGTTTTTATCTATTTACGTAAACCATGGCCACGGCTATTATAATAGCCACAGGCTATTATAATAGCAGCAGCAAGCGAAAGTTATGCGAAATTCATTAATCTTCCAGTAACTTAGTTTGATAAAGGCAATGGTATATGTCCGCGTAAGCAAGCAATAACCAGCTGTAGGTATAGACTCAGTGCATCCCATTCTCATCACCCAACACTACTAAACCATGAATATAGATATCAGGTACTTGTTCTTCTTTTCCGACCATTGCAACTGATGACATCCGGCTTGACCGTCGTAATGATTACTACCAGTATACTGTACGCTTCTACGTACTGAAGTAATCAATCCAGTGTACATAATTAATAAAGTGCGCTTTCAATTGTAGTACGGATTGCTTTGGTGTTATCGTGGCCTGACCAGGTTTATGGCTGTTATCCCACGATTCCAAGAAGAACAACAAAATACATAAAAATTGCATTTCAAAGTTGCTGCAGCAGGCTTCATAATAAAACCACTGACAAAAGTCTTATGGTTTGTGTCAGAAATGTGCACGCGCAGTATCGAAACTTGAGCATGTATTTAAACCAACTCCATGATCCAGACTTCAGTGTCTGGACACACCTTTTCTGGCCTTAATGATGACATGTGTTCACCTCCTAAACCGTCGCCATCAAAGTAAAGCCGCAGAATAATTGGCATATAACGATCGTGGTCATTAAAATATCGCGCTCACCGTATGATAAGAAAAAGCTGTCTCATTAGCCGTAAAGATCGACAAGAAGAAAGTAATTAACGGCCATAGCATCTTCGACGGATGGAATAGTGTACAGAAGCACAGAAAACTGATCGGCGCAACATGTTCTGTTTACTTTCTGGTATCCTGATGTCGTATTTCCAACAACAAAATAAAGACGTTATAACTGTTGCACAAAAGACATTGAAATAATATATTTTGAAAGTTTACACCTTCCAATCAATCTATTTTTGTTCGTAATGTTTCATGGTGTCAGATTCCTGTGATTTTGTTTGCATGCCGATCGATACTACTCAATTCAGTTCGTACTTCCTACCACCCATTAAAAGAAAAGCAATTTAGCGGCTTATGTAGATATAAAAACCAAATCACACAAATATCGGTATGCCCACCAGGAACATTTTAAGCAGACTTTAAACCGGATCGTTTAAGCTGAAAGTTGCGCTAATAGTACGTACGTAAGTTCCAAATCTATTGTTAACCAGTAAAGCAGTCGCAACTAAAAATTCTTCACATGTAAGCTGCAAAAGAAAAAACTATTCATGAAACGGAGCCTACTTTAGGAATTTTCAGTTTTCCTGCCTTAACATTACAAGTAAACTTACCAGTTATAATGGGTTTAGTAGTCGGTGGTTGTTGTGGCACCACGGTGGCAGCTACTGCAGGGGCAGCGGGAGGCCTCGTAGGCACATTGGGCGGCGGACTGGTCTTTGGTCTGACCACCGGCATGTGCAGTTGACTAATGATGTGTGCAACATTCAAGGGTGTGGCCGGAGAGAGGGGATCCTTCAGACTAGTTGAACTGGACAAAGGACTACAAAAAGATGAAAATTGAATTAAATCGTATTAAAAAATTAACTAGCCAAAATATGAACAAGATTTTGGTTTTACTTTAAACTCTGCGATGGATGTCACTGCAAATTTTTCAACTATAATCTAATAAAATAAGTACATGAAAGTACAGGGCACAAAACTCATAAAACCTCATAATTAATCAATCACCTATAAGAGCTCACAAACGAATTAAACAAATGAATTAAACTGCGTGCACCGAAGTATTCAGGCGTTCAAAAGAAAAAACCCAAGCTCTGTATTGGCATTTCCAATTGCATTACGGATCTACACTGTTATTCAAAGGAAATCATGAAAAAAGTAAAACGCGAAAATATTAACAAAAACCAAAATGTCCGTAACCCAATTATATGCCTAAGTACGGTTAAACGTTTCGTATATCAGCGCAACTACAATACAATTATTTTTACAAAATCAAAACGATCACCGTATGATGTGATTCCGCACAAGTCGCAGCTTGTGGCCAAATTGACACTTTACCGAAATAGCGACATAAGTTCTGCTATAAAGTTAATTTTCAAAAAATCCATTCTGAAAAGAAATTTACGATAAGTTACCTTCCGCAGTCGGACCAGTTATCCGACTCCGATTTCGGACGTTTTATGCTGGCCGGACTGGGCATAACTTTTTCATCCTCCTCTTGGATGCACATCGTAGAGGGAGACTTGATGGTCAACTTCTGATAGCGTTCAGCAATGAGTGCCGTCGGCGAGAGAACCGGATGCTCTTTATGATGTTCACCATTCATTTTGGACAGATTCAGCGGAGCAGAGGTATGGTGACGCAGAAAAGACAAGTCGGCTGGATGCTCACTTCCTAATTCAGTTGTCGAAGAGACCAAAAAGGAAGAACTGATTATGTCACGCTTTCGTTTTGCAGCCATAGAAAATCCCAATCTATCCCAGAAGCTAGCACTTCCGGGAACGACGGTAGTGGCCGACGGTGACAAGGGCCAAACTTATCCACAGGGCAGCCGTTTTTGTTTGATCTAATAACAGCGAAAAAACAAAACTGACTCGAAAAGCTATAATAAAAATTCTTACTTAGAGTCTTACAATTGTTATAATCATTAGACAAATGACGAAACCGGAAACCAACAAGCTCACATCTATACAGTATACACCTAATACGACAAGCGTATTAACAATGTCTACAAAACTTCAGCAAAACGAAGATTTAATAATGTAACTTCTGTCGTAATTTCTTGCTTACCAAAGTCACCGTATTGTAATTTCTGTGTCCGTCGAAGGAAATGCTTCACAAGCGTTGTAGCATTGGACGGGAATTGTCTATTGTCCAGTCCTGCAATAACGTACAATGTCATGAACGATAAGCTATCAGAAAATGCTGCAACATTCGATATCGATGCCACACGTAACTAACGCACACACGGAACACACTTCAAACAATCGCTAATATTCCAAACTGGCAAAAACAAACACAGCCTAACTGATAGCGACTGACTGATAATCGGTTAAATTCTTCCGCACAAGAAATGCCAACTGATATCTCACCAGACAGTCGCGTCAACCTTGACCTGGAAATCTTGCTACTTTTCAATAGGGCTTAACATTTTCTTGGAAGTTAACAGTTAGTCACACTAACGTTAATAACATGTAATGTTATGAGGGTTCAACGATATAAACACCCGTATAATTTACTATAATATCCAACAATAAGAAAACAACTACACTGTACTTACTCAGTAGGTATAACAACATCTACCACACCACATGCAAATCGATTCGGTAACAATTAAAATTTGCATTTACCACCTTGCACATTCGACTTCTTCCCAACAGGAAATGAAATCAAGCAGCACGAGCTGAACAGCCATACCAAACAAAATGTTTATCAGGCAGATCAAGAAAAAAGCATTAATCACTTCCTATGTTGTCTGCCTGTGAACCGCGCCACACTATTCGACCGCAGTACAAACACCAATGTGAAGAACCGATAAATAGGACGACGAGCAAAAACGTTTACCCCAAGTCACGGTGACATAATCCTGGTCAGAACAGTACGGTTACAACAGTACGTTGCAAGGGCAATAATTTTTCGTTTTCAAAATACTTATGTACTTTTTCTCTATGCAGTAACAGGCCGTGCACTGAAGCTTTTTCCGCATTACCAACCTAATGCTAATAAATTAAATCTAAATATAATTAAATATTATGAACCGCTAGGCATTGTTAATGTTACAATCGTAAGCTCTGCAAACAAGATGCAGTATCACACATGTTAAAAAATCGCGGTGGATTCTCATTTCTAAACCGCATGAACAAATACTGCGAGATGTCAAAAAGATTAATTTTACTTTCACAAAAATTTACGAACATTACGAATATTCTAAAACTTGAGCAGAATTTACGTAAAAATTATAGCAAACCATCATAATTTACAACCTTTCTGCTCGTAACATCAGCCGTGCCCTACAGCAACTGAAAACAACCCTTTCACTTTGTCAGCTGCGCGTATACGATTTCTACTAAAGAACTCGTTCCGCTCCATCCTGAAATCGGTTGGTTGGCAGTTTTCAAGGACATACCCAACAATTAATGCAGCCGAAGCGTACTGTTCGACGTGGCCAATCCTGCACAAAGCTATACATAGATAGGCTAACGAAAAAAAGAAAAAAAGGCAACTGAATTTTTCCACAGGCAACAGTTGACCAGCTCCATTGAGACTAGATTAAAAAACTTGCTAAGAAGGAAACTCTTTTACGCCTGCCATAAAGAAAGTATAAATACTCTACTGTTGTAATACGTCTTACTTCAATATTTCAATACGAGAGAAACCTATGTTCATAACGGTTAAACACTAATTAAAATAAAAATTTTGATAACGAGTCGAGAATCGCAAAAAAATACTCTTTAAATTCTTCTTCCTTTTCCTAAAATGTCTTTTCAAAATAGTAAATCCGTATTCGCCATACATGACGTGAGGACCAGACAATGCCAGCAAAAAATCCCAGCTTTCTTAAATCTTCCGAATTTTAGGCCAAACACATACTACACTTCAACGATTTCTCCCATTGCAAAAATAAGTAGCTCACATCCAGACTTCCGGCGCATTTCGACCGAAAATTATCTTACCTATGCAGTTTCAAAGAGCACCACTTTCATCTAAAGAAGAGCAAACAGAACTGCAATCGCCGTGCTGAAATACACCACACACACACGTCCATCTAGTAACTATGCGGAAAGTCTGAACGGAAACCGGTAAAACCACTCAGCAGCGCAAACTGCCTATTGCCCACTGCAACACATCCAACTTTCCAAAACCTAATACGGAATGCAGCTCACGTGTGTTGGACACACTTGATCGCGCGAAGTTTGATCACCGCCACGAAGTTTGATTACATTTTCACAATGTACCGTACATTATAAAACCGGTACCAGCCATCAAGTCGCTGACTGTAAACCGTAAAGGAGCACCAGTACAGTGCAATACCTGCACCGACTGCTTATTATTCACTGGAAACAGACATCAGTGTCTTTCAACCAGTTCACACACAATGAATTCCTTCGCATGGAACGCGTAAAAAATGTATGAATCTTCACGTTCACTGCCAAAAAGTTCCAGACCGGTCAAAAACAACACGGAGTTCCGACGCAGCCAGCCAGAAGCACACCGCTGCACAATGAATGCAGCGTATTAACAATGCGGAACCCCATCAAGCCACTGTACTCTGCACATACTCATATTACGACGCGGGTTTAATCTGTGCGACTGATCAAAAAGTAAGCGATGCAGTACAGTAATGTAAAGGGAATTATTACAAATTTCTCTAATCATGCTCTTCATCATAAAAAAGAGGACAACGTACGCGCGGTTACAACCGCGGTAGTAATCGGCTCCCGTAAAAACAAGTCTGGGAGAGAAGAATCGGGTCAACAAACAGCGAATTATCATGCGCGCCGTATCGCGCCCAGCTGCCGGCGATAATACCGGAAGATGTGGCTACTGCATAGCTGATCCAGTCATACTGATAAAGGATTTGGAAAAACTACACGTATGGATTTTTGCCAACCAGGCACGCGATCTGCGCCTACTCGATTCAAGATCAACGAACGGATTCAAATCAGACTGTTGACACTCTGAAAAGTCCAGACGCAAAGCACTCGATAGGCTCAATATTATAAACTTATCTCGTTTAAAATCCAACTTTAATTTTGTGAATAATTTTTCAATGCCGAAAATTTGATAAAAACAATACAATCACAAACTTACATCGTTTAAAGCCAGACAAAATTCAGAAAATTAGTCGCACTTACACAATTATTGATGAAACTGAACGTGACTAGTGACCACCATTATTTCCGTACTTACGTATCCGAGACACCATTTATGAATTTACGGCATCTTAATTTTAGATTGCTTTACTGATCATCATGTCTACTGATATTCATGTAAAAATTCAGCCAAGATCATTTCTTTAAACAACGCAAAAATTTAATCATTAAACGCTGTACTTTCAAAAGAAAAACTCGTTGAAAACAACACCTATCAACGATATCGATCGAACGATCAAACAAACGGGTACTTACATACTCTGATCGAAGAACCGTTTCTTTACATCAATCGAGACAAAATTTCGGTCAAGGTTGAAGCTACTTCAATGATCTATCTCTTTCTGCGATGCCATTGCATCGTGTGCCAGATCGGTCACACAAACATGCTGCTGGAAAAAAGGAAGCGCTCATTTGATCGACTTAATGCAGTGGGAAATTGCTCAAGGAGCATTCTGTATCGATTCAACCGGAAGTGTGCACCGATCAGCCAGGATTATAATCGGCCAAAGTCGCTGACCTACAGTGACGATATCGTGCCGCGCATGTCTGGACAACAAACACACTCGCCCTACCACTTTATCGCGCACACACAGTCCGACTGACGACAGGATACGCAAGCAAACAGCATCGATGTATTGCTACGGGGAAAATGTACGGACAACTTACCAAACTCAGACCGCTTTCGCAATCATGCAAATCCTAACGATGCGGTAACCGGAAGAATCATTAGATACCATCCAGATATCCAAGCCATAAAAATTTGTTAAACCCGTCTATTTACACCTGTTCAAGGAGCTCGCAAAACACTTTGGTGCTGCAGTGTTAAACGCTGAATCGGATCTCTGTTGCGCCAACCCTCGCTGTGGGTGCACTGCGCGCTTGCTATCAATGCTATCAAATTCGGCCAATACATGAATACTGTACGCTAGCTATTTCTGCGCTGGAGTAGCTGACTCACTGCCGGTCTCTCTCTGTCTGTCTAGATCTGTGGCTGGCGTTAATTCAATGGCGATTTCAAATCGTACTACACTGAAACAGCGCCCTGGACCAAGTACAGATCAAAGAAGCTGAACGGCATTGCATTCTCACATGGACGGCATACAGTACAACGGGGTCTGTTCAATGGCTATTTCATTGCAAACAAGCCAGAGAGTCACGAGGGCATTAGAGCAAAGCTGACCAAACGTGGCCTCAATCCACTTTCGACCAATAGACTGTATGTACTGGTGCAGAATATGCTGCATATGGTTTGCACCTCGTTTCCCGGAGATTCAGCTGTGAGAATTTTCAATTCAACTGGAAAATAAAAGTTTTTCACAAACATACTGGTACGTTCGGTTACGTATAGCGCTTTTGCTAGCTCGTATCGATCGCTGATTGTGACCACTCCGGTCGTCCACATGTCGATATTGCAAAAGCAAATTGCATTATCTTTATATGTGAAGTTCTTGCAAATTTGCAGTCCCTTGATCATTGATCCCGATAAAAAAAAACATTTATTGCTACAAGAAACTCCGGCAAGTAAACAAAACAAGCAGAACCACAACAGCCAGTGGTTAAGGGAGATATCTACCGGTAGCGCTTTGCATTAAAAGCCTTCCAGTATTGTGATATTTAATTTAACATAAGATGCGAACATGCTATACATCCCGAAAAACATATGGACGTGCACTGGAAACGGCAACATAATGAGACATGGCTCAATATTGCCGATTCCACGAACCATTCAAACACTTCTCCGAACTCGTCTCGGTTATGTAATATGCTGGCCGCCAACACAAACCAGCTGCCGCGAACGACATCCACAATTCGGCAAATAATCGTACGCGCACTAAATTGCCGTGTCGGACATTAAAAGCAGTTAAATATAAATGCAGTAGCAAGCATGTAGTGTTATCAGCTGCCAGTCGGCTCCGAAGTTATAAAAACATTAGCCTAATAATGTAAAAACTTAGTGCTATATATGGAATGCAACAAATCTTGGAGTGAAACGTTCTCGCAGGAGCAAAAAAGGAAAACACTTTACAACTTTCAGAAATTTTGCGAAACACTGTTAAAAGGTTAAGGGGGCCGACGCATTAATAAATTAAATGTGAAAATCATTAATAAATAGTCATAGTGCAAGATGTGCTAACGCGTAATTACGAGTAAAACAACTTGCAAAGAAAACGTTAGCTAAGGGCCAAAACTGAGACACATCCGTTCACCTAGCGGTACACGTTAAACTAATGTTTTTCCTACAAGCCGTTTTACTCGGGTAAGCAGGAATTCCAAAATAAATTTATACACATTAGTTGCTTAAATTATATCTGACTCTTGATTTTTTTAATTATCTTTTCTGACTCTTGATTTTTTTCATTCAAAAGCACCAAAATAATTCTAAATTGTATTTTATACGTTTGTTAATTTCTTCGTGCAACTCTTGTAACGCAGTATGAAAATGGTTAGTTTTCTATCCATTAATTCCTAAATCAAAACCAGCTACCGTTATTCAACACGCATCATCTGCAAGTCATATGGATGCAAAGGTAATTATTCAATTGATACAATTAGCTTAACGCGGAGACCTAAAAGGTCATCATGCGCACAACCACCTATGAAGGGCGTAGCGCATCACAAAGGCTCTACCAAACAGACCATAATGGCTTGATTAAAGCAAAATGTCAATACCCTGACAACGGAAGCCTGATCCATAAACATTATTACATGATGATTACATCACGATCCCCGCAAACAGGAATTTCCGCCGCAGCCTATAACTGCCTTACGCAGCGTATCTGTACCGGCACGCGGAAGCTTGATCCCATTCAGGAATCGAATAACCGTGGCTGGTTGCGGTCGTTTCAAGGTCACGCATTTCATTACAAGCCCTCCACGTGAATCTTCCTTTCTTCGTGCAAAATTATGTAACACAAAAAGCCAGTTACATAATATAAACGCCACAGAGACGCCGTAAGAGTTAGATAATTCATCTGAGAAGGTCGACTGTGAATTATAATGATTTGATACAGTTCCCGGCTACTATAGACCTGTTCACCCAATGTAACCAGCAATAATCAATGGAAAGAAGAGCCTCTAATCCTTTTCCCATGACATAACCTTTCCGCTTCCGTAAGGCCTTATCAGCGAGCCCACATCGTCTACGTCGAGACGTCATGTGCACCGAATGTTCAGCATTAGTACGCCTAGAGCCTTGGGGAATCAGATTCTCGCTTTCGAGGTAAAATATTAGGTAACATCTGATAGGGGATGCGACCGGCGGTGTTTCTCTGGGATTCGCTGCCGATTATGCCATCGAGATTAACTACACCGACGTCATGCACGGCCCTCATCAATTATATTGTATTAAACATCCGCACCTATAATGTCATGTTTTCGCTTTTTCATTACAGATCCATTATAAAAGCAGGATGCACGAAGATATAAAAAAGCACAACAAGCATAAAATGCGTAATTTGATAGAAGTACAGCAACGCAGCATGTGATTTTCTATTAACTGCAACAAAAGTCTTTATTCTGCTATAAACGAAACAGCAATTAAGGCTAATACGGCTGATAAAAATTATAAAATGGTAATATCAGGGTGGTTCTCTTTAAACTTTACAAATGCAGATTGCAGAACACAACTTTATCGAAACCAGAAAATTGCGCAACAAAAAAAAATTGAACACACCTCCTGACAAAACCTTTCACGGTTTGGTGCGAAGTTTTTACTAAATATGAATATTAAACATTACATTCACTACCTATAACGAAATTAGAATCTGTTTTCCTCAATTTAACAGCGCCGCTTATCAGGTTCTCTACGAGACAATACACATACTGCATCGATTGATTCGTGGCTGCAGTTATCATAATTTAGCACAACAAACGCCGTAGTATCCATTGAACGCAGTCAAGTTCACAGGTCGTTCTACTGTTACGTAAAGATAGAGAAACCGTGTTGAATCAAGCTACGGGCAACGGCCGACAAAAATGCCGTCCGATAACTTTAATCCATATTTCCGACAGACAACTGCTACACTCAGCTACAGTAAGTGTTAAATAATAACTCTCATAATATTAATACAATTAATAATTCACGCACCTGTGGAGACTTTGTTTCCAGAGTCAAGATGACCACAAAAATTAAAAACGGTTGTGACAAGGAAAAGGTACAACCTAATTCGCGAGTAAATACTGAATGGGCCAAATGGCTTACTTAATCAGATTCAAAAGCACAAACCTATTGAAACGGTAATTTTGCGTTAGTTTTGATTTTTTTTTACACTGGAGTAACGAATTATTGTATATGAATAACTACAATACTACTAGTTAACGCGAAAATTACCAATGATAGTGATATCGAATAGTCCCAACACAACACCTTATTTATAGAACTGCACCGATGCTCCACCTGGATCTGCGTATCAAAGTGATTTATTTCAAAATCTACCTATGCGTTATTTAATTGATTTTATCCACTGATAACTCACACCATTATGCTAATTCATACACAAAACGAAAATGGTGACAGAGCACGCCGCCACGTAATGTGCCGGTAAGATAAAAAGTAACCAGCCTACCCTACGTTTAGAGAATTAGTTTTCAAGGTCAACGTCGACGCCGCACCAAAGACAATGAATTTTTTGCAGAGCTTGCCAAAAAACTTTCAAAGCAACAAGCCACATGGTCAGAGCGTAATATTTATCGAACCTAAATCTCACTACTACGCTTGCAGCACTCACTACCATACAGCTCGTTACGGTGTGTGATTTAATTTTTACGTGCGAGAAGTAACGACACGTAGGAATTTTCTCATTAAAACCTAGGGTAATGCACATACAGCACGCACCCCAAAAGCACTGAACATACTTTAAGGCACAGAGTATTCGCAATCGTAACCATATGACCGTAAGTTTCATATTTGCATTTTAATATCTCGATAATATGATTGTTAACGAATAACAAGGAAGAGAGATACACAGAAACAATCGTACATATTCCGCGATAAATTTTCACTATTTCTCATACCAACCCGTACAGTACACGTTATCGGGGTTTTTCTTCAGATAAGTTTGCTGATCTTCCTGTTTTGCATTAGCACTTTTGTTTCATCGAAAAGCTCTTCGCCATAAAGTTCTGCCATGATAATTCAGTTGCGGCGATATTCATTTCCGTGTGGCGTATACAGTTCTTATGTATGTACAAACTACATACGAATGCATGCTTCAAAGCTTCACTATCTGCTTCCTTTAAAAAGCTTCGATCGACCTTTCGTCGACTTTGCACCCAAATCTTTACGTAACCAACCATAATGTTATTCGTATCGGTTGACCGATCATTACCGTTCTGAATGCAGCAGTAGCTGCACTAAAACACCCAAGACAGTGCCAAAAAACCAAGGTGAAAGGCACAATCGACGCACGGAAACATGCGTCCAAAAAGCAGTTTTCTGAACCTGTTTTCATCGAAATTCTGTTTTAAGCACACTATAGTACTGGAGGCATTTAATATTATTGAGAGGTGGGTGCCCTGACAACTTTTCCTTTCTACGCATCTGTGCATGCGACCAGACCGGAACTGCGTACTACCGCACAGACTGCGCATTATCCCGGCAATGCATGCAGCACATACACCACTCAGAATTAAAAAAATGAAAAACCCCTATCATATTCGACTGCAACTGACTTGTGAATTCGCGAGTCTGCATCTGTATAAGGCAAAATGAATAAATGGGTGCCCTGTGTATAAATACAAGTTATAATCATGTGCATATTATCATGATTAAAACACAGATAAAAATAAAAACACCTTACAACAAAAATTAAACTTAACATAATGGGTACAGTGCTTGTATAAGTAGGCACACTGTGTGCCCTAATATGCTCAATAATCAATATTATTCTAGAAACCACGGGTGTTTAATAATATTTCCTACAAAATTACGTACTTATATAGTAACTAGTATCTACTGGAGCATAGTTCCCAATTTAAGAAATGGGCGAGCCACGCGCTAATAGCGATTTGCTACTGTTGCACAATGCGAGAAAGTATGATAGTGGTCGAAAACGGGCTGAGCGCATTTTCTGAATCGGATATGGAAGCCCTGGTTATATTTAGGGCTGATCACCAGATCCATGATGATCAGTTTACAGATACCTTATAAAACGTATGAAGTTGCGGTTATAATGACTGATAACGATTTAATGTCGGGTTGATCGCTGCTTTGATATGCTGTAGTAGAGATGGCAACGGCTCAGCCGAAGCCGTTTGAGCCGCGGCTAAGCCGGCTTCGGCTGAGCCGGCTCGACCCAAAATTGAAGCCGTAGCCGATGCTAGCCGAGCCGATTGAGCCGGCTCGGAGTCTCAGCCAGCCGCGAGCCAGCCGTAAGCCGATGTCGGCTAACGGCTTGCGCATTGTGCGCGAAAATGTGTTGGGAAGTTCAATTTTAGCTCTTTTGGCCCGTTCAAAGCCGATTTGGAGACTTGAAAAGTCGATGATCTTACAAAAAAGTTCTGAATTTTTGTTTCGGAGACCTTTTTTTCCAATAAAAACTGATTAAAAACAGTTTTTGCTTAAAAGAGAACAGGAAAAAGTGCTTTTCAGTGAAAAAGAACTTGTGTTTTCCGGCGCTAAAAAACTATCGGCTAAGCCGGCTCGGAGCCGGCTTAGCCAGCTCGCGCTCAGAGCCGAGCCGTTAGAGCCGGCTCAGGTAGGTGAGCCGATACTTTCGAGCCGGCTCGCTATTTTAGCCAGCCGCAGCCAGCCGATAAGCCATTAAGCCAGCCGTTGCCATCTCTATGCTGTAGTATATATAATAACGAGCAGACTTGGTTGCAACAATGGTTTTATGGTTTTGCATTAGTGTGAACACACTTGCAGTACGAGTGCACTTTTTTAAAGTTCATGCCCTAGCATTCTATTGGGCTGATTCAGAAAAACTGCAGTTCCAAGAACACTTGTAATGCTCTCCATATTACTAATGTTTGTTGAGATGGAGCTCAACCCTGACAGTCAGCAGGTACAGTTGAAACTTTTCACCCTATGTTCGCGATCAAACCATATTCATCAAAATGTCGTTGGCTCGCGTTGTGAAAGTTAGGAGTCAGCACGTACGAACGGAACTGCCATAGCACACAGTATAAGGTAAACGTTTATCCTTGGCTCACTGTTGACTTAGCCAGCAGATTGCTGAAGACTCCAGAAAAACTTCTGAATAATATCGCCCCAAGCACTGCGCACCGGCCGGTAAATGTTAACAAACAGGTTCAATCACCTTGAAAGAAATGACTACTTTTCAAACATAATGTGATTAGTATTATGCTTGTGCTAAAATAATGCTGATGCTTGCCAAAATTTCCTCAAATATCTCACGAAGGTGAACTGTCAAAGACAAGAAGAATATGCTTGTATGACAACATTTACCTGACAAACAATGCTAGCGTTGGAAAATGGAAAAAATATATGAGCCAAAACTGGAACCATTCACTTATGCAGCAGTAAATCTCAAATGCAGACAACATGTGCCCTGTCATCTACAACTTATCCATTTACATATGAAAAAATCTCCATTCGCGCAAAACCGTTTTCCCTTCTCGTTTTCGCAAGTTATAAGTGCAACCTATTACCAATAAACGGCAATACTTATTGACGTCAAAAACAATGTTGACGGATCTATTTTGGGCGGGAAAAGCCAAATAAATTCCTGTCTCCGGTTACAAGAAGTTGAAGAATCTTCAAATCCAATTTAAGTTACCATTTGTATAATGCTTTAACATAGACAAAACATTTATTTGCCTACATGAATAGCAGCGTAATCACAGGAGTAGCTTCGTATACGCTTACTCAGTACAGTATCACATTCAAAATGATCCAGCGGTACAGTGTGGCGGCATGTTTGGCGGCAATTGGCAACATATTGTACACGGTAAGCACTACGTTTTTCGAAATGCTTTCGCCCTTACTTTCGTGTTGCACTTTTACAGTCAAACCGAAAGACTACAAAAATCTTCAAAAATCACCAAAATAAACTTATCAGTACTAAACTTATCAGTAACGATTGAATAATAATTATAATATCACACCACTGAACCAAGTGAACGAGCTTTGTATACGGGCACTGTACTCGTACATGAAGATAAAAAACCTACCGAAGGCATCCAACAGAAAATGCCAAAAACTGCAAAATGCCACTAAGAGTAAAGCAAAAAGGAAGGCAGTCGCAAATACGCCTTCTGTCCTTACATAACCTGACCTTCACACATGATCGACATCGGTTATTCACGTAACAGGTCTTTTGTTTTGGCGCGGGTTATCGTTTTATCGATTACGAAGGTCTGTTAAATTTAGAGCAACATCGTCCTCTCACGCAAGGGAAAATATTTAACGGAGCCCACTCCGACTCTCACACTCGCATCAGAATTTGTCACACAGGCCAACGATGTCGAAACCATTCCTCGTCGGCACGAAAAAAATGTCTAGCGTCTAACTGTCTGAACGTTTTGGGTTGTCAAGTTCACCTTACGTAAGTAATGAAACAAATGTGATGCAAAATAACTATCACAGAAGTACAGGATAAGTTTGTAAAGAAATATAATGACTCAAAAGAGTAAACTGGAAAATTAATCACGTAATGCAACAAACGGGATCGAAAATGACATAATATTGTGATGAAACTGTCTAGTTAGAATCAGTCATATGATAAATGTCACAATTAATTTAAAGCACCATAAAATTACAAAACACCCTAAAATGTATTACGGTTAAACCACAAAGTCGTCTTGTGCATTAAATGCTGTGTTCAACTACAGTAGGCTTTATTTTTCAATTGGAAAAGTAAGATGCCTACAGGATCTGAGTTCTATTTAAGGCATAAGTTCCATGTTTTTAGACAAAAAACCAACCAATATTTACATAGAAAAAATCATACAATGGTATTTATATTTACTATAATTGGTCTAATTATGATATTTCAATAATTACTTATTACTGTAAATCACAGCTGATATACTCGACGGCAAATGTGCTTTTTTTAACGTCACAAGCGATAGATAATTCGCATATTAATAATAGCACAGGCGCTATATAGCAGATCAGCGATTATTGCATGACAGAGAACAATTTGTAAAATCACACCAGGTGTTGCCGACAGTTGATTTTAGGTTAGATATTGCAAATCGACAGACTATTATAGCCAAAAATTACGATGTACCCAGGTAAGAGCGTGTTAAAACGTTACCACACCTTATAGACTGCATTATAATTAATTATTGATTACGTCAACTTCATTACTTGCGTGCAGAGAAATTATGAGATTCTAATAACACTCTCGATTTATGTTATATTTCTAGTATACTACACAAAGTTTGTTTACTGAAATGAATTGTTTGCGTTGCCATTCGAAAAATGCCATTCGTTCGTTTAATACCATAAAAAACCGACGTGAACGACACACTTTTATGAGGTGCACATATCGAAAATTACACAAGTATTATCAAATTAAGTAGATCATAATGCGGTACTTACAGTAACCTTAACCCAGAATGCCTGGCTGGTAATTCGCGTCTGGAGAGCGAGGAGACAGAGAGACAGGGGGAAGCACGTCGTTTCTGGAGTCCTATACAGGCTATGCTGCAGCTGTTTTCAGGGAAAACGTCGGGAACAAATACACGTCGTGCACACACGCTCACAGAGTTCGTCTGTACCGCTGAGTGTTGTAACGATCGACTGGAGGCAATGAACTTTCTTCCGATGAACCCAGCACCACAAACTGGCACGATGAATAGTCGGTACCGTGTATTTCCTGGGCAGAGCAGCTCACACACCACACACACAGCTGAGCAGCCAACGGCAGGCCTTCGTGATTGGGCACGACGAACAGCAGCCGAGCGTCATACTACATCGATCTCGAAGTTGTGAACCGAGGGAATATTGCCGCACTACAAAATTTCAAGGTCTAAGAATAGTGCAGCGGCAAGCCAACATACACACGCATCGTACAAGTCAATCGAGCCAAATCAGCGCTTAACCAAACTAAAAGCCTTGCCAAATGTCTGCAGTTTTTGGATGATGCCAATGGATCAACAGTACAGTACCCCTCAGAACAATATTGTCTACGCTGCACAATTTCCATCTAATCGCGGATTATTGTGATATGGCTTCTTCCGGTTGTAGCCTTGCCAAATTTCATCCAAGAACATTTCCATCAATACATCCGGGCATAAACAGTGCAGGCCCTGACGACAGGCTGTCGCGGCTAGTCTCTTCGCTCTTCCCGAACGCTGTCACAGTGCGATAAGAGGGAACACTTTTTCAATTGATACGGCTCTATTCGGCATTATTGATCAAGAGCCGCTGACGAACGAGGCTGTGCCCGCCCCGGAACTGACTTGTGAACAGACAAGCAAACGGTCAACGTTTGAGCGTCGGGAAAATATGTTCGTTGCCCTTCACGTACCGCTTAGGTCAAATGCACCGCTGTTCTTGTCCAAGATGATTTTTTGTCCTCACAGCAGTTTGTTTCTGCACCGGCTCTCAGATCGTTCTGAAACGGAATACTGATGCTGAATTGCAAGTAAAACAGAGCATCCCGCAGTGATGAAATATAATCTGAAATAAGTTCATCCCCCTAATATATAAGGCCTACAGTATGATACTACAGTATGTGCCGCATAAAGACAGAAGTATCCACAAAATCAGTTAAGACAGTAGATTTCGCGAAAAGCAAAATTTTACTTCTTATCACTAATAGCTATGAATTTCGAACATCAACTGTCATAATAATTAATACGGTATGGTTTTGACGCGTGCTATCCCCATTTAAAACACACGACCCGAAAAGCGGAAAACATAAACATCTTCAAATTAATTTTCTGGCTGGTTACTGGCTAGTAGCTGTTGCTAACCATTCACTGCATGCCAAAAAAATAAAGAATCCAAAAAAAGGCGATGGAAAATGTGCCATTCAAATTACAATAAGGAAGCCAAACCAAGAAAATACACATATTTTTAGAATTCTTGTACCCACGGTTTTGTTCGCGTGCAGCGGGACCTTGTCCCATCTCCATGTTTCCATGTTGGATAACGAAGCTTCCCGGAGCACCGTGTCAAAAATGGTCATCGATCTTCGATGGCTTGACGTCGATTCAGTGGCACTGCAGTCCAACTGCAATTTTAGCTTGAGGAGAGCACACAGCAAAGTCGTAGACAATCGGACAAGTGCGTGCGCAGCAGCGATCGGATACAAATCTTTGATATACCCTTGGTTCTCGACCGCTGGATCGAAGTCAAATTGGCGTAATAGATTCCATAAAATACTACCTCAACAATAAGCTACAAATGCGCTAAAAAACGTAGTAGCAATAAAATTTAACGCGGAGATCGGAAAAATGTAAACAGTCACCAGTAAGTACAATGAGGTTCTTGCCTAGCTAGAATGTGACAAAAGCACCCGGTACTGTATCACGCAAGCTCTCATCCGGTGGGCGGTGGTTAGACGATCGGGGCTCTTGACCACCCACAGGTGCATCCTACATGAAATGTTTTGTTTAAACAGTCGAAATTGCTGAAAAGTACTTTAAGCTTGTTTTCTTTTCAGGTTTTGTTTTTTTTTTCTATTTTACTTTTACTAATTTTAGCTGGTATTTTTCCTGTTTTAGCTAGAACATTTGGTTTCAGCACTTGCTGTTAGTACCAGATACGCATCTGAGTTTGAATTTATCGCTTTCTCCAGAAATCCACATTGTGAGAAACACAAAATTGTGGTTCTCCTGTTTGCTTCGACGACTCTGCGTACGTGGCGCGACGTGTTTGATCGCTTCCTTTTCATTTCATGGGAAGAACACTGGAAAGGACATTATTTTTCTCTAGATACTCTATTTGTGGCAACCTTAGGTTTCATGGATCAGTCAAGCGGATCAAGAAACACCCTTAAGGAATTGGAGGAATTTCGAAAACGAAAGTTGGCGGAAAGAGAAGCAGTCGCACGGACCATGATTAAATCGGATAGTGCCCCCCACCAGACTGATACTCGTGGATCGCGAACTGAGAACTACGCTCACCATACATATGATAGTGAAAGGCCGAGCTCTGAAACGATTTCTCCTGGGTCTTCGGATGGAGGAGCCCCGCCATCGTCTGTCCGGAAAGAACATTCCTCGGTTTTTGACAGGATTTCTTCGTGGCTGTACAGTGTCGTAAGTTTCAAAAGTAATGTTCTGCTGTTTTATTACTTTGATGGGATGGTTTATCGTTACCCTTCGCACAATCATGATAAACTAATGAAATCTAGTATGTTGGATCAGTGTGGAAGTTTACTGTTAGTCTGTTATTGGTTTTGGGGTCATATAGATGTATGGAGTACACTCAGTCTAGAGTACTTTATGTGTTTTTTACGGTTTGTGAAGCTTTTTTCTAGTTTTGGACTGTACTTTTTGCTCTTTATATTATGTGGCTTTTGTCGTATTTTAGCTTTCCGTTTTTTCTTGTAAAAATTTGTAGATAATGCCCGAAAACCTGACTGCAGCACCAGTAGTACGTGAAAGAGATGATGTAGCGTCTCTCAGTGACAGTGACGACGAAGAATCGGATGCCCCGTCGTCAAGTCCAGTGGAAGCTGCTTCATGGTCGACAAGAATAAAATTATTTTGTCAGTCTTATCGCTTCTGGTGGATTTTGGCCTGGTTATGTGGATTTCTTTTGGCGGTGCGATTCGGATGGGGAGCCGTGTATTTTGCCTTATCGGTACTTGTGTTAATTTGGAAAGGGTTGAGTGACTCGCGGAAACGGAAGCGGGGAACGTTGAGTGCATACTCTGTTTTCAATCGTAACTGTGAGCGTATTGAGGGGACTATCGACGCGGAGCAGCTACAAAGACAGATGTTTTTACGATTTTGAGAATGTGTATTTTGGTTAGCGTCTTACTGAGCAAAACTCTGCTGCATAATGTTGCGCTGTTAGTGGTGATTTCGTTTTTATTATAGAGCTTGTATGATTACACTGTACGTCTGTCTGTGCATTCACTGACTGTGAAGAGTTAACAATAATTAGTAATAATATTATGTAATCAAACTAATATCACACAGTATACTTTTGAACACAAACCGACATCCTTTATTCCTCATAAACACATGCAGCTGCGGAATTAACATTGACAAACGCAACCGACCTCTTGTCGAAGGAACATACCAAAATCAAACAAGATACCATATCCGAACTTGCTACAACAGAAAAAACCCGAGAAAATTTACGTATTACTTACGAATGAAGTTTGCCGATCATGGTACTTTCAACAAACAAACACACGAAAAGTCACGTACGGTATTTCACAAACTACTGCAACATTTCACAAATATATAGACGACAACAGATTAATTATAAAGAAACAGATAACAAACCCGATCTTAATCAACCTCTTCAATGGTTGGCCCACCGCCACTGCCTCCATGACCACCACCAGGAGCCGCGCCGCCAGCTCCGGGGAAACCTCCAGGGAAACCGCCGCCCGGGAATCCCCCAGGACCGCTGGGGGGAGCGCCACCAGCACCTCCCGCTGCTTGGTACACTTTGAAAATGATGGGGTTAAACACCTTTTCGAGTTCCTTTTGTTTATGCTCGAAATCTTCTTTTTCCGCCAGCTAAACAAAAATTAACAAATGTTGTAGACATTTCCGGATCAATGAACCAACCAGTACTTCTAGATCATAACATTCATAAAAGCACAATCTATACTATAATTACAGTAAATAGCATAATAATATTACGAAATAATGAAAATATTACGATATTATGATAACATCTACGGTGTTTGCTTACCGTGTTGGCGTCCATCCATTTTTGCGCTTCTTCGATTTTGCCGATGATCGTAGTGCGATCGCCTGCATCAATCTCATTCTTCAGCTTTTCATCCTCCAAGCTCTGATTTATACTGAAGCAGTAGCTTTCCAGAGCGTTGCGAGCAGAGATACGGTCCCGCTGCTTCTCATCCTCATCACGGTACTTTTCGCCGGCGGGGGGACGGCCGTCAGCGCCTCTCGGTGCTTGATTTAATTTGTCAAATAAAGGAGCATAAAGCTGCTCCAGTTCATGCCGCTTTTTATTGTACTCTTCATTCAGCTTCTTAATATCGTCTTGGTACAATTCACGAGCAATCGCCGCCGCATCCCTGGGCGAACGACCAACAGTTGTAATCTCTGCTTTTTTGCCCGTGCCTTTGTCGGCTGCCGATACTTTCAGAACGCCACAGGCGTCTACATCGAAAGTGACTTCGATTTGAGGAACACCACGGGGCGCTGGAGGGATGTCGGTCAGTTCAAATTCACCCAACAGATTCTGCAATAAAAATATCAGGTTAGCACACCCACTTTGACCAAACTCGAACACATTTCAATCAAAACTGCATTATATTAAAGCAACTTACGTTATCCTTTGTCATAGCGCGTTCGCCCTCGTAGACCTGAATGAGTACACCCGGCTGGTTGTCAGAATACGTTGTGAATGTCTGGGTCTGCTTGGTAGGAATGGCAGTATTGCGCTTAATAAGCGATGTCATCACACCGCCAGCAGTTTCAATGCCCAAAGACAGAGGGGCCACATCCAGCAACAGCAGATCCTGTACGGCTTTAGATTTGTCGCCAGAAAGAATGGCGGCCTGAACAGCTGCACCGTAGGCAACGGCCTCATCGGGATTGATGGACTTGTTTAAGTCTTTTCCGTTGAAGCAGTCCTAAATAAGCAAATTTCTTGTGTTTATAGAAATACTGTGAAAGTACAATTTCAAATTACAAATCTTAATGGCGATGTTTAGTAAACCAAGTGAACTATTACGCAATATAAAAACGTAAAAGGAGTTAACTATAGTAACAAATTGTAAAACTAAACAAACGAAGCATACCTGCAGAAGCTTCTGGACTTTGGGGATTCGAGTAGAGCCACCAACCAAGACGATATCGTGGATCTGATTCTTATCCATCTTAGCATCTTTCAGAGCCTTCTCCACAGGGTCCAGAGTGCTTCGGAATAAATCAGCATTCAACTCTTCAAAGCGGGCACGGGTGATACTCGTGTAGAAGTCGATACCGTCATACAACGAGTCGATTTCCACACTGCAAGAAACCAAACTAATGAATTCATTCACACAAATTCAGAAAACGGAAAATTTACCTGGCCTGAGTGCTGGACGAAAGCGTGCGCTTCGCGCGTTCACAAGCAGTTCGCAGACGACGTAAAGCACGGGCGTTGTCGGAGATGTCCTTCTTGTGCTTGCGTTTGAATTCTTGAACGAAGTGATTTGCCATCCGGTCGTCGAAGGTTTTGCCTCCCAAGTCAATCTTTTGGGCCGTTTTTTTAATCTCGCAAACACCGTTGTCCAACGCCAGAATGGTAACATTACAGCTATCCCCACTCAGATCAAAAATCATCATGTGGCAGTTCAGCTTGGCCTGCAGTTTAAACGATCAATTCACTCCGGCGTCCTATTATATGTACCTTCTTAGGAACAGATACTTTTGACTTACAACATATTACCTTTTGGTGTAATCCATAAGCGATAGCTGCGGCTGTGGGCTCGTTGATGATACGGAGAACATTTAATCCCGCGATCACCCCGGCATCTTTGGTCGCCTGGCGCTGAGAGTCGTTAAAATAGGCCGGCACCGTGACGACTGCATTCGTGACGGTCTTGCCCAAGTACGCTTCAGCGGTCTCCTTCATCTTGGTAAGAACCATGGACGAGATCTCTTCGGGAAAGAACGTTTTGGTTTCTCCCTTGTATTCAACCTGAATCTTCGGCTTGGTGGCTTCGTTGATGACTTTGAAAGGCCAGTGCTTCATATCACTCTGAACACTGGAGTCATCAAAACGACGTCCGATCAAACGTTTCGCGTCGAATACGGTGTTAATAGGGTTCATGGCCACTTGATTCTGCAAATTGTTAACAATACAATTATTACTAAACCAGATAAAATGCCACTACCGATAATTCTGCACTACCATTTTAACGGTTTTCAAAAGCACTTTGAACTCCTTCGAGTAGTCTCCTACCTTAGCGGCATCTCCAATCAATCGTTCGGTGTCGGTGAAGGCAACATAACTGGGTGTTGTCGTGTTACCCTGATCGTTAGCGATAATTTCCACTTTTCCATGCTAAATTTAAAATGATCGTCAAAATCATGTAATCAACATAATTTAATTTTGCCACGCTTTTCCACATAATATAACTTTTCCACGCTAAATGAAAATATACATATCTAAATGAGATGTTGTATCAGCAATAAAAATGAGACAATTAAATATTACCTCAAAAATCGCCACACGACTGTAACAGTTTCCCAAATCAATCCCAATTACCGGAGAGAAAGGCACTAAAAAATTTAGGAAGATTTAACAAATATTCTCCGTGACCATAAGCTGCTGGCACAGGAACCGAGAGAAAATTCAAAAGTTACCTTGATTTTCAAGATCGCTGCCAGCCCTGGTCGACAGCTGATGACAAAGGATCAAGGCCCGTTCCTGCAAACAGTAGAATCGGCAATCAGCCACCCTCTCTTACACCGAAGTCGTCGAAACCAGGAATTTCGACGATCCGGTTTCAACACGATCATGTTCCCTCATAGTCATCCGTAAAAATGGGACGGAGAGTCGGGGAACGGTGTCCTCATAGTCACTCGAAATCTGAACACCATTTAGTCGAAACTGCAGTTTTCGGTGAACTTTGAGGCCGCCTTTACAATGCAGTTGAATTAAAATGCTTTTCAGCTTCAGCGCTTTCAGCCTGCACTGATGGTATTGGTGACATCTGCCGCCTTCACTCTTCAGTTGCAACTCTATACTGATTTTCTGGCGCAAAAACGTGGATTACCAGTACAATCGCTAAACTTTCGCGATAGCTCTTTAAAAAATTTCTTTGTGAGCGGTCCAAATGTGCCCGTAGTTTCAAACGCGATCGGTTGTACCCAGGGCCGTCGCGAGGTCCGAGGGTAGGGGGGGGGCGCGGTCGCGCGCCAGTTCGAAAATGGCTCAAAAACTGAAAAAAATCGTAGAAAAGTGGCTTTTTTAAGCCACTTTTCTACGCTTTTCTATTGTAATTTTCGGTGCGCGAGCGCCAGCTCCATTTTTCGCGCCAGCGCCAGTTACGCCAGCTCCCGGCGCACCATTTTCCCGTTTTCTCCATCCGGGAGGGCAGCGCGCCCCCCCCTCGCGACGGCTCTAGTTGTACCATAGCAGATAGAATCTATCTGCTATGGTTGTACGACATATCGGTCTGCAGACTGCAAGTCCCATACTTTCCCAGCTTATGGTTTTCGCGTGCTTCCGCTGCGCTTCCTGGCAGTTGGCACTCGTGACGTCCGTGCGATGTACGTTCAGTCCGTTTGTGTTCATACCAGCGCAGAGTACTTATTTTCGTTAAAACTTATTCCACGTTCGTACTAAACACGTACCAATTAGAATCAGTGTTGATGAACAGCAAGCGGGGTAACCAAATGCTAGCACTAGCTATGCTCGTATGCTAGCACCGTGGTACTTGATCTGAGTTGATTGTGAGATTCATTTCATCATTTATTATTCCAACTCCTACAACCTTCCGGTACTACCTTTCCCTTTGCTCACCACTTTTAATTACTACCGGTGTTTTCATTGTGTCAAACTTGAGCGATTTCCTTCAAGTTGGCATGTTTCAGATTTTTTTAAAATTCATTTTAAATCGGAAAAAAATGCCATGGATCTGATATTGGTTCACATTCGACTTTATAACCTTCTGTCTTTTATAGCAAAGTTTCAAGAAGATTGGGTATTGTAACCAGACTTTTGGCAAAAAAGTGATTCGGAGTGCGGGAAAGCGAAAGTTTCAGTGTATGTATCCCATTCTGACACCATTCATCGGGCCATTTCCCTCAACAAGAACAAGATTTTCGGGTGTTTTCGTTTTTGCTTGTAAAGTTGTGACAATTCCCACAGATTAATTACAAAACAAACTATTGCAGTTACTGCGTGCACTAACCTTTAACGGAAACTTTTAGATTAGTATCTGCATATAGATAGTACTTTTTTCACAAAGATCGACAAATGACAGCTTGGCAGTCAGCACGTTAAACGTGTGCCTTTTGTGAATGATTTTAACCTTGAAGTTAAAACGTCAAGTTGCCAAATGCCAGTTGCTAACACACACAATCATATACGCTTCGGAACGGCAGACCAGCAATAATGCAAAACGCAGAAAGCCTAATAATTATTATAATGAACTTTATAATGAAATTTATAGTGAACAGAACGATATCGCCTTAACTCATATTTTGTAAAGTTGTTTTTATGAGCTATTAGTGCAAACTTACGGGCAGCTTTCTCTGACTTCTCACCCCCATCCGTTAAAGCAGTCAGCAACCAGTTCAAAAATGAAAGTAATCTGGTACTAGTAATCAATATTACTCAGCACATGTCTTTCTATAGGAAAATAAAACAAGAAAAATTGGAGCGATTGGTCGGTGCTTGACTCAATTATCCCATCATAAAGAAGAGAGCGAGAGCGCGCAACAAAATGCATCATGGCACATAATAAAACAGTCAAAAGTGGGACAATATTACAATATACGTACGTGGTATGCAGTATGTACATCTGTAATGGTCAGTGGCTATTGTCCCACTCACAAGCCAATTATAGGACAGTTATGCAAACCATGACTCTGCCCTTTCCTACATATTTTGATAGGGGGAAGAAACGGCATGTGGTTGAAACGTAGTCTAGCTGAACCTGCTTGCTCTGTATTCTCTATGTATCTAGCCTCAATTCAGCTAGACTACGATTGAAACCTATCGGTTGAAAAGGCGATTTGGACTGCAGTGCAGATCGTAGCAGAGGAAACTGAAGAGCCCTGAGCCCTTGGTTCGCCGCGTGCCGTTTTTTGCGTTTGTAATGCAAACCTAAGTTACTACAATTTTTTTGACTTTAAACTTAAAATCAGAACCAAAATTTTCATAAAACTGAACTGAAAAAAAGTTTTTGATTTAGGACTGATTTAGCATTTTTTACAATTTTAAACTAAATTTCTAAACTGAAATCCTAATTCATAAATTACCAATTACAAGCGGATAAAATACACCAAGGTGGCGTTTTCTTGTCTGTTGTTTTTTGTCTTGTTGCTTCGCAGTCAGCGAAAACATTCCGTCCCGGACTCGCTGTACAAATTACGTATTATTCGTAACTAGCAGACCCCGCGCAAATTGCGCGGAATAAGTATTTGCGCGGAATAAGTCCGCGAAGGATTATTATTACCTTTTCATACTAAACGCAAAAATATAAAATAACGATTACAAATGTAACTTTAATAAGCGAAACCTCGTGCAATTTAATTTATTTGCATAGGCAAATGTTTGAATGGCTTAACGTCTCGTCGATTGTTGGTTCAGATTACGGAATAACGTTAAGCGTAGAAATTTGAAAGTTTCCCCTCAAAAATTGCCGCTTCCATGTGCACCTTATTAGTTCTACAAACAGTAAATAAATTTTAAATAAATAAATTCAAAGACACCCCGTCTGCCACTTCCGATTTCCGGCCGCATTTCCCTGATCGGCGCGGGTGTCCCGTTACAGTACTATTATACCACAAAGCTGGCATTGTCAAACTTCCCGTGTTTTATTTTGTTTTTGTTAGGGCATTATATATAAAAAAAACATTCGAAAAATAAAATCAAAATTGGCGTGTTTCTGACGTCAAACCTTTTGGATGTACATGTTGGACCAAAGCGTTGGAATTTGTAACAAAATTAATTCATTTAATTTTCGCAAGGTTACTGGTATAAAATTCTTAATGGAATTTTAAACTTCATAGATAATTCTCATAAAATCGTCAAAAGCCACAACAATTTTCATGACAAATGACAACTGTAATAACATAATAATTAGGTCAACCCTTTCCTTTTCAAATTTTCTGAAAAGCAGGAGGCCCACTCGGCTTGAAATTTCCGCTACCACTGTGACTTTCCGTGTTTTACTGAGCCGGTACATCACGCGTCCGGCTCACTGTTACTACAGACTGTATTTTCCGCCATTTCGAACTCCAAATCTGTCCGTAATTACAATCTGATTCCAGAATCCAGTATTCGACCACCATTGTTGCCCACGCTTAATAATAAAAAAAACCAAAATGTGAAAAATTTGCAAGATGGCTGACCGACTAATTCCTACTGACCACTGACCAGTCACTAACTATTACCGTGTTTTGCAAATATGTGTCCCCATTGACAGAATCCCGCGATACCGTTCTCCCGCCTCCCTTACCTTGTGTAGCTGTCTCGCCATGACTTTGAAGCTCTAAAGGAGCAAACAAATTTAGGTATTCTATCCCCGACCACGTCTCCCCCCCCCCCGCCAAATAGCGTCCCCTTCCGAAGGCAATCCACAAATCTTTTATAATAAAAGAATAAGAAGGTGCACAAAAATCGTGTCTGTCTCCCTTTTCTGAGCGACACAGTGAGCGAAACTTAGGTTTCTGTATATCATTCGATAACGCAAGGTATGTGGATGAGCCCAAAAGAGTTAGTTTTGTGAAAACCAAAACCAGGTTTGAGAAAAAATTCCAAAACCTAACATGCAAAACCTACGGGAACGTCAAAAACCTGTAAACTCTATAACTGCCACCTCGAGTGCGAGAGGCTGTGGTAATGCGAATAATGCATTAGCTTACTTATTTCGCTATCAGGTTCGTTAGCACACCACAGTTCACAACAGCCGTTACAGTTATGGCTTTGTAGCCCTCAATCATAAATTTTTCTAAAAAGTCTTTTCAAAAAGCAAGTGAAGTTTAAAAGTGGCTATTTTGAAAGACTTCACAGTCAACGTGCTATCCCGTTACGAATGGCTCAAAATTCCATAGATAAAGTAGTCGCCTCCCAAAGTGGTTTGGTTCTTCACTCACAGAATTACGGTGCCGTATTAATTTTACCAATTAGGGTATACCGATTAGTGTCCAATTAATTCAAAATTTGTGGATTGCCTTCGGAAGGGGACGCTATTTGGCGGGGGGTGGGGGGGAGACGTGGTCGGGGATAGAATACCTAAATTTGTTTGCTCCTTTAGAGCTTCAAAGTCATGGCGAGACAGCTACACAAGGTAAGGGAGGCGGGAGGGAACGGTATCGCGGGGATTCTGTCAATGGGGGGACACATATTTGCAAAACACGGTAATAGTTAGGTGACTGGTCAGTGGTCAGTAGGAATTAGTCGGTCAGCCATCTTGCAAATTTTTCACATTTTGGTTTTTTTTATTATTAAGCGTGGGCAACAATGGTGGTCGAATACTGGATTCTGGAATCAGATTGTAATTACGGACAGATTTGGAGTTCGAAATGGCGGAAAATACAGTCTGTAGTAACAGTGAGCCGGACGCGTGATGTACCGGCTCAGTAAAACACGGGAAAGTCACAGTGGTAGCGGGAAATTTCGCTCCAAGCGCGAGTGCTTGGTCAAATGGGCCTCCTGCTTTTCAGAAAATTTGAAAAGGAAAGGGTTGACCTAATTATTATGTTATTACAGTTGTCATTTGTCATGAAAATTGTTGTGGCTTTTGACGATTTTTATGAGAATTATCTATGAAGTTTAAAATTCCATTAAGAATTTTATACCAGTAACCTTTGCGAAAATTAAATGAATTAATTTTGTTACAAATTCCAACGCTTTGGTCCAACATGTACATCCAAAAGGTTTGACGTCAGAAACACGCCAATTTTGATTTTATTTTTCGAATGTTTTTTTATATATAATGCCCTAACAAAAACAAAATAAAACACGGGAAGTTTGACAATGCCAGCTTTGTGGTATAATAGTACTGTAACGGGACACCCGCGCCGATCAGGGAAATGCGGCCGGAAATCGGAAGTGGCAGACGGGGTGTCTTTGAATTTATTTATTTAAAATTTATTTACTGTTTGTAGAACTAATAAGGTGCACATGGAAGCGGCAATTTTTGAGGGGAAACTTTCAAATTTCTACGCTTAACGTTATTCCGTAATCTGAACCAACAATCGACGAGACGTTAAGCCATTCAAACATTTGCCTATGCAAATAAATTAAATTGCACGAGGTTTCGCTTATTAAAGTTACATTTGTAATCGTTATTTTATATTTTTGCGTTTAGTATGAAAAGGTAATAATAATCCTTCGCGGACTTATTCCGCGCAAATACTTATTCCGCGCAATTTGCGCGGGGTCTGCTAGTTTTGAATTAATTGGACACTAATCGGTATACCCTAATTGGTAAAATTAATACGGCACCGTAATTCTGTGAGTGAAGAACCAAACCACTTTGGGAGGCGACTACTTTATCTATGGAATTTTGAGCCATTCGTAACGGGATAGCACGTTGACTGTGAAGTCTTTCAAAATAGCCACTTTTAAACTTCACTTGCTTTTTGAAAAGACTTTTTAGAAAAATTTATGATTGAGGGCTACAAAGCCATAACTGTAACGGCTGTTGTGAACTGTGGTGTGCTAACGAACCTGATAGCGAAATAAGTAAGCTAATGCATTATTCGCATTACCACAGCCTCTCGCACTCGAGGTGGCAGTTATAGAGTTTACAGGTTTTTGACGTTCCCGTAGGTTTTGCATGTTAGGTTTTGGAATTTTTTCTCAAACCTGGTTTTGGTTTTCACAAAACTAACTCTTTTGGGCTCATCCACATACCTTGCGTTATCGAATGATATACAGAAACCTAAGTTTCGCTCACTGTGTCGCTCAGAAAAGGGAGACAGACACGATTTTTGTGCACCTTCTTATTCTTTTATTATAAAAGATTCGTATACTTACTCTACTGTAAGTTGAGCTGTAACTAACATTTAACGGTATGATTAGGGACCATATATAAATTACGTAAAGAAATAATTTTTCGGGAACGTAATTTATGGATATTTCCTTACAGTATCTTCCTTTGTGTAACTTAATGCCTGTGCTGTGCGTGTGCGAATCAGAATTGTGTAACATTTTGGTTACAGACTTTCATAGACTGTTCGAAAACAAGCCGTAAACTAAATAGTGTACAAAGACTAGTCTTTGTAATTATTCTAGTTTAACGGACTGCCAACTGGTGTCAGTCCGCTCCGGAAAATAATTTCAGGAAAACAGCCATAACAAGCCTAATATCGGCTTGCTAGAGCCAAGTACTGTAACCCGTTACATGGGCGGTTACGGTTACGAAAACTAAAAACATAGAAATCTTAAAAAGTTTGCAAGACGAAAACCGAATTACGCTGCCACACCGGGTGGTTGTAATTGTATCAAGCGTCCTACCTTGTCCATTTCACTGATGCCTGTTGGCGAGGGCGATGGGTTTGGTGATGCTGACATACATCCCAAGCTGACGGACTCGTCTGAAGACACCCTAATATAAGCCTCATCCTTTCGCCGACGTTTCTTTATCACCACCTGCAACTGCAAGCTGAGTTTATCGGCAAAGTTCGGATCAGCAGCCGACGTTGGCGGGATGGCAGGCACGTCGGTCGATGGGGGAGGTGCCGGTGGAGGAGAAGCGAACACTAGTGCCGCCTGGTGATCACTTTCGGTGTTCGCTAAACAACAGAAGTAAAGTTCAGAGTTACCCAGCAACAATACCAGTGTCATACGAGCAGAAGTTTCCTTAACAAAAAGACAGACAGACCGGTTTAGCTTGCCCCGTAATTTCCATCGCATCAGAACAGCGAAATATATAAATTCACGGGTGACGCCAACTGCATACCACGGCGCGCTACGCCACACTATTTACGCTGCACATACATTTTACATGGCGGATACATGCCAAATGTTGATCAATTAAAAATAATAATTTTTATCCTGTATAATTATCTGAAACCTTAAGAGGAGTGAAATTTGTCTGTGTTGTAGACGTAGTGTAGTGGCAATCGTTCATAGCGTAACTTCGTACAGGGAATTTGCTAGGCCCGTCTGCACAAGACTAAAGCTCATTTGTTACTAACAAATGAGCTAAAATATCTAAATTCTATCACTACACACTCCCCCGGGGCGCCCCTGGGGGGCGTCCCTAGGGGGAGTGACTGCATTAAATTTTACCAAAAGCAGTAAAAATCTTCTCATTGTTTTTTAAGAGAAGGCAAAACCAGCGCACGCACGATACCAATTAAGTGTTAAAAATTAAGGTGAATGTCCACCTCCGCGCAAAGCGCGAAACCAGAGACCATTTTTACTGCGGAAATTGCGGGAGCTTTGATTAAAAACAGCAAATTAGTGCGCTTGAGACTAAATTATTTGAGCTTACGAAAGCTTAAGGTCGAAATACAACGCTAAGATCGAAATAAAGTTGAGAGATGAGGCAGGTTTCGCGCGAAGCGCGAAGCCGACGCACGTTTTTCTTGTGAGAATTGCTAGTGAGAATTGCTAGAAATTCTATGAAAAATAGTAGAATTAATATTTTTTCATTTTCAAGATACCCCCCTGTAATTTTTTTAACGGTTTTGAACTTCTTTAATCTTACACACTTGGACAGCTAAAACTACACACTACACGTTTATCACTACACGAAATGTGTATCACTACACACTATTTTAGCCTATGTAATTGTTAGCCATTGTACTGTATATGCAGCCTTCAAGAAAGCATTGCAGAAAAAGTCGTGTTCATGGATGTTTCCAGTTAACCTAACGATGTATTTGTAAGTACGTAGTAGTTAGTTGGTCATTCACTCATCCCTAAATCGCATCCCACGTATGCGCTTTCAATTTGGAGGTTTTGTGACTTTTGTCCCTTGCGGCTTGCGCCATTTTAGCAGCACTTTGCAGAATGTCCGCCTTTTCGATGGAGCTAGTACGACATCCGATGGACAACGACCGTCGGATTTCTAGCCTACTGGGCTTTCGATTGAAAGAGAAAAATATAATAGCTGACATTTTTTAAAATTCGTTACGTTCGGAAGTCGTGCAGGACAAGCGAAATCAAAATGCACGCCTTCGCATTGTGGCCACATCATTTTCGTGTGCGCAGCAGATTTACGAAACCCGAGCGGTCGACCCGTACGAAAGTGATGCGGAAAAACTATGCTGATTTGGTCATGTTTCTGTATATTTCCAATTAACTCAGCGCAAATCCGACTGTTGAAATTACGTAGTTAGTAGGTTCAGGTTGTCTCTAAATCGCATGCCAGGTATGCGCTCTCATACGGAAATTTAGACGCTTGCGCACATTTTAGCAGCACTTTGCAGAACGACTACTTTTTCGATTGAGCTAGCACGAAATCCGATCGACATCCACCACCGGATTTCTGACCAGCTGGGCTTTTATTGAAGGAGAAAAATATAATTGCAGAGATTTTTAAAAATTCGTTAGATTCAGAAATCGTTCAGAATAGACGAAGCCAAAATGAACGCGTTTGCATTCTGACCGCATCACTTTCGTATGGGGTCAACAACTTGAAACATACGTTACCAAGTCTGCTAAGTAGCACTTACAACTAGAACGGCTGCATGCGCTGTCAGTAGCCCGTGAATCCATCTCACAAAAATTTTAATCAAACAATTTGCGCTAATGTGATGGACAAGAATGGAGGATTAAAGCAACAGCGTGAAGTTCTTGATCGGATGGGACTGGATAAACAGTCAGTGGTGATCATCCACGGCGGCGTTGTATACGGGAACAAAACGGACAACACGTGAGTTAGCTGGTGTCAAAACAGCAGACAAAACAATTCGTAAATTTGGACGACCAGTACTGTTGCCGATCGTCCGGATGTCGCTGGAGAGCGAAATGAGATTCCGATAAATTCACGAGATAAGCAAATACCGCTGCCAATATATCACTACTTGGGTTAGTACTTTAACTAGTACTATCAGTTACTGTACTTACCATAAACATCAATCCTGATGGTGAATACCGTATTGGACGTACTATCCTAGTGTTGTAGGTGATTTACGTACAGACCGCACACTTGGTACAGTATAGTTATATTATTTGTTATATTTTTGTTTCAGCGTTTAAGTTTGGAAATAATGCGTGGGAATGCCATGAGTGTGTTATGTACGGTCCCTTCTCGTGCCAACTGGGACAAATGTTTCATTTGAATGTATTTTGGTGAGCGATGCTCGTCTCCGTACATATTGCAAATAATGTTATATTATTTATATGTTTGAAACAATAATACGAATGTTACGTTACTTTCATTCTGGAATGAAACCGTGGAAATGACATCCAAGTATTCGGGTTATTCTCTGATAATATTATATAGTATCCCCAATTGCATCGCGTCCACAAGCTGTCTGTATTCAATGGACTTTGCACAACCGTTGCTCTCGCAGATTGGAAAAACGTCCAAAGTAAGCAAAGCAAGCGCGTTTATGTTGTACTTAAAAGTTAAATGTGGTGACAATTTAATTACTGCAGTAATTAATCGTTGAAAGTGCAATTGCATCTTGTAAACTGTTTGTCACAAACCATCAAGTAGCAGTAAGTAATAAAACGTCAGTTTTCATTGTCTGCGTTGTGAGCACTTTCGTCTTTCGGCACAGATTTGATCATCTTTTCTTCAGATTTTTATTTTGTTATCGTTCGAGTGTTTAGGTAATTACCGGTAAATGCCTTTTCTTCGGTAAAAAGCTGTAAATCGCTGTTTCGGCTTGATAGTCTACTGAATCACCGTGTTGTTTCCAGGTTTCCTGTGAGCACTGTTGACTGACGTAACGTTGTCCCTGTTTTGCAGGTTGTCCCCAATTCGACCATTTTTGGATTGGAGCAACAGTGCGGAGTTCTTGACCGGATGGGACTGGATAAGCAGTCAGTGGCGATCATCCACGGCGGCGGTGTGTACGAGGACAAACCGGAAGCTCTGAAGATCTAGAGGCTGGAAGCTAATTTTCTTGCCTTGAAACACAACGTGAGGGAGCGGTTAGTCTTGGAAAATTATGAAATGTCTTACAAACTGAAGGATCTCTTACCGATAAGTCAGAAGCTGAAAATTCCCATTGTTATCGATTTCCACCATGATGCTATAAACCCCAGCATGCTGCCTGTTGAGTCTAATCTACCGGCCGTTTTTCAGGTTCTTATTTTAACTCTTCTCCTTTCATGTCTTACCTAAGTATAACATTATGTGGGCACCGAAAGCAAAGTCATACTTCTTATTTCTGGCTAAACTTTTTGATAAATTCGTTTTCATTGTGAAAAGATCCCAAATATTTGTAGTTTCAGTTATGAAATTAGCTAGTGCTGCATCCTACTGAACTGAACAGTAAAGTATAATAATTAGGTACGTTGAACTGGCCTCGATTGTGTATTATTGTATTGTGTGGTTTACCGCTTCAGAAGAATTGAAAACAGCTTGGTGCATGTATAGGCATTTATGTATGTACTGATCCAGTGGATAGTTACTCTTACAATTTTACTAACATTTTTTGTTACTTCTTTTCTGAATGGTTATACTTTATTCCTTTTCCAGTGAAGCAGAGTCACCATGGCCTTTTTGCAGGTATGGGATGAGAGAGGCATCAAGCCGAAAGTTCATGTGTCGGAAAGTCCACCAGGAACCGACATGACCAATGCATTCGCGCGCCGTAAGCACGGCGACTATATAATGTTTTTGGTCGTTCGTGCTTCTTAGTTTTATCCTTTTCCCTTGCTGGCTATAATCAATCGTTCAAACTCTGCACGCAGCAAAACAGGTAGCCAACGACCGTATTGTATTACTGTACCTACATTTATGTAATTTGTTAGCTGACTTCTTTATTTACCGGTTGCACTCCGATCCGTTAGGTAAAAGGTTTAGCAAAACGCTTATGACCAAAAATTCGGTCAACTGTACCGGCATCTAAATTCAATTCAGCATTTCGGAATCCCAAGTATTTGCGGCATTCTTTCATACCGTCTAGTTCGTTTTCTTGAACCAGGAAGGTTTCGGTATAAAATAGTGTTCTTTCGTTTGTACCATTTTTTTGTTACGCGTCTTTGTCGTCTGATCCGTATGCAAACAAGTATTATGTGTAATATGAAGGGAAATTGGCATGAGAAACATGATGGTGCGAGCGGTATAAGACAAGTGATCTACGGTTTTCTCGATGCAACAAACGATTACGTTAACGTAATCACAGCCATAGTTTTGGCTCCTACAGCAAAGATTTCTCGCAACACTCTGCATCCGTTAGGTGTAAAAAGTATATAAGGGTAGACGAACGGTTTTTTATATTGCATCTAGCGTCTGTACGAAGTATTGCAATTACCCGTGGATAATACAGCTTTAATTTCCCGGACGACGATTTCTTATTAATCAACCATGTCTCGTTTACTTTTGGTAAGGATTCAGATAAATCGTATTTGTATTTACGATAGAAGCTATTTAAAAATAAAATTACATCAACATTTCTTAATCGAATGCGTAATAAGCTTGAATGTGCTTACTGTACCGGTGCTTATTATTGAGTTGTTAACAGCCATTTTTCATTGCCCTTACTTGTAAGTAAAAAAAACATCTGATTAGTCCGCTTACAGTCTTACTATATAGTCTGTGCACTGGTAGAATCCCTTTCAAAATGATCTTGTCCACTATTATCAATCGGATAATAATCGTAAACGCCAAAATTTGACAAAACGTTTCTCCTATTTAACCGTGCAAACTGACAAACAGGCTAGCCGTATTCTACTGGAGCAGCTTTAACGTATAGGTATGAATTATGCTCCTATTAATTTTATGTACTTCATTTGCATATGTTTTTGATGCGCATGCAGTCTATATACTGTAGAAGTATGTTAGGCTTGAGTTGGGCATATAATGCAATAACATACCTTTTAGAACTAAACTTACTTTTTTTGAATATTTGCAATTAAAATTATGGGTCAGATAGGCATCTGAAGTACTTAATAATTCAGACAACTATACAAGGATGTTTACAATTTGCTCTAACTAGCCATGTTCATACATACAACATATCCAATCACTGATTCGTTACACCGACTTGTAATCAAATGAATACTTTCGCTGCAGGTATTGTTCGCTGCCGGTATGCTCCTCTTGGTCATCCAGGTTGCCGATGCACAAATGGGCATGGGCATGAACTTCGGAATGGGCAACTTTATGGGTAACCGATTTAACGGCGGCATGATGGGCATGGGTCAGCGACGGCCAATGAATTTCGGAATGAACCGCGGCTTCCGTCCGATGGGATTCAACGGGATGAATATGGGCAACATGGGACTTATGGGATAGAACACAGGACTGCGACAGATTTCTCCCTATAGCGTAAATAATATGTGATTGTTCGCGAACAAAATTTTCCTGTGCCTTTGGCAACCTTTCCAAAAATTTTTAAATTTTGAAAGTGAAATTTATGTGGACGTTACTGTTCGTATTGCATGCCCTGGTGGCTTCCTTGTGAAATTTGTGGAGTTGTCCAGCTTATCTGTTGACTGTTTGAAATGAACCACATATAGCAGCAGTTTTGATGTGCATGCAACAGCATGCGCTGCAGCTGGCTGCCTTGGTTCATAAACACAACAAAACGATCCGCCACAGTTCACGATGACGCAGTTTTGTCGCCTGCCGTTTTCTCCAGTTTACACAGGCGTACAACAGAGTAGTATCTAACGCAGCGGCACCACGGCAAAACGATGGAGTTGACACAAAAACAAGCGAAGTCATCACCAGTGCACCATAAATTTGTTTAAGGCAGCGCCGGGCGCGGACCGGAAATGAACTTTTATTGGTACTTTGGGCAGAATGCGTAGCTAAGGCATAGGTGACCGGCGCAGCGGATCCCATGAGCCCTTTCTACAACAACAACAACCCCCTCCCTAAAACAAAAGGGGAGGGCGGGCGGGAGATACGATTTGGCATTACGCTTAGGAAACCACAGAAATCACTAAATATTGAAGTGGCATGTGTATCCATGCGAACAGTTTGGCTTTATATATGCCGCGGCAACTAAGCCCGCGCTTGCGGGGCGCTTGTCCTGTTGACCACTGTCCAACGGGAGACATCGTACCGCCTCTTCTTCCTCTGCTGCCTTAACTGGAATTAGCTCCGCTAATTCTATTGTAACTTTTTTGATCACAACCTATGATGACTGTCTCCGTGACTTTACCACTCGACTTTAGCGTGATCCTGCCATTTTGTGCATCATAAACATTTTTTTATTCCATTCATTAAAACAATTTTATTCCAGCAACTGCAGAGTACGATACTGAAAATTTAAAAAATCGTAAAGTGCAAAATATACAAAATTCAAATCACTCATAATATAAACCGACACTCTGCACATTTCTTCACTGGCTTCTGAGACTGCCTGGCAGTGCCTGCAATAAGCGCTTCTGCCTAATGGTGAAATCCCGGTGAAATCCCGGAATACCCATCAGTTTACCCCGAGAATCCTTTAACATTTCCTGAGTCTTTATGGTTAGTTGCTAATAACAGATCATCTTTTGTTAAAAGATTTCTCTCCGGCTGAGCAAAAGTTTTAGTCTTTTATCTGCTGGCAGCTGTGGATTGCTGTTTTTGCTTAAAATTAATTGTTAGCGTTAACGTTATTACTGAAGCGTACACGTTTTTTCTGTTAGTTCACAACTTCACATACGTAGGAGTCTAACTACGGTATGTTATGTGCATAATGCATTTGCTGCTGCGGTGGTATAAGTTTTCTCATAACCGGCATTGTTAACCTTTTGTACTCATTAAAATGGCAATCAGAACAAGCAAACCATAGCGGTGAATTTTTCACCATCAAATTTACAATTAGATCAAACCAGCTTCCGGCAGGAAGGTGAACTGTATCGTGGCCTGTTCGTTGGCTTGCAGTATAATATTAGCCGAATTCGACGATCACGTCATTGTTCAGTTACATACGCGACATGTCCAGTAAAACAAAGCGTAAACGGTTACCTTTTGAAGATGTTACATGTTCACTGTTGTTTTGGTCATGAACCTGATCCACATAATGCATTACATATACACGCCGAAGAGCAAAAAGTTCTGCAAAAATCATCTGGGCAGTACCTATATAAACGCTCTGAAAATTTATCAAATGCATCCGCATCGGTCACTACTCCCCTAACTTACTAAGTATTAGTACTCCGTTGCAAAACTCGCTTTCGGAATTATTTCCATTCATTGTCCGCAAGAATCAATGATGAATCCGTTCAAGGTACGTTTGACAACATAAATATTAACCATATTTTTTGATTTATTTAAATTAAGGTGCACTTACTCTTTTCAAACGAAATTTCTGCAGTAGGATTAAAGATTTTTTGTTAAGTCTCGCCGTATAAGCACGGGACGTGCCTCAACTCGGTTACAAGTTGTACAACCTTTATTTTTTGTACATTTGATGCACGAGAATGTGACGACATATGCCTAAAATATAGTTAGGCAATAACTACTTTTTCAGTATGTATATACATATTTTACGTTTCGCCAACCTGTGCCGATATTCAAGTTGCTGCAGTAATCCTGCTATACAGAGTATATGCATTTCACAGTGTTCGGCATGTGGTTTTCTTTTAGGCATTTTTGGCAATCTTTTTCCTCGTTACATTGGTTTTTGCGGGCATGACAATGGCGCAGCTTATGAAAGATCCGCGACTCCGTACACACAGCGATATCCGGATACCGGGTCAGGGACAAAATCTCAACGTGCAGAACGACCCCCGTTTGAAGACCCATAGCTTCATCCCTCAGTTGCGCCGCAAACGCAGTCTGCTCAGACTGTAAGCGAAAATGAAAGAGTCTTTTAATGTTGATTGTGCGCTTGTGTTCTCGCTAAGGGGTTGCTGGCGAACACGATAATATGTTTCAGTTTAATTATTTTTGCTTTTCTACAACGTTGCGTTCCCCAGCGTACTGCACGCAATAATTTTTTAACAATAAAATGATACGCTTAAGAGATACTAAAGGGCTTTGAAAGGGCTTTGAAAGGGCTTTGTATTCACGTACTTGTAATACGTATAATTTGATTGTCAGTACAGAGTCGCAAGCACTTACTGTGATCCTTTTCTTAAACCGAAAAGAAATTCTCCAAAGATGGAAAACGAAAAACTAATCAGCTTGCCACAGTCTGAAACAGAACCGGTGAATATACATCTGTAGCAAATCGACTGTCGTGTATTCAATATTTCCACAGGAAGTGTTGTCAACTACAGAGATGGCAAGACGGCATCAAAGAAACTTTACAGAACACTGAATACTTATTGTAGAGCATATACACGTAAATACTTTTTTTAAAAATTACTTCTCGTATAGAGCATTTTATTCATTTTCTCAATTACTAGTTTTCTAACCATTAAATCCACTTTGCGTACTTTCAGATGAAGGAAGGGTGGGCCGATTACAGCTTGTCACGGGGCCTTCGATAAAGTGACGAAAGCATTAAAAACCATTGAGCATACACTTCAAATATGAGATAAAAGAATTGCCAAAAATGTACCAAATTTTAAAAACTTTTACCTGAATACTACAGAGTACTGATGTGCACTATTTGCTACGATAGAAACCGTAGAATATCTGCCACCTTCAGATATTTTTGGCTAATAACGATGCAAAAATACATATATCGCTATTAGCCGGCGCTTTGGTTTTCCGCTGTTGTCTTTGGAAATACGAAAACAATGCCCGCGATTGATAATTTTGGAGTAAGGGTGGACTGAAGGCCTCTGAGAGATGGTAGAGGCCGAATGTCGGAAAGGATTCGGCGAAAGAAAGCTTCAAAGTCACAGTATAAGCATAAGCCAAAGGGCACTTTTTGGACCAATTAATGCACGGTATATATGTTAACACTCAAACGATTCCCGAAATTCGTTCATTAAAACGGATTCTTGCAAACCGTCGTTAGAGATTTTCTCTTCGTGTGTAAATAATTCTCTTATCAAGGTTTCGTTTGTTTTTGCTAGTTTTGTCATTGTGATCTCGTTTCATGTGCATATATGTTTCACGATAAGCATCTGTCATGCCGTATATGTACTTTCGTTTACACCTTCAAAGTATTTGATACAATTAAGTGCTCCTTGCCATTCACTTTTTTCAGGTATTCATGAATCTATAACGCACTGCAGTACAGTTAATAAGTCTGTGCCCAAAAGTTGGTAAAAGTAAAATTTGCCCAGTTCCCTTACGTCTGGTTACCTCTAGCCGTAAATTTGCTGTAAAAATGACAAATATGTTTGCTATGACGGATGGTACTTAATTTTTGCTTCTTATGAAGCACTCTCTTTCAATCTGGGACATTACTTATTTTTAGTTAGCAAAGGGAGCTCTAGTTTATAAAATTTTTAATACAGATTTGGATGACAATAGTTTTCCCAAACAGATAAGGTTACATCGGTGAAGTAGCTAAATTTACTGCAGGCGTGAGGAAATAATAAATTCTCACTGTGCCGATATTCTTGAGAAAAAGGTCGCGAACGACTGATCGCATCGGTGATGTGCGAGTAATCAAAACTTTAGGTTGACCTTAATTGATGTTAAAAAAGCCCGATAATTGCTACGGATATATGGCTGGAGGAAAGCGCGACAATATCCGCTGGATAACAGAAAGTTCTATTGTATCCGCCGTCGAGGAGCGCCAGATGTATCCGGTGCCTGTGTGTGCATCTATGGCGCATACAGAATGCCGACGCGCTCGTCCACATTGGGCGATTATGTTGAGAGATCGCGGCGGGCCGGGACTGCCTGCCTGCCAACGTAACGCTACGGGGATTCTCTATTCAAGCTTCTCTCTTTTGGAAAAGGATTCCGCTCGTGAACCGCGGAAGTGAACTATTCAGCCGGCTATTAGTGCTGATATGGTCGAGGCCAGGAGTACAGATAAACGCGACGCGTGTGCCGCAGGGTTAACTTTCTGTAATCCAAATGGACGAATGTCGCATATCTACACCGTCTACATGCATGGATATTCCGCCTGGGCAAGATACCATGGCTAACAGATGTTGATAGACAATTTTTACGATGCACTTGCGGATCACGAGAGCGTTTTTGAATATGCGAAGGGGAACGGCAGATACATATTCATATTTATATCCGGACTTGGTCGGTTGGGAATATCTTTGCGTTCGTACCAGACAATATATATAATTTATTAGTAATGGAAGCGTGATCAGCTGCTTTCGGAGCCGGAAGGATTATACTTGTGTGCGTGTACATGGGCCATAAAAACTCGCGTTAATGACTGCTTCCGGTCGGTTTGATTTTATTATTCTGAGGTAACTTATGTGCTGCATCGGATTTACCACTGCCGGCTTAATTCGATATTAACCGCTCTATCTTGGATTTATTGGCCGACAGTTAACCCGCAAACTTCATTATTGCAGCATCCTTGGATTATCGGGTATGTAATCTGTTGCTACCTAGGTAGTTGCTGATAAAAATATGAAGTTTTGTTTTCTTAAAGCCGATTTTCATTTCTTGTGATAAATCTGAAACGATTAACTATAGGAATAATTTCTTTACGGAAAATAACGGACCCTTCTGTACCGTAATTAAAAACTGAAACGTACACTGTCATTTTTATGTGCATTTCATAATACTTTAGTTTTACTTTATGACCTATGTACGCGGGCGCAGTATATAGATATTTGCTTTATTTCGTTCGAGTTTTAATCACAATAAGTACTGCAAATGCCATCCACATTCCTCATTTGTAATCAAACAATTTTTTTCGTGACTCAATCGTGAACTCCAACAAACATGGTTGATTCTGTATCTCATTTCAAAAGTTGTTTGATTGCTTGTCTAAGCAGTTAGTGGTCGGTTGCTCTTTCTTGTGATTTTCTTTTGCAAACTTTGCAAATGTCCGCTTTCATGGCGAATATATCAAACTGTGCGGAAACAATATCCCATATTAAGCAGTTGTTTATTTATACAGTTATTTTTACCACAAGCCCCCTTCACCATTGACAGACACAGGTGGAATACATAAAAAACACGTGTAGGGAAACTGTTGTGTATTGCACATCGTTTGAAGTGGATACGGCGCGGAGCTTTTAACTATGTTTAGGAGTATACTCGCATAAGCAAGTACAGTGTGCATTCAACGATCGGTTTCGTGCTCAAGTGTAATATATCAAGTGCATAGATATGTACAAATAGACATGGCATTTTATGACACCGATCATGAGATAGAAAAAAATTGCTTAGCTAAAGAATCTTAACAGATGAGCACGCCTTGATGGTTTAGATGAGGGGGACCAACTAAATTGTCCCAGGCGAGCAGCTCCCACCAAATGATATGGCGAGTTGATGGTGTCTGAAGTTGTACTGTATACTGTACACGATCCCGTAACGTATTTATCAGCGATAAACAGCGGAACACATGATTTTCTTCAATGCGGTTCCATTATCTAACCGTAACGATGCTTGGATGCCTATATTCTACAATTCCCTAAATTCTGGTCAGTCAAAGGTTATCGTCCTGTTAAACACGGGTAACACGCACATGCAGGAGTATGTCGGGGATGTTTCCAAGACATGCACGTTTTGCGAAGCGTTGCCGGTCGGCGGATGTCGATGCCGCAATGTAGAAGGAAATGCGCCAAGGCCAGCCGACACAACGCTTACGTATATATCGCGTAGAAGCCGGTCCTGGGGATCATTTTAGGAAAAGGAACAAATGATGGTTTAAAGCCGGCCTTCTTGCGACATTCGGTCATTAAGCTGTACAAACATCGATCAGCATCACCGGCTGCACATTCAGCATATACCCGGATATGCTGTAGTGCCCTGGCATTTTTCATAAACTGTCGATTTTTCATTCATTAGATTTTTAACCAGAGAAGTGTGATTACTGGATGGAGCTGTATGCATAATACTGTAGCAGTTTTGAATATGTATCGATTTACAGATAATATTCGGAAGAAGTACAATTTGTCGTTGAATTGTAGGATCCTCGCTGTGCAGAAATTTCCTAATTGAACTAATCGCCTAATACTCACTTTCGGTTATTGACTGCCCTGTTACATATGTACGAGTTTACAGACACATGCAGCGTCGCTCACGCACACTGCGTTTTTTAAGGTTGGTGAAAAAGCGTACAAAAGGCACTACGTTGGGGTAATAATGCTATTAGATTTTGATATTTTGGTATGAGCATTATGTGTTTCACTCGTATGAGCATCGAACATTCTAGTACACTTTGCTTCGCTTAACTTGTATAAAAATAGTACTGTAATTTTGCGTAGTGCAGGTTTTTGTTACCTTCTAATGTTAGAATACATACAGAAGAAACACGTGCTTCAGCATTAGGAGTTTTTATGCGGTGAATCAAATTTTATTGACTTTCGGTAACCGGTTGACTATTACCTGAAATCTGTTTGCGCCATAATTATACAGTACTCATAGCAGCTTTTGTGAATTATGCCACATTGTGCTCTTGCAAGATTTATGATGTTGTTGTGCTCGTACTAAAATTTAAAGACGCATTCAGATTATAGCACTTTTGAAATGCATAGTATGAACTGAATGAACTTCATAAATCAAATATGTTTACTATTTGTTAAGAACACCACTTTTAGCGGTAAACTTCGTAATATTGATTAGTAAATTTTGCAATGCCTTTACCAATCTAAAATTCTTGCTGCACACATTTTGGCGTACGTATAGGTCAGACAATATCATAAATACGGGAAAGGTCAGTGCGCTGAAGAATAATTATGGATGTTAACTCACAATGGTAAATTCTTGAATATCAGGAAATTTTGCATTGGAATGGTGTAAATTGCATACCTCTTGCCGTGGGATACAGAATTAATAATGCCATGAATTAGATTTTCCCAATTAGCTGAACAATTCAAGAGAACTAGCTTATTTTACGGTTACCTTTTTATATTGGTTACGTTATAATGATTTACCACCGATTTTAGGAATGCGCAGTAATATATTATTGGGTTTCAAATGCGCAACACAGTGCCAGGATAATTTACATGAAACAAACTCTCTCAGAACCGTCAAACCGTCACTGATGGATCTGCTTGTTGAGCGATACTTTATTCTTTTCCTGTTTCTCTTCTGCCCTCCTTCTAATGCTTATGTATTGGATTTTCTTAATGTTATTTCCTATGCAAATTAAATCACATTACAAAAAAAACGGCACTGTGTGCCGTTATGAGGCCGTTTTACAGTCAAAAACGCAGCATTACCAGTACGCGTAAATAATGGTTACTAAGCGTGCATAGACATTTTTGTGTCCCTATGAATTTATATATGTCAGCTACTTTGATTTCAATTAACAGCCTCTGTTTGATCGATCGTAGTAGCGAGTGCGAGAGTTCATAATGTCAGCCCGTGATGCAAGTGCACCCCGGGAATGGAGTGTACATACCGGTTCCGGCTACTGTCCTGCAATCTGGCATTGCACGCCAGCATCTTAAGGACTTTCGTGAAATTATCCAACTGATCCGGGCAGCGCACACGCGTCGACCGTGAGAGGAATATTAAAGACATACCCTGCACTCCATAATCTAATTGCCTGTTAGGTGCGCTCCGGGGATTATACGCATGTCGCCTGTATTGTTATCATGAACATAATGCAAACTTCCACTGCGCCTCACACTGCTCCACCCAACATTACTGCTAACTACGACAATAGTCCACATCTCCAGATTTTACGGATTGGAATTATCAGTTTTATCCTTACCATTCTCAGCATTGCTACCATTGTGGGAAATCTTTTGGTGGTTTTAGCCGTACTCCTTGTCCCGAAACTGCAGCGGCCGGAAAATTTACTGATAATTTCGTTAGGTATGTTGGGAATATGCCCCCTTCGGCATTGATGAGGTTATAGATGATGAAGATACAGTAATCAAATTTCTGAATTGATCCAAAAATGCAGTTGGCCATAATGCAGAAATCTTCGAGAAAAATAGAAAAAGAGTCCTTATTTAAATAAATTATTATAGGCAGACTTAAATGATAACTTTGTATAATCCACAACCGTAAAATAATATTGCACCAAAAACTGTAAAACTGGTAAGGCATACATACAAGTAAAACAAAAATGATTGCGCAATCACGGTTTTGTATTTTGTTGGATTAAGTAACTATTCTGATGGTAAACTGTGCCAGGTAAAGGCAACTGTAAATCAGCGCAGCCTTTTTTATAGCGAGTTAATAAACTGAAAATATGTAGAAACAAACTTAAAAAGCTAAACCTAAAGGGCGCGTCTGCGTTGGCATTTTTAGTAGGTATGAAAGTTAGATTTCATTTTAAGCCTTTTTCAGCCATCGCGGATTTACTTGTGGGAATGGCGGTAATGCCGATAGCGATGATTTATGAAGTTGCGGAGTACTGGCCATTTGGGAGCATCGTATGCAATTTGTGGATAAGTCTTGATCAAACAGCCTGTTCAGCCTCCATCCTCAGCTTGTGTATGATCAGTTTAGATCGCTATCTGGTCATAACACGACCCTTTCAATACGGACCAAAGCGAACACTATGGCGGATGATATCGGCAGCGGTGCTAATATGGATATTATCCTGCATAATCAGTATACCGCCTTTGTTTTATTTCGGGAATCAGACGGATGAAGTGTGCCTGGTTAGCCAGGATCCCATTTACCAAATTTATGCAACGATTACTGCCTTTTATGTAAGCTGCATTATATAGTAGCATCGGGAAATTTCTTCACTAATGACCGGTTATTACCGACAAATGATCAACACCATGCAGATTTATTGATTATTATGAACGTTTAATTTATTAAATTATTGATATAACATATAAACATCGCACGTGTATGGCCCAAGACACTCCGCAGTGGCAGGCACATTAATTAACTCGCACGTGTATGGCCCAAGACACTCCGCAGTGGCAGGCACATTAATTAACTAAGTGCTACGGTACAACGTGTAATTGTAAACTTTCAATAAGAAAATCATGTTCTTGGTAATTTCTCCAGGGTAATGCGACATTTGTTTAAGTGCAGTTGCATATGTACTCGAATCTAAAATTGACGTTTTTCTCAGATGTTTTCTTAATATATATTGATAATTACTACTGATACTGCGCTATGTCGAAGATAATCCTAGCGCATTATAGAGTAAAGAGCAAGGTGCGGATAAAAGCTAATCCCTTTAGTCCGCATTGGGACTTCGCAAAAACCCTCCATAAGATGCCTGATTAAATGCCGATTAAATCCCCCAATAATCCCATTCATATTTGTTAACAAATTTCTTCCGCACAGGCTCCAGTATTACTGATGGGTATCGCCTACGCGAAAATCTATCAAGCGGCAATGAAAATCTCCAAGGAGGAAAAAAGTTACACTGTAATACATCCTATCCAGACGTCGATGCCGGCTGGCCAGAATATTACACAACAGCATCGACATTCAACCGGCACTCGACCACCAAAGAAATCCCAATCCTTTCCGCAGCGTCTCGTCCGTATCCTAATACCGGTTACCGCCAGTAATCCTTCCGTCAACCATCACGATCCTCACCGTCATCCCAGTAATGCAACCGGCTTCCACCGCACAACATCGTCCTTCCGTTCACGCGAACTGAAAGCCTTCAAAACTCTGACGGCGATTATTGTGGCCTTTCTCGTATCGTGGTCACCTTTTTTCATTCTGGCATTAATACGACCTTTTTATACGGGTCACATTCCCAAATGGGTGTTTGGACTGACATTGTGGTTGGGTTACTGTAATTCTACCATCAATCCGGTGTTGTATTCGATATTTAATAAGGATTTCCGGCGACCGTTTTCGGAGCTGCTGAAATGCCGGTGCCGGTCATTACGGAAGATTATGCGGACGGAGAGTTATGAGACACAGTTTGGCATGGCTGTCACCCATCCATTACGATCCCCGCGAAATTCTTCACCAGAACAGAATCATTGTACGGCGCGCTTCTATCTGCAATCGGAAGGCGACACATACGGAGAAGAACTATAATCTTTCACTAACCGTTCCGTTTTTACACATTATGCCGGCCGGCTTTCTGGTAGTAAATCTATTTGTATGATAGTTTTCCGGTGTTGGAAAGCATGTTTTCGTGTTCGACGAGATTTTCATGGCCGTTTTATCGAGCCATTAACGACTGCCACAGCCCGCTCAACAGATGCGCTAATTATTTTTTTGAGCACAGAAATAAAATGATTGATAGCATATGGCATTAGTATTAGCTAACTTTATGAGGGATCTCGTTAAAATACGGTTTCATTGCATAATTTTCCGAGGAGTATTGGCGCCTAACTGATCATGACATCTGTTGAGCATATCATGATCAAAACCAAAACACAAACACACCCATACAATAGGCGAACAGAAAAGATAAAACTAGGAGCAAAAAGAGCTAAAAGTTTACAACTTAAAGTGGTGGTAGCGCTGCGATTTACTGTGATACGAGATGCTTAAACGTCTGCATAATTATGGTTAGTTGCGGATTTTCAAAATGGTCAGCAGAGGTATACGAAAAACGAAACGAGGTATTCGAAACGGTGTGTATGTAAAATATTGAAGAATGGTGGTATATCTATATTATAAAAGTTTCACAGATGATTTATAAACGCTTTACATGAATTACTATAAATTGTGATGAATTTTATAATACAAAGAATAATAATCGCTGCACAAGTAGTTATACTTTTAAACGGAATATAGCGTGGTGTTGAAAGTGCTGTACTCAGAGTGGCCGATAAAATCTCTTAGTATGTATTTTGTACGTTATGAAAAACTAGCTTGCATTTGATACGCCTTTTTGAAGTTTACTACAGCCTTCTTAAAGCGGGAATTAGTGAAAAAGGTAACAAAACTTTTCACAAAAAAGTGACGATCTGATGCAGTTATAGGCGAGGTTAGGACTACGTCATAACGTAGCAAGATTAATGATACTAGCGCAGCTCTTTAAGAATTTACCGATTCCCGGTGTAACGAAACGAGGTGTAACGAACATTTTGAACGCATACGTACTACAAATGTATTAAACTTTACGGGCACGGTTAGCCTGTAACTGCAGGTGCGTGCGTTATGTGAAGCATTGTACTGTAACATGTGCGCAGTATGATAGTAATGTTATATTATTGCTGCTTTTTTGTTTGTTAATTATAAAGACTGATAGCGTAAGCACGCGCATATTGATCAACAATAAACGTAAGAAACGATACAGTAAGTACAAGAAGCCAAATTTTTGCGCCGCCTGTACATTGAATTGTTCTTGGGACGACTTGTACAATGATTTTGCACTCTGCTGGCCATTCTTAAACATTGAAGATAGAACTCCTTGGAATGGATATAACTGTTATAGTGACACATAATTTACACTTACGTCAGCTATTTTACGTTTTGGTGTAACTTTCCGGACACCCGTTAAAATTTTGCATTTATGCAGTAAATATGCGTGTAATGCACAAAAAACAACATTTTGCACGTATACATATGACAGCATAAATGGGATGACCTCAGCAACTTAATCCAGAAAGTAATGTGCTTAATACGATATTGATGGGCTAAAGATCCTGCTGAGATCTCACTCTGTACTCCCAATACAGTGGGATTAAATGGGCGAATCATTTCTCAACAGGATTACCATCATGCTGATAAAATCATCGGTTACCGTCATATTTTGTGCTTTTTTTGCCTCGACTGCCATAGCTACAGTAGTAAAGAAGGTACTTTCACCTGTTTATAAGAAGCATCTACGAGTAATTAAATTACAACTTTTTAATCCCAAACAAAGTGGAAAGGTCAATAAACGTTATCTGTGTCAATCTCTGCATGCTAACGTATTTGGGTTTATTACCACAATTATATTATACAGGATAAAATGGACACATCAACCGATGCTCATCATGCCAGAAGGGCGTATGATTATTTTTATCAGCGATTATCAGCAATGCGGAATGCTACGGATCGCGGTCCTCCTGTTCCGCCGCCTCCAAGTTCAATCTTGCATTCTACCCTAGTAGGTACGTAAATTCTTTAACTGCGCAAATAAATTTTTGCATTAAATAGATAGTCAAAATACTACTGTTAATGCTTTGCAAAGATATATTAACTATATTACGGTCTACCAATATTTTTATAATAACCGCATATCGAGGCTGTATATATATTGACGTGGCACACGGTATCAGTGTTTGCTGTTCACCTTCTGCGCCGGATGTTGCTTACGTGATGCTATCAAAAATTTTGTGTTTAACAGAACAAAACGAACCGCAAAATCGGAATACCTCCCGCTCGATAGGTACAATTCAGTTTGCCCATGTAACGGAAGAACTTCGCTTGGTGCGGCGTATAATAAAATTAAAGCTCTTGTTTCCAGAAATACATCGGCCGGTGCTGACGGCACATCATAGAGATGGTTCCGGTAGGTAATTGGATTATATGTAACCACAGGAAAATGCAAATTATTGCATACAGTATACGTTATGAATACAGCATGCACGCAGGTATGGATATGGTTGTTGAAAATCAGTGCGCTTCGCCCACTTATTTTGCCAACACGTCGCCTTGCTACCGCTCGATCGTTTAAAGCTGCGGCATATCCCAGTACTTACGAGTGCTCTTTTCTTATAATTAAAGGGGGCAATCATATGCAGATAATTCAGAGCGGGAACAATAATAACATGGCGGCATTGTTACCGCTACTGTTGATGAACAACGGCGGCGGAAACGGAAGACAGGATGGCAACGGAGGCAACAACAACGCAGCACTAATTTCCATGGTATGCACTATGGAATATAACCGCATTTGTGCACCAAAATAACGTAAAATAACGATAACGTGCAGCAAACTATTGCGTATTTTGAAATCTTTGTTCCAGCACTTAATTATTGGCTACTGGTTTTGCAGATGATGTCCATGATGACCCAACATAACACCCAACAAATCCAGTATTATGGTGGTCACAGCGACAGATGACCCAATTTTTACCCAAATTTAATTTTCAGCTTTATATTGTTCACTTCAATATTTTGTGCTATAATATCCAGATTTCATAATGCAGTTTTAGTTCGAGCTTGCTATCTTGTAGCTTTACGTTTGTGCGCCATTGGAGCAGCATAAGCGTAAAATATTTTATACTTAATCTGCAATGGACACTGGCACGTGCAACAAGCTGGCAATGAAAACATCAGCCCGAAAACTTGGTTCTTAATACATGCTTTTGCTTCTGCTTGACGGATAATAACAGTAGCTACTTTGCTCGTAACCTTTAATTTTATTAACTAAGAAACACGACCATTATCTCCGCCGTATAACTATTTCTCAATTCAGATCTATGTCGCGACCCTTTGTACGCTTCCAAAACAAAGTCGGCAATGAAACGCAAAAGATTCAACGCGATTACCACAAAAGGAAGCTAGAACATTTGGTCATAACAAGCAAACAGTGGCTTCTGCACAAAGCCGAAAAGTTATTACTTCTACAAAAAAATTCCGCAAGGAGCCGTTTAAAAGAGAATGCATAAACATAGTGCGTAATATCGACAAAACTTACACAGATACATACAAAATATCGCATAAATTTCAGTCACGCAGAGAAATATACAGCAAGAACAATAATGGTTGTAACTATCCCCAAGAATATCCCTCCAAAGCAAAGCAGTTTTCTCTGTAAAAGCAAAGTAAGATGAGTTTTCTCTAAAGAATGAAGTTATCGAAAAATTCAAGTACATGCACAATTCCTGGAAGAATTACCTACAACTCCTAGACACTAACCTTTTTAGATCTGGCACTTTTTCGCATAGCTCTGGCTTCTTTTAGCAAGCTCCCAGCATCGTTGGCTCCAGCTTTTGCTAGTTGAATGTTGGTTTCGATAGCAGTAACTGTTTCTCCCTATAAACGCACAAAGGTCAATTTATACATATAGGGGGTGTTACCGAAGTATTATTTGTTAGTAATAGTCCGCAGCGCCGGTGAGTACTCTGTACTTGTACATATAGATATTTCCACATGTTTTTCGAAATTCGTTAGCTATTACGTACTTCGATTACGTATATAAATATCACAGATACAGCAAACACAAAATCTTCATCGATATCGTAGCATTTCAGGAGTTTTTTACTTTTAAAAATAGATTCAGATTTAGTTAACGATAATATCGATATATGTTTTTTTGTACATTCAGAATGAGAATATGTATGTGTAATTTATTTTGCATTGAATCTCTTCGTAGGCCCGCTTCATTTTATTTCGTAAAATTCGTTCAAAATTTCCAAATAAGTCAGCATTACTTGGCTTTCCACGAGAATGGCTAAATCTTTGAAAACGTCACGCAATTCGACAATGCTTTTTCCAGTGCCAATAGTTCGCCGTGTCGCGTCTCAATATCCGCTAAAGTTTCTTTGGCGCGCTGGGAATCGGCAATTACCTGGGATCGGCGACCAGACATCACAAACAAATCATACATTATGCGCTTAAAAGTGCAGACACCATGAGACGTATACGCATTGATGGCGAAGAAGCATTTTGAAATTACACACAATGCATATGCATTATTATTTTACTGGTGTATTCATCTGATCATTCCAGTCTGACCACTTGGTTCGTGCAGGTTGTGGAATATACATATGTATAGGGGGCAAAACTAAGCGTGTTCCACGGTTCCCCAGTACTGCTGCCGTCACCCGCCTGGAGTGTGACGTTACGGCAATACATATGGTTAAATCTGGCGCGGTACATAAGCGCCATGTTCAGCCACAACGTAAAACTCCAGCCGGGTGACGGCAGCAGTAGCCGGAAACCGTGGAACACGTTTAGTTTCGCCCCTTATATACTGGTACACCTACCCCTTGTGTGAATAACATGGTCGGCTCACTGCGTGATAGGAGTTCTTCGATGTGTTCTTGGCTGACAGCTGGCTGACCAACTACAGATATATTTCAGAGCAATAAATATTAAGTACAAACGCGTGGCGATTTTTAATGGATTTAATTTTGCCGTAACCTAGAAGTGTCGTGACAATAGACTTCTAACAACTGGCCTCTGTGTTCTACATAGATCAAAACTCAATAATACTCGTACATCAGCTTATATAAATGATGATGGGACGTTAGTGTAAAACTTTGCTACCGAATTCAGTTGACAGGTAGGTATTTTTTTGTGGTCAATAAGTCGGCTTATCTCACTATTCAGTGCAGATAGATTATGTGCAATTCAAAAACACTACTTTACCTATAAAAAGCTGACGCTGCACCCGGTGCACACAGCGTTGCCGATAATCAGTTTCCGCTTGGGCGAATTCCGCCAGAACCCGGCTAACGTTTTTGTTCAACGCGTCTCTCTAGATCAAAGAGACTTGGATGTCAAAATTTTGTCACGATGTTCTGTGCACGAATAAATTATGTTGTGTGTAATGGTTGTAATACTGTACGTTGAAGAATAAATATAGATATACGATATGTAAGGCGTTAAACATGTTACAAAAATATTTTCCAATACTTCTAACACGTTATACCTGCGCCAAGCAGATTCTTGCTTCCGTGGCACCACATTCCTTCGTGATAGCAATATCATTATCCAGTTCTACAACCAAATTATTAGTTTAGTCAAATGTCAACATTATAGCCAAGATATTACAAGTAAACTAACCTTTCAACTGTCTCCGTATGTCCAGAGCGGTTGTGCGGAATGTGTTGAGCATACGATGAATTCCGTCATTTTGTCCTGGAAGTTAAATTTTTTTATCGTAGAAACCCAGTCCCGTGATAAATTTTCTTGTGTACTTTGCAGAATGGCATTCAAATCTAAAGTACATTTTAAGTAAATACCCGCAGAAAGTGGCGATGCTAAAGTATCCGACTGCAACTTTTTTAATACGTTCAGTTCCTTTTCCAGTCGATTTATGCAACTGGACACCCGCTCAACCTGCAAATAAAGCAACTCATCAGACCTTATACTATTTTCACAAAAATTAAACAAGCACTCTCTAGAAAATTATGCTTTCTTTAAGAGCATATATTTTTTAATTTTTCTTAAGGGCGGCTCATGGGTGCTTTGCACTGCTACGCACTAGCAGTTACAGGAATGGACTGCCGGGTTCTAAAAAGCTCATGTGGTAACCTCCTTCATTCATAAAGTACTAAAATTAAGGGCTACGATCAATATTGATTTCTGATTATCAGTATAAATATACGTACTGATAACTCAAGCTGTAAAATAAACAGTAAAGTCCTTGCAAGTTGCAAGCAAGCTGACTTTATGGGCAATGCGGTTGTACAATACTTGTAGCAAGTGTAAACAGCCTTCAGACAGGATTAATTTAGGAGATTCGGCATATATTTACAAAAAGTTTTTGTTACGATTAGTACTGGTCCATGGATTTTTTACCTGTAAGTAATCACTGCATTAGTAAAGTGTACCAAAGACACATTCTGGCTTCCTGCCGAATCGAAGTAGATTCAGTTCTAACGTCAGAGACGGTACTTTCGCTGTTAAACTGTGCGTTAAACTTCAACATGCTTACAAAATTCAGGTAAGGGTACAATTACTAGGCATGCAGTATTTTTATTTTATATGAAAAAAACATCGAATAGATGACGCATGCAAAACATTTCTACCGAACGATTTGTAACTAAAGCAGTTACGCAAAAGTTTGACAGCAAAATTTGGGATCGAGTCTCTGTATGCTTCGTGGACCGTGGGCGTCTATATCACAGAGACTTCATCGGCCTGACCAGTTTTACGCATAGTCATCGACAATATCCGTGTAATAGGCAACCGCCAACAGAGCGAGAAAAAATAAAATTGATTTGCATATGCTTAAAAAACTTGATAAAAAAACTGAACTTGAAAAAGTAAACTTGATTGGCATAATTTTAAAAATCTAAGCATTAAAAAATGTAATGATAATCTATGAGCTTAAACGTTACCGTATTATTTCGTCCTTAAACCATTTGACTTACCTTGTGAAGAAAAGTCTCGGTTTGACCAGCTCCCACGGGTACACGAATTTCTTTCTGCCCCTTTATTACCGGCAAATCTGGCAGCTGGCCTTCGCTTTCGCTCCGCAGTCGAGAGTGGGCGTGCCACGGGAAGCTCCGTTTTGACCCCCGAACCCCATCGTTCCGTGCCTAAATAAACTTTAATCAATCTATTTTGTAAACTACGTATCAAATGGTTTTCACAAAAAATTCAGTTCACCGCAGAAATCTTGTTTTGTTAAGGATGTTAACGTGCTTTCTGGCGATCAAGATACATAATATATGTGCATGCTAAGTAGGTACCGAGTACATGTTCAGGTATAATCTATACCATCGATATTAACGGTAACACGCCTTAACGGTTGCACGCCTTACCAGAAATTCGCTCAACCGGTCTTTGGATGGCATGGTAGTAGTGGCAATTGCACGAATGCAAGAATTCGCTACACTGCAAATTCCTACTTCTCGCCGTCACTCCGAAGTTGCCATGATGATGTTAATCGGCAACATTGGCTACAGTAGTTTTTTGCAAATAGGTGCGCGCGAAAAATTTAACTTTCTCTTGAACACAGACGGATGCTAGTCGCAGCACTTAGTGCAAGACTGAAAAGTGCGTTAGTAGTGCTGGGGCATTGCAAGTGCTGGTCACAACGACCTGTGAGTAAATAATCGAAAATCGTGTGCTTGCCATGAGTCATTCAGTTAGGTCATTTAGCAATTTTGATGCATCGGTGTGATCTATATTCGATGGAAGTGAAAGCCGACGAATCATTTCGACCACCTGAGCGCACAATAAATCGCAGAATGTGCTAGTCTTCGAGTATAGAGTGGATAGTAGATACATATACGTATATATAATATAGATATCCGCTGGTGTATGACGTACCAGAATTAGTTGACTGCGGAAAAGCTTATGAATTTAATACTGCGTTGACTGCAGAGTGTATACGGCCTGATTGTGAAAATTTGGCTCTTCCGTAATTAGGTATCTGCCATAGCGTTCAAATGATTCATTTACGAATCACCTATAAATCACTCGCTGCACTGAGCATTGCTACCATAAATTTCCTAACATAAACGTAAACGTAATTTCCTATCACGTAAACGTTCTTTTTACCGGCTTGATAACAGGCATGCTGGAAATCTATCGCAGTTCTTTTAATTATACGGTTTATTGTGTAATAAAGATAGAGTGTTAAATTTTATGTGAACTTGTATAGATATACAAGTCCAGACTATTGATCGACCGACACAATGTAAATTTCACATTCCGCTATGTTAAAATTTTTCCGTGACCTCTTTCCAACAGCGTGAAACCATTGATTTTCAGTGCACGAGCATAAATGCACTAAGCGGAACGTGCAATGCCGTACAAAAACTTACAAGAACACCTGACTGTACTACTATGCAGTATGCACTATGCTGTACACCGGTTCCATAACGTTGACGTGCTGCATCTTGCATCTTCATGGATGCAGGTACGTTTAATAGTATATCTATATAATATTCGTCCTTACATTAGTCATAGTACTTCGAGAGGTTAAACTTACCGGTATAAACACCGTTGTTTTGCGTTGTCGATTTTACCATGTACTGCAAAGCGCGCGAAGTTATACGGTACTTCGACAGTCGCATAAAATACTTCTTATTCAAGCGTTGCATTTCCGGTGCTAATATAGAACAGCATGCGGCTATGCCGAGCAGATTTAGTATTTAGCGAAAGTTCTGTTCAACTGCAGCAGTGCAGCGAACATACATCATGTTACCAACCGTAATAAATTTTTTAAAGTTGATGTTGTTACATTTTCAATTTTAAAGAATCTCTATGGTACGGTAGTAAGATAAAGACAGAGAAGCAACTATTTTCAAAGCATTGTCAGTTATTTATAACTTATAAAACACATGAATTGTATGGAATATTCTAGCGGCTGTTCGCAATAAAAGATTGTTATATTGCGTTTCTGTATTCGTATCGTGCGAATGCTACGTAATACCAAAATTAATTCTAGCAGTAAGTTGGTGGTGGTATTTCTGCCTGATGGTGATAATCTTTTGTAAAGATCTATCATACAAAAGAGCTCGTAAAAAAATTAATTTGCTGCATGTGTCTGGATTTGCATTAACGTTTTCTACTTCCTTCTGTTAGTGCTGCACTACTGTTCATGCATTGTCACTTTCGGATACCGTGAGGGACACATTCCATCTGCAGTACCGCACCAGCCCACCACCATTCACACCGATCGCAGAATCCGATCGCTCAACATTAACCTTTTCGTGGAAGATTAACCCAACAACAATGGATCCGCCACGTTTACATCAGGACTATCCCTAGACTCCTTACTATTGTCTAAAATTAATTAATTTTCGGCTATTTTTTCGTTAACACTCCCTAATTTTATCTTGTTGAGTGAGACACGTATATGTCATCGCCACCGTGAGGGATGCAGCGATAGCGATAGACATATGTATATACATGTAGGAGAATGTATATACATGTAGATACATGTAGATACATGTAGTATGTATATACTATATACATGTAGGAGTGTTAATTGCCTTTCTCCATTGTTTACTGCTTGTTGTGTTATGAGTATCAGAATCCTTATTTTCCAACATTTTACCGACCGCATCTCACGGTCAGAAACATCTTGAAATTAGTCTTGCTGCAGCTTGCTCCCGATCTTGCTCCGCGCCTTCCGCGCTTCTTGCCCCACGCTTATGCGTTCTTCCTCCTCAGCATGCTTTGCTCGCTGAATCTTGCTACGTTGTACTTGCTAATAAACACCTGCGATGACCTTGTGTTGTGTTGCTTAACCGTAATGGGATGATCGTGCATCTCGCCATCTCCCACCGTTGTCACCCTGTAAACGGTGGAATCAAATTTATTAGAACCTCTTTCTTACACTCACTGTTCATCAAAAGAGAGATTTCCTTATCCGACTAAGCGCGTTTTCACTTTGTAGTCAACTATTACTCATATAACGATTGACTGTGCTTGTTAAAAACGGTTCGCGCCAGATAACGTGGGGATAACAGTACGCATCCTCATGGATTTCTTGGGTAAAATTAACTAGAAACTACACGAAAAACAGCTGATTATCATTGACATATTTTGATGCGAAAATGCTCGAATAATTTAAGGCAGAGTATATATGGCTCAGTCCATCATCTGCTGCCCGGTGGTGCAATGCAATAGCAAAAAAGCGCTGCGTTGTTCCGGGTGAATTATTTTACTTGTAGGTTTGAGATTCTCCAATGGACCGACCAGGCTTATTACCAAAGTGCAACAAGTAATGGAGCTCACGCCTCCAGGTTTCTCCACTGCTTTTGAGCTAGAATAGTAAGAGAAGCGTCTAGGACTGCATCCAGATATTCCAATCACAACTGGTTCATGACTTTAAAAACCTTTTTCTTGTAAAAACCGAACAATAAAACTGAAATATCAGAAATGCCTTTCCCTCTGGAACGGAAATCACCATGGAAGCTTCAACTGGCCTCCTCGCAGAATCCTGGAAGTGGTAATCAATAATAATGGCCATATGTCCCAGTGTCCGGACTGCTTTAATTAGGCTTCACAAAGACTGCTGGATCGCTCTAGATCTGTTGCTCACAAGCTACGAGTACACACGGCGGTATTTCACATTGACACGGCTAATTCGTCTGTAACAGCCAAATGTTAACGGCCAGCTGAAAAATGCTTCAATTATGTCTATATTTGTCTCTTTAATTATGTCTAGCATTCTTTATGTCGCATCTTAAGAACCTTGTAATATACGACTTTTTATCCTTTTTACTGAATTTTCAGGATAAGCTTTCATGGTGTAATGGGTGTTCACAAATTCACAATCACCATCATAGTACTGCTTCAACTGCTCCCTGACAGAAAATAAGCACTCCTGTTAGCCAGTACTGTGATTTTGAGAAAATACAGTAATAAATTAATTTTAATGCTTCTCTTTGATTTGTATTCATCCAAAATTCTACTACTAATTGGTTGTGATTCGTATTGTTAATAAAGCTGGCCGTAAAGCGGTATATATTCGGAGTATTTACGTTAGTACCAGCAGATATGTATATTGTGGTGTGGTTTGTTACCGTAATAATTCCTGTCGCCCTTTGACGAAAAGATAAAACACAATGGGCGACCGAGCGCACCCAGAATTACTCGTAATATTTCACGCCTCAACGTATCAGAATGTTGCTGTATATTCCCAGTGTCTCACTTATCAGCTACTTATTAACTGTTGATAAACTGAAACCTTATAGCAGCGCGACAGCTGCGCAAGAATTTAAACGAAGATTTAAAGCTATGGTAAATCGTATAAATTCTCAGGATTGTAAAAGTTTAACTCGTGCACAAAATCTTAACATCCGTAGCGAAAAACATATTAATCTTCAAAATCATATTAATCTGTACATATTAATCTTTAAAATCATGTCAAATTAACGGGAAACACCACCCCAATAGTACAATGAACTGAGACTTCTAGTTCAGAACATGACAAGAAAGGAGTCACCTTAATTTGCTTTGTTACTCTCGCATGCAAGCACCAAGATGTAAGTAAACAGATCACATTATGTCGGCATCGCTACGTGCATTTTAGCATCGCGTTTGTCCTAAGTGGGTTCATTTACTTCAACTCCAAAAATTTTTATGCGCATGGCCGATGCCGGTTGGATAACATCATAACAGCTTTACAAATTCTAAATCAATATGCTATCACATTATTGCAGTTTGTTTGGCTGGATGGCTATCCTGTACTTTGTGATTTCATAGTCCCTTTCGGTAACACACATAGGTCAGCGCCGAGCATAACACCAGTCCGACACAATGGTATCCTGTTAGGGCAGCTGAAATGGAGATGGTGGGCATATTTAAATAAACAAAATCCATACATACTGTATAATTTCGATCAATATTAATGCGCCGTACTGTGCGGTACGTACATACAGAGTACATATGCGTTAACACGTATATATGGCATTAACCTTTGTAATTACCTAATGCGCGCAGTGCGTAGGAAGCGGTATTTTTTACATAGCTGGATATCACCTGAATATGAAGACGGGGCATAGAAAGTATATCAGTAATGACACATGCGGTAGACCTTTTACTGTAGGGGACCTTACCTGAGTACAGCCCAGTGTTCGCGGCGGGGGACCTTTGCAAGAGTTGGGCAGTTTCTAGTGAAAAAGGCGTAGGGAATTAATTATTACCGCGTATGTAGCATGCATAGCGAATTCTATTAAATTTTTATAGTTTACTCAAAGAAACCGGAAGAGAACTAATATGAATGCCCAACTACATAACGACGTATATTCGTTCGTCATTCTGATAATTATACGTATACGAGAACAAAATTAATAAAAAGGTTATCCATGATTACGTAGGGTAATAATCATGGATTAGAAAAATGCATAGGTACTGGTAAGATTTGGGATCACGGAATCACAAAGGTATACAACTCACTCTGTAAGGTGTGGTTAACCAATCTTCCGGACCATCCGCACCGCAACAGTAAAGCTGCTTTTGATAAATGTCCAAATCTAATCTGTGAATCAACAAAGCCGTGGTAATAATAATAATTAGGTACTGAATCTGTTTAGCCAAGTACTGAGTTTGTACGTACGCGTTAACAAGACTACAAAAAGGATGAATTCACAGCTAGAATTTCCTGTCTATGGATGAAAGGTTTGGAAAAGGTCTGATATTTATGTATGTATTGCTACTTTTACGTCATATGACGCCGGGAGCATGTTACTGATAATAGCAGTTCTTTAAAATGCTTCGACCTCGCTTTACATCGGCCAGGAACGCATGCAGATGAAATTAAAACGTGCTTGCCCCTAATTATAACTCGCTGCATAATGCGCTTTTACAATTTTATATGAAAGGGTAAAGAAATAAAAAACTAAATGCACATATACGGACATTATCAATACGACACATAATGTAAAAAAACAACGGTAGTCAATGAAATTGGAAAAAGACTCCATGGATTTCGCTCTCTCGATCATATGAGCTGATACGCAGCAACTGTCAACACAAGATCTAACGAGGCAAAGCTGCTTCTGTATATGGGATGATGGAAGAAGCCGAGGAATAAAATAAAATTTTTGTAGCAGTAGAGTGGTTTTCTGGCTTGGACGTTGTACTCTTTGACATTTCTGTGATTTCTGTATTGTTAATAATCATATTCATAGAGGCCCACACTAAGGACACCGCGAATGCATTATTCGATGGTAGCGATGTAATGTGAAATATTAGCTAAAGTAGACAAACAAGATGAGCAAGCCTATATGTTTTAATTACCGTATGCTATTTTTTTAATGTTAATGCGGTGTTTATAAACAACAACGCGCTAAAACCTTCCAGGTTCATGCAATGAAATAAAAAGTTACTTGCAATTGTCTTCTCTGTGAGTTTTGGGCTTACGTTGTTTGTTTATCGCTGGGATCATAATGCTGCATGGCCAACTTGAGCACTTGTCCGACTTCCCGACCGGCATTGTTTAATTCCACTTGTGCATAAATCGTAAAACCGACGAAAGCGGCACATACTACCGCCAAGCATGTTGTGGCTACCACCAGGATCAGCAGACTGTCCAGTTTGACCGCGGCTATTCCGATTATGCCGACTAATACTAGTGTCCCGCCACACAAAATTGCCACCCACACCGTCCATCCCACTTCCGTGCCGCCGGCAAACCGATGCTTAACATAGATCGCACCGCCACCCAGTCCTACGCCAATGATCATCGATGTGGCGAAGAATATTGCCACGCAATATTTTAACCCCCGGTTGATATTTGAGTGTCCCATTCTGATACGGGCAGTTACAGATGTATAACTCTGTATAACACGCAAGAATTATGATGAATAGTTGGAAAAAATGTCCGTTAAGGAAATTTTACTGGGATTCAATATTAACCTTGAGAGGGATAAGGAAAAATACTATACATGGTTTCCAGGATTTATGTTGAAATGAAGCAAAAAAATCAGCAATAAAATTCAGTCGATAGCTCGACGATAAACTAATTGCTGACGATAAACTCACCGTTCGTGCAAGCGTTATGGAAAATTGTTCAGCTGGTTTTAATTAGGTCTAAATTGTCAGGGGGAATGTCAATAATTAAAGTGCAGAGATTAGAGGCTAGAGATCGCGATTTGAGCCAGAGAAAAATTTCAATTGACAATATCACGCTCCGGGCGCGGATGGATGTACGAGTATTTACCTTACTGGAACACCGGTGCGGAAGGAATCGTGCCGAGATCAATCCGTTCAGGTAGCAGCGGCACTGAAATTCATTTAACCAGCGAGACACTTGATCTTTTGTACGGGCGATGGGATCAAAGAAATAGGCACCCACTACCAACAAATGACCTTTGCAATTCCCACCACGGGGAATATGCTGTGGGAACGGAAACTTTAATGCAAAGAATGGTGCGTGGTACAGCGCTCAGTGAAGACAGCTTAATAAGGTGGGATGTGTCTAAATACCTGTCCGTATTACAGGAGAGAAAAACCGGTGTGATTTGAAAGAGAGAATATAACACGACAGACAATGGTGAAACCTCATGGTTATGCCACTTATAGTGCCCGTGCGGTTAGGGAAAGTATGACCCCGCATCCATTTCCGATCGATAATAATTAACCACGTCGTCTAATGTTTTCTCTGATTGCTTACGACGTTGTCTAATCAGATGCTACCGTGATATTTTCTAATTCCTTGCCATGGAGAACGCATGAACATGTGGGAATTCCATGTTGTGCAAATTCGTTAACATATTATTGACTACAAATTGCAGCTCTGTATATGCACGCCAGATATTGTGTTAAACATTCGTTCAAACAAACTGCATCCAGGTCTTAATTAATTTTGAACAGATCTCCAGGTGACCGCGCCCAGAAATACAATATATGGCAATTAATGCACCAGATAGATAATGTGGATGCACTCAAGCGCATGATCATCATATGTGGGATAATATAAAAAGTCATGGCAAATTAGCGGTTTATTTAGTAAAAAATCCTCGGAAGACAAATAGGCGCTAATGCCGCACTAACCGAGTTTGCAATCTCGTTAGCAATCTATAGCGCGTGTCCGAGGAGATCGCACTCCGCAAAAATCCATAATGGAATATTAACCTTTGCTTACTTTTCTGTGATGTATTGAATCAACAAGTTAAGACCACAAAAGCCGGAAGGTTTTCGCAATATTATACCTAATTTGCATCGACGCGTTATGGATTTCTGGACGTACGTAAAGGGCGTCTTTCCCATTAAGAGCACTGCACAGGATAACGCATGTGTTTGTAAAGCAAAGAATTAATGCATACAGAAAAGTTTTATTTGAAAAAGTTTGCGTATTAGTGGCTTATGTGGCCATTTACGTTCTGGTTATAAGGTGGAAGGACATCCTTACACAATAAAGCATTGAAAATGCTGCAGATAAATTTCTTTACGTTGAATAAAGTTCCGCACAGAAATTCGATACCAAAACTTTCTCATATCGCCACGCGCCACCTATGAATTCCGTGCAAATCTTTGGTCTTTGCCACTTTTATTGCAATTTCAAAAAATATGTGCTCACTTCTCTAGATTTACAGTACCAGCTACATATAAACTTGGCAAATATGAGCAAATAAATAACTAACTGAGGAAATAAATAGCTAACTGGCATTTTTAACTATTAAGTATTGTATTAGCGCCTGCAGTCGAAGAAATGATGATGCGGAGCAAATATTTCGAGAAAAATACACGAGAAGTGTTGCAGAAACCGAAAAGCCTCTGCACCAGTCCCGTTGGCCCCTGTTACAAACAATCAACAAATGTGAGCTAGAAAAACAAAAAATAGCGTAAACTAAAGCCAATCATGTATTGCATGTTCAATAACAGTGCGCCGGAGGTAGAAACGTGACTTTCCAAGCTGCAGAAATCAACTGTGAAAAGAAGTATGCACGTATACTTAATTACAAGCCAGAGAACCTGCACCACACTAGCAAACCAATGCAAGCCGGCAAAACGGCCATCAACAAATTGTGAGATGACTGCACTTATTTACATACGCCTTTAAATTGTCGTAATTAACTATGAGCAAACATATTTGGTCATAAATTAATGGCAAAACAGTTGCAGCCATGCCATATGCGGGCCATGAAAAATAGGTAATTGTGTCGTTTGCACTGCTAGTTGACAACACTTAAATTTGCAGCAATTGCTTTTAACATTTACTGTAATCGGATTACTGAGATGATTAGATATCGCCTCAAAACATCATTCCGTGAATAACGATACTGTCCAATGGTCTTAGCTTGCCCGCAGAGTCAGCTCTTCCACGTTTGTGCGTCATTAAGACAATAATTATAATTTTGTCCGCAACAAAAAGCCATACTCGTACTTATTTTGGATGGTATGGTGAAATACAGCGCAGTTACGCAGGCACTGCACTCGACGTCTCAAACACACGTGGCGACAATCATCGACTCCACATTAACAGCATACTTCAAAAATAAAACATATTTATTTAACGTAACACAGGTCTAAAAATGGCCGTCCTTCAAGTTTGCACCAGTACAAATTTACTGATTTACATTTTCTGTACGGGTGTGCTAGAGATCGGTCGATTTAAAACGAAGGTATATGCGAAAATTTTCAAATTTCTTTATCCCGTGTTTTTCGAAGCAGGCAACAATGCATGACATTACAGATGAATCCAAGGAAAAGGATACCGGCCATTACTCCTGCAAGAAAACGTTAAAGAATCCATAAAGCGTTCGATTCGCTAGTGATGAACTAGTTCTCCAAAAATTAAAACGATTCTATCGTACAGAAAGATATGAAAAACTAAGGAATGTCCTGTCGATAAGCCTTACCGGCTTTTAATCTGATTCTTAGCAGTTTTCTTTCGTCACATTAGACAAAGATTTCCCATTCGATAATAAATGTAGCACTTGAGCATGCACATTAGAATTTTGCAGAGGTTGAGATGCTAATTTGTCGATCTGCGCTCTAGATTTGTCAACTTGTTAAACATGTCATGGAATAGTGATGACGTTTATCATTTCCGCGTAATAATACTTGTATCTCTTACCAACGTTTTACTATCTAAATAAATTAAATATATATAAATAAGAAATCAAATAACGCAAAATAAAATAGCACATACTGAATTAAGCGATAAGCCAAGTACCAGTACTATGCTTGTTGCGCATCTCGCTGACCGATCGTTATATCTAGCGTTATTGTAGCAACACTGGCGCAATTAAGTACGAGTATTTAAGCTACGTCGCTTTACAAAAATAAAATACTATGCGGTACTCCGATTTGCGGGCATATTTCTTCCGTACCTGTCGAAATAAGAGTCCCTTCGACTGCTTTCCTGGCCGGTATTAAAGAGTGAAAGAGGCATCCAGGCGAATGAAATACAGAGCCGCCATTGGGATAACACGACTGCGGAACCAACTGAAACCAGGAACAAAGATTCCCAAAACAGTAAATATTCGTAAATCGTAACTGAAGTGGCCACTGTCGCACTCTGTAGTTATATATATATATAGATATACAAAGTACTTTAATTTCAGCATACAGGTACTGCAGAACATATCTATATCTACAAGGTCAAGATGTACTTAATTACGTACCTTCAATGCCTAGAAATATGCCGCATCCGCATTCTATCACAGTCTTACCTGACTCAGACTGCTCCAGTCGTCTGCTGATTCAATCCCGCAGCAGTTATACTTCCTCTGCATGTTGTCCCAATAGGAAATGGTTCTGCTCAAAAAGACATCTTGTATAAATAGGAAACACGAAACAAGTGCACAGGAATTCTGTAAGGTGATTAATTTTTGTAGACTTAAGGCTAACATACAGATACGTGGTACATAGTAGCTGGAATACATATTTCAGTAAGCAATCGTATGCAGATATCGATGTTTTAAACCGCGTTATAGCTATATAATTCACGACGTCAACAGGCAAACGTCAATTAGTACAATTACAAAACATTTAGCTTGCTGCTTGCATAAATATTGTAGTTATTTTTAGCACTACTGCTACCCGTACAACACAGCCCGTTAATAAATTACAACGACTGAAGGATGGTCGAGCAATGTACGGAAAACGTTTATGATGCACACTGCAGGGCAATTAAAATTCCCGGGTCATACCCATAACGCATTTATGAATAATGCATACGACAAACACGCACTCGTTGAAATCGGTGTTGTTATAGGCCTGCATCTGGCTGATCATCGTGTTCTTCACCGCATGCTCCGCATCCGCCATCCGCGTATCCAGAAAGACCGCCACCACAATGAACCCGCACGCCAACATCAGGACGCACACGGTGGAGAAGACCAGCCATCCCAGCGCATCCCTCAGCGCCGCCACGCATCCCAACAGACCGGCAATGCCCAGAAAAATTCCCAGCAAAATTAACACAATTAAGACACGATTAAAATGCAACCAATTCTCGGCTGGTCCCGTATCCACACCGTCCGAATGCAGACACCACGATACACTGACGGCCAGATCGGCAACGGCCAGCATAACGTACAGCACGGTAAAGCTCAGCGAAATCCATTTCAGTTGAATACAGAGACCCATTTTTCATCACGGTACACACGATAACAGCGCAGCCTGTGCGGTATCACAACAAATTTTTACTCCGCAATCATCTCCACTATCAACCCGATTTATTATGCTTTATTAACACGCTATGTGTTAGAGACTCCGTTTATTTTGTTCTTCCCCGCGAGACGACACCGAATGCGTTGAATCGATACAAAGCCATTTTTCACGGCCATCACTTGCGCAGTACAGATATGTCGGTTGGGCATTGATTTTATGGACTGGAATTATGACATAACACCCTGTGTTGGCTGTGTTGGCGGCGTACACTATGCGAGGGAGCGGGAACTTGTATCAACAGGGGCAATTATGTGCTCGCTGCTGCTGCTCTTCCCAGCTGTCTGCATCTGATTTCCGATAGATTGTCCTTAATAGCGCCAATTGGAATAGCGTGTTGGGATGAGGATGTTACTGCGTTGTATCATGCCGAATTTCCCAAGTGACAATCTTTACGCATCTTACACATGAACATGGCTGTACAGTAGCGCACAGTACATGTGCGTAGATCGAATTTAAAATGCATAGTTTGCCGCGCAGTGCAGCTGCAGTGCCACTTCCTGTCTCCTGGTCAGCATATGAATTTCTTCGGATCACAAACAGTGCACATTACCTAACCATGTACTTAGTATAGTATTGTTCTTTAATAAATCTGCGCGTGTAACTTTAAATCCTATTGGCAACGGGGCATAGTAAGAATAATTTTGTGATCAGAAAAAGATTTCGATTACAGCGATGCGTGCATTGCCGCTTGCTCGGTTGGTACTAGTTTATTATGAGCATATTCACAGCTGTGATTTAAAATTAATACGTACAATCGTTATTCTACGTACAATTAGGATCGTATACAACGCACATATACAACGATCGTATTAGGAATCGTATACAACGCACTCGTATTTCAACCGTTATCTTTTTTGTTAAAAAATGCTTTCCGTATTCATCTTTTATGTTTGAACAACACTGTAGCTATTCGGTAAAAAGTTGAATATACAGTAAGTTATTCTGGAGGCTAGAAATAAATTAAAGCAATTTAGGTTGTATGAGAAACATGATCCTTCAACATTGCGCAAATCGACCTGACATCCCCGATTCGACCTAACATCAGTCAGCCGCAATAGTGAACATATTACATGAGGTCACTCGTTATTCAAGATCCAACAATGTCTTTTGGTTCATATAGCAAACCTTATAAAATCGTTTCATGAACAGGCTAAAACAACCAGGAACAGGTCAAACCTGTGTGCACTGCACTTGAAAAACGTTTGCCTTCATTACAAAAAAATCTACAAAAGATCGCATCTTGACAGACGGAACGAGCAAGCGCAAAAATACTACAAAACATTTAACTTCAGCGAGATTGGGTGCCAGCTTCGGATTTGTTCTGGAATCGCAGTTTCGTCAAAGCTTGCCGTTGTCCATGTTTAACTTCTTCTGCAAGCATTTATATCGTTTCTTAACAACCGCACTAAAATGGAATGGTTACGAGACGTACTGATATCCTTCATCATCATGGATGCAATAGTTCCCAAAACATACGGGTTTTCCATCAGCAACTGTGGGGCGAGTTGACCGGTTAACTACAAATGGAATAAAATTAATAACAATATTATAGAAGTCTTAACTCACTCATAAATCACAACTTCATGCAACTTATGCAATTTCGTAAACGATTTCCATAAAATCTGCTATTCCTATGCTTGCCTTTTAGAAACTAGAGATAATTTCGATCCAAATCATGAAATTTCAGTGCATGAGAAACAGCACACTGAAGACATACAAGTCGAGCGAAGTGCATGAAAGTCAAATTTACCATTTTTTCGCTTCCAAGCAGATCCCGAACTTCATCCTCCTTGATAAGGCTTTTCATCAGACGTTTACGAGAAATATCGATATCACTCAAAGCAATCCTCACTTCTCGATAGAGAAGATCCAACGTTTTGTAGCTACAGACAGAAACAGTTTTGCAATATTATTCCAACAAAATTTTGGGTGTCACTCAACCAGTTAGCGCGATATCGATCTTCGGCAGATATTCGTTTGGCATTTTTCTTGAAGAAATCGTCAGGATCCGTGGCGTGCTTCTCCAAATATGTCAATGTTTCATCAATCTGGGCCATGCTTAAACTCACAGCTGCCAGTGTGCGCTCGACGCGAGTTTCAAAATCCCACAGAGTCTGAACCTTTTCCCGCAGTAACCACATCTGAAAGTTGAGAAACAAGTAAGATTAAAATCAAAACCAAACAAATAAGTTTAGGGCAAAAGGTTAGGTAAGTCCAGCAAAACTGAAAGTTTAGAGCAATAAAAGAAACAGTGCAACTGCAGTCTTTAGGTATGCAGGCAACTACAATTTAGATCAGAAGTGACGTATCTTGTTCTGCACTTGCCGCTTTCGTATTGTCTTTGCGCATCGACAAAAAGCCGTTAAGTTTCAATGTGCTCTGAATCCAGTTCTCCTCCAACTGATCCACGAGGCGCTTCGTATCCTCCAGATAGGAATCAAATTCATCATAAGTCATCTTGCTCAGCCGATCTAAAAACTTTTTATCCTCTTCGCTGATATCACTACAACAACAGAATAATTTAAATCAGCCCATTTTTTCGAAAAACATAACGGTATCAGGTCTACGGCATATTATTTCATTAAATTTGGCAGTTCGTATAACAATTAAGGAAGCTCGCCACAGTCAAACAAATATACCGTACCTGGATGTGGGCTGAATCGTGCTGCTTAAAACCTGACCACTAGTGGCAGTGGCAGGCGTCGCTGGAAAATAAACTGCATAAATATTTATAAGAATTTGCAAGTTTGCGGAAGCGGAACCTACTGCTAGTGGGGACAGCCGAAGCTCCTAAAATAAAAATTTAATCTGCATAAATATTAAAGTACAGCAGATTCATTTTCGATACACACCCTGAGTGGTGGCGGTAACGATCGGAGTCGTACCAATGGTGGTAAAAACCAAAGTCGTTGGAGCTGTAAACAAATGAAATGTTTACTGTAATTCTATGGAGCAAAACCCCGCAGTATGGAAACTGGAAATCAATGCATTTCTTCAGAACTTTTGATTGGAAATAAAACGCACCAGCATTGGACTGCGGCGCAGACGACGCTGTAAAAGCTGGCTGTGCTGGTACAGCACTAGACACTGCTGTCGTCTGCGGTGTCGCGGCAAAACTGGGAATGTTAGTGGTTGCTGGCGCCGACACCGTCGCTGCGCCAAACGAAAATCCTGAAAACCCCTGTGTCGCCGGCTGTGTGGCTTGTGGTGCGGAAACCACAGGAGTCGTTCCCATAGCCGTGAAAATCGAAGAAGTCGGAGCTGAAAAGCCAAACGCACCATTTACACGAGCACAGAGTCGCGCAAAACATGCCGGAATAGCAAGCCAAACAGAGTCAAACTTCCTCATTCAGCAAAATGTACATTTGTAAATTAACGAGAGATATTCGTGTACCTGCAGTTGTGGTGGACTGCGGTACTGACGAAGCTGTGAATACTGGTGCAACACTCGTTACGACAGTTGGGACAGTTGTAGTCGGTGCCGCCGATGCAAAACCAGTGAATTTAGGTGTCACGGTCGGAGGCACCGCGGGCGAACTAAACGAAAACCCTGTTGTTCCCAGAGTAGGAGCGGCAGAACCCAGAGATGTCGCACCCAAGGCGGGAAAAATGGAAGCTGCCGGAGCTGAAAACAATACACACGATGTAGAACAATAAACTTTCTCACACAATCTACAGACCAAATTGTCTCCCTTTCTCACGTACCCGCAGCGGATTGTGGTGCGGTTAAATTTCCAAACATGGACTGCGCTGTGGTGACCGGTGCAGCCGCGGATACTGATGCAATCGGCGCAGATAAGAAACCTGTGGTGTTCCCGATAGCCGGAGCCGGCACCGAAGATTGACCAAACGAAAATGCTGAAAATCATGTTTTCGTTGAGTACTGGGCCCTGGCATTTTACAAGACCTAATAGCACGAACTCACCTCCGAAAGAAGGCGCTGTTGCTGCTGCAGTGGAGGCAGGCTGCAGTACGCTGGTCGTTGCAGGTGCCGGCTGGGTAGTTCCGCTCATCAAATTACCAAACATGGACGAAGTCGCGGTGGTTGCCGGAGCAAATCCAAAGTTAAATGTCGACGTACTTGTCGGCGCTGCTCCCAGTCCTACCGTCGGTGTCACGGCCGGTGCAGCGGGAGTTTGTCCAAAGGAAAACCCTGCCGTAACACCGCAAACATTGTAAGAGGACATTTGTATTTACAAAAATTACAAGCTTTTTTACTTATTGCCTTGACCTAGAGCTTCCTAAGTACCAGCTCATGAGAATCACGTTTGCAAATTTGAATAGAGAATAATATACAATAATGAGTAAGAAAGTGTGACGAAGTGAAACACTCAAGCGCTTCAACTGAATCAGAGCTGACTTACCCGTTCCAGCAGGAGTTGCTTGAGCCCGGGTTGCCGCAGGTTGGAACAGCGTTCCCGTTGGCGCTGCGGCGACGCCCGGCTGAGTGGGTTGTAAACCACCGAAGAGCGAGCCTGTTGTTGGCGCGGCGGCTGGCGGAAGAGCAGCCGCAAAACCCGTCCCAGCAGGAGTCGATTGACCAAAGGAAAATCCTGATCGAATCATGTACGTTGCATATATCATCCACAACAGTTAAAAATCGAAGTGGTTAGTACTGGTTACCGAAAGTCCCAGGTTGGGAAGCAGCCGCCGCGGTTGTCGCTGCAGGCGCTGCGCCAAACGTGAACGCAGATGTGGAAGCGGCAACGGCCGGAGCATTCTGCGCTGCACCGCCGAAATTCCCGAACAACGATGGTGCCGAAGTGGGTACCGTTGTCTGTCCAATACCTTCGATAAAATAAAAGCAGTCTAAACAAAATATTCCGCAGTTGGTTGAGGGAAAAAATATGAGATTCCAGCTGAAGACATAAAGCGACGTCTTCCGTACCAAAGGAAAAGGGCTGAGAAGTTGTAGTCGGCGCAGCACCCGCTCCAAACAGGGAGCCTCCGGACTGAGACCCTACACAGCAAGATAAGAGGTACACAGAAATTCCGTACGCGGAAAAAAAAACCCCTGCTAGTTACTAGGTCCTGCGAACACATTTACATTTAACAATCAGTCAGATTTTCAGCACTTACCAAATGTACTGAAACTCGGCAACGCCGCCGTTGTCGTCACAGTCGGTGCGCTGTTAAAAGTGAAGGCAGATGGAGCGGACGCAGAAACGGCAGGAAGCTGAGATCCGAATAAACCGAAGCCAGCAGTTGTGGAAGGCGCTGCTGCTGGCTGCCCGAAACCTAGTTAACGATGTTTAGTTAAGTAACTGCAGCTCGACAAAATTCTAAGGCTTGTAACTGTTTTAGAGATTCACATACTGAAAGTAGACGGTTGCTGTCCTGCCGACGGTGCCGTAGTACCAAAAAGCGAAGACAACGCTGGTGCGGACGTCTGTGTCGTCGTTGTAGGGTTAGAAAATCCAAACAAACCCGTTCCCGCTGGCTGAGACGGAGGGTTTTGGTTTCCGAAACCCCCGCCGAACATTTTTGAAATTTCCCTGGAATGTCTTGTATAGAACCCAGGAAGAAGAAGGTCAAGACAAAACAAACACTCTAACACACAAAAGTCGTGTAAAATTTTACGTGAAACAGGAAACTCTGAAATTTTTTGGCGTTCTGCTTTGGGATCGAGCAAGAAGCAACAAGAACCGCACTGCGAGTCGTAAATAAATGTGGCCGAGTAAACGCAACCTTATGGTGTACGCAATTGCGACAAGTTGGCCCCTCAGACTCCCGCCTCCCTCTAGACCGGCTCAGACCGCGATTCGGTAAGGTTGTGCCGTACGACATGCCATGGCAGTCTGTAGTGAATAATGTGCTGTTGTTGAGAACAACTACGTACTAGACATATGCATATACTAGACAAGCCTTATCAGAGACAGACTTTTTGGCTTGTCACTTTTCCAACTTTTGGCATTTTGCAATTTTACAGTTTTAATTTGTGGATTGTTTTAATTGAACATCTAGAAAGCGTAAAAGGTATGGTGTATTTGAACATTATTTCATCAGCGGAAAGTTTAGATAGGAAGCGCTCGTTCGAGATCGTAGTTTGTCTAGTAAATTTCTTATCCTGACAGTATCTTGTTCACTACTGTTTGCTGTTCACAACTGATCTTCTCACTTTGATTTTGGAGTGTCATTTTTGGTTTGTTGTCCTTTTAACGAGAGTACGAATCTCAGAGATCCTCTAGAACTAGTCAGAGCAGAAGCTGAACAACAGTGAGGAAGGTATGGTCTAAGTTTTCGACTCGTATCTGTTAGTATTCGGTTCAAATCTTTATTGGTATACCGTATACCGTATTCCAGACGTTACGGTATACACAGGTGTAGGTCGAGGGGCCATTTCACATGAAATGGTGATGAATACGAAGTACTAACGAATTCCGACCTCGTAGGTTTGTAACGAAAACGTTTAATTTGAATATTTATTTTATGGGTATTTGCAGTGGTTTGTTATATGTTCAATTGTGCATTAATTGTTATTATTGCACATTTAGTTTAATTGCACATTAATTATTTTATGTTTAATTGCGCTTTGTTTGTTATATGTTTAATTGCGCTCGTTGCATAAAACTGATAAAATAGTACATACTGTAATATAACGTGCCGAAGATTTTTATCATACTCTATAGTTGCAACTTTTTACATTATTAGGTGTAATTTTTGTTTATTGGTCGATTTTTCGTTTATGATTTTTTAAACATTTTTTATGCAATTATGGGACGATCCGAAACTGCCCACAAAAATACCACCTTAAATTTAAAGTTATTTACTTTTCGTAGCCCTTCGAATTCAGGTCTGTGGCACTTGTGATCTTTGCATGTGCAAATGGGTTTCACTGGGTCAGTGCTTATTATTAGAAGCAGTTGTTTGATTTGAAAGTTTCCTTCTTTAATTGCTCTTATAGAACGGTTCGGTCTTAGTTAATCACTATTGCATTTGCATTCCTTGTTTTATGTAAACCAGGATTCTTTACAACGCTTTATGACTTAATCTTAATTGCTGCGGTTACCAAATATCGTTGATATTTGTTGCTTTGCTGTTCGTCATTTTCTCACTTTCATGGTCAAGAATTTTTACGTGTGCTTTTATGACCGTAAATTTAACGTGAGTAGCGTCATTGCACAATAAATACCAGGCAGCATTGTGCAGACAATATTACAAGACTGACGATATTTTGCAGAATGTCCAAAATCCAAGCCGTCAATGTTTTTTCGACCAGCGCGACTACGGACAACATCAGCCGTCATGATATGCTGAACTGGGTTAACGACTGTTTGCAGAGCAACTATCAGAAAATCGAGGATTTGTGTAACGGCGCAGCGTACTGCCAACTCATGCATATGCTGTTTCCAAGTTGTGTGCAACTGAAGAAAGTCAAGTTCAACACCCGTCTCGAGCATGAATATGTTGGTAACTTCAAGATTTTGCAAGCGGCATTCAAAAGTGTTAATATTGATAAGGTAAGTTGTTTTTAAATGCATAAATTAAATTTCCCAGGAATGGAACAATCAGTTTCATTGTTATTGTAGACTGTACCAGTGGACAAACTGGTTAAAGGGCGCTTCCAAGACAACTTTGAGTTTGTGCAATGGTTTAAGAAGTTTTTCGATGCTAACTCGGCCGACTGTAACGTTCAGGAATACGACCCGATGGAGGCACGCAGCGGAGAGCCGTTGGGTGGACCGAACACGTCGCCATCGGTCAGTAAACCTTCTGGTCTGGGTAAAGCGACCCAGCCTCCCAAAGTAATGCCGGTTCCTTTGCTAAAACGAGCTGGTAAGTGCACATTTTTCTGTTTCCATTATTACAGAAAGTAAGATATACAAAGAGGCGTCTCATCTCTCTCTATGATGACGTAAGGAGATATATAGTTGCATTTAGTTTTTAAATTTAATGTGTACGAAATTTTCCAAGTTAACTATTTTTTTAAAATTATATTGGCGCGGTGTGGGATTACTAGCATTAAGACCGGATTTGATTTTTTAGAACCTGCAGCACGGCCTAACACTGCGTCGTCTACGCTGAACTCATCTCGCAGCGGCAAGGCCTCATTGCCGGCGACCACCACAGCAGCTCCTAAGACGGCGCGTGGTAGTGCCCCGGTCAAAACAAGTTCTAAGACAGACGTAGCCTCAGCTGCTCCCGCTGCAACTGCACCGGCCACCAATGGATCTCGTAATGCCCACGAAACGTCCAGTAATACCATATCAGTAGAGGCGATGCATGATGTGTTGGTCCATCAACTGGAAACGATGCAAGCTGAAGTAAGGCGATAATTTGCTTGTGTAACTGCATGACGGAAAACTGAAACGAAGTACAGTACAACAGTAGGAACGAAGGGTTGCGTTTTGTTTGGCTACTGTGTGTCATGCGTAGATGGTTTACGTTATATGCTTTAAGGGAAACAACTTTCTCCAGCTGAAGTTTCACGGCTTTCATTTCATTTTAACTGTGCTGAGTATTTGCTACTATTTTTGATTTCTATGTGCGCCAGTGGCAAAAATGTGTTTGGTTATAGCTCGCAGACACGAAAGTGGCTTTGGAGAACACCACACAGGAGCGGGACTTTTATTATTCGAAACTGCGCGATATCGAGATTCTTTGCGTGGAGGCACAAAAGGAGAGTGCGGCTGTGGAGGGAGATAAAATTCTTCAGATTATGTATGCCCCGGAGGTGAGTGATGCACCGAAGATGGTTTTAATTGTTCAGTAATATGGGAATGTTTTGTTTTACAAACGTGCAGGCTGGTGTGCCGGATGATGGGGAAAACGGAGAGAATGTCAGCGAAACGCTTCACCCTGATAATCATGCCCAAGGTGACCATTTGGGATTACCGGATCATGGAGCCCCCGCGCTTCCTGCGGATGACGAAGAGGAGGAATATTAATCGCCATCCCATCGCTATTTGAAAACATTCGTCATGCTATTCATCTTTCACGTCAAGTTTCCTGATTTGTAGGAATAGTCAACTGGTTGACTTCGACATCTCCGTAGATGTGTGTAATTTTTTCGATGTTTCAATTTGCGAAATTACGGTTGGTCGTCAGTTATTATTGTTCTTCCTCATGGCTTTCGCCGATAGTTGTGTCGTAGTTTTTCCAGTACGAAGATTTTGTCTGTCGTACTAATTGTATGAGGAATCTCTTTTTTACTATTTAATATTTATGCTGTTAACATGGTGCGAATGTTCGTACGCTTGCATGTGGTGTGTAGTGTGTACCTCAAGTGAACTGTTGACAATGAAGTTCGGAACCACATCCTTTTAATCTGCTTCAACAAAAAAGTGATATCTCGCAGTGCTAACGAGTTTACGAACTTCAATACAGTACAAGTGGTAAGTTGCTATTTGCTAACAAAAGAGGTAACATTCCGCCAACCATAACCAACAACCAGCCTTGATTGCACTAAAGTCAATACATCAACATCATTTCTTACCACACAATTTTTTACAACACAATTTTTTACCACACACAATTTACTTTTTACCACACACAATTTATTTTTTACCAAACACAATTTTTTACCACACAATTTTCCGTGCTCAGAATTTTTACACTGCTAATACAGACCTATACAATTTTGTAGTTTCGTCGTAACGCTTTTAAAATTTTATCCAGTAATTGTGTAAGGCCCCTCTTCCTTCAAATTTGCTTTAAAGCCAACCAACTGAACACGAGTCTTCTTCGGTCTTTTAGGCGGAACAAGAGACACTATTGTGCTCCAGCGCATATGCTTCCCGAAATTTTCCCCGTCGTCCAAGGTTTGGGGAAGTTGCTTGTAAACCTGTTCGATAAATAAAGTCAGATGAAATACGCAAACTCTCACGAATCTACGTATACTGCGCGGGCCAAATATGCATTCAGTGCCTTAAGACCTGATTTTGGGCAATTAAATATTAAACGGCTTAGAGATTCCAACATAAAATCTCTTGGACAATTAAACCATATAGAATTAAAAGTGGAATAAATACCGTTTCTGGCATGAACAGAGTTGTTCCAGCCCCAACAACGCTCAAGCAGCCAAACACAACCAGAGGTAAAACTAAAAAGGCATTCCCCAGATTGACGACGAACGGGGCTCCTACGCCGGCAAACTGCGACACGACACTGGTAAACGAATGACCGGCGCCACGAACAACCGTCGGAAACGATTCCTGTAAAAAGTTAAATCACATGTATGACGTATTACTGCAAAACGTATTGCTGTTTTAACAAGAGTAAAAGCTGCGAAAGCAACAAAATTAATTTACGGCTATCGCAAGGAACTTGGTATTTAGGACCACGTCAGTTTGAATCGGAACTGTCTAAACAGATGCCGGCAAATTGTAAAGGTAAAAGCAAAACATTTGTTTTTTATTTCAAAGGTACAGGAATTCAAAATGTATCAAAAGTGGTGCATTTCTTAATCACTGAAAAAGCTGCCGGCAAGATCAAGGTGAATTAATGTACTCCTTAAGAAGGATTACAAAGTTCGTGATTACCTAATTCCATCTATTCCGTAGTTCATGGTGCATAAAAACGTATTTTGAGCTCTTATCAAATTTATCATTTAACTACCGGATAAGAGCTAACCTTATATATATGTATATATCTAACCAACTGATGCATGATCCTATAATCACAGTAATTACGATGCAATGCATACCAACCTCTTCATACAGTTCTGCAACCAGAAAGGTAATAGTAATGCAGAACTTGGCTGCCAACGACAGCACCGTCAACGCCGTGCCACCAGTTATTCCCGCCGTAACCAAACAAAATATAGAACAAAACAGCATAAAATAAAACAAGGATAATCTCCTTCCCAGGCGATCACAGATTTGTTGAGCAAAAAGATACGGCGGAAATTCCACCATATTGGTCAAGAATGCGCTCCAGTGCGGATTGCCACCGAAAGCGGGCGCATACAGATTCAGACCGGTAAAAATACCGCTGTTGCAAAAGTTAATAAAAGCTAAGATCAGTGTTTTCTTCCGCAGATTGGGCGTGCGGAATAAATCCACTAAATTGGCGGTTTCTTCATCTTCGTGTCGATCGAGATTAGCCAGGATCAGCGGCAGATTCTGGTCAAATTTCGGATCCAACTGGACGCGATTAACGCGGGCGACTTTGCGCACGTATACTTCCAGTTCTTTTAAGCGGCCTTGTGCCAACAGCCAACGCGGAGATTCCGGAAAAAAAGGGATCAAGAAAAATAAGCTTAACAACGGTACGGATGAGGCCAGTGCAAAGTGATGCCAGTCGCGCACAAAATATGCAATGAGCAATAAAAGCAGGACGGAGCTGGTATAGCCGATGGAACAAATAACCGACATTAATGCCCGTGTTTTCGTCCCGGTAATTTCGATGGACATTAAAAGGCCCAGAGTGTAAACAAACGACGTACACATTCCAATGCACATCCGAAACATGCAGTAGGCTAATAGATTTGGTGAAAACGCACTTGCTATAGCAAACGTCTAAAAAACACCGCAATATCTATTAATTAAATTCCTCAAAAGAATAAAATAATTTTTTGCGCTTACCAGCTGAAAAGCAATCATGGAAAAATATCCTTTCTTACGACCAAATCGATCGGCAATAAACGCCCATATAAACGCCCCAAAAAGTCCCCCAAAAGTGGACGATGCAAAGGATATAGTGGACAACACTTCTTTGTCGCACACCAGACCCCATTCGGTCACTGTCGTGCTTTCATACACGGAATGGTCAAAATCCCAACCAGAACGACAAGGAACGACAGACAAAGTGCCGTTGTAAATGCGCACGGTGTTCGCGATTTCCTGTTTGGTTAAGTTGGCGTAATTTAAATCGAACATCATACAGCGACTGTGGACGATTTCGCCATTACGCTGTTCTAGCGGCAACAGGTGCGGCAAGTCGCTGATGCTAATGTTGTCGACTGGAAGCCGGCACCAGTATTCCGCTGGAGTTGCCGACATGAAAACCTGTTCAAAAAATATTTTAAACAAAAAAGGCACATTATACAAATAAATAACAGCTTTTTGTCGGTGTTGAACCTAAAATTTTACATAATATTTCGGAATTACGAACTTAAAGTTTTTGCAATCACTCAACCGACATTTTTACTCGTACTTTTAAATTCAGCACATAACTGAAGTAACAGATATCAATAAATCAACTTTCAATAATTTGCGTGGGATATTTCCATGTCCACTAGAGTAATTTGTAAGAATAAACCAAGTTTCATAATAAGTCTATCTACAGCTGATAAATAAAAAAATAAATCACAATCCATTGGCATTGCTTCTTTAAGTTACTTAATTCTTACTGCTTACAATATTGTAATTGTAGAATCCATTCGGTATGATGGCGGGAATCAGGACTAAAAAGAGGATCAGTTTCTGGTAGATCCCAAATCCTCCAATTTCGTCGAGAATAGCATCGTAGTTGTGGAATTTGTCACGTATTCCCGGGTCCAAAGATGGGACATCGTTCGGCGTTAGCGCACTGGAATCCATGCTGATGTCGTGCAGTATGTTTTGTGCATGAACACTTGTACCACCAAATTTGGCCAAAAATTGGCTCCATACGTGGGAAACGAGAATATACTTCAAAGCTGCCGTAAAACTGCAAATTTAAAAATGCCATTCGCTGCCGGTGCAAAGCAAAGCAAAAAAAAACTAACAGCAAACAGGGAAAAGCTCGTAATGGATTTTGCCGGTGAGCGCTGCACAACAATTTAAGAATTCAAAGCAACCGCAGTTGTGTTGAATGGATCGTACAAAACATACTACGCGTACGCGGACTCTGTGACGTACGATAGCAATAAATGGCAATAAATTCCTACCTGTAAGTTTGTAACCGCGTACGTAGAGCATTGGCTTTATCTAACGACTTTAAATCATAGAAACTTCGAAATCTAGTGAACCGAATTTACCGAAGCTACAAACGGTATACTAGAATGATATGTTCACTGCGCTTGACAGCTGACCCAAAAAAGATTGAACGGCTGACACATAATAATGTTGACCAAACATAAAAAATATTTTTGATATTTCTCCTCCGGTCGTCCTTCATATGTCATAGAAATTGTTGTACAGGTATGTTTCTTACAGCTTATTACTCTGTGTAAAGATTGCGTTTTACAGAATTACCATCCTGCCCTAATTAAAATCGCAGATTCATTACGTCAGCAATGCATTTACGATAATTTACCTGTTAACTTGAGAGTACTGACTGCTCTAATGTTTCTAATTTACGCAAAAACATGTAGTATGTACATAGATGTTTCATATTACTTTAGTGTTATCTCAGCATACGCTTTATGTCATGCACTGCTAAAATAACAAATATAAACTGCTAGAGCAAAACCAAAAAATACGTATTTCTGCAGTAATTAAGCAATTACCGTGCGCGTGCGTAACCGCTGCAGCTACGTCCACTGCTGAAAATGGGTCTCCTTGTCACATCCGGTGTTAGAAATGTTTCGGATTTCCTTACACCGGCAAAGAAAGTGGAACAGTGCAGAATCCTGTGATATTTCCAATACAGTTCTGATTACATCTTTCAAGAAGAATAGCCCGAACCCAGGTTTCATCAAAAGAAGTTTATTAAACTGCTCGATCTACTGTAGAATTTCAGTTGCCGGTCGCTACAAATTAAAGCATTGAAAAGTTAACCCGGTGTTTCACAAGTCTAGTGCGTGATACAGTGCCATGTTCAACTGCACCAATGCTCTACAGTCTACAAATTTGTAATGCACGAAAGCATGATAAAATAATTACCTAATTGCAAATTGCTTGATATGATAAAAGAGGAAACTGGATTAGCCGATTTGTTGGCAAACTTGTTTACAACATGCGGTATCAATCGTTGTATCGCTCGCGGTGTGTCTGTATTAATGTATTTTCGTTGTTTGTTTTCTGTTTGCTATCCAGATAGGTGTAATTTTTCATCTGGTATTGTACGAGTACTGTCTGTACAATAGTTACTAAGTCTTGATCGAAATAAAGTACAACGTACAAGCACTGACAATAGTTTTTGCCAAACGGACTTTTCCGCTATACATATCGAAACACCTATAACCCGCATTTTTACATCTAAACGTTTGTTATCAGAACATTAGTCATATAGATATCCTTGCAGCTACACATTTCCTGGACAGGTAAAAATTATCAAAACATAATCATGAAGTTGTTTTTTTCTTATTAATGTTGATGTAATCGCTGCTTTAGCACCACATGTACATCGGTCCACAATAAGTAACCACATGGACGTACGGGGTACAATTTCTCATGCAGCCCATGGCGTTCTTACGGTGTTGACTGGAAACCTGTTGAATGCAGACTTACCATAAAAGTGTAAAAACAAAATTAGGATCCTTATGGTTAGTTTATGATCGAGACACCAGAACCAAATTTTTTAATAATTCATTTTATTATTATCTTATTGCAAAAACAAAACGGAATCAGCAAAACAAAAGACGACTTATAATATATTTACATGCATGCATAGTGCATAGTTTTAAATTGAAACTATTGAATTGTCAGCTATCGTTAGGGAGCATTAACTTTATTTAGGAAAAGCCATTTGTCAGCTCAACATGTTCGCTGGCAACGACAGCCTGATGCCGCTCGGACGTTCGTTTGGGCTTCGGCACATAGAACCGGAAAATATCCTTACACCCCATATCTTTTCCAAACCGCTCACCGTCTTCCAGTGTCTGTGGTAGATCTTCATTGGCTGTCTCTGGTAGGAACAATGCAATAAATGCCGCTGAGAAACAACAGCATCCATATACCACGAGCGGCAAGATCAGATAACTGTGCCCGAGCTGGACAACAAACGGAGTGACGCAACCGGCTAATGATGATACTGCGCTAGTTATGGAATGACCTTCACCACGGATAACAGTTGGGAAGATCTGCAAATAACCAAATTAATTACCAAGTTAATTTATATTGCTAATGGTCAACATGCCATAAATGGTTTATAATTTTGATACAAGCTTCGCCTTCTTAATATAAACCTTACAAAAATTTATTAATGTTATGCATTTATTTCTTTTTTTCTTCCAAACCAGCGTGCGTACAAAATTTTAGGTAAATTATAGCTAGACATTGCAATTCCCGAATCCGTACCTCATCTTCCATTAATTCTCCCACTAAATACGTGAACGTTATGCAGAATTTGGCTACTAAGGAAAGAGACAGAATCAAGGTAAACGACCCGCCGGGAACTGCCGCCGTTATTAAACCAACGAGTGACCCCAGCAGCATCCCCAAAAACAACGACATTCTTCGTCCGATACGATCGCAGATGAATTCCGCAAACAGATATGGTGGCAGCTCAATAACACTGGCCAGGAAAAAATTCAAATGTGGATTCATGCCGAATCCCGGTGCGTAATAATTCAATCCCATGAATACGCCCTTATTACAAAAATTGACGAAGACCAGAATGGCCGTCTTTTTCCTCATATTAGGAAATTTGAACAGATCCAGAATAGTGTGGTTTTTTGTGGATTCTTCTGGTGTTATTTTTTGCAGGACGACGGACAGGTTAGTATCCAGTTCCGCATCCAACTTCTTTCCATTGACTTTGGCCACTTCACGCAGATACACTTCCAACTGATCATAACGGCCGTGGGCCAGTAGCCATCGTGGAGATTCAGGAAAAAAGAAATACAGTATTACAAATATCACGGCAAGGGGGATGGAAGAATACATTCCCAGTTCTCTCCAGGATCGTACAAAATATGCCAGTAAACCGAGTAGCAATACACCGCAAGTGTAAGCCGTGGAACACAAGACCGCTATCAATGCACGAGCGCGCGGTCCACTAATCTCCACACACATCAACATCGGAAGCGAGTAGCTGGCAGAAGTGGTCATGCCTAAAATTGAAAAAAATTTTAAAAAATTCCACACATTCTTCCAGCACAGTTAATTTTATAACGTAACTTTAAAAAAAATCAAATCAGCCAGTGCTCTACCAGTACGTACCGATACGTACGGTACTAAGTTGCGTTTAATTTTGAACAGTTACAAATCTTCATGTTTGTTGCAGCTATACCATATTATACGCACTTTTCTGATTGAAAAGTTTTGAATAATTTTCTTTTTGTCAGTGACAATAGGCTAGATTGTTAGGTACATTTACTGCATGGTTAACGGGTCCCTACACAACATTGATTGGGGAAAAAATCATTAAATTTTGCTTCCTGACCTTTCGTGACAGTTTACTCTTGCAGTAAAGGTTTTCTGGAAAGTTGGAACCAGCATTTATTTAGTATTAATAAGGCGAGTTTCATGGTGCACGTGTTTAATTAATTAACAGCACTAGTAAATCTTCTGCAATTATCCACGAAAACTGTTTGTGATCCAAAAATTCCACGTGCGCTGCTACATATTATCGGAAAGACTCCCGATAACCTTATCAGTCGTTGTCGTTGCCGTTGCCGTTGCCGGTAGCCGTAGTCACTCAGAACAGACGTGACCTTACAACGACATTCAGCGAAAATTCGCGCTATCAGTTCGTTGCACAGCATAAACAACGCCAACAACCGGCACCCACACAAAAGCCACAATGCAAGCGCACACGCGTACAACATTGACCTTTGCCCACTGGAATTCCCGGCGCAGAATTCTTACCTACACAGAATCGGAATACACAGTACCACACATAATTAGGAGCAAACGGGGTGGCAATGGAGAACACCGACTGGAAACTGACACAGGCAAAAAACCCAAAGCGTCTCCCGAAACGATCAGCCAACAGTCCCCAAAATAACGGTCCAAATAAACCGCCCAGTGTGAAATATGTAAACGATGCGGCAGCGTACAGGCTTTTGTCGCACACCAAATCGAATTCGGTGACAATGGTATTTTCGTATACCGAATGGTCATACTCGTATCCGTAGCGGCAGGAAGCCTGTGCATTTTTTGTACTGCTTTTATTGTTGGCAGATTCCATGATACTTTGATAATCAGTTGAAGAATAATTCGCGTTAAACATTGTGCATTTGCTGTACGTCAGCACTCCTCCGCGTAAATCTCGAGGCAGGAGATTTGTGACAGACTCTTTGTCAGTAACGTTTTCCATGGGGAGCTGGCACCAGTGGTCGGCTGGTGTTGCTGCCATAAACACCTGTAAGTAATTTTTTAAAACATTTATCGCAGACAATAATATAATTTTTGTTACCATCTGAATCTCTGATGCTGCTACTGATTCAGCAATTTAAAAAGCAAATTTGCAGAAGTTCTTACAGCATTTAGAACCAAAACTCCATCTGGCAGTAATGCTGGTAAAAATACCAGAAATATGAGTAGTTTCTGATATTTTCCAAAGGATCCAACTTCCTCCAGTATGTCATCAAAATCCACAATGCCATAGTTCGATTTTTTGCCAAAAGCTGTCATTTTCCAAGCGAATTCACGGGCATGCGTAATGAGATTTCAATTACCGTACCGGCGAAAACCAACAGAAAACTAATTTCCAACCACAAATTCAAAACCAAACGCATATCTTCCTAGCTAATTCACAATCATGCAACAGTGCTCGCTGCTGTGCATTTTCTTGTGCATTAGGTACAAATTGACTTCCGGTGAAAAGGTATCAGTCGTAGATTATTTTTAATTTAGGATACTTTAGCTGCAGTGTTTCGTTTGCCAAATTAATTAATAAGACTACAAACAAATAGTGGAGCGAAATACTTGTACTGTAATGCATACGATATACTGTATCTATTCGCCCACTAACCGTGCATCAGGGTAAGAGTAAGGGCAGAATCAACGGCATAAGAGCAACAACTAATTGTAAGTAATCTACAGGTGACTTATCTTTTCGTTTTTGTATGCAGTTGCATAGTACAGCAATTTGTACCCAGTGGCAAACATGTAAAATGGGTAGCAAACAGGCTAACTTTTGCATAGCGGACGGAATATAATGTGTAGGAATGATTAGTATTTCGTAGCCTAATAGGCACTGGCAGAAGATAATATAATTAGTACTATGTATCGCTTACGCTATCAGTTCTGCAAAGTGACTGGGGCTAAGAAATTCATTAATACAAGAAAACTACATCTTGTAGTATCGTTCAAAGGTCAGGAGTACGATTATTTATTATTAATCAGCTGTTGCGCGTAAAGAGAACAAGCATAATGCAGTTATCGTTTGCGGAATACGTTTACTTGTTTAAAAATGCAGTGTTATAGAGACCATGCATAAAAGTACTCGGAAAAAATTACGGCTGAATTATAGGGAACTAAACTTTAATGTCTGCAATCACATCCGGAATATCATCGCTGTCGAGCCGGCGCCCATGCACCATAACTTTGCCTTCTGCTAAATCTACATCGAGAACCATACTGGTCCGCACATTGAGACCGGTTTTGGGAATTTGCAGCGGGTTTGTTTCCTCTGCTTCAAGAGCTGCCATGTTGCGCCGTTTGGACGGTATCTTGAAGGAAAATACTTCCGCCCATCGCATGTTCTTGCCCATTAATTCACCGTCTTCCAACGTCTGCGGGAGATCCATGTTGACGGTTTCCGGTAGAAACAAACAGAAAAATGCCGCTATCAGACAAATAGCTCCGAACAAAATCAGAGGCAACACCATGTACTGGTAGCCCAGAAAGACCATAAAGGGCACTCCGAGCGTGAAAAAATTGGAAGTAAATGCGGTCACCGAGTGGCCTTCTCCTCGCACAACCGTAGGGAAAAGTTCTGAAATCACAACACTTTTATTGAAAATTTTTGCATTTGTACTGACATAAAAATTGTTTATATGATGAAAAAAGTTTAAAATATAACGTTTGGTTGAAGAAGCGCGCATGGAAGTATATATGCAGCATTCAGGGTAACAGATATGACACATGAAAAACATTAATTTCGCACACGCAGTTTTTAAATACTGTTATGTATTTTATAAATACCTTATACGTACACAAAATAAGAAATCCCGATTTTGTTATTGTGTAAAACTTACCGTCTTCCAGCAGCTCGGACAGGACAAAAGCTATGCTGATGGAAAATTTGCAGGCAAATACCAGCCCCATCAAAATACCAGTGGACGTAACCGGCACTCCAGCGGCGGCGATGCCCACCGCTCCGGAAAACACCATACAGACCACCAAAGTGAACCTCCGGCCTAACCGATCGGCCATAATGGTAGTGAATAAATATCCAGGCATTTCCGCCAAACCCGATAGAAAGTAATTCCAATGGGGATTCTCATTAATAGACGGTCCATACAAGGTCAACCCGATGTACACACCCAGGTTGGTCGTATTGGCAAAGATCAGAATCAGGGTCTTTTTACACATATTCGGTGTGCGAAAGAGATCCCAGGTGGTGTATCGCCGATCACCACGCTCATCCGCCGCGCGGGCATCTTCATCAATACGACGTAGAATCTCCGGTAGCCGTTTATCGAAGCCGGGTTCCAGTGGCCGCTTATTGACCCGGGCGATCTTCCGGAAGAACTGTGCTACTTCATCGTAGCGGCGCTGGCTGAGCAGCCAGCGTGGAGATTCCGGCATAACCCAGTAGAAACCGATGAAAATAATTAGAGGAAGCGAGGACACCAGTGCAAAGGGTTTCCAGGATGGTAAGAAATATGAAACACCACCAATGAGCAGAATACTGAGGGTGTAGTATACGGAGACGATCACCGACATCAAAGCACGTGGGGCCGGTCCAATTAATTCCATGGCGATCATCATTGGAATCGTGAAGGACCATCTGGAAACAATAAGACATTCCACTATAATAAACTGATCGAGAAAGCGCATTACATACGATAGTTCGAGCTCCCAAGTCTAAAGATTGTAGATTTGGGAGTTCGAACATTTAATATAATGTAATATAACGATATAACGTATCCCGGTACATAGGCATGATTGCCTCATCGGGTTTTAAAACGCCATGTTCGTGGTCAGAAATATAAAAACGATTTTTAAAATAGTTATGCATCGGAGCTTATTTATTTAGATGCTCTATATTGACCAAGCTAAAATAACAATGGCTTGCGTTGAAGAGCTAGTAATGTATAAGCTAGGACATTTAATAGCGTTCAGTTATACTCAAAGCAACTGCGCAAATTGTTTAACGGCCCTTTCGCTAACATCTGCCTAACAAATCTTTTTTTACCCAATGCCGCCTCCAACAATAAACCGGAACACACAGAACCACGCATAATTAGGCGAAAACGGTGTGGCGATGGATGCCAACATCATCATGCCAAAGGTCAAGAAGTAGGATATCTTCCTTCCATAATGATCCGCCACATAACCCAGCAAGAACATAGCCAATAAGCCTCCCGCTCCATTGATCGTGTAGGCGTAGGTCACATACAGTTCCTTATCGCACACCAAATCCCACTCCGTCACAATGGTCGACTCCCAATCGGTGCGATCGTATTCCCAGCCGTTGGTGCACGGGATGGTCGTGGCATTGGACAATATGCCGGGTAACTGCAGCAGCAGGGTCGGGTCCGTATAATTAACATTATACATTTGACATTTGTCATTGGGTGTACGAGAGTCCGGATCGGTGCTGTTGGGTAACAGGCGGAAGATCTCTTCTTGGGTCAGATTCTCGACGGGTAATCGGCACCAGTAATTCCGAGGCATTCCGGACATAAGTAACTACACGTCAAATAATATATGAAAAAGTTGGTATAATTAATTTTATTAAATTAATTTACGGCCTGATAGCGTCTCCCTTTCATCCATATGCATGCCCATAATATTAGCAAACCTTACCTTAAGGTTTAGTAGTATTGTAGTATTATGGCATGCCTTATGCATTTTAGGAACAATGTAAATGCATTTGATATGTACCCTACTGTAGTAAATGGCATAAAAAGATATAATAGCCTGGCAAAGGTGCTGCAACAATGGTATTAGACATGCCTGCGTTTATGACAGCCATTTTTGATGCAGTTACCTGATTAAAAGCAAAAAACCCACATGGTAAGGTTGCTGGAAAAAGAACCAAATACAGGATGAGTTTCTGGTATTTCCCAAAGGATCCAACTTTTTCTAAAATATCGTCGAAATCCATTATATGTTTCGCTGACCGATTACCCAGGTATCGTACTTTATAACCGACAAAATCAACAGCTAATGTACAAGCATAAATAAAAACAATCCAACTTCCTTCTGGTATTTGCGCAGTACGCTCATCATGCGCTTCATAGAAATTTGGGCAAATACAGAATTTTTTCCGCAAAAATTCTACCGACGATTTTGATTTACTTCATTTGCATTAGTAGCACAGAGCACCAGCAGTTTATTCAGGATTTTGCTCTTCACAGCAGGTACAGGAGTTTTTCACACAGCATGCTGGCTTACTTTTGGAAAACTCCATGGCAGAATTGACAGCCGTGCCGCTAATAGGCTTAATTGGTTAGCCGATAAGATTACCGGCAAAGTTTTCAGATAAACCATACTCATAGTCAAAACATGATACTTGGCTGCCTGTAAAGTTATTCTTCTACATTGATTAACACGATAATGATATCAATTTAAACTTAACCAACCGGCTTTATTACCACCTCTCCAATTATCGAACGAAAAAAGCACAAATTGACATCATCAAAGACAACAACATGCAAAAAAATGTCAAACACACATAAACACACCACCGCCACGCTTTTGTGTATTTTATCTAATTAACAGTGAGATCATAAAGACTACAATCAAAAATCTTTGGTCAAAATGAGTGTGTGTACAGCGTGTGCCATCCATCCAACAACAGCCGCACCGTGTGTCTTCTTGAAAACGGAAATGAGGATGTGCCAGGGAATGGGCTTACGCGGTGTGTTTCCCGCGGAATGTCTTTTATAATGTCTCCAAAATACAAATAACCGGAACTGCGCTTTGTATGTCAGTCAATACTGATAGAGCACTGAACAAGATTATATTTGGGAGAGATTTCTGTGTTTTGTCAACCACAACAACCACAAAAAATAAAAGCCAACAAAAAATCTGTTTCCTCTAAACTGCAGTAACAAATAGGGAATATAGTTTTTTGTGTACAAAAAAGAAACGGTTGTACGGAATTAATTTGTGGAGTTTTTGATTTTCTTAATGGTATTTTTCAAGGCCTGACGTTTGTTGCAAAACCAGACGCGCACCACCTCGCGGTCGTAATTGAGCTCATCGGCTAATGACGTCACTTCTGCACCTGCAATTAGCAAACATGAAAAGGTCAAAATGGTACATACATACGCCTAAACCACCGCAAAATGATCAACACTATTAAGGAGTCATATAAACACATCGTAAAATCAATAATAAATGCAAAATTATAACTGAAAATTCATTCTTCCCAACTCTCGGCAAAACGCTTGTGGATTATTTTACTCTTGTTAATTTTACTATTTTTATGGCATTCGAGAATCGTACTATGCATTATGCTTGTGCAGCACGCTTTGTCGCTGATAATTTTCATGCTCTTTTCAGTTTTTTTCTGTTATTCTACGATTACAAATACCACAATGTACAATATTTGACATATATATATAATGTAATGTACCTGAAGGATGAGTATTCTTTTCAAAATGTGCATTAAGGACTTCCAGCGCTTGTGGAGTAAAACTCGTTCTTCTTTTCCGTTTTTTGTTAGGTTCACATCCAACAAATTCGGCCAGATTCTGCCCACCATTCTCATATCGCTCCTCGGCTTCCTTCATCCATCGTTCCAGTACCGGCTTGATTTTCTGCGCACTACGTGGTGTAATATCCAGTTTCTCAAACCTGAAATACAAAAAGATTTTCTGGTGAATATTATTTGCATTAACATTCAGCAAACAGGATGCAGAAATTGTTAAAAAGGTATCGCGGATACCGAATTGCATCAGTGCAATATATATCCCTCAGCCCTTTTTCATTGACAGTACTCTACCCAGGTAATGGATAACGAATGTCCGAAACTTTCAGGAACTCGCTAACAGAACTGGGTTTTGTTCTTAAACGCAATTAAATATACAGAGTAAAATTTCGTTCCCATTTTTATTTTTTATTAGATGTCATTTTACGAATGATTTTCTATAAAGCATAAGTATTCTTAAGACATCGCCATTTCAGTAGCCTTACCGGCAAATGGCGCTCTGACTGTACGAAGGCCCCTCCGTGGCGCTGAGAGCTTGGCCGACTTGCGTCTGCGTCAAGCCCAACGATAACCGGCGCATTTTGAAACGCTTAGCGAATTCACGAATCTCCTCCAGATCTATCCCATCGACAATATTGCTGGTAGCCGAGCGAGCTGTACAAATAACTGACTTCTCCAGCCGATGATGGCGGGCACTGTTGGCAGCGGGTGAGGTTGAGGTGGGTGCGCTCGAGGGGGAAGACGCGGATGTCGGAGGCGAGACCGACTTTTTTGGATTCAGATTAAAGGAAGATTTATTAGAGTGTGCGTAACCAGAGCCTGCAACAAAAAAACGATCCATAAACGGCTCATACTCTCCAAACAAAATACTCTCTCTTTGCCACGGAAAACAAACCACATCAGAAAATGTCTGCTAAAAGCTCAAACCTTGACATAATTCATAAAAAAAGAATTTCCAACATCAAATCAATTTTATAATATGAGAAAAACGTTTTTGCGAAAACAAGGTAAGTCTGCCATTATAGTCCAACAAAAATTCGATCATGTACAGATCTGCATACTTATATGTACACGAAATCAGTGAAACGAAATATTCGTACAATTCCTCCTTTATTTCTCACGAATTGTGCTTGATCCCCAAAATATACGCGTAAAATACTTTCGGAAATTAAAGCGACATTTCATTTCTTCCGTTATTTCAAATGCGAGCATACTTTTGGTGCTCCGGATGACACCGGGCGTATTGGTCAACTGTGCAATAGTAGGCCCACGATCCAAACGATCCCTCTCCTCCTTGTCGTCCAGTCCGTTTTCGGAATTGGCCGACTCATCATCCTCCTCATCCGTATCCTCCGTCTTCATTATATGGGGCATAACAATACTTTTTTGTCCTACATCACCGGTACTGCCCACCGAAGATTTCCCAGCGCGTCGAATAACCGACGACTGATTCATCATTCCACTCTGTGCTAGCTGATTTTGGGCGGCGGCGAACAGCTGATTATTTAACGCGGCAGCCAAAACCTGGTTCCCGGATAGGCCGCTGTTAAGGAGCTGATGAATTTGCAGTTGATTCATTAATGACACCTACAATGACAAATTTGAAACATATCATTAACAAACTTCTATTTAAGTGCTCTATTTTAAATTTTTTTACATTTACTTTCTATGCCTGTTTTGCAGTACAAGTACATGAAGTGTATAAAAATGAAGGTGAAAACTTATTACTTTTTACCCCCAAAGTCCCAATGATATATGTAACTAATGTCTTTTAATTATTTAGGAAGCAATAAAGAAAAATTATCAGAAAGCATACCCCAGCCGGTGTATTTTGGGGATTGTTGCCGGCCTGTAGTCCCGCTAAGGCCGAGGTCAGCAGCTGGTTGTTGTTGGCCATACCGGAGCCCGGCATGGACAACATGGGCTGGGATGTGTTGGCCGACGCCTGCAGAAACTGCTGCGCCTGCTGGAGTCCTAAGGCTTGATTAGCCAGCAGGAAATTAGCCGCTGCCGAGGTGCGCGGTAGTACATTTGACTGCAATACAACAAACCGGATTATTTAACCTTATGTATTACCGCTTAGGTATTCCGACCACCTTACATGCGCTTGGTTGGCGTTCTGTGCAGCATTACCCAGGGCGGACGTCAGGGACCAGTTATGCAGATTCAGCAAGCTGGGTAGTATTTGCTGTACACTGGGCAATTTGCCGGTATCCGTCGATGTGCTGGAGACTGGCGAGGGCGAACCACTTTCTAAATTAAAAAACCCGCATGTATATATATATATATATATATATGCTTTCACACCTAAATATTCTTGCAGTTCGGCCAAGAAAAAAAATATTGTTCATAATAACGTTAATTTCCAGGTACTGTTTACAATTTTGGTGCCTGCCTGCGCATTACTAAATTATTCACTCATAATTATTTATAGTTTTCAAGCATGGAGTCCATAAGTGTTGAATTAATTAAATTTTAGCCATTATGCCGATTCGTCTGCTGTATATGCCCGAATGTACGCGCATTAAAAATCCAGCATAGGATACACAATAGATACACGCGGAAACCGCACTGGCGGTTGTAATGTACAGTATAATGTTGCAAGTGTTTTTGATTCCACGAAAAGTGATCGCCGTTATATACTCACCTGGCCTGTGCGAAGACGCAGCCATAGTATAGCGTTATTGATTTTCCATTCGAAAATCTTGTGCCTAATTGCAATTACGATAACAATCTAATGTAAGCCTTACCGGGACTGCCGGATTGTTGGGCTTCCATCGTTTGCGCATGGGAGCGATGGTCAGAATACTTCACGTGTTTGACTTCCTTCAGCGACTCTTCTGCTTCTTTCTCCATCCACATGCACCTGCCGATCAACACAAAAAACCGATCATGTTATTACGCCTCATCAACACACGACTGGCGACGCCGTTTCAATCAGACCCATTACACTAAATACTTTGGCCGGAGAATGGAACATATATAAATCACGATGGGAAGCGCACACGCCGGCGGAAAGCCGACCCAACAACGGATCGATTACAATTAAGAAATCTTTCGTCCAAACCTCAGAGTCAAAGATTGAAACTTTTGTTCGCCCTATGTGATCCATTTAAAGTCCGATTGCTTTAACGGATCAATATTTAACAAAAATTCTTGTTCCGGCACACGGGCTGGCTTAAACACATTCCGAGGATTGTACACGTTAGAAGAAAAGTGTCAATGCTTTTATGCAACATTTGAACAAACAGTGTTAAGAGTTTTTTTATTCGGAAATAGTAATTTATCTACATGCATCCAGTTTCACGCGTTCGTGGTAGGGATACTCGGTGCGAATGACAGATCATATTCCAGGTCAAACTGTAACTGTCACTCATAGTTTTTGGGTTGACGTACAAGGATAGAAAAATTATCACCGTTAAAATATCAACGATTATAAATGCATATATGTTTGCTTTACTATCTCATTTCCAACGCATTGTGCTAATTATTTCGCGGCCATGCATGATAAGTAAAGCCACGTCAATATTTGCCGAAACTTAAATTCGCAAAACCTTTACCGACGCAGTATCACCAACGGCAGCTAAACATGAAAGGTCACAGTATGATATCTTTGAACTGCGCCAGAAAGTACCGCTACTGTACAAAACAACAGCTCGGGTAATTCATGTCCAGAAAAAGAACCGCATGATAGATGTGCGATAAAAATCGATAAAATCCGTGATTGTGGACACAAGCAGGGCGAAATGAGTAAAGGAATTACGATATAAACCAGGCCATCCATTCTGCAGCTGATACCGAATTCATAATTTATCCCCTATAAAATCGCTACCCCCTTTGCATAGTCCCAAGGAGGCATGCCGGTGCCAGCTGCTGGCATCTACAGGAGATTAATGCGCCCAGATTACTTTATCTTTACATAGCTTTCTGTAAAAGAATTAAATAAGAATGACGTGAACTGGATCAAACATAAGAAAGTAAGGTAAACTGCCAGATACCGTTTCCCCACTAGATCAATCCGCAATAATAAAGATTAAAGAGTATCTCGACTCTACCGTACAGTCGTACACTGATACCGATGTACTTGTACATTCTGTGTTACTTTATAACCCAAACTATTTTCTTCGCACAAATTTCGCGAAGTACTTAATTTAATCCCATAACATTCTCGGAATACCACTGACCAATGTAAATCAGATTTTTTGGTCGCCCACGTTTCATAACCTTCGAACCCGACGTAAATAAGGTCACCATAATAATTATAGAGAACGGTTTAAGAAAAAATTCTGATGCCATACATTTTTTATAACCGCAGTGACATTCTTCGTTTCAGTCTGTATTTAGGCGTTTCAATACAAAAGACGTGCTTTCACTGTGATTCTGTAGGTTTTCTTTCAGGCTGTTAGGAAAATAATGCATTCCCTGAATGCGGCAAGCAAAGGCAAAAGCATTATCCACTGTCACGAAAAACTGCCCAAGTGTGCGTTCTGCAGACGCCGGGGATCCGCTGGAGCATTATACAAATTTATGACGCGAACCAGTATTAACTGGGGGCGCGCATAAAATGAGATCTGGAAATGGCATATATATGATGACGCTGGAGACGTAATCAGGAAATAGAGGACGATGCTATGGAGCTGAACAAAAACACTGCTGCGCACCACCACCACAACCGGGAGACGGCAGTGTACTCGTATAAGCAGTATGTGTATATGTGTGCCTTTAGGAGCATGTTGTGATCTCATTTCCCAGCATTTTCTTTTCTCTCCTTGAATCAGCAGCAGTCTCAACAACGTCGTTCCCCTTTTATATATCTAGTGGCGCAACGCAGAGCAGATTGTCAAAGAAGGCAACGGCATGAGCATTCATGATCATGGACCAGTAGTTTGAATAATGATGCATTTTAAGCAGTCGTTGGGACTTTGATTTACTATGATTATGGCAGCAATGACATTACGAGCCAAATCCTTAAGAAGGATACAGCGCCCGTATATGCGCCCAGTGCTGGTCCCGCAACGACGACGTACACGCTCGGATCGATAATGTTAAAATTGGGCAGGAAAATGGGAAAAGATCAGATTCAAATGATGGCTGATGTGCATTACTTTAAAAGCAAAGTCTTGTCCTCAATCCGTGCAGCCCGCAAACCTTGCGTTGATCTCACCCAACCACCACATAATCACAAAAACCAAATAACCGCTCATACATATCGCGGTGCAGCAGCTTGCCCCAAAAATCATCGCCTAGTACACACGACCGTACAGGATAAAAACCATTTCGAAAAACTTTCAAAGCCGCCACTGTCCTTACGGCTAACTAACGCAAAGACTCTAGCCATAAATCTATAGAAACGAAAGGTTACTATTTCTGCTGTAAACCAACTTCATCATAAGACGGACTAGATTCTTTTAAAACATAAAAATCTAAACAATTAAAATTTTGAATTGGGGTGCCAAATACTTAAAAACTATATATGCCGACCACTTTATTTGCTGTTGTGATGTTGTACACATGACCTTCGATATTAAGTATGACCTCGTGATCATATCCTAAATCAGTGATATTTATAGAGAAAGGTGCCCTTGAGCCCCGCAGTAATTAATATATCACCGCCTAAAAGAGCCACCGAAACGATGGCGAAGAAAACTGAAGAAATGCATTAAGCAGAAAGTCGATTCGCTACAAAACGCCACAAGATCGGAACATTTTATCCTTAACCATGTAATTACATGAAAAAAGCAATTAGCACAATTTAATATCATCTCATGCTCAGCCAATAATCCCGCTTTAATAACCCAATCAGTTCAGTTAGTTAGCTGGTCTACATAGGCCACGAGCTTATTACACGTTGCATGCATATATATAAACAGCAAACATTGCATCCATAATTATCTGGACGAATATTCCAATGACTATCCCCCATGTATGAAAGTTAGGGGACACTGCACATGCCGTCAAATATCCTATGAATATTGATTAGAATTCAAGACATGTGATGGAATGTTGCATGATACATATAGTAATACACGGGCCTGCGATGATGAGTATTCACCGGGCAATGCATCATTTAATCGAGAGCAACATTTTATTACATGTTTATTTTTTGCTCGGGTTAAAATGGATTAGGCAGTTTTTATTATACCTGTTGTCGGGCAGCCTCTTGTGTCCAGAAACTGTTCAATTTTTTTCCTCTTTCCCTAAACTGCCACAGAGTACGTGACACCGGCGTGCGCACTACGCATACACAAAAGACTAAACGGGTAAAACGGGCCCCGGATTAACTCATGCGCATATACCGGGATAATCGATGGCATATACAATATTACACTACACACACAACTTTCGATCGCCGTTGGTAAACTGTATAGTGTCATGTGTAGTAAAACCGGGTCCACCAGAGAGTATCCCAACCATCAATTTACATTTCTTACTTGTGCATGAGCATAAAGTTTCGGATATTACATATTTAACTAGTATGCAGAATATTGTCTTGACAGTGTGTACGGGGCAGCCGCGCCGCGTAGTGTAAACGCCGGATCGATAGGATGAAACAGTTTATGTAAAAACACATACGAGCAAATCGCTGCCGAAACAGGAGCACTTCTACAACCACATGCCTTACATATTCTCGGCACCATCGTTTCCCATCGCAGCAAAATGAGGTCACTCCTTGCTGTTGGGAAATGTATGGTCCCGTGAATAAAAGAAAATAGCATAAAATTAAAGGCCTATACGAGCCATTTCAGTCGCATGTGCCCAGCCTACGCTGTACTGCGGCAGGGCACACATGCTAATGGGAAGATTTTCCTTATACGTACTGTGTAATTGGCAAATCCTTTCTCACAATCTTTCAACCTAATTTCTTGTTCAAGTGCTTCAGGACAACATTAAAAAACAAAGGCACCCAAAAATTTGCGGACTGGATTTCATGCCTTTTGTGTGACCATTCAGATAAAATAATATGTTTAAACAATCGTACCAACTGTTAAAAACAGCATCCATTATTGCCAACGATGATTTGTTAATTTTATACTGCATTGTAAATTTAATTTGATTTTCTCGTTCCAGCGTAAAAAGCCTGAAAACTTTGTACACGAGTACACCTGGTACAAAATCAATGCTAAATCATGAACATTTTCATTACATTATTTTGATTTACATATAATTAATTATTTGCATAAACAGAGAGGATTAAGCCAGCAAAAAACTCCCCGAGTATTTTTAGCAAACCCTGTAATCGGGAAGGTCTGCCGGAGTAACAGATCGAGCTAACCAGCAGCAGGCACTTCATCCTAAAGTTAACCGTAACAGCAAACATATACGAGAACAATTTCTCAACTCCACAACCTTATTCATGCCACACTCAACATTTTTAAAAACTACCGAAACAATAATAAAATTATGATAATGTATGGGTAGACGTAAATCCGACACAATATCAAAATATCTCGACGTGACCCGAACGGGTATTGCGCAAGCGCCCCCAAAAGTAAGTGCTACTTCCCGGCACAATCGTCAGCTTACCGTTGATCAGCGAGGACTCCACGTAATAGGCCAGGTTTCCCGATATTCTCTCCTTCACACATACATATACACCGTCACACACTTCTTCTCTGTCACTCGTCTCTCTCTCCCGTGTTGTTTCCCGTCGTCGTTCCTCTTTCCGTCCACGCTGCGCGCGCACACACAGAGCCCAGTCAGTGATTTTTCCCGCTTGGTTTTCTCACATGACGAGCGCTGCGTGTGTATATGTGTGCGAGTGTGCCACACACATAAATAAACAGGGGGTACAGCCCAAACTACTAAGCACAATATATGCAAGCGCAGGAATCCCGTTAGCATATATTGCAGCCAGGTTCCCTTGCGATTCCCAATAGAAAATGGGCGGCAAATGCAGGAATGTACAGTGAATGTATACCGGGTATGTACTGGCACCACTCCATGCCGATATATATATTAGACTCCTATTTATCCCATTCTTTCGCGCATCAAGCTACGATAGCGCCAAAGCCCTGCTGATTGGTCTTCCCACAATTCGCCAGTAGTATTACGGCTTGCGCAATTTCCTCCGTACCGTATAATGTGTGTGTGTACGTTTATGTGTGTATGCTTATGTAGGATGCTACTTGTACATACATTGGTGCCGGGTTGCCCGCTGCCTGATCAGGGATTCAAGGAAGCGGGATGTGTTTGTAGAACATATGGGCGCAAATTCTATTCGGATATTCAACCCGATTTCTCCAATATTACGCGCATGGCCTTCTCTCTCTCTCGCTGTGCTCTGTGTGTGACCGATCCCTTCTCGTGACATTACCGGCAAATTCCTCACAAAGAACTACCGGCCGCGGATGTGCGGCTAATTTTCCCTAGAAAATAAATGAGCAATATTTTATAAGAAACCTCATGTTTACCAAATGTAGGAATTATTTTATAATAAGCAGTACAATGCGGGGATAAAAAATTGATTAATGATTTAAGCTGACGCGGAATTGCGCACGCATCGCCAACCTGCGCGCAGTTGGCGTTATTGAATTTATAAGCCAAAAGCACTTAATTATTATGCTGATCACCGTAACACAAAGCCTCTTCCACTGCCCAGGTCCACCGATTTCGCTTTACAAATACCCGCGGGACTTTCAATAACGTCAAGTTTACAATTATTATATTTTATTAATTACTACAGAGTAACCGGTTTCGCGGTATTGTTAACACAACAAAACCATGTAGCAGCTAACTGATGAGCAATTTCTTAACAGTGACTTGCCTGCAATTAAGACGACATCACGCAAATTTATCCATCGCCGTCATTAACCAATCAAGGAATACGCAGACAACTTATAACTTCTTCGACGGCTCGTACGCTCATTTCCTCATAAAAAACTTTCTGCCTAAATGATTTCAGCCGGCACTTAACACTTTACCGGTCGCGCTTTAGATAACCGCAGCCTATCGGTCAAAATTTCTCGAAATTTTCCATGTTTCCATGATTTCAACAATTAATAATTAGTATATATTATGGTTTATTACCACAAACCAGAATACGAAGATGCAACATCGTCGCAGTCGGGCGTTTTCGTGACATATATCTTGTGGAACAGCTTTACGACATATTGTGTTGGGTTCAATATTTTGAGCTCGTTATCCCTCTGATCAGATTACCCTCCTCAACAAGTCACAGGTAGAGATGCCCGGAAGACCTGAACGAAAGGTCATTCATGGGTAGCTCTTGTATACTGTTACTATGGCCATACAATTCACATACCGTATGGTATATTACGTGTTTAGAGAAAGAGATCTGAATGAAGTACCGATTTTCGTAGTTTATTGATTACGTGATAGCATTCTGTGTGTGCATCTCAGCTGTGCCGATCGTTTTTCACACACACGCATACACACTCACACACCACACACACCTAATAAACTCAGCCGCGCATTGCTCCCTAAAAGCGGAAATGTGTAGGTTTCTAATTAATCGATACACCCAGCGTAGTACTCACGTTTACGTGATCCGCTCCTGTGGAGCAGCATCATTTTTCGTGTTTAACACCTGAGCAGCTGGCCAAACCATCCGATACCGTAAATGCGCAGAGTTCTGTGAATGCCGTGCGTTTGGAAAATTACTTTGAAGCCAGTGTGTATGTACGGTAGATGCATAAAGTTATACGTAATACCTTACATCAAAACCGGAATTTTTGTGGAAAGTTACAGTCCGATCGATGACATATAATCAGCTCATCCGTCCGCTGCGCACGAATGTCGCTAAGACCGTGAAAGATGAGAAGATCGCATTTCTCCGGTGATCTACGAAATTAAAAACTGTTGTCTTCTTTATTATTTCATTAAGCAAAACACAAAGATCGTGTGAATATGTATGGGACCATAATCTAGTAATTAACACAGGCAATTTTATGTATTCGACCTATGGCAGAATGACGTAAACTCGAACTTAATAATAAAGAAAACATATAGATATGTGTAGATAAATGTATGCCGACATTCACAATTGTTAAAGCGACCTACACTCTTCAATGGACTGAATACTCATTTTCGTAAAGCGGTAAAGGCACAAGCACTTCCAAAGCAGTTTCTCATTAGAAAAATTTGAACTCAAAGCGCAAGCGAATCTGATGAAAACAAACTACGTACTTTGACACAAAAATTTTATCGTAAAAAACCCATCAAGAATTTTGAGACATTAGAAATAAAATAACAATGCGGCAATCCTGCACAGCGAATTTAACGATCAACCATGATAATACGAGGTATTACGACTGCGGTCGCATGCATGATGTCGGTACTGCAGTTCCAGTTTACGCTGTTGAGTCGTCGACGTTTTCTTAGATAAAATGCAATAAGTACTAGCTAAAACTGCATTTCCAACTGATTGTCAGTATTAAAAAATCAGAAAAATTTCGGGGCAATGACTGCATACACGCACGGATGATACACCTCAACTAAAAGTGCCCCTTTAAACGTCCGGGCCGAAAAGTTCGAACGGCCATTTACTTTAAAGCAGATTTAAATTTAAGTACAGTACTAGTAAATACTTTGTATGTGGCACCAGGCCTAACTTGGGACTACCTTCAAGCGAAAAACATGAATAATTCGCTCTTCCTAAAACTTTCGGGCATTGGTGATATTCGCATTGCTAAATTATTATTACAACATAAAACATGCGTATACACCACAAATAAGTAATTTTTCTGCCGCTTTGTTCACATAGGACAACAATAACATACGGGTTTGAGGAAGGCGGACGTTCATGTTCCGTTCGCCTCGCCATGGCGGCCATCCATACTGCATCAGCAGATCAAAATTCATTTCATCAGCCCGACACTCGACAGTCACTGAAAAGCTGAAAATTTTCCCATTCATAAAATTAAAATCAACCCAAAGTAAACCAGCTCTAATTTTTTTAACTGATTTTACTCAAAGACATTTAAAAGTTTCGAATTTCACGAAATACGAAGTAGAAAGATTCGCGCCGTATATTACAGTAAATAATTTATTTTTACGGTTGTTTATCTGGATTCATTTCGCAGATCGGGTGCTAGTCTGCTACAAACAAGGTACAACAGTATGTCGCTGTGAGCAATTAGCGTCTGTTTCGTGTGTGAATTTGATATTTGATCCGAGATGCCACAGAACAAAGTTCTGTATACATTATGCCTGATTGCAGAATGCCTAGTTCGGAGACCAAAGCGATATCAGCAGGCCCGAGTGGTGATACCGCCCAGACCAGCACCACCACCGAAGAGAAGAAGCCAGCATGTAAAGCATGCTGTGCGTGCCCCGAAACCAAGAAGGTTCGCGATGCGTGCATCGTGGAGAACGGCGAGGAGAACTGTCAGCACCTGATTGAAGCCCACAAAGAATGTATGCGCTCGCAGGGTTTCAAAGTCTGAAGTGGAAATCCTGAACGTTTGATGTTCTATACCGTGAAACTGTCTCCTAGTTGAAGTCCAATGTTTGTATCTTAGCTCTACCGCGTGATTTGTCGCCCGAAGATTTCCTTCAGTTGGCCAAACACGATTCCCGACCCGTAACCGCCTTCAAGCGCACCCAGTTGGAGAATGATTCACGGAAAAACTGGGATAAATTCTACAAACGGAATGGTGATAAATTTTTCAAGAACCGTCATTGGACCACGCGTGAGTTCGAAGAGTTGGCCAATCTGAGCCAGACTGGTGTTCGTGTCTTGGAGGTGGGCTGCGGTGTCGGGGATCTCGTGTTGCCGCTGATTGAAGCGAATCCTTCGGTGTTTGCGTATGCGTGTGATTTCTCTGCGAATGCTATTGATGTATTACGTGTAAGTACAGAGAATATCTACCGATTAAAGCTGGCGAAGATTATTTCGGTTTTTGTTTGGTTTGTGTATTTGTAGAAAAATGACAATTATCAGCTAGGACGCATCCATGCGTTCGTAGCGGACATTGTTCAAGATGATCTCAGGGCGGAAATCCCCGAACCGGTTGATATTGTTACAATGGTTTTTGTTCTGTCGGCCATAAATCCACAGAAGATGGCGCAAGCTCTCAGTATAGTTCGAAGGGTACGAAATAGCGGCCAGCGCCGTTCCAAACAAATTTACGCTATCGTAAAAAACTCAAGATGGACTGAAGTTGTCACTTGTCAGTAATTAAATTTTCCCCAGTTTTTTCATTCGTATCGATCTGTGTAGCCCATATCATTATCAGATTTGTTGTCGATAAGTTCAGTAGCTTGTTGGTTGTGCTTCCTGAGCTACCTAAAAGAATATTCATGCGACGGATTATAGGTCCTACGATCCGGCGGTGTCATTTTATTCCGTGATTACGGGATTTATGATCACGCTATGATTCGTTTTGCTCCTGGCCAGAAACTGAACGACCGGTTTTATTTTCGTCACGACGGAACATACAGCTATTTCTTTTCCCTCGGTGAGAGTAACCGAGAAATTAATTAATTTTAAATAAAATTATGCTGTGTCATAACACTTTGAACTGATGCTGTTGTTGTTGCAGAAGAAACGCGAAGGTTATTTGAAGAAGCTGGATTTGAAGCCATATCATGCGATTACGTATTCCGCGAGACCTCAAATAAGAAAGAAGACATCTGCGTACCTAGGATTTTTGTCCAGGGAAAATTTAGGCTAAATAAAAATTCATAAAAAACCTCGAAAGCTTTCTGTACCAGCATAAAAACTGCAGTTTTAATACTAAGTTTTTTCCCCTCGTGAACTGATTCTGGATATAGTGTTTTCTTTGCATACATGGAACGGGAAGATGATAAAGCTATGTATCACCTTAAAACATAAGTCAAAAATTGGTACCTCGTACCGATCGAAAAATTACCAAAAAATGCGAGCCGAAGTGGCGCAATATGTACTAGTAACAAATATTAATGACACTCTTCAGTAGAAAATTGAACCGCAACAAATCGAGGCACACTGTTTTTCAGTTTTATCGTGTATATTTACATAATTGCTATTTGATGGATATATCAGCAAGAACAAACAATGAAGAAATTAAGAAAAGTGTAAACCAGTATAACGAAATACGGTCAAGCCGACGCGGAGAAATCTTACTTCAGAAAACGGCGCACCATCGTCCGAAACAACACGCTTCAGGACCGCTTTCCATTAAACAAATCTTTTTCTCCAGCATATCCATCACAGAGTGAAAGTGTCGCCCGAGCGCAGAGCATCGAAGAGGAACTTTTCCACTACACTGATCACATCCACCTCCGGCGGACTATCCACGGTGTATGACACAAACACTTGGGCTCCCAGTTTCTTTGACAATTTCATGGCCAGCCTCCGGCTCTCATCGTTCATTCCAATGGAATCCGCGGGACGTCGGTCGAGAATGCTGCTGGCTAGTGGCGGTGCTTCGAAAGGGTTCGGCAACGCTACCGTCAGATTGTCCAAGCATTTTCGCTGGTCGCCGATCCAGAGAAAGCAGGACTGCTTTAACTTCACCAATTGGATGTAGATGGTCAACTGCCCCACTGCGCATTCATATAATTTGGTCTGCAAACGTGATCCGGAATGTTTCCCCTTGTGCTGTGCGCACTCTTCGCTGGACTCCACAGACAGCGAAACTGCATCTTGACCGCCAACAGACATGGTGACTACAGAATATGCTTGACTGTCTTAATGCAAAACTCCTTCACAGTCAACACTCAACATCCGAAATCGGTCAAATGAATAGCAGGCAGCGCCAGGCAAGTCAGAACCAACCCTTCCAGAAAATAGCTAACAATTTTATGCAAAATTAGCGATATTAGAAGCAACATGTAAACAGAAGGGAAAAAGTAAAACGTACGGTAATACAACTCTACAATCTACATACATGTACAAGTACTGGGTAACTGGCGTCACGAAGCTCAAATCAAGTGTCGACAAGGGGACTACTGCAAAATGTCCTGCAATCTGCAGACTGCTCACTGCAGCATCCCAGACATCCAAGTTAGTAATATCCAACATACGAAACAGACGGCGGAAACGGAGTAGCGATTAATTTACTGTAAGTCTGTAATCAACAGTTTTTCATTAACAATTTACCATTAATAACGTACATAGTAGTGCAATACAGTAATAGCAACACAGAACATAAAATTAATGAAAAGGACAAAGACAGAAAAGTGCTTGGAAAATTAAAAGGCGGGTAAAGGAGGGTAAAAACTGTGCAACACTGCTCGGCTCGACAGTCGACAGATATGTAAATGTAAGGGAATCCAGGCAGGCGAATACTAGTACGTAGTAACATAATGCTTTTACTTAGCAAAAGCATGCTAGTAAATTTACACCTAAACATCATATGTAAAAGGCTCCTGCTTGTAGCTGACGTCAGCAGCAAGTCGAGGCTGCGCGCACGGAAATTTACAAATCGACTCACGACTGTTTCGTACACGTACTGTTGACTTGTCAATTTTCTGAAAGCTGAGTAATTCCAGTCCATTTCTTTCGCAAACCTTTTGTAAATGGAACTGATGTTGCCAATATCATATTATTGGCAACAGACCTGAACTCGCAATGATATACTTTCTTGCACATTTATATACAGCTTTTGATATTAATAATTGGTTTAATTTCAAAGATGGTATTTGCTTACATTTTCACTAAACCGTCATTGTAAATCAGTAAAAAACCGCATCATTTTCTTCACTCTTAGCAAGCAAAATAATATAGTCAGGCTATTAAACCGAGCAAAAGCACAACCCATTCTGTCAGCTCATCATAGATTTAGAAAGCTCAAAGTACAGTACTTTTAACTACTTTGTAATATAAAACCAGCCTATTTCTTATTAATTTGGGAACGTTGAAGACGCAGTTCTCATATTGCGTTTTATTGCAATCATTAGGGTATATTCCAAATGCTACATCTTTAACAGAGGACAATTGTTGCATTTTACATGAGCGTTCCGCTACTTCCGCACATCTTATGCCATAGTGAACGACACAGTTGACCCCGCAGTTAACTGCATAGTTTACTCCACAGTTATTTCTATAGTAAACCACACAGTACTGTAGATTCCACAGTAGAATATCCATAATACATGTGACTGTGAAACTGAGTGTGAATACAGAATAGTGATAACTACAATCCCTAATTGGCTAACTTTTACTATTTATGGGAAAACTGTAAATTAGTACTATGCTGTGAAATCGAATTAAATAATTTTAACTTACCAGGGGTTCGCCTCTCAGAAAAATTTGGTGTTTTGTCTGAAGGAATTGTAGGTCTATATTACACTTAAAATATTTGCAGCGGCAGTGGTCCAATGGGGGTGGATAAGCATGTATTTTATGGTCTAAAGTATTGTATGCATCGTAATGGTACGGCAATGCCTTATTCTTACTGTTTACACGATACAGTGATAAACGTTTTTTTTTAGCATTGTGTTACAGGTTATTTCTTCAAGTACACTCTTGTTCCTTCAGTATTATTTTATTTTCTGAATCACTGCTCTGACAATATAAAATATTCTCAAAGATTCTCACCACTTATCGGGTGTGCTGAACCACGCCCGCGCTAAAAATACACAATACGCGATGCATTCTTTAAAAATTTCAGATTGTCACAGCAGGAATGCAGAAAATGAAATCAAATGAAGGAACAAGACATCAGACTACAGTGATAACCTGCAACTCATTGCTCGAAGAACAAAATTTACAGTATAAAGTGTGAACAGTACTGGGGTTAGGACCTTTAATAAGTATCACAATGCTAGTACAAAACTGAGTACCAAAGCAGAATATAATCTATAATAAAAACACTTCTTCGATGCTATCCTGTTCGGGGATTGTACCCATCACGCATATCGCGTTTCCCCGTTGCATTTGAATAGATAGCCGCTGCCTAAAAAACTCTTTTGCGCGTTTTTGGCCGGTAGCAGTTGCAATTCCGTTTCCTATCTTCTGGACGAGCGTTTTAGTTCCATTTCCCCAGGGTCCGTAGATTTCAAATGCTGCTGCCATGAAATTGTACCTTGGTTGCAGCCAGCCGTGTTTTGTCAGCTTTCCTCGCTCCGCGTGCTCGGCCGCAGCCCCGAAGTTCACCAGGGTCCGATCAATATACGAAACCGCTAGTGTGTCTACGCAAGTCACATCGATAGCCAGTGGCTTTCCGCGCTCCCAGGGTACGAGCGTGATCACGTCCGGCCTTTGCGATCTTTCACAGAGAGACCTTTTGGTTCCATTCTGGCTGGGAAACCTGCGGTTTTCAGGCCGCGGGTGAACTCTCCGCTGAGGCCATCATGTCTTGGCAATCTGCCGGCTGACCGTTTACAACGGAGCCCGTGCCGCCCCAGATCATCCACTAGTCCACCACAAACACACACGTGAGGGGTGACGATTGGAGCTCCCAAGCGTAGCGCTACGCTTATGCGAAAAGTGTTGTTTTCCAGCAAATTTCCGAGACATGCTGCGGGTAACGCATGAATCCATACACCAGATTCGGGGACAGATACCGCCTTTAGATGAGCGATTTTCTCCTTTGTGGCCCGCAATTCGGTTAGCCTTGCATAAGTGCTCAGCGTTGTGGGTGTGTCCCAGGCTTTTTGAACATGTCATAACGCTTCGGACGGAAGTTCACCAGTGTCGGTCAATAGTTTCCAGGCGCGCGTGGCGGCAGACAAATCGGTAGCCGTTAGCGTCGGGCGCAGCCTTGAAGTCAGCGGAAACAACGAGGAAGCCGATGCCAAGTAGGCAGAGGGAGCTAGCTTCTCGGTGCGTCTGACTCCCAAGCCGCCGAAGCGAACGGGGAGAGATGCCTGGAGCCACGTAGGATGATCCATCCGCACGTTGGTGATCATTTCCACTGCATCGCGGAACACCTGGTCGAGCCTGTACAGTTCCTGCGGAAACATCTAGGCGAGAAAGGTGCGCAAGATATGCACGATTTTTGGCACTCCTAAGCAATTTTTCAGCAGAAACAACGCTTGATGTTTAGGAATCAACTGCAAACGGCTGCACATTACCCCGAGCTGACTGATTTTCTCGTTAACAATCGGTACGACTGCTGGTGGTAACAAAGGGGATCCGAGCAGACAAAGCTTATCTGCTGTTAGCACTGTAATTCCAGGAAACAAAGTAGTGAAGTTTTCGATGACCCATAATCGCTGTACTTCAGTACCACCACAGAGAAAAAGTTCACAGTTCGCAATGTTGACGGAAAGGCCAATCCGTAGGGCTTCCGTGATAAGCAGCTGGAAATTGCGTAGTACACTTGAAGAGTACTAGTACTACCTAATATCTCACTATGGGAATTGTTAATTACATTACGTTGCCTACGTATATTAACATACAGTACCTTTTATCGTTAAATTCGCGCTTGACCACGCCCACTGGACAATTGCAGGTGAAAATATTTTTAAAGTATACCCTAGGCCTACTCTCCCTTCAGACAAAAAATCAAATTTTTCTGAGAGACTAACCTCTGACCGGACCCTGGTTAGTGAAAGCGCTCTTAATTTTAATTGCCATGCAAGGCACAAGGGCAAAGTATTAAGTAGATGCAATAAATATAAAAATTAATAAAGAAAGTAGGTACGACTACACGACAGTCGACGGTTAAATATTCGGTTATAATATTAAATAATATGCTTCTCAATACCTGAATGCCGGTCGAGTACTTGCTATATACTACCACTACTACCCACTACCAATCAAGTGGGCGAGTAACAGGTACTGTAAATGACTGTCTAGTAGATCAGTGATTGTTTGTTCTACCATTGATTAGACCGAACTACAATACCATCAATGCATCACTGTCCAGTCCCCAGAGTCCGTTAGATGAGTGAGTGACCGAACTACCACCACTGTCCAGTGCACAAACCCGTTAGGTCAGTGATGGACCGAACCATTGTTCAGCGCACCAAATAAATCATTACCGCAACTGTCCAGTTAACACGGCCCGTTAGGTAAACGAGTGACCGAATTATCACAAAAAAGAGGTCCCAGTAAAAAGCTCCCGCTAAGTCAATGAGTGACCGTTACGTACAAATGTTGTGTAGTGCAAACGTTCTGAGAATTTGCAGATTAGTACGTGGAAGACAGTCGGATTTCGGTTAAGTTTCGTTTCGTAAATTTAGAATAGTCCTAACATGCAGCATGACCCACACTTCCCACAGTTTATCCCTTAAGCCAACCCACAGTTGACATCAAAGTTTATCCCACAGTACGCTTTACAGTTTGCACTTAGGCTTATATCGTAGTCCGCAGTTTCTTACAGGGTTTTACTGAAACCATGTAATGAAAAGATTTCACTGAAATTTGATGTACCTCGGTTTCACCTGAAGATTTCACTAAATTTGATCTGAAATTTGAGATTTCTGGTTTTTGCAAATTTACAGTAATAGGAAGGTCGTTATAACCACGCTTTGCAACCTAGAGCGAATTATTACCGCGCCTTCTACTGTGACCAGGAGGTCATCCGTCGGCACGCGACAACAGCGGGGCTTCCAAGAGCAAGAGCGGTGTTGGGCAAAATTTCGTCGGCCATAGAGTGAAATATCCTGTGAATAACGCCCTTCTTTTCGTATTCTCTATGATGCACACATTCGTTAAAAATCTTTATTTATGGAAAGGCTGAAGAGCTTCTCTCTTCTTGATATTCTCGGACCGTCGCATTATGAATGTTTTGAAAGTCGGGACCTGCTATGTCATAAATTGCTTTCTCGAATCCTTCGGAAAAGTGGTGCTCATCCTTCATCCAAATTCTCGAGTAATGGAAATGCTAAATCATATGGCTTCCGCTGACTCCAGCGCCGGAGGGCTGCTTGAACCCGAAAAAATACGATATTTGTCGGTACGGAACACAAAATTACCGGTGCGGTTCTAAATTTCTAATATGGGTGTGTAACACTTTTACAGGTACATTGACTTTTTGTCCATAATAAGTTTAACCGCTGTATTAAGCAACAATGAATTATGTAACAATGTTACGTTCGCATAAGATAGCTTATAAATTCAAAATGGGTGCTCAAAACGACCATAAGGCTATAATAGATGGTGCGAAAAAAAGTGCGTGTAATAGACGGGGGCTTTAGGGGTTGCCTATAGCGGTTTCCTTTATGAAAACAATAGAAAAAAACATAATTATTAGCATAAATAGCGTGCAAAGTCTACAAAATGTCAAGAGCAGTTGTAGCTGATCCAGAAAACTGCCACCTAGCAGAGCTTACCCAGGACGATGCCAGTCAACATAACCTGTAATTTATCTGATAAGATCTTCAAAAAATTACAACAAACTGTTTTTCAATTAGTCATTAGGTTACTACTGGAAACTCGCGGTCTATTTTAGAAGTTTCGTTTTGGAAAGTCTCTTCTTATTACACGATGCCAAAAAATCCGCAAACAATCTCTTGTCAGATACCTATGCGCATGACGCAAAGCCGTGGGAAGCTGCAGGTGAATGAGGACCATCGCATGAATCTACTTCTGCAAGAAGGTAATGCAACAGGTAGTTCTCAAAGATCAATCAAGTACGCCGTTGTTAGGACCAAACTTCTGATAGTACTGTATATATACAATTTCAGAAAACACCGGAAACATCAAGGGTACCGGTACTGGTAGCAGCGAGACGCTCCAAGTACCAACTGCTGGTTTCTCTGGCGGTAAGATGCTGTACAAAAAATGAATAGAAATAATGACTATTATGTTACTTATCATAAACCAAAACTGTGTTCAATTATATGAAGGTGATCCTGTTAGTCGCAGCAGCTCAGCTCTGTCAATGCATTCGCAAACTGAAAGCGGGCGCTCAAATGAAGGCGCTAACGTCACGACCCCGGACTCTGGTAATACACATGCATCGTGCATGCACTTCAGCAAGTAAACTGGTAGCTCTAATTATGCGGTCACCGTTTTTTATTGTAGACCACCTGACCACAGGAAACGAAGAAGATCGTTCTTTTACGGATAACACTGGGGGCGAATGCGAAGATGATGGTTTAGATAACACGTTGTTAGGAGTGAACCCCCAAACACATGATTACGTTAATGGCTACAAAGACGTGCCTCAGGAATGGTTTGCCATGGTAATGGAGTCATTAAGCGCGCACAAAACTCTTGCAATTCGTGTCGAGATTTTTCATTGCTAAGACGCGGCTATAAGTACCTCAGTTAAAAAAATGACTATAACTACGCACTATTATAATTTTATATGCAGATGGCATATGCCGCCGCATAGTTCAGTCAGCAGTTTAGTTCATAGGTCACGACACAGTGCGCTACGCAGTGTATCCCATAGGCAACTGTGCAGTTCGGCATCTGTACATTCCGTATACACAGTCACATACAAAATACAGTCATACAGTTTCTATTTTTGCAGTAGACTGTGCGTTATATAAAAAAGTTCATCGTACTGCACTAAGAAGCATTAGCTGGTAACATAGTACTTGCAATGTACTCTAGTATGTACAGCATATTTCGCAGTAGGTACTTGCTCTAGGTACTTAACTGTATTTTCGTTGAAATACAATAGGTTAATTGAGTAAGATTCCATAAGTAGTAATTATGATATAAAAATTCATAATTGAATTATGCATTTGAATTTAAATTAAAATATTTAAACTACTGCATGTTTAGAAGCAAACGTTATTGAAGATCACTTGGCACGGTGGGGATGGGCGCAAATAATTTAGTATACATATGAATAACAATAATGTAATGAAATTTATTGTGCTCTACGAGGCTCACCGATTTCGACTACGGACTACGGTATATACTGTGAGAGCGCCCGCTAGGTAACTAGCAGCGGTTATTCTTCCCGATCTCAACTTACTTAAACGGAAGTTTCCGTATGCTTCCTGTCTAATGTCGAGCCGGATTCTGCGGTGTGGAACGCCTTTTTCCAAACGATCAACGATATCCGCTTTTACCTCTCCGGAGATGCTCTGAAGGTGAATGTCGTCCAGCGGATCATGGTCATAATGCGCTATGCAGTACTCCACCTTGAATTTCGCACTATCACTACTGGTCATTACCTAAAATCATCCCAGAGTATTTAGGACGTTACATTGCTACGTCATGCTTCGCTGCGCCATTTTTGGGCACGTTTTTCAGATTGTCCGGCACCAGTTGCCAGCATATTAAATTTAATATTTACGATCGCTACGATCTAAGTTAATGCGCTTATAGAAACAGGTTTGAGCCACATTATAATGTGGCTCAAACCTGTTTCTATAAGCGCAATAACTTAGATCGTGATAAACGGGAATTCAAACGACATTTTACGTGGGAGGGACGAAACCGCAATAGCTGGACTGCAGCGCATTTTGGAAGTGGTCGGCTCTAGTTTTAATATTCCTGTAATTTGTTACAAACTCAAATCATAGAAACCCCAGTTGTAGATGCTGTTAAATAGATTCAGTAATCATATAGAAGTTAAAAAAAGTTAAATATATTGTCTAGTGGTTCATGGGAATTTTTTAAATGGACGCCGCCAACTTGGCGTGAGCGGGGTGTACTTTGCTGAATTAAACGACAATTTGTAATTAAAAATGAAAAGGTTCGATTTTTTTATTCTAGGACATCTTTCAAATCCACCCATTTTTTCCAAAGATTACATAAAAAGGCAAAGTTTTGAATAATGCTTTTCCATGGAATAAACAGTGTTCTTTCGAACAAAACTAAAAAAGCATCAATCAAGCACCGGAAGGCCGCAGTGCACTCTATTAAGTCAGACCGACATTTTGTTCAGCCATCCGGTATCAGCCGGGTGCTTCATTCTTCCGTAAAGCTGTACAACTATGCACTTATTAAGCGCTATATTGGCGCTTAGGAAGCATCCACGTATACCTGCAATACGATAAAAAAACAAAGAAAGCGTAAAGATGCATTGCAGTACTTTTATAATTCATTTACACAGCTGCCCGAATTTGGCGGTGCAGGGAAGTGGTACGAAACACAGCACTAGTAGCTGTACTGCCGTCTGTACGAAGAACTACAACGAGGTGACCTATGAGGTCACGCATTTTGGCAAGCTGGACTGCAAATGCTTAAATTATGGTATGAATCACTGATCGAGAACACAAAATGATAGTACCAAATCAGAACGATATCTAACCTTAATGAAAGCAGTACAATGCAAGGAATCTGCGCCGGCGCTGTTTTGCAACTTTGATTCCGGAACTCGGGATGTTCTGTGGCAGACATACTGCTCCTGCTTTATCCCAGCGCTTGTCACATACAAGCCACCCCATTTACGGAACTGCGCGTAGGTTTCGGTTTCGACACGGGATTTCCAAAGGTCGAATTCGGCATCACTATTCAGTTCAATAAGCGATATTGTGTACTCCTTTAAATTATGCATTTCGTTCAGATGGGCGATTAGCTCCGACCGACGATTAAATTTTGTGTCGCATTCGGCTTCTTGACAGGAACATGCTGAAGGATAAGGATGCATATGGTCACTTTATTACATTTATTAATAGTGATCTTCTTGACAGAAAAGATGCTTATGTATTTTTGGCTGGCTAAAATTTATTACGTTACTTACTACAGGCTGCAGGTTTTTCGGAATGAAATGATTTCATATGCCTTGAAAGATTGCTTTTCTTGCTAATACTTTCGGGGCACCATTTCGTTCAGTGCATATAAGACACTCCATAATGACAAATTTTTTATTTATAACTAGCTGTGACAACCCATGCAAGAAATATTTGCAATGAAAAAAGGGACACTCAATACGTTTTGTTTTTTTAAAAATCGGAAAAAGCTGTCACTTGCATCAGTATCTTATTATCTGTACATGAACCCAATACTTTATTATTTATTTATTTATTATTATTTATTTCCCAGGGAAATAGTGATTTTATGCCGGACCATCTCCAAATCAGCTGTAAGTGGTAGTGAGTTAGATTGGAATTACTCAAGTTTCAGAAAATCGCTAAGTTCCACTACGTGTGCCGGTGTACGAAATATGTACGCATCGTTCCGTACGCATCCTAACGACTCGGTGATGACGTCGACCACGGCAAGAGCCTTTGACAGATGATGTTTAGGTCTAGTACCTAGTAAAAGCATTATGCTAGTAACAAAGTCAAAAGGCGCGCTAGAATTTTTGGAGGTTTGGCAGCTTTCTAGTTTTCCGAATTAACAAAGTACTGGTTCGCCGTTTGCAGTGATCGTTTTATGGGCAATTGGCAATATTAATAGTTTACCTAATGTGATTTTAACTTTATCGTATGTATTTTAAGGCTTACTTCTAATTCCAACTGTCACATACTAATCCGAACTTTCCGCGTGCGCAAAGCTCAAGATTCTGAAGCTGGACCAATGAGATGCAGGTTTGTTGGTGAAATAAACTGCATTCGATTTTTGAAGTTGGAAGGGTCCAGTGATAAACATCCGATATGTGCTCCTACTCCGTGTGAAATCGAGCGACGATGAGTTCTTCGGTGCTTGGCGCACTTCGTAATCAACTGGATTGGCGATATGCATTAAAACAGGGAAGCGCCGCCTGTTTAGAAATGGATCCTGTGGAGAAACTACATTTTCCTAAAAATGTCGAAGAGGATGATGATGTTATTCTGATATCCGAAGATGAAATGGAAACAGGAGGTGGAACGCCCGACGATGATATACAGCTGCTCGAAGAAACCACCCCAGTTACAACAGCTGCAGCAACAGCAAAACCGCTTGCTACCTCAGCGAACGTATTTCGTGATTCAGGTGATGCTCATGCATTATCCAGTGAACCAGCCGATCTCATTTCCAAAGTGTGCACGCATGGGCCGCTCAGGACGGTTGCAGCAGCCATTGAAACTCTGAACGAAGTAAGAAACAGTTATTGTTAAACAGTTGCATTCGCTTTCTTCGCAGTTTATTTAGTTCGGATTGGCTGATTCTGCTACAGTTTTCGATATTACTTTAACAGGAGATATTTGTCTGTGATTCCAATTGCATGTGCAAAGTATCTCGTCGCGCTCAGGAAAGCATCAATCATCATCGCCGAGAACGTGCCCGTCCTTTGGAAATCGTGAATCACAAATGGCACGGAGTAAGCACTGAGCACAGCACATCAGTTTATTTAAAATTGTATTTTTATTCTCACTGCTCACGTTAAGAAAATCATTCATGTAATTTTACCAGTGATATTGCTTTTTGGTTTTATTTTAGGGTCACTTATTTCTGCATTGTAAATTAGATTCGGAGCGCACTTGCTTGGAATATCTGAAAGTCTGCCAAATTCCTGCGAATATTCGACGTGAATATAGTGTTTACCTGGAGAACTGCCAAAAAATTGGTAAACTCCCTAAACCTGGAAAGAAGTGGTAAGATACCATAGCTCGGAATAAGTATTTCTGAATAAAGCAATATCGAACTGATATTCAGTTTTCCTCAAAAGAAAGGCAGCGCGAAATGTACATTTTTTTTACACTGTTCAGTGTTCAGACTGGTATTGTAGCAGTAACCAGTAAGCACTGCAATTAGGATGCATTTATTTGAGAATAAGTAATTATGTTAAAGATTAACGAATGTAGGTTGCCGAGAATATTAGCAAAACATTACACTCCTAATGGTGAGGTATATAGGAAAGAAGAAGAGCGTATATTTGTCTTTGTTGTAATTAATCCTGGAATTTGCTTAGACGTTTTTGGCTTATTTAATTATACTGAGCTTTTATTTTAATTTTTAGGACAGTGCAAGATGATTTGGCGCTGAGAGAAAGACTATACCCGTCTCTAACTAAGGAACAAATACGCTGCCAGGAAGGCCTGACCAACTGCACCGATACGGCCGAATGGGAAGTCATCACTCGCAATGGACGAGGAACGGTGACACTACCTCGCGCCCAAAAAGTCCCCGAGACATCCCGTCCGAAGGCGGTTTTGGAAACCGCCACCGAGGAATTCTACGAGGTGGAGAGAGTGATTGCAGCTGAATTAGAAATGGGCAAGATCTCTTACTTAATCAAATGGATAGGCTATCCACTGGAAGAAAGCACATGGGAGCCACAGTCTGCTGTGCAGATGTCGCGTGACGCTGTCGACCAGTTTATCTCCAGTTTTGGGTAGGTCATTTTGGTCCTTTTGAATGGCATGGTTATAAAAATTTTTGTGTTGACTATTTAAAAGAGTTTTAGAACTGCTTAGTTTCGAACTTCAGACTAAAATTCGAGACGATAAATATCGTTCTAAATTATTCCACAGGAAGCCCAACAAGACAAATCCAAAAATCTTTAGTCCGGAAGGCAATACCTTTCTTGAGAAAATAGCGGCTAAAGCTAAGAAGAAAAAGAAGTGATTAAATGTGTATTTATCTGGTGCTTGCCTTGAGCCTATAATATTGTGTGGAGTAGATATGGTGGTGTTGGCTAATTTGTTAAGTTCCGGGGCAATTTGCGTGCTTCCTGATCCTTGTTTTATTGTACTGGTGTGCCATAGTTGCAGTATTATGATTCAGTTCCTCGTTTAAGCTTGTGTTCAGAATATTAATTACTTTTGTGATGAAGACGTTATGAGGATAATTATAGAAGTATGCATGCGATTTCGCACTTGGGGCAGTTGAAACCGAGATATTTTTTTAGTTGTTGATTTGTTATTTAATACTTTCCACTTGTACAGTACTGTACCATAATCTATAGCTGGCGAATTCGAATAACTGGTGCGAAAATATAAACAGACTGGGCTACCTTAGCCTACCTAGTAACCTACATACGTGGATACCACATTCTAATGGCAAGGTTCTCATGGCTTTATTTTTGGCCATTCTAATGGCTTTATTGTTCTCATTATTATTTAGATCATCTTCTTGCAGTTAAAATGCGGGTTTAATTTTTTTTATACAGAAAATGCTTCGAAGTTCGAATTTTCCGAGATTATATGAAATGTTAACAACACAGTGACAACAATATTAATGATAAGTGGTAGCCACTAACCAGCAACACAGGTAATGAGTGACATTTAGTGTGAATAGTGAATATACACAAAAACAGCCATCGCCCAGTAACGTCCACAATTATTGCACTCAACACAATGGAATGATTATTATAGCGCAAAGCCGCAAACTGATCCACAAAACAAGCGGGAACGGCAAAACACAAAGCTGTTAAAAAAAGCATAAAAGGGCACTATGCAAACAATCCAACCAATAAAAAGTGTTAACAATTGAATAACATGAGCAATAAAGCATTGTACCATTCCCAAAAACACTCCATTACGGTCACATTAAATGATTAAACCACGGGTTCATTACACGCACACTGGGAATCAATGCGCTGTTAAATGTCAAAACTAAAACCGACATTTTTAACAAGGCAAGCCAAGGGCACTTAACCGGAAAAACTACTCTTCTATTTTCTGTCCCAACCGCTTCTCCATGTCGTGTTTTGCATCCAAAAAGGGCGTGAAATCGACCTCTACAACTTCTTCCAGCATCAGCTCCATCCATGCCTCTTCCGTAGCGGCAACGTCTTTCTCCGGAATGTACAAATCGTGCTGGGCCAGCAGCGCATCGTTCGACATCTGAAAATCGCTACCATGGAACTGGACGCAATGTCTACGAAATTCTTCAATATCATTGGTGCGGAACTCTGCTGATCCACAGCAAGCCACATCAAAGCACTTAAAGCGATAATGTTCCGGATTCCCCGCAGTAATTTCTATTACATGGAACCCTACAATACCCAACGTCGGATACCACTCCCCACATCCAGCACATTTATAAGGGAACACAGGCGATCCGGTCCGCGTCATAGCCTCGTGCCGGATATGGTCCATGATAACATGCCGCTCAGCAAGTATGGCAACGCAATCGTTCTCTTTGCAGTATTTACACCGATACTTTTTCTCAGTCATGGTCTTCGGGATATTCTCAGCAGTTGTAGCTTCATGCATCTGCTCGTCAACCTGGTGATTTAAAACAAAAGGCACATATAACCCACATTCCTCTCCCATCGCTGAAACCACATCGGAAATATTAATCAAACCATCCTTAGGACATTCACAACCAGAGTCATGCCCATCAGTATCCCTAACAACATTTCCATTAAACAACTCAAAAGTGCTGATCATTTCCGGAAGATCCTTATGCCAAACAAAATTATAAACGGTCTTAACATTCCCCGAACTATGAGTGTCGCCGTCAGTTATACTGAATTCGTGCACCTGTTCGTCCATTCCCGTAGCTGGAACAACCGGACTCGGGTCGCACCGGTTAAGTTTCGCACCATCTTCGGGATTGTTCGGCAATGGATACTCCTCATGCTCCAAAACCACGCCAGGTTCGTCAAAGATATCGGGCTCACTTTCCACAAAACTGCTGTTAGCATCGAAATGTCCTCCTGCCGCTTGTGTCGGCTCAACAACGTGACCTATAATATCTGCAGATAAAGATGGAAAACACTGATCATCCTCGGAAATATCCGAATAAGCAATAGAAACACATCGATCCAGCCGTTTACTTTGTGATCCGGTGGCTGAGTCATTTAGAGAAGCAGGCTCGGGTGAAGGGTTTTTAGCGATAATACTCTTACTCCCATCTCCACTACGCTTTCGACTACAAGACCTCGAGCGCGAACGCTGACGTCGGACATCGACCGAGCAGACCCCGTCCTTTCGAATGTGGTTGTCATGACGTGGGCTAGTTCGTTCTTTTCCCGAAACCTGTCGCTCGTGCGATGACGATGACGACCGGCGTCGGGCTTTTCGATCACGTGGCGGCGAATGTCGACCATGTCGAGCATCCGGTCGAGCCGACCGGGGTGCATTCGAAGACAACACCTGTCGATCCTGACGGTTTCTCGACGACGATGAGATATCGTCTCGACGTCGTTCTCGAGAAGAATTCCTTCCAGATTTCGATCTGTCGTTCTCCAATCCCGTCTGCTCCAGTTTTTTCTTGGGGAGGGGCTGACCTTTCTCCTCGTCCAAATTCTTTGTAGTTACGCTTTTCTTAGTCAGTGAGGTCGACCGCCCCCGTTTCGAAGTGGTCGAAGCCAATACCGAATTCCTTCCAGACGCTTTCTGGTCAACACTCTGGCCAGCAGTAATGTTCGATAAAGCATTTCGAACCGGCTTGGCCGTTGTGGACAACTTCACAGCTACAGTCGACGATCCACAGGCTGGGCCGGTATTATGCACAACCGACTTCGCAGCCGTTTTCTTCTCCATATCCGCAGCTTCCGGAGCAGTGCCGGGAAGGGTTCCTCCTCCTAGAGCATCAGACCACACATTGTGCAATGCATTTTAATGTCAGTGACACTTACTTTTCCGCAAGAGGGCATCAGTGTTCGGCACCGCAACCGAAGTGTAGCTCTGGGATCCTTCACTTGATTTAGTCGCAACTCCAACCGTTTGGACAGGCTGTACTCCAGCATTATCAGTCAAGGCTGCAGTGCCATCATTCCTGTCCTCCAATGTCAAAGCAACTTGCTGCTCACAATGGTGACTGCAATCTTCAGTACCCACGGCGTCTCGACTCGGAGTCCTGGGTGCAGCAGCATTTCCCGTGTTGTCGAAGGTGGGAACAATAGACTGATTACTCTCTTGTTGAGAACTTAGACGCGCCGCTACTCCAGAACTTTGTGAAGTGACCGATGAAGCCAACCCGCCTTCCAGATCAGGTAGCACACGACTTCCGGATGCTTGTTTCTTCGTAATAGTCCCAGATGACTCCGCTTTTCTTTTGGGAGAGTGGACCACTTCGGAGGATGTCACAGGACCCTCCAAGAGGGTGTCAAGCCTCTTTTTTACTAGCAAAGGATTGTTCACACGTTTCTTGGCCATATTCTTTAGCGGTGAAGGCATGACGGAGGCTGACTGAGCACCGTGTCCATCGAGAGAAACGGCAGTCACAGTGCCGGTCACTTCGGGTTTCTTTAATTGCGCAGGGGTATTGCTTACATTTGATTCTCCGGTGCTCGTCGTGGCCGCTGCTGCATCAACCTTTGGGCTATGTGTGCCGGCCAGTAGGAGGGAGGAATCCTTAGATACATCAATTCCATTATCAGCATGCGCTGTTGCAGGCTGCTTCACGCTGTTTCCCGGGGAAGCTAAAGGTCCGTTTGACCCAGCAGAGTCTGACCCAGTGGAGTCTGACATGTCGGTGGCCTGCTTCTCTGACCGATTTGTCACCATTCCGGGATTCTTCGTGATAATCACCGGTATGGACTGGCCCGCAGCAGTATCACAGGATATGTTGCTGTTCTGTTGCGATGCTATATGCGTTTCCGTGCCGGTTACATCAGCATAACCGACGACTGTATTCTCTTTATCGGATAATGTAGCGACTAGGCTGACCTTTCCCGCACCGTGACCAGGTGTCTCACTCTGCTTAGCCGTTTTATTCTGAAGAAGACCACTGGAGGATTTTCCGGACGATATCGGTGCAGCAGCCTTTAGCGCAATCCCGCTTCTTCCGACTGTCGAAGTTTTCTCCTTGCTGTCCGGTTTCCCCGTTGACTGCACGTCGATAATGGGCAGAGCAGCTTCCTTGTCAACAAGTCTCGTTTTGCTTGTTCTCTCCGGTACAGAGCTAATACCACCAGTAGCAGGACGCGATGCAGAAGTTGTCCGACATACTTCCGTACGCTTCTGCGGCACAATATCGATTTTGTGACTTTCCTTTGCTTTCAGCGTCGTGCTGTCAGTGGGACTGCGGATGGAGATGCTTTGTTTCGGACTGGACGATACCGTCTGACTGTTGGAAGGCAGTGCAGCCCTCGAACTAGTTACCGGCTTAGTAGGCGAATTCGCTTCGCTGGAAATATTCCGTTCGGGATGACGTTTAGTGGCCGCTCCGGACACCGCAACGGGCGCGCTTGATTTATCACCGTCTTTAGAAGCACTTTTCGATTGTAAAGCACTAACGGGTGGGATAATCTTGTTCACGCGATTATTAACGGGCACAGGTGGCTGATGTGAACCAGATGTCTTCGTGCCTGTAGTCGGCACAGCTGACTGAGTGGCAACTGGCCGCCCATCTTTAGATCGCACACCACCAACCGGTTTATTGACAAGTGGTGCCACCGGCACTGGTTGACTAGAGTCCAAATGACAGCTGGCCACCGTCTCACTGGTATTCTTAGAAGTTCCACTTTCCAGCGGTGTGGTTGCTTTCACAGAATGAGATGACCCTGTGCGTGGAGATCTGCTGGTTTCCGCTGAAGCCCTCTCGGTGTTTGACGATGTTCCATTCTTCTTACCGTCGCCAGATTTTCCAACTTCCGGAAAATCACAGATTTGATTATTATTTACCTGCGCTGGTTTAGATAACAGTTTATCCACAACAGTAGGCACGTGCACGGAGTGGCTTGAGGTATGCTTTGGCATTGTTGGGAGCGCTTCAGGAGCACTAGAAGCAAGTCCACCACCAGCAGATTTAAGGGAATAAATAAGACTTTGCTCTGTATCCACCACTCGAGGATTTTGCTGCTTGCCTGTAAACTGCATCTGAGCACGAGGCACAGCACTCTGCTCGCTGGTCGAAATTCCAGTACTGAACTTATCGTTATGCGCATCAGCAGTTTTAATGGGTGGAGACTTTATCGCCATCGCTGGCAGTGGCTCAGAAGGAGTGGTGCGGCGTTTCTCGGGTGAAGGCGATTGAGAACTAAGCACGGCTGGGCGCACATGGGCACGCCGTACGTTTGGAGTATGGATTGACACACTCCTCTGAACAGCACATACATATGTATCAGCCTTCAACATTTCCGGGTGTATTATCGAATCAGGGGATTGGTGGCCAAACGAAATGGTAGATTCTCCTTCACTTTCCACAGCAGTTTGGAAGTCCACAGATGGAACTGAGAACAGAAGTATAACAATAACTCAATAAAATGCACACCCTTTTATCCTAAGTGAAAAAGCTGTAAAATTTATGGCAGTCGATGAACAAATGGGCTATGAAATTCAACCACGAAAACTAACATAAAGAAGCTAATGGTAATATTAAAAAGAGGTTCACGTCTGTTTCAAGGCTTTTATGGTGCCATCTAACAAGGTCATAAAAGCGTTTTGCTATTTCTCGACTAAGCGGCTAATAAACGATGAAACGGCACAATGATCGTGAGCTGAATAGTGTTTGCTGCATACAAATGCGTGGTCGATCAAAGTTTTTATCCGCATTGGCAGACATGCCCGCGGCATTTCTCATTCCTGAACACAATAAATATTATTTTTAGCATCTACTATAATGATAACAATCACTGCAAACTACAGTAGCAATTCTAGCAAAACCACGTAGTAACACACTCGCACAACTTGCCAACAAAATGCACTTGCAGAAAATATGCCACCTCTACGTGACCTTAGCCCGTGCTTCAATCACGACCAAATCGACATCCATGCAACTGCTTCAGTTCGGGCCTTCGTGCTCGCAACCCGGAAGGTGTAAAAAAAATAACCATAAAACGACCTCAGACCTATGCACATAATTATAAGGAAATCTTTAGTGAATCACCCAAAATATTATAAGTAAAAGACCACATTTCTTTCTAGAGTAACATAATATAAAACAAATGTGTTCGAAATCCAACTTCGAATTACATGACTCTGCGAATCCCGACGCCATCGGCCTAACTGCAGACCAGATACATAACGTGATCTGCAAGATAAATTTTGAGAATGAAAAAGCTAATTCAAGCTAAGCCTAACTGTAAGCTGCAAACTGTATAGGAATCCCCTACCCATAACACGGACCCTTTAATCCAGTTTTCACCTTCGGGAACCTATTAACGAACTACCAGGGCATTGTTTACTTTTGTCAGTTCTGTGCAAGCCGCTGCGGCTGCGTTACGATGCCCCTGAGCGACTCGAGTGATACACATTACACCACCTTCACCACCTGATTTTCATATTTATACAAACAAGGTAGTGATACCATGGGGTTTATTAGTTTCATGAGAATGGTAAAGATTTGTACCAATCACCCTTGATAAAAACGACAATCAATGAAAACTTTTATAAACCTGCCTTCTTCGGTCGTATATTCCACACGCGGTCGGGAAGGAATGCGCTGACTGTCAACGGACGAAATGCCTTTGCCACTGCGGAATCTGCCGGCATCATTGTCCTTGGAAGAAGGCCCTACAACAACTTTCGCTGCAGTAACGCGCTTAATATTCGAAGACATTGATGTGCGACCTTTTTGATCTGGTTTAGGGCGGGACGATGGGCAGTAGTGACAGTACGTAGTTGTGGGCCTAAATCATATAGTATTCCGTTAGTAAAGAACGCCAGACAACTAAATAAAACCAAGATAAGACTAACTTTTTTGTCGGGCGGGAAGACTGGCGACGATCGGGATGCCTTTTGGGTCCTCGCTGATAATTAAATTCAGGTGCATCTGCAAATAAAACGCAATACTTTACGACAGTATCGCATATCAAAATGAATCTCTGTAACGGCTGTTTTCTAAGCAAATCAAAACAGGTTTTCCGATTGGAATTGCCTCAGCACAAGGATTTTATTTTCGTTAGATATTTTCGCATACCCCAATAGCATAATATTTATTGGCTCGGAATAAGTTGCTGTTCAGAAGCAACAAAAACAAAATTATTTCGTTTTTACGGGTAATTACCACGTATTCAAAAAATTCTAAACACGCTACTTATATCGCAGATGCGCGCACACGAACAGTACAATACACTCAGGTATTTAGACTATGTACTGTACTTAATGAACGTGTCGATAGCTTCAAGAAAAGAACCTACAGCCAGCATTCAGTGGAGGCGAACTGTTTCGGTCACCAAGAATCCTGAAAGGCTCCAATGGAGTGGACAACAAAGGTGACTTTTTTCGTCGGCGGAAAGTGGTATTGAAAACTGCGTCAAAAATGGGTGCACAAGGAATATTTCTAGGTCGGGTACGAGCAGTTGTTGCACTCGTGCGAAAAGAAGCAGTCGCCCAGCTAACGATTTTGTACAGCTGCTGAACCGCATCAAAAAAGCACTTCCGGAGATCATTGTCGCCGCTACCAGGTGCACAGGTCAGTCTGAACACAGCGACAGCCAACAAAGTGGGTATATCAGTGCGATCGAAGTCCAGAATCTTGTTCAAATCATGCAAGGTATAAAAATTTGCGGAACCCTGTAAAATTGCACAGAGAGATTATAGATACAAAACACAACGCCAACTCTCACGACCTACCACAACAAAATCAAAAGGTCGAACACAGATCGAAATTTTCAGCAAACTACGAACAGTATGAAACCAACCGTGTCTAGTCGATAACGTTAATTAATTATAAGTATTTTCTTTTCATCGAAAATTCCTAAATATACTCGATAATCGATTGTACACTGTACAAAATGCTCTCTACCTTCAACTTATCGCTGGTAAAGTCGATGTCCCCGCTTCGAAAATAGTCCGACCTAGAGAAAAATTGTCAATAACGTATCTCAACTGCAAAGGTGTCGACTTTAAGGTACTTAATAATATTAAAATAATACAGTTTATCATAGCATGGTGGAACTATAAAGACAGTTTTATTTATCGTTAGCACTGCCATGATCCTGGTCATCCTACCAGTAGTGAAAGGGTACTTAATTACAATTAAGTACACGTTTTGCATTCGGTAATTTTGACGGCTTACCCTTCTACAATTTCGTTACAATAACGGGACAAAGTTCCAAATGCACTGATGAAATACTTTTGAGCACTCAACAGACGATCTTTATGTAGTCCAAGTCCATTACGAATATAGTCATTCGGCATAAAACATCCCACTGATGGGTCCATCAGGTCAACGAAAAACACCGCGATACAGTCGTGCGCTGCACTGTTGCTAATATTCGCGATCGCTACCAAATAGCGGCGGCGTCGTAACTGTCCAGCAAGATAATTACAGACACTTTCGTGAATGGTCGGCCATATGGGATAAGGTGGCGTTGCATCAGCTGGCAAAGCGCCAGCAACAGCCCGGTCCCATGTACCTTCGTCTGGATAGTAGTCCGCTTCGGAGAGCCTGCACAATTCGTGCATTACTGCCGGCATCCACACACATGTTGCCGGATTGATCGATGAAACTGCCATTCCGACAAGGGCCTCGGTATCAATCCGGTTGTCAAAGATGATCCTGTTCAGTACACCAGAATCAAATTCTCCTTCTCTGCAGTATCGGCCCAAAGCTTCCAAAACAGAGCTGTTATCCAAGTTGACAGACATAGCGAACACAATTGTTTACGACAGGAAAATCTCCTTCAAAGAATCGCACCTACGAGAGAAACAGAAGACCAATGTTTCGGAAACGAATCTAGGAACACTGCAGGCAACATAACATTTTAAGCCTTATATATCAACATAACATTTTAAACATAACATGGATCAACATAACATTTTAAGCCTTATAGTCTTAAATGCTGAATCTGGCCTATTCTTGCGCAAACCGACTTCCCGCTATATCACTGTATAAATTTCGCATTTTGTAATTTGCATAACGCACCATAAACACTACGAAACAGTAGGCGCGGACTATCTGAAAACGATCCTGTTCGTGAGGCGTGTTACGGGTAGAAATGGCCAGCCGTTATGCTACGAAATACTTTTTGACTGCCGACGTACCGCGGACATTGTTTCACGCATTTTATTATGCAACTCCTACCCCCAGATTCTTGCAATTAGACTTACAATTTCTAGCGTTTGATTAATGCTTGTCAGACGCTTATGACTACCCAAACGACACGCACCGTGAATCCGTGACCAACATCGCATTATAAACCATTAATATTAGTGTAGTGTGGTACAACCGTACAAGAACGCGATGAAAACATTAACAGTCACTGTAATACACAAAATACACATAATACACAAACTAATAACACATAATACATAAACCCTGATCATCTGATGGTCACATTCGTTTATTTTTAATCGATACCTCAAAATGCTAACAAATGCAACGTATTACTAACTGCCCTTTCCGATTTCCAACTATCACCGTACTACGAATTCAGGTAAGAACGCAAACAACTTGACCCTGCTGGTCAAATACGTATACACGACACACATAATATAATGATACACGTATTCCTGCATAGCTTCTCTTCCCGTAGGGCGCAGATCATCAATAATAAATTAAATTAAAATAAATGAGCGCGATAAGTAGAAAGGAGCATAATCGCAAAAATCGGTCGATTTGACTTAGCAACGTTTCCGTGTAGATCTCCTTGAAATCTTTCAAACAAAAAAAAATAAAAAACATCGGACCATAAACAGCCACAGGACACGCGGTTAAAGTAGCCTTGTCCTTAAAAATGCTTTTTGAGAAAAACGAGAAAAACGAAACACAGCAACTGTAATGGTTTTAATTAATTATAAAATTGTGGCTGTTAAATAATTAGCATCTAATAGCGGATCAATTAATGTAATTGCAGGGTCCACTATCTCAGTTCAACATTTCGTCCACGGAGCTGATGAGTGGTTAAAATAAATAAAAACATTTAAATCGTTAAATGGTAAATATACTGGGTGATTGCGTTTTTTGACCCGTGGGTAACCGTATGATGACCAAACTGACCACCGGCTTCACAGGGTGGTAGAGCACCGTTTTCCCTATAAGAAAGCGTTGCTAAGTCGTTGTGGTCAACCCGGTCCCCCTGGACCAATTTCACGCTCTACTGAAAAATGCGCTGCTGAGCGATTATGCTCCTTTCTACTTATCGCGCTTCCTGATTCTCATCCTGCTTCTCGCGTACCCCATACTTATAGTTCCATGAGTTTACATAGATACAGCGTAGAGTACGTACTTTAAGGTCTGTACGTATGGAATATTAGTAAAACCAAACAAGTACTTTAATTCAACACAAAGCGCGAATACTACCATCAGGATCAATACAGTACAAACATTTGACTTTTGAGCACCAGCGCGCAGACGTCCCACAAAATACAGGTCTACATTCTACAGACTACTTACAGTACGAGTACTCTATCTACAGCCAGCGTAATGGATGACCATGCTACAGCCATGCACGATGTTGCGCAATGTTCCGGCACCGAGTCGCCGGCACCGGCGAATCCGACATCTTGCATCAACGAGCATCTTCACTTTTCAACAACTTGGCGTTAACAAAAAAACTAATCGTAATTTACACATACTAAGCGATTCAGAGCTCACAAATTCCGTTCAGAATTTACGCAAATATTCATATATCTGCGTAAATTCATATAGTAAAAATATACTATATGAATAGTAAAAATTATCCATATACTAGTAGTAAAAACATACTATACCATCTCAAATAGTTTGACATTTTACTCCAGCAAAAAAGTGTGCAAGAAGCAAAAACCGGACATTTCGTAAGACTTCCTAAAACGTAACTCGTAACTGCTTGGAAATAACTCAGAAAAGCACCATAAAATTAATTCAAATCGATGACGGATCAAACTAATTTAACTGCAGCCTATATATGCACGGCACTGACGGCAGGTACTTAACAAATGCACATCTACAGCACGGTGTAATTAATGTGTATATTATATACAATTGTAGATTACATCTACTGTATATAGATACTGTATATTGTAGGGTGCACCTCTAAAGATCGTCAAAATTATTTAAGTTTTTAAATTACCTTAATTTTAATTTCTGCATTAGACTTCAAAGTGCAGCTACGGCGGTACATAATATCTATACATACTGTACGTTTATTTTCTCAGGTTACTCTGGTAGCTTCTAGAACTGTAACAGTAACTCCTTGTTAGCTTTAGTTACTGTACCTGACCACTGCGCAGGTTTAGTTTCAACTTTCGGCTGATATTTATATAAGGCAATTGTACTTCTCATTACTGCTGTTAATAGCCAGCAGTGCTAATTCCTTACATGTTGCACGTACCTCCGTAGTTTAGTGACTTCAGGACAGTGAGTTCAGGTTTAGTCAGTCGTTATCAGTTTGGCGGATTAATTATCAGCTGGCTCAGCAGCAATAATAATCAAACCTTTCCGTTCTGGTTTTCCAAAATAAGAAAAGTTATGCATGCAATATACTTCGTTCTGCAAAAGACACAAGCACAGTCTATATAAATTCGAGCAGGGTTTGAGTTCTTTAAATTCATGGGGAACACTTTGTGCGAGCTCCCACGAGTACCTGAAGTTGCAACCGTCGATCTTGAGTAAACTGCAACACAAGCGCTTTGTCCTGATCTGCTTCAGCCTGTCTGACAGCTGATTTCCGGTCAAAAATTCGACCAAGATTGCAGATAGCCGAGTGAATTAAAATCGGATAACAAAAGTAACAATATTACACATTTTTGGCGAAAAAGCTCTATCAATTACATCAAATGAAAATGGAATCCTTTCATCAACATTAATGACAAAAGTGATCCCACGTGCCCCAGTCCATTTGCATAGAAACAGAGATAAGAAAAGTCATACAGGGCCACAGGCGTGCTCCACTGATTCGTCTGACAAGTGAGTCACTGCGGAAATCGGAAGATCCGAAAGGTTTTAAATTTAAGCGGCGTGCGCCTGCCGCCTAGCGCCTGAATCTAGTTGTCACAACGGGAAGGTTCAGAACTTCAGACTTCGGTGACCGGAACAACTCAGATTCATATGCACGCCTGCATCGAAGCGAAACTCAGCCTCGAACTGGCTCGAAATTGAACCAAATACGGCAGATGCGTATCAAGTTCAAATTTCAAATTTCAATCAACGTGATTTGTAGCTGTCACCTGGTTAAAATCTTCAGAAACTTCAGATGATCGCAATCCCTTGGAACTGCAAAAAAACGACTGTACATAACTCAGTTATTAAAAAATTTGTTACCCAAATCATCAACGTCAAATTTCACCTTGAGTGAGGCTGCGAGCGAAGCGCTGCATAAAAATCTGAACTTTATTTATTACTGTGATTGCACTCAGTCTTGCAGTAAACAGCAAAAATGTAAGCCGCTTTGGCATTCGTAATTCATTTTTTATTAAATGCTATTAATCGATAGCTTCACTGTTTTAAAAATTAAATTTATGATTTATTTTTTTTGCAGCCCTTACCAGTTAGAAAAATACACAAGAGGGACAAGACTGACCAGAGCATTGGAATGTATTGGAATGTTGGACTCCGGAGTAAAGCCTAAAGATTCAGAAATTTGCACTCATCATATCGTGCGACTGGCGAAAAATGCCTGGATTTATAATTTACCGATTTTAATTTTTTTCACTGATTTGAAGTGATTTCAGTGATTTGGAAAGTGGAAACGAAATGTTTAGAAATACTGTTTACTGGATTTCTCTTGATACCGTATTGGACAAGAACTTCCAGTCTGTGGTTGAACGGAAAATTTAGAAACAGATAGAGTTGATAGAGTTGGGCTCCAAGTGTAACGAAATTCCATTCCTGCAACCAGTGTCTCGGTGTATATTTGGACTGTTAAGACTTTAAGCTCTTTGAATTTGGAAAATGTCCAGCCAAGATCCGCTGATCGTTACTCGGACCGATAGCATTCCACGGAATAATGATGATGACTTTATGCGCCTGTCCGTATCCGAAGAGGAGGCTGCTGAATTCGGGTTGGAAATGCCATCGCAGGTCGTGGTTCCCACTCGCATCACCGCTCCTGTCAGCATTGTGAAGCGCGCGGCTCCGAAGCCTCGACCACTTCCTCCAACTCCGCTGCAGAGTCAGATTGTCAATGCGGATGGAAGGAACGTTGTGATGTCTGGAGATGTTGAGATGGAGGATGCTTCGGCTGAAGGAAAGCTGATCGTGGAAACTCCGCCATGCAAACCTGCAACTTTGATCGAGGCTTCAAAGTTGCCTGCGTTATATGGCAGTTTAGCAATGGATCTGGAAACTTGTTCTGGTTCGTTCTGGTCTAACAGCACTCTACAGTTACTTGAATAAATTGAACAAATTCTCGTTCTTGACTGAAGAAGATTTCTTTTTAAAACAGTTTCTGCATTTTGTTATTCATTGACTGGAAGCTGTGCTATTTGTATTGCAGTTATGATTCCAAAATATCGTTTGGATACACTGCACGTGCGAGGCGTGGATGAAATGAGCACTCAAGATGTTCTGAATTATTTTGCTTCATATAAACCGGAGCGGGTGGAGTGGGTTAACGATACATCTTGTAAGTTTATCAGACAGCACGCTACACGTTCAGGATTTCGTAATTTGCTGTGCAGTCAGATTTTGTAATTTTGCACTTATTCACTGCTGCAGGCAATGTTGCGTTTCCCGATGAGATTTCCGCCGCTAGCGCACTGAAGGATCTTTCTCAGCCGTTAAGACTGTCCAAAAAGCCGTTGACGGAGAGCGATACCGGGACATTTTGTGATGCTCAAACTGGAGAGGAAGTTTTGCTGTCGGATGTTGTTTCGTTTCCCATTCCGGTGCCACAAGGCACATGGCGAGTAGTCAAGAATCTCCCGGCCCATGCCAAGCAGCTGATACTGCGCTTCGCCCGCACAATCGATAAAAAACCTCCCAATGCACAAAAATACAGCCAGTACTATGCAAAGTATGGAAATGCCAATGGAAAATCTGCTCAACCAACCACAAGTTATTCACATCGCAGGTACATTCGAGTGCCGATAGTATTTCTTTTTTATTCATCTTTTTGTGATGTCTGTGGCTTAGAGTATGTAGAGTTAGTGTGATGTAAATAATTTGTGTTTTAGTGTTTTCGGAGATTCCGGCCGAAGAATATCTACCAGCTCATCTGAAGATCATGAACCATTTGGTCTGTGCAATCCATATTCACGTGAAGAAGCCAATGTAGAAGTGTTGGAGGTGGATCAACGTCCCAGTGAATCACGCGGTTATCACCGTTTTTTGGGGGGAGCCTCCGAACGCCGTGAGGGCTATTTTCCATACCGAAGAGCGAGGTGATTAATGTCTATCGAATTAATTTTTTCGAATAATGCGGTAGAGCGTCGATTGGTTCGGACTTTGTTATTCTTTTAGTTGTTTTACCTTATTGTCTTTTTGTTTTATGTAATTATGTAGTTATAAAATTATTTTTTAGATCGGATTTGCAAGTTGAGCAAGAACCGAAGATTTTCCGTGAAAACAGCGAGCAGGGTGGTTTTGATTTGCGCAGTCTGCTTCAAGTGCGCAGCTCACCGGTGCTGCAGATGAATGACCTCAGAAATCGTCTTTCAAACCCAAATCGCATCGGCTCAAACGATCTGCGGAATCGTCTGAACAGACGTAGAGGAAATTGATAAATTACTAGAAGCTAGTTTGCGCTGGTGGTGAAGATATGTTTATTTTTCAATACCTTTTTGCAGAGAGATTGCGAGTTTACTGCTACATCCGGAAAAGTTATTTTTATGTTTTTTTTTGTAATGCAAATTTTCGAAATCCAGGCAGAAAATGTTGTGAGGCGGTTAACTACTAGCAGTTGTTGTTTCTGAATATGCTTTTTTAGAACTTACAAGTTAGCACATAATAATATTATGTTTCAATGCAGATGATTTCATTACAAATAGAAGTATTCAAAATAAAAATCATGGTTAGTACGGTTCCTCCATGTGATGCTCGGATGTACTAGTCATATCCGCTTGCACAGCGATGTACAAGTTTAGCATAAAATGTTTGATCGCAGTGGTCAATCGAAAATTAGACTTTGCTTCTCTTCGGTTGTAGCTGTCTTAAAATTGTGTCTTTGATTTTGATCTGGTATTTCGTTGTCTTGAGATTGAGGAGGAATTATGTTTACGGTTATCCACATAGCGGCAATATATCATTTGTAGCCCACTCGCGGTGTATGACTGCCTGTGCTTAATGGTTTTAAGCGATTGCTTAATGGCTTTGGATGACTAACACTTAAGCATGTTTACATATTACGGAAATAATATATGCGCACCAAGAAGCAGATTGCAGACGGTCTTATCTTACATACGCACGTATGCACGTCATTATTTTCCGGTGCCGTACACCTGATTAGCGAGAGTTGACTTTACTGGACATCAGCCTATCGACAAATGCGCTCGTTTATTCTAACTTTATTGTCACACTACGAGTAGACAGTTCGTACCGAACATAAAGTATGCCATTAATTGTCGAAGTAGCGAAGAACAGAAGATCGTATAATTAGGTATGCTAATAATTAGATTTCAGAGTAGTGTACATTGTACAATCTTTGCCTTTTTGGTTGCTTATTTATAAAATTGGGTGCCCCAGTTCGGCTTCTGTAACTACTCTTCATAGCCTGTGGACTTTAGTGGTTCAACTATTTTAAAACTGCATTTACGTAGCCCAAAAAGGCGCCTGGTTTGCACAAAAAAAATTCCTGACAAATGAGGAAATTCAAGTATTTATGTTTACATGTTGTCACTGGAAATTTTACGCACCTAACAGATTTACGCACCCTTTCCTGATAAAACGGATGAGCTATTAACGGCCAGCCGGAAATCCTGGACATAGCGGCGTAAATTAAAGATCCTGTACGGTACTATTATATCGGTTATATAGATATATGTACTTTATGGATAATGGAGATACATATAGTATTGTGCGATAAGTATGCATGTACAGACACTTCATCTGATTCCGGTAGGAAAAGGAAGTGCTCCACTGCTGATGCACCGGTTGTTTCGTTCTCTGAATAGTTTAGTACTATGATAGTAATTTTATCGGTACGACCAATCAATTAAAAAATATAAATTAGAACTACAAGTACGAGTACTTGATCTATGTAACCTGACTAACCTCAATTGCAAAAGTGCTTGAAGTATTACAATAAATAATGCGCTATGCTTTGTTTTCAAAAACGTGCGCGGCATACGATAATTTCTTAAACTCCCAATCGGATTTGGTACTGATGGAATATCAAAAATCATAATTACTACGACTAATTAGGCAGGGTCAACTATACAGCACTATGATAAAGCACGTAACTATTATCAGTGTGATAGACCTCCTATCGATTGATACTTTACTTTGTCGCAGGCAGCAATTTTCTTACCACGCCAGTGTTATTATCAACAAGTTCGTGCCAAACGGTGTGTAATCTGGAAGTGTCAAATCAGCGAGTTATGCATCTAATTTCCTGTCTTGTGGTGTCTGTCAGAAACCCTGAAAGAGCAGTTTAGGCAACATTGCACTCCAGTTTTACGTAAAATGCCTCATGATCTGGAAAATGACCCGACAGCGATTGCGCTAAGTGGGAATCATCTGCACACCCATCCCGACTGGACACGAGGAAAGGTAATGGCCGTAACGCTTCCCCGTTAAATTTAAGACGATGATAACACAATAAAATATTACTACCTGTTTACAATGAAGACTACTTATACTCGATTTTTTTCAATCCAGACGCAGCGGTTTGCAGATCTGGCGTACGCTTTGTACGAACGGATATTGTTTTCTTTTTAGCAAAAACGAAAATGGATACGAATTTTATTAGTTATTATTGCCTGTGTCGTTTTCCTTTTAATTGGACTAATAATCGGGTTATTCATTCCTCGTGATCCTGCAACTTCCATATCGGAGAGCAATGAAACGTCAACGGCGCCTTCCACCACCGTGACATCCGCTGGAAATGCCACTTCGTGGAGAAAAACACCATGCACGGCACCGGATAATAGCCAATGCCCTAAAGGGTAAAAAACAGTCTACGTATTAATGTTATCGCTAGAAAAACGCTTATGACATTTTTACAAGTTTTGCTTAAATCCCTTCACTTTATGCAGCATTTCTATTTTGCTAGGTGAAACAATGATCCCAAAACTTTGTTATATCATCTGCATACTGCAGTTACGCTTATCGCCTAAAATTTTCAGCGCCTACGTCTGCATTTACAGTTTTAAGTTTAATTTTTGAGTTAAGTCCTCATTGGAATTTTTTTATTTGAATGGCTATTGTCTGTTATAAATGGTTAATGTGGATTTAAATGCTGCATGGCAAAAATTTTTTATCTCTTCAGCTATCGGGAGCGGCCTCCGTTGTTGGTCGTATCAACCGATGGATTTCGCGCGGAATATTTGTCGCGACAGCTGACGCCCGCCCTGGAGCGCATTCGCTCCTGCGGAGTGTCGGCTCCATCGATGCGGCCCACCCATCCGGCCATCACCTTCCCCAATCACTACAGCATCGCCACAGGTCTCTTCGCCGAATCTCACGGTATTGTGGACAATACATTCTATGATCCCATCTTGAAGGCGCAGTTTAACTACAAGAGTTCGGAGAGTGTCGGACAGTCACGCTGGTGGAACGGAGAACCGATATGGGTCACTGCGAGAAAGCAGGGCAAACGCGCTAATGCTTATTTCTGGGTGGGAACGGAGGTATGCCAACTACGCTCTTATATATGTTTGTATTTTCTAGCTTATCGATACAGCACCCTTTGATCCCTTTATCTATATATACGTCCTGTCTCCTTTGAATTTAAATGACTTGTAGCGCTAACATGTATGTATTGTTGCATACTGAGAGCTATAAACTAATTAAAAGTAAATTATGCAGGCTGAAATTCAAGGATACCGGCCGAACGTGTATCTACCGTTCAACGGTTCCACTCCCTTCGAAGACCGTGTCGACGCGGTATTGTCCTGGTTATCTTCTCCGGATGACCTCCGTCCAGATGTCACGATGCTGTACTTCGAAGAGCCAGATTCCGGAGGTGAATGGGTATTCTACAGTAGCTTAATTCTAAGGTTCAAACAACTAGCAAGCATATTTACGATCAGCGTGGTCCAGTCATCCGAGTAACGAACCACGGTACAAATTAGACTTATTAGTATATCAATAAATCGCCTCCATTGCACATTTACACATGGTACACAAGTTCGGGTAACACAAACCTCACATCCAGCAATTGTAGAACACAAATGATTATAGCAGGAGTATTTTAGGTAATGACAAATAGAGGAAAGTAAATTACAGATTCGTCCCTGTCCTCAATTTGTTTAGGGCATCGCTATGGAACTCAGAGCCCGCAGGTGAATGCCTCCTTAGACAGGATGAACTCTGTCTTCGATCGACTTATGCAAGGCCTGCACGACCGAGACATTTTGCCTTGCGTCAATATTATCCTGGTCTCCGACCACGGGATGGAAGATGCTGACTGCGATAAAGCTTTTTATCTTGTCCCGATGCTGCAAAACAACTCTGCAACGTCTTCCCTTACCAGCAACGATATTTTTGTTTACGGTGTAATAATGGACTTGCGGCAGCTGGCATAGCAGACAAATGTTTCATTATCATTTTGTATTGACAGGGCGTGCACGCGCGTATATCACTGAAGGAAACCTCGCCGTTTGCCGCTGATGACCTTTATGCCGCTTTACAATGCCCAGCTAAGACACCGTCCAGTTCTTTTCCTCCCTATCAAATATACAAAAAAGAACAGCTCCCGCGTAGACTCCACTATACGAATACACCACGCGTGGAACCGTTGGTAATGAATCTGAAAGCGCGCTCATCGGTGTATGCATCTCAGAACCCGATGTACACCTGTACCGGCGTCAGTGGTATACATGGGTACGACAATTTATATGAAAGTCAACAGTCAATTTTTATGGCAATGGGACCATCTATTAAATCGGCCGTTGAAATTGAGCCATTTCGGAATGTGGAGCTGTATAACTTTATGTGTGATCTGCTGAACATTTCGCCAGCGTCAAACAATGGAACATACGGTAGTTTGCATGGATTACTCAAAGAGCGAAAATCCGCTCCCACCGTAAGCAAGTCGAAAGTGGATGTGCCAATTTTCCCACAATCAGAAGCGGAATTCGCTTCAAGAGGAGATGATACCTGCTCGCCAGCTCAAGCCTGTTTTACGGTATGTTAAAAATAACGCACTTTTTGTTAAAATTATATAAGGGAATTCGCATTCCTTAATAGTAATTCCTTAATAGTAATAATATGTAATAATAGTAATTCTTCCCCATGTATAATTACGTTAACTTGCGTACTAATAGCATAATTATATTAATTAGAAATATCGGTACTTTTTCTTGTGAAAAAATCGTTTTACTTCTTCATGTTGCCTTCATCAGGGAAGTATGGCAGAAGCTGATATGTCACTGAATATTTCAAATGCGGAAAGTGTTGCGCTTCTTGCCTATCATGCGCCTTTTGGGGTCCCCCAGTTTGAGTCGAGTGAAGAATCAGCGATTCGATTGTTGGTTAATCCAGACTACATTGTTGCTTACGATGTTGCCAGACAAAGGCCGATCTGGAGCAGCTTCCGCATTCAGCCGAACAGCACTCGCACAGTAAGTAAAAGAGTTGCGCAGCCGTGTTTTCTGAGACAGGAGTCAGTTGAAATAAATTTATGAGTGACCTTTCGTCTTAATCTTACAGCTTACAAATCCTCCAAGTCTGGACTGCATACGAACTGATGTCCGGTTAGTAAGTTCAGATAAACCGACTTGTCAAGCTCTCAGAAATGCTTCGTTCGGGACTAAACCAGCAAACTTGGTGCCATCAGGTGAAATACTATAAAAAAATCACAGTTCGTTTTGTGAACTTTGCTTATTCTGGGATAATTAAAATGTTGTGCTTCTTAACAGGCACACGTTTGTCAGGAATTAACAATATCCAGTTAATCTCTAATATGATTCCCATGTTTGATAATTTTCGTAACGGTGTGTGGAAGAGCTTTTGGAACGTTGTGAACGGGTGGATTGACCATGGTTGGAAATTAAATGTCCAACTGGGACCGTTGTTTGATCATCAATATCCGTATGGCGTTGCCGATACAGAAAAGTAAGGCTATCTCAACTTACTTATATACCGAAGCAAGACATTGCCAATTCTATGCTATCCATTGTAACGTCATATATCTTTTTCAGTACAAAAAAATCGGAAATCCATTATCCATCACATTTCTACGTAATTGTGACACGGGATAATAGAAAAACGCAATGTGTTGGAAAGGAGTGTTTAACAGATATACTAGCATTCATGCTCCCACATTCCAACGATGTGCAACATTGTCAGGTATACTATATGTATATATCATATAGCGCTACATCATTTTTGCACGATACATATTATATCATGATTTTTTATCTTTTGTGGAAAATTTTCCAAAGGTCAAACTGCAATCTTCCTTTTTGCGTTGTAGGATGATAGATCGTATATCCTGACAAACAGTGCAACGGTGACGGATATTGAAAGTGCCACGATGATGCGCTTTTATACTGATCTTCCAGTTTACGAAAGTATTAGATTACGAACTCTTTTGCGAACGAAACTCTGGGGCTCCGAGAGCGGGCTGTGAATGCCTTACAAGCACCCAAAACCGTTTTGAACTTTTAAGTCAATAATTTTGTAATTCCAAGCATTTCTGTGCCCTCTCGTATTGAGAATGTATTACACAAAACTTTGACCAAAGATCAGAGGCATTAAATTACGGTAACCGGTTTGCTATCCGCTTTATTCACCTTATAGAAGCACTTCAACCGTATACATGCAGAAGTACGAGTACAAACAATTGCTTTTTGCTTGCGTATCGATTCCATGCCGGTCCAAATATGGAAAGACAATGTAAGCACTGATCGATAGAAGTATCATGGATGAGTTTGCTCCTTAAACCGCTTTGATCCGCTCTACAACAGCAACAGAAATAGCAAATAAGTATTCCTTGGTCAATCCAGTGTTATCATCCGTAATGAGAACGTCAGATAATTGTTATAACTCACATTAACACGCATAAGCATTTGGTAATTCCGCCATTAATTACGTAGAATCCTGTAAACTAGTGGTAGTCTTCCTTTTATTATGTAAACGAGTCCAGACATTTGTTGCTGCTGGTATGTTTACTCTATGTCGCATATGAATACACACATATCCGTAATGTAAATAATTAGAGATCCGTAGTAACATAAACAAATATCCGTAATATCAATAATTTACCTCCTGGTTTTCCGGAATACGCCAGCCCACGGAACAGAGGCGGGCCCACTTGCGACCAGCTGCCATCCTGGTGTTGGACGGGGTCAGGCGCCCGAGCAGCGCCCTCAAACCCACTGGGAGCCACATCGCCCGGCACAGGAGGCTCAAAACACACTGTGCCGACAAATGTCCGCTTTCCATCGGGCACCAACTGGAAAAATCCTGCACACCAATCCAGCTCACTGTAACTGACCAAATACGTGATCTACATTTCAACAATCAGGATACCGTCAGTGGAATCCCATTTTCCCTTTATCGGTTCGTCGTCAAATACTATAGAAAAGCATGGATCATTCTTGCCGGCATCTTCTTCGTTTGGTCCACGGGAATGAAACTTTCTGTAAAATTTTAGTACTTGTTTTATGTAGTCTTAGGGAGCGGAGTATTTTTGGTATATAGTGTGTGTTTCGTATTCACTTAGTCAGTATGCAGTATGCGTATTGCGTAGTTAAGTAGTTGTTTCTACAATACATGAGACTATTAAGCAGGATTTAATCTTTTATCCAGATTTACAGAGTGTACTCGTGCACATATCACCATCATATTTACAATGTATTTTGTTCGCCATCAGGAAATAGACTACGATGGCGTACAAGCGTATCGAAATCGGCACCCGGCAAATAAATTAGCGGAATAATAATTATCAAATTAATGGCATTTATTTTAGATACAAGTACCTGTAAGCGTCGTATGTACCATCGGAAAAGTATTGAACCACAAATCCTTTATTGTCGGCCATGGCAATAAAGTGCGATATGAAGAAGTTTGCTCAGATTTAAAATACTTTTGGTGTAAAATGGGACATTGGAGTGTGAAACTTTAAGCCACTGAAACTATCAAAAGCTCTACGCTCCTAAAATTATAAGAACATGAGACTACAGTGGTATTCCATCCCGTCACAGCTATTATATGTTTACTTTTTCAACAGGCAAAACTGTTGGTCACGCGTACAGATGCTCCTGGTTGGTTATGTCGACGACGCGACGCCTCTAAATTTTGTCTTTCCGTCGCAGTCACTGTCGGGATGTAAATGCCGAAATACGAGAACATTCATGACCGTCGCATTACTGCAGTTCAAAGCGATTTTTAACAGTGTGTACAGCCAAAATAAACGAGTTTTGCTAAAGGAGTTGTTCATTAAGCATGCGTGTAGGCGAGAGGGTAAATTCAATATTGTGTCATGGTCCTGACTAATTGCATGATGAATCACAGCTTCGGATTAGCGGTTATTCTTGTTTGATTCAAGCTCCAAAGTTATTGCCTAATCGTAATTATTTTCTGATTCTGTGAAACCTAAAATTATGGTTGCTAAAAGTCTGTATTCGATTTACAATAATTATTGTTTGTTTGGTAGGGTGCACAGCGGGCGGCCATATGTACAACCACTCAAGTTTTTTCTGGCTATTCAGCAAAATATCAACTTTTAATTTACATTTAAAGGTCATGTTGCACATGCTGCACATGAGCCGGCTTCCGAAGACTTTACGGGAAACAAGAAGTCAAATTACCAGATCATTTATTTTTTTGAATTTACATCGTTTTCAGCGAAAGTTGTTGACAGCTTCTTGCTGTGGTCGCAGTACCTTAACTAGCAACTTTATGGCACACCATGGACGTCGCTACTATAGTAGCCTTATCATATCGGCTGGCATAAAAAGATCGGCTTATGCTGCCGTTCGCCCGTTACTTGTTACTACCTTGTTGCAACAGGTCTTAATTGGCGGGAATTGAGATTTTCTCTTTAATCATGTATATAAATATTCGTTAGTTGAGAAGGAAATATTGTACCGGTTTCTGCAATTTTTGCAAGCCGGTCTTCAGCCCGGTCTTAAGGTGCGGTTTAGATCTCCTTGCTACGGCAAGGAGATAGGCTTGTGTAGTTAGGATAATACCGCATACCTAAATCCAAACCCAAGCGTGTACACGGAAGTTTTTTCTATCACCCGTCGCATCGTAATCCTGATACGAAATGTTATGGCGATAACATAGCCAGTCCCTTAAACAGTTGAACTCGCGCGTTACTATATGCCCATACTTATAGCAGAACACAACTGACCATCGTCCATTGACAATGCCTTCGTATGTATTTCTTCGATCTTCGTTATAAAATAATTAAAGCCAGAGTCTATATTAAAAGGACTATAGGACAGTGCTTGCCACTCACAGATATCCCAAAGGTATCGCTGACAGGTGAAGACATGCTCTTTTAACTTTTTCCTTCTTCCACCGTGCAAACAAATTTACTGACGGGTATACTGTGCAACTGAGTGTGCATACAGCCGCAAAATGTTCACCGGAAGTGGAATTATATTACACCGTTAGATTTTGACCAGTATAAGTAAAATCTCTAGATCTATCTTTAACCATAAAACCATACGCACTATTACCCAGCTACCTCTACATACGTGTTCGTGCCACCTTCGTAGTGCGTGTTTACGCGTGTACGCTACGCGTATCGTATCGCAAAATGCTATCAGCTGCAAATTTAATAATCAGCAAATAAGATCAATCATCAAAGTAACCACAACGCGTTATCAAAACAGCCCTGGGCAATTTCACTGCCATGCAGTGGCGTCGTTGTGTGATTCTCACAGCTATCAGAATGAGGAAACAAAGCCTGGTATAGAATTCCTAATTTTCTCCAAAAACAATAACATCATAATATTATGCATTTGAACCTCATTGCAGCATTTCTCAAGCGTGGCACTTATGGTCGCTCATAATTTGACTGATATTTGATTAATTAAATTCAATCCCTGGAGCGTAATGATATTTCCCGTCAGCCACTAAAAGAATGAGCATATGCACGCGCTGATGCCGGATGATTAAGAGAAACGTGGAAACTTTAATCCAGATACCAATACTAATAATTTGCATTCGGTTTGTGCGAAAATGTACACCTACGCGAAATCGCTACCACCATCATCAAGGATTTTTTCCGGCTTTAGAAAAAGGTATTTCATAGATACCGGTACTAGTTAAATAAATGTAATAATACAACAACCTTTATTAATTATTATTGATTTGAATTAAAGGGCCACTGGAATTTATTTCTTAATATTTATATGCGAGCAGGAAAGAACGAATTAAAAGCAACCGGTGTTGGTGGTCAATCGACTTATTTGATACCGTAATAGTGTTGTTGGTGCTGCCATACGCGTCCATTATTTCTCTTGTAATTTTTGGTTTTGAAGTAACAAAGTACGTAATCAAAAAATGAACCACCATTTTGTCTAAACCTAACCATAAGTACTATTACTGACTCATCACAGATCCAAATTTACTGCAACAGTTTTTTTTTTGCAATGTTTTCTACAACCGGTATATTATTTCAGCATTTGCTAATGTTCTTCTTAGCCATCCTTTTTATAGAAGTACTTACAATGTTTTACTGGCAACATTAAAGAAATATCGCGTAAGCACTCTAATTATGATTTCCCCCAGGTTGATGCGCAAATAATAAAATCCTAATAAAAACTGTCAGTTTCAGGATCTGAAAAATTTTATTTTGATATTATAAAATGATAGCAGCTGATTTAATTCATTACTTTAATCAACCCGAGGGCTACTCAGTAGGCACTGATTGACAGGCAAAAGTCCTTTATTTAATTAATTTTTAACAATACTCACTACATGGTGACGCTACTCTAACCACCAGCACCTTGTCATTTACATTCAGAAGTATGTGAAGATAATTTTGTAAGTCCAGCTGTCGTATTGTAAACTTGTGACATATAGATATTACTGACATGCATAAAATCGTATTGGTACAGTTGTTTACCTAGCTACCAGAAAGGTCTTTAGGTTCTTCACCAGCACATCTACTCTACTGCAGCAGAGCACAAAGAAACCAGAAACACTTACATGTACCTTAAGTCATGTCCGCGGGCCTTCCACTCCGCCATTATTGACCAAAACAATTGGCCAGATCGTTGACGAGCAGGCTGAACGGCGTCCGGATGACATCGTGTTCGTTGTACCCTTCCAGAATACCCGTAAGACGTACGCCCAGTTTAAAGCGGATGTGGATGCCACTGCCGCTGGACTGCTGCATCTGGGCCTGCAGAAAGGTGACCGTGTAGGCATCTGGGGACCGAACTCGTACGAATGGCTGCTGACACAGTACGCTACAGCGAAAGCCGGTCTGATCATGGTCAATGTTAATCCGCAGTACAAAGCCCATGAACTGGAGTATTGCCTGAAGAAGGTTCAGATTAAAGTTCTTATCGGTGCTACTACAAAGGAATGTCTGGATGTGCTTGACAAGGTCGTGCCTAATCTTGTGATCCCGAAAAAATCCTCAAAGTGGGTCAAATCTTCAGCGACCAGAATCGTTGTCAGATAACAATAGCTTCAGCTTCTATCGGTATTCAGCAGATGTATAGAACCTACGTAAGAAATTGCAGTGTAACCATAGGCTAATTAATGGCATACATAAATCGAAATAAACAGCGCTAATTCAATGAATGGTATTTTTGTCAGTTATTTTTAATGACAATGACCACAGCCGCACAGCGGCAAGCACGACACTAATGTTATAAATTTAATTTACGATTAGCAAGGAACATGTATTGCTATTAAAATGGCATAATATCAATATGTATATGTGATCTTTGCACATTGTAATTGTTTTACCGGACAGCCGAATGTACCGACAATTAAGTTGATGTGAGTATAATTACACGCAATATGTCAGTACCATATATCAAAGGGAACGAGTAGATTAGATCTAATTACGAGTAGATTTGATCTATTCTCACAAAATTTTGATCGCTCAATTTAGGAAAAATTGTATTGATGGCTATTAATAATACTGGTTCATCTGCAGAATACCGGATCTGGAAACTGTTGTCCTTATCTCTGATAACAAAAACCAGACACCAGCTGGAGACAGTCGGTTTTTCCATGAAATCCTCCAGGACTATGGACGGGAAGATTTGTCTAAGTTGGAGCGCAATGCCAAGCAAGTAACGCCCAATGACCCGGTTAACATCCAGTTCACTTCCGGTACAACCGGTAATCCGAAGGGCGCTACACTTTCGGTGAGTCACCAGTTCATATATACGAGCATTATTTCACAGCGATTATCGAAGCAGTCTGACTAATTCTAATTAGGATGCTATTTTAGCACCAGAACATACTAAACAACGGTTATTTCGGAGGGATAACGTTAGGATTCGACAAAGAGGTGAGCATAAAATAGATATTGTTACAGTTGCTGGACTGCAAGTGTACAAATAGTACTTGTACACATTTTTAAAAACGCAAAATTTTATGATTATAGAAAACCATCCTTTGTTCGCCAGTCCCGCTATATCACTGTTTTGGTTGCGTTCTCGGAAGCTTAATGACAGTCGTGCATGGATCTACGTTGGTCATACCTGCCCCGAGATTTGACGCCGAAGCCACCTTGAAAGCCATCGACGGGGAAAAGTGCACATTCCTTTACGGTAATTTAAGTATTTTTTGGAATATTACTATAGCAGACCATGGAGTACGATACTACAGTACAAATGTGATGTACGTATGAGTGAAAAAGAAATGTGTTAATGTAAGTGTAAATGTAAATCAAAAGCGTAACGGACATTGTATAATATTTTGCACTTGTTTAAAAGCAAAGTTAAGAAACCGGTGTTCACAAACTTTGGATCGATACAGGCGTGCCAACAATGTACACAGATCAGATTTACCATCCAAATTTCGCAAAGTATAACACGAAAACTTTACGCGGAGGTTTTATGTCTGGAGCGCCATGTCCTGTGGAGCTGGTTAGAACAGTCAAGCAAAAGTTGGGAATGAGGGATATCATCGTAAGCTTTAATTGTGACCTTTGTCATGCATTAACGCACCACGAACAAACATTAAAAGATTATTTTTGCAGACTTACAGCAGTGATAAGAATTCTTACTTATAATTAATTTTGTTAACCTTTGTGTGCTCTAGGTTGGTTATGGAATGACTGAAACAAGCCCATTAGTGCTGTTATCCAAACTTGGCGATCCTGAGGAATGCTGCACTCAAACAGTTGGTACCGCGCTACACCACACCGAAGTAAGCAATTTTTGATCGAGAACAGGCGCAACGATAGCAAATTAAGTAACGATATTTTTTGTATTCACTACACTTCTGACAAAGATATTCCGCATGTTTTTTTATCCTATGCTGCAGTTTTAACTATCCAGCAAATCGTTTACCTATATTACTGCAGCGAAAAGGATGAGCGCTCGCACTCGCCAAAGAACTTCGAGGACAATTACAACCTCATATCTACTGCTGATATATCGATATAGCAGACATATTGGCTCTACAGTGTATCGTCTTCGTTTTCTAACTCTTTTACCGTTAATAGGGATTTCACCATTGCATGCAGAAAATGTGGTAAGTGTTTCTTCAGGTGCGAATAGCCAACGAAACGGATCAAGTGGTGCCGGTTGGAACAAGAGGCGAAGTGCAAGTTAAAGGCTTTCCCGTAATGTTGGGATACTGGCAGGACGAATCAAAAACCAACGAGTTTTTTACGCCTACCGGTTGGGCTCGCACCGGGTATGAAAACGCATTATTCTGTACATGGTCTGCGTGACAGTGGGTGTTTGTTTTAAATTAAGCCAGTGAATCAAGATATTGCCGTTTGCCATGAGCAAACAGCACAATGTATTTTTACCATTAGGCCGATAGACTGACTTTATTTAGAGATATTGGAATAATGCAAGAGAATGGCTATGGGAAAATTGTTGGACGCATGAAGGATACAATAATCCGAGGTGGAGAGAATGTTTTCCCGGCAGAGATTGAGAATTGTCTCCACGAGCATCCGGCCGTAGCGGAGGTGTACATTGTGGGCGTGCCGGATCGGAGGTTGGGCGAAGAGATCTGTTGTTGGATCAGACTGAAGAAAGAAGTTTCCGAAGAAGAGCTGAAGAAATTTTGTAGAGATAACGTAAGCCAGTTTTAAGTCTGATCACCAAATTAATATTACTTTTAAATGCGACCAAATGAACCACACTGCAGTATGTAGTATGTACTAAACAAGTGTGGGAAATATTCATTTACAGTATATGTAAATATATAAGTGAATCTGGACTATAATCCGAATCTGGACTGGAATCTGTATCCTGTATCCATAAGTGAATCTGGACTCAATTTTAATTAATCCGCAATCAATTTTAAGCAGTTAATGACTCATTTCTGTACATACATTAATAATTCATTTCTGTGTATCAATTTAATTTGTGCGTATTGATAGTAACAACCATTAATTATTTTCAGCTGGCTCGGTTCAAGGTGCCGAAGTATTTTGTTTATGTGGACTCCAAGCAGAGCTTTCCACTGACGGTGACCGGGAAAGTCCAAAAATTTAAAATGCGGGAGCAGTCTCTGAAACTATTGAAGCTGGATGATGATAAAATGGAATATGCATTGTAAATCAGTATTTCTTATCTGCTTTATCATTTGGTGTGATGTAAACACTTATTAATAAGCCGGCACTGCTGCATAGTGAATACAGATCCGCATAACAAGGCGAAGTTTCTGTTTAGTTTCGGAAAGTTGGAAACGTAGATCAGTAGAATATGGCTGCCTGAATCACACGTCTTTTAGCAGAAAAGGGCAAATAACATCCGTGCTGATTACATACGTAAAAACTTTTGGGGTACCAAAAATTACAAAGGATGATATTCATAAAGGTTAGAGTACGTTATCCAACCAAAAAAAAAGTTTTTTGCACCACTTGCAACTTACGTATTAATCGTTTTGGGTTATATAATCTTCTATCTTGTTCCATCATTGTGAGGCTTCGACGCTTCGTGAGCACTTTGTGTGGGTAAACACGTGTCAAACCGGCATTAAAAATTTCGCTTTAACTAGGAATTAAAGTGCACTATGGTTTCTAAGTCCGTATGCAAAACCAAGCAAGACTTACTCATTGCAGCTTAACGACTGACAGCAAACAATCTCCTGTCAATTTCCGTCAGCACCGAATTGCTGATGTATAGCGTACCATCAAGAACTGAACTGAGAGATCTCAACATCATTTGCTTAATATAACAGAAAACAAATTCAAAAGTGTACTTGCATGGCGATACATGACAAAAGCCTTAGAATTGGGCAGGGAAATTAAATTTTCTGTTGCGAGGATATACGGGAAACCTACAACGACAAACATTAAAATTTAGTCGGATCGAATACGGAAAACTCCAACTTGCATCATTATTACTATCTTTACTATTATTAGGTACTCTTTATTTATGCTGTACAATACCGATTTCGACAGTATGTACAATATGTATAATTTAATGGCTTTACCTCCAGTGACTGGTAGGACGATCTAGACACTGGATTTCTCCAGCCACAGTTCCATCGTTTCCACACAAACAGGCCATGTAACAACCTGTTGCCGCGTTAGCATAGAATGCCGGTCGTAAAGGGCGATCATCATCGCGCAACATACTGCTGGCCAATATCCAGCACACGGCTTCCGGCACCGGATTGCCCACACGGCACGAAATAGCACCGCTGTCTGTGTCATTAGACTGAGTCCAGTTTTCTACAATTAGAAAAATTATTATTATGCATCACTTATACTTTGCTAGCATTCTACATTGTCTGCGTCAGTTTTAGTGCAATGTACACCCAGCATGCTACGAAGCGACCATCGGAGCTTACGACAGTTTTTATATAAAGGACACGAGCTCAAAATCGAAAAACTGGCTTCACAACGTTGATCCCGAGGTGGTCCATCACACAGCGAATAGCACGAAAACTGCGGCATGGCGGTGGAATCACTGATCGGTCGGCATTCGCATTCAACCGTGGATAACCAGTGGTTACGATCGTTGGACATGCCGATAACTGCCCTTGGCTTCTGGCAACTGAGATCCGTCACTTGCACAGCTACAAAGGTCAAAAAAGGTTTTGTTATCAGAATACAAATTTTTTTTTTCTGTAATCACGTTTAACACAGAATGATACTTTTATAAGAATTATGTTAGATGCTATTGCGGTTGCAAATTTGAAAATTGAATTCTAATCAAGTTTCCTTGTACCGCTAGGCTAAGTAACTTATCGAGCGCTTTTAATAACTGGAATGGTCGTATCGCAACAAAACGAACCATATGTAACAATAACTGAAAATACGAGGTATTTTAATTACGCTGTTAACATCTTGTTGATCGATTACCGCTGTCGATATATCCCTAATTGTAAGTAAATAATATACAGTATAAAGTTCGAAATATTTATTTAGTTTTCTGACTAATGTAAGCAAGATTCCTGTAGTTTTTTTGCCACTTACATCCGTCATTTACCGGCCCGTTGACTTGGTTTTGGGGCGTTTGCATGGGTGGTGGCGGTGGTTGCATATTAGGCATCATCATGGAGCCACTGTTTGGTACAGGCGGTGCAAAGTCGGGACCATACCATTTTGTCATTCCTGCTCTGTTGGTGTTTCGCAGTCCCGGTAGCGAAGGAAAATCATTGTACGTCAGACTATTGGAAGAGTCGGCACCCACATTACTCCTTCCGGTTAGCGAAATAGGATCGCCGTACTGTCCGGTGCTGGCACCCGGGAGGGCCGGTATGCCGATGTAGTTAGCCAATCCTCTGGAAAATTTGTCATCCAAATCCGGAACTCCAATGGGAATGTCCATACGACCTTGTAACTGAGCCGTAGCCCATCGTGTCAGAAGGAGCAGAAACACAATACTGATCATGGTGAAATACTCGTGCATTCGAATGCGAAAGGTCGCTTCGGTTGTACCGCGCGCAGTTAACGTGAGCTACAACAAATTTTCTTCGTGCGTAGATGTTTTTAAACTTGTACCGGTGGCTTCGTTTGGGTGGCCAGGGTGAAGTTTGGCCGCTGTGATTATCCAAGCATTTCGTTGTGTACGTCGAAGTAATAACGCACATAGCGTTTATGAACTGGTGTTATTTCCGCTTTACCAACTAGAGCATTCGAGCGAGAAAAAGATCACCCTATCATCGCTACATTGTCTGCGGACATTTCCTCCCACGCAACAATGCCATTTTACGAAAACAGCCTATTAACAGCCGCTAATAACGCGTTGATGTTCAACTCTTCTTCCTAGCGTAAAATTCCGTACATTTTAAAAACTGGCCATCCGTGTCACAGAAATGGTTCGACGCATCAACTTTTGATCAAGACAAACAACCGCTAGGATACAAATTTAGAAAACTTTATCAGGTTCCGCAAACTTCACCCATAAATCTGTACAAAAACGATTATATCCAATTCAGTACCATGAAACGACAGCGCATTTACTGAAAAAAACAACAACCGCATAAATTTTTGCGTCAATCCAGAGTGACAACATCAGCTGAAATACTCTGTGTAGACGAATTTCCGGTCGTCCGACTTCGAAGACGTTTCCCAGCTTCCATCGCATTGGCCTCGTTGGAGATCTGCTCCAGAGGCAAACGGTCTCGATTAGCTCGGTTGCTCGTACTGACAGCAGCAGGTTGACAAACTGAAGTTACCGTGATAGGTGCATTGACACCTTTCATGGGTGTACAAACTAATGACTGGCCATTAACGTTGATCGACATGCCGCCACGCGAGCTATGTAACATGTCTTCAAATTCCTGCGATGTGAGATCTGTATCTGGCAAGTGAAGGACACCAGCGGGAGAAATACAATCATCGTCATCGGACGGAGCCAAATCGTTCGGTTGGATGGGACTAAGCGCCGCTGACTCGCAATCATCCAGGATAACACTCTTACTGGGTGAAATCGTCGGTGTAGTAATTTCTGGGTTGCTGTTTCGTTGTGCGGTCGGTTTATCGTCGGATGAGATTTCAACACAGGAAACATCAGCGGATGTTGAAGCTTGCGATTGCGCGCGACTTCTCTTTCCTTCTACCTTTTTCTCACCCGCAAAGCGTCGTTCGACGATGGTTTCTCTCACAAGCACACACGCATCGTTTTCGTCGATCTTATCTGACGCTTCCGCAACGACTCCGAGGGATTTCTTTATTCGATAGAACGGGTTATTGGTCTTTCCCAGCTCCGGTACATTCCATTCTCCATGAAACGTCGCCGTTCCACAACGGTGCCCAAAACAACGCTGAAGGGCTTTTTCCAGCAATCCTAAATTTGCAAGCGCACCACCCAAATGGAAGCTAACGGTATCACAAAATCCAACGGGATTAATGACATTGGCACAATTCCCGTCGTAATATTCCGACAAGGCTTTGGTAAAAATCATTTGAAGGATAACGCTGTCGTGCTCCGATGAAACGTCCACCACGACAATGTCGTCAAAGGGTATCCAAACAAAAAATCGGCCGGCTGTCCCTTCCAGTTCAAAACACATCGTTTGTGAGCCTAAGCTAAAGCTCAAACACCACTGATCCGGCGCTTCATCGTTGGAAATAAAAGGGTTATAAACAGGAACCGGTGGAAAATCACTTTGGTCGGAAGATGCGTAACAAGGAGTATTCAAGCGGAAGGAGAAAACTTTGCGGTGAATCCCGCGACGCTCATTAGTGAAATTAACCGCCTCGTAGGCAAAGTTGGGAATCGGCGAATCCGTCGGTGAGCAATTGCGGAAAATAGACACGAAATCTAGCAAGAAAAATCAAACCAATTATCAAGATCTCCCGAGAAACATTGATAGGTATCGCGGCGTTCAAATTAACGTAAGCCAAGAGAAACTTATCCCTATCTGAATAACGATGCATAACAACAACAAGAAGCAATATTTTAATTTCCGACTTCTCTACTTATCGAGTTATACCTAAATGTGCATTTTTTTAGGCTTGCAGAAAGCACCGTAAAATGTCTCAGAAGTCGCAAGAAAAAATGAAAAATCTTTTTCAAGTCAACCGTATATTCAAAACCTATACTCGTACTTATCGTAAAATGAACTTAAATGTGACTTATAAATAGTGGCGACACAAAAATTGTGGAAGACAAAACGTACCTTTTAACCACATGCGCAAACCCACTTTGTATCCAATCGCGCGAACAATGGTGACAGATTTCTGGCACAAAAACCCCATCATGACACAAAGTTGTAGTTGCTGGGCATAATCTTCGCATGTCGAGAAAAGTTTATATATTTCCCTCATGATCTCATTATAAAAAGGCCCATTAAACATCGCAGTCAAATGAGCCCACAATCCAACAAGCAGGCGCAAAAGATTTCGCTTGACACTACAATGCACAAACTTGGCCAACTTATGGAGATCCACAACACAAGGCATTATCACGGTAGCGCAGTAGTTACTATCATCCAGGGCAGGCCTAGAAATATTTCGGAATATCCGAAAAATCATCCAGCTGCCCTCGAGAAACGACACCAAAGCTTCAGCGAGAGTGTTATGGCTAGAAATGAGAGACGGATCGGTTCCGATGTTGCTGGCGGTCCTCGGCTGATAATTCTCTTTACAGAGCACAACGCGCCTCAGAATAGCGACTGAAATGTAAAAAATTTTTAATGCAGGTGATCAAATTTCTATAATTTCCTAAAAAGCCGAAGACATCCAAATAACAAAAGAAATTACAGCCACAACACGGACGGATTGAAATAAATAAATATTGCAACAGCGTAAGAGTCGCAATGTAAAAGGTAAATCCGCTACAGCAGTAAGAAACAAAAATATTTTTACCCCTAAAAACTAGCCATAAAACTTCACAAAATTTTTAGTTGTCCAAAGAAACACATTCGCTTACCAATGTCGTCATGTTTGGTTGCCTTCCATTCTGCTTTGATTTGATTAAGCGCTGCGTCTTCCAGGGAGTCTGCTCCGACGCTGAGCAGTTGTTGAACACTATTTAACTGTCCACATCGCATCAAGATGTCATGAGTTAAACCTTGTGTTTCACTGACATTGGCCAAGCATTTTTGAAGGGTGGATTCCTGCTTCGTTAAGCGCTTCTGCTTCTTCTCCTCCTCCGGATCCACAAGGGTAACTTCGCTGATCTGGGATTCCAGTCCATTTAAACTGGAAGTCGCATTACGAGCTGGCTGTATGCGCGTTGGCTGAGCCTGTGCGCGCGCTCGTGACATGATGATTTGAGCCGCAAAATCCAAAACAGAAAATAACAGGTCGTATCAACAAAACCAGCGAAGAAATTTCAGTCAGTTTCGGGCAGAGAAGACTACTGATAAGAGACACCATTAATCGGAGAACATCCCAGTCATATCAAACTATCAGATAATCACCAGTTCATAATCCATCTGTCAATATGAATAAAAATATGTATAATTTTTATGGAGTTCGCGGCTCGCCAAGACAATCCAGAAAAGACTGAAAGAAACGAGGAATTATATAATTTTATCCAGGCACGATTTACCATATTAAGCATATGCCCCTGTATGTTAAACGTTGAAAAAATGCAACATTTACGGTGATTTACCAATGAAAGGTATTTTTCAAGGCAATATTTTCTCGTTAAGTTTAGTAAACATAAAATTCTAAACAAGCGAGCCGCAAAGGTATAAAATTAAATGTAAATTAAGTGAGATAAAAGTATAGTAAATTATTAATTTTTTATTTATATTCATAATTGTCAGGCAAAAGACAACCATGCTGGCTGCAACCACTATCGACTCGCCCATAATTCGTTCGCCCAAACCACAAATCCGTCTTAAGCCCAATGACCCACAAGGCATTGCAAATAATTAAAGAGTGAGTTAGTCCGACAGTCCGACTCAGTGAGACAGTGAGTCGGACTAAAGGTTTTTGTTTTTCGTTTCTCGTTTTTCGTTTTTCTTTTTACTTCAAAAGGTTTTTGTTTTTCGTAATTTCAGTATCGGTAAATTATTAAAAGTTGTTTCGATCAATTGCATACTGTGTCTTGAGAAGACATGCTTTTAGAATTAATTTTAATAGGTAAACAAAAATGGATTCAAAATTTATTGTTGGAATTGGCAGTGGTTCGTGGAGTGATTTACTTGGCGGGCACCCATAGCGGACCAAGCGGAAATGGTTCGGCCACAGCGCCGCCACACACAGAAAAGAGATGATTTTGATTTACTCGTTAATACCTGCTTCCTGCAGTCGGTGAGCGGGAATTTCGCAAAACACAGGCTTGGAGTACTCACAGCTGTACAATTCGAGCAAGGTTTGATTATTGATAATTTGATACTACTGTGTTTTCTGGTTTGCCATTTATTTATTATTGCTTTTATTTGTTTACGATAATTTAATACACGATCGTCTTCCGTTGTTTAGAGTTTTTTTTAGACCATTCAAATTCTGAGATTGCAAAACTCTGCTGTGAAAATATCGATGACGGTCTGTTCTAAATCACCATTGTCATAATTTACCAGTTAGAGTTAGCCCAGTATTGAGGACTCGCTTTGCCAAGAGCGCTTGCTTATTTCGGTTCTGAACTTGTGACGCAGCGGAACCTGGATGCTATTGTCCGCCACGATGTTTGGTTATAATTCTACTGTCAAAGAAGCGAAAAAGCTTGGAGAGCGGCTGCAGCGTGCCATCAATCCAAATGGAAGCAACACAGTGAACAAACCAAAGCCAGTAGCACCAGGGAAGCCTGAAGAAGAAGAGGCTGCAGAGGAGCTGGTTCCAAATGAGGTACATACTACATATTAAACGAAGTTATTTAGTTCTTTAGAATTTAAACTGTTGCACTGTGCTTATATGTGAATTTTGAGAAATTATCAGTCACTTCGTAAACTGTTAAGCTTATGAAATGCATCATTTCTTACTGCAGTTCTTACTTACCTGCACATCAGTACCATTGCTTTTCTCCGCATGCTGACTTTTCGTTCATTTTTCAGACTGTCGAAGATGTTGAACTGAATTTGGCATTTTACGTCAAACATTTGGGAACCGTGGAAAAGGAAGGAGACAAAGAAATTTACAAGAAACACCCAAAATGCTTACGTAAATAACTTTCGCGTAATTCTTTGTAAACATGCAGATCGACCAAATCGCTCAGTAGAACCTGAAGTTTTTTCTGTCATTTTTCGTATAGTGGCCATTAAGAATATGATCCTGCAAATTCGACATACAGAGCTCAGTCCAAAGATGACGGTGCGACGTTATTTGATCAACACAGGCATCGTCTGCACGGATTTATATCCCGTTTTGATGAACAATCCACGAGATGACGGATTATGGAGAGCCACCATCTGGTACAGTGTTGTACATGTTTACTGTTAATTTTTTCTTAATTTATCGGTGCGGGTTGCAAACTAACGCAATAATTCCAGCCGTATGCTACACATACAGTACTATGTAAGTAATTCGATTCAGTAGGAAATAGGCAATTATTCCAATACGAGTACAACTATGCACGCTAAGACGCTTTTGTGGATTAATAAAGATTTCTTACGATTAGTTCTGGTTTTGATTACAGAAAGCTTACAACCTTAATCTCTTAATATCCTCTGTTTTGCATTTTGTCTTTTTATTCTGGTGAAATTGGCAGTAATAATTCATCGAACTGATGACTAGACTTTGCCATAATATGATAAAAAGTATTAAATATTTAACAAGAGCGTATTTAAATGCCATTCCGATCGTTACGATATATCTATATTAGTGGCTGTCGTATCTGTATGTACTATGTACAATAGGTTGTACCGTTGTACAGTACGAGTAAAAACTGGTCCAACTTCGCATGTCAGGTTGATCGACGAATTAACAATGCCGCCCAGTGAAATTTCATTGCGCATTCCGCGAGATATCCTGGAAGATAATATGGATGTCAGGGCTCGTTTGAAAGAAATGGACGATCGCCGGCAGCCCTGTAAAAAGGTTCTGTAGCATTTTGAGTGAGCGTTACGTTCCCGCCTTATATTGTAGTTTTTAGATGTTTACTGATCCGGAGTTTTTCGCGCATTTTCGTGCTCGCCTTACAGAAGTTCTGAAAAAGCCATCTGAAGAGCGAGATAAAATTGATATTGGCTTCTTGCGGCATTCTTTGAACTTTGTCAGTAACATATTGGAAATGCGTGGTGAGGTGTATGGAAAACAAACCGATTCTCCTGCGTCTCTTCATGATAAAGTCTTCAGGTAAGTGGTATGCCAGGGACTGTGATCTATCAAATAAAAAGCGTTGTTCTGTTTTATGGTGTAGCGCCGAAAACTTTGTTGAACGCTGTTTTCGCTGCTGATGGCGTAGTTGAAAATATACTTCTTTGTAGGGCCATAAACAGCTCCGGATTTACCGGCATAATTCTGTACATGGCATGTGCAGAGAAGTATTCCTCTTTTCGTGTCCTTGATATTCTTCATAATTTACTTCGGTTTCATGACCCGGAAGCTTTAATTAAAGTCAAAACCACGGAATCATGCGAAGCTGACGACAGGCACTCGCAGCAGATATATCAGCGTTCTTTGGCAGCAAAAATGCCTGACCCGCTCCGATCTGTTTCCCGGTACGCACGGCATAGCTGAAATGTGTGTAGTTTACTTGAGTCGTGAGCGATACGTCAGTTATACAATTACAGTTTGTTACTGAACTACTGAAATACTCGTACATAATAAGAGAAATCGTTGCAGCTGCGTATTAGAAATTATGAAATTTTATAGACATTCTACATTTGGCGGTACTTTCGTTCTGAAAGGAGCTAAGGCCGTGAATCGAGAGAATGACATGGTTTTGGTGAAGCCACTCACAAATATTTTGGACAACAAATTCGAACTCACTTCGGATAAAACACCTGATTCACGCAGTCGAAAGGTCTTCCGAATCAAAGAGGAGCGGCATTCATATGTTCCGATTATTTCGCCTGAATTACGCAATTTTTGTGTGATGTTTCTGGAGAATGCATATAATTTGTTTATGGTTAATTTAAAGGTAAAAAGCTAAATATTTTGAAATTTTGATTTTATTCCATTTCTCAGTTTTTTTATTTTTTAGAATGAAATACCTCATCTGATGTCAGTGACAGAACCGGAAGAGTACATTTTACGATATTTGTGGGCTGTGAGGTTTTTCATGGCGTTAAATCGGTTCAACGGTGAAAAGAACGGTGAAAAGGTTTGCGTGGACTTCGTCAGGTTAGTTGTTGTACCGTTGTAACTGGCAGTCTAGGTTTCTGTAGCGTTTTTCAAGATTTTAACATATCTGATAACTGCCATCAGTTTATTTTTCTATATTCGGTCATTACGTACTTACGTAATATTGTTTTCTTACGCAGTGAAACGGTTTCCGTTGACACCTTTCGTTTCATCTATGAGAAAATGGAGAATTATCTCGATATGATGCGTCTGAATAAAACGGAAACCGTGAAGTGGAGCGAGAGGTTGGTTAGACCGTTAGAAGTGAATAATTCGAAGATTTTTCAAGTTCGTATTTCCAGTAAAACCCCTGGAAAGGGCTAATGATTTTTGAAAATACGATATCGCTGAATTGCTTCTAGATTTTGGTGGTTTAAATGTTACTAAAATATTTACAGTGTAGGAAATGAAAACATACGAAACGAAATTTCATTTGTGTTACAGTACTTATGTAAACGGTATCTGTTTCTAGTTTGTACTCTGTAAACTTTCTATAGAAGTACAGTTTCCTTTCTATAGAAGTAGATTCCTTTTACGTGTGTCACGGTTTGTGTAGTTCTTTTATATCTGTTTGCTTTTCGCAGCGAGCAGTTTTGGTTTAATATTAGCACCTTGAGGCATTTTTGATTTGTAGGTATGTGTCGTAAAAGTATTGTGTGTAACTAACTATATACGTGTTTATGCAGAGTGCATGCTACACTGAAGTGTTACCAAGAGATGTTGTGGACGGTGTCCGCCATGCTTTCTCATGAAGATGCCACTGTGCGACGCTCTGCCAAACAGCTTGAAAGTAACGTATTCTACAGCGAAGAGCATCGCGATATGTTTTTTAGTTTATTGAAAGAATTCCACGAAGGAAAGTTTTCACGGTAAATATGTTAAAATTTATGTATGATTACTGATTAGACTTACTGTAATTCTTTGACACCAACCGCATAAACGCTTCTCGTGTGCTTCTTTATAGGCAGTATTTGAATGACCTTGTTATCACGGTACATATCTTTGTTAAACTCATCGAGACATGCTTGGCATCGAAAACCCAGTTGTTTGTGCGCGCCAAGCAGCGGAAGCGGAAGGCTAAAAATCCCACTAAATCAAACAAGAAAAGTAAGTAAGCAATCAGTGGTCAGTCTGGTTTTGTGTTATTTTATGAATGGAAGTTCTGGAAAGAAATTTGCGAACGAGCAATAGTAAATGCGATTCTTTTTCAGATCTTCAACCGGCTTTAGATCATGACGGAGAGGAACATGGCAATGATAACAATGAGAATGACGATGAAGTGATGGATGACGAAGAAGACGATACTGAGAATGACCAGTCGAAAGGTCGCGAGCCGCGTGAAGTGGCGTTCCATTTGAATGCTTATGTGAAACGGTACTGAGACTGAATTTTATAATGATACTTCAGGCGTTTTATTTGGATGCCCGTAATTAATTAATTATGATGAATTGAGGAAATACGGTTAAAGCAGTTGGTGAAAAATGCATTTGTTACTCGTATTTTGTTTCGCCATAGTTTTTCTGTGGCGAGTCATCTGGAACCTTTCATGATCCTGCTGAAGTCTTATTCCTCGAACACCTCCCTGGCCAATCATGCTGTACTAAAGATGTTTCATCGTATTGCGTGGGATCTGAAGATGCCGGATCAATTTTTCCAAATGGAGTTATTCCGCATTATTTATGAGATCAATAATGGGAGGCTTTCGGTATCCGATGGTCGGTTTATCGAAGAGTATCGAGAGTTCATGAAGTACATTCTGACCGAATTTTTTGAACAACTTAGACGAAATCACCTTGTTATTCTTGGTACTCTTTTTTCTGCTGGGGCTGTTAAAACTGTTGATTCGGAGCCGGCAGAGACAGCGGTATCTTAGCGCCCAACTCTAAGAGCTCTGCCAGCGGTTGTGCTTTTTTGGTTTCCTGAAGTCCAGAATTATGCATGTACAGCATTAATTTATTTGGCAGTGTTAATTTGTACCGTTATTAAAATGGTTATTTGGTCGAGCAGTGGCTATCTTCGTGTAATCTATTAATTTGTGAGAATTCTTTTATGCGGTTTCTCATTGCTTTAATTTGCCCAATGGTTGGTTTAATTTGTATTTCGAAATCTCACGCACTTGCGCGTACGACTACAAAAATTAACAATAACAGTTAAGTACCATATGTATATCGTCGCGAAATGGCGTAAAAGCGGTCTTTTTTATTTTTTTTTAAACAGAGTTTTTGGACCAAAAACTCTTTAAAAAATAAAAAAGTGTTATAGTGTGCCAAAGTGTAATGTGCGTGAATATTACTGAATAATTGTAGCAGATTTTGTGAATACTTGTAACGTACGGCTAGCATTATTCGTCCATTTGCAGATTTTTTCGGAATGACCAAAAACACTAACACTTGCGTATTCATTATTCAAGCGCGTTGTCTATACGCAGACTGCAAAGTGCAAACTCAGATATTTGCGATTTACGATTTACAGTACGGTGTACTCCAGTTTGTTAAAGTCCTGAAAAATCTTTTGTGAGGATTGCCGATTGCGATCTATCTTAATTGTAGACTCTTTATGTTGAACCTGATAGTTCTAAACTTTTAATTTATTTTAACAGTTAGTCTACATTGTTTGATGGTAACGGTAATTACGGATGCAAGCCTGTGACTTATTTGCTCACTGATTAATATACTTACATCGTAAACCCCATTGGCAAGAATCAGGCATTTTTCGTTTTCTTTTTGACTCTCCACTCTTCGTCAGGGAACCATGCCTCGCATTCTTATCAAAGGTGGTATTTGGCGCAATACCGAGGATGAAATCCTCAAGGCAGCTGTTATGAAATATGGAAAAAATCAGTGGTCCCGTATTGCCTCTTTACTGCACAGAAAAACTGCCAAGCAGTGTAAAGCTCGCTGGTAAGACTCGCAAGAACTTAATATGTTGTTATGATTTGGACTGTGAAAGTTATGATAAATATTGTTGATTGATCTCACATTTGAAATGGTTTTCATGAGTTGATCTCTAAACATAGGTACGAATGGTTGGATCCCAGCATTAAAAAGACGGAATGGAGTCGAGAGGAGGAAGAGAAACTACTGCATTTGGCCAAACTGATGCCCACACAATGGCGAACCATCGCTCCAATTGTCGGCCGAACGGCGGCGCAGTGTTTAGAGCACTACGAGCATCTTCTGTGAGTGAGGAAGGGTTGTTTTCAAAGCATGCAGTAAAATAATTGCGCATATGACGGATATGAATGGCTCGAACATCTAGCATTCTTTCACCGCTCTGGGTTTTGCATTTTCCTTTTTTTAAACTATTTCATATTTTAGATAGTAAATCTATTTTATCAACCTTTGGACGTTTCCTATTCGTATTACATTTGCATTTATAAATTTAAAGCTTATTTTGTCGAGTTTTGAATATGTGCTGATTAGTTATTAGGTAGATGAGTGATAACCCATTTGTTCTAACCGAATGAGATGGCAGAGCACACTTTTATATTATGATTTACCATTAAAAAATTATTAATTTATAGCGATCAAGCGCAAAAGAAAAGTGAAGGTGACGATGATGCGTTGGATCCCCGAAAACTGCGTCCCGGGGAAATCGACCCGAACCCAGAAACCAAACCCGCACGTCCCGATCCGAAGGATATGGACGAGGATGAACTGGAGATGCTGTCGGAAGCCCGTGCGCGGTTGGCCAATACACAGGGCAAAAAAGCCAAGCGGAAAGCCAGGGAAAAGTCGTTGGATGAAGCAAGGTATGACCGTAATTAAGTCTATCAAACATGTTACCTTCACTTCGCTCACCATCAGAATAATTAATCTTATCCATAAACTATCGTTTTCGTTTAGACGCTTAGCGTCGTTACAGAAGCGACGGGAAATGCGTGCGGCGGGTATTCGTGTACGGCTGATTAAAAAGAGTAAACGGATGACCGTGGATTACCACGAAGAAATCCCGTTTGAGAAAAAGACGCCCAAAGGTTTCTATGACACGAAAGAGGAGAACGAATTAATTAACACTAAAGAATTCAAAAGATTGAATCCAAGAGAACTGCAGCCGGAACCGAAATCAATAACCGAAGCGGTAAGTTTTGCACTTGTGCGGATGAAATGCACACAGTATTATTTGATGTACTTACTGGTTTTGTTATTTCAGCGAGAACGCAAGAAAGATGCGGAAAAGATGAAGAAGCGCAAGGAAAATGAAATGCCAGACGCATTTTCTAATCAGCCGGTCGTTAAGCGCGGTAAACTTGTGCTGCCCGAACCACAGATTACGGATAAGGAACTCGATGAGGTGCGTAATGTCACGATAGTACGAGACGAGATTGGTATGAGATGAGATTGGACAGTCTTTTTATTCGGTTATCGTTCTGGTTTTTTTGCAAGTTTTTATGTTAATTGTGCCCTGTAATCGGCCTGATTTCACATTTTCGCGGTGATATTTTTAGGTTGTCAAACTGGGTCGGGCAACGGAGGCGTTCCGGGATGCGTCTAAAGAAGGATCCGAAGCGTCCCAGGCTTTGTTATCGGATTATTCTGCTACTCCCAGCGTTCACAATTTCCGAACACCCCGCACCACAACACAGAAGGATGTGGTGCTGCAGGAAGCCCAAAATATCTTGGCGCTGTCGAATGTGGAAACGCCACTGAAAGGTGGAATGAACACTCCGCTGGTGGAATCCGATTTTACCGGTGCCACTCCACGAAAAAATGTTGTGCAAACACCGAATGTGCTGTTACAAGCTTTGAAAACACCTGGTCATCCAGGCGGTGCTGGAGGTACGACTGAGACGTTTACATGAACATTTACATTACTTTTTATGATGTCTGCAATAGCAACTATTCTTGTGGCGAAAACATGATAACATTACTTTGTGGACTCTAACTGTGACATGGTAATGTTTTCCAGGAATGACCCCAAGATCGAATGCTGGGGTTAGCGAGCCTGGTGCATCAGTCCGCGAATCCGTCCGGGATTCACTTCGAATCAATGTTGATGAGGAGGTGGACGATTCATTAAACCAGGACGTATTGCGTCGAAAACTCCGCGACGGCCTGTCAAGCCTTCCCGCCCCAAAGAATGATTTCGAAATTGTTGTTCCGGAAGCGGATGGCATTGAGGAGGGTGTGGAAGTCAGCGACGAAATGGAGTTGGCTCCGGATGCGGACGATCTGGAAACGCAACGTCAGTTGGCCGAAGATGCTCGCCGGAAACTGGAATGGAGTTTGCGATCGCAGTCGGTCCAGCGCGATCTTCCACGTCCCACCCAGCCATATATGATTAGTTCTCGACTGGATGCTGCTGGAATTGATAATGATTACAAATCGGCAGAGAATCTAATTCATAAAGAAATGTTAACTATGATGCATTACGACGCGCTGAAAAATCCGCAAGGGAAACTGGCGGATGTGAAAAGTAGTTCCTGTGCGTTCTTAAAGGTGAATCCATATGAGTCTTTTACAGCCGATGAACTGACACATGCCAGAAATTTAATTGCTGAGGCCGAAAGGGATCTGGCTGTGGATGCGGAAACGTTTAATTCCGTTTGGGAAGATATCAATAAGAAGGTGGCGTATATCGGAGAGAAGGATCATGTTCACCGCTTCGGCACGCTGGACGAGGCATCTAAAAAAGATGTGTGTGACTTTTTGGAAAAACGGATTGATGGATATTCGAAAGCGAATGAAAGGCTGAATGGAAGGCTGGAAAAAATGGATAAAAATTTGGGCATTATGACTGCCGGATACAGACAACGCGTTGCAGGGTTGTCGAAACGGCTAGAAGAATCTGAAGCGACTCTAGATCAAGCAAATTTGGATGTGACTTCGTTTGACTTGCTGAAGGCCAGAGAGGATGTTGCTATTGCGAGAAGATTGACGGTACGTTTTGTTTGATGATGCACTTTTATGTTAATTAATTACAGGAATTATTTAAAAAATTGCAGATGATCGAAGAGGATGTTAACAAACAGGCAGAACGAGAAAAGGCGTTACAACAACGCTTTATGGAACTTCGTCGCCAGCTGGAGAATTTCCAAACCGCTGACGATGATGAAGCTTGAAAGCGCGCGGAATTCAGTGCATTTCTGCAAAACCTAAATACATTTTATGTTCAGTGGTCACTTGATTTTGATTGGTAGTTTCGTTATTATTCCTGGTATAATTTATATTGCACTGGGCGGAGCGCTTTGAGTGGACTTAGTCGTACCGATATTATAAACGCGTACCGTGGATGTAGAGCCGAAACGCGTGAACACATAATAATGTTATTGCAAACGCGTGAGTCAACGAAATACGATATATCTGGCAGCAGCTGTTGAAAAATAAGTAATAGTACTGTAATGGTTACTCGTTAGTAAGTATTATACTAAATTATCGAAAATATTGTAAACACCATACATATGCTGTTCTCTACAAAAATATGAACTACGCCTAGCCGTGCAGCTCCATATTAAAACAGATTCTATGCGGTACTTGGGAAGTTAATGCAGTACTGTCTGCGATAATACAGATTGCCGATTTACTGCTCTTGTATGGAGGTGGTTCATTAACATTCAGAAAGCGAAAAATCCAACATTTAAAAAAGTTGTGAAGAGGGAACACACGGCGAAAAACTAAATTAAAACAGTGGAGAGATACAGTTTGACAACAAACAACAGAATCTAAGCCTTCACTGTTGGATGAAGATCACCCAACAACTTGACGCCGTCTTTGTCAATCCTGTGCACTTTGAACTTCGGGATATTAAGGATGAAGCGCTTATACAGCTGAAAAATTACAACGTAAAATTAGATCGCTATGATCACATATTACTGATATTAGTAATCATATTTAAAAAGCCGTACCTCATTGATGCAATATTGTAGCAACTGAACACCTTCCGCTTCGTTCATATCTGGTCGATAGTGTTTATCCAACAATCCAAACGAAAATGACGCAGCATACCCATGTACGGCGAATGGCATTTTGGCCAAAGTGCCCATATAGTCGATGAAGAAAAGCGATGGTCCTTCGATGTGATCGTGTCCGGCCAAGAGCATGTTCACTTGATAAGGAGTCTAAAAACGTTGGAAGCGTAATGACCATTTCGAGATATCATAAATTAACAACAGTAAGCGACAATTTTATCAGATTAAAAATACGTAGACATTATGGCGCAACAGAAACTCACCCGGCTCCGTAGAAATTCCGCCAACTGATTGCGCACAAAATATGCCGCTGCCGATGGTGCGAGATCATAGCCATTGCGTATGCGGTACAACTTCAAATTCTTTTCGATATATTCACCAAATTGCTCCGTGTCTCCGGATTCTCCATTGGTCAGCAGTAACAACTTCTCACCGAGACGGAATGTCTTGTCCGTATCTAAAAAATGAATCAGTAATGAAATCAAATTTTAAAGGCAGTAATAATTCGAAAATGACTATAGGAAAAGTACACAGTCATGTTCTTTTTAACATACTAAAGTATGCTGGAGCAACATCCTTAGCAACCCCGAAAGCCTTCATTCTTTTTCGAACAAATTAAAAATGGCTCTGGCTTATTACAAAATTCTCAACAGCGGTGACGAATTTGTTCGCAAACTGCTCGAAACACACCAGCGTCTGCTTCCGTACATAAGAAAAGAGCGCGAAGCGGCAGTGAAGATTCAGGCGACTTGGAAACGCTACAAAACCCGTCGCATCATTGCCGCTTGGCAGGGAGCTGCTCTGACCATTCAAACAAATTGGAGAATTTTCCTGGCTAAGCGCAAAGTATCCGAAATGCGATTAGAACAGCAAATGAGAAATCTGGCTGCATTTCTCGACCGTACCGCAACTATCATACAGTCTGCATGGCGCGGATATTACGCCAGGAAAACCAGCCTGGATTATTACAAACGGAAAAAGAAACTGCAAGAAATTCAGCGTATCAATGATTCCATGCGGGAACAGGTGCAAGCCAACTATGAAAGGCAAGCATACGAACATGCTATAAAAGTTAAAGAAGAAACCGACCAGAAAGTCCAGCGCAAACTCGTGCAAACACACTGTTTATTAAGTACCAAACAAGTTCCTGGAGTCTACGCAAACAACAAAACCATGGAACACGCCATCGTGGAGCAGACTCGAAAAATACTGCGCACTGAGAAAAGAAGCTGCGCATCGAAAATGGCAAAACAAGAAGAAACTCGTCGTGAAATCCAGCGGAGAATGTAAGGAACACGGTTCATTAGGTCATTTAAGTCATAAGTGCCAAAATATGTGGGCACTCTTTGGAGTAACTCACCTTGGTGAAGAGCAATCACGCTGAACGCTGTCACGGTGTCCGCGGCCACAAGGACGAAATCATTAAACTGTACTCCAAACAGACATTCCGCCATTTTTTTGTTTTGGCAAAAGAATCTTATCAAAACAAATGTATTTTTGATGGATGAGAAATTCAACCCAAACGAGACCAGTCTTTTCATTGATCCATGATGGTGCAGTTCTGTTGACAACGGAGCATACGAGAATAAACCTCACAACAGGGAACTAAGCGATGGAGACTGTTTCCGGTTGCCGACAGAAGAATCGTCAAAATCTTGATTTCTGAAGGTTGCATATGGACCAAGATATCACATATAATTTCAGATTTTCAAGTGTTTATCTGAAAAATTTTTCGAATAATTGTGAACTGTGCTTTGTTATTTCCTAGCTTAAGGCTTTCGCGGATAACCATTCAGCCACCGGAAGTGATCATGTTGGCTGAAATTTTTCGCGCTAATTCGATTTGAATCCCTGTACTAAATATGCTGACTTGTTTTTGGTCATTTGGATTGTGAGTTGATGTTTTATGTGGTACGCATGAGCATGGAAATCGCTTTTATTTCCTGCGATTGTAAAGATTTTTGTGAATCTTGTCAACAGAAAAGTTCCCTTTATTTCACCTTTTTTCGGGATTTTAGTACCTTCGTAGATTTTTAAAGATATTTGGTTTATCTAGTGCATAGATATCGTTTCTTTAATTACGTAAATTGGATCGTAGTTTGCTGTGATTTAGCTGTCGGATCAGAAAATGTCACAGAAGTACAACATTGATTCCGCTTTACAGCGCGATCTGAGTATTTCGAAAGGCCGAGTCTCGGTGTCCTCAAACCATTCCTCCCAGCCAAAGCAACATACTTCGTATGTACCATGAATGACTACGGCTTCCTTCTGGTTAAAAGTTTCGTTGCAGGTCGCCGAGCGTTTCGGGTACAGCAGTTATTGGACTGGCTTTCCAAGGTGGTGTAGTTCTCGCTGCGGATTCCGTGGCATCTTACGGTAGTCTCTGCAAATTGCGGACAGTCCCGCGCTTACTGAAGGTCAACAATAATACGGTCGTTGCTGTGACTGGCGATTATGCAGATTATCAGTTCATCGAGCAACATATCGCCAAAAAGTCGTAAGTTAGAGCGTGTTAAAATAATTATTAATTAAGCGTCGATGTCATGGTTAATTTTTTGAATTATTTTACGTGTTGAGTTGCTTCGGTACATAATGATAACTGGGGCTGTCAAAAACACAAAAACTTTTAAAATGATGTATCTTTCAGTATTGCTGATTTCTGTTCGGACGACGGGTACGAGTGGTCTCCCAAATCTCTACACAGCTGGTTGACTCGTGTTTTATACAACAGGTAATTTTCTCTTCGGATTAACAGTTGATTTGGATATTTTGTTTCTCAAGTAATGCGTGCGACATTTCATGACAGTTGCTTTATGTTTGAGTTTTGAAACGAAACCATTGTCTGCGTAAATATTGCTAGATAGGATTTATTTCTGGAAAGTGAACGTTGTATTTAATACTTTTTATCAATCCTTGTAAGTTCATAGTTTGGCACATTTTAGTCGCTCGAAACTGGACCCGATGTGGAACAGTTATGTCGTCGGAGGTTTGGAGGAAGGAGAAAGGTAAAAATTGATTTTCGCGCTCTGTAGCTTCCGAGTGCGTAACTGCTTTTTTTAAATTTTTAGTTATGTTGGTGGATTGACAATGCTGGGAATCAGCTATAACGCCCCTTACATTGCTACGGGATTTGGACGATTTATCGCTCAGGTTTGAATAAAATAGCTGGAGAATATTCATTGTTGTAGTATAAAATTATAAGCTATTATGATTACAAACTACCCTGTTATGTTTTTAGCCCTTTCTGGCTGATCAACTGGAAAAAAATCCCGCATTGGATGAGAAAACTGCTCGAGAAGTGGCTGTACATGCTCTCAGATTGTTATATTATCGTAATCGAGAATCCAGCAATAAGGTAACATCATTAATAGTGTGCCACAGTATTCATTATACCGTGCATATCTACTGTTAAGAGCTTGATTTTGTTTCGTATGGCATCTACTGAACGAAACGTATTGAATCGATACTGTAAAGATAATTTTTTTTCAACAAAACTGAGTTTTTATTTGATGTGAGTCGTCAGTTTTAGCTTTACAGGCGTCCTTCTGTAGTATTCTGTACCATATGTACATCTTCTTACGTTTTCTTGCAGTACCAGCTGGCAGTTGTCACTAAGGATGGGGCTGTCGTTGACCCAGTAAAAGAATTTGAAGGCCAATGGAACACGGCCTTGATGATTCGCGGCTATGAATAGTCAGCATTCTCTTTACTTTTTTGTTAAAATATCTAGCTAACCATAAGCTGTGCGTACGAGCTTCTGTTTAGGAAAAGGCATCTGAGTAAGTCTTCAATATTGTACTTGCGATGGCATTCATTTCTGGGATATGTGTTTACGATATTTTTTGGCGATCAATAAAGGTTCCATAACGGCTACCTAAAATAGTTCAGCACCTACAAAATCAGCGTCGATCTCAACAGAATACAAGGTGCCGTGCTTTAATGACAGTGTGCACTATGCATTACTCATTGAAATTTACATGAAGTTTAAAGTAATAACTCCGCCTAATCAAAACAGAAGAAAGCAAATAAAGAACATTTGAAAGCAATACCACCAAGTTCGTACTTAACACTGTCCGCTTCAAACTAAAACCCGTCCGAACGCAAAATAATGTGCCAGAATTACTGTGCCGCCTTAATGAGACAATTCGCCCACGCTGTTACCACTTCGTATTCCATCGCTATCGTCACTGCGTCCGCGACCGAAGAAAGACATCGACCCCGAAGGTCCATCGCTACTATCATCGCCGCGGTTTCGACCAAATAAATTGCCCGGTCGAAATCGCTGTCCCATACTGGGTCGGGGTTTTGGCCCTTTGCTCATTCCACGCATAGAAAATCCCGGTTGGGGCTGTCCGAAGCGATGACCACCGCGAGCAGCAGATGGTCCTTTCTTTTCCACGATGACAATATTTTTGCGAATAAACTCGATTAACAACTCCACACTCTGCGTATAGTTGCCAACGGAAGCGGTCATCAAAGCTTGCAGCTTCATCTGAAACAAAAACGTCACCAATAAACTGCCGCACAAAACCTGATTGTGAGACCGGCTGCACTTAGCCGAGATGGACAAAAAAAGAAAGCAAAAGAAACAAAGCCTACCAACAAAGTGCAGATATTACACAACATTATAAATGGCATACAACAGAAAATTATAGTGCTTCGTTCAGAAGTACGAAAAGTACAAAAAACTGACAAAAAAATAGAGTAGTTCGAATTTTCAGCTACGATAACGGATAAACCAACCACTTACCACATTGTACTTCTCCTGTTGCTCTTCCGAATCAAGGCTCTGTAGCATCTCTACAATGCGCTTCAGTTCCACGAGAATATCGTTGTCCGGTGGCAACTGTTTCTGCTCCACGGTGACCATGTACTGACATAACACAGACAGACGATCTTGGAGCATGTGCACAGCGCTGGACATGGAACGCATGCTGATCTGGTACTCGGTCTCGGCGCCGGCGGATCCACTACCCGAATCTGCATCCGTCTTAGTGGCCACATGGTGCACACCAATCTGCTCGGCTTGCTCGAAGACGATGTTGTAGGCAATGGGGTTGAATTTCGTCACGGGCTGCATATCAGCAAAAAAAATGGGTTTGAGACTCCATCTAACGTGATGCGCAAAAGACAACTTACTGAGCCTCCAGTGAATTCCACCACCGATTCGAACAGATCAACGGGGAAGGAATCTGCCTTATTTGCATGGGCTTTAAGGAAAAACAAATTCTGGCACACTTCCCATAACTGCAAAATGCAAATTTCAAGCAACACAACATCGGTTAGTAAAGAAGTATGTATGATAGTTGAATAGCGGACGTATAGTTGATTCATATCGGAAAATCCGAGTTTTTGCCGCACTTCGAGCCTTTAGCCACCGAATCACTCATTTCAGAAAAAACGAATTAATGATATAGTTTTTTTGAAACAATTCTGTTATGCCAACGCTGACTGCCAATATCCACTTACTTGTACTATGTACTACCGTACCTGATTTTGGAGATCAACATCCTCGACGGTCAAATAATCATCTGCAACCGTGTACCATCCAATGTAATCCAGTCCTGGAAGGATCTGTTTGACTGAAAATGGGAAAATTTTATCAAAGCCTATTCGAGGAAAGCCTAAAGCAGGCTGTGCCAAAACGGCCAACTCAGAGTAATTCATAATGTTGGTACTGTATTTAGTCACTTAGTCTTAGTGTATTTCGAAAAATGTCAAACTCACACTGTTCTTCCTTCTGAAACCAATACTCCTTATCCAGGATGTAGCGACCATTCTCCCGATTGACGCGAATTTCAAAAGCAAAACATATTTCCACTTTTGGCCCATCCTGACGACCCAGCAAAGCTCCAAAAACTGAAAAGAAAGCAGGTTGCAATGATTTGTAAGAGGAACCCAAACTGCAATAGAGTGACTAAGTAGAGTCAGTAGACCATTAGATTTCTCGGAGAAGCGTACTCTGGAATTTGTTCCCATGCTGTGCGACGTTACGATGATGATGATCTGCAATGTGGAGCAGAACGACAGGATGGAGATCAACAACCGAATTTGCTTTCGCCGTGGAACTGGTTAAAAACGGACTGGATTGTTCTGCTCGGCCAAGACGCACATTCTCTGCACTGCTAGATGATAACGTCTCCATGACCGCAGCAAGCCTATTTGGAGTGAGTACCAACCCAAAGTCGTTCTACAAAATCATGTGGCAAGGGCAATAGTTTGTTGAATTCCAAGTGATGGTAAAGGCACTTGTACAAATATAACTAACGAACTACAAGTAAAGACAAGAACAACCCAAAGCGCCCAAAAATTCTGATTCAATTCCGAGGACAAGTTTTCAAAATGAGCGCTGACGGAGGACAGGTGAACCAGCTAGTTGTTTCGGCTCAAACTGTCCACCATGAGCGACTGACGACTTGCTACGTCTGTGTTCCCGTTCCAGCCCACTTCCAGGCTTCCCTTCCATTATAGTTCCATGACTTTCCCTTCACATTCACTACGATCTGTCAACTGGTTTACATTGGAAAAGCTGCAACACTTGTCAGTTGTCCGCAAGGATGCTCACCGGAAGCTGACTAACATTAACAATAACATTTATTCATTTAACGACCAACTGGGATGCACGATCTCCTCGATGCAAGTCTAGCTACGTAGCGCAGGTCATCGCAAGCGTTTATTCGCAAGGACACTCAACAAGGTGTTACACAGCAAGACGTTTACAGCTGGCGAAGTAAAAATGTGCAAGAATCAAGAGGAAGTCTGGAAGACTCTTATTGTTAGCAAAACTATTTCTTCAGGTTGTTCAGAGTTCTGGCCATAGGGATGCGGTCGATAAAAATGAACAGAGCTCACCGGTCAGAAGTTAGAGGTGTACTAGTAATTATTTTACGACATAGTGCTCTAGTTTACCTGCTATTTGAGCTTCCGTATCATCAACAACGATGTATAAAAAGAGAAGTAGGCTAAAACTCTCGTACCGAACACTTCCTGAAAATAAGCACCAAAACGAGCAAGAGTTATTATACAAAACGTGAAACTATACATACGGTACTCGAGAATCCAACGTAAATTTGTCACCCATTTTTATAAACCTTCTTCACAAAAGACAAAAAAATGGAAACATTCTTTTAATAAAAACATAGCGCTGCGCATTGGTACTAAAAAATCCTGAATCGCCAGCCGACTCGTTGAATTATTCTGCGGTTATTTCAAGAAGTGTTGCACGAATTACATGAAAACGCTAACAGTTTATCTCAACTCCGAAAACAGCAAACAAAACGGAATTCTGGCCAACCGTCAACAAAACACCAAGTCTACATCACACAGGCATGTTACACTTTCAAAAGGTAGTTACAACTGTTAAAATCACCAGAAAACGAGAAAGCCGCGAATGACGGACACAGAAGAATGTACCAGGCGGACAATGCGATGTACATCTTGTAGTTTTACTGCGGTTCACACCAGACAATGGATCCTTCCGTTCTGTTTATTTCTCGGCAGCTGTATTCGGCTTCCAGGCGATAACACATTCTTCACCGCAAGCTCTCAAAACGGTCAGCTGCAAACATAACGAAATCATTAACCAGATAAATAATAGCTACCTATACATAACCTGAAGAGATACAATATTATTTCTACTAAAAATATTTAAGTGTATAAATGCACAATTAAGGTAAGTACACGTACACACTTCTAAATGATTCGAGTATTTACTATCATCAAGCTTTCAGAATCGTAATCACCTCGATATCGATGACAACAGAACCTCAAAAAGTCACCTCAACGGTGGTCAGAAGTATTGTACAAGAGTGAGTAAAGTAAACCTATTCGTCCTAATTATTAGCAGTTAATTATGAGAAGCAGCTTCCCGAGAAATCCGAACAATGTGCAGCAAACAAGCACACGACTACAAGATAAGCAATTAAAACGGTGAATCATGAAGTGACAGCAGTCGAAATGATAAAAAATTGGTCAGAACTGTAAAGCTGGAGACAATTCTGAATCGTTGATTACAACCGATTTATAGTCATAACTGATTATTGTTATGACGTTATACAAGAGTTGTTCCTCACATAATCCTAATGACTGATTAACCGTCAACTTGAGGTTAAGTGAAATGTGAAATATACAGTCAGAGTCTAAATGCTATAAAAAGTCGAATTTTAACGAATTTCAAGACAAAAAACACTTAAAAGTTTTAAGTTTTTTTGTCTTGAAATTCGTTAAAATTCGACTTTTTATAGCATTTAGACTTTGATTGTATATTTCACATTTCACTTAACCTCAAGTTAACGGTTAAAACGGTTAAAGTCGCTTAATATTAAATAGATTTAACGTGATCTAACTTATGAAAACAGAAAATGTACATCAGTCAGTATTAGTAATCCTTCCACTCAAAAGAATCAATGATCAATGTTTTCAAAATCCAGGATGAAACTGAAATACGTACTTAAAATTAATAATCGAGCCAAACTTTCATAATTTTAACCAGAACTGCATTTAAAGATTTTGGCGTGGTGGTACTCAAGGTCGTGCATTATCAGGGACCAGCGCATCAAATTTACTTCGAATAACTTTTATCAAATGCGCATACGGATATCTTAACTCTTAAGCATATATCTCTCCGCTAAAACACACCAGCGCTAAATACACAGTATATCTTACCAACAATTCACGGCCCCCTTCATACTCTTCGCGGATTTTTTGCCCCAATTCCGCCTCTGGAAGCTTCAAATCCTCACGCAAATCTCCACCATCGTTCATCAAGGACAAAAATCCATCATCACCAATATTGACCAACTGAAATATTACTGGTTCCACAAATCGCATTGCAAAACGCTAAAAAATATACTGGTTGCTTCGATCGCTAACCTGCAAGTCTTCACGCTTGACGTTTGGCACATCCATGTTATGAGTTGAAGGACATAAGTCATCGTACTTCCTTCCGGTGAAAATGTCCAAACCAACCAAATGCACCTGGACGAGATGGCGAGAAGCATGATTAAGCGGCGCAGTGTTCAACAAACCACCGAATATTCTCACCTTAGCGTGACCATGTTTTCCAGTCTTGGAAGTCGACATTTCCACGATCTTGCAAGGACGGCCCTTCAACATAACGAAGCCGTTCTTGCGCAAAGATGAGCACTGCTGCGGATAGGTAGCCGAGGCACCAGCATCACCGGATTCGAAATGCTCCTCAACATCATGTTCCTCAGCCATCTTCCTTGAGTACGTATACGCAGACAATGACAACAACTTCCCAGTATAAGGTGACAGAAATAGTATGGCGACCCTCCGCGAACCAGAAATAAATGGTCCGAAATTAACTATGAGTTGAAGCTGAGCGCTTATAAGCGGCTGCATCGGCATGCGAATGGATTGCGTTGCATGTCATTCTAAATCGTGAATTGAACGGAATCACCAAATCTCCAACCAATCAAAATCTGTAAAGTTTGATACGCGCTTATCATATTTGGGCGTAATTTGAAAGTGCGCTTGTATTGGCCTTTCTTGGTTAGGTGGGTGGTCTTGGGGGAAAACGAACAAAAATTTGGTTTTACGAAGTTGCGTTGTTTTTTTCCGCGTTCCAGTTTGTGGGGTAAAGTGGCACGTACAGTATTTTGAGACTTTCGAGCAGTGAGCACTTCGATTGTAATCAGCCAACATCGCTCTGCTTTTGCTCATAATGTTTTACCATATTACGTTAGATCACGAAGTGATCCTCCATCCACGTTATTTCGGACCGCAGCTACTGGACAGTGTTAAAGCTAAGCTTTTCTCTGAAGTGGAAGGAACCTGTTCGGGCAAGTATGGGTTCGTCATCGCTGTCACCACGGTGGACGAAATCGGTGCCGGATTTATTCAGCCTGGTCAAGGCTTCGTCGTCTATCCTGTCAAATACACCGCCATTGTATTCCGGCCTTTCAAGGGAGAGGTGTGCGATGCTGTGGTGACACAGGTGAACAAAGTGGGCATTTTCTGCGAAATGGGACCATTGTCATGCTTCATCTCGCGCCACTCCATTCCGCAAGATATGGACTTCGATCCTGCCGCTACACCTCCGTGCTACCGATCCAAGGATGAGGAAGGGGTTGTGATTCAGCAGGATGATGAAATACGGGTGAAGATAGTCGGAACTCGAGTGGATGCTAAAGACATCTTCGCCATTGGAACGCTGATGGATGATTACTTAGGTCTTGTGAGTTAGTCTGTTAGATGAATTGTTGCTGTTGAATTGTTAGTCATCGCGTCTTATTTTTGCTGTATTAAAAGGTGCTGGAGCTCTGTTGTGCACGGTTTCATTAGCGGATCTCGTTGTTTTTGAATACCTGTGTAACCTGTCTGTTGCGGTTAGATTTTATTGGACTGTCAGAATTAATTAGTAAGTACTTGCCAATATTACGACGGCACTGTAATAAGTAATCCGGAAAGTAACAGTAAAACTAGTACTGTACTTACTACTTAAACTAAAACTATTGGTATTTCGTAGAACTTCATCAGGCACTTTTACAAGTTTGAACTTACTTTTCCATCTGGTCCTGTAATTATGAAAAGCAAATGACGAGAGTTTATTGCCGGCTATCGGCATCTTTGATATACTACAATTAGAATTTTCGAAACAATCTCTATCAAAAGTGGGTTCGAATTAATTTTGAGTATTTATTTTCTTTCGTGTGTACGAGCACTCATAATTATAGATATTTCGCTAGTTTTAGACCAAGTTGACTCGACAATACAGTAACTTTAGAAATGGTTCTTCCCCGTGTTATTAATGTTAACTGAAAAAGGATTTTGATTTTCAATTACCGTACTATACAATATCTTAGCAAACGTGCCATTTGTAAACATAGTACTGGAAGTACTGATTTTGAATGAAGTGAAATTATAGATATAGATATAAGAAAACAAATATTTCCATACCAGCATGGTTGAGCTGATGCTTTTAGCGAGATAATGTATTTTAATACAGCTAGTGGCCTAATAACCGCAATCTGTCGTATTACAAGAAAAAGCTGGCTGGTCGGCAGTGACCGGCAGTCCAGGATCACCGGCAGCGATGCTGACCGGAAGCGTTTACACGTGCGAGTACATCGCTGGGATGCAGGATCATTCCAGTGCAGCAATGCATAGTAGCATAACATCGTCGAATTAATTAGCAAGTGCGCACAAAACAAGGGGTTAGCAGCTTCATGTCGCCAGCAAGAGAATCAGTTTTGCATACGAAGCAAGATGGGTAAGAACAAGTTGCAATTGTTTGCTGAAGCAGACCCAAAGCAATACTCGTTGCAAAATGCCGTTGAAAAATTGCAAAAAAACTCAGTGCAATTACTCGTTGCAAATCATACTCATTGGTAAAAATTAGAGTACAGAAATTATGATTTTGATGTTCATTGCAACGACCAATGAATGGTAAAAAACATTTTTACTGGCGGTATAATTAAACTGCAATTGGAATACCGATATAAATGTTTTGAAAAACAAAACCAAATATGTTTCTACTTTCGGTTTGCACCAGGCGATCCTGTGCCCGTAATACAGATATTCATTTAATATTTCCACACTCATGGTCGGTGACTCGTGTAGAAAGTTGGGAACACAAACCCTCACAGTTTTGGACACATTCAATAAATCTGCACCGCGCAAGACGCAGTCCGAATATTTAAGTAAATTTATATTATAGAGTAATTATGAAACTGTTATGATTTATCGTAAACATCCGTACTTTTATAAAATACCTGCGTACCAGTATTGTACAGCATCACATTACGCATTCGTCAATGTCTTACATATAGCTTACAGGTGCCGCAATTACTTGTACTATAGAAGCTTTATCTGTATCCGTTTATGATCAGTAAGACTTAGATAAAACAAAACCAAAAATTCTAACAAAAACCATTAGAAGGCTACCATTTCTGCCAGATAACAATAACAATTTTTGGTAAGAATGTCATGACTTTAACTTATAACCTATAGTCAGAAGTCCCTTTTCCGCATCATCACTTATTCATCAGCCGCAGCTGCGTTTCGTTAAACAAAGAACCACAGGATCTGTAAAAAGAAAAAAGCTCTATTAGGAAAACTTAGCTACCCAGATGCGGGACTTGTGCTAATTAAAAAGGAATGCTATTATCACGGAAATTTCCAACTATTGTACATTTCGGCTTGAGCGAATCGAATCATCGGCTGCCTGGTGGCATGACTTGTTCAAGTTCTGTCTTAATGTCGCAAATTTTACTCCAGCATATAAACTCAAGCGGCGCAGCAGTTCATTCCGATCCTGTTGGTATTTGGTGTCGGTTGCTCTTCTACGCATTTCATACTCCAGTTGACACATCGTTCGGCGCAACTCAGGATTGTTGCGGAATAGAATCTTTCGTCCATGGCGTGCTCGTCCTTTTCGCTTAACTTCCTCCTTCCGGCTACGCACACAATTGAGAAAATCCTCGACCGCCGTTCTAAGTGGTCCCTGGCAAAACATCATCAATCCGTTATATGAAAATCGGGATGTTTCTTGTTCGGGAGACGAAGCACCAGAATTCCGCGACAAATTCGGCGCAACAACTAAGTTTCCATTTAGCAACCCATGCACCGCCTTAATTTTGCGTTTCTTCTTTTTGACTATTCCTTTTCCCTTCTTTCCGTTCAATGGCAAGTTCAGTTCCATACCCACATTAGAAACGTTCGATGGTCCAGCAGGCACTACCGCATTTTCCAGAGCTGGAGCACTGTTTTCTGAAAATGTGCTAGCACTTCGTGATGCAGGGTTATCGCCGAAGCCAGCTGGGACAGAATTATTCATATGCATGGGTAACCTAAAACATCGGAAACGATTGAATTAAGTACTCATACCACAAGCCCGATTTTGAGTACATACTTATCAAATAAGTGTACAAGTCAAAGCAAAAACAAATGCACAATCCATAAGAAAAATACAGCATAAGCAGTCTTTTACTACATTCTTATAGAAAAGGTAACAGTCACTTACAACCAACTAAACAAATAACCGTTTATTATGCTTGCTTCGCTTAACATAAATTCGGAAACGCAATTAAATTTAATGAAATGCGACATACAGATATAACGTTTATTGATTATAACCTGGGGGTTACAAATGTTTTTTTAAAAAAACTGCAAGAACAAAGCCATTAATAATTAATTTAGAATTAAAAACCCCGTGTCAACACTGGGCGATAAGTATTCCGACCGCACTCCTTAGAAATAGTTCTTCAAATTTCTAGTACTTAAGTACGGTAACGTACCCCTCCATCCACGAAATATGCTGCCGAGTGCGACAAACTTCATCCATCGGCTCACGTTTGACTTCAGTGTTGAAGGCATTAGTGCCCACAAACCCGAACGGATACGACAACTGCTCTGGAATACGACAAGTCTCATCCATCGGCTCATGTTTGACTTCGTGTTTTGCACCGTTAGTGTCCAGAAGCCCGAACGGATGCAATACCTGCTCCGGAGCATAACCAGCTCTGTCCTTCGGTTCAGGACCGGCTTCGGTCTTGACGTCGGCAGTGTCCACCAGCCCATACGGATCGCTGATTTTCAACGAATCCGTGGTGAAAACACCGAGCAAATCCAAAATCTTGATCAGATCTAACATATTGCGGATGGGATTCTCAAAGGGAATGCTCTGCAGGACATCCGAAAACACGGCCTCTCGACCAAGGAACACGTACGCAATGAGATGTGCTCCAGTGTGAATAGTATCAGCGGGCGCGCGCTGGATCCTGACACTGCGGGCCACTTGAGGTCCTTGTGGACCAGAAAAGTCCAGCTGGTAGAACAGAATGATACCTTCTCCCCGATCAACGTCCTTCTTCCATACGGGGCCTTCGGCATCGGGAGAGGACTCCTTAACGAATTCGGCCATTTTGTAGAACAGATGAAGTGGCGAGAGAGCTTTCGCGGTTTTTGTACCGGCAGGTTTTGCCCGTTTCTGGCGTTTCGGAGGTTTACTGGCCATTGGGGATGGTTTAACCGAGTGTGGCAAAGAATCCATATTTGTAGCCCGAATAGTCCAAAGGTGCCAATGTTACGGTATGCCGTACGTTACAGTGTCAACTTGCATGGTTGATGATAGCAAAATATATCCGAGCAACGACGATCGACACCAGGTGCAACACAAACGCAACGACGAATCCCACCTAAATGCACGACAATTGTTGTTGCTAGAAACAGAGACTAGGAAGCTGAACCTAAAAATGATGCTCCTGTTGTATACAGCAGACTGAGCAGACATAAATTTCAAGGTTTACAGCTGAGTATTATGCGATCACTACGGCAGCACTAACAAAAATGTAAATCAACTTCCTGGTATTACATAAAGAGAAAACAAGTGCGAGATCAAGAACCACAAAGGACCTAAGGTAATCCGTGAAAACAGTCTGCAAGAGATCCGCATCTCTGCAAGACTGTTTTCGTTATCATGCTGTTATTGCCTCAGTACTCACCGTTTGGTAGTGCAGAACTGAGTTATTCGAAACAAATCTTTGCAAGAAAACAAAATATCTAAATCAACAGTTGTGAGGTAACCCGTAACTTCAGTCAAATTAGCTCGTCAAACAGAAACTCAAAGGAAAAAAATTCGTAATGCACAGTAGCGAAGACAATAATAGACCGCGTGCGATGACAAAGTGCCGCTCGTGGCAAAATTCAAAAGGATACGAAAATTCAAATTCCGCCCCGTGCTCGATTGGCATTTTCAATTCATTTTGGTCTGCCTTGTCAGTTTCTTTAGACAGCCGTGCGATTTGCAACGCCACAAATGAGCATGATTTGACTAAAAAAATTATCAGCTGTCTGAATTGTACTAGTACTCGTACTAGTACAACAGTATTATTCGTGGTTTTTTGAAAACATCTGTCGGCGACAGATACCGTTTGTCGTTGTTGTAACTTTTTATTTAGCCTTTTCTGGCTTTAGTTTTATCTACATGATTATTATAAAAAAATGCATTATTATACGGTCCATTATTACACAGAACAAGAGGCAGATCAGACTCTCCTACGCTAGAGATATGTAGCCTCTATACTTTTAGAACATCACTGATAACTAAACCTAAAAGGATTTTGTAAACAGTTAGTGTTAATATATTTTGTTGAATTGTCAAACTCCAGACCGTTCTGTGAAAGACTGAAAGAGCAAGTTGTGTACATCTGCATGTAGTGCATGTTTCCGATCATAATTTAAAATCCACCGAAACAGGCAAGAGCCATAAAATTCGGTCTGCAGGAAATCATGATTTAGAGGCTTAGCAGGAGCTGGTGTAACTTGGTAGCTTGATAAAGTAATAAAAGATCAAACCAGGCAGTGTTTCCACTGCATTTCAACAACGTCTTTTTTTATACTAGGCGCTGTTTAGATGTTTGATATTCAAATCTTTTCATCGCATTCGCGGATAACCGCTTCGGGGACTCCCCTTTTATTCGTAACACGAAAATAGAAAATTCATCAATTGAGCCGGAAACACCAGACTTACGCACATGTAGTCTAAAAGCAACATCTAATTGCCTCCAGAATTTCTCTGCTGATTAAAAGTCTATAGCACTACTTATAACCTGGGATGACACAAACTTTCTTTAGCACAGCTGAACGGTAAACTTTCTGGGAGATAATGCCATCGGGATAGGATTCATCATTCGTGCTCTACTGTACACTTCTAGTACACAAGCAAGAACGAAACTAAATGCGGATAAGTAAACACGTATATACGTAGCTGGACGTTAGAAGTAGATGGCAATTGCGACTGCATTTTGGTCATGCCAGTCATTCCGCCCTACACTGCCCCAAGCCCCCCAAACGAAAATGCCAAAAATCAAAGTTTTTGGAATCTTCAGAATCGGTCTGCCAGAGCGGAAATTCCGAACGCGACGAAATTCCGAGCGCGACGATAATTACCAGCCAATGGCAGCATTCTCGGGGTGGGCATGAATTTTAATTTCGGCCGTCATTTTCATTTTCGACTGGCATGTTCATCCCGCCCAAGAAAATCGCACTGGGTACAATAATGAGCAAGCATTTCGCGAGCAACGGAGCAGCTGGTAGCAGAGCATGACTCATCAGTCACCATAGTGATCACATTGGGCCCGCCAGCGGGAAGCTGATTTCCGGTCTCACAAACCGCATTGGCACGACGAATACACTACTCGTACTGTATTACGGTAGCGCGCAATGGTCGTAAAAATTGCTATGCAAATAACTGCAGCAATTAAATCCCTGGAAACTCCGTGGGATAATTCATATGCTTTTACTTATCGATTACAAGTTTTCACTACAACCTTACAGAAACACTGCTAATAGCACACTACAGACCAGCAATGGTGAGAGCACTGAGAGGCGGTTTGACCACAGAGAACATTATAATTTTGATCTAGTTTGCCTCAAATTAAAGGCGCCACCTCCATGATAGATTCCGCATTTGCATCGTTAGCTTGCAGTGGTGATTTGCGGACGGGAACATCCCGTGGCCCGCTTTTCGCCGGCTTTCTGTCGGACTCTTCGTGCAATTCCGTGATCACGCGGACAACTTCTGGTCCGAATGGCTCGAGAATGTCGAAGCCCAGGGGCAAAATGTTTAGGTGACGTAGCAATATTTTTTCTTAACCTTATCCCGCTCGTTAGCAGTGGTGTCGCTTCGTTGATGTGAAAGCTGCCACTAGTTTCGACAACAATTTCACTGACTTCGTTTTATACGAAAACTACTCGTGTCGGTACTCGGTATTGTAGAATTTGCATGTAGATGTAGGATAAGTACCAAACTACGGATCTGTACATATGTGTGCGGGCACGTGAAAGGTTAGTGTTGGCAGCACACAGGTCACAGCGATTACCTACCTAAAGTAGATAGTCTTATTTGCACATTGAAAAAATATTTAATGTTTTCCTCCGTCATTTTAATCGCACCGAATTCAGACGACAGTGCTATAATCGCCCGGATAATTTTTATGGCATATCTGGAACTTTTTACGGTACAACACATCGTAATTATGAACTCGATCCACGATCGTTGGGTGGCAAATTCAGGCAATTCTGACAATTTTAATTCGAATGGTACTAAGTAAATGTAAACAAATTAAATCACTTGCCAGATAGTATATCTCTATATGTATACAGTATATATATCGTCGATGCAAAAGTAGTAAATTCAACTCAAAAACCTGTAAAACCTCAGCTGCGACATTTACCATTAGGTCGCTTTGTGTGATTTTTTATTTCCATTCATCGGTGCTGCTGGATACCTTCGCCCGACGCAGTATGGAATCTTTCGAAGGGTCATACGGATGGTCTTTAGAGGGAATTTCTAGCACTGTTGGGATGGTTTGCCGGTAGCTGTCAATGGCATAACGAATTTTCTCGGCTATACCCTGGCTGATGAGGATAATTCCAATATCATCCCGCTTAGTGAACGTCTTAAAAGCCTCCTCAATGTCGCTGGTCAGTGTTTCATTATTCACAATAAAATAATTCGGCTGGCGCTGCTTGTTCAGCTCCCCGATTCCTCCCAGGACAAATCCCACCACAGCATCTTCATCCGCAATAACGGCAATCAGTTTTCCGCCTTTAGTGCCCGAGGTTGCTGCAGCGTCAGCTGACTTCGACGATGACGCCATTTCCGGTTAACAGTTAAAAGGTTACAGTTACGAAATATGGTCTGCGGAAAGATACGTTGTATATTAATTATATAGATGCAAGGGAAATAATAAAATTTCGTGCAGATCAAGAATGCAATTGGTTTATTTCATAAATGCCGAAGCAACAGTCTGCTGACCTGTATGTAGTCCACTTTTTACCTGAAACGCGTTTTGAGCTGTTGACTGAAACGCGATCGCCCGGATCAGTCAAAAAAGCAGCAATACCAACAACTTTCTTTTATGTAGCCGCTTCGGTACTAATTCCTTTACGACGGTATACGCAATGTCAAAATTATTGATTTGACCGTGCGTCTTGTGAAAATAATCACACGGGTTGTACAAAATATAATATTGTGAGTACGGAATACTTTCTGTCTACAATTCTGCTCGTACCGGTCCCGGCGGTCCGTACGTAACAGACTAACAGGTACCACTAACCATAAGTATTAAGAGTGTTAAAGCTGTAGAACAGTTCTTCAAGTGCATCAAACAAGATTCCTATAAGCAATCTTTGTTCTATATATACGTATGTATTCCATTTTTGAGCAACACGTTTGAAATGCTCAGCGAAGCGAAAACATCGAGGTACTGTGCTTTTGATTGTAAATTTATGACTTACACGTAAGTCCAAAATTTGCACTAACGGTATGTGAAGATGTACAAATAATCGTATACGACAGTATTGCAGTTCTAATAATTCTGATGTAACTATTTACTGTAATAATACATGCAACATTTTCCGTAGTTTCATTTTGTGGAAAAACCACTACCAAGTAGATTAAACAACTCCTGCAAGTCTGGAACCTACAACAGAATTATGGCAAAGTGGCCTGCGTATCATGTCCCGACATCGCGAAAAAATTTTAAAATTGGAAAAGTTCAAAAGGCTATAGCTTAATCGGCATGTCTTATGTTTATTTGCCCGATGTAGACTTTTTTGATATTACTCTTGTAAATTTCACCAATATACCGTAAAAACTATATGCATTAATATGCACTATAGGTTACGAAATCGATTTTTACGAAATCGAAACTCTACTCTAGAGTAGAAAAATTAGTCTGGGCCGCCAAATTTCAACCGGCTTGCCAAAGTGAATTAATTCGGCATTCAAAAGTTGCAGTGTAATTGCGTCTTCATAATTATTGCAGTGTAACTGCCGACTTAAAATACAGTACTGCTTCGTCACTGCTTTGCGCACCGAATATCTTATTCCATAATTATTCATGTATACAATCTTGTATTACAGTTTTTTTTTTGCCTTTGCCTTTTTGCCAAAGCATGGATAACAGCATCGCACAAGCACTTGTTTCAGTACTATTGCGAAACTATTACGATTAAAAGCGTAAAATTAATGCACAAGTACTCTCGCAGTACTTATTAATTTAAAATATTATGATAAAAATAGGATTTTTAGTTTTTTTTTAAATTAGGCCACATTAATTTCATGCATACGCTAATTGAGATTTGTGCGTATGTAATCCCTACGAGTAGTAAGTATCTATACAGAATACTATATACCGCCGGTACAAATTTATGCAATACGAGTGCATAATAATGTACCTGCAGTCGCACAATTTCTACCAGAACCATAGCTGGTTGATGTTAGAATTTCTTCTATACGAGAACGGAAAAAGCCGCTTCACCTGTTTTCTTTTCAAACGTTTAAGTCTTGAGATTCAACGTTGAATAAAGGCTCAGAGTGCGTTGGGAGAGCTGTCCCTGCCCGTGTAAGTTCACCAAGTAAGTTGAAAGGGATTTCTTATGTCTTTGTAGGCGCAGTACTTAATACGCCGTATTGTACTCAGTACTGACCTTGACGGTGAGCTGCATTCTAAAATGAAGCAATGCAGCGTATGATGAATTAGTACTCGTACTTATCTGTACTAATGCTTCGGAAACATTAAGGTTATCAATTATTATTAGAAAAAAACCTTTTTTAACTTTCACATCTAGAGCTATGCATGCAATTCCGTTGATCGTATATAACAATGCCAGTAGCCCAGGACAATAACTTCCATTAATTTTATTCGTGTGCGTCAGACTAAAAATCATAGAAAGTAAACACCAAACACTACTGAACAGTCAACAGCGATCTGCAACTGCAGATGTTTTGCTTGCGCGGCTTAAAGGCATTCTTTATCACTAACATTTTTCAGTTACAATTCTTGATAAATGGCGCTCAACACCGTGTAGCGCACGCCCTTTCCTAATGTCCAACGTACAATACATAATCGGTAACTCGATTTCTTAAGCATAAAGTGCGAGGATTTCCTTTAGTTTCTAACCTGATCGGATTATTTAATTTGGCTATGTGACCGTAAGCTTAAGATATTGTATTGTATCGCCTCTAGATCTGCCGACGATGCTTTATTTAGATGGCAAACACGGTACTTACGTTCGCAAGAAGTAAAATAGGGTCTTTAATCTGGAATCACTCTTTTGCGGCATGCAATTTTGTGATTACCAATTATGGGTAAGGTATAGCGAGTGCCGCTAAGCTATCATGCACAAGCTGGTGTTCCTGCTGTAACCTGTACTTCACGGCCGTCTTAAAATACCACGTAACGATAAATTAGCTTTTGGCCATTAATTAAAATGTTTTCTACTGCATACGAAGTACAGATTGTAGTATAGAATATGAATTTGCTGGAAATAGAGCCTCTTTATGGCAACACATTACTGTAATAGCCTAATAGGTATGCGCACAATACTGGGATACAGATAATACATAGAGTATATAATTGTATTATATTATTTTGTAATTAATATACTTCTAGTCAAATTTTTTAGCAGAAAAATTTTATTATTCTTATTGTCTTTTTATTTTCGTACTTATTTTAACTTTTTATTTTTTTATGTTACAGTAAATCTTATTTTTAATTTTTACGGTTGTACAGAGTGCAACAAACCTAATACCCTCCAGTACTACTGCATCAGCAGGGCGTTCATTGTTCAACTTCAAGTTGCCCCAAAGTCCAAACAAAAGTGACAATGCGTCGAATGCGACTATACTATAGTACATATCACTATTGTCTGTATCAGTGTGTCCATCTTACACAAAATTTTTTATAAGTCTGGATAAAATCATAAATATGTTTAATTTTTCCATGGCCAAGTTGTGATAAGCCATCCTTAGTTCTGGGTTATTTTGTGGTTAGTCTTAACTCTTACAGTTATGTTTTGAACAACTTGCTAGATTGAGGGAAAGCTATATAAAGCTAATCCTTTTTTGGTTTCCTGTTTGCCTTGTTTCATTCTGATTACTGCATTCAACACATGATCAGCTGGCTTCTCGGAGCTTCACTGAATAATGCTGACACTTCGACGCTTCTTCGGAGAAGTCCTCATAAACGCTAGGTACCCACTTTTTCGATGAATCAGTACCGGAGTAACATATTCCTAATGGAAGCCGCCGAGAAAGCCAGAGTGATCAAACTAGGCAACTCCACGATCCGTCTGCAGGGCAAATCCTTATTCGCGCTGATCGTCGCGGGAGCGCTCATCTTTATAATTTTTCTTTATAAATTAATGCCTTCGGATGGCCTCTACCGGAGGAATCCGCGCTTTCCCATGGGCGATCCCTTGGATCCGTATTTTTTTCCCGAGCTTCCGTATAACGCCACGTACCCACTGACACATCCTGTGAAATTAGAAGGTGGCTGGATAAAGTATCGCATTGCACTGGTGGCCGATATGGACCTGAAAGCCAAAGTGGAGGGAAAAGAAGAGTGGATGAGCTATCTAAAATACGGGGATATACTATGGAATCCGGAGTTTAAGGAGATCAAAGTGGAATGGGAACGCGAGCCAGCGGGACTGATTAAGCTGGTCAGTTCATGGGCTTACGGGAATCGCGGCATGGAAATGAGCGAGTTGGTGGTGTTCAACGGGCGACTGTACGGTGTGGATGATCGGACCGGTGTAGTATATGAGATTGAGGGGAATCTGGCGATTCCCTGGGTGATCTTGACGGATGGAAATGGCAGAGCCACGAAGGGTAAGGAAACCACGTTGATGCCACGACATATGACGTGGTTGGGAATAAATCAGCGATTTATAATGAGCTTCTGATAAAAGTTTGGAATGGCCACGTTAGATATAGTTTGCACTTTGCAGAATAACATTAAGCATCTCGTCGACGGTATTTTGTCGCAAGTTTGTGGAATCTGCGACAGAAATTTCTTGTTTGAAAAATATTGAACTGTTTTTGACAGATTTTTGCACATGCTTACATTTGTTTTAACGTTTTATTCTATTGATTTTCTTGTTTTTTTTGTAGGTTTTAAGTCAGAGTGGGCAACTGTTAAAGATCAGCACTTATTCGTGGGGGGTTTCGGGAAGGAATGGACATCGCCCACGGGCGAACTGATCAACGATAATCCGTTGTGGATTAAGCGTATCTCCACCGATGGCCGTGTCCAACATTTCAGTTGGAAAAAGAACTTTTTAGCCATCCGCGAAAAATTAAACATCCAGTTTCCAGGTTATGTTATCCATGAAACCGGTGGTTGGTCGGAGAAGCACCGCAAATGGGTGTTCCTACCACGAAGAGTCAGTAAAGACAAGTACGATGAAAAACTGGACGAGCACATGGGTGCGAATCACATGTTGGTGGCGGAGGAGAATTTTTCGGCGATTGATGATATTCTTGTGGGCGAAGTTAGTCCGACACACGGGTTTTCGTCGTTTAAATTTCTTCCCGATTCCGGTGATAATATTATTGTAGCGTTGAAATCGGAAGAGGACGATGGTAATATATCGTCCTATATTATGGCCTTTGATCTAACTGGCAAGATTTTACTGCCAGAAACTCTTATTGTTAAAAATATAAAATTTGAAGGCGTAGAGTTTATATGACAATTTTTTATCTGTGTTACTGCTATCAATGTTGTTTCCGCAGACTTTGAAAGACATGCTGCTTCTTGCCAGAACGTGGCTCGACAGAGAAAATGTCAACATGTTTTTGTTGTTTATCGCATTGCAAAATTCAGCACTAGATGGGCAACTGGGCATCATTGCCAAACCCGAAAAAATAACATCCATCCCAAAAGAAAACGACATCAAGTTAAGACAATAAAGCAAAGCCACAGTATGAATATCCCTCGTCATTAAAAACATCTTCTTTAACAATCCATATTTAAAATAATTGGCCGTCAAAAATTTCTAGTACCACATATTGTCACCTTTGAACAAAAAGGTATGAAAGTAACCCGAAAGAAAACTGCATAAATTATCAACTTAGCAATCACGGCAAGCAATCGCCGCACCCCGTCTACAGACTCCATGGATTCACCTTTGTGTGATATTCCGTTTTGCTTTTAAAATTCGCCGGGCATTGGGAGGTCCACTGCAACACAACCGAAAGCATCTTATAATTACCAGTTGCGAACGTTTATAAACAAAATACAAATAAGACCTACCCCATGCTTCCAAATGTTCCGGGCTGACCAGGCATGGCAGGCTGCTGTGATCCCAATATACTCAGCACTTGAGCATTTGGCTGCGAAGAAATTCCACCGGCAATCGACTGGCTTGATGGTAAAGTAGACGTTTGCCCGTTCTGTAACGGCTGTCCGAAATTGAACAGTGATCCCGACGGTGGCGCTTCCGATTTACTTTGACCGAACAAGTTGCTTCCAAAAGTGACACCTGCTCAGAAAAACTAACGTTCACATGCAAAGTTACCGCAAAATTGCAGCAAAGTTACCCGAATTGCCGCTTGTAGTCGCAACTGAAGAAGAGAATCCACCGGGAGCAGCACCAAACCCGGTAGTGGATGGGATTTGTGCAGTAAATCCCGGAAAAGTCGAGGCAGCGGCAGGATTGCTTTGGCCAAACATGAACGGCGCAGGATTACCTAAACGAAGACAAGTCTTTGAAAGTACTGGATAAAAAGCGTACTTTGATAACAACTGCAACCTTGTCGCTATGAACCTAGTATAAGCATGTTTAAATAATTAATCCCGGAATTACTCTTAAATCTTAACTTTAAGTGAAAGACTGCAAGTACAGCATAGCTTACCAGGTGCGGCAGTAACCGCTGCTTTGACCTGTCCTTCGGCGCCAAACGTGGGCAGTCCAGATGTGGGCGCAGTGGACGCCGATGTGCTCAGACCATTCGCCAGACCGCCGAAAAGCGAAGAACCTATGAAAAAATCCTCGTTCAAGCGGATTTCTACTCTTAAGCTAGGCGGTCATAAAAAGCACTAACTTAACAACGTGAAAATTTTGTTTAAAAAAAACTGAATCCGATTATTCTATAAAAACATACCAGTACGCCACGGCTAGATACTGTAGCTGGTTTTAGGTATTGTAACTGTTAAAGGAAAAATAAAATGTAACAGTTTCATTGCAAATCGTACCAGAGCTTTGAGACGGCGCATTCAATCCAAACTGAAATGCTGGCTTGGCAGGCTCGCTAGGCGCCGCTGCGGTGCCAAGACTGAATCCACCAAAAACAGAGCCCGTTGATGACGGCCTGGGAGCATCAAAAGTCGAACTTGTACTGGTAATGACCGGAGTAAAGTCCACTTTACTTGGCGCAGACACCGGTAATCCTGAAACAATTGTTGTAGTAAGATTATTATATTATTATAAATTACTGTAAGATCAGAGGAAAAAGACAACTGAAGCCATCGAATCAAAATCGATAGTTTGTTGCTGCACTACTTCAGTATTCCAAATTCCATGACTGCTGCCCACAGAACAAACAAATATAAGGATAACTACAATACACATACCGTTTGCTATCGGTGCAGCTGGAGCAAACCCGAAACCCGCAATGGGGGGTGCCGTACTCGTACCAGACACTGGCGGCTGGCCAAAATTGAACGAAGGTAGTGATGTCGTAATCGGAGCGCCAAATATCCCCGTGGACACTGCCGGCTCGTTTGTGGATGCCGATGGCTTTGATCCAAAGGAGAATCCACCAGTTGTCACTGGGGCAGCCGTAGAAGCCGGCGCAGAAGGCTCAGTTGGCTTTGCTAACGGAGCGCCGAACTGAAAATTCATGGCACCCGATCCAAATGAAAAACTTGGCGCAGGAGCAGCAGCCGCTGATGAAGCAGCGGAAGAAGTGGAGGCGGCTCCAGGTCGGGGTGTTCCACATGACGCACACGCATTCTGGCCGTCCTTATTGCTTACGAAACATTCTTGACAGTCCCATCCGGATTTCTTTTTCGACCAAATATCAACGAACGTTGAGGGAGCAGCTATAACAAGTCAATATTCATTATCAGGAGTATTTTAGTCAAACTACCATTTTAGAAAACCTACCGGTAGTGGTTGCGCTGGCATCTTTACTGGAGAATTCCGTTGTTTTTTCTACCTCCAATGGAGCTCTAGACGCAGTCTCCGGCTGCCCTGTCCGCGGAACGGTCTCCTTCGAAGTAGACGCAGGGACTTTTACGGACTCTACACTTTCCGATGATGTGGAAGGTTTAACCGTGCTCGAAGGCTTTTCTATGGCCTTACCAGCTGGTTTCTTCGCGCCGCACTCCACACAGCGCTCAGTACGTTCCGAGTAATGATTACCGCAGTTTTTGCACGTCCAACCTCCTGTCTCAACAACAGTCGTCTCTTTTTTCTTACTTTCCATGTGCTCAATGCGCACGGTATCTTGTGGAGTGGCGCGCGCTCCGGTGCATTCACTACATTCTTGTTCGCCACTCTTCACGGAAATGCCACAAAGACGACAACGATGTATTTTCGGTGGTGGTGAATGGCGGGGGGAGGGTTCGGTTGAAAATCCACTAATGTCAATTGTTTGAGCTAGAGCGCCGCTGGGCACCACGATAGACGCATTAAACACAAAATCCTGTCCATCTGTGGGCAGGACAACAGGGGAACGGACAACGTATTTGTAATCCAAATTCTCCAACTTCAAACGATTGCGGTTCGCCGATTTATCTGCTGACTGAAGCGGGGAGGAGGATCGGCCAGGCATGGGCATGCGTTTCAACGGCGGAAACATTTTCTCCAGCTCGGAGCTCGCGGGACTGGAGCGGGCCGAGTCCGACTGTGTATTTAACGGGATTTTCACGCCACTGTTGCCCAGGTAGCGTTTACTCAAATTCGTCGCCAGTGGACCGCTATTCCCACTGCTGCCCGCCTGAACTTCCGATACTCGCGAGCCGAAACGCGAAACGGGCAGCACACCCGACGATCTTCGGTCCGCCGACCGTGGGAAAGTGGAAAAGAAACTCGGCAGTGCCTCGTCCTTATCGACTTCCTGAAAGTTGCGCTTCTTGTTGAGTGTGGCTTGTGGCGGAGTAGCAGATGTGGCACTGCTCACGGGTGATTGCACCTCAGACATTAAAGGATGATGCTGAACGTTAGTGCTAACTTGGGATGATCGCGAAGGCGTTAGAACAGACGGCAATCCGGTAGTCTGGCGAGATGATGCAGATGATAATGGACTAGAGAGATCTCGTCGTTCGCTCAGCGGAAAGCGAGGCAGCCCCGATGAGCTGGGTTTCCTGTCCGAGTCGAATATATCACGGGAAGAACCTAAATACGATAAAAGTATTCTCACTGGCAACTTTTGCAAGTTTTAGACTTCTACTTTAAAACAGAAGGTTCATAATTCTAGTGTCGCGAAAACATATACTTAATACAATAACAATCATAATAAAATATTAAAAAATAGTGCCAGAAAATCCCAGGAGATACTGGCGCGAAAACCAAAACTTACCTGAAGTTCTTGATCCTTCAGACAATTTCTTCCGACGATTCACGATCGACGACGAAGATGAAGACAACACTTCTAGGTCCGAATCTTCGTCCTCTGTTAAATAACTACCAACACTCGAAGTGGGACTCTTGGGGGGTCGCTCATCCACCATGAGGTCCACATTGGGTGGCATCGCGCCATTCGTCGGCGGATTTTCGCCGTACTCCTCCCGCTTAATGATCTTGCCAAACTCGATTTCATAGACCTTCCGCCGTTTATTGGGCTGTTCGGGGGGCTCAGCAGGCGCATGGCGGGGGATGAGGATGGCAGGGCGATTGGGTGGCGGTGCTCGGCGCGGAGGTGGTCGCGAATATGGCGGGGGTCTTCGCGAGGGCTCCTTCTTAAACCAGTTGAACGGATTCAATAAACTAGCCGCTTGAGCAACACTCTGACCCTGAAAAGAATAGGGAATCGTGTCGACCAGTTGTAAGAATAGAACCGATGATGTAGCAGAATCTCGACAAAAAAACGGACGTACAATACTTGGTCGTTCTAGCGCACTGGGAACGGACGCCGGACTCCCGTCAAGATAATAGCCCTCTTCCGTTTGCCCAACAGGTTGAAACTCAACATCGTCTGTTTCCATTGGATCGGAAGATGTGGCCACTCAACTTGTACGGAATTTATCGACTCTTGAGACGATCACAGATAAACCGAAGGGGAAAACCAGCTCCCCACTCTTCAAATACCGTCGGTACTTTGATTAGCCAATATAATCAAACGGCGCTGTTACTACATTTAAAAATCATTGAACGTTGAGAAGAACCATAAAACTGGCGTAGTTCTTGACAGCTGAACGCAGACAAGAGGAGATACTCCAGAAACCCGACAAAAAAGACGAAAATTCCAGACGACAAAATTAGACAGTACAATATACATACTAGATGTGACGTAACGGTTTACGCCGTAAAAGTGCACCAGCACATAGCACAAGCGTTACGCATATATTGTGGGCGGTATTATGTACGCCCTGTTCACACTGGCGAATGAAAATTGCGAATCAATAGCGATTAGGGGAATATGCCAATCACAAAATTGGCGGTTGATCATAAGCAAAGGAACTTAGCGCCATCTGCATGGCCAAGGATCTGCTTGCTGAGATGGCGCTGCCTTCAATTTTTTCCAAATTAACAAGCGCAGCACGGTAGGGTGAATGTCTCCCGCGGCGGGTGCCCATTTTACAAGCCGTCATAAAAAGGTCAAAAAACATAATAATCCATAAAATAACATCAGTTATTTTAACTTATTTATGAAAATGAATTGTAATAAGTATTCACTTTATTGAGATTAGCGATATAATAAAATCACAAGTTTACTATGAAAGTAGAAGATATTTGCACTGATTACACAACCTCAGCCGTTTACGGAAATAGGTGGCCTAAATCCTAATCATACAGAACATTTCATCCAAATTAGCCGATTCTAGCTGGTGCTGTTCCCAAAACAGATGCCGCATTCCCGCGTTGGTAAGTATTTAAGTTTAATTCAAGTAGGTAATAAATCATATAGACCGCTAAGGCGAAGTCTTGAATGTAAGCGTAAACACGTTTTCTACCTCGCATATAAAATAAAGTTATACTGTATCTGGATTGGCCTGGACAACGGTTTTGCGTCTGCGAGGTCATATCTGCTTGGACACAGTGGACTGTCCAACCTGTCTTATTGGTACGCATTTGAAGATGGAGTGACCCGAAATACACATTATATATTTTAATTTTAGTTTTGGAAATGAAATTGGATTGCTGGTGCTAATTCCCAGTTCTCCGCAACTGGATTCAGATTTTGTAGTCACCATCTGTAGATCCCGGTAATCGATGCATGGTCTCAAAGCGCAAAGAAACCACTCGACGATGAGAAATATATATGCAATGTTAAGCGGTTTTTGATAAATCATGCACTCGCGTAAGTTAGAAAAATGAAACTATGGTCATGAGTCCGAGCACCCGCCTTAATTAATTGCGAGTTAACGGTTAACGGCAATTATTAAATTATAAAAATTTACATTTACAGTACACAGTAGGCGCAAAAACCAGAATGTAGATATTCTGGTTTCTGCGCCTGTACGTAAATTTTATAATTGTCGTTTTTTTACAGTTTCATTGACATATACAGTACACATCGTATAGAACGTTCTACTCGATGTGTATATTGTGTAGTGTATAGGTCACTGAAAGAAGTAAAAAACAAAATTTAATTCCTCGTCTTTGTACAGTTATATTTAGTGTGTTACTCGCAAATAAAAAATTTTGCTATTGTACGAGTATACAATGTACCAGTATGTGCATAAAATTTAACATTACGTTACGTTCGTAAGTACCCTACAAACGCTGCCCCGAGTAAAACAGCTTGTAGGAAAAACGTTAGTTTAACGTGTAACTACCGGTAGGTGAACGGATGTGTGTCAATTTTAGCCGTCTCCTAACGTTTAACTAACGTTTTTTTTGCAAGTTGTTTTACCGGGGTGCCAATCCAAGCCACCAACAGTGCAACCAAAAAAGCGGTGCAATGCTACGTACCCCTATAACTATTATTGCCGTCTTATACTGCCTAACAAAAAAGTTTCCTGTTTAAAAAATTTGCAGAAAACTGTAGAGGGTCTTGTATCAATGCGAAGTAAGCTTGGAAAAGCGATTGGTACTTCCTATGTACAGTAATTCTGCTGGTACAGGTAAAGGTGCACACACATACATATGTTGTTGTCCTGATATACAAAGTATTAATGTCATGAACGTCATCCATCGCAAATTGCTGGACGGTATTTAATTTACGAATGATGAAACTCAAAGGTCAGAGGAAATAAAAGTACGCGTCAACGCCAACGGAAATGCGTTTTCCTTTTCATACGCAATTAAATTCTGATAATATGGATGAACATATCTCGTTTTTGCAGTTCCGCTGTAATTAACAGCACCTGCACACTAGCTGCAATAATTATTACAAATACATACAGGGCACTTGATCATGAAGTTTTAGGAGCTAAAACGGAACATGCAAGGATTTTCCAGTGAAATGGCCATTCGCGTATGCGCTAACAAATTAAAGGATGTGAAGATGTTATGCGAGAGATAACTTGAATGTTATTAAATAATATCACAAAATTTTTGATAGTGCATATTAAATAAGGAGATTAAAATTTCTTTTTACAATTTCATTTAATGGACAGACTTGTGCAAAGTGAAATTCTAAAACTCTTAAGGTTTTCTTGTGGAAATTCTACACAGAGAATGTATGGTTAATTAAACAAAGTCCCTTCCCATGTCAACTGGAACAGAGTTTTCGTTCAGAACTTGTCAGTGCAGGCGCAGTAAATTGCTACGTAATGTTTAAATTTTACATATTGTACTCGTATTACTCTAGCTAGTGTTCAACTAGTGCCTCCAAGACTCAAATGCCTTGCAGTTAACAGTAAGTCACCCTAACTGAATTATCCCACACGGCGCATGCCGCGCATCTGTATGTAATATGTGTTATGTAATTATTAACTTTTATAGACTTTCACTGCATGCCTAATAAATGCAAAATGATGCAATGATTCTTTTAATCAAACTGTCACGACTGTGTCATCCCCATGAACTCTCTTGTCACTGCTATCGAATACGCATTGTGTCTGATCCCGTGAATTCGGGCAGCTGATATTGACATCACGTACCGGCAATCTCTCAAATAACTCAATTAATTACGACCATGCGACCTCAAGATCTGGCGCTTACTCTACTACCCTAGGACTTTTTGTATGTTTGGTAAAGTATTTCCAGGTTAATACGTATACAGCAGCCTAATTATAAAAACACATGCCCTTTAAAATCTTCAGAGTACGTCGATCTGCCAAAGTGAAAATTTATCTTTTCACTATAATGAAGGTATAAATTAGATATGGTCCATGGGCAACGAATCTACTTACAATTAATAGTACTTACCGCATTTCTGCGCATGTTTATTTGCTTATTTTTAAAACTGATCGTGAAATGATCATGATAACAATTTCCTTTGAATTGCACACATGTGTACTGAACAACAACAACGGAAGACTCTGCGCACTCCTAATTCTGATTTTGGAACCAGGCTGTCGGCCGAAGTGCAGTTTATAATACTAATATATAATGTCGGGCAGACGACCATTTTTAATGCGAATTTTTGCCTTTTGCAATTGATTAGCCACTCTAGGCTTACCAACAGCAACGGCTACATTTACTTCACATTAATTCTAAAAGAAGGAAAAACTCATTACATGCTGCACGATAATTAACCATAAGTACAAATTTGCAATGAATTTGCAAAGACTCGTATACGATATGCTGCCGTCGTGGCTTGCAAGCCACGACGGCAGCATATCGTATCGAGCGAATGTCCATCATCGTGTTATTAGAATTGCCTCTATCGATAATGATTAACATAACCATTTTAGAAGGCAGCATGTCGCCAAATTTACAAATATGATTGACAGATCTGATGGTGTGGAAAAGACGACAGGACGATGATCACGCCGAGGAATGCCGAACATCGTTTCTAATTTTGCCGGGATTGCTGATGGATACGGTATTCGCGGAGCGCGCGCGGATGATGATGCACTTATACTTACCCCCCAATAATATCGCCTAATACTGTACGGATTATGTATCCCGGACATGGCAGCCAGGGCATAGCAGTGTAACCGTGCCTGCAAAGTGGCGGAAATTACGAATCCCTAGTTGCACCCCCTCTCGAAAAACGTGACACAACTATGAGCGGCCAGTCCCGGTATGGATTGCACGCCCGCCCGCGCGCGCTCCCAGTAAGCCGCTTGGGACCGACACTACATGCGCGCTCAACGTCGACTACTTAGCACATGAGAGAGAGCTAGCGCGCGCGTCTCTCCTTAATTTTCTTTACAAACAAAACTAAGGAACGCACACTGGCCCCCGACTGTTTAAGCGGTCATGATGGGTGATGATGTTGACACACTGGGTGATTTTCGGTTTGAGTCTGCTGCGCGGACGCATACACACTGACCCGTTCGGCTACACATGACTATTACTGTATTGTATACACAACACCAATCCCGAATTGGACCGATAACTGAAAATAACACAGCTGGTCACATCCGGAGTTCTGTTGTTGTACTGCCTATCGATCGATGCGTTGATTGCGGTGTTATAAATTAAGCAGCTGTTCCTGTCCATTTGGGATTTTTTTCTTCTATTTCCAATTTATTCAGCTGACTTTTAAGAGGAAGACCGCGGCAGTAATACGCCGGACGCGCATACGGGCCCGGCTACGTAATCTGTGACTTATTGCATCGACGTCGGCCTGGCGATACGTGCTAATATCCATTGCGACGCCGCTAATGCTGACAGCCAACAAGAATTGACACTGATACCCTTCTAATGTGAAAATTGTTTTCCCCGTCAAGTTTCCGGCACGAAACAAGCGGATTGCCGGGGCTAAATTATACCCGACAGCGACATTATACACCGCATACTGCGCAGGAGAGCGCTGATAAAGTTTTACTCCATAAATCTTTTTTTCCCACTATAACACTGTAATTCCCAGCAGCACATCCGCATATGGATGGAGATGCAGGCGATGTGTTACTGGACCCCACGGTTATCGTTGCGGGCAACCAGACAGCGGTAGCAGCCGGCTATTTATCCCCGGCCAATTGCACTAACAGCAGTAACACCTACTGCTTATCAGATGATGATTATATGGAATTTGTCGAAGCATACGTTTTCCCCACGATCCTCGAATGGTTCCTAATTGCTCTGAGCTCGATCATTTTCTTAGTGGGCACCGCCGGTAATATCCTCGTCATCATATCCGTCGTTCGGAATCCATCCATGAGAAGGTAACTACACTTCGATAAAATTTTGATTAAATTGTGTGGGATTTAAATCTGGTGAATATTAAGACCATATTACTGGCGTGCAAGTGACTAGCGTTGCATTATGATTATTGTTGGGCAGTTAATTCGGCATGTGCTAAAGACGGATTTTTGCAGCGTGACGAATCACTTCATCGTCAATCTATCTGTAGCGGACTTCTTGGTGCTGATGATATGCCTGCCGCCGACTGTGTTGTGGGATGTAACGGAAACGTGGTTTTTAGGGAGCCTTATGTGTCAAGCAGTCTTATTTTGCCAGGTAATCACTGTTATGATGGGATTTTATATACAGTAAAAAACCAGCTACCACTGCCCAATTGGTACAGTAACAATAACGATTTTTGTGTTAATTATCCCTTCACCAGACTATCGTCACAGTATTGCAGTATATAAGCGTTCTGGAGGATAATTTGTAAATTTAAAATCAGATTAAAGGTACAAGATACAATGATATCTATTAAAATCAGATTAAAGGTACAAGATACAATGATATCTATTAAAATCAGATTAAAGGTACAAAAATTAATGATATCTATCACCTTTAGAAATTCTGTTAGTACTAAAGCGAAGTTACCATCAAAACCGTTAAAATAGCTACAGTTTGTAGCGAAATTTATGGTTTCACATTTAATTGACATTTCAGAAATTACACGTGCGACCTAACTGTAAGTTTAACTAATATGATCATACTGCAATACTGAATACACTATTAATTTTATTAAAGTGCGCATCCTTTAATACGGATTTAAACTACTAAGATGAGTATCATCTTTTATAAAATATGGAATTATTTTGGTGGTGTTAGGCACAGGCTCCGGCTTCCTAGCAAATTTCTAAAGGTCAACCCAACTTTTAACCGTTGCAGAAGATTTGGGTTTGTAACTTTGCATTTGCAGTATGGTTTCTCGGTGCATGATATACAACTGCAGGTCTGTTTACGTACGGCCGAAAGCCCCGTGAAAATATCATGTAAACGACCGGGAGATATTACATTTACGATAATTGCACATAAACGAGGACGGGAAGTAAATTATTTAACTTTTGCTGTGTTATTGGATTACTTACCAAGTTGCCACAGTAATATGATTTGCGAGGCTGTGCACCGGCATCGTGCGTTGCCAGCTACTGCAGTGATTTAATGTGCTCAGAATGTTTTCCGCTGCGCACTTTTTTTCTCAACATTAGTACTAATAAATCAGGCATGCTTATTAGAACGAAATAAAAAAACTTGTGCCTAAACTCAGTAAACTGGCAGTCTTTGACCAGTGTGCCATCTGAACTTGCAGTGATGAGGGATCTAAATGCAGACGCTAGGCATCAAGACGACGTTAGTGACTACTGTATTTCATGGTAAATTATAATTTTCGTGTTGTCTAGTATTTTACAGTGATAGGAAATTTTTATTCTCAAACAATAAGTTGCAAAGCTCTAGTACGCGCACACCGCTACCTTTACTGCATCTAGGCGCAGATGACATTATTATATCTCATAATTTTAAGGGAAATAATCTACCCTAGTGAGCGAATCAACGAAATGCGATGATGCGGCATTACAAAGGTGTTGGTCATGTGGGAAATAGGGTTGGGTATTGTAATTCCCATGAAGACAGTATTGCTTATCGATAGTTATTCTCTTTACCTGATTAATTTACGAATTACTGAATTTTGTGGTGCTCATTGCCGGCAGGTCATCTTGTGGTCGATCTCTACAGCGTCACAGGTTGGCTTCGCGTTTCGGTGCCGACATACAAGCGTATTTATAAGCTTTCAGTTCCTCGAAAATTTGCTTGATTACTTTTCATAAGAATCACGTTTGATCAAGTTACAGTTTGCGTTCCATGCCATGTTTATGAAGGTACCAGTCCTAATATAATATAATGTACAAGTCAGTAGCGATCCGATTAACGTTACTGCGACCGTGCTTATACAGCTGCCTAGAGGCAAAACAATTATCGAGAGGACCTTTGAGATCATCATTTTTGTAATAAGATTCACCAAACCGGCAGATAATTTGCATCGTAAAGTTCGCAGATTTATTAGTTTAGAAAATCAGATTTGCAGAAACTACTACAAAATCACGATTTTCGATTCTAACGTGACTTGCACGTGCAGTTTCATTTACGGCGGCTAAATCTGCAATTGCGTGACTAATATTGATTAGACTCTTGCTATAAGATCCGCCAACCTTTTAAAAATTTTATTATTATGTGTTGGTACAGTTTCTACGCAAATAGTTTTGACGTAGACCTGATCTTCGAGGCTGCTTTAACTCCGAGTTATCCAATTAATGCACAACAATCCATTACCAGGCAGCTCTGGTACGTATACATCGTGAGCCTAGTCAGCCTACAGAAATACGTTTATGGTTCCTGTGCAAGAGGCTACAGGAACCGAATTCCATTTTTTCTGTATTACTAGAAAAATGCACATTTGCCTGCATTGGCAAACCGGAGCGCTGCATTTTTTAAACACCTACGAATACTCACAAACTATATCTGCGCACTTAATTAAGCACTGAGTAACCATACTTTAAATATTACTTAATAATTTTAATAATTAAAACAGTAACATTTGTAAATGTACAAAACCGCTTCCAGTTATTCTTTGAAAATGGCTTTGTTACTGGGCGTAACAACAAACTGACGTTCATTTTTCCGTTTTTGTTGAATAAGACCTTCGCTGCGATCCGGTGGACTAGTGGCAGCACAGTAAACATAGTGGTTTCCTATTTTGTTACAGTAACTTCAGAAATACTATTTCAAAACCTATTGTAGTATGACATGTATACGTGCTTGAGATAGATTGACTGCGTAAATTTAGAACGTTGTTCAGGACTCAGGTAACTCGTAGGGTACACGCTTCAAAATTATCCTTATCAGAAGTAAACGCTTTGTTTAATTTAATCGCTACCGTAAGTCACCATCTCTCTTCCGGTCTCCTTCCTGTTGCATAGTATTAACAGTTACCACAACTGTATGACGGGCACAGTGGGAACAAACTTTCCGGCTTTTGGACAGAGCAACCCGACTCACTCTGTACACTTCCATAAAGCCGAACATAGCCGCAAGCGGAAACACGAGCTGGAAAATGCACATAGTGATTCAAGCGGAATAATATGCACTTTAAGCGTCTCCATCAAAACAGATATTTCGAGAATACTGTGTCGCAGTATATGAAATGAGGATTGATATGTGTCATAATTACGCACATTAGATCTGCGTATTACACACCTACGCATTTACTGCATATTATATAGTTGTGGAAACCTTGTATCTGCTACACAAAACAAAAAAAGGCGGATACTATCAATTTGGTATCTGAATTACTTTGCATTATGAAGTGTTGTGCTTCGTATAAATTAAGTACGAATTTTGACATTTGACGTAAAAATTAGACACAACAACCTCAGGAAAAATTTGTATTTCAAATACTACAGAGTACTGTATAACATTGCATCAGCTTAGTGATACTGATGACAATAAAATCATTATACTTGATACAATTGTACACTCCAGTGCCTTAATAGGTACTTAAAGGATTAACCATTGATTTAATACTTTTTACAGAGAGTCTGTGTTTCGGTATCCGTCCTGACCTTTTTCTGCATCGCCGTGGATCGATGGTCGGCCATTGTTATTCCCCTGCGGTTTGCCAGCACAGCCTTTCGAGCCAAAATTGCTGTGGTTATGACATGGTAATTCTTATGATAGACACTTGAGAGATATCGCTTATGACATGAGCTGTAAAATAAACTTAAATCCGCTACGTGCTTATATTCAAGAGCGCAATCAGAAGCAAAAACCCTAAAGCATTATAGAGCAGCTTTACTCGTATACATTACACCCGTGACCCGTGGTCAGTTCACTCCTTCGTCATAATTCGAAAATAATTATAAAATTATCATGTTGTTCGGTGTTTTTGCTTTATGATCACAATACAGTATCTACTTCACGTTTTAAATTATTGTATTTGTTATGTGGGTTTTGTTCCAAAATTTCCCTGCTTCAGTGTCTCATCATTTGAAATTTCCGTTTATCAAATATTGTTGCATCAGAGAGAAATTTTTGTAGGACGATTCCTAGATTAATGGATGTACTTATATCAGTTATATGTAACGTCAGTTAAAGTCTTGCCATTAACTGATATAACAAAAAGTTTTTGGGAAAGCATTGCGGTCGAACAACGGCTCGCAGTAGGGATTAAGGAATTAAAGAAATCATCTAGTATGGGGTCAGATGGCTTGATGTGATATATATATTGCCACTGTCAGGCTCCAAATGGCATTGGACAGTAACGACAAATTTGCCTCTTGTGAGAGTGGAAATTAATCGCATCGTTTTTCTTTGCTAGGGTTTTATCCATCGGTGTATCGCTTCCGGAACTTGTCTACTTGGATGTGAAGCCATCATTTCTCCCCATACCCAGTATCTACTTCACGCAGTGTGTTGCACACTGGAGTGACAGCCAGGAAACGGGTTATCAGATTTTCATCCTGTTGGCTCTATATCTCCTGCCCATATCCATTATGACCGTTTTATATGGTCAAATTGTTTATGCTCTATGGTGGCGCGCCCTGCCCAAGCCACCCGAGGGATCGGCACTGCAGCTGTCGGCGGGTGCCGGTAGTAGCGGTAGCATGATCTTACTGAATGGGAAATATTACAATAACATTGCCGGCTCTAATCCAACCGGAACTGTACTCGGTGTACCGGCGGCACGCGGTGCGGTACATGTTCAAACCGGAAGTACGTGTCTTAATGGACGATCATTGTCATCTACGGTATCCAATCCGGTCGCAAACTCCCAGTCCGCCCTTATTGACAATCAAATTCGCAGTCGACGTAAAGTGGCAATGATGCTAATTATCTCTGTGGCCTTATTCGCATTCTGCTACCTTCCCGTCCATACGCTGAATATCTTACGGTAGGTACTAGGTACCTGGCTGTACTTAATTATTTACGCTTCGTTGAAGCGTGATAAACACGCTCGTCAATATGATTTTATTAAGAATTGTGTATACATATATCCTTGCCGTTTACGGCTAATTAGACACGAAACAGTAGTCAACAAACCTAGACAGTATATTTTTCAAGTCCAGAACTATCTGTACGCCTTTGCGTGCAAAACAAGAGTAGGTAACGGGAAGGGATTCTCTAGAGGCTGAAATATTAGACAGACCGAAATGCCGTCCACAACAATTTGCTCAAATTAAATACGCCATGTAGAATATGGATGTGCCCATAAACAGTTTCTTCACGATCAATAACAGCAATTTTCTCGAACAGTGCAGGCGCATTTATTTCGTGAAAAAAGACAATTAGTCGCAATCTTGAGAAAATAATGATTAACTGTAGCGGAAGCGGGGGTTAATGCTGACAATTGTAGCGATATACAGAAATGATTAGCGGATATACGACTCTGGAAAATGGAACTGTCATTGAACCGATTAAGCCGCACAACAGTGGACATTGATTCTTCTTTATAGTTCTTTGTTAATACCTAACTTGTAAACCTGGTTACAAAATAAAAATAGTAGTTACCTGCTGGCTATTCACGTACAGTACATAAATCGCTATTATTAGACTGGATAATTATTGACTTTAGATTTTCTGTACTAAATACCAAGTGGTGGAAATCGTTAAAGCGACAAAAATCGCTGCTGTGCTAGTTGTTTTTTGTTAAGTGACGCTGTGATAGTAAGTGACTAAATGCTCGTACTTTAATTACTTATGGTTATCAAAAACAACTAGAAGCAAAAGATTATCATAAGCTAGTAGTATTAATTTTAATTTACATCACACGTAAAAATTACAAAGCAGCTGTAGGTTGCCATTACAAGCTCACTGGTTAGCTAACCATGGTAAAGGATACGCCACAAACAGATGGACACCAGATAGTTAAAACTGTTATGCCGCATTAAAGCTAACGTTGTTTTTACACTACATAAACCGGGATGTTCATTTTACACCCGACTGTCTTTGACAGGTCAACCGTGGGATTACCAAATACACCGATTTGGGTTACCGTTTCTTTGTTGGTCCATTGGATTTGCTACATGCAAAACACCGCCAATCCAATCATCTACTACGTCATGAGTGGTAAGTGAGAATGCTGATAATTAATCAATCTATGACGCTTATATCATCCCCACGCATGCCGTTTCCCCTTTCGTTTCTCCTCATATACTCGCACAATATATTACACTCGCATACGCGTATATCTGGCGACCGCTCCCTGTTGATGTTAGGAATGCATAAAACAAGATTAACACACGCTCTCTTTTTGGGGCCGTTTACAGAGAAATTCCGCCGGGAATTTAATCGCATCTTCCGGTGTTGTATGGCACTGCGACCGGCACGCTATATGCGCCGCAACTCCAGCGAGGTGTTTCAGTGCGGCCGACCGCCACAGCCCACATACTATCATACCTTGGGATTGGCACGCCGTACGTCCTCGGTCAATCAGAAATGCTACTCTGAAAATGGCAAAGAAATCGTTCAACTGTGATTGAAAAAGAGGCAAGGAAGGCCTGCCCGCAAAGTTATTCAGATTTCCCTGCTGTATTTTTCTTGTAACCTTTAGTACATAGTACACACTAGTAGCACATCGGCTTTTTTATAAATACGAAATTTATTGTTGTTGCAATTTTTGCATATGTCAAACAACCAATCATTATACGGCTTCAAACAGACGGTATTCAGTGTTTGACACTGCTTGCTGAGGCCATGGATTTTTAGACTACATGTGATTTTTTGATACTTGATAGTGAGATTTTTAAAAATTACTAATGTGAATCGTAAACCGAGAACATTTTTGTTGATTTCAGAGATGTCGCGAGTGTTTTAACTGTATACCTAATAAAAAGTTTAACCACATTCCTTGATATCTGTAAATGAAAACTATCCATTCAAGCGAAAAAAATGCTCTGTGAAAAGTTGGAAACAGCCAGCAGACTGAGATTGCTAACATAGGTACTAAGTTTAAAGTTACCATTACTGTTTAGATATTTAAAGCACTCATCGATCATTTCCTGAATTGCGCTAACATTTTCCGTAGCAGTGTTTCCTGTTTTCATATTTGTAGGACATGATTCAATACATATTTAGTACTGTAACTAAATTACTGAAGTTCTAGGTTAACTTAATATACTACTGTAGTACAATAAATTCGCTTTCCGTAATAATGAATTTCAACGCTGTGGATCAGTTGAACGATGCGGACAATTTGTAGCGAAGTTTTTATGGCATGCTAGCGCAATTAAAAAGCGATCAATGCTATGAAATCCTTACAAAAACAACCCAAAACGAACGAAAACACTTAAAACAAGCATACACAAAAATATGGAATGAAAAAGCATAAAACCTCAATCTCAAAAACGTATTCATCTCAGCAAAAAGCAACCACAGAGTCAACGAATGAAAAACTTTAACAACCAATATCATCTACTTCACCATTCAAAACTATTTTCGCCGTTGAGATTTCTGTGTGGGAGGAAGAAGCGACTGACTGGCAATGGCACTGATATCAGCGCCGAATGTCACATTCATCTGTTGATTACGTTGGGCAACCGGAGTACTCACAGCGCGATCAGGCATTGCGCCGTTTGCAGCAGTGCGCAGAGTACGTTTAGAAAACGGAACGGCAGCAGCGGTGGCGGCGGAGCGCTCCCGTTTCGATGCTTTGCTGGCGACTTGCGGTGCGTTGGTGACGGTCAGCATTGTTTCATCCGGACGATTTTCCATAGAACTGTCTCCGCTACTACTGCTGCTGCTGTTCGGTGCCGCGATTTCTGGACTTGATTCCCGTTCATGCTGTCGGCTTCGTCCTGATGCGGGAAAAAAAGCAGTGATCAAATTACGTACTCCACTTTTTAAAGAGTGTATTTTCAAGTGTGGAAATCGAATACTAAATGCCATTTGCGTGGAATTCACACCAGGTCACGTGATTATGCAAAGCGCATTATACAGTGTTATGAAATCTTTTAAGACGATTTCGCGGCAAGCCATTCCCACACCGTACGTCACTTTACTCCATATTCGACACTGAATTCGAATCACGTATGAAACTAGAAAAATTCTCGACGCCAGTTGCGGCGCAAAATCTTTCGTTTGAATCAAAACAACAATAACAAAACTTTCAAAAAGAACCATCGAAACTAACAAAACCAAAACCTAAGGCTACAGATATTCCTAACAGCTATTTCAATTCCTAGTGGCCAAACGCTTACGTCGATTAGTGATGACAGGATTTTCCTTCAGTGAAGTAGGGCTGGTCTCCACTTCATCTTCGACTAGGGTCGGCTCTCGTGCCCGCTTACGGATGTCAGTTTGACCACGAGACAGAGAGGCGCTTGATTGTCCCAGTACCATCGGTGTACCGTTAACGTTGTTCAAGCGGACCATGGCTTTGATAATGCTCGCCAACGACCACGGTTCCAATCGCAATCCCGAATGCATTTCACTCCCAGCAAAGATCACGGTGACCGTCACATCTTTGGTCAGGTGGAGATCGGGCAGCAACTAAAACAATTCCAATTCACTTAAAATCTTCAAATCGCGTCCAAAACATGCGCAATTATCAACACTTCACATGAAAGATAAAACAATCATTAATGAACAATTAAAATAACCAATTGCATAAACTGAAAGTGTCACTGAAACAAACAGCAAACTTTTTTCGTAAAGGGCGCAACTGCAACTTTCTAACAGAAACGAATCCAGGCTTTGTGGTTTGTGCTTAAATTTAATTACAGAATTAAAAATACCTTTGGACTAAGAATGAAATACTGTCCTCCACACCGACTCGCAGTTTCCACAATCATTTTAAAGACGCGTCGTTCATTGTCAGCATCCATCCCCTGCAAAAACGATAAGGAAAGTTCAAACTAACGTCTTAACGATGGATGGGATATTAGCAATATGCATTACTAGCAGTTCTATGCTTCCAATCGGAAGATAATGTTTTGTAGGAAAAACAACCCACCTGGTTGATTTCATCCACGACACGGAAAGGGCATTTGGTCAGTTCCTGGATGGCTAGCATATACAGCGCCGTGGCCACGCTTTTCTCTCCACCACTGTGCACCTGGCCGCTCAGTGTTTCCAGAGGACGATTGGTACGATAAGACACCTTAATCTCAAATCCGTAATTTTCAAAGTGATCCGGATTGTTCGGGCGCAGAAGCACGACATCTCCAGCCAGATTCATCAATTTATAGAAGTCAGAAAAGCTGTTGCCAATTTTTGTAACCAAATCATCAATGGTGTTCATCCAAGTGGAGCGCAGCCGAGCCATGCGCTCTTTCTCCTTCTCCACACTGCTATTCTTCTCGGCAATCTTTTCTTCCAAGTTTCGCATGGAGGCAACGTGTTTCTCCAGATCGCGACGAGCCTAAAACAGGATCCTTTGTTTCGAGTAAGTTCATTAACTGTGATCCAAAAATTGCAGGAAAAAAACTCGTTCTTAAACCGTATAATCAGTACGAAATACGCATGCAAAGTTATCATATTATACGAACGCATCAAATTAACGTGTACTAACGTCTGCCAGAATATTGTCTACATGTTCTCACAGAATATGCCTGCGAATACAGGTATTGGTACGATGTATATGTAAAATACTGACAATGGCATTCACTAGCAAGTTCCTCCATGAAGATTGCAACAACCGACTTACGTTAATGTTAATGTCTCCAGCTGCATTTAGTTGGGCACGCTTCGCACGTTGGAGGTTTTCCAACTGTTGCATATCTGCCGACAGCGCCACATATTGCTGCAACAATAAAAATGTTCCTTTTTCAACGAAAGGTAAATAATTAGTAAATAATTTAATCAACTAAATAAAAGCCGATTCTCCATCACATTTTAGTTTGCAGAAAATTTAGTTCAGATTAACCTGTAGGGCTTCAGCAGAGAGACGACCGTTCGCCGAGCCTGGGATATCTTTTATGCGTTCAATATGATTGTTTAGGCCATCTTTGTAAGTCCGAAGTTGCCGGTCATGCTGTTTAATTTCTTTTCCATATTTATTCTGAATTAGCAGACACACATATTATTTATTAGTTCCATAGAAAGTGATGAATTTTGTTACCCAAGTGGTTGCGATAGTTTGCAGGTGCTTTCGAAGCGTCTTTCCTTGCTTCTGCATTTCCCCGCGTGCTTTCGCATAATCCACTGTGATCGTAATAGACTCTTTCAGTAGTTCACCAGGCACATTCTACCAAAGGAAAATAACAAGCATTACCCAATGCTAACTGCAATCTTTCACAAGCATTTGATACACCTATACTTACATTTAAGGCGAAATTTCCCAGAAGCTTTTTCAACGCGGCAGTGTTGCGTGCTTTCACCGTTTCAGCCACTTTTCGCTGCTCAGCAGCAAAATCAAAAATGACTGCTCGCAGTTTATCGACCCTATAACGCACATGAAGTTATGAACAGAAATAATTGCCCATCGAATGCAGAAGCGATGATTTCTAGAATAACTGAATATTATTATTATTTGCCAATTCCATTCTATCTTTACACCAGCACGTACTATCACTTACTCTTTTTCAGTATCTGCAATACGACGCGCAAGTCTTTCCGCTTCCTGGATAGCAGTGCGACCTTGCCCGAGCTCACGATTGACCGTGCTGTACTCCTCCTGTTTGGCAGTAACCATTTCCTGAACTGTCTTTTCTTTCTCAGTAATCGCAAGAAGTCGCGTATGCAGCTGCTCTAGTTCAGCATAAAACGGGGCCACATCGGGTCTGCCGCGTCGCAGATGCATTACACGTTCCAAAAGTTGTGAGGGTCGGGTTTCCACGTTGGTTGTGGCAATATTCGAACTAAATCTCGTGGTACGGAACGAAAACTACAAATAAAACTTTCCATAATACACCAAACGCATACCTAACCGAAGCCGAATTGTAGCTGAAGCAGACAACAACACATACACTGTATTTTCCCGCAAACATTTTTCTTGTAAGCAAACGTCCGTTAACGGTGATTGAGCGCTTAAAGTTAGCCAAAAAATCATTGTTCCAGTTAGAGTAAACCGGAATGTTGAGCATCTGGAAACGATTGCAGAGGAAAACAAAGACAGGTTCCGGGGCTTCAAAAAGATCTGCCACGAGAGTCTGACAATCGACTTGTCTGTAATCAGAATAAACAGAATTTCATAATCACAAAATCAGACTACGAGTACGTACCAAAATTTAGTGAACTATAAACTGAGGTTGTACAGTATTTTGGCACGTTTAGCATACCGTCGCAGCTGATTAGGATCAACAGCTGGCTTCATTGGCGTTCCCATCGGAACACGCTTCAAAGGCACACGCACTCGCATCTTTGTGACTACTTCCGACATCATCAGATCCAAATCTTCATCTTCTTGAAAAATGAACATGTTGAGAAATTCCCGAGGGATGAGAGATTCGATCATCGCCGCGTGTTGTTCACTTTTTTCTTTTAGATTTATCTGCAAAAACGCATACCTATTAAAATCATCGAGTAATCATAACAAAAAACAGCATTAACTTACCTCCAAAAACAGCGGACCATACACCTGCCCGCGAAACTGATTTCGGTTTTGTTCCACCCACTGATAGGCCCGGTAGGTGGACTCATTGTGCTGACGCAAAAATCGCACACGTTCATCGTCCGACTGCTCCAGGCGCTGGAGATCAGCTTGTTTATCTACATTAAACATGATCAATGTTTACCAAAAACATGAAGGATCTGAGAATCCACGAAATAGACAGTTTAGTTACTCTGGACTACTCGATCAACTTACTCTGGATTTCATCCTCGACTTTCCTTTTGTGAGTGATCTGCACGTTCTTTTCCCGTACCAATGCATCGACTTGATCACGCAAACGTTTGGCTTCCTGGCCTATCTGGGTCAACCGTTCCTGTAAATAAAAAATTCCACAACACGTATAAATAAAGTGTAGAATGTTACTGAACCTAATAGGATGGGCTAAATCTTTACCTTAGTGTCGCCCACATCCATCTGTGCCGCTTGAGCGCGAAGATTAGTAACCGCATTCTCCAACAGCCCGATCTTATTTTGTCGCTCCTCATGTTGACGTTTATATGCTGTCAATTTGCTTTGATCGGCAACATTCTACGGAAAAAAATAAGAAAATAAATACTTAACATCGTGTTACATGTTCAGATTTCAGAATCGTGGGTGTCTCCATAGAAAGCACATCTTACGTCGTGTTGCAGCTTATCCGGTTCTGAAGCATAAACATCTGGACGAAACTTCGCAATCTTTTCCTCGACTGTTCGTTTAGCCTGAACCATGCTGCGAGTGGCCAGTGAATACGCTGCTTTCCCTTTTGCTATTTTCTTTTGGAATGGTAAGATTTTTTTGGCACAGGAGTTCAGGTCTTTACTGAATTTGTCTAACCCTTTCCTGGTATTCTTCAGTTCCTCCTGCTGATCAACAAGTGCCTGCAAGCGAATACCAACCACCTTATTGTAAGAAATGCGATACAGCAGTTTTAAAGTTGATTTACAGAATTACACTATACAGAACTATTGTACATACAATAACCGAATAACGTAAAGTCGCAAAACATACGTAAATTGTACCTAACCGTAAGGTAGAAAAACGGATAAAGGTTTAGCTGAATTGTGTACCAGGCGATCCTTTTTCAGCGCAGCCAATCCCATAGCTGTGGCTAATTTTTCCTGAGCAGCCAAATTGTCGACATCCAGCTTCAGCTGAACTTCCTTATCGCGTGCATCATCAAGAGATTTGCGCAATCGATCAATCTCCACACCCACGTCCATCCATTTATTGCCAGCGGTTTTCAGTTCCTCGTGCATTTTAAACAGATTCAGCTGGCCAATCTATCGACACGGAAACTTGAATTAGGTTTTCAGAACAACTATTGGAAGTGTCCCTAATTACAGTATTTGCTGCCTGAACAACTATATGAAGATTTCAGAATATTGATAAATCCATTATTCGTGCAGGGACAAAAGCTATCACCATCAAAAGATGTGCATATTTTCTTACCAGATTACTGTACCAAATAAATAGTCGTGAATTAATCTATCGAAACGCGAAGAACAACGCATCTTTCAATTAAACAAAGGCAGCTGAACTGAAACTCATAAACTCAGGTGGAGTACCGTTTTTTCCGTATTTTCCAGGAGTGCGATCGGACTCATGAGGCTGAAATCAATGACACGCTCCTGCGGCAGAAACTGCACCAGATTGTCCGTCATGATGTTCAGTTCCTTGATGCGTTCCATGTACGCCTCCAACGTCACTTTCTCGCCATTAAACCAACATTCATTCCCTCGCGCAGAGCGGTAAATTATCCGTCGTACACGTATAGGATTTCCTCCAGGGTTGGACCTGAACACAGTTCGCATTAAGCAACTCTTTTATATCTCGTGAGACACTGTAAGACGGAATGAGGCAGTAGCCTTACAGTATCAGTTCCACGGAGGCCGACGTTTTTCCGTGCTTGATAAAATCCGCCAAGTGTTGAGCACGTCCAATAAACGACGGTGTGGATCCACAGCACAGAGCGATAGCGCAGACGATCGACGACTTGCCACTTCCGTTGCGACCCAGGATGAAGTTGATTCTGGGTCCTGGGTAGTGGATAACATGTTCGTAAGTCCTGTAATCAAATAAGAATTTCCTGTGAGATTGTTGTTGTAATTAACAGCACACCCAGTGACACCAACCCAATAATCATACAAAGCTACGAGCTGCAAGCAGAACTGCTTGCTGGCTCCTCGTCTTTCAAACATAAATTACTCCGTCATTAAAACAGCTACTTACAAAGCACGGCCACGAGTAGTCGAGCAAGACTGTAAGATCTTACGAAATCTCAGTCGTAAAAAACCACCTTGTAGTTCGTAAAGATTATCAGCATTTTGACTTACATGAAGTTGTGCAACTCAATCCGAGTTACCGCTCCTTTAGGATATGACGCCATTGTAGAAAGCAGCAGCAGCTACCACTCAGCGATGACAACCGTAATACTTAAGGACGTATTCAAGCTGGAGATAGAAGAACGGGGTAGTTTACGACAAGTCGACCACGGCGTATCTTTGACAACATAAAAATATTTACTGCTTACAGTAATTAATTATAAGTTTGCATACGTACTTGTAATACCAGGATTCAACAATGCAGAAAAAGACGTTGAAAAGCTTTGGAAAAAGCCAAGGTAAGAAAGGTACCCAGCGGAGAAGAAAGCTGTCATACAGGAGAAGTATGGTAAAACCAGCAACCGCTAAAGATTCCAAACATGAATAAACATGTTTTTCATGTTCTCGAAGACGTTGCACGTCTACATTGCGAGATCTTTTTCAAAAGAGGATCACAAAAGCATGTAAAGTGATCTGGGATATATTCGGGGATCAAACTTACAAAGTTAAACTCAAAGCTTACAATGTTACAAAGGCATAAAAAAAACTTAAAAAATGCATTCCAAATTCAAAAATCCAAACTGCAGCGAAGGTATAGAAAACTTCGGGGTTTTTGTATGTCCTGAAAAACTGGCGGTTTAAATGTGCGGCTGTTACCGTATAAGAAGGCCCGGTGAGATTTATCGTCCTATGTGCTGAAACGGAACGCCAACAGTCGAGTCAGACGCCCCGGGTTTTGATCTCTTTAAAGTCTACTGGTCAGCCGGCTCCACTGTGAGTCTGTGAGGAAAGCAGCCAGGCTGAGCCAGCCGAATCACCGATGTATTGTGGAAAATACTTATACAAGAATCGAAATCGCTAATCCAGCCGACAAATTAATGCGGAATTTTTTAATTTTTTTAAGCAGTAAAACTAATTACAGTATTAAAAGACTCTCAATGGAGATACAGCGGGGCAGTGCGGTGTCAGTTATAGATACAAATACAATGGGCGAAGCGGAAAAGTTAAAAGAATTCTGGATGTTATAAAGTGTAGCTTTTTCGCTTACTCTTAATGGTTTTCTTTTCCGGACACATGTGTTGTTTCAAATTAAGTTTATTAAACAAAATTATTTCAAAGCGAGTCATTTGACTCGTTTGTATGAGCGTGTTCAACGTACAACTACATACAAGTATACGAGTACAGAAACAGGGCCGTCGCGAGGTTAGAGAAAAAGTAACACACCGGCGCGCCAGTTTGAAAATGGCATAAAATTATGTTTGTGGTGAAACGTAGAAGAATGGCTTTTTCGGGCCATTCTTTTGACCAACGTCCACCCTCTTCGCGATCGCCGATCATCTTGTACGGAAAGTTGAGGAACCTGCTTTAATATACAGAGTACACACGCGAGCGGGTGATGAGGAGGCCATAAGCACCTAACTTACAGATGAAGCGCCCTTTCTAACTGCACTACCGGTGGCGGCAGCCTGTAGGTACAGAGACATACGCCGGTCTACGGAGTACGGGCGCGTTCTACGTATGCCATTCTACATACGCACGGATGACTCAGCTTTTAACTAGCCATTGACTGGTAGTGGGTACGTCGCGATTCTGTGGATCGCTCATTCATCTGAAATAAGGACCGCCTACCACAAGATATGATTGGCTGTAGAAGGATGAATCACTGTATGATCAACGCGTTCGCTTTACTACACGTTCAGTTACCGCGTAGATGCACTCGTCTCTAAAGTTGTGACGTTGACGTCCGATAGCAGACGGTATCAACGGTTTCCGTGCGAATATAAACGCTTGTGGGCCACAACCGAGCTCTTCAGTTTGCAGCACCACAAGTACAGCGCACGTTAATTTTCAGATCCTCGCAGCCTTCAGCGCCCATCGGGGCGTTTTTGGGACCCGCTATACCTTGAAAATACCGCGACAAGGGCCATTAACTTCCAGCTACAAGAGATTTGTTTTGAAGGTAAGAAAATGAAGGAATCTCCACTTATGAGTCGAGAGATAACGGCATCATAAGTAAGAAGTTCATAAGTACTTAGACCTTAGTACTTCTATCATAACGCTGTAACAGTAAAACTGTAAAACCGTAAGCTGTAAGCGTGTCTAAACTTTAAAGGCGAAAATCGTTTTCGGACGGTAGTGGGTAGAAACTATATAGTACTTACTGCATTAAGGTTTTAAACTATACGTACTAATATTATTGATGAATTTAGTAGTTCAGTTTTTTATTAGTATCTGGTTATTGATCATTATTCTGATATCGGTTTGTTTTGCTGTTTAACTACTTGACGAGTTAATGTTAATACTTATTGATAATTATAAAATCTTTGACTATAAAGTTGAGATGAATAACGTTCTAGTAATCTGGTTGAATAATTATTTGTGATAAGTAATATTATGAGTATTGTCACTGTCACACGAGTACAGTATGTATTAAGTAATTGTAATTTTATTTCGGGTTTTTGCGTGTTTATTCCAGACAGTAAAATTAATAACTTCAAATTCCAATTTTGCATGTTCGCCACTATCTACTCGTATGTATGTACAAGAACTCATGACGGAGAAAATGTTCGCTCGTAGTGCTTATGAAGACCATATGTAATTGTAAGCCGAGTACGTGAATGAGCCGAGGAATGAGCAACTTTCGTGAACGCTTTTGTATCTTTTTAGTTTGTTAATAAACTGCATAGTGTTCAGTTTCGGTACTATATGTTCATATCTATACAATTCGTTGCAGTACTTCTATAAGTATTTCCTATACTAGTGCTAATTGTAAGTTTTTTCAGTTCAGTCCATTTAACCACTGGCATGAATCGACCGAATTCTGCTCTTGTGGCATCGTGTCGTACAATTCGTGACTTCGTGAGACTTGTTTAGGCGAAAGCTGTAGAATTCTATCAAGTGCTGAGCCGACAATTTTGAACCAGGAACTTTTTAATATCATACTAAAAAGAGCATTATGTTTTTTGCATTGTCAGTTGAAGGCGGGTTAACAAATTCAAGTGAATGCAAATTTGCAAGGACAACTTTGTAAGCTTTGTTGACCTTTCGCCGTAATATCACAGCAATACTGAATGTTCTGTAAACTTAAATAATTGGAATCACATGAGAAAGTGAGGCTGAAAGGGGGAGGTTTATCAGAAAGTTGTGGAAGTGACCGGCATAACCGATAATGCTGCGTAACGTTGCGGCATTAGAAGTTCACGCGGGGCCTCATGATATTTCGTTTGTGCAGGAGCAGGATAAACTGAATGTAAAATCAGTTGTGATTTTAACATTTTCTGTACTGCTTGCACGGCATGAATAGTATGGAGTTATCTGCTGTTTTTAAGGACGTGCACGTGAAAGGTTCGTGACATTGAATTACCGGAAATTTTCTAATCAAAGTGACTAGTTGGAGTAATCTTCGTATCCGATTTCGCGATAGGGTCGATGATAGGTAGTACTTGTACGTAAGTTAATTATTGGCACTGCCTTTCAAATGAAGATTACGTATGTTTTCACCTTTAAATTATTTGGCAGTTCTAAAAAATGGAGTTTGCATTGCAGGGTATTGGTCACAGCGTCCTATATAGCAGCGCAAAAGGTTACTTCAACATTCACAAGGACTACTCGGTCTGCTCGGAACCTCCACCTTGTTAGACACGTCCTTGCTCACCATCTCCATCTAACAGCACACGGCGACTAGAGTTACCATCCTGCCGGCGTACCACATTCGTCATCAGCGTAAGTTGTAGTGTCGCCGGTCGCGCCGACCAGCACGTTCAGACAGAGTTGTAGAGTAATGTCAGGCTTTTAGCTAACCGTTTAGTGCAGACTGTAAAATACGCTGAACGCTGACTTCGTAATAAAGCAATTAAGAGTCTGTCGGGTGTCTGCACCGATCTGGGACATGCGGTACGAACTCACTACGAAGTTGGCGTTCGACATTTGACTTGCCTGTCTCAAAAGCGTCACGGAAGATGAGGATGCAGACAGTCTTGGCGGTTAGAACGAACCGTTTAACACAACTTCAATCCAGGGTTTTGTGATGCGTACCCAGATGTAGTTTGATGACACTTTTATTTAGAATGCTGAACGGTGGATTTTGCTACCCAGCATAATTTTCCCTTCCGTGAACCATTTATTTGATTTAAAGCGTTAGATGTCAATGGCCCGAAGGATGTCACAGTTTACTGTAGTGATTTTAGTTGTATTAAAACCATTACGCTCGCTTGAGAGTTAGCTACAAAAATGGTTCTCTCAATTATTAAATTACCGAAATGTTAACATTTTCTGTAGTTATATTGTAATACAATTCGAAATTTGGTGTACGTACAATACATGGTGTTGATTCGCTTAAATAAATGTGCTGTATTATAGGTTAGCTCCGCATATACCCGTTCCGAGAAGAAATCCAGTCATATCTACCTATCCCTCCATTTAACCTCATCAGTTTATTATCCATAGTTCCTGTCGTACGAAGCCTTATTTCCGTCTTCCGATCAACGCACTACACTTTTCCACAGTTTCCTTGATTTGTTTACGAGATCGAATAGTTGAGTTGGTCATATCCAGACCGACCGCGATGCAACTGTCCTCTACTCCTTCAATCCCTTCCGTTTCGCAACACGTTGTACTGGCTGGAGATAATTTACTGGAAATTAATACGTTCGATCCCAATACGCTAAGTGTTCAAGATTATGTCAATGAGCAAATTAAACTGTCCGATACGCAAGGAAAAGAAGATGCGTTTTACATCGTCAATCTGGGAGATGTCGTCAACAAGCACCGTATCTGGAAAGAAAAGCTGTCCCGCGTTGAACCGTTCTATGCTGTAAAATGCAACGATGACATCGGAGTATTGCAAACTTTGGCCAGCTTGGGAACCGGATTCGATTGTGCCAGCAAAAATGAAATCAACAAAGTGCTGTCGCTGGGCGTTCATCCCGACCGGATCATCTTTGCTCACCCGTGCAAGACATCCTCGCACATCACGTTTGCGGCTGAACACGATGTCCGCATGACCACCTTTGACAACGAGCCTGAACTGCACAAGATCAAACGTCTCCATCCTGAATGCAAGCTGCTGGTCCGTATTCGTGCCGATGACCCGCTGGCTGTGTGCAACCTGGGGATCAAGTTCGGAGCCAAACTACAGGAAGCCAAGCGCTTACTGGGTGTGGCCAAGGATCTGGAACTCAATATAATCGGGGTCAGCTTCCATGTCGGCAGTGGATGCACCAACGCGGATGCCTACGCCAAGGCCATCATGTGGGCTCGGGAAGTGTTCGATCACGCTAAGGAAATCGGAACGCCATTGACGATGCTGGATCTGGGTGGTGGATATCCCGGACAAGTTGGGGCGCCTATTGCTTTTGATGAGGTATGTGCCGAATTTCTGGTATTACAGGTTTTCTTGGCATTTTGGTCGATGAGTCATACTCTTACACTGCATAGAAGCACTTCATGTCTTGGCTTTTGAATACAGTGTATGAGTCATTTTTGCGGCGGGTTAGCTAACTCTACCTGGAAAAATCGTTTTCCGGTTTGCGTATTTTGTGACATTTCCGAAAGTTTACGATTTTTACGGTGCTGAAATGCGATTTATCGACTTGTCGTTACCAGATGTTGCTCTTAGCACGTTAAGGGTGTGGGGATATTGTGTTTGAGTTTAACAATCTTGAGAATGCACCCAGATGCGGGCTTGAGAGACTGGGAAGACTGACTGCATTTCCGTATTGTCGGCACTTTGTGAATTGTCTAGTAGCGGGTCATGTGCCGTGATCGATTTTATGCCTATTCGGCAACACCGCGTGAACGGAAATTGTCGCGATATGGTTTACTTATGCGTATTTTGATTTGCAGATTGTTGAACAAGTAAACCCTGCCCTGAACAAATACTTTCCGCCTGAAATGGGAATTCGTATCATTGCCGAACCCGGACGTTACATGGTCGCTTCCGCATTTACGTTGGCTGTCAACATTATCGCTAAGCGTGTGGTGGATACGCAATCGGTATGAATAATCTTGTACAAGAAAAGCATTAGAAGTCGATAGATTTATTACGTTAATCTGCCCTTACAGACATCGGACGAGGAAGCCACCAAGTTTATGTACTACATCAATGACGGCGTCTATGGCTCTTTCAACTGTCTGCTGTACGATCACGCTACGGTGGAAGCTAAAATACCGCCGTTCTACGTGCCGTCAGAGATGTTCAAGTCCAGCATTTGGGGGCCCACGTGCGACGGAATCGACTGCATCGCCAAATCCTGCTGGCTTCCCGAGATGTCAATGGGACAGTGGCTGATCTTTGAGGATATGGGCGCTTACACCTGTGCTGCTTCTTCGACATTCAACGGTATGCCACGCCCATCCATGATTTACGTGGTGTCAGAGACTGATCTGGCGCTGGTTCACAATCATCCTCAGCCGGCCCTGGAAGAGATCCAGGAGTTTACTGCGGATCTAGAAGAGATGCCGGAAAGTCTGCCGCGTACAGCCACTGTGTCTTCCGACGAAGGTGTTAGCATGGAAGAACAGATTTTGGAAGATGTGGCCGTCAGCTGCGCTGCCGAACAGGTGGACTATTACGAAGTGCCCGCGCTGCCGGAAGTGGGATTGATGTTTATCGGCGATTAATGCTGGGATTGTCGACACCGAACTTCGCAAACGTTCCTCGTCTCTGTGCCTCTGTCCTTTTCTACTTTATTTATTTATTTCTGTCACACTATTCTTTGCTCAACATCAGTATGTCCTATTCGCCTGTATTTCCTTTTCACTGGTCTTCTGCATCGACATTTCTAATTGAAAGAACTACCTCGTGGATTCAAGCCGGATTTAATGGGTAATTGCGGAGCTATTCGCATTCATGATGACGAATTTGTGGTACGCCGTACACTTTGGTGACTGGAGCACGTGTTCCCTGAGCGGATGGATGTGAGCGTCTGTCCTGCAACGATTTTTCCATGATGTGTGCTGTGTGTGCAATTTTATGCGCTGTTATTTCGCTGTGACTGTCTATGTCGCCCCCGCTGAAGTAATTATGGTCAATTTTGCCATTTGCTGCTGTCGTATTTCATTCACCACTACATAAATCGAGATTTTTCGATTCGATGATAAGTTAAAAAAAATGCAGCCAACGTTTTTCATTATGCTGTTCATGGTTTTATTCGCTTGTTAGCGGTGCTTTTGCATACTTGCATTATTGTAAATAAGCATAGCCCGCTTGTTGTAGTACTGTACTAGCGCGGTGATTATTACTCAGTAAACTTTAATACGAATTTCGAATTTCTTGTTTGGAATCATCGAAAAAGCCTAAAACTGAACCGGCACTGACAACTGCCAGTAATAAGTAAAATGCGAAAATTTTTAAATTGCAACATTAGCGAGAGACAAAAAATTACTAAACGAAATGGCTAGTAATTCGGGACCCCTAGCACTGACCAAAAATTAATCAGACCACGATTGTGACTGGTTTATGGATACCCTTGAATGAAAAATAAGTTGGCTCTGTCATGCTCCGGTCGAAAGAATGCATTGGCATCTGCGATAAATAAAAATTATACATCCTTATGAGGTACGACAGTCACCAGAGCAGAAACGCTGAAATATTATGGATTAGGCCATCACGATTCACAACAAAAGACTTGTTCATTCAACAAAACTTCCAAGGAATAAAATTCCGAACTCTGGGAACGAAGTACTACTGAAATATTGTTTTTAATTTGATTGAATAGTACTAACCTACAGTGCCGAATCACTGCCGATAGTGTATGCTGTGTGTCGTACATAACTTTTGTTCGATAAGTGCGACTTTTGTCAGGTGCCGGAGGGCAACGGGCCTTCGTTGAGGCTGCTGAACTGACCAATCGCCACTCAAAGGTTTTTCCTGCTCATAATCAGCAGCAGCTGTTTCACACTCTCAGCCGACTGGGATTTTTATCACAAATAAAGAGTTCAGGGTCAGCATCCCCAATAAAAATTTCGAAGATTATTGTTGTGTTTCTAGGCTTACTTTTTGTTTATTGACTGACACGAAGAAGATTGTGAAATCGACTGACACGAAGAAGATTGTGAATTTGATGTTTGAATGAACTGCGGGATGATAATATGCTGGAACGGATGGTAGTAATATAGAGAGAACAACGTTTATTTTAGCCCCGGAAAATGTCGTCAGTGTGTGAGGTGGACGAAGAGTTCTTGTATGATATTTTGCCTGTATCCGCATCTTCTCCGAACGGTTTCCCATGCACCGAAAGCGAATCTATGCCGCGAGAGCTTCCTGGTAGCAACGACGATCTGCTGGAAATCATCTTGCCATCATCATCACCAGCTGATCCATACACTGCTCCATTAACCGAACATACATCCGAGGAACTTCCTGGTGGCAAGAAAGAACTACTGGAAGTCACTTTGCCATCGGCATTGTCAGCTGACCCGTACATTGTTCCATTTACCAAAGATACACCCGGAGAACATCCTGGTGGCAACAACGAACTGCTGGAAGGTTATGGTTTGCCAACATCGTCATCCGCTGACCCGTACCGTGCTCCAGTTAATGAATATACACCCGACGAGCTCCCTAGTAGCAGTCCTAGCGAGCTGGATGGCGAATGTGTAGCCGAAGTTGAGGAAGAATTGGAGTACTGCGAATCCGAAATTACAGTGACGGAGACGCTGGTTGATCAGGAAATAAGTGGCCGTGAAGTTGAAATCGTTCAAGAAAATGTGCCGATCCAGAACGATGACGGAAATCAAGGTTTTCCAGATGGCCAAACGATAAAGGCGGAGCCGGAAATGGTGGACGAAACCGTGCGGCCAGTGAATCGTGCAGCGCAACCAAAACCGCCACGGAGACTGCGGATCCCGGATAGTTTTAAAGTTTTCCCCGTTTGGCGTCACCGACGACAGGTAACGCAGTGCCTAATTTTCGTTTGCGTTATTCAGTAAAGTATGGGTCAAAATTTGCAGTTTTTGTGAATTTGTGATTTTGATATTATTTTATTTTTTTACATTCATGTCCAGAATTTTTCTGTTGTAATTTATCCTGTTTTTGTTACAAACATGTAACGTGACTGGCTTGGGCTAATAAAATCTGTCCAGAATAGATTAGTAAATGCACGATTCAATAAGTTTGTATATCTTTACTGTTTGCAGATACTGGATAATGTGTGCTTGAATCCCGTAACGCTGATCAGCGGACCGACCGGTTCAGGCAAGTCGGCCTTGATTCCGCTTCTTCTGGACACTGACGCCAAACAAGGCGAGAAGCCCAACATCGTCGTGGCCATGCCGCGGCGTATTGCTGCGATGAGTCTGTGCAATTATGTCTGCCAGGAACTTGACTGCCGGCAGGGAAGTGAAGTGGGCTTTCAGGTACGTCGTTCTTATTTGAGTTATCTTCAGTATTAAACTATTCAAATATCAATTTAAACTGTTAGTTATGCTGGCAGATTCATATGGCCGATATGGGGCTCTTTTTTTTTCAGTAGCGTCGAATGATTACCTAATTTCCTTTCTGGAGAGTTGTTTTGCAGCTAGACTGTTGTTGACGTGTACTACAATAATTATTATTAAGCAGTTGTGGGTTACTGTACGTTCTGGATACTTCGCTTTGCCCATTATTTTAATCAGTACCGCTTTAGGGATCAATATATTAATCACTTTACCGAACTGACAGCCTTTTGGGGCGGGCGGCTACATGAACATTTACAGCTGACTGTAATGCAGTCTTCGCACTGACTGAGTCGAACGATATGCAATATTGTGTTGAAATCCGCATAACGAATTTTATTAATAATTATCAAAAACCGCCGAGCTTTCATGCATAATTTAGTATTTTACTCCTTCTCTGCGTGCAAGTTTTTATATTATCTGCTTTGTTGTACTACATATTAATTTCGATTTATGGACAAGCAAGGCCGTATTAATCTCGCTGTCAAACAAGTTCAGGATGGAGTCTTTTCTCTGCGTGCTGCATCGAAGTTGCATAAAATTCCCTTCTCTACACTGCGTGATAAGGTGCGTGGGACGCAACGCGAAGCTGTGGGATCTTGGAAAAGGAAGTTTAACGATGCAGAAGGAACGTATCTGGCGGAATTTTTACTGAAGTGTGCAGATGTTGGAGTCCCCATGAACAAGACGTTTTTACGAAGGTTGGTGATAAAGAACGCGGAGCAAAAAGGACTGGAGCCAACGTTTAGCAGGAACTGGTTAAAGGGTTTTCTTAAGAGACATCCCACGCTTCGCTACCGCGTTTCACACGGAGTGAATAGGAAGAAGGCCCGCGAATGGACGGCAGAAAACTGTGAGGGCTGGGTTACGCTCCTGAGTGAACTGCACATGGAAGGATGGCTGGATAATCCCAACGGGATTTGGAATTTAGATAAGAGCGCCTTCTCTACGGCTGAAGAAGTTGATAGGTCTCTACGGCTGTTTCTGACGTTCTGTTTTTCTTAATAAATGTTCTTAGGAATTGTAATATCTGTTTATGAGAATCTAAAAAATTATTTTTTTTAAAAGGGCCTGCACGTCAAAAGTTAAGTTTCGGGTGATTAATATATTGGTCCGTACAAGGGAAGTGATTGAAATAATGGGCAAAGCGAAGTATACTAAATTATGAATTCAAGGTTGTAACCACTTGAACTGAAATTTTAGTAGGTGTTTTGTGTGCCGGTAGCAGTGTCTTGACGGTGTTTTTGTTTGCTTTACCAATAATAATAATGACATAACTGTGTTTACTTTTTAATTTCAGATCGGAATGGCCAGAAGTATGATGTCGTCAAGGACGCGAATTTTGTACTGCACAACTGGGGTTCTTTTGCAAAAAATGATGCACGAAAGCTTAAATCAGTCGCGTCCGCTTGAAAAATATACACATCTAATTCTCGATGAGGTGCGCACCTGCTGCTGATCTGTGTAGCGTAATATTAATTTCGTTAAATTTTTTTGTATTTTATGTTTCTTTCAATTTTGATTTCCAGTAAAAATGAAATTGTCATACGGTCAAGTTGTTATTGTTCTAGGTACACGAACGATCAGAAGATATCGATTTTACGATGTTATTGGTGAAGTTGGCACATATTTCCGGTGAATGGTTTCCAAAGGTCAGTTGGGCAAGATTTGCTGTTGTTCTCTGTAATATCCCCTTATTATTTGTTCGTCTAATAGTTTATCAAACATCGGGTTTTCAGGTCATCATTATGTCAGCCACCATGAATTCTTCCGCCATTCTTAACTATTTCAAAAACGAAACCTTGTGTGTGTGTCCACCCTTAATCAAGATTGTCGATGCGCCGCTCTATCCGGTAAAAGAAGTTTATCTGGAAGACATGTGTGCAGAAGTTGGCTGTAGCATGGTAAGGATTGGAATTGGAGTTATGAATACTTGTATACTTGATGCACGTCTGTTTTTTTGTGTTTTCTCTGTTGTTGTGTAATGCCTTGTTTACAATCTGCATTTTTAGGAAGGCTCATATTTCGACCACGAGAAGCCGTTCGCGAAGAATGAGATCATGAACCTCGTTTTGAGTCACATTGACGAGATGTACAATCGCAATTTTGGGGGGTAAGCGTTCTACTGTTTTGTTGTAAATAAATGTGTTTTTGCTTTACGTGCTTTGGCTTTGGTTTAGTGGGAATGCAAAAGGAACTACGACATTAGTATTTCTGCCTGGTAAGATTCCGATATGCAAATTTACTCGATGACATGCAAATGCGCTGTACAGTTGGATCACTGAGATTGGCGGCTTCATTGAGATTGGGGGCTGCTAACCTGCTGGATTGGGATTCGCTTGGGCTGTCTTTAAACTTTGTGATACGATTTTGTTGTTTGTTTAAACAATAATGATAGTCAAAATAATCATTCACAACTGTCCATGATAGTCAAAAATAATAATATTACTGCAAAAAAATTGGGAGTTTTGCCACTTGGCTAGTGGGTTTACTCTTGAAAGGATACAGTTTAAAACCGTTTTTCTTTTTTATTAGGTCTGGAAGACATCGAGAAGTTAATGGATAAAATTCACATGGACTTCCCGAATCGCCTGTGAGCATTTGGCTGACTGCTGCGCCATAATTGATAGTGCAAAAGTTTTGCTTGAACGGGAAATTTTATTTTTTGAAATATGAATTGCAGTCGCGGTGCTCCTCAGTGGGAAATCTGCCCATTACATTCACTAATTCCTCATCATATCCAGAGTGCGGTATTTCAGCCGGTTAAGAGAAACGTTCGACGAATAGTTTTAGCGTCTAATATTGCGGAAAGTTCAATTACGGTACCGGAAGTGGATACAGGTATGCTGCCTGTTTCAGTCTTTTTCCGGTTGTTGGGTTGCATCTCACGCTCAGTGCATGGTGGTTTTGCTTTTACAGTATACGATTTTTGCCTGACCAAGAACATGACCACTGACGAGGAGACCAAATTGTCCTTTCTGCAATCTCAGTGGGCCACCAAAAGCAATTGCGGTCAGCGCAAAGGTAAAGTCAAATTCGAAAAGTGTCAAAGTAGAAAACGAAAATTTTTCTGAGGCGGCAGGCAGTACTAGTTATAACAAAGGCAGCCATAAGTCGGCTGTCCGTGGTGATCTCAGCGAGGGAGGGCGGTCAGATGAAGATCCTGTCTGTTGAGGAAATTCCGAAAAATGGTGATGGAGCGGAATCGAACCGCTGGCTACCGAGTGAGATCCACGTAGCACAGCCACTGTGCCATCGCCGCTGTTGGCGAAGATCAAGATATTTGTGCTTGAGCTTGAGCCAACCAGGTAGGCGGCGGATGGGCGGCTGCTGTGTGTAAAGAGGATTCTCCTCTTACATAGTTTAATATAAAATAGCTTTTGTTTGATTACTTAGTTTTCGTGCAGCCAAGCTAAGAGAAGATGTTGCAGTTATGCAGCGGCAGTGTGACCTTTATTTTAGTAAATCAGGCAGTGTGACCTTTATTTTAGTATTTTAGCTCTGTGCTTTGCAGGAAGAGCCGGTCGGACACGTAATGGTACAGTATATCGGCTTGTTTTCCAAAATTTCTACAATCAGTTAGCTGATCATCCAAAACCGGAAATCCTTGTAACTATTTTCATGAAAATACTGAAGTGGCGATGTTCCTTAATGATTTTCTCTCTAGAATATTCCCGTGACCACGTCCATCCTTCGCAGTAAAATGCTAAATTTGGATCAGCTGGATATGGACCCGGAGGAACTGATGGGGATGATGTTGTCGCCGCCGACTTCAGTAGATGTGCGACGTGCTGTGCAGATTTTGAAAGAAGTATGTTTCTGGCTAAAATTGTTTGAGAATAATTTTATCTTGTGATGAATCTTTGCACAGTTAAGCACTGTACATAGTCTATCCAAATTTTTTGTGCATTTTTACGCAGAAAGGAGCGCTGAACCTATACCACAAAGGTCAACTGAAAGAGAGCGATGGCGATTTAACATTCCTTGGGCATTTATGCGCTACTATCCCGCTGTCGATTCCCTTGGTTCGACTTGTGTTTCTTGCATTTTGCTATGGACTGCTGGATGACGGCATAGTGCTTGGTAAATGGTTGCCTTCGAAATTCGTAAATTATTGTGATTGGTCAATGTTTTTTCTGGCGCTGTTCCACGTCTAGCTTGTGTAATCAGTGTCCAAAGCATTTTCCAAACCACCTGGATGGACGACACAGAGGGATGGATATCTAAAAAGAAGAACGACCGCGGATTTCGAAGCGATTGTTTGTCGTCATTTCGGATTTTCAGGGTTAGCTGCCCACATTTTCCTGGTGTGGCCGTTGCATGAAATCTACCAGATTAAAAACTTCTTTTCATCTACAAAGTGTATACAGTAGCACCTTTTTACGCAGTACTATATTTTGCACTGTGATAAAGTTTTTCTGCACACAGGAGTGGATTTGGCTTTCTGTATCTGGTCAGTTTGGAGAGGGCGACAGCAGTGACAGGGAACGAATCTGGTGTATGCAAAATCGACTATCCCGAAGCCGTCTGCAAGAGGTACGAGTACGTCGAGTATCGTACTATTGTTATTGCGGTACTTAAAACAGTAGTAGCTGAAAATTGATTTTTTACATCTGAAAGTTTTTTGTACGATTTTTCAGATATTGTATATCGTGTCTGAAATTCGACGACGCTTAAGTCGCTTGGGCCTCTATATGATTAACGATGAATATTTCCGAACGGAGTTTAGACCCGATGTTGAATGGGAAATTCTGATAAAGGTGAGATGAAGACAGTCCGAGTTATTTTAATTCTTATTTTGATCAGGTCTAAGGCTATTTGTGGGATCGCGAATAACTGACTCCAGCTATTGTACGCGTTTTAATTTTCTCTTCAAGGTGGTAATTGCGGGTGCTTTTTATCCTGATTACATGATCAGTTCGCCTCATATTGATGATACAACCACAATGGATTCTATTGCTGCGGCCTCAGAAAAACAACGGGAAAGATTTGGTGGTTTTGATCCCTTGCATTGTGTGGAAATCGCTGTGCCTGCTCGAGCGGATACACTAGCGTCCCTTTTCTACGAAAGTTTGCTGCGACAGTATCTCAAGTCAATTCTGTATACGAACGTATTATTCAGCATCAAGTATTTCAAAAACAGGTATAGCTGGCGCAGTAGTGTTGCGATTTTGAGTGCGAAGCAGATTAGTGAAAGTTTGGAAAAGGCTGTTGCAAAAGATCTACCATCTTTCAATTACAGAGCCGTCGTCTGCCTTGAACGAGGAGTTGAGGATGTGACTGGACAAGGTGCTCTCCTTGTGGAACATCTGCTGCGGTCAACTAAAAAGTAAGAACAGCGTCAATTGGTCAGTAACTCAGCGGAGGCCAAACCGGTAATGTTAACTGGGTTTCAGGCAGAAGCGTCGGAACTGGGATACTGTCCACAAAATTCCCACGGTGAAAGATTCATCAGTGAATAACTTCGCGGTGATAAACCCAGAGTTAGCAAAAGCCATTAAAGGATCAAACAAGTGGTACGTTTGTTGACAGTTGGCGGTCGTTGTCTGATTGCGAATGATGCCGAACGCCTGATGGACGAGTCTGTTTAGGCTTTCCGTTGATTATACGTTATGGTATCCTGAACTTCCTCCCTGCCCCGTGTTATCGTCTTGGACTGATGATTTGAAACTGAATGCCACCGTCACTGCGGTATGTTGGATAGTTTGTGACGAGCGTCCCATAACAAACTATTTCGATTTATTTATACCCAGAAAGTGGACGACAATGTATTCTTCGCTCGATTGTACCCAAGTGGTCCCGATCCAGTGAACCAGCTCAACCAAGATTTGCAAGCTCTTCTCGGTTCGGACCTGGTTCGGAAATGTGTATGCGCCATGGAGCACCAAAATTACGAAATCATTGTACTTGGAGATTCTAGGGGTTTTTTGTTGCAGTTGCCTTCGGATAAGGATCAGGCACTGCTGGGTAGCTACGTGATTTCGTATATGGGTCATCCATCGGAAGATCTTGCTCGTGCAAAGGTGGTGCGAATCGACAAGGATATGATTGAGGTAACAGACAGCGTGCACATTACGGAAAAGAGCATTCTACAGTTTGGAATTTCCATTTCAAGTACGGTCAGTATTTCGTTATAGGTTTACTTGGTCGATTACGGAAGAATGGCACGACTGCCATGGAATCGGACATTCCTTGTTTTAAAGTCGAATGCTACGAAATGCTTCTGGCAGACACCTCAATTGGCTGTTAAATGTCGATTGTCTGAAAGCTTTTCGGTGCGACCACTGTCCAATATCAGCGTGTATGACCGGCTACAGAGTGAAACTTCCCAGCTGGAATTCGGGGTATGGATAAATAAGTATTTACCTGGATTTTCTGAGTATACCTGGATTTTCTGAGTATCGGCGTTTTGCTCAACTTATCTAGTGTGATGTCATTCTCCGCAGTGCATATGTTTTCGGCGCTTATGTGTCCCTTCTTCCAGCGCCGTAAATTTACTAATATATTTGTGTCAATAAGCGGGAAAACGAATATCATAATGATCAACTGTTATGTAATAACAGTTTGCAACGGGGCGGTGGACTGCTCGAGTTATGGAGTTATTAATTCTAAATTTTTTATATATTTTGCAGAAGGACATCTTGATAGACAACGACAATCTCACAAATATCGCTGTTCTAGGTGTGGTATTCGGCTAAGGATACGGTAATGCTGAATGGGATCTGCGCGTTAACGGAAAACTCTTTAACTGGACGATGTAGCCTTTTGGCACGGATGTTTGATGAAGGATTGCTGGTCTTCGAGCACGATCTAGTGGAGGTAGTTAGTGTTTCTGCAGCACTAATAACTTGAACTAATAAACGGGAATTTCATGTGGCAGTTCGCGTGGCCGGATGTAGAATCCCATGCAATCGCAGCGGTCAAAGTCAAACCACAATACTCGGAAGAAATGCCGGTAAAGTTAGAGTCTCTGCTTGTTTGTAATTAAAAGTTTTTAAGTGTGACATTATGATTTGCAGATGACATTTGGAAACCCAGTTAACAGTTACGATATTGGGCGTGGTTCGTATCGATGGTTGTACAAAATTCCACGGTACGTTATTGTATACTACTGGCTACTGCAAATCTTTGCTGGTCGGAGGATTTGTGATTGTGTACATTCGTGTCCATGTAGTTTTGTGGAGCCTCATCGAGAAAGTGTCAATACCGTCCTTCTGCGGAGTGTTTACCCAGATCCGGTTGATTACGTTTTGGTATCCACTGAAACTGTTGTATCGAAGCGGAAGAACATGGTCGTATGCGCTGATACCACTTTAATGCCGCACGTTCCCGGCATATCGGCATTGTTGATGGCGTTGAATGCACCTGTGGTGGAAATGAGGTCGGTTGTTTTGAATGTTTGTGGTTGATTAACCATCATTATCTTAGCAAAATAATGTTTTGATTATTTATTATATCCGACTGAATAATAATTTTGGTCTTGTGTGTTTGATAACTTATTTGCAGAGATGATCCGGATACGCGGAACATTTTGGGATTTTACTGCGGTCTCGGCTCGATTTGTCGTAATACAAATCAACCAGCGAACCCAATATTTGCGGCCCATGACTTCATATTCTTTGGTGATGCCGTCCTGAAAAGACCTGATATGGATCTTGTAAGTTGCACCCATGGTGTGTCCCAAAAATTTTGCGTTGTCGTGAAATTTGTTTTCCCATGTACTTTAAATTGGTTTTCATAGCGCCCTTCTGCTGCTTCGAAATTCCGTTAGCCTTATTGGTCTAACAGACATTTTTAGGTAAACTATGCGGATTGAATTTTGCCGACGACAGTTTTTGTGTAATGCTAGGTGAAAAGCATCCGCAAAGTGGTCAATGCATTGCTCTGCTTTGCCGCTGACATGAAGCTTTCAAATGGAAATCCCAGCACCGAAATGGTGGAAAAACTCAAGAATTTTCAGGGTTCTCTGCGATCCTCGACTTTGTTGTAAGTATACACATTTGTGTAAAAGCTTGTTTTTCTGGATTTGAAACATAATCACCGAGGTTTAGAAATACTGACATATTTTGTATGACCGATTATTTTTGGACAGACTGATGCAGATACCGCGCCGTATGTCGGTAATCCCGCTGAAAAATCGCCAGCCTGCAGTGTGCCCACCTCGCTGGTTGTCGACTTTACCGGCAAGTGAAAGGTCAGATGACCGCAGTAATATCCATCGGATCTATTACGAATCGTAAAGTGTTTCATCCGCATTTGGAGATGAGTTTCTGATGGACGATCAATAGCTGCAGCCTACGTTGATAATTGGAGTTTTAGTTTTTGATATGTGGTTTATAGTTATACGTTTTATGATTTGTATTATACAGTCTACTACTTACTTGTGGTTTATACGTTTTTGTTGTGTTATGGGTTTTAGACTATGGTTAGTTTATGCTGTTGCTTACCACTGACTATGAAATAGCGTTTTTATTGTTTTAAATCTGATGCCTGTGATGAATCCCATTGTGATGCATTTCTTTTGTTTTGGAAAATGTGGCTCGACGTTTTATGTACGATATTGTGCAGGCCTTCTTTTGATTGTAGTGGATGTGAATCCTGCTTGCTTTGTGTTGTTGGATGGGAAATTAAAGACGGAAATCAAATATACAAATTGCTGTAGTGTTGCTGTTGTTGTACTGTTTGTACTCCATTCTGGTGGTATTTTCGCTGCTGAATCAATTGCACAGTATTCATTTTGAAAAATTCCACTTTCGTGAATGATTTGTTGCATGGCGTCTACAGCCATGCGCTAATCCAAGTTGCCAAATAAATAGTGTTTGGATGCGATAAATTTCAGTCACAACTTACCGCTACCATCTAACTGATCAAGATAACTTCAAGTACTCTTAAATTATTTTATAGAATGATGATAGCCCGTAAGTATCAAAATTAAGCAATCTGCCTGAAATGTTGTTCACCGTGATCCTGAAATCTGATTTGTCACACCCTCACAACTTACTGAACTTGGTAGTTAATCTTGCCATGATCGCTTCCAAAAAAAACACCGTTTAATGAATACGTTCTTTAAACAGAACGACTTTTTATTCCTGCATGCAGTTTTTGTACTTGTACACGTAAATTGTAATTACTTTGTTACTGCGTTGTGGTGATTGTTAGCTAAGTCGTAAAACTGACACGTGTATTGGATGAAACTTTCTCAACATTTATGTTTACCGTAGCAAGCGAATGTCAACCAGTTCCGACTTTTTTGGGGTGTTTTGCGTTAGTCATAAATTTCATGCTGTAATTATTTTCTGCCGGCAACTTGATTACATTGCGCATAAAACATGATGAAAAGGCTGAGCGTTGTATACTTACTTGTCGGCTGCGAAAAACGTTTCCGTGCCATACCATGATGCGTAAACTGACACGGATTTTGGTCTCGTGAACGTTGCATTCCTTCCCGGCACCGACGCCGTTTGTGGCTGCATGTCGCCATGGCATGACTGGTGACGGATGTTCAGTACACACGAGTCGCGACTACCGACTGCGTATGCAGATGCTCAACAAATCTATGGTATGCTATTGCAACTGTGGTCCTAATCTGTTGGACTGTTGGTGGTTTTACAATAATAATCTGTTGGATTTCTATTCCTTTGTGATTGTGTTGCCTTTGAAGTTTTCAGTGCTGAATGTATATCCCGCTTGTTTTGCCATACTTCATGTAAAATCACCTATGCGTTCCCATCTTATGCCATACGTCTGTTTTTGATCCTCTGGTGCTTTATCGGTGATGCCGTCATGCGCTATAATTTTGTTAGCAAGCTAAATATTTTAATTGAAGAATTTTATTTCAGAGACATTCTAGGGTAGTTTTAAGAAATGCCATGTTCCGTTTGTAAAATGTGTTATACTATGTAGCCACACTATGACAGAAAAGTATCGTTATCCCAAAACCTTCGGATGCCGTGGGAAACGGAAAGCGCAAACAAAGAAACCCCCATCCCATGCGCAATTGAACAGGCGAAAAATTTCAGGTGAGCATAATTGACTGCCTGCGTTTGTCTCCGCAAATTAAAGCAGTAAAATATTTCCACAGTGTACTTTTTCTGCAAGGGCGAAAGTTTGGTAAAATGCCTATAGCTATGCAATAAGCATTAGCGGATTAGCTGTGTATAAGCTTCTGGCAAAATTCAAAAAGTCTTTTATAAAATCCTTAAAAACTGACAAATCAAAATTAATGTTGAACTGTGTTACATAACAGTGTAGTCGTTCCGTAAACTTATTGTCAGCGGTTCTGTATGCTTAAGCTTAATTGACGTGCCGGCGTGTTTTGCGTTGTGTTAATTACGAAAAGATTGGTTATTATTATGAAATAAGTTTGTTAGTAAATAAATAGGAGCTACAAAATGACCTGCTGCTTTTAGAATTATAAAGGTCTCTTTTCGTTCGGTGTTTTAGGTTATATGACCTACATCTGCGAAGTATAAAAAATACTTACTTGTTAGTTGTACTACTACTGATTACAGTACTTACTTTGTTCCAACTGTACCTTAATTAAGTACGTACATAAGTATTAAGTTTAATTACCGTTATGAACATGGTAATTACTTAACTATAAAAATTATTATTATGAAGAGCGTGTACCGTGTACGTACAAGATGGATGCCGTCCTTAAATTCGTAAGTAATTGCATGATTACAATATTACTTTCTTTTGTTTTTGTTCCCTACAGTTCGTTCCGGTCACAAGCCATGCTGTCCACATCCCTTCAGTGCGGATGGAGATTCTTTGAAAATCCTCTATTTCAACAGTGGGATCACGGAGAAAATATCGAACCAGTGTTGTGAAACCGGAGGGAAAAATGTCGAAAAATTTGAAAAAACCGTTCACGATCAACGAATACGAAGCGAATCGCCGCTCGAATTTTGTACGTAAAAATTCATACATCAGCTCTCAGTTCACAATTTACGACAATATTTATTGATTTATTATTTACGGCAATATTTATGAATAGTTATGTTTTTGTCGGTCTGGAACCTGTCATAATTTTATTAATCACAAAAGTGTGCGCCAATGTTCTTGTCCGGACTCGTAACTTTCGGTCTGGCAAAAACGTATTTTTGCCTTTTTCTTTGTGTACATGTACCGGTAGATTTCGTTTTGTTCGCGTCTCACTGATGCATTTCCAAATTTTATTAGAAGTATGCTACGGTGTCTTATGCCGGTTGCGTATTATTTCCGGTTCGTTAGATATTCCTTCGAATTCGGGGAAATCTGGCCATTCGGATAAGATGATAGCCGGCACTCCACTTGGGGATGAAGAAATGAAATTTCTGAAGAAATGCTCAAAACAATCGGGAAGTGAGTTGTTTATTATCAAACTCACTCCGAGTTTTAAATTTCTCTGGAAAATGTGGTGCTGTTCACAAGTCAGATGCATATGAGTGGTATTTACAGTTGCAATGAGGACATTTCTTCAAAAGTACATTCCACAAGGATTGACCAAAGCAATGCGAGATGCCCCCGATATCCAGAGGATTCTGGAAAGTTCATGGCAAATTTGATCTTTGTGAATTTTTCAAGGCAGTTAGTTTTCTGTAGCTCCAAGTTTGTATTATCTCTGTATGTGTATATGTTTGACAGTATTACCTCAGTGAACTGCAGCTTTGAGTTCGCTACTCTATCAGTGTACTCTGCTTATTTTTTTACAAACGTCTGTACTTTCTGGGTATTTTATGGTTTTTTGTACGTCGGCATTATTTTCTTGTATTAATGTGTACTCTGGACGTCGTTTGTACCTACAATGCCCTGCTATACTGATTGTGAGAATAATCACAAAAAATGGCCAAAAGGTTACTGCGTTAACCTGTGCGATTATTGGCAGCGTGTTAGCCTTTGGTCATTCATGGGGAAGCGGGATGTAACGCCGCCCCGAACGAGACAGTATAGATAGCTGTCCCGGGAGTTTATCCTTAACAGCTCTTTTAGCTTTAGTTTCGTTGCCAAGGTTCAACTAGTCTTTGGACATTTTGATACCGCAGCGCTTTGTGTTAGTTTTTGATCTTCCCACCTTCCCCCCTTACCAGTCTGTATTGGAGAGGAGGTTTCCGGTTGCACCCTCGGTACAACCGGCCTGTTTTTCGTTTGGTTTTTGTTAATATTATTTTCATATTATATGTATGCTCAGAAATAAATGACGAACGAGAGAAAAAACGGCTGCTGTTGCTGCGTACGCGATACAATAATCCGTTTATTTACTATAGTTCACTTTTTATCATTATACAGATGTACTTACCCGTTGCCAGTAGTTCGTACTTTTTTATCAATGATTTGGTCGAAAATGCGCTTAGAACACGAAGTAGTTTCGGAAGACGAAAAATTTAATGTCACCACCAGCTGCGATGTGCAGTTTAGGTCAGGATTTTGTAACTACGGTGCGTGTAGAACCTCGCATTTGATCAGGTTTAATTACATTTTCGATATTTCCAAATATTCCGTCTCAGTCAACAGCAGCAAATAATTAGGTATAGATAATTGTATCATACGTCTATTTCCATGGCTGCCGCGCGAAGGGGAAAACTCACCACAATGCATTGTTATCGAGTTACATATGTAATATACTGTAATTTTACGAGTATAACTGCTGGATGTGGATGCGGTATAATGGGATGCACTATGAGTTACCAGCAAATCATTCTGAGTAAATATGGAAAACCACTGTTTTAATTGAATTTATTCTTCTTCTTCGGAATCTTTCTTCTTCGATTTTTTATCGTTTCCCTTGCTGCTGTCCTTCTTTTCCTTACCGGCTTCACCTGACGGAGCCGTTACTGGAGCCTGCGGTTTCTTGTCCTTTCCTGGTTGACCTTTACCACCAGATTGTTCAGCAGCTAACTTTTCCGCTTTTTGGAAAACTTCTTCAATCGGTCCAACCATGTAAAATGCAACTTCCGGTATATGGTCCAGTTCGCCGGCCAGGATCTTTTGGAACCCTTTAATGGTTTCCGCCAAAGGAACAAATTTCCCGGGATGACCCGTGAAGACTTCTGCCACTTGGAACGGCTGACTAAAGAAGCGCTGTATTTTTCGGGCGCGAGCCACTGTTAATTTGTCGTCTTCAGACAATTCATCCATCCCCAGGATGGCAATAATATCTTGTAAAGATTTGTAACTTTGCAAAATCTGTAAATTTCAGATTTCAGATCGATGTACTTGTAAATTTTAATTAAATTTCCAGTTTTAAAAACCGCATTAATTTTAGCGACAAAATAATGAAATTAAATACGTTCGCTACGGTTTAGACACGTCTGACTTACTCTCCAGCTAATGTATGTTGAACGAATTTTAACTACAAGCAACCAAGCTGCGATTCACCTTTTGAACAGATCTAGCGATATTGTAATGTTCTTCCCCAACAACATTGGGATCCATGATGCGTGATGTAGAATCTAATGGGTCAACAGCCGGGTAAATCCCCAACTCGGCAATACCACGGGACAGCACTGTGGTGGCGTCCAGATGCGCAAAGGTAGTGGCGGGAGCGGGGTCCGTCAAGTCATCCGCCGGTACGTAAATAGCCTAAACGCACGTGTAAGTCGCAATACCTTATCATTTCAAAAAAATTAAATATATCGTGTAACACGCGCAAATTAAATGCACCTACTTGCACTGACGTGATGGAGCCTTTTTTCGTAGTAGTGATTCTCTCTTGCATTGCACCCATATCTGTCGCCAAAGTAGGTTGATATCCAACTGCCGACGGAATACGACCCAGTAAAGCGGAAACCTGGATGGAAGATTGGTAATGTACTGTAGATTGTGTAATCCGTAAGGTCACCATGTTAGTCCACATCCTCAAAATTCATGATCTAGCTTATTATTAAGTTTTGAATGATGATCGCGACCTTTACAAAAAGTGTTTACTTACTAAAGCTTGCTTCTCCAAAAATCGCACGATAACTTTATGTACAATTATTACATACATGCCATGCTTAGTAATTATATGAAGCGATATCGTGAAAATTCAAACCCAAATTCTTTAAAAATAACTTACTTCGGAGCCAGCCTGAGTAAACCTGAATATGTTATCAATAAAGAGAAGAACATCTTGGCCTTCCTGATCTCGAAAGTATTCCGCAACAGTCAGTCCTGTTAAGGCCACTCTGGCGCGCGCTCCCGGTGGTTCATTCATTTGTCCATAGACTAGCGCAACCTACGACAGAAAAGTCGCTTTTATTTTTTTATTTTTATTCTAAGAATTTTATCGTTAACGGGCTAATTTGCTTTGAAAAGTTCTTATGCAATCCCCGATACTGTGCAAAATTACTAATATTAACACAAATATCCTGTACGCGAATGCAGGTTGTTAATTGCAATCTTTCCACACGAAAAGTTCACATCAACTGAACGAATTTGCGCTATTACAGTAAATTACATAATTTTCTTATTCAAATATTTACTTTGGAGGTCTTATCCTTCAAACTGATGACACCGCCCTCGATCATTTCATGATAAAGGTCATTCCCTTCCCGAGTGCGCTCTCCAACGCCGGCAAACACCGAATAGCCACCGTGGGCTTTGGCCACGTTGTTGATCAGTTCCATAATCAATACCGTTTTACCCACACCGGCCCCACCAAACAGACCAATTTTGCCTCCTTTTACATACGGCGCCAGCAGATCCACGACCTTTATGCCGGTGGTCAAAATGTGGGGAGTCACCGCCATGTCGACAAACTCCGGTGCCTCAGCATGGATTGGCGCCGTTCTAGAAACACACACTATTGACCACTTTGACTGGATACGGTTTTACTGGTGTAACACATTCAGTTACTCCGTTTGTTTAGTGGCATTGCCGATCCGTGTTACTATAACATCGCTCGTTCATAAAAAGTAAACAACATACTAACTTTTCCGTTTCGATAGGTCCTCGCTCATCTATGGGCTCGCCAATAACGTTCATAATTCGACCTAAACACTCAGGTCCGACTGGTATGCTAATAGGACTGCCAGTATCCGCAACTTCTTGACCCCGAGTCAATCCCTGTTATAAACCAGACTGGATAACGGTGATACGGCCATTTTATGCTTATATAAGTAGGTAAGTGTAAGAAATTGTCCGAGTTGCGATCGTTAGTTTGGCACACCTCAGTTCCATCCTGCAATAGTTTAACGTTGTTTGGATCCCATTACAAATATGGGCACATTCGTTCGATACACCAGTGAAAATGTAAAAGAATAATGGCTGACCATGGCTATGGTGCGAACACAATTTTCTCCCATATGCTGCGCGATCTCCAGTACAAGACGTGGTTGACGATCCACTACCTCCAGCGCATTGAGAATCGGCGGCAATTCTCCATCGAAGTGCACATCAACCACCGCCCCAATGACGGCTACCACCTTTCCTTTCAGGCCAGTTTCCGTGCTGGTACGAATGGGTTCTTTCTGGGAAGGATCTGTATAAGGAAAGGTCACAAAATATTACAAATCATTATCAAAAGTCGAAGAGCAACCGCCAGTCCAAGCTCTTTTTGTTACCGCATTTAATTCACACGGTGACCATGCCGTGGGAAAATCAATGAATGTGCAGCATCTGCGCTTTTGAATTACGGTCAGGCAGTGTTTTTGCTGTTGTATTGTATTAAATTGTGCTCGCCCGTGTAATAATTACCTTTTCCTTTCTTGGGAGGCATTCCAGGCGGAGGTCGCCCTTGCTGAACACGAGACGGCCCCGGTCGAGCAGGCGGGCGCGCTGGTGCGCCCCGATCGGGAACACAGTCTGGTTGATCATTGTCACGTGCTGTGGTTCCTGTGAGCTGACTTGACAACCTCGCAAAGCTACCTGGAACATGCAAAATTGTGCTTGTTTTCTACAGCTGCATAAAAAAGGTATACTGTCGCGTACCACGTTCAGGTTACAGCTATCCGAATTGAACTATTGTAATTCTTGTTAAAGAGGTCAGATGCGGTAAGTAGTGATAGCAAGAGCAAACTGTTAGTGCCAAACAGGCTGTACGTACCGGAAAATACTGGATTATGTGGGTTTAGGGGCAGCACTACTCTGCGATCGCGCTGGATGTATCGCTTCCCGTAGTTCACTTGAGCGGTGGCTACACGTGCCAATCGCGAAAACATTTTCAATAATATACCTAAATAGTTGTACTATGTATCAAAAATCAAATATTTCAAAGATAAATTAGATTATCACATAAATTAAATAAGGTAAAGACAGTAAATTCATCGAATTACAGTAACAAGCCAAATCAAAGTAGCTTCAGGGTGCTTTATAGACTTCGAATCCAATAGGTAGACAAAAAAACATGGAAAACAACAATTTGCGCAGTGGTACAATTTAACACCAACGACTTAACACCAACGAATTTAAATTATGTCAAAACTTATAAGTCGTGCTTCGAACTTTCTAAAACAGTACTAAGCTTAAGCTTATAGGAGCGAGTTAAACTTTTTGTTGCAATCTTGCTAGCTATGCACATAGACATAAGAGTAGTACTTCCTAGGTACATAATTATAATCGTATCGCTAAAATAATGTTGGGTCAGTAAGCAAAATTATTTACAACAGTACTGTATGTATCTGAATTCTGAAGTACGTACAAAATACAATTATCTATGCTCGTACAATAATTACGGACTGTATACCTGCACGGTGTTCTATAATAGTGTAACAAATTAACTGAAAGCGGGCTTGGGAAAGTTCAGAAAAGTTTCCAAAAATTAAAGTACCATTACTGTACAATAATTAGATATAAATGATAAATTAAGCACTTAAATTATTCCCGACTGCCGGCGACTGGCGATCGATAAGATCAAAGTTTGTCGTTGCCATGGTTTCCGACTTTCCGGGAATGCCGATTACCACAAACACATTTAAATGTAATTTTTGTGTAATACTCGTATGTTTTTACAATGAGAGCAGATATACTAACAGTGCAGAAGTATCGTTTGTGGCAATTTTTAACTTAAATTTGTCTGAGCCGCAGCACCGGGATAACATACCGAGGCGGTGAGCAGGCGACGGGTAGTACTGACAATGCTTTACTCAATGTGACTGCTGCCAAATTACGTGCAAATTTTAAATATTCAAAAATCTTTAACTTTGTTTGTTCTTAAGCAAAAATTGTATCCATAGGCTTGAAAAATACATAATAATATATACTTTTAGGCAGTATGCATGGAGTTATTTATTTTGATTGCAGAGTAATGATATGACTCTCCGCAGTTAACATAGTCTTCTACGAGAAAGTAGAGAAAAGCCAGCACCAGGTCTGCCATAGACGGGTATGCTAATTTCTTATCGCCATAACACTGCTTTGGCACGAAAACAAAAAAAACTGCATTCATACTGCCTAAAAGTAAATATTATTATAAATTTTTCAAGCCTATGGATACAATTTTTGCTTAAGAAAAAACAAAGTTAAAGATTTTTGAATATTTAAAATTTGCACGTAATTTGGCAGCAGTCACATTGAGTAAAGCATTGTCAGTACTACCCGTCGCCTGCTCACCGCCTCGGTATGTTATCCCGGTGCTGCGGCTCAGACAAATTTAAGTTAAAAATTGCCACAAACGATACTTCTGCACTGTTAGTATATCTGCTCTCTTACAATGACATTATTTTTATTTAGTTGATTCTATTTGCTAATTTAATAAATTTCAATTTATTGCGTAACTTTAGGTGTTTAATTAACATGTTCAGCAGTTATCACTACTGTACGACATTAATTCAAAATAATTAAACTTTTGGCGAAATTACTTACAATAAATTTTTCGGAACAGAGAACAAGTGCGCACGCAAACGGATGCTGTACGAGTACTGGACTGTTGAACGATGTTGGACACTGCGCCAGCTTTTTTGAAAAAATGGATACCGCCCACGAATGGCAGCAGCCATTTACACCATATTGTAGTTTTTTCAGTCTTTTTGTCACATTTGTTATGATTTTCATTTGTGATTTGTTTTTGCCCTGACAAATCTACCATGTACCAAGTATATTTGGGATCGAGTTTGGAATAACATATAGAGTACGATTGCAAATTATTGTTTTCGGCAGAAACGATTGCAGGATGGCCGCTCGAGCTCCTACTGGACGCGCTGGGGCTGTAACGGGAGAAGACGCAAGTAAGAACCTGACGGCACCGATGTAAGTGACTGAGCACGCATCCTCCAGACACAGTCTTTTTATGACCCGTGGCATCACATTTGTAATGTGTCACGTGTGGATCATAACTGTTCTTAGAGGTGTTCTCATACTGCCCAAAGCCATTGTGCCAAAAGAGACCGAGCTGAAAGGCGAAATCACTATCGGCCAAGGAACTGTTTTGCATCCTTCGTGCAAAATCATTGCTGAAAATGGACCCATCGTTATCGGAGAAGGCAATATTATCGAGGAGAAGGCAATCATTCGCAACAGGTAAATCTTGTCGAACGGAGGAGACGACCAGTGTTGACTTTATGGATTTCCCCAGGTTTCCCGTTGGCGAAGATGGAACACGCAAAACGCTGTATATTGGATCGAGAAATTTGTTAGAAGCGTATTCAGGTGCGTCAAAACCGTATTTGTGACAGTAAGGTAGGGGAAAATCGGAGAAATGTTGCAGAAAAACTCTTATGTCCATTTTACGGGGATAAAATCATTACATGCTTTATGGTAATTTGTTTAGTTTTTTTCGCCTGTTAATAGCGGTAATGAGCAAAGACTATTATTTATTTATGCAGTTAATGTTGTTGAGTTAAATACAAGTCTACCGGTTATTAACTGTAATTATTAATGTTTGGGAATTATGCGATGACACCTGGATGTTTTTACTTTTTGTATTAGCCCAGCTTTTCTAAACATGTACTTATTTGTGTCTTCATTTGTTTATCAGGAATTGCTCTGCTTATCTTATCTTTCATATTGTTATCGAGATCTTTGCTCATTGTCAGTTTGATCTTTTGGTCAATTATCATTGCAAATTGCTATTGTCTGTAATACAACTTCGGCGAAGGGTTCAAAATCTTGACCGGACTTTGTTGGTTTAGCTTTTGGTTATTGTAAAACCTGACAATGTTGATAATGTGTATTCAAATCAATAGATAAATACTTTTGCTTGTAGTTGTCGAAGGTTCGGTGGGAAATAACAACTCCATTTTATGCAAAGGTTTGTCGCAGATGGGTTGTATAAGGACTTTCGCGACTTCGTGGAAATAAAAGTTTATTTTTAGCCCGCATTGGACCCTTGACTACGATTAGTACCGGCTGTGTGATCGGAGTGATGTGCAGTATAAATTCTGACGAAACACTCGCGCCGGATACGATTATTATTGGTGAGCATATGACCAGGAGAACAGCGGAAACACCTCAAAGCCCCCCGGTGTGTCTCCATCGTTACCATTCCTTTTGTAGCCAGCCTTTTTTTGATTTTATTTTTTTTCTAGTTCATCGAAGATCATGTGGAGTACCTCCAAAAGCAACTGCCTACATATCACTACATTCTGAAATCATCCGTGTGAATTTCTTATCAATGTCATTTCTCTGTAAGTGAATCTGTGCTGTATCGTATTAAACGTATTGTTGTTATTATAAATGCATGAAATATCTGCACTTACTAAACTGTTTTAATCGCACCTAATGTGTAGAAGTATATGTGACTGACTAACATCATCGCATAGCATTATTTGTTTTCATTTTTTATGTGAATTTTATATGAATTTGTACCTTTTTGTACCTGCGTACGATTGAATACGTGCGTATTTGATTCTGAAAGTGCTTTCATGAATAATATTCAGAAGTCGGTTGGTTAACCTGGATCGGGGCTTTGATTTATTCCGTTTAATTGTATTTACGAGAATGCCGGAGATTAACGTCATGTTGAAGCGCAACAAAAATCAGTACTGATTAGGTGTATCAGCGGCTTTTAGGTAAACAATGTGCAAACTTCTTCTAGCCAATTTACAGTTTGCGATGGGCAACGACGGCGTTATCGGCACAGATAATGTTTGCATGCCGGTGCAGTCTTCGCAGTTTTTATCGTCGATTATTCCACAGATTTCCGACCTTCGGCGTTGTGCTAATATTTTGCTTGCGTCTTTATGTCAACCAAAGCCTGCTCCGCAATACAGCTGCATTTTGCCAGTGATTTTTTGTTTCAAATGGCGAATAAGCGACTGGAGGTAGTTCTTCCCGCCAGGAATATACCGAACGGTATCCGACCACAATGTGCATTTGTGGAAGATCACAGCGTTGTACCACCGCCATTGCTTGAAGTACGTATGCGTTGTTTTCCGTGTATCTTATTAATCACTAACTCCCAAAGCAGCCAGCGTAACAAATGCGACGTGTGCTACCTTTTCGTATGTTAAATTATGATGGTAAAACAGTGAGATACCATTTTGTTTCTCGTAAAAACAGACGATACTTTGCACATCTTGCGACTTGTGAGTACATCGAGTGTTTGTTGCAGGGCGATGGATTAGCTTGTAATATAATCGCGCTGCCGCCAACAGATGCAACAATTCCTGGGTGAGCGGAAATAAATCATTCTGTCAGTGTTGAGATATCGCCACATCCATGCCTACTAAAATAATTGTGATAATTAATCAGACGCATACTTCGCATTTAGACCGATTATGATCGAGGTGCCTTATTCCGCTTCGCTGCGGGCTTTGGAGCGAGAATTGATAATCTGGCGAAAAGAACAGGATGGACAATGGACAGTGCACGAAAATATCGGCAGTAAAATCGGTTCGACTAGTAATGTAGTTTGAAGGGCTTCAGAGTGCATGGACTACGAAGTCTGTCAGTGTCAGTTAAAGTATGTAACATGCACTATTACAGGATTTATTAATTTTAGCTTCCACGGATTCTGCAACATTTGTAAATCCAAATGAAAAAATTTTACGAATAACGACAGCCAGTCTGCCGCGTTACTTTGCGATTGTTTCCCGCATTCGACAGGATTTAGCCACAATTGACCCGGCTGGCGGTATAATACCATCCACTGCCGTACCTGCCGCTAACGTTTTATTTCCGGTAAAGGCAGTGAAAGATGTATCCGATATGGCAGTCCAGGTAAAAGTAATTGTATGTAAATTATCTAAATTTAGCTGTTTATATTGCAGACTATAAATTATTACTGTTTGCTGGTGCTAACAGCTAATGTGGTCATTTATATCAGTCTGTACTCTTCAGTTTCTGTATGTACACCTTAATGTCAATAATAATAACTCGTATGTCAATTGAAACATGGTTTTTACATTACATGGGTTTGTACCTGGAGCTGGTTGAATCCGTTCAGTAGGACAACTATTTAAAATAAATACATAGATAGTAGTGTAGAAATTGTATTAGGTATATGAGCTGGCTGTGTGTTGGCCGTTCTTTTTCGATCCTGATTATCAGTACGAGTAATTACTTATGAGTACGCTTTTATTTTTGCACTTCCCGAAATATTTTAGTAATTATGACTAGCAGATTCGCGTCTTTGGCGCAAATATTGTATCGCATGCATGCTAAATGCAACGATACACAATACATACTAAAATAAGCAATAAATTTATATGTAATGCTGTTGTTAATGCTGTATAATTACATTAATTGCTAATTGCAGTATCATCAGATTGCTCCCGAAACGGCTAGTCATTTCCTGGGCGGACAGCACGCAGCGTGCTGCATCGTGACCATTGAGCCACGGCGGATGAAATTCGACAAACCCATCAAAATCACCGTACCGGTTCCGAAGGGTTTCGTGAAGCGCTCCCAGACAGAATACTACTGCAATCCAACCCATTACCGGTTATACTGTAGTGTGGCGGCGGAGCATAAGCAGTCCCAGTGGGAAGATGTTACCTGGTGCAACAATCTGGTCAGCATCGATAACGCGACCATTCAGTTTGTTACCATTTTGTCGGCGCGCTACTGGCTCATAGACTGTGGTCAGGAGATTCAGAAACGGGCGCATGAGGAAATCAACCTTCTGCGGGATGTACGCCTTCTGTACAAGGAAGCCTGCGCGGTGCCGTATTGGGTACGATTTGCGGTGGGAGTGCGTAGCTTGGGTAAACGATTTGCCGCGATACATGTCGCGATTGTTATGGATGATGGGTGTGATATGAAAAAAGCGTTGTTGCCCAATGACGGAACGTTCCGTGAAATTTGCCGAAGCGGATCAATGGAGGTAAGCTTTTTTGTGAGGACTAATTATTGTTGAATTTCCTCAGATTATCAGTCGAAACTTCCAACCTCAGAAATTAAATAATTGTAAACGTAAACACACCCGAAAATCAAAAATAAGCCGAGTTGAATATCGCATTTACAGATTTTTTTATTGAGTATTCAGGTGAAAATTAACAGGTTTGAAATTTTCATAGTTAACTGAAGCCGACCAAATATCCATCGAAGTGGACGGAAATCTCCACCTTGTTACGAAAGAGGAAAAGCAAACGCGGCTGATTTTTCTTCCTTTACGCAACAATATAATACGGGGATTATTAAAAGTCCACGATCCCGAAGAAACACGCGAAGGCCGTTTGCGCATACTCAAAGACGTTAGATCCAGACATAACGAAGGAACAAAGCAGTTTCTATATTCAAGCAGTATTCGGGTCTAGTTTTTCCCAGATTTTCGAATATTTTCACAAATTCTCAAGAGATGTGATTCTTTATGCTGTATTATGCAATCGCAAGGGGGCTAGCAACAGTTCATGACTACTAGAGGTAGATTCGTATTCACATTCCATAATCCATATCCTACAGCTGATTTACTTGTTTACAAATCAACATTTTAAAAATCCGGCCATATCGCTAAATAAACCGTTGTTCGAACAAGTCTGAATCCATTTCTTCACTTTTCCATCTGCTGTCTTGACCAGATCCGCATTGATCAGACCATCCAGAATTACTGCATCCAGCAGATGCGGTTCTTGTCCAACAAGAAAGGCTGTCTTGTCTAAACGTGCGGCCAAAGTCTTCGCGGCTTTCTGATGATCGCTAGCATCGCTACTCTCTAAATTATGCAACACGTCCAAATATTCATCCACATTTGCAGTTGCACCTTGGTTACTATTCTCGATGACTCGGAGAAAACAGCGCAGAACTTCAGCCTTGTTTTTGCTTTCACTGGCTACTTCTAAACACACAAAAAGAAACCGTTGGTACAGTAATTCGGGATTTTAAAAAAGTGCATATTAAACAAAACTTATGCACGAGTACCGTTTCTCCAAATCAACGTGATAATCAGGGAAGCATCAGACCGCGACAACTGCTGCTTCCGGTCCGGGAAGAAACAGTGCAAACCGGGAACAGCTTCGACCGACGAATGAACATACGTCAGTGTCACAATCGAGTCACGTTGGGTGAGCAGTTTGATCGCTGGCAACAACCATAAAGGAGGGCGTTTCGGATCGGCGAATACCACGACATCTCGACTTGCAGACGTCTGTTTCAAAAACTGTATTTCAGAATTACATTAAAACTGCGAAGTTGCGAACTAACCGGGGGTTGCTGCAGAATCTTTTCAGTAACCACTGAAAGCTCCGGCTTAGTGGGAGAAAGAGTAGAGCTGCCCGACAACTTGTCTATCTTCTCGCGAAATTTCTTCAGATCAGCCAAGAGGTTAACTTCGCGATTTAATATTTCTTCCTGCATCGCCGATTTACTTCCAGATAAATCTTTCAGCTACAATAAAATCAGCACAATGTTTGAATAGATGCCTCCGGCAAGTTAAAAGGAAATAAATGGGATTAATTTACGCTCAAGACAGTAATGACACTACAGTATCGTTTTCTAAGCTGGGAAGTCACACACCCAAGCCGAAAACTGCAAATACTCACTTTTTGAGATAGCGCAACTGGTGCGCCTGACGGCGCAGCAGCATTAACCACGGGCGATTCAGAAGACACTGGACCGGTAGTTTCTTCCTTCGGTTCACTGCTGCGCAGAGATGCATCTAATACGTCGACCTGTCTTCGAAGCTCCTTCAGTTTCGACAGAATCCTACTTTGTCGCGCAACCAGTTCTTCCACCGACTCGATCGGAGCAGCCGGAGTCTACACCAACTTTCAGATAAAAAAACTTTCTAAGGCCATATTAATATTAATTAAACGCGATCAAGTAACTATTAGCTGACTGGTCTATTCCGTGCACATGGTGAACTGGAATGCAGCAATCGCCAGCATACTGCACACACGAACCGTATGTGTACACACCGTATCTCCATGAAGTCCTTGACAGGAGGACTGGCATGCATGCCCGCTCCCGGTGGATGAGATCCGCACGTTAGGTGATTGATATCCAAATACGTTATCGGTTTTATATACCGAAGGAGGATAAGACAGCTCCAGAGCTCCGTCGTAGACGAATGGACAACGATAAAACGCGTCCAGCTTCTTTCCCTGCAAAAGGGGCGAGTGCGGAACCTTATCCATTTTCTCGTAAGTATACAAACAAAGGATCTATCGTCAAACAAACGTGCGCCGCAAAGCTGTATTATACAAATTTTCGACTAATAAATACAAAAAATGTCGTGCCAGTCAATCTTCTTAATTGGAACAAAATATAAAAGCAAAGCCACAATAAAGCCGCGAAAGCATTGCCCAAAAATGGCAAAATTGCAAAAAGCCAAAAACCAAAGTAACGTTACATTTGTTGAGCCAGTGAGCACCTCTGTCGAAGGTTAACCGCCCTCTTCAGGCAGTAACCGTACTAAAGTGACAAGTGAGTGACGACGCACATTTATTATGCAGTATTTTGTAACTTCTGGATTGTTCTAAATTTTTTGGACGGGTTTCTTGTCTTTTTTTCTCCGGATTACTGGGATCACGCAAACATAACCGACCAACTTCGACAGAAGATTCTATAGCGCTCTCTGCGGGATTACCATTTTGCACTAGGGTGGCCCTTGTACCAAAAATGTGTGACCACCACGACCATGGTGGACATGGTCATGGAGCGTGTGCTGCGGAACATACTGGGGATGATGTTGAGAGAGGAGTTCAGTACAGTTTGTATCTACGAATCGATCTGGACCACCTTGAATGTTTGAATGAAGATGTTGAGGGCTCTGGTAGGAAAGTTTTCAAAGCCTGGGAAGATCGTCATCAGCGAGATGTCGTACGTGTTTCCTGTTTTCAGTTAGTTGTAGTTTTTAGGTTTTAGGCTTTTAGCAGTCAGCAGTACTGCCACTGGTTTGCTGGTTGATTTGGTCCGCTTACAGTACATCTTTACTGTCTTATGAGTTGTTCATTTGGTTTTGCAGTATGCTGAGAGTGCCGATGATGCCGAGTTATTGTTTAACATTCCGTAAGTATCGTTGTTGCAGCGTGTTGCAATAATCTATCATGTTGGTGACTTAGTCAGTTTGTGTTTCATAATCCATAATCCCGATCGTAACTGTTTTTTTCCAGTTTTACTGGCAATGTGAAACTTAAGGGAATTATCGTCAGCGGTGAAGACGGAGACAGTCATCCTGCTTCTATGCGCCTGTAAGTGGATCATTATTGGTAATGCAAATATGTGTATATCATCTGGACATAATTTAAGAGTTCGGATGAAAACGCCAATTAAATTTGTGAACTTGATGTTTTCAGGTATAAAAATCGCCCAGAAATGGGATTTGATGACATGAGGTACACTGTAACCACAAAGCAAGATTTTTGCAGTTATTACTTGTACGATGTTACTAGTGGTGTGCAATCGAATGTTTGGTTTAAGTGCGCGATCCCGTAAAATTTTTGGGAAGGATTTTGGCTTAAGTTAATCCTTACCATTATTTTTTAGTTTACCACCAGACCAGGAATTTGAACTGATGAAAGATCCTATTGGAGAATTGGAATATGGTGTCAAGTATGCGCGAAACGGTGGCTATAACTTTTTTCAGTATAGAGTTTCCTTCTTTTGCAGGATTGTAAAGTTTGCCACTGTCCACCATTTGACGATTCATTTCAAACGTAATTTTGGTGCTGATACAACCAGAATTTATTATATAGGTGAGTAATGTACTATTGTTGGAAAATAATTTCAAAATTACTTAATTTTGAATATTTCGCAATGGAGATCTTGCCTGCAGGATTGCGAGGTGAATTTACTGCGGCCCGGCGCGAGGAAATTGTAATAGCTAATTATGAACTCAAGCCGAATCCATGTGATACCAAGCTCAAAGAGATGACTTTGTCTTCGAATTTTGTACAATAAACTTTCCGAATAGTTACCGTCATACTTTTATGATTGAATCCCATTTTGTTTACTGGACGTTCGTGAAAAGTGGACATAATTTTTGCTTGATGGCTGTCTCTTGTTCAAATGTAGTTTAGTTTATTGCACCAGTCTTGGCGTAGTTGAGAAACGATTTAAAGAATTTCTTTGGATATTATCGACTGACGTGTAAAACGATTTTTGTCCAGCAAAAATTTTAAGCAGTTTTAAGAAAAACTGCTCGCTTTGTCTGTTTGATTCAATAGTATCTGTAGTTTTAAAATGTTGAGTGGTTGCAAATGCGTCTGCTGGATAATGTGTGATGGATCTGGGATCTCTGCGGCACGCTTGATGTTGGAATCGTATTTATCGCCGGAATGTTTTAGCTAATGGCAGTGGCAATACTACTGGCGTCGCCATGCGGGGCGTAACAGTAAAATACTTACACTAAATACCTTTTCAGGCTCTTCTGTTGCTTAATTACTATAAGTTGTATAGTATGTTGTATTTATGTTGTATGTTTTTCGGTTTTTCCGCACTGTTTTAAACCAGACTCAAATCGTCACCATGCAGGCATTGTAGAAAAAAGGAAAACGTAAGTACTTGTCTTCTGGGCGCATATTCAGATGTGTGACACGCGCACAACCAGCACAGTGATTTGCGATCAACTGCGTTTTTAATTTTTTACCTGCGCGACGGCACACAAATGTAACACCGCCAACGGAAGTAATTTTTAAAATACCTTTTTGCAGGTTAGGTAGTACCACATTCGATTCCTTGTAGCGTAAACTAAACATTATAAAGCCCACGATCTTATCGTAAATTATCGGGAAAATATAACATTTTACTATGTTCTTTGGGTGTAATTACGGGCATAGCGTAATATGGCACATTTTCATGATCGTATCCATGAAGGTTTTGTTTGCATACGTATTTTTTTAAAGTGCGGTTTATAAATATATATAGATATTTGTATGTGGTATGTATATTCTACCCTAATGGACAATTGTAAGTATATATATGATTATATGTAGTGTTTTATACTCGCACTCTCGCAGTATCATTCATACTCGTAGTATTTTATAATATTCATTTCATAGTCGCACCGACGCGTCAGCCTACACAGGGTTGGTCATTCGGTGCAATGGCGCCTCACCATTGGGCAGGTGCAGTAATCAGCATATGTACTTTTAGGTGACTATAAGTATTGCTGGCTTCGATTTCCGGCTATGTACGGAAACGCGATGCAGAGCTCGAAAAACCGAGTTTCATGGACATCTTCAACAATTTCCAACTGACATAGATAATACGGTGATCACAGTTAATTTCAAATGATTGTAGTACAGTATACCAAGAATCCTGCAAGAAATATTTCAGCGTATTTATCATTGTGGGTTGAAAACGATATTGCCAGATCTGGTTTAACGATGATCTCGAGGATGCAAAGTGTGCCGAGGATAAACGGCGGAAGCATGTCCTCACTACAACCATCGTATAAAAAATGTCAAGTAAATATACCGAGTTCGTGCTAGTTGATGGACCTTTGCGCCTAGATTTGCCGACGACAGGAGTTTTTAATATTACTACTCTTAACAGAATCTGCGGCTAACTGGATCATCATCGAGGTGTATATTATGATAATCCTCATAACTTGGATAATATCTGAAAAAACCGCAAAGGCTTTGAGGTTTGCTTGCTTGAACCGGCATTTTGGTTTGTGTGCCAGTACTCGGTTCCGGTCCGATCTTTATCTTGGATCAGCCGATTGGTCACTTCGGGGTTACGCACACTTACGAAGTACGCGTGTTAGACCTAATGCGCGTATTTTGGACAGTTCAGTGTAGGGCGGTTTGACATTGGGAAAACTGGGATATTTTCGATCAGATATCAAGAGTGTTGCGCAAACCAGGTGTCCGAGGATAAGAATATGGATTTGTCCACGTGGTCAGCATCAGTAATTTGTCTAATCCTAATTTGCAGTATTAATGTAAGTTGCGATCGATTTTTCGCAGCCGGATGATTACCTGCAATGGCATTAGCAGTGTACTGAATTTTAACCATGTGTCGGTTTTGCAACAGTTTTACGTTGCTGGCGATCTGCACCACAAACTGACCAAACGCGAACTGCTGGGAATTTTCGGGTCCACTTCCCATAACGATGGTGCGCAACTGGAACTAACTGAGGATTACATATTTGACTGCAAATTGCAATGCTAGTGATGGATTTTTGTTACAGTTCCCAAATATGAAATTGCGTTTATCAGAAGCCATACCGTCAACAAGAGAAGCGTCGTGCCCAATGATGTTTTTTATCGGTTACATCTGAACGGCGAGAACTTGACGCTGCATCTGTATCCCAACACTCAACTGATCTCTCCACATTTTGAGCTGAAACCGGAAGGGCTAAATGTCAACATCACCGCTGCCACAGAATGTTTATACCATGGACGTATCCTGCAGTCACCTCATGGTCGAGCAGCTGTGTCGGTCTGCGATGGACAAGGGCTGGTAAGTTGTGATTCTGCTTTGTTCATTTACTTTTTTCTTTTTTTGCAGTAGTTTTTCTAGAGCATTTCCAGCTTCTACTTCTATTTCGAAATGTTAATGTACTTTATTTTTAGTTACGAAAAATTAATTTAAAAAATTTTTCTTATTAGAACAATTATTTCGTGTAATCTGCCAATTTTGAATTTTGAAGCGCATCTTTTCAGCCTAGGCTTGCATATATCCTGATTATGTACTTCAGCTCAGTTCCCTATTTTAAATTTCTGCATTTTTGCGGATGGGTAAATATTTTTGTATGGTGTTTAGACCGGCCTTATCGAAACATCCGATGGACGCTACCAAATTCAGCCTGCTCCAGCACGTTTCCAAGAAAGCGTGACGGAGCAAGGCAACATGCACATATTGGTGCCGAAAAACGAGACGGGAACGTTCTGCGGTGTCCACGGTCAGTGCGAAGCCGGAAGTGTGTTCAATATGTTGACGCAAAACTTCTCATATTTCTTTTATGATATTCTGGCAGAGTTGAATAAGCCGCAAAAGCTGGTTGCCGGCACAACATATGCACATGAACCAGTGCTTCTGCAGAGCAGCCGCAATCGACGCTCGGATCCCGTCGTGGACAAACTGTACATCGAGACGGCCGTATTCGCTGATTACATGCTGTATCGGACACTCGTGGGAAGGACTCTGTTGGCAGATCATGATGCGTTCGTGAAATATGTCCTTGCCATTGTCAACACGGTATTGTTAAACCCAGATTATCCTTGCTGACCACCAGATCGCCTGTTCCCTCGCTCGTTATCACTTACTTTAGATGCAGTTAGTATATGCGCGAAAGAAAATTAAACACAGGAAAAACTGTGTATACGTGTGTTGTTAATTACCGTAAAATCCAACGCGCTATCAACGGGAATTTTTCAATATCAGAAGCAGAACAAAAACGTTCATCAGTTTTAACCTGCACGCGCTTCGCTTGCAATACCTTCTAATAACGCAATACTTCAGAAATTTTTAAAAATAACATAGGCGGTTGGGTTTAATATTTACATTTCATATTTGCAGGTACAACTTATCTACAACGAGCCGTCCCTCGGGCGGACGGTAGAAATTGTTCTGGTGCGGTTGGAAATACTACAGAATGAACATTTGCCATTTTATAATGAAGAGGTGGATAAATACTTGTGGGATTTTTGCAAGTGGCAGAGTAAGTTAAGGAACAGCTTAACTTTTTTGCTTTGTTAAGGAACAGCTTAACTTTTTTGCTTTTGCGTGGTACGATGACTAACTTATCGAAATCAGGTGGATTAAATCCGGGCACAGATCTGTCCACCCCTGGGCACTGGGACCACGCCATCATTCTCACGGGATTTGATCTGCGCAGTGGCAACATGCGCTCTGTGACAGGATACGCGCCGGTCGGTGGGATGTGCAATCCCATGTATAGTTGCACAATTAACGAGGGTAACGAGCCTGATTAATGTTTCTCTGTATTTGCAATTATGTATACTCGCATAATTGTGGCATTTTTCCTTATTCATACTTTTTGTTATGCATTATAGGTAACCACTTTGGTGCTGCTTTTGTAATTGCGCACGAGATGGGTCATAGGTAAGGTATTCTCATGAGCGTTAAATTACGTGGATATATCGGATTTATTATTTACCATATTACTCACTTTAATCGCTGACGTATTGGATTTCAGTTTGACCATGCAACACGATGGACAGGCGGGTGTATCGGGTAACGGATGCGATGCGCAGAGGTAATGCGCGGGGTTTTTGTTATCGTTTCCTTACCGAAAATTATTCTCCCCCATTAACCTCTGCTATTGTTTCAGCTATTTAATGTCGCCGAGTACGGGACGTGGAAAAACCACTTGGTCGACCTGTAGTCGCAATTATCTTGACGCCTTCCTAATGTCCTCGCAGTCAACCTGCTTAAAAGATGTACCGCCTGGCCGTGAAAGTGCCATCGATTTCTATTCGGGTAACCTTCCTGGCCAGTTATACCCACCCGATGACCAGTGCCGGTTACTGTACGGAATTGAATTCCATCGGTATAATATGCAACCAGATGCCGTAAGTTTCGCGCATAACAATTGTGTAAATACTCGTACATGCAATAAAATGCTGGATTCTGTTTGGGTGTTCACGTTGTTGCAGGGTCTTTAGACATTTACTACTGTTAAAATTTTTTAAGTTGCTCTTCGTGAATCTGACGTTTAAAATCTAATTGTAAAGAGCAAAGATAATTGTACTTTCATAAGCAACCTTTTGTTAACATTAGCTGTCCGAAAAATTGTTGTTTCCTAATTTCTTCGCAATCACTGCTTCAGTCACTGCGAATAATGTCTTGTGGCCTGACATAATAGCCTTATTTTAGGACGTTTGTGAAATTTTGATTTGTGCCAACTCCACTGTTTACATCACCGGTCACCCGGCACTTCCTGGTACATATTGCGGCGCGGGACATTGGTGCAGTGGTGGTGAGTGTGTCCCGTGGGGAGTCATGGGCCCGATACCGGTTGACGGAGGCTGGTCGGCATGGCCTTCCTCAGCAGAGTGCAGTGCCAACTGTATTCTGCCCGGTACGGGGGTGAGGATATTTGATCGGAGCTGTACGAATCCAATGCCATCCAACGGAGGCAAAGCGTGCGAGGTTAGGAAACTTTTTAATTTTTCGGCTTGGTAACTACATAATTTAGACAGCTTGGTTTACGTAACCTTTCAATGTTTATTAGTGATCCACATCGACCGAGTGTCGTTGTGGGTGTTCGCTGAGACGATTGCATTTAGTGTAATCTGCATTATGAAAAAGCGCTCACCGTTCACAAACCTTACGACTGTCAATCGTTCTCTCCACACAAATCTTACAATAATTCCCGCTAGCGAATGAATGAATACCGGGCACCGTTTTTCAGGTCGAGGTTCCAAAAAAGTCTTGATCGTTGCGTATATAATGTAAAATTTTGCGATTAGGCTATAACTCGTGTTTAAGGTAAAGTGTTTTTTGAAGTAAAAAACAAATACTTTTTCCATGTTTTACCGAGTTTTTCGTGTTTTTGTTTGCAGTGTATTGGAGTTATAATTTTGTGTGTTTTCTTCAGGGCAAATCGAAGCGTTACCGTACTTGTGATCAGGCGTCCCTTTGTGATAAACTGAATATCTCAACTATAAGCGAATATTCAAATCGTCAGTGTGCGTCCACAAAAACTGCGCAGAATGATATCACATTGGCCGGTTCCGGTCGACAAAGAATTCAGGATCCAACCGGTGGTTGTGTGGTATGGTGTGATACTCTTCAAGGAGGATACAAAACCTGGGGAGCGAAATTTCCCGATGGAACTGATTGCAGCGGAGGAAACGGTAAAGCGTTCTGTCTCGACGGCCATTGCCAGGCATTTGGATGCGATGGATGGACACTTGACGAAAGCTCACTGGCGTCATGCCAGTCTTTCACCACTACCGCATCGACGACGACTACCGTCTCAACAACGCCGACGTATGTGCTTGTGAACGGGGAGGATACCTCGAATGGGATCAATACAAATACGCCGGTTACTCTTCCCACTAAAACATTACTGTTTCCCGATCAGAATCCGTTTTACGCCATGGTAGACCAGAGCTGGGGTGGGTGGGAAAATGTTGGCCCGTGCATCGCCAGCTGCATTCAGAACAGTACCGGAATTCGCCGACTTAACCGAAAATGTGTGGATCCCGCGGGCATTTGTATTGGAAGGAATACGTCCATAGCAAAATGCAGCACAACATGTCCAAAAGTGTCTTATTCTGGTAAGAGCAATACTAAAGCCACTTAATGAGTATGTGTACTAAACAGCATCCACTTTTTTGCGGCGAGTGCATTTGCAATTTCTGTGTGATATCAGACCGCTAAAGTAACACGATTGTGGAATAATTGTTTAGCGGAAGCATACGTTACAAAAATCTGCAGCGCACTGAAGACTCTTGACCATGGACTAACTGGTCGGGGAAAGCAGCTTCCCCATTCGTCTTCCGATAATCGACAATCATGCAAATTGTGGTGCGAGAAGGAAAACACATTGCGGTCATGGCCGGACATGTACTTCCCTGATGGAACAAGGTGTAATGCAGATAGCACTTTCGGGGCCTATTGTTACAAGGTAAGGAAAAATTAGCGCGAGATTACAAGGTATACGAAAGAGATGTTTTTTTAATTTTTTTTCTAACTAGTTTGGATAAATTTAGGGTGTTTGTACGGATTTCGCTTGTGACGGTGTAGCTGCAGACCCAAACGATGCGCCCAAGTGCGCTGATACGAAAGGAATTCTGGCTGATGAGTCATCTGGCCACAAACGGAAAGTGAATCACACCGTTGACAAATCGCCCCTTGTTGCCATTGAGCAGCCGCAATCAGGAACAATCCCAAGCGCCAACAATGATTCATCCCATTTCCAATGGGTTATTATGTCGTCTGCATGTTCGAAATCCTGTGATGGCGGTACGTGAAATGAATTATATTTCCAAATTCCAGCAGAAAATTAATAGCATGTGAATGATATGAGTCGTGACCGCTAAAAAAATTGCGTCCGGAAAAGTTCAGTTAAAATCCTATATCAGTGTTTGTTGTAGGCACAAGGAAAAATTTCGTGCACTGTACAAAGAATGCCAGTTCTTCAAAGGGCGGTCAGAAAATTGAAGAAAGCAACTGCGATTCGGAAACGCGTCCCGTAGTAGCTTTGGAAGAAGCGTGCAATACCGAGCCATGTCCTTTGTACGTAAATGAAGCATATATGCTTTATTTTTCTCGGCATATTATGCCGAAACACGAATTAGAGTGACACAATTCGTTTTGACCATTTCAGGTGGAGCGCCAGCAACTGGAAGGAATGCAGCGTTCAGTGCGGGAATGGAACACAGACGCGGCTAGTCCAGTGTGTCCGGACAGCGGCTCCTATTGGGAATGTGACCGTGGAGAGTATTCTCGAAGATGCTCATTGTGACCGTTTAGCGAAACCCGTTGTCACGCAGACATGCACACGACCACCCTGCAGCGTTGCAGGAATGGTCTCCGGTGTTAATTAGCCGGTGCCGGCTATTTTGCATGTTTTATTGGATTGTTAAAGCCAAAGGTTTTATTTGTACGTTTTATGTCTTTAGCTTAGTGAAATTAAGTTTTTGGTTTGTTGATCTGTGTAAGTTAATTCGGTGTAAGTTGAAGTGCTTAGCATATATTTGAAATTTTAATGATGTTGTACTGGAGACTATCATCATGTAGTTACCGGCTTGGCAAAACCGTGAATGTTACCAAAATACGCTTTGATCGCGACTTTATATCCTCAGTGCCTCACCTATTCTTTTCCGTTTGCATGGTACAGTTTTGTTTTTACAAAAATCATACCAAAAAACAGTTTTGCACTATACAAATTAGCATGAAAATAATATATGTTATAAACCCGTTCGATTCGAGCAAAATTTCAACAACTACTGAAATGTGGGTAAACCATGTCTTTCGAACAACTACTGAAGTGTGGGTAAACCATGTCTTTTGATATCTGTTATGGTGGGGCTTATGTTGTTTCCGATCCCGTAATTATTGCTCCAATCTTGATCTGCTAAAAAATATAATTATTCAGCTTCCAGATTTCAAACGTATAAGCTGTCACTTGAACTAAATTGAATCCCTCTTTACCGCTGAAAAGCATACTGCTGTTCATTACCATTTGGATATGACCGGTGTAGTGGACCTGCGCTGGTGGTCAAAACCATTTTTCCAACAGATCCGTGAGATCTTATTGGAAAGTACCGGCATGATGGTGCCGGCATGATACTTCATACGTTCGTGGTAAAATACGGAGGGCTGCTGCTGTCCCTTTATCGCCAGCAAATTGGAAAGGTCAAGCATCCAACATCGCTCTATTAAGTTCGCCTGTGCTCTCCGCGAACAGGCAGTTGTTAGATCGGGCGTATAGTATACGAGGTCCCGCCGTTGACTCCAGCTGATCCACACCTGCCATAAAAGTTTTTCCCATTCATCAAACTTCATATGAATTTTCATATGAATTTTTACTATGTACTTGATGAAAAAATTATTGAGTATTAAATTATTGATTAGTAAATCTATATTTGTTGGTGTAAAATTGGCAACTTCATTCGCTGCATTTATTTTAGAGGCAAAAAAGGTTATTATCCAACAAGAAGCGCAGAACTTTACCTTGCTTGAAAAGATTGCTATCAAACGGCGCATTAGCGGTAAGTTCCTTGTGTGTCCTTTCCAGGACGTATAGTAAACATTTGGAGCATTCCCCCATGTTTTGTATGATACGTTCCACAGATGGTGAGTAACCGGTGTTCGATCCACTGCGCAATAATAAAATCAATTTTCTAAATTCTTCCGCTATCCATGGTTTCAGTGCATCGTTCTTTTCAAGAAAAAAATTGATATTCTCTTGAAAGAAATCAGTCATGTAATTTCCAATAGGTTGTAGCAACCTAGCCTCCTCATCCGATATTTTATCCCAACTACTACACAGTAGAATTTGAATGGAATAAATTACCGGCTTCACTTCGGTATACTGCCACAATTTGCTTAAGCTACGCAAAAACTGACGATGTGGCAGGAACTCCAAATATTTCGTAATTTTAAAGCTTTTCAATAAAATATTTTCTAGCGGCGACAGTAAAACTTTCTCCACTTCCGGCGGACTTTCCTGAAAATGTTTCAGCAGCCGGTCCACGCCATTTCCCATGATAAACTGCATTTCCGCTGCCTCACTGCCAACCACCCACGTCTCCGCGGCAGCAAAGATACAGCGTATCACATCAGCGCCATCCGGCTTTGTCGATTCTATGGGAATCTCCATTAGCGACAACAGCGCGTGAATCCCCAGTTGTCGAACCGAGTCCCGAATGACCTCGTCCCTTTTGCTCACATGGTTAAAAACAGCCAGAATATCACACCAAATCAGTGCCGAATCCCCGAAATCTTGCGATGCCCTTTCTTGGATTGTGGCGGTTAAAACCTGCACCAGTGCATAAATGCCTTCACTGGCGATGCAGAATGCGGTTAATGTTTCGGTTTCCGTTTTCTCTGACTGCAGAATTGTTCGTATACATCGAATAAGAACTTTCCGTAGCAGTAAATGTGGGTGTGCGTGGAATATCGCTTTCAGCTCTTGGTTACCAACAAAGTACGCTTCGCCGTCCAGTCCGTCCATGCCGCGTAACAGGGAAATCACCGCTTGACTGCCTTCCAGATCACGAAACTCCGCGGCCAAATACGAATATGTCACGGTCAACACTTGGACACCGATTATCCGATTGTGTTCGTAATCAACAGCACTCCAGAATGTTTTTTTATGAGAGGCAAACGGCGGCATGTAAAATAACAAACTTTTCATAATGTTCATCCTTAATTCGGAAGCGATATCCGGCAACAAACGCAATGCAGGAATTGTAGTCTGCAGTAAAATGCGTTTGAGTGCGGCATCTTTAGCGTGCATCTGCAGACGGAGCTTTCCAATATCAGAATTTTCGTGTGTTAATTCTGGTCGCGTTGCTACTTGCACAAACCATTCCACAATATTATAAGCGTTTAAAATATTTGCCATTGCGTCGCTTTTAACACCAATCTCGAACAGAACAAAAATGATAACCGCAAAAGTATTACGGATCTCTCGATCGACATCATGTACAGTGAGAAAATATCGCTGAAATGTTTTGTAAATAATCTCTACAATTTTTTCTTGGGCGAAATTTTGTACAATTAAATTGCTATGGATTTCCCTATTTACTGAGCACAGCTGCAACAGCAGACCGGAAATGACAAAAACCGGTTCACGATAAAGTATGATTTCCACGACATCGCATAAAACACAGTCCAACAAATCGACCAATGGGCTAACAAATTCGTTTTCCAACAGAACAATCGCTGAGTCCGGTAAGAATTCTAGAAGATCGTTGAAAATACCCAGCACAAAAACAGAGTACGTTCCATCGCGGCATATATTGTCATAAGCGTTTATTATACTGGATAAAATTGTACTGCGCACAAAACTCTGCCGCGCACAACTGGCGAATTCTGCATCCGATTCCCGCACCACATCGGCAATAATATAGTTGACAATTTCCCGTACAGCCGGGATATAAACATGCAGTAAATTCGGTGGCGATTTCGCGATAAATAATCCAATGGCATCGTACAAATCGCGAATATGATCGGATTCAAAAAACGATGCGGTTAAGGAGGAAATATTCACCGGACGACTGACAATTTTGACCAATTCCACTAAACACGCTTCGTATAGGGCAAAATCCGTGTGTTCGGTTATTTTACTTAAAATGGAGGTCAGCAGTGTGCTGAAACTGTGTAATGTTTCCACATGAATATCACAGGAACCTTGCAATTCGATGACGCGTTCTACTGCAACCAATTGACGTGCCGTCAGTTCGTCGTAATAGCGGCATTTCAGCGTATACACCGCGTAGTTGCAGGCTTTGTTGATTTCGATGGCAGGATTCGGGAGCGGTGCTTCGTGCTCGCACGGTGGCCGCATGAAAATCTTCCGCGGAGCATCTTTGTAGTGCTTGTGAAATTTCTCCTCAGATTTCGTACTGTGCGTGATAATAAATCGATCAGCTGGTTTGATTACGCTTTTACTGGCAAACTGACATTTTGCCGTCATCTTGTTACTACAAAAAATTCAAAACCTTCAAATCATAAAAAATTCTCGCACAACGGTAACGACACACACCAAACAGCAACAAAAGCGTGCATAACCGCATAAAGTAAACAACAGCTAAACCATTCAAAACTGTAAAACGCATGGGCTGCTGCACAATCTGAAACCAACGTTGCCAAGCTCATAACATAAGATCAATAAAACGAACAACTACGTAATTTAAGTAGATACAAAACTTCGATTTTGTATAAGTCGAAACATTTAACCCAAAATCCTAACAAACACTGAACTTTATAAAGCAACTAACCAAAATGAAATTATCACAAGACGCAATCTGGAGATCATCGGTAAACCTTAAATTAAATTACCATAATATTCATCTGGAATAAAAGTATCGTACTCGTTGTGAAATCACCCGTGTGATAGGTAGGGTGTGTGCTGCACAACTGCATGGAAGTACTGTAATTTGTGCGCATCATCCCATCTTCTTATCATCCTTTTTGACTGACGGATCCCAGAATACTTTCACGAGAAAGCTCCCCAATTTCCCCATAACACCCATCTTCTTTTCTGCTTTTTCCTCCAGACTCGACTCCGCATTTTCACTCGCCTGCGCACGGGTCGATTCCTTCTGCAATAATTATGCTCTATCATAATTCGGATATAAATACACTCAGATTTAATGTACAGTAATTAACGCAGTAAAACTGAAGATCACACTATAAGCCACACGAGTTGCAAATTTCCATTCTACGAGTAGTTTTCAACCGTGACGTTTCACCTAACGGTAAGGTCACTTACGCTGTCTGATACCGACTCCTCATCCGTGTACGACGGGCTGCGGTCTAATCCCGAAAACAATTGGCATCCACGGTCTTCTTTCAGTTTCTCGTTGTAGATGTGCAGAAAATTTCCGTGTTGTCCGAAAGATTTTTCTGAGACGGCATCATCATCTGCTGCGCTCTCCCGATCGTTGCTCTCCTTGGCAAACTGTTGCTCCGTCAGCCAACATTCCTCGTCGCTCATTTCATCGGGATGGTACGGCAACATTAAAGGATGGGATCGCCGCTCTTCATTTTGAGCCATGTTTTTAAGTGATTTCAAAACACAGCTGGACATCAATTTTGCTCTGTAAATCAATAAGATCTTGTTGACGAAGAACAGAAATCGCATTCAGGTAGATAGCCCAGATAGAACTTTAAGTATATTGATACACAAAACTTTTGAATGGCTTCGAAAAATTTGTTGTGCCACTGCCCAGTGCCCGACATTATGAAGCCATATGCGCTCGGACTGGTTCTATCAGCTGCTAGTTCTATGCTCACAAATGTGCAGAGTGAGTGCGTGCACCTGCGCACCTCTCGAATCGTGCACTTACGAGTACGACAGCTTTCGGGACGCAAACGGCAAAGTTGCAGAAAAACTGAAAAACAGGCAAAACTGAAAACAGTAAAATTATTAATCATTTTTATTAGGTTTTTGTATTTTTGTTTATAAGTTTCTGTTGTCCTGCAGAGCTGATTTTCAGCCTGAAACTCTGTACCCTGAAAAGCAAAAATATCGCTCATTTCCGAAACGTGAGCTGCGGTTCTCCAGTATTTCGGTGTCTGTGTCTTTCACCAAAACTGTCCGTCCTATCCATAATTAGATTATTTTGTATGGGTACTTACAATTAGGTATTTCACCTCTTTCACAATTGACGTTCTGAGCGTCATATGCTAGTTCTTGTTTATGCGATCAGCGCATTGCATGCTCTTATCTGGTTTTATTTATCGAGGTAAGTTATCTCCTGCACCTGCAGCTTGCTTATCAGCAAGGTGAAATTGCATCCGACAGTTTCCTGCTGTTTATCAACTACCTTGCTTGCAGCTGTTGGCTCGCACCTATCCCGTTCCCTGAAACGACAGTTCTCATTTTTCCACCAACCCTGCGGACGTTCTCCTTGTGCTCGGTATGGCATCATCACATACAGCTCTCGTGTCCCGCATCAAAAACATTGCACCAAAGCTTGTCGCGGGTGTGGTAATTGTAATTGTTTGTAGTATTCCGCTCTTTGCGCTGTACCTGCCCGGACCATCCAGTAAATCCTCACCCGATTCTTACTGCTCGCGTAACTCGCTATCCAGTGCATTACTTCGCAACAGTCGCGCCTACTCCACCATGCCGAAACTCAATACCACCGATCGCCTGTATCAGCTGCGTCAGGTGATGAAGAATGTGACGGTGGTGCCGGAAGTCCTGGCGGCTTATATTATCCCGACGGATGACGCTCACCAGAATGAGTATATTGGGCCGTCGGATCAGCGACGCTCTTATATTTCGGGCTTCACGGGATCGGCCGGTACTGCAGTGGTCACGGAGCATAAAGCGGCATTGTGGACGGATGGACGATATTTTCTGCAGGCGGCGGATCAGCTGGATGAAAACTGGGTGCTGGTCAAGGTAATTAAATCTGTCTGGATACTGACGGCAGAATAAAATGTGAACACTGTTTTATGTTTTAAGTCAGTGTCAGTGTGGGAATACTGCTACAATCCTTGACCAGTTTAGCTGTTTTTTGCCCATAAGGAAAAAATGCGTATAGGTTTAATAACTAATTACGGTTTTTGTGATATACCGTATTCAGAAAATTACTTGCCCGGAATTTAGTTTCTCTGCATTTTTGATCTTTTGTCGTTCTAATCGTGCCTACTGCGTAGAACGTTGTATCCCACAGGCATCTGGAAATTGGAAAAATTGAAATTTTGATGTTTGCACTTTGCATATGTGCATTAACGTGAATTTGAAAGTGTAATGGGTGCATCGTGTGACATAAAGCGATTAATTTGGACTAACATAAACCGTACCAGGATTTACCGTCGATGTACTTAGAAAATTGCTTTAAGATTTTATTATCGCAGTGCAGCGTTTGAAATTCGCACTTATAAAATATTCGCACTTATAAAATATTGGATATCCATGCTGCTTTCAGGATCGTTTACCTGACACACCTTCTCTGGGAAAATGGCTGAACGAGCATACTCCGGTGCAGAGTGCAGTTGGGGCTGATCCCACGACGATGTCGGATTCTACATGGGATACCGTGGCCAAGGAGCTGGAGAGCCAGGAACGACGTTTAGTGCCTATTCCCATGAATCTAATTGATTTTGTGTGGGAGAATCGCCCCAGACCTTCTAACAACACTGCTTGTGTGTTGCCACTAAAGTATGCTGGAAAAGACTGGAGACAGAAGGTTCTCGAGGTGCGGGAAAAAATGACGGAAAAGCGAGCCGATTTTCTTGTCGTAACCGCTCTGGATGAAATCGCTTGGCTGCTCAATCTGCGAGGTAAAGACTGGTTTTGTAGTAAAAGGTAGTACTGTACAGCTGAGGACTAAAAAGACGCATAGCCCCATACCCAGATATCCGTACGCATGGGCAAGTGCACTTGTACGACAACCGGATATTTCAGCTGAGTCGTACAGCGCACTGCGCCGCATGCGTTCGGAATGCAGTGGGTGGGATTATGCGTTTTTTTGTCCTAAGCTGTACTTCAAATTCGATCGCATTTATTGTATTCTTAGGTGCCGACATTCCATACAACCCGGTGTTTTTTTCCTATGTCATTGTTGGCTTTGATGCTGTTCGATTATTCGTTCAGGAATTCAAAGTGACACAGAGTGTTTTGGAGCACTTTCAGACAAAAATGGAGCATGGGCAAGTGCACTTGCACGACAACCGGATATTTCAACAACCGACAACCGGTTTGGGTTTTGGTGTTTTGGAGCACCTTTCAGACAAAAATTCTATGGATACAGATATGTATGTAAAGTTTTGTAATCCTTGACTTTTTGTTGATTTCAGAATTAGTCCCTCGTTTAATACAATACTTTTTGCTAGGGAACTTGTAATTTTGCCTTATGACCAGATGTTTTCTGAACTGGACAAAATTGTGCATCAGAATGCTTCCAAGAAAGTTTGGGTGGCACCGGAATCAAGCCACGCAGTATTCAGTAAAATTCCCGCGAAACAGTTGATTCGTACTGCTTCCCCGATTACCTTGATGAAGGCTATCAAGAATAGTGTGGAACTGGAAGGAATGGTTAGCTGTCATATTCGGGATGGGATTGCACTAGCTGAATTTTTTGCCTGGATGGAAAAAGAAGTTCCCAAAGGCACTGTCTCGGAGTTATCGGCCGCAGCAAAACTTGAAGAGTTCCGCAGTGCTCAGGAGAACTACATTAGTCTGAGCTTTGACACTATTGCCGCATCGGGACCGAATGGCGCTGTGATTCACTACAAACCCACACCGGAAACCAATCGCGTGGTTTCGGTCAACGACATGTTCTTGTTGGATTCCGGATCGCAGTACTTGGATGGTACAACGGATGTGACGCGGACGATGCATTTTGGCACACCCAGCGAGTATCAAAAGGAGTGTTATACAAGAGTGCTCAAGGGCAATTTGGCGCTTGCTATGACAAAGTTTCCCGAAAAGGTTAGTCCAAATAAGTACGAGGCTTTCCGAGAAAAATCATAAGTCATGCTTTTACAAAATACCATTTAGTATAAACCGTGTGTAAATTAGCATATGTGATTTGCATTTCCGGGTTTTTGCAGATGCATTTTTGAGCATAGCCAACAGCATTTCTACTTTCTAGTCTTTCGGCTCGTATACTGACTACTGAGAACCGGGACTAGTTATTCACGAGTGAATGCTTTTGTTTTCAAACAGACGACAGGAATCCGGTTGGACACACTAGCACGGCATGCTTTATGGCAGGTTGGACTGGATTATGGTCACGGAACGGGCCATGGCGTGGGCTCTTTTCTGAATGTTCACGAAGGGCCAATGTCTATTAGCTTCCGCCACAATCCTAACGATCCAGGCCTTGTGGCAGCGATGGTAGTAACTGATGAACCTGGATACTACGAAGCAGGAGCATTTGGTATCCGCATTGAAGACCAACTGGTGGTGGAACAAGCAGCGATGACGTACGGAAATGCAACATTTTTGGGATTCCGTGTGCTCACTATGGTGCCGTTGCAAAGAAAACTGCTCAGGCCCGATTTGTTAACCCCGGTGGAGATTGAGAGAATTAATAAGTACCACGAATACTGTATGCAGCATGTGGGCCGTGCACTGCAAGATGCAGGGAAAACGGAAGCGTACCGGTGGCTGCAGAATCAGTGTGTGCCTATTGGTTAATCCGAATTATTCTAAAAAAAAATGACACTAGTATATTTTTTATCTTCGGGTTGGTTAAATTGTATGTCTATCTACACTTTTTTTTACTATGTTATTGTGCCATTATTATTACTTCTAATTGTTTGTGGTGGAGGGCACTGTTAAAAAATAAGGCTTTCTGTAAAATAAAACAAAGGAAGTGTGTACGGTGTGCATTCATCGGGATTTAGGAGTACTGCATAACGCGGTAATTATTGACAGTATAATGCGTCGATGGTTTTGATATTACAGCTTAAAGAGCTTGTACCGGCCCGTAATCGCGGCAAAAATTTATTGTTTGACCCCGAGCACCTTTAAATATTTTTGCGGTGAGATACAAAATTCGCAGTTACAAAGTCATGACTAAGGAATGATTATTAAAACAATATATGTAGTTATATTAGACCCCAAACAAAGCATGCAACAGAACAACACAAACGAGATTCAGGCCATGCAGCAAATACTGAAGACACAACAAAGCTGCATCGCTGACCACGTTCGCAGAAAAGCGCATCATTGATAAATCCTTGGTATACAAGTACACATAAAGAGCATTATAATTATTTTCGCATAGAATATCAAGTAATTTTCGTTAATTAATGCTTGGAAAATACAGTTATAAACTGGATGCATGAACTACATTCTTGCATGACTTGCTCTGAATGGCGGCAGGTGTTGTGAGAATTTCCGGCAACCCTGGGCAACGTGGTACCATTTTGGTGGTAGTAGCACCAATGTGGAGCATGATTCCATCAAGATATCGTAGGTGGTTACTTTGCTGTCATGTTATTCATGAAATCAGGGATACTGCGACCATACCTGCAATATGATGGCATTAGGTTAAAATTTAGAAAACCACCGTGCTCCGTGATGACGTACTGTGGTTTAATTTTGGAAGGCTAGCTCCCAATATTACAGTAGTTATCTCATAAAATTACGAGCTTTCTGATATCCGCAATGTAAAGTACGTAAAAAGCTTTGCGAAAGGTTTGAAGATTTGAAGTGCACTTTCAACTATACTTCGAAAGTATTACAGGATTGCGACGGAGCATGCACGATCACTGTATTATTACAGAATGGGGATAAATAAACTGAATTTGGCATCTTCCCCGTTACTGATCACCGCGAACTGCATCGAAGAAGTGCACGTAAACCGTAGCAGCAACTAGCAAAAGGCCAACCCATATTTTACATTTGCATCATGGCTTTACAAACGGGATTGCTTGTAATTCGTAGTGGATTAAAATAAAACGTTGAAGCCTGTCGGTAAACTCCCTGACGCAACAACTGGGCCAAATCAGTCCCGTTTAATTTGTATCTTCCTCAACTTAGATACAAATTTAAAAATTCCTCAATTTAGAAGTTATGATACAGAAAATATCTGTATTCTGTACGGTATAATGGAATCGCAAGTTATCATACAACAAATAAAGCAATGGTCTAACATTGAAAGTATAAAAATTGATAAATATCTGCTTGGCTATTTTTATATATCTAAACTGTGAATGTTTGCGAAATTTGGCTCACCGAGATCGTCCACGATGTGACAACACACGATTTAATTGCTGCAGTTTTTGTAAACTTTTCAACAACTCCACATATTTGGGATCAGTTGGCTCTAGCTGCAGATTAGGCATGCCTTTCTGCATATCGTCCAAAAACATATGCGCCGGCGCTGCTGCACTGCGCCGATTGTAACCCGACTGACGAAATTCTGAAGCCGACACTACCGGTACACACAGGAAGATGGCGAGATATGCATAAACACAACACAACATCAGCATGTTTCCTTTACCGGAACGCATAATTAAATTTTGCTGTAAAGCCCGTAATATATATTGTTTAACAAACGGTGAATAATGCTTTTTCAGTAATTACAATGATATAATTTGTCAAGCTTTGCTAAACATCGGCAATGCAAATGCAATTTCGATGTGCATACACAGTACTCGTAAACGATTTTACGCGCCTTCAGATTCAACATGCAAGTATAGAAGTATTATGGCATTGAAATGTCAAGTTTACTCTAGACCATCAGGGAGATATTCTAAAAAGGTAATCCCCGCATCTTTGCATTTTAAGCTGCCCCAAAAGCCCAACAAAATAACATTCGTGCCGAGTCTAAGCGGCCAGTTTCCATAGAATTCATTAACGTCACAACCACATCAGCGTGCACGTACGCATACATAAAAGAGCACGCATACGACATGCAAATTGGAATCTTTAAACTGGAGTACAGCGTCGGGATAGGAGACAACCAAAGGTAATTAACAGAAAAACTTAGACTCATTGGAAAAAGCTAGACCTTTAGAATGCGGGATGTCCCTCAACAAAGAGACTTAATGGAACGCCGGTAGCGTATGGGCACGTCAATTTTTAATAGGCAGAAAAACTCTCCAATTGTTCATTTATGCGTTTTAAGTAGTCTTTACATAAAATTGTGTCCTAACGAGCTACTATTCTCAAGCAACGTCGGCTGATCTTCGATTTTCACCCAACAAAATTCAGAGAACAGTGCCTCTACTGGCTCTGCATAACTGCCTTTGTAATACACTGATTTTCACAAGGTCGTCAGGAAGATGTTCACAATGTTGGCGATATTTGAGTTTTGCTGGAGTGCGAAAAGAATGCTCAAAGTAGCTGGCTTTCTAATAATCGGTGTATGTACGTATTTCTTAATTGCAAGGAAGTTAGTGTGAAGGTTTTGTAACATGTTCGTACAACTGTTAACTTGAACTCACTTCTGCAATACACTTGCAGATACCGCGAGCACAGAGTTAGGTATGATTAAACCAAAACAACTTTGGAATATAAGCATTAGAATGGATTTACTGAAACATAATTTTATTTACAAAGTGGTACAGGGTGTAGATACATATGTATTGTACTTACTTGTAAGTACATACATCTTTCGTCATACTTATGATTTGAATATATGTGGCGGTGTATATATCTATATTTCAACTGGAATGTACCTTGCGTTCTTAAGTTATAAAAAAGGCCATAAAACATTAATTAATTTTTGCACTATCTAATGCATAGACATTTTGCATCATTATACATTTTATAATTGCGTTACAGTCACAAGTGTTCAGCACACCATCGGATGCATTTTTTACTAAATAAAATTTGATAAACATGTAATGCTTTATGCTAGTAAATACGTTGTATGTTATTTTACTGCTTACCGTGGTCGACCTTTGTGATTGTAATACTCCGATAGCTCCTGTACCATTCGTAAACTGTCAGCTAACACGGCCAACTCTTTTCGTTTTGCATGAGGAAAAGGGCCGAGATTTTCCATAATAGCAACATCCCTGAGCAACAGTTGCAAAACTGGACGTTTCGGGAAGACACTGTGAGATCCATAGTTATAAGACGGGGCGTGATTTTTGGTAGCCAGTGATACCGGCGCAGCAAATATAAACACCAGAAAGTGATATGTCATTACAATGCTCAAGCCGCCGGATGCGCTCATTGTAGCCACACTTTTGATAATCAGAGCTTCAGAAATCCAGCAAAAAAGAAGAGCCAGAGAGCCGTAGATTGTGGCGATTTGAGCTTACACTAATAAAGGCCAAATATTTTTTCTATAACTGACCGTGCATAGTGCCACAGACGTCATGGACTCATGGATGCTGTTGGACTTTAACGCTTGTTAGTGTCTAACGATAACGTTGCAGTGGGTGAAGCAGCTGCGAGCATTTAACTATCTTCCTAATGATCATTGCATTGTATACAAAATGGATAGATTGCAGTCTGTTGTCAATAATGTACGTATATCATCCGTAATTTCGATGACCCCAATATTTATACGCGGTTCCTGAATAATTGGAGTTAGAGATAAAGGTCATGCAGTTTACCTTGGGTATTTCGGCGACGGAAAAGACTGTTTCTAATCAAAAAAGTGTATTTCAACATTTCTAATGCGGTGGTATGCGTTTGCTGCTGGAATTTATAAATCAGGGTAATACGTAGTAATATTCCGGTTATCTGTATAAAGGCGATCTGAGTAATGTAAGCAGTATTACATAAAAACGGTAGAATTTGTCTCACGAAATTGAACCTAATCAATCCGAAAGTCGATGACATACTTAAATCCGGCCTAGCTATGTATAACGTTATGTGGATACCGTATAAAAACAGCCCTTTTAAAGGTCAGTGCAACGGTGGAGCTGGATATTGGCGTTACAAAAGAAATGTAGATTTATTGAACTGCGGTTCAATCCTGTAATTATTTTTCTGCTGCGCATCTTATTTGATTGTCACGAACTACCTTGCTATGTGCGAAGTGCACAAGCCATAAAAGTCCTCCGCCATATTTTTAAAAAAGTAATGGCAGCATTGTATAGATATATTGCTGCTAATAATTCAACAATTGATGCAGCTGGACAGTTTATTACTAGGTGGAAAACAGTAATTTCACTGACCCACACTTCTATATGAATTAATACTTCTACTTGAAAGCTCCAATTACCATTTATAAAAAATACTGGAGCAGCACCACGTACCCATACTTATCCCAGTACCACGCGGTATTAATGTTATTACTTATATATTAGCGTTTCACAACAACCTCGTCGCAAGACTATAGACAATTTGACAAGCGAGCTAGATCTGTGGCAGCTTTATTTTCGCTCTAAATTATTCTCCAAGACTGTTAAGTATATTTATATTCTGTGGACGAGATCATTCACAAATTATAAAATACTCTCACAACATAATAAATAAATAAATACTTCGCACCGGTACATCACGCTTTATAAATACGAATACAGCAGAAGTTGGAACTGCGGATTATTAAGCAATTATACTTCGTATTCATATATTGTCATGATATTATCTGTATGTCATTTCCGATCACTCGGACGTTTGCAAAAGTGGGGTCAGTATTATATTATAATTTATTTCGACTATGTAAAATTGCGACAGAAATTTAAGTGTGCTGTATCAGAACTGGAATAGAAGTACGAGTACATACATGAAACAAAGCGTCCCATGTCGGTTTAGAAGTTGTTACAAGTACTACTAAAACTGGACAATACGAGAGCACACTTGCTCCTGAGCACCAGCTGTAATTCCCCTACTGCGCTATACTCCATGCTGACGCAAGTATAGGAAGTGCTTCCCCGATCGATCAAAACCCCTTTAGACACATCTTCCTGATCTGGCAGGACTAACCATTGCGCCACATCATGCCGTTTTACGGCAAGAGTACAGTATCAAATAAGTGCACAGTTGACGGGAGGTCACGCTTGTATAATGTGTGATCGGCTTAGCTTTTGTAGTCTCGGCGGTTCACATGTAGGATACTGCTATATGTACTTGCTTGATTATTGGTTGTCGCGATATAAACCGCTACGCAGATTTGCCGACGTGCCACCGAATACAACATACAGCTGGTGGCGCTTATTATAGAAGCCGCACTGATTTGGCAGCCATACTTCCGGCCCCGTCAATAATAAGCACAATTGTGTTAATTCGGCACTGGGTCGGCTTTATGGTTATTTTCTGTTTAGCGCGGCATATATGCATGCTACCGCATAACGTTATAAAAGTGCTGACAAGTTAGTTAGAGAAGAAAATGACACATCACCGCTGATACACTTGCACATGGTATTTTTCCGCGGCTTGTTGCATTTTCTGGATTATGGTGAGCCATACATAAGTATGTGGTCTGTTGAGGCAGCCGGATTCACATAATTAATCATGCATAATGACCGGAGCAGACGTTTGACATGATTGTGAATTGATGCTGTTGTACCGATCTGGTGTGGCATCTGTGTGTTTCCAATCGATCGTGTAAGCAGTAAAAGTCGCATGTTTATGTACTGTACTTTCACCAGTTCTTCGACATATGTTCAGTCGTATTTACAGAAATCCGTGTCATGACTTTTTAATCGCTGTAAATTTGATTATGCCCCTTGATACAATTTGCATATTTTTTAGGACATTTTCGGATTGTATTCCATTTGTGCAACCGGCAGCCCCGCATCATTCATCAGCTTTTTAATAAGTACTTATCGCATTACTGTTTTTATTTTATTCCATTATGATTTCTACGATGTTTTGATCTGGGTAACAAACCAGTTGCTGTGGGAATGTCGTCAAGAAAATCCCGAATAAAAACCACGAAGAGTCTTCCCGACCTGAAGGCCAAACAGGCCCGCACGATGCCGACATCAGCGGCCATCCCCATTAATAACCATCACAATGGGCGACCGGCCAGCAGTACACCCGGCGATGCGAAAAGTCTCCTGCCATATAAAGAAGAGAATTACTGCTCCAAAGTCCTCATGGGATCCTGGCAGGAGCGTCGTATTACCGAATCTCTCCCCAAAGTCCCTTTTGAAGAGGCCTACATGCTGGGCGATAAGGCGACCGCCGAGACGGCGACAACAAATGGCCGCCAGCCGCGCCCGGCCTCTGCTTGCCCGCTTACGCGCAAAGACTGCCTGCACGACGCCATCGACCACGCATACCGTGTCAGTCGTAAGGAATTTTTAAAAAATAAAACCCACTTTAATTCGGAATCCGTGGACGATGTGCACCACCCGGAGCCCGGCACCCCGGCCAACGATCAGGGCGCAGCCAAGCACACCCTGTACCATCAGACATACACACTGCGTAATCCCCGCATAACCGGCAGCCAAGTGCACATTTCTGCGGTGGGCGTGCCGGAGATGCAGTACGGATTGGGTGCGAAGTTAACGAAGAAATGGGCAAAACAGCGGGAGGACGCTATGGATCTGACATGGAAGAGCACGTATCAGGCCACATATCCGGCCGATCAATTGATCCCGGTTGAGAGGAAATATTTGAATTCCCGATGGAGAACACAAGAGGGATGTATTGTGATTGGGAATCCGCGTACAGCGGGTACTGTACATGTGGACAGCGAGGCTGAGCCTGTTCAGTCTAACAGGCCGGTGTCACGGAAACAGCCACGCTCAACACCATGTTAAGGCTGCTAGACGGCACATATTTTGACCTTGAAGACCCTTTGATTGAATGCGTCATCTTCGGGTTGGTGGGCAGCTGCAAATCTTTGAGGGGATTCTTTAAAACGGGGGCTCTGCTGTTTTTGTATTGATCTCACTTTTCCAACCATGCAGGAAGCTTTGTCGGTACAGGCGTACGAGTATAGTAATGCTAGCGGTTTTATTTGTAATTTACGTTTGCTATTCTTGCTGTTTGGATAACCCGTGATAACAATTGTTAACTGTTGACATAGTCAGGAATAACTTTTATAAGATTTACGCCATGAAGCATTGCTGATATAAGTGGGCATATTTAATGCAATGTAAAATGAATGCGTTTCGTTTAAAAAAAATTAAAGGTTTATTCCCTAATGATAAACTACTGTGTGGTTACCCGATCTATACCAGTAGGTTGGCTTTTTCAGTTGCATCCTTCTGACGTGAGCAACTAGATAAATTCAGTCATAACAATACGTATTCTGGAATAAATGCCAACTTTTTCTTTAATCCAACCTCGGACTAACTACTTAATTAATAAGTTAATGAACTTGCAGATTTTGTAACAAAATGTCGCCATCCGCCGCGCCGCAATGATAAGTTTGTCCCCACGCTATTTAATATTTTGTTAAATCAAGTTTATACAGTTTGCAGTTCACTGCAGGTGGAAGCACCGGCATTCGCGCAAAGACGATTAAGCAATCGTTTCGGCAAAAAGTATAAATATTTGAATTTAATCGAATTTGCGAAGTTTTATAATTTTAAATAAGTTACTAAACTACAACAACATCCGGAGATTCCATTCAACCGCACAAAGTATCGACATTCGACAATCTCACCAGGCAAATTAAAGGAACCGTTGATTCTGGCAAGTGTTTAACAAACAATAATAAAATTACAAAACGAAAGCCCACATTTCTGACACTGTAACCACGCACAGCATTCAAGACTTAACGACAATCAAAATAATCATTAAAAACACAATTACAACAGCTAAAAATACTATACAAATGAACTTGCGGTTTTTTCTTTGGTAATTTTCGGCTTTCTGCAGCTGCTGCAAGCCAACTGCGGTTTGTCCAGCCGCACGATCAACGTTATAATCGATCCGATCAACAACAGTTCCCTACAGAACAGTATCCACAGAATAAAAAAATTATTACACCATTAGGGAAGAAAATCAATAATACAGACGATCAATACTACCGAATACCGATCAAACCGCAGATTTATAGTGCTCATATTATAGTCACATCACATGACTCGCCCTCGTACAATCTTTTGGAAATTTTCGAAATAATGCTACTACCACTTCGCTGTTACTGTAAAAAGAGTAAAGCGAATTATCATACTAAGGAGCAAGTCAGGTCAAAGCAAACTGGTATAGTATATGCAAACCAGTGCAAACGGGTAAGTAACGAAACCGGTAAACAACCGGATAATAGCGAAATTAAAGAACCAGCAAAATAAGATGCAAAGATGTTCTATAACGGCATTTGATCTAAGGACGCGAAATGATAAATCGTACATCTAGTAAACGATGTAGCGGAAAAAGCATACTGATTTTACCTGTTCTACAACCATCATGGACAGATCATTAAAAATTTCGTTGAGTTCAGTTATGGACTTGACTACTTCGGTAATTTGTCGTTCACGATGACGGGCCATCTCGACATTTTCTTCATGAATTTGTAGCTGGCTCGTAAGTCCCGTATTCCCCTGAAATACACAGATCCATTAATCAATTTGATTCATTTCCCAAACGATGGACTCGAACGATTAGATGTGAATCCTACACGCTGAAAAACAGTCACATCTTCCGCATCATCATGATCCTCTATTCCATAGCGATCTGAGAATAATCCCGTTGGACTAGATTTTGTCAGTCGACTGCCGAAATACTGTTCTGACTGTTGTTCCCGTTGCCGCATGCCTAAAAAGCGTTGGAAAAAGTCATAAAGTGTACACCATGCTACGCAACTACTGCTGCTAACTTTTCCGAAAGCCTACGTGAACGTGAAAAAGAGTGTGAAAAAGCGGAAACAAATCCGTCCAAATACTGAAGCAATATATCCTTGTATTTCGGTGAATTAACGGAAATACGTAGCATAAGCTTATCCGAGAAAAACTTACTAAAATTTTACCGCACACGTTATCTATTAAATACCGCTTTTGCCGGAAAAATTAGCTGACAAAAAAGGTATTTTTCTTCTTTTTCCTTACCTGTTAAAATTCGCTTCACTAAGCACAAGTACAAGTACAAAATATACAACGTATATAAAATTTTACTTTTAGTGTGCAAAAGATCAAACCGCAGATAATGAATGCGCAGCTTCTCTGTCCATGAATTGTGGTCGGATAAACGATAACGTCATGAAGTCATAAAGATACTATGGAAATGCGTATTGCGAACCACAAAAGACAGTGAAACATCATCAGGAAGGAGTGGGAAAACAAGTGAGCCAGAAACCGAAATTTAATTACCGCTCGAAACGTTGTCACAGCATGTGAAACAGCACTCATCCCAACTATCGGGCTTGAATTGCTCGATTTTCCTTTAAACTTAATTACTCTTCCCGGCCTGCCACAGTTTACTTCAAGGACTTACGCGCCAAATAAGCGGATTGGCTTTGGCGGAATTCCGTGGTTACTTCTTGCAGCTCGGATACGATAGACAGGATAATGTTTTTCAGTAAACGCTCTTCCTGTTTGGAGGAAAAGGACTGCGAGCGTTTGCGGTATGTTTCGGCTTGACGCTGGAGCTGGTGAAGTTTCCGTGTCAGATCCTCGGACAGCTGCTCAATTATACGCTCCTCCTCTTGGGATTTCTCATTATCATCAAACAACAGAGCCGGCCGTGTCAGATGTTTGTCATGACAAAGATTCAGTTCCTTAACTAATGCAGAAAAACGAGTAGGAATTAATTAGCGTTGACAAGCCCTTACGCTGGCATCTGCCACCGAGCACCATTTAATCGAAAAAAGCTATTACAATGCGCTCAAATAACAATTTACGGCGAAAAAGCGACAAATAATTCTTTTAAAAGAGATTAATTGCATTACTACAGATACAGTAAAATTACTATGATAGTATACCTTCGAAAATGCATTTCGATTTATTAATTTGTACTAGTACAGTGGTATAGAAAAACACTATTGGCCATAAAAATGATAAATGATACAAATCACATAAGTAGTTAGTTATAAGTAATAACTAAATAAAAACAGCTGGATTACCCTACTGTATAATAAGTGTATATGTATTATGTATGTATTCGCTATGAAAATATTTACGACAGCGTGACATTCACGTTATGATATTAGCTGCCAGGTATCGGAAATCATTTTTTTCAACTCACTTTCTTGGCGCAGAAGATCAATTTGCTCCCGGAACTCAGGAATCGTATTAACCCTAACAAAATATTAATGTAATTAAAGGCCATAGTTATTGCATTATTCAGGCAAAATATCAGTTCTGGGATATTAATTTTGACAACTGATATCATTATCTTTACACACCAGTCAGGAGGAGCAACAGCGCGCGAATATGTCACAGTTTCGTCCAGCTCTATTTCCCCCTTTTCCAAGTCGATTTCGAATCCTTTCCTGGCTCTGCGGGGTACAAGGGAAACCTTGTCTTCTTCCTGAAGAAAACCTCTTCACCGTCCGCTATTTTATCACAAATATGGTTTTTCTCACCTGGCCATTGCGATTGTTCATCTGATCGGAGAACATGTGTAGTCGCTGGATAGCATTATTACGCATTAAATGAAAGATGTCAGTGAGATTTCGCGATGCCATGATTTATTCCAGATACAGTAGCTTCTCTAGTTGATTAAGATACGACGCAAGTCCAAGAATAAAAATCCTTTTGCTTACAATCTAATTAACCCCACCCGCAATAATCAACAGCGAAAGCACAGATCGCAGGATTCGAAATCACCACCGATCATGGATGGGTCAGGGTATCCGTATAACTTGCAACTTTGATCTCTGCGAAATTCAAAGATGTCAAAAAATTACCATCATTACAAACAAACTTCTGCGCATACGGCTATAAATATTGTAAATTCACTAAATTGGTAATTAACAAGAAATGGCCCCAACAAACACATCAGCCGCCATACGCCGCCTCGTACAAAGATTATCAAATTTTGGTGCATCACGGTGCATCAGCAACCATACTGCCAACAGAAAAAGGGAATACGAAACAGGAAGATCAAGAATCCCGTATGCAGTGCTATGCACCGAGCCCACCGCCAACTAATACGCAGGGCGCAAGTGATTCAGTAGTAAGACCAAACAACGAACTGGACCCTTCAGGCGGTTGGCACAACAGCAAGATGGAATGGAAACGGTACTAAAGGTACTGTACTGTACGCCAGTGTACGGTACGTAAACGAGGTGACCGGCAACTACCGAAATAGAAATGAAAACCAAATTAAATGCTAAAGCTGTCTGATTTAAAAAAGTGGACATTTTCAGCATTACGTTAATTATGGTTTCTAATCTGATTTATTATACTCATATTGCTATACTATAACACTCTAATATGCAATAGGCAACAGCCATCAAAAATAGTACCAGTATAAAGTTCAAAGAAACCGTCTTCGTCTTTCTGACTGTCTTTACATTTAATGGTTGGCCAGGCTCATCCCATACTAGTCCTGTATATCACCCTAGACGGAAACGAACTACCTGATCCCCCAAGAAATAATAATAAAATTAAAAAGGTTCAAGTAGGTGTACGCAATGAGAATAGTCTGTCATTTATTCCAAAACTTGTAACATAAGTGATTGCCGCGTTAATTATTTTGCAAAGCCGTTCTTGAATTTCTCAAATTAAAGTACAATTATTGATAAGTTTCCATCGGAAACACAAAACAATACGAGTAAAGTTTTAACTTTGCATCACGTAAACGCAACGCCAGTGTGCCGCATTCTGCATATATACTCGTAGATGCATAAATTGGCGACAGCATTCTGTAGTCACTATAGCATACTACGTAAAATAGGTACGGTAGTACAATAACTGCAATCGTTTTGGAAGCGCGGCACCGGTCTCGGAGAATGTTGCTATAGCACGTGCATATGTTTATGTTTCGACCAATGGACAGATCTGGCTAGCACCAGTTCCAGAGAGAGTCGTCCAGCAACATCTGCTTCGCTTTCACTACGTGCTCGTCATAGCAAAAGAGGTGCAAACCCACACTTCTGTGCTCCTCTGATGCCGTTCGAAGCCATTTCGAATGCTGCAGTTTACACAGCACTGGAAAATAATCCAGTTTTCCGAGTAAAGCATTGAATGCTTTACGGCGAAATATGAAGTGTTAGAATTCCAGATAACCCTTAATAGCGCTGTATTGTACTTTGTGGATATTGTAATATCCTTTGCACAAGATATCATCGAGGCCACTACTCTCGTATTCACGTAAAGGGCTGGTGATTTAATTAATGTATTCGAAAAAGTGACTTGTTAGTATTGCGACAGTTCGTTAATTTGGTTGCGGTAAGAAATCATGGAAAGCGATCAGTCCAGATCTCCAAATGAATCACAGGATACCGCCAACAACGCAGATCCTGTCCTTATTTCACCTCCAACCACTTTGCCGTATGAGGACAACATCGGTCATGGTCCAAATGATCACCCGACAACTGATGATGCAGAACGGGAAAAGTGTGATCCTGTATCAACGAAGCCAGCTACATCATGCGCGCAAATATCTGATGACCAGCCGATTAAAAAACGGAAAGAGCGGTCGCCATCTGAACCGAAATATGGCGAAGACGGCGAAGAAATATTCTACGTGGAAAAGATTCTCAAGAAAAAGACAACCAAAACTGTAATGTCCTGAATTTGTAGTTTAATTAATAAAGAAAAGATGCCGCATTAATGATACTCAGTAAGACCGCAAGAATACGCAATACTTTCTAACATCTCAACACTAATTTTTACTTTATTGGGTAACCGAACTACCGAAAAACATACGTGGTCGAAATGTCAGGGCACCACCGCAAATAATTAAATTGGTCAAGAAGTTTTGCTCTATTAATTTATTTTTACAATTCTGGTAGGGAATTTCGGTGTACGTAAAATTAAATCCATTTGCTATGACTTATTTTCATAGGCACATATATAAGTACGTTTTGCATGGTTAAAATCAAGACGAAATTTCAGATACGAGTATGCGTAATTTTAAACTTTCCGCACTGTTAAAATTTTAAAAATATCAGAAATGTACTTCAAAATGTGCCACTAGAACTGACTTGTCATTAATTGCAATTTTAAAGCGCTTGTGTATGTCCACTAATCCACTGGTGACTAATGCATGCTACAAAGTATAATAACGTAATCCGTCATATAGTTATATACTCTGCAGATAAAATGCTTAAATATTGTACGTATGCTTTTGTTACAAGCTTGTGCTATTAATCTGTTTCAGTAAGTATGTATTTGCTTAACTGGCCAGTCACTAATAAATAAATATGAATCGTGTTTAAGATTGCTCATAATTTTTACATGGGAGCGTTTATTTCTTATTGGGCCAGTTCTACGCAAGATCGCTTGCTATTTTACGATTTACACCCTCATTAAGTTTACTAACAAATGCAGCTGTTCGAATATCCTTTTCTTGCAGGGACAACCGCTATATTTCGTGAAGTGGAAAAATTATTCTGAGAAGTAAGAACTGAACTGGTTTAAAATTATGACTTATAATAAGATTGTGATGTGACTCGTCAGCAAACTTTAGTAAAAGGTTTTATTTTTGTGCAGATACAACACCTGGGAGCCTCCGTCGAGTTTTAACAGTGCTTCTGTTATTCGGCAGTACGAAAGAAAGTGAGTAATAAATTTTAAATTAATAATTATTTACTAATAAAATTGAGTTCTTACATTTACTTATATAACCGCCCACAGACGTAGGAAAGAAGTCCTAAAAACATAAATTATGCTGGCCCGCGTACAGAATCGATAGTGTTACTAATGGATTGTGAACTGTTTTCTTATTTTTCTACCTCTGTCATCTGTACCTGCAAAGTACCTAGTAGCGGCATCGATGCGGAAGTCCAGAACTATGGCACTGTGGCCTGCCGACACGTTAAAATCAACTGACTTGATAAACAAGTATCGTCAATATTATTTCAGACTGCAACGGGAAATAAAAAAGAAAGCTGAGCGTGCTCGGAAACGATATGTAATGGTTAGTACGTACGATAGTCATCTATATACATAATTCGACGTAACATCCGAAACCAAAAGGGCATGACTTCCTTCTACAGGCGCGAGATCCCGACCCGGACTATGATGACGTGCCAAAGTATCTAAAAACTAAGAGAATCCAGAAGGAAACCAGTACCGGTTCGAGAGATCAGAGTGAGGCATCTGAGCGAGAAAAGGTCACTGTCAAATGTGAATCGCCCAGTGTGGCTACCGCTTCCCACCAAGACGGAAAGGCAGCACCAGAAACGTTTTCGATTGAAAAACTTATTCAACAAGAAACGGCCAGTCTGCTACTTGTCGAAGATAAACCTGTGCTGACAGAAGTGGTTTCCGCCACCTGCAGCTCTCCTGGTCATCCTAAGGATCACGATGCGCTTGATGGGGCACCAGAAATCAGTTGCACGCAGACGTCCACCGTACCAGAATCAGAAAATAAAACTCAGCCGACCATAAATTCGCATTTTATGGAGCTCTCGGCGGAGGATCTACAGAGGATTGAGCAAAGGAAAAGAAGTTATAAATGCGCCAAGAAATCCGTAAAATCAGAAAAGAAGGTCAGGCAAAACGTAATTAACGACGTTGCTATCGGAAATACTGTGAAGACAGAAAATTCCCTAAATGAATTTGCTAAACCGAAAAAAGCATCGAAGATCGAAGCGCTGCTACTAGTCAAGCGGAACAAGTTAGTCAATGCAGATGTGGAAGCACCTACACTTTTCGGGAATGGACAGGTTAGAACTAAATTGTATACTGTCGTTTTATACTTTTATCTATTAAGTGACAAAATTTTGTCGTTGTTCTTATGTTGTTAGCAGTTTGTGTTGAAACTGTTCCTTTTTATTAATAGTCTAACAACGTGGCCACGGTTTTACCGGTACCCATTCGAAAGGCTGCAAGCAAGCAACCGTTTCAAAATCAGCCGGTAAGCGCGGCCATCTACGTATCGGATGACGACAGTTCCGGAGAAGAGTATTTCAATGATGACCAAGACGCCATTTCGGAGTTTACCGTCATTAAAGACGGTACTCAAAGTATTGTTTTCGAGGAATCCCGATCTCGTTTTACTGGTTTCAAAAATCCCTCCACCCATCGATGATTATCAGATATTTTTACAAACAAACCGATTTTATTCAACAGATTGTCGCTCCCACATGAACAGAAACTAATGTATATAGGTAAAGTTTTTTGGTACGGCTTGCATTGTTCTCGTATATTACTAGACTGTTGTCGTACACTGTCACGAATGTTAGAAGCAAGGATGTTTTTCTTGTATTTCCCTGCCAAACAACACTCAAAATTTGTTCTCCTTGTCTGGATTATTACACTGTAAATTTAATTCAAGTGTTTCTCGAAATGTACATACCAGTATAACAAAAGCTTCAAGCTAGTTAGACTGGATCCTGCAGTACTATTTAACCATGAGCCTCACCTGGACCAAATGACCACTTCAAGGAAGCCACATAACAATCAATATTAATACTACTTCTTTCATTTCTTGTCAGCCGTCGTGAATCACTGTAAATTTCGTTTAATCCACTGCACTTGTTTGCGGACGTTGGTGTACACTGACGGCATTCTCACGGATTCCGTTGTCCGTCCACAACCCAACCTGCAAATTTATTTACACCAGATTTAAAATGTAGATGCATCATGCATAAGTACTTTGTACCGAACATATGGCTTATGGCGCCAGGATGCTTACCCCCATGTTACAATGCCGGTCAATGTGAACCTCTGTGGATCATCGGCGTCCAGGGCGCAAATCAGCGGACTACCGCCGTCGCGCATACATGTGTCGCCCACACCCAATCCGTTGGCGTAATTTTGGTCCCGGCTCAGTGTACAAAACATTGACGGATCCAGCTTATAATCAATAGGCATTCCGCTATAATCATTCATAATCATTTGGCAGTTAACCGGTCCGGTAGTGCTGTTAATCACTTGCACTTGAGATGAGCGCAAACGTCCATAGCTTAATGGATTAGTTGCTGAAATTAACGAAAAAACATCATGAATTTAATATTTTTCATATTGTATTGAGCGGAAGCGTATTAGCAATCGCGTCAAAATTAATCCCACCCTTCACATCCGCAAGATAAACCATATTAATTCACAAAACGACACCTAGACATTAGTTCACAAACAACCGGTTTTGCCTGCACAGTCATATAGTGGCCGCACTGTATTTTCACTTTAATTTTTTTGTTTCCTGTAATATGTGGCAAAACTTACTGCTGGACAACCCGTATCCAGTAACGAGGCACGTAGAATCAATTCTCAGTGGTCCAGTCCATGATTCTGGCAGGCAAAGCGCACATGAACAGTTATTTGCTGGCACGCTATTTGACAGCCGTAATACGGCAATATCGTTGGACAGAGTCTTGGAATTAAAAGCATCATGGAGTTTCACGGACGATATCCCAAATGCTTGCGCGCATCCGCCAACCGGAACGTTCTTCACATCCGTCGCGCCAAAAATTACTCTCAAATTATTAGCCGTTTTGTCTCTCTGGAAACTAGAGGCATAAAAGCTGAATCACATAATCTGAACTGCTCGCGTGAAATTACAAAAATTTAAAAATCTCTACGAGTAGACTTAGTGGAATAGCTAACATTTACAATAACATTCAATTAAAAACATTAAATATACCAAAAACATACCAAAAAACCATACATACCAAAAACACTACAGATAGTATGTTATATGATTACTGTGTAAAATTTTATTAAATATTATATAAAGTCAAATTATGACATTTAGATACCGACAAACACGAGTTACCGTTGTATGCAATGTGCCGATGTTATAACATGGATATCATCAATCAGCGCTCCACCACACAAATATTCGTTCCCGAGAAATATCGCCGCTTGCCAGCAGAATTCCCCATCAAGCGCCTTATCTCCGTTCAAAATTCTCGACACCCTCCGATTCCCAGATTTGACACCCAGCTTCCCACAGGCCTTCATCTCCCAGCTGAACGCATCTCCTTCCGACATCACTCGGTTGACAATACCGGATGCCGCATCCAAACCCCGGTCAACGGGGTTATTGGAGTTTCCAATAGTCACATTTCCTTCATCTTCGTTCCCCGGCACTTCATCCGCCGACAATCCATTCCCTTCCTTCCGCGAGGCAAAATGATAATAATCCGTGGTCTCCTGATCAGGCGCCCGCCGTGCGACAAAAGCATATCCCGGTGCCAGTGTCGGTCGCGAGATCCGAGGCGGCAGAGCCCGTAATGCCGTTTTCGGCCGCCAGTAGCAGCACAGCTCTGACTCGGCACAATCCGTATTCCGGCTATCCACGGCCATCTTATTACAAACTCGGTTATTAATCACATCAAAGTTGTTGCGACAGAACCCCGTCAGACCGGGTCGACCAGTCGGCTTGCATAAACGTTCGCGTTTTATTGCCGCATCAAAGTTCTCAACAACCGGCTTCAGCGGTACCGCTGCCGCATCGGCATCCTTTTCAAAGGTCACCGGCAGCGGATCAAAGGGACCTTGATTGGCCACCGGTGAGATTCGGTTAAAGTTATCCACCGGTGGAAACTGTGGCAGCAGACCGTTGTTATCGTAATTTGAGAATGAGATCGCCGGTAACGGTGGCAACGGTTCGGGTAACGCAGCAAAACTGGCCGGTTGCGCCATCAGATTGTTTTGGAAGTTGTTCTGGAAGTTGTTGAACGGCGTCTGAAACTGGTTACCGTATCCGTAACCGCCGATACTCCCATCCCGGCTGTTGTAACCGGTGAAACCGTTGTAACCACCCACCGATGGAAAGGCGCTATGTCCCCCAAAATCATTGTAGCCTCCGACATTCGGGAGATTGTTGAACACGCCCATTGGAGCACCGATCCCGTTAAAACCGAAACCCGGACCACCGCGGAGACCGATACCATATCCACCGAAGTTGTTGTGGTGGTATGGTTGGCTATTCCCGCTAAAAGCACCATATCCGCCTAACGGAAGGCCACCATCGGGAATGGAGTTTATGGCGGGATAAGGAAGAGTGGAAAACGTCTGAACGGCAGCGAAGGGTGGGCCACCAATATTGCCGACAGCCGGTAGGGAGGGCAGTGGAATTTTGGGAATCTCGAAACTGAAATCGGCACGGATTTGCGGCGGGTCAGGAACGGGGGGAGGAGGAGGAGCAGCTGATATTAACAAACACGTTAAATATTATAAAAATTATGTCATCGAATAAAATTATCCAAAACTGCGAGAAACAGTAACCCACGACAACCGATAAGCCATGCAAAAATTACTGCTTTCCTCTGAAAATTGTTCAGTAGTCCAACATACGTATCGACAACAGCAGTGATGACAGCATTCTTGGTGGCAATAAAAACAGTTACTAGAGCATATGTTGATTCAGCCGGTAAAAAACAATTTCACGATATATTTGACCATTGTGTGCATCTTAAGCACCTAGCCTCATTCGTATCTCACCTATCTTCAGGTTATCCGAAGGCGAATCGTAGTATTCCTTATCCCAATCATTAAATGGATCATAAAAGTATCTGTTATATTTGGCAACAATCAATCGGATCTGGATACAACTGAACAGGAATAATGCGCTGCGAATCAGCATTATTCCTTAGTGCTACGGAAGCCGGACCGTTTACAAAGTTCAGCACAGGTCCACCAAAAGGTCATAGTAATCCCGATATATAATCCAAACCTGAAATGCCACTTATGTTGGTCCAGCACAATGTAAAGCACGAGTGCAAATATGAATTCAGTCAATTGATTATACAGAGTAGCCTGCCGTTAAAGTTTCGCTTCAGTGCCCTACTGGTGGACCGGCAAAACAATATTGTTGCAGGCGGATTCATGAACGAAAACCCAGATTGTGACAAAGGATAACAGAAAGTAGATGAAACCAGTTATCCCGCTAGACAAATCCCGTTTACGCATTTTTGCTAATTTGGAGAATAAAACGTCACAATTCACACAAAATCTAGTTAAAAGTAGAACAATACGATACAGACCATATCCTTTTGCAGCAGAGATGCACACCAATAACTGCCCAAGCATAACAATTAGATCAAGTTCAATAAATTATCAGAAATGCGGTTTGATACTGACTCGCAGTGGATTGCGCACACAGCGGCCGGCGATCGCAGTGTCATTGTGCCGAGGAATGACGGCTACGACTGGTAAAAAACGTAATTTTAACCGCAAAGTCCACAATGATTAAACAGAAACGTTACCGGAAGTTAAACTTTACGCATATCACCTTTGACCAGGTGGTGAGTATTATTGTTACAAAGCGACGATGTACACTTTTCATAATGTAACTTTGCTAAAAATAAATTAAATGCAAATTACTACTTCAAGCCGCGAAACAACAACAACAAATTACAGATGTTATGAATGCCAAAAACGCACAAAATAAAAACGGAGCAATTACTAGAGCTTACTAAAAGCTGGGTGGGAGGTTTCACTTGGGCCAGTTAAAGGTAATTCAGGCCTATAGCGAGTATATAATGCCCAGTGATGCGCAGCAATCACCTGCCGCACCAACATCTGTAATCTCTTTGAAAAATAAACAGATCCCAGACAATAGATTAATTTCCCAACATCTTCATACCGAGCGGATTTTCATACAAGTAGTATATAAAGGTATTGTGGCCAATAATCTCAAGCCCCGATGAGCAGCTCACGAAGTTCATCACCAATATCGTGCCGCAATACAATTAGCAATTATTAAAGAGGGAATGTACTAATAACGGTCATTAGTGACATTACTGAATGCAACAAACCCACGTTTTCAGCTTAATCACAATTTCTGACAGGAAGACCCTGGTAGATTAACGCTTACATGGCTGACAAAGCGCGACTCAAGTTCACCAATGCAGTTTATTCTATCATGTCCAGCATATCACAGTATTTGCCATCAACATCCATCTCAGATTCTCCTTTATGAACGGTAGCCCTCTCTGGAACCGAAGGATCAAATCCAGCTTCTGGAAATAGAAAACGATTATTAAAGCCAGCAATTATATAAACCGTAAATTCCTATAATATATACTCGTATAAATGCATGCTGTACATAAACCATTTGCTCCTACCTCGAAATACTGGTATGGGTGCGAGCATACAACTGCGTTAAAATTACGCAAATGAAATCGGCAAAAAAAGAATGAAAATTTATACACACGCAACCAACTAAAAGACAGAAAATTAATCTGGACAACCAGAACAACAATTGGGTTACTGTGTTTCGCAGTAGTCGGAACTCACATACATAATGTGACCCGAGCAAATATATCGTGTATATATATCTATATAAGAACATTAAAATACGCAAAGAGAAATCCACATACGTACCTGCGGTAACGTAAATTTTTGGAGCTACATACTTCATAAAATAGTTTACTGCACCTTGCAATCCAGTTCTTTCGGACGATAGCTTCCTTTCCGAATACTGTTTCTTCATAGTTTTTCGTTCATCTTTCCGAGCAACAGTGCGCACGTTGACGCCGCGCTGTGTCCCGAAAATCGCACTAAATGTCGTATCCCGCGTCCCGTCTATCTGCGTGGCTTCCATGAGATTGCTCAGCGTGATGGATTTCTCGACATAATACGCCACGTCTTCCGCGTCCGTAATCGCCAGCAGCCAGCCGTCTTCCACAAGAAAACCCATGGCTTCCATTCTGTTTTTAACCGTGGTTAACTCTTCTCGCACTGATTTACGAAAGGAACCGCTAACTCCTGCCGTCCGAGAATTTCCCGGAATGACCGCGACGATGGTGGTTTTTTCACGCTCCGATATACTTTCGTCTACAGAATTCTCTTGTACTGCGTGCTGAGATGATGACTCAACAGGTGTACCATAAACAGATTTCCTTGAGCGCAGAGTGTTGTTCAAAAGTTCTTTTGTTGCATCCCTAGATTGCGTTTCTGTCGCCGGCTCTGCTTCATGCTTAGCACGCTTTTCCTCGGGCATTTCATAGTGAGACAGGTGTCGCTTGGACGGAGAACTCCACAGTGGTGGTTCTTTTCCGAGGATTACCAGTAATCGCAGCTTGGCGAGATATACCAGATGCAAAAACGTAAAGAGCTGCCGATGATGAAGATCGCTGATTACGCGGTGAATATACCCGGCAGATTGCCATTTGCAATCCAGATCCCATCTGGTTTGCTCCAGAAGATGCACAATATCCAAAACGGAGAAACACTGCACAGACAGAGATGTGTAACTTTCCAGCGGCAGAATCTGCACGATGGTGGTGCCTGTGGGATCGACGACAGATAGCACGAAGTCTGTGAAAGGTTTCTTCAAAGGTGGAACGCTTTCCGTCATCCTTTCACAACCTACACAATGAACTATGATGCATAACGCGAATACCCAGATACATAAACCAGACCCAAAATCCCTGAGAAACTAATACAGAAATTAAAAATGCGCTGAAAACAGAAAACATCCAAACGGAAAAGTGCTAGTATCTGTATCATTGTAAGTACTTTAGGCAATTTCCTCGTGAGTTTTGTTAGTTTGCGACGCCCGCCTGGGAAGGCGTTTATGAGAATTTTGACACCGTAGTGCGAAGAAAAATTATTGCGACAAAAAGTCGGCTTTGTAAAAACCGAATGGTGTTTTCAGGTTTGTTAGAAGTTCCTTGGACCTTGGGTAAATTAAACTAGAAAACATAAGGCTAATATAGTTGATTGATTGTAATGAAAATGACATTTAACTACTGTCCATCTTGCTTGAAGGAAACGGAGTCAGTGGAACAGTATTTTGCCAGTGGGCCGCAGTTACTATGCGGAGTGTGTGATGCCATAATTGAAGATTCCCCAATTTGCAATCCAGATTCTCCAGGAAGCGGGGAACAGTATAGTCGCCAGCCGAATCCAGATTGGTCGGGGCTGTGCTCTTCCACAAAATGGAACTGTCTTGCTGTCCTCAAGCAAGAAGACAGCCAACGTGGCCAGCAGTATCGGAAAACTATCGAGAAAAAGCAGTCTATTCTGTATCGTACGATCTGCGATTCCATTGAGTCAACAGCCAGTAAACTGAATTTAGATGCTCTCTTGATCAGGCAAATCCAGAACAAATACGAAGAGGTCCGGGCACCGCACGGTGTTGTGGGGGCGCGTAACCGGCGCCATATCGCGCCAGCATTGGGTGTTGCGTGTATCTTGTGGGTTTGTCGCCAGCAGGGATTGGATTTGCCTGCTGATCGACTGGCAGCTATTAGTGAAGTGAAGAAAAAGGATTTGTTGGGCGCGCTTATGTATCTGGAGAAACGTTTTGGATTCCCTGCCAATCGTCTGTCCGAAATTTCCCCGATTTTTCAGGATCGTGATTTGGAAGCAGATGTGCAAAATCTGAAAAAATCTTTAACGGAACAACATTTCGATGAAGCGGATACACTGATGAAAAGTCTGTCACGACTGCGAATAATCCCCGACAGCTGCACTATGGAGGGCTTTATTGTGTGTGCCTTTTATTTAATGGGAAGAAAGAAGTTAACGAAAAAGAATTCCGGTTTAAAAGGATTTTGTAAAACGTTTGGATTGGAATGTTCTCGACGTTTGGAGGCCGTGAAGGATGGACTGGACAATGCGATGCCCATGTTAGTTGCTCATCTCAATATTCAGTACACTGTGACTGCTAATCCATACTGGATTTCGCATGTTCGGGACTTTGTGACCATTTTGAACGGAGTGGATGCGAATGAGGTTCCGCAGCGCGTTTTGGATTGTTTAAAAAGTGTCTTGTAGAAATGGACCAAAGGATAATGCATCTGTTTTTGTTAAAAAATTTGAGGAAATCTCTGGAACTGTGTGATAATTTTCTGTTGGTTTCGAAAAAATGGTAAGTTGTGAATTAATCAATACTGATCTAATTTTGCTTTGCACTGCGATAGTGCGCCTATCGGCCTGCTCGATTTGCTCATGATTAGGAATCTTTCTGTTATGATTGTTTATAGATTGCTTCCGTTGTTTTTGAATTAAAATGAGTTTTTTGGCGGCAGTTTTTGTTCTTGGGTAAGAAGTAAAATGAACTTATAAAATAATTGAAAGAGAAACGATTTTTAGGAATTATCCTTGTATATCAATGGTTTATTCTGTTTTACTCTGTAAAAATCTAATTCTTGTCGATTCTTCCAGTTTTCTTGTAAAATAGCGTAAGGCTTTATCGGCCTTTATGCTTTATAGTAAAACAAAGAATAGACTTAGACTCTTGCTGTTAATCCTAAAATTCTCAAAGCTAGTTCTGTACATTCTTTTAAATTTATACTCAGATCTGTTAATCTCTCTTAAATGTTTTTGTTAACAGAAAACTGTTTTGTTGGACCAGACCTGAAGTCCCTTCGGGGTTGTCTGCTCTTGTGCCGTAATAATAATAATGCAGTACAGTAGTACTGACTTCTACTAACCGTTGTCCTTCTTCGGACTTAAAATTTGGAGTTTCCATAATTTTGTGTTTTGCCTTTGTGGTGAAACGCGTGTACGTATATGGCGATATGTAATTGTATCTCTCAGTGAATGTGCTTGAGGCGTTCGGCTTCACACAGTAAATGAAACGGACATGCATATATTTACAGCAAAAATACAGTTGTATACAAGCGGTCATTGGTCAACATTCGCGAAATGTCGGTACTATTACACGAGTGTCGGTACGCCGGTGAACGGATTGGATAACCACGTGAAGGACGAGAGTGGGATGAGCACAACGCTGCTACTAGAGCTTCCTGAAGAAGATCCAGATGAACCAGTTCCAGATGAACCGGAGCCAGAAGAGCCGTAGGACGAAGGCGAACCGCCGTACGAGTAAGAGCTGCCGGGTGAACTACCGTACGATCCGCCGTATCCCATGGTGGTCATTGGTCGCATCGTTGTGGTGGTTGCTGCAGCGGTCGTCGTGGTCGCTGCCGCGGTAGTAGTGGTGGCGGCCATAGTAGTCGTAGTCGCAGCAGCAGTCGTGGTGGTGGCTGCAGCAGTGGTTGTCGTAGCCGCCATTGTGGTCGTTGTGACTACCGGCATCATCGTGGTTGTTGTCGCTACCATCGTTGTGCCTGTTACAGGGCCGTATACGCTTCCATAGTATGCAGAAGCTGGACTGGGAGCGCTGGGAGTCGGGCTGGAAGGCGAGCCGTAACTGGACTGCATCGGGGATGCGCCGTATCCAGATGGACTGGACGGTGTCATGCTGGGCGGGGAAGCCGGCGATGACCCGTACCCGGATGACGGCGGGCTGGGATTGCTTCCGTAAGACGATGGCGGGCTGGGATTGCTGCCGTACGACGACGGAGCCATTGGTACCGGGCTCGACGGGCTGGGTGTCATAGTCGCTGGAGGTGAGGGTGCCGAGTAACTGGAACCACCGTAACTAGCCGGTGGCGTCATCGGCGAGGGCGCGCTACCATACGACGATGATGGAGTGGGAGCGCTAGGCTGCGGCGCGGGGTTACTGCCGTAACTTGATGGTGGACTTGGATTGCTGCCATACGACGAAGGCGGACTGGGTGCCATTGTGGCGGGCGGCGACGGGGAACCGTAGCTGGCCGGTGGCGTCATGGGTGACGGAACACTTCCATAACCCGATGACGGCGGGCTGGGGCTCGGCGGAGCCGGCGCCGGAGGCTGCGGAGCGGGATTGGGGGATGGTGAATAAGAACCACCGTAAGCCGCCGGTGGAGTCATCGCTGGAGGAGTGCCGGCAGGCGGAGTCATGGCTGGAGGAGAGCTTCCATAGCTCGATGTTGGTGGACTGGGGCTAGGTGGAGTCGGTGCCGGTGGTTGCGGTGCCGGATTGCTTCCGTAGCTCGAGGGCGGGCTCGGATTGCTACCGTACGACGAAGACGGACTGGGCGTCATGGGGACCGGAGTAGGTGCCATCGTGGCGGGTGGTGAAGGGGAACCGTAGCTACTGGCAGGCGGGGTCATGGCAGGTGGCGTCATGGCTGGTGGCGTCATGGCTGGTGGTGTCATGGCTGGCGGAGAACTGCCGTAGCCCGATGATGGCGGGCTTGGGCTGGGTGGAGACGGTGCCGGTGGCTGAGGCGCAGGATTGCTTCCATAGCTAGAGGATGGTGGCGACATCGGAGAGCTTCCGTAACCCGATGGTTGGTTAGGCGCCATCGTCACCGCTGTGGGCGCTCTCGTGGTCGGCTGTGGCGATGGTGCGGAATAGCTGGATCCACCGTAGCTGGCCGGTGGAGTCATTGCTGGCGGAGTCATTGCTGGAGGAGTCATTGCTGGAGGAGTCATTGCGGGGGGAGTCATCGCTGGAGGAGAGCTGCCATAACTGGATGGTGGAGACGGTGATGGAGGTTGTGGCGATGGTGCGGAATAGCTGGATCCACCGTAGCTGGCCGGTGGAGTCATTGCTGGCGGAGAACTGGCCGGCGGGGTCATCGCTGGAGGAGTCATCGCTGGAGGAGTCATTGCGGGGGGAGTCATCGCTGGAGGAGAACTACCATAACTGGATGGTGGAGACGGTGACGGAGGTTGTGGTGATGGGTTGCTTCCGTAGCTGGAAGGCGGTGACATTGGTGAACTTCCATAACTTGGAGACGGTACATTTGGCGCTGGTGTGACAGCTGGTGGTGCCATGGTGGCAGGAGGCGAGGGGACTGGTGCTGAACCGTACGATGAGCCATACTGGCGGGCTTCCGGTAGGAATAAAGCATTAGCAGTTATTACACAGGATAACGATAATAAAATTATAAGGTGTTTTCTCCTGGCCATTTTGTATGCGTGCGCGTGATAATACTTTGAAGTAGTCCTTGCACCAGTCGAGCGGAAATAAAAGTGGCAAGAAGTGTGCGTGCCGATAAGAAATGTTTATTTATCGATGAAGTTCGAATTTTACGAAAGGTGACGGTTGTTTGTACAAGGACAACGATATTCGACTGCCGTTATGATTACGTAAAATGTCGTTTTCACCCTTCTGTTAAGACGGTGATTTTTGTATTGTGTTCGTAAAGAAGCCTATTGACACGATTTTTAATCGAATTGGAATCTTAGTTTTGAACATTTTCACGGTTTTGAAAGTGTGAAAAGGTAGCGGACTTTGCGATGCACATGGATATTTTTCGTAGAGGTGAACGGCACAGTCAGGTTCAAGAATGTACGACGCTGCCTGTTATGAAACAATTATTTCGATCGTTGTGGTCACTGATCTTTGTAGAAGTTTTTCAGTTAATCTAACAGAGTGGCTTGCACGCTCACAATGGCGTTCGAGCAGCTTGCATCCAGTATGGTCTACAATTCAGTTGAATATGACAACGATTATTGCATTACGCTTGCTGTATAAGACTTGATTGAAATATATTAGCGTTTTCCGTTGATCACGGAAGAAGTACGAATCAGCTGTCCACCACTAATGAAGATACGATATCACAAGCAATCCGATCCAACAGCAGTTATTAGTCCTGTGCTGAATTTACATACAAGATTTAGATCAGATTTTTTCAAAAATTCTCGGTGCGATTGGTGGTTGCACTTGTGCACATAATTACTCGCTTATTTAGGTCAATAAAATTACGTAAATTAAACGTAACGCGTATTATGGCCCGTAGAAATATTTTGCTCTTCGTTGAAGCACGCCAACTAGAGTAGATGATTGTCTTATACGGTTATGGTTATGAGCAAACGTGTAATTAAAGTTTGATCTCTGAAGTTGTCAAAGTCATTACCGTGTTGCCGCTGGTATATTAAAAACTAAGTTATATGCACCAAAGTTTTGATCTTTTGCGGTATAAGCATCGACTACGTTCTATAGGAATAAATGTTAACGGCATACGTCACTGCGCTCTATAGCTAGAATCTTAATTCGTTCAAAGGGCACCTATAATTCACCTTGTTAATTTTTTAGGTTGAATAAATTTTAAGATGGTTTTTGTATTTTTGATTAATTAAAGCTCTGAAGTTAACTGCAAACGTAGAATATTTGGAATTCTTGGCCGTGCTGACAATATCTGTATAAGCTAAGCGTTTCTATGGCGAGATTTGACTTTGGGAACTTTATGTTTTCGGCAAAGTTACGGAATCAACATACCGGCAAAAAGTAACACAAATTTCACTCTTAGAACAAACGCTACGAGTTCAAATTGTTTTTCATTGCAGTTTAATACCGCGCATGTCTGCAGCTTTGTCATTTCCACATACCTGCGCAGGCGACCAGCGTGACGCCGCTGTCCGGAAAGCTGCAACGCTGTTTTCGTACTTTCCAGACTATTCGGAAGAGGAACTGAAACCTTGGCGGCAACTGATTCATACTTACAGTGCTAACTGGTCTGGTATGCATCAAGGACCGGAAATGGTTTCTCTAAGCATTATCCCGGATGAGGGCTACAACAGTCGTCTGATACCGGATCGACCGTACCGAGGTCATGGCCCGGTCTGTCTAAACAGCGGCAGTCCGCTGGTCAATCGAACTTGTTGGTATGTGGAACTTGATGTTATTGGTAAGATAAGTTTTTAGTTCAGAGTAATACAATGCATTCAGTCATTCACATATTATTCAAGAATGTACATAAACAAATTATGTACTCATGTGTTTCAGTTACTTAATTGTGTTATCCTTGTTTATATGCATTTCAACAGCTTATAGCAATTTTATTGATTGTGAATACTCGTACCTTGAGATTTTAAGTATTTTGCAGTTATTTTTTAAAATCATTTACTAGTTCAGGATTCGAAATTTATTACGAAATTCGTTCGCGGAAGCTACCACATATTGCTTAAGCTTTTGTGCCATATGAAACTGTTGTGGTGTTTGGGTTTTTGTACGGAACACCTGAACAGTGAAGCGGTATTTTTTTGATAAAATTGTCTTGCGGTCCAGTATAATTCATAATTATTTTGATTAATTTTAATCGATTACAATTCTTATTAGTTACGATAAATTTTGCAGCAGTAGGCAGATTATTCAGTGGAGATTTACTTTTGTGATGAATAATCGCATTTCGTTTATCTACCGCATGTACAGCTCGAAATAAGTTAGACTCTAACTTACTGCAGTACTCTAACTGTTAGAGTACTGCAATAAAGTGTCAGTAATGCACTCGAAATAATTTTGGCACGTCGAAAAATTAACAGAAGCATAACGTCCAATTTGCCGTTGCTAGCTAGATTCGGAAAATATCATTTTGGTAAAATTCTATGTTACAGAAAATGTAAAATAGCATATCTATATATCCTTTTGTTTTCGACGTTCTTAAACCTGAATTCTGATACGAAGCAATTTTTAAGCGAGCTACGATATCCCCTGCGCTGGATGCCAGTTTGAAAACGACATTGAAGAACGGCCACGTTACCATTTACGCTGCAGTCTAGCCCATGTGGACAGTCATATCCGTGTGAAGAAATTTAAACTCTCCACCCTGGACGGGCTGTGGATGATGGAGTTCGAGGGAGAGGAAATGCCGCTGGTCTCCACCGGCCCCGATATGCTGGACTCGTATTACACGATGAACACCAGTAGTTTCGGCCGGAGCAGTACACTGATCTGTCTGCCACAGGACGCCTGGACCACACATCCGATATTCAGCGGCGACACGGCCCTGCGTCTGGATATCGTGGTTATGCCGGCGTTGCGGGAAGCCGACATCCTCCGCATTATTATGCGCGATCAGAAAATTGATGTGCAAAATCACACGGGACTACGGATGCTGATGGAGAAGTACCGGCAGTTAGTGCGTGACCCGGATTCTGGGAATTTCACCTTGCTGCTGGAGGACGGAACGGTGTTGCGGTGTGAGAAGAAAATTCTGGCGCTGTGCTCGGATTACTTTGACGCTATGCTTAAGCATAGCAGCCGCGAGACCAACGAGAACCAAGCGGTCATTCGGAAGTTTTCCCTGGATGTGGTCATGGAGTTTCTGATTTTTGCGTACACGGGTGAATGTCCGTCCATGGGAAAATATGCGGAAGAGGTTCTGGAGCTTGCGGATATGTATCAGGTTAAGGGACTGAAAGAAAAAGCCGAAAAGAGTCTGATGAAGCGACTTAGTAAAGGCAATTGTATGAAAATCCTGGGCTTGGCTTTCACGTACAGCTGTCGGCGTTTGGTGGCGCCGGCCTTCATCATGTTCAAAGCGTTCGGCTATGAGCTGTCACATGAGGAGCAGTTTTGGGACTTCAATCTCAAATACGCTGAAGAACTGAGAATGTTGGATGTCTTTTGGTTTGATCCGCTCTTCGGGAATATTCCAATAAAGGAAAACTAAAAATATTGTATGGCTTAGATTAAATCGCGAACATTGTTTTTATAAAGCTTTGATTGGTTTCTGGGAATATCCCTTCATGACCGGCGTCGCTACTTGTTACTGCTATCTGACTTTGTTAAGCAGGAAATTTTTACCGCTTTTTTTAAAATATTTCTACTGCAGGGCGATTACATAGAAGAATACTTGTATTTGGCGGATTATGACAGGACTAGAGCAGGACAACTATAGATATTTACGTATAACATCGTTTGCACGGTTGCACCTACCCAATCAACAAATCCAGATTTACACTTTTGAGTGATGTGACCACTTGAAGTTTTGGAGCTTAAAGCCAGAACAATGAATACGATTAAGGATGAACGGTAATTACTTATTATTCCGATTGTTTATCGGTCGATTGTTAACCGTAGATGAGTAATTTACCGCAATTTTACTCGTATAAAAAACGATCTAAAAAAGTGCCGAATTCAAACCAAGAAACAATTCGCATACAAATACAATGCTGCTCGTTTTCTAGGAAAATTCAAAAATTAATGACATCATCTCCGCGTTTGAACCCCACAAAATGATGTCATGACTGTGCTCACGCTGGCCAGATACTATTAAATATTATTGTGTACAATATGATATTATGACTTCAAGTACTGTACAACAGAAAACAATAGCATACAAGAGCGGATGACTCACAGTAATAGTTATTCATATCTGGAACAAGTTCGAAATCTCGCGATTCACTGTTTTAAACACGAAAGCATTTTGAACAAATCACCAATAGCAACACGGGTATTTCTTCTAGCAACACCCTTTTCGAATGAGAGCGCAGCAGTCTCCAATCAGTTTACATCAGTTTCAAGTGAAGGCGGTATCTCTAGCCGGTAGTTCGGAATGATAACGTTCATATAGTTTCATATGAAAGGGTATAAAAGCTGCGACCGTTTTAACAACCATGCCAGTCCAACGCAACAGCCTAGCGTGAAAATGCTTTGGCAAGCTGTATTTCCTGCCATGGACGGAAAAAGAAACGATCGCGAAGTTGGCTAGGGTCGGCCATTACGAAAGCCTCTGGAAACGAGATGGGTGAGTGGCAGCATTTTTGCTTTGTTCGTAATATTGTTTAATATCCTTAGTGACCTTTAAGTTACTTTACGTAGATTTTATTAACTGAATTAAGCACTTTCTGACTGGTATTTAGCGCAGAGTTGCTGTAAATGGCAGATAATTTGTGCACGACGACGATACTGAAAACGTGAATTTTCAAACTGCGAGGTTTTTTTGTATTGTAGCTCGCTGGTGTTATACATATTTTGCGTACAAATTGTCAGGTTACCCGTAATAATGTTTATTTTCCGAAATAAATAATTATGACCAGATATTAATTTTATACAGTATGCTGCTAAATTTTATTATTCAGTATCAGCCAGTCGTAACCTTGTATGCCCTCGTGGGATTTCCATAATTATTGATATGTTCACTATACAGGAGTGATTTTTAAACAGTATGAAAAATATTGAGTGTATGAAATGTTGCTTTCTTTCACTTCTTGTAGTTACTTGGTAACGATGGTGACCTTTACTTTTGTTGTTCAATGTGTACATAACGAAAGAAAAAATTTTATCACGAGTTGTTTACGCTTTTTAAGTTGTACTGCAGCTCGCCAGTTCTAGTACGCAGAAAGGTTCCATGAAGTATTTCGAAGTAGCGTATAAGCTGCGTAGTTTGTCAGAGTGGTACTTACTACTGTACATACGCACTGCCATCATTCTAAACCATTTGAATTTGCTCAGAAGCCTGATGGCGCTGGTCGATCGTAGCATGTGGCTTGCTCCAGTGATTTTGAATGAGTCAGTCGAACTATGACATCAGTACTTGTAGAAGCATTGTGTTCACTGCGTTGTGTTATCGCATAGATACTTACCGCTAGTTCTACAGTCAGTTCTTAAATTGAAGCTTTTTTTGTTGGTAGGTTACTACTTCAATAATTTTATGACTAGTGTATTAATTACTTAACTTGTTGAAGAAAGTGTTCTAATAATGTGCATCGAGCTTTTACAATTCTATCGTAATGCACAAAGCCAAGCGTACAATATAAGGTCAATTTATTTGCACCATGGTCATGTTATGGTCTCGGTTTATTGAGATCCCACATCTTTCCGGTATATTAGAAGATGTTAAGACTGACCTCGGCTTTTCACTCAGAGGTACTTCGCACTGTTGGTTTTTAATATGCATTTTGATTCTCGGTTTATGATGAATCAAACATTGCGGCGCGCGACGATATCGACGTTTTGAATTTCATGGGGTGTATCAGCAAAAATCTGAGATTAATTATGGCGGTAAATAGAACTGTTTCGTATAAAAATTTTTGAATGTATGATGTCCATTTTGAAAAATTCTGTTCTGCAGCTCTGTTTATGTGCAGCTCGGTTTATTGAGCAGCGCAGTCTAAAAACTAAAGACGTAAAGCAATGTTGGTGTGATATCTATATGTTGAATTATGGCATTTCATGTCGAAAACACACGCTAATTTTTGAATTGATCGATAACTGTTTATACTTTATACTTCGAAGTACAGTACTCGTAATGATTGTCGAATAATTCTCGGCTGCGCTACATGATCGAACGGTTTATTGTACGACCATGTTTAATCGGTTTACGGTTTAACGAATGCCGATGTTACTGCGTTCTCGGTTTATGAAGAGCGCTCAATACAGTCCTTTTGTGTTCTGTATGGTGAAACTTAAAATGTAGAACCGTGTATGATATGTTCGCGGTGTATTAGTGGGCATTCATAATTTGGTACGGCTGTGGCAAACACTGGTAATGTTAAACTTTAGGACTGTTGCCTGTACATTGAGTAATAATGTTCGCGGTGTATTAGTGAACGTTCATAATTCTGTACGGCTATACTAATGCTAAACTTTGGAACTCTTACCTGTATTACACATCTAGATATTAGGTAATAATGTTCGCGGTGTATTGGTGAGCATTAAAAGGTTTCCGGCGATGAAAGTACATTTAATGTATTTGAGCTGATTGCCTATAATTCCTTCTTGCAGCTACAGCCGTTTCTTGACCGGAACAACCCAATTTCCGGGAAACCGGACTTCTGGCGAATGGTCTTCGTACTGCAGCGTGTGGGGTGGTGAGTGTACCAGAATGTTTCTATAGGTCCGAACGCATTGCTAGCTTTCTCTTTCGACTTCAGGGCGGATTGCGTCAGGTCGCAGGACAGGGATCCCTTCCTCCAATCGTCGATCCACAAAATGCGTTCCGAGCTAAGCGATTACAAGCTAGCGAGTGACCTTTTGTGTGTTCAGTAATTCGATGACAGCAGCAGTAGCGGTAACACCAGAGATTCCTTAAGTCGAGGGAGAGCAGCGTTTTCCATGTAAAGATCTCGCCTGTATCATCGCGTTAAGCCTTCGTTAGGACTGAAGCGTTCCGTCGGATTAGGAATACAATTAGCTGACTAGGAGTAGCAGCCGCTTTTGTCCGTGTAAACCGAACTTTGGATTAGAAATCTACCTACACAAAGAAAATTTCGGGAAATTTTCGCTTTTCCTTTGTAAGCGGATTTCAAAAGAATTTTCCTGTACGTGAGCAACATTTTCGAAAGCCTTTTCAAGATTAAGGAATTTGGATTTTCGTACAGCTGTATGCCGTAGTGGAGTGTGTGCCTAATAGTTACCTGAAGTTGTGAAGTTCGCAGTAGGATTCTGGTGCGTGACGACTAACCTTTGATGTAAATGGATAGAAGTATGCCTGTATTTGTACCCACTATCGAGTATGTTTTTTGCCGTACATACTACCTGTGAAAGATGACCGTGTGCGTGTGATGTGATACGGAAGGGGCTAGCAAAGTAGTCAGCCTTACGGATGCAGTGAGCTTTGGGTAATACGCAGAGCGCACCTGTAGACGAACGGGACAGCTACTACGCAGCCAACCGGATGTACTCCTTAGTTGCTACGAAACTTTTGTTGTGTGGCAGGCAGAATGGAAAAATCGGCCTTGGTCCTTCCAGTTCTAACTCGAATAAACCGAAGTTTTCCGATTACATTATACGGTACTCAGCGTAATGTCCGGTGTGAAGTATGGGAATGGCGAAAGTAAAAGATTCATGGACGGGGTAGAGCTGTAGATAACGTTCTTTGTACCATGATGAATTTCAACTGAAAATTTCCAAACCAAAAGAATTTGAACACCATTCAACATCCTACTTTATACCACGGGGAATAGCTACCGAAAGGTCAAGCTGCGTGTGCCTACCTAGGCGGAAGTGTCTGGTTAAGAATACATATCTGCAGTGATTTAAGGATCCTTTCGACATAGCCATAGTCAGCGGGAAGTCCAGAATATCCAGTCATTACCAATAAATAATTTACAAGTACAGTAATTTACGCAAGATTCATGGATAATGGATAGAATTATCGTTCAGCAAGAATATCTACAAAAAAACGTTTAAGACAACATCATTAACCGAAGGATCTCTTTTCCACTGGGTAAATATTATCATTCTTAACCACCATTTCTCAATTATTTTGCGGTTGTTTAAAATTTGGGATCGTGCGCATCAACAGTAATTGTCATGGGATCTTGTTATGGAATCGCAAGGCCGGTTTATAATTTTGATTTTGCTGAATAACTCCCGGTATCACCGTTATTCTTCGTCCTGATCATTAGACAACTAGCTTTCTTTAAACATACAAGGTTAAATCGTGAAACCATTATCCTTTTTCATCGGAGCGTTTAGTTCGTGAATCTACTTTAATCCGTTTTAACTACTGCTTTAAGTTTGTTTATTCCGTTTGCGCTATAATGTGGAGTACCCACGTTTACGGTTAGTTACTGTACGTATACGAACCTTCGATTTTGGAAGTCGTAGTCGCTTTTTGTCACTTCCAGTAACTGCATTTTGCTACTTCAATTTGACATTATGGGAGTTTGTTCCGTGTATTGTGGGAGTTACTCCTGGTCATCTGTATTGGAAGTTGGGAATGCAAAGTGGAGTGTTTTGCGCGACGCAGTTTATGTATTAACAGCGAATACGGTCACGTTGTTTTGTATATCGTCCACTCCCGTTGCATCGTTTGTTGGTCAGTCCAGTTGAAGCATTTTCAAAATCTGTTGATATTTTATCCGGGTTTAATTTACAGTAAGTAACGTCTTCCTTGATAACTTATTTGTAGTCATGAAAAAATCAGGTTTTCATTTTTATTTCTTGGTGGTGTAGTAGGCCGTTGTGAACAACCTACCAGGTCGAAGGATCTCGCGCCGCGTTGTCCGAGCTACCGTTTAGTTTTTCGATAGTGCCATCCAACCAGCAATTTCCGCTTCCACATCATAGCAGCATTTAACAGCTAATCAACCACCAACACAGATCCTTGGTAACGAGTGAAGTTGATTTCCCTAATCAAGGTCATTCCTATCAAGGATGGGGAAGCTGAAATCCATTACCACACAAACACTCAGCCACAATGCCAACACCACACCATCGGGCAGTTCCAGCAAGCAGTATTCCATTTTTCCATAGATTATTGGTGACGACCGGTACGCGTAAACGCTCACAATTCCCCTACCCGAAATCCGTCACGAACACAATAGCGTTCAACATCAGCAGCGGAAATCCAGCCATAACCAATTAGCATTTCAGCAATGAACATGATAGTTGGGAACGGGATGGATCCGCGCCGCCGCACAGTTTTGTCCTTGCGTTCAGATTTTTCTCTAGGTGCAATAGCCGTCGACAAAGGCGTACATGATACGCAGTAATTCAGCTTTCAACTTCCATTTCCAATAATCCAGAATACAGCAATAGGAAGCCACAACTAAGTCCACAGTACAGCCCAGGAAGTCTCCACACTACACTTCACAGCGCAGCATCACCTTCAGCTTAGCCTTAACAGGGGATACATAGAAGAGACGGGTAAAGTGAAACTACATGTAACCTGAGATGGGCCGTCACATCCAGGATCAGCGATTCAGGATGTCCAGTACCAGTACAGTAATATCCAGACATAACAGCGTAGCCGTATGCCCTTTCCTTTGACGCCCTCGAACTGCGAAGTAGTGCCGGTGAAAGCTGATTTGATTAGCTGACGCGTTTCCTCCTCATGTATGCAGTAGAACTATTAGAAGCCCAAGCCTCGCAGCGAAGTAGACGATATGGCGACACAAATGAGCATTAGCATCGAGGGATTGCCGTGTATTCTCCAAAGATAGCTGTCCGTACCCGTGTAACCAACCGCTCCAGATTTATTTAAGCAGTATGCCGGTTTATATAAGTATAGCAACAGTCCTTATCGCCGCTTACCATCGCAGAACGTAGTTGCAGTGACCGCTGTCGTCGTAATACACAGGTATCGTCGGTGTGTTGTCTTTTTTTAGTACCGTTTGTTAGGTGTGTTTTAGGTCGTCATAATATCGTTTTCCTGAAGTACGCGTATCGTGAAAGTCTCCAAGAGTTGTCTCCAGAATAGTTTCCGGGATTTTTCGGTTAGCTGAATCCGTATTATGAACGTTAGCTACAAATCGCTTTGTCCGTTTTCTACGACTACAGTATCGTACGTCAAAAAAGCCTTGTACTATCCGCAAGCGTTACCTAGCAATGTATGCAACAATGCAATAAGGAGAAGTAACCTTTATGGAGTAGAACGGGATGGGAGCGGTAAAGATTCAAGTGTTATCATTAGCCGAATGTTTGTGTGGTCCAGTTGTCCGTAGATGGATTTAGAAGTTTTAACTTGGTTCGGATAGCCACCCGGAACTGTAAGAAGGATCAGCTAGGATTTAGACGTTATGGATTTCCTTTGTAACATCCGTAAGAAATGTGCAGTGTACTGTAATTATCAAGTGTCCGCAATGGGGAACTACAAGCCGAATTTAACTGACGACGAATGTAAGCAAGGCGTAGCCGTGTGTGCAAGTGTCATCGTAGACAGCCTAGAAGCAGGAACGGAGTGGGATGGTTTTCGGAAATTTGTGCTTCCAGTATTCCTACGCGTAAGAGTCCGGTTGATGTACTTACTGTACGTTAGCGCTCCTGGTTTACATGGATGATGTGCTGCGTGTGCGTAATTGGACCGTCGCCGGTCCTTGCCGTTTCTACTGTTGCAGTTGAATTCCAGTTTACCGTTTACGTCTTACGGATAGCCAGTTCTAGATGTTACGTGAAATCAATGAAGCTACAGTACCTTGAATGGTTGGAGAATTTTTCGAAGTCTGTGCCAGATCAATCGTGAGCATTGCAGTATTATTGCTACGTGAAGCTGTCAGCTATGTACAGTGTGGTTGTGCCCTTGTGATCCGGGATCGCCGATCCCGTTGTGCAGTCTCATTGCAGTGTTAAGCGTTCATGTTGACCTTACGGAACTGTGTGGAAAAGTTGTGCATCGGAATGCAAGTTTATGGACCATGGGGGATGGCCGGTACGGTTGCAGTTTGTTTCTCGTCATCTTGCGTTATGTCGTAACAGGAGATCACCTGAGCGGGATCGGAAAGTGCAGTAAATCGCAATGGATAGTCATTCAGTCTGACCGGATGTGTAGCCATACCTTTAACTGTTGAAGGACAAGATGCGAATTTTTCAAAGTACGAAAGTTTCTGCGTCCATGTTTTCGTTGAAATTTCTCCGTAGATGTCAGTTGGCAAGGATGTATGATTCTCGTAAACTTCAAATTAAGGACAGGAGAAGCCGATATAATTTCCTTGTTAAAGCAGTAAGAAAAGATGTTGCCGTCAAGTATTCTTGAAAGCGGTTGAAGTGAATTAACTGGATCGGTGAAATGCCTGAAATTGTACTCAATTATGGTGAAGATTACGGTAGCCGAGCAGGTGTCGTCGTAGATCTTAAATACCGGAATTGAAGAAACCATTTTTTTCGGGAAAAGATAGTCCTAAATGAGCTAGTACCAGTACCGTTTTGACCGGAGATTCGTAAGCGTACGATTAGCCTCTACAGCTGCTGAAAAGATCCATTGATTTAATCCAGTTCTTGGTATACGTACTGGTAAGCAGATCGATACTCATTTTCTGTTTTGCGGAACTTTGCCTTACAGTATTAAAAACGGGGTAAACGCCATTGGGAAATCTTTCGGGAAAGTTGGATGCCGTAATGATAACTTTCGGAAGCTAATATTAGAGGTAACAACGTGGACTATTTGACAACTGAATATTTTGGCAATTTGTTCTCCAGCAAGATTTTCGATCAAACATCATGGTTTCGTCAATATTTTTTTCCCAAATCGTTCACTTATGTATGCGGTAAGCTTTGGAAATTATTCTTATATTTTGTTTGATAAACTTGCTTCCAGCACCTTCTTTGTTCGGGAATTATTGTTTTCGCTTTAAAGTATTTCGGAAATACTGAACTCCTCGGTAAGCCAGCATCGCTTTTATTGCTTCTATCTGGATAATGACGTTTTCAGCATTGTTGCCGAATTACGTACTTCAAATGATTACTTTGCCTTTTGCGAATTTCCGGAACATTTTCTTGTCAATTTTGGGAAATCTTTAAGCCTTTCGGAGCTTCCGTAATAGCATCTGTGGAAACATCGTTACAAGTTAAAGATTCTAGTCCAGCCATTTCCGATTGCAAGCCTTCTTTGAAATTTGTAACAAAATAACGGACCAACACAACTGTCAATTAAGTCAACTCTAGCACTTCAAGTTTCCTTTTGATTTTCTCGTCGTAAAGTTCAACTGGAATATTTCCAACGAATTTCGATAGCGTGATAGGAAAGCGGATAACTTCAACTTCGCATCTCGTGAAAGAGTTTAGTGCTTCTGGTAGAGTTTCCGGTACTTGATGGTTAGATTCGCTTAATTAGGATCCGCTCTTGTATAGGTACGTAAAATCTTTACTTTTCCGTGCTGCTTTTTGTGTTTTTCGAGTCTTTAGGATAGGTATTACTGCATTTTCGGTACGTTTCGGATTGTGCATCTTTAACACCTCTGCGCTTGTCGAAAGTATGGCCCGAAATTTCGTTTCGCATTTGCTGATAGACTTCCGTTTCTGATATAACGGCATAATCGACATTTATACCACCCAGTTTCCAGTTGCTTTTGTGCAGCATCCATTTAAGCATTGTGCTATCTCATTCACTTTTGCCTCGTCTTTTATCAACCGCGTCATGAGCAGCTTTTTAACAATCGTTACAAGTTCAGAATTACGTTTCCGTTGTGTTTTTGAATTTCGTTTACCGTGTGCCGATTTTATTCCGACTTGTGTCCAGTCTGTACCCGAATGGTGTTTTCGAATCGTGATCTTTTTAATTCTTTGAAATTCCTGCTAATCGCTATCGCTTCTGGGAGCATTGCGGTGCATGATATTTTGTTGTACAGTTCTGTTTTTTTCTTGAAATTATGTGTACTTGCAGTGATTTATCCCAGTTATCTAATTTGCGTTCTCGTATCTGTACTTCTATGCTGATTCCGTATCCAACTGCTGTCATCGAGAATTATATAAATTGTGTGAGCTGGGTCCGTAAAGGATCGGGCTGTGCCTTTGCGCAACCGATCCGCTCGTTCTCGTCCAGCGATGCCTGACTGACCCATCAGCGCGGAGGACGGGAACGAGTCGGACAACAAAGGTGTCCTCCACCTCCTGCCGCCTCCTCGTGGCGTTGTCTGGAAACGTCACTGTGTTGACGGCCAAGTGCAGGTTAAATGAGAGGAGTCTGACAATGAGATTCGCAGTATATGCCGGCATTTGGTTAACGGGAATGGTGGACATCCGCAAAAACTCGTACCAATCTGGAATTCTATTATACGAAGCATCCAGTTGCAATTAGTGTTGCATGGCACATTGTTTTCGCATTGCATTAAGATCGAAAAAACCTAGATCAATAACATTATCGCGGATTTTTACATTTTTTGTAAATTTACATCTGTGTGGCTACGTTGGTCAGCGGTATTGCTGCTCTGTTTCTTGAAAAAAATGTATATGACTTGCGAACTTGGAAGCAATCATCGCAACCATTAAAGCAGAGCAAAAAATTTTCGGATTTATCAACGTGGTAATATGGTCACTAGACTCACTACTAACGCATATTTAGGTATACAAATTTTATCTATCAGGGTGGCGGCATCCATCTTATTCTTAATTAAACAAAAACACAAAATTTAATTTGATTCGAATTAAATTACTACAGCTTAATTCTTCACAAGACTTCACTCATATTGCCGACACATCGATGCAGGGTATGAGGCGCTAAATAATGCCAGCACGGTTGTTACTCTACTCATGCTCACATAAGCAACTTCACGAAGAAGGCAAGTATTACTGATTACAGAAAACAAAATTGCGAGTACGTACTGAAATAAGCTTTTCCAAATGTCCTGCTTGTTTTCAATTCTTACACAAAGAAGGCACACTTATGTTAAGAGTTCAAACTTAAGCGAATAGGGTAAACCAGAGTTTGTTTCTCCATAATTTCCTGTATTTTGTGGGAATATTATTGACGACTGGCAAACAGAAAACGATTATGATTTCATTTATAATTTCAAAACGATTATGATTTCCAAACGACCGAAATAAAGGCATCACAACATTTCTAGGAGCAGTTATAGAATTATGTTAAATACTGCTCGACGCAACAGTGTTTTTAACAGGGTTTTGAAGGTCACTGTGAGCTGAAGTTGTACCGGTATGTACCGACATCCGTGCGCTTTCTCTTATATGACAGATATTTTTGAAAACAAATGCATGTGAAATGGTTTTTGGACCATGCTGATGAGTTTAATAATGGTCGTTCTGGTTTTTTTAATGGTTTTGTGACTTTGTCGGTTTATATTCCACGGGGAGGACGATCAATGGCCATGGTCTGTTTCATTTAGAACTGCACTACGGGTACAAAATACTTGACACAACACTACGGTACCGGTAGGCCGTAGTATACGCGTATAATATGGGTTCACTACGGGTATTTAATACTTGACTGTCCATTTGAAAAAATATCAGTTGGAAGGGAATTTGGAAAGAACTGAAAAAGTGATCGAGAATCCAGATTGGTGAGAACTGTTTATGTAAGACGTAAGCATTTTATTGCACAAGTGCGGTTTCTGTTAAGTGAAAACAGTGAAAACAATCGACAGATTTAATTTTACAGAGATTTCAATCTGGTTAAGAGATTTTAATTATTCAAGAACTTAAAAATTCAAAGAACAAATTTACTGGGAGAATTTGACATTTCCCATTGGCTCGCTTGACTCGCTCCAGCGGGAAAAATCCAACAACCGCGAGCATCGAGCATCGAGTTCTCTACGCTATGCTGCGATTTAGTTTTTTGTAGACCATCATACGTTTTGATTACAGTTTTACTATTTTGCTTGTGATTTATGAATTTTGTCTTGAATTTTCAAACCTTTGCTCCTATTCTAAACTTGGTTTGTATTTTGTGGATTTGTGAATCTGATTTCCCAAGATGAGTAAAATTCCAGATATCAAGGAGCGCATACAGAAACAGGCCAAGGATCGGAAACCTGCTGATGTTCTGGACCTGAATCTCGATAACTGCAAAGCAGAGTGTCTCGCTGATAACGATGTTACCCAAATCCTAGAGCAGTATTTTAACCTGGAGGAACTGAGTCTTATTAACATTGGTTTGACGTCGCTGCGCGGGTTTCCCAAATTACCGAAGCTGCGCAAATTGGATTTGAGCGACAATCGTCTAACCGGTGGCCTGAACCATCTCGCCAGCACTTGCCCAAGCCTGGAGAAACTTCTGATGGGAGGCAATCGTCTGAAACAACTGGATGCGCTCGAGCCGCTGAAAGCACTTTCTGCCCTGCGTGTGCTCGACATGTGCAGTTGTCCCATTGCCGATGTGGATGATTACAAGTTGAAAGTATTTGAGTATCTTTTCCAGCTGACGGATCTCGATGGACTGGATCGGAACGGGCAAGAGAGTCGCGAGTCGGACGATGAAGATTCGCAAGAAGACGGCGACGATTATTCGGATACAGAGTCGGAGAATGGGGAAAATGTCGGGGCGGGAGAGGACGGAGAGGATGATGGGGACGATGCGGGGGATTCGGAAATGGCGGAGGAGGACGGTGAAGAAAGCATGGGAGACGAGAGTAATGAGGCTGCAGGGGAACCTTCTGGCGCTCGGAAAGGGTTGAAGCGCAAAAACGATAACGACGAAGAGAAAAACGGTGCATGAAATTGAATGCTTATGTGGTGGGTTTTTCGATTTTTTATATTTCTGATGGAGCAATCATGTGTCGAGTCATTGACATTTTACAATAATTATTTTGATGGCGAAATGCTGTATTTTGCATCTCGTGTGCGTCAGAAGTTTGCTGATAGTTCCACTTTGCTTGATCTTTTGATGAGTTTTGAGGGTTACGAACTTGAATGTATGGGTTTCCTTTTTTTTATCAACTTAACTGTGTAGGAATCTGATGAACTTAAAAAAAACCGGAATGAATCAATTGCTCGTATCAATAAGCCGAAGAATATTTATTATTTACTAATTGGTTTATTGCTAGATGAGTACACGCGAAATCAGAAATGTAGAGTAGTAGGTCAAATTAATACGTTTAAGATATTTTGTTGTCAAACGTAAAGTCAAACCCAAAAAAGCTGAAAAACTTATTTGGTGCACAGTCACACCAGTGCTTTTCTTGTTTCGGTTTATTCCGTACTCGTATACTAGTTTGACATTGTGCAATCTACAGCAACTATCCAAATATAAAATTATTACAGTAATCGCCAAATACGTGATAAAAGCTTATTCTTGAAACAATTTAATGATGTGCATAGTAATTAGTAAGTACTAGCATCTGAAGAGTGGCACTGAAATTATCTTAACAGAATTTGCCAAACTAATTTTGCAAGACGAAACCCGCTGATGTTCAAGCGCAAGTCAAAGTGTGTATCTACTGAACTTTTATAGGTTTTATAACTAACCATAAGCACTTCGCAAAGCTAAAAAAATGGAAAGTGTATGAAAGATTCGTAACCAAAAAGTCCGCTGATATACAATTAAAATACCAATGCAGATTACAGTACCAATATCTAATAAGAAAGAGTCAACAATTCCAAAGCCAGAGCCAAAGTTGCAATGGATTCATCATACAGATTTACCAATAAAAACGGAATAGTAACCGTAAAGGGAACAGAATTAACTTCAAAAGTCTGATGCCGGAGGAATCTATTCGTCGCGGCCATCACCCTCAGCCTTGCGCTTCATTCCTCTCTGCGGCGAACCTGCAGGTTTCCCACCGCGCTTCGCACTAGCTGGTGGTGATACCTCCTCGTTGTTGTCACCTTCTTCTTCTTCTTCCTCCTCCTCATCATCGTCATCGTCGTCGTCATCATCGTCTTCCCCTTCAAACTCATCGTCATCATCATCATCTGCGCCGTATTCCTTCATCAAATCCGCCAAGTTTCCACTCTCCTCACCCTCGCCGTCCTCATCATCCTCATCATCATCGTCGTCGTCTTCATCGTCATCATCTTCGTCCTCTTCCCCTTCAGCATCGTCGCCATTCTTGGAATCACCATTGGTATGTTTCTTCAACTGGGGAAGCAGTTCTCGCAGCTTCTCCTGATAATCACCTAAAAAACGGAAGCATTTTATTACTACGATGATACTATCAGTTTGTGAAAGAAAACATTAGCTGCAGAAGTACCAGAATTATTGAACAGAACAATACGAAAAGTATTAGTCAACGACAACTAGTTACAACTTACAACACATTGCCGTTTGACATGCTACGAGATTTTGCCAGTAACCTATAAGTTATATGATTTAAAAGTGTGGTGAAAAACTTCAAATAATTATTACTAGTACCTTTGGCAATTTCGCATCCACTCAGGTCAACATCTTTCAAGTGCTCCAGCTTTTCCAACGGCTGCAGTTTACTGAGATCTTTAATGGGGTTCTTCTTCAGCGTCAAGCGTTCCAGTTTCGGGCAGTTCTCCACCAGTCGATTGAAATCGTCCCCATTCAGTTCATTGCCGTCCAGTGTCAGGGATGTCAAATTAGGTAACTTGGGCAGTCCCGAAAGGGATGTAACACCCGAATCGGTGAGCTGGAGGTTCGTCAGATTCACAAAATCTGCGGAGATCCCGGCAATGGTTTTAGCTCCTTTGATTTCCGAGATCGTTAAAGTTTTGATCTTCGAAGGACTTCTGCCGTTCAGTTCGCGATCCACAGCAGCTTCCATGGTTCCAGTCATGTCGCAGAAATACGACCGATAAAGAATACCGCAGATTTGATAAAATTTGCTTATTAATGCGCAGCTATCTTTGTATATTTTGATGCAACCCAAAGTATTCGAGCAAACTGGTCCGTAGCGTTTCGACTGCAAACTGAAAGATCAAACTGATTCAAGAGCTTCTTTCTTTGCTTTTCAACCAGGAAAAACCGATTTTTATTTCAACAACGTGAGGATGATTCAGCGCGCGCTTTACATTTGTTGCGCCAGTGCTATTTCTAGTATGTACCAGAGCTCATTTGATGTTTGATTGGTTGAAATCAGACTTGGGCCGCCTTTTTGCGGAGCGGGAAAATTCTCCGCCATTCCCGCCCCTCCCCGCTTTTCTGGAGGGCGGGAGCGGGCGGAAGTTTTGAGTTTGGAGGGACGGGGCGGGGAGGAAAAAGTGTGAGCGGGCGGGAGCGGGATTATTTTAAAGGCAGGCGGAGATCAAGCATAAAATAAAATTTAAGATCATTTACTGCAATATTCTTACTATTTTTATAGAATTTCTAACGGTTTTTGCGGCGAAATTGGTTGTTGGCTTCGCGCTTCGCGCGAAAATTGGCAACTGGTGTGGTCTTTGAGCAGACATTTTTGAAGAAGAACAAAGGAAAAAAATTAAAAAATGAAAAGCGCTTAAAAAATTTTTCAAATTTTTGGCGGGCGGGCGGCGGGAAATTAAAATATGGCGGGCGGAAGTGGGACATTTTTTTGTTACGGCGGGGCGGAGCGGGGCGGAAAATTTCTAGGTAAGAGCGGGGCGGGCGGAAAGGGGAGATGTCGTTGGTGGCCCAAGTCTGGTTGAAATCCTATTTTTAAGATGTTTGATTGGTTGCAATTTTATGTAAGGCGTGCCTTTGGGGAGTCGTACAGCACAGCAAAGAAAGAAAGAACCGCCCAAATCTTCTGCACACTGCGCACGTGCACAAGAATTTTTAAACTACTGTAGCAAAATGGGTTATTCTTTACCATACCTGAGTACTTTTGAAAAACTATTAGCATGATCGTAAATGGTGGAAAAAACACTTTAGCTACAAGCCTACAACAGTCTAATGGTAGCTTTCAAATATAATTGTGCTTTTAAAAATGAATTCACAGCCACTTTGTACTGGCATGTGGCAACTATTCGGCATGCAGTGGTTGACCTCAACAGTACTTAGTACTTACTGACTCCAGAAAATAAGGTTTGATTTTCTGTTTTAAATATTAATTTAATCTTCCTGACAACAGAATACCATTCTGCGACAAGATAGAGCCTACTTAAAGCTTCATACATTTTTTCACAGGACGACACTTCTGACCGAAAGGGATAAATGCTTCGGAACGAACTGAATAGGTCAAATCAAAGGTGCCACACAAAATTCTGTAAAAATTCTCGCTTGTGTAAGACGTCTGAAATACAAATTAATGAACCTAACAGGAAAATGCAAATCACGCGAGTCAGAGTTAAACTCAAAAAAACCATGTTACCGGTATATAACTATTTTAATTTAGAACACAGTGCCGAAAAAGCAGCAAAACTTAAAACGAGCAACAGTGTGTCTAGCATCTGCAATACGAGTACATGTACGTAAAACGCGGCGACGGTGTTACTGTATCATAAAGGTGTTGCATTGCTAAATCGGGCAAAAATTCTTATTCCACGTCGTCCGCTTTCGATAAACTATCAATCATTGACTCTCGTAATCCCAAGAAAAACTTCTTCTGCATTCTTTCGCCAATCCATGATGGCAAAATTGAATAATACCACCCCTGCACCACAAAAGCATCGTATAATAAATATCAGGGGTCAGTTAGTTTTAGCTGTAAAGTATTAATCATAACACATGATGATGTTACAATATACTGAAAGTTTATCCATACTTCAGTGCAGTGAAAGTTATTCTTAAATATGGAGCGCCACCGCACTTGTGCAACGCATATCCATATCATCCAGCGATTTAACAAAATTATTGTTGCAACTTGTAAACACGTACTTGGAGTGCGTGCGGAAAGTACCCATGCGTGCGAGATGATATTCCCACAGTACGAAGTGCTGCCTGAACATATTCGTCTGGATCGGGAGTGAATAAGTCCTTTGCGGGATTACCGGTCATTTTGGTTCGAACAGTAAACGGAAGAACCGACTGTAAAACCATAACACACAATAACTTCGCAATAAAGCGAACAAAACAAACAGTTTACTGAAAGCAGGAAAAGAAATCTGCAGTGCTTTAAAATGATTTTAACAGTAATGTCGGTCATTTAACAGGTACGAGTAGATAACGTATTTGTTCAGTCGCCTCCATTAATTTAAGCCATATTTTCCGAAAGCACTGAAGATAGTCGACACCGTTAAATGGGTAATTGCAACTGAAAGTCATTCTTGTTAATCTTTGCAAGTTTAAGGACACACCTGCACCGTAATTCCATAATCCGAATATTCGTAGTTTAACGCTTGAGATAGGAAATCGACATACGCTTTAGATGCCGAATACACCGCGGCAAGAGGAGAAGGAGTTAGTGCGGATGCCGAAGAAATATTGATGATGAGTCCTCGCCGAAAATGTTTCATTTTAGGGATGCATATCCGATTCATCTGTGACATTGAATAAAAAAACTACAGTTATTAGGAATGCGTGTTCTTGTGCTATTAACACTGTAAAGAATACATAATTCAATACGAAATCAAGATCACATGTTTTACCCGTACGAAACACATGGACAAAAGAATATCCTAATGTTTACTTATTGTTAGTCAATTACAAATCGATACAAATTTCAACCTCACCATAGTGATCGCAATGGTATTGCAACGAATAATATCCAACATTGTCCGCTCACCATCGGGAATCAGATGAAAATATTCGGGATAATTTAACATCTTGCCTACGTTATTCACTACAAAGACAATTTTAAACCTTAAATTCATTCACAATGTTTACAAGTAATATTTACCTCACATAGGTAGCATGCTGTTTTTTTTCCTGCTGCGCGCTGGTTTACGAATATTCGCAGTATATATTACCTACCTAGCACGCTTACACGAACTTCCCTCAACAAGCGCTCAATACGTTCGTAACAATCCTCTTCGGTAAAGTCAGCCTGAATGACATTAACTTCCACTCGATGCTTTTTCGCTGCAATAATAAGGAAAATTAAGTTTCAAAAAGCGGATGAATGTACTGTACCCAAATACCACAGTTGCTCCTAACCGATTTTTGCAGAAACGGCAGCAAGTTTTTGTCGATTCCGTCCGAGAAGAACGACATTTAGCCCTTTAGCAGCCAACTGTTAAATGGAGGACAAAATGCAGATTAATGTAATATTCAAGGAATAGCTTACTAACGTAAGTAAGCTATTCCTAAGTATTAAAGTAAGCCTTACTTTAATGTTTACTATAACTTGCTGGTTACGACATTTATTGACACAACTTCGCAATACGTACAGAGGACACAACCTACACAACCTACACCTCTGTACACAACCTACTCGTACGCAATACTTATGAATTTTTATTTGCACTGAAATTTCGAAATTTCCTAAACATAAGTACCGGAAGCGTTCGTCTGCGAAATTAAAACTACTTTTAACTAGTACGAAATCTACAACGTACACCTAAACAGGTACTACTGTAGTATTGTACAGAATATCTAACTAAGCAAAAAAAACAACCAACAACTAAAAATCTCTGACACACCGTAACTTCGAACTAAAAATTTTTCGGTAACAACTATCAAAGACACCACTGCATAAAAGGCGACCACCCCATATAATGTTAACTGCAAAAATTATAGCCTTCCAAAGATTCTCATTTTCTGTTCGACTAAAAGGTTGGGCGCTTTAACTGCTAAACGAAAACCCTGTAGCCTGTCCCAAGGAAGTTGAAGGAACGCAACACAGCTAACCAGATTCATCAGTACAATACAGTATTAAAGGAAGCTTGCGTAGAAAAGCGTACTGGATGACCGCATCGGGATCATTAACAAATTTAATTTCACACAATTTGATCGCGCCGTCGCGGGGAACAACACGATCGATATATTATAACCTTACACGAACTTCTGAAAACTGCTGTAGCAATTAGTGCCATCCACCCCGTGACCCCGGTATGTAGATCACACCAGTAATATCGATTGTTTATATCGCTAAAATGAAAATGCCATTTTTTATGGTAATATGTATAATAGCGATATTTCATAATGACAAGCTGGTAACACTAAATACAGTTTTTCAGCAAAATTTGAGATTCAATATTTTTTGTTGTAAAAAACTGAGAATGCAAGTACTTAATATTCTGTTTTGATAATTTTCTAAAACTATATTAATTTCACAGAAAAAATTAGAAATCAACAACATTAACACATCTGTATCTAATAGTAATACCACGGTGGTAATACAACAATATGATCAATATTTGCTACGCCATGGTTAACAATAATTATTTGTACCGTGCTATTATCTTACAATCGCTAAACGGCAGGCATGCTACCTAGAATGTAAACGCTGTCGCTACAAGCAGTGCGAAATACCGGTGCATCGATCTTTCCTACAGTCCATGGAACCACTCGCAGGACAAGAACTACAGATACTGTACTCGTACTACAGTATTATGTTGAAACTACGGTAGGAAACTTGCGGTTAGTGTTAACTATATAAAATTTTTCCTCATGAGTGCTAGGCGGCAAAGCTAGTGAAACTGTGCACTTTTGGTCAGCCATAAAGGTCCTTACGTATTTTTAAAATTCTAAACGATAAATAACTACAGTAATGGTAAATCCTATAAGTAGCAGGGGCTGGTAAACGTAAGCGAAGTTTACATATATCCTAATGCTATTTTAAATCTACAAGTTTAAGTACAACGCGCAACAAATGGCGGTTGCCTTTTATGCGGGCAGCAGATCAAAACTGTTTTTTGATTTCCTTACCGCAAACGCAAAAGCTTTTCCTATTCCATCCGTCGCTCCCGTAACCACTGAAACGACAACATAAAAAAACTCGCACCATAAAGCTGAGGAAGCTGCACTATTTTGGGTATTTAAACAATTCGTGATAGTATCTTCAATACCGTTTTCTAAAGCAAGTTAAGTAAGTAAAGTAACGATGTGCAGTATTACATATGTTTACTGTTTACACATTAGTATAAAATATTCATCAAACCGTCAAAACATCAACTGCATTTGTCTGATCATGATGTTTTGTAGAGAAAAAACAACAATATCAAAAAAAGTTTTATGGGGGAAATTAACTAGCACCTAATTGATAGAAGAGAATGGCACAGGAGTGCGATACTACAGCATACGGATATTGTGGACACTTAATCCACGAGTGTTCGTACAGTAAAGTAATAAATCGACTAACCTGCCCAGCCGCCAAACTTTTTCCATGGGTATCCAAATCCAACAAATACAGCCACGGCATGAGCAAAGATCAAATTTAGCCATTTTAACACAATACCGAATGTAAAAAACAGCCCGACTGCGGTGAAAAAATCGTTAAGTGATATCATGTCGTTCAATTCGCAACTGAAATACAGGCAAATTAGTTCAGTGATAAAAGTTCAAAATGATCAGTTAGTTACGTACAAGAATGTACAATTACCTTTTGTTGGTTCACTAAACTTGCACTCGCATCACTACTGGCTCATCGTCTGTACTCCTTCGTGCTAATAAATTGTTTGATAAACAATTGTTAATCATATTAAGTGAGGCTAAATATGTAAAATACTAAATTATAAGTAAACCGCAAACTGCAACTCTGTAAATAGTAAATACAATTAAAAATTTATAACTGCTTCGCGAATCGTCATTAGCAGAGGAAAGTTAAACCAAAGAAACTGCAGAGCAGATGCTAACAGGCTAGGCCACAAGCCTACGATCGGTAAACGACAGAACATTTTGAGACAACCAGCTTTTCATAGCCTCTACTGAGCGTACTGCGGTTACTGCAAGAAAAACCGTGAAGTACGCACAAATTTGGAAAATTTTCGCCCGATTTGCTCAATGCAGTCAACTACTGATATTAGTTTTAATTTTTCCATTAGCTGTATTAATTAATAAACTTCGCAGCTTTAACAGATTGACTGTACCTGTTCACAAATTTTTGCATAAAGTATCTTGCGGATGTAATCAATTGTGTGTTCTTCTGCAGAGCTAGTGCGAACTGATATGCACGAAAATGGGTTTCACACCCAGAGGCTGCTGTGAACTGCGCTCAGCATTGCGCCAGCTTGTGTCACAACACTCCGCTACATATTCCTGTTCCCCATTGAAATACGGATCCCTCAAATCGCCTTTTCTGTGCATCTTTCCAAAGCAGCCATGCAGAACATACTTTGTTTCCCAAGGCGAGAATTCACTCAAACCTCTTCTGAAGCGCTCATTACTGCCTCTTACAGCCGTGCTCGGCACTTCGAGTTCTTCCAGGGAGCTGCATACTTCCAGTTCCTGGTGTCAGGCCAAAAAGAATTTTTATGATGTGCTGGGTGTGGGTAAAACGGCGTCGCAGAAAGATATTAAAAAGGCGTATTATCAGATGGCCAAAAAGTACCATCCGGATACCAATAAGAATGATCCACAAGCGCAGAAAAAGTTTCAAGAAGTCTCCGAAGCCTACGAAATTCTTAGCGACGAATCGAAGCGGAAGCAGTACGATCAATGGGGCACAGCCGGTAATGAATTCCCCGGGGCAGCACCAGGTGGAGGAGGACCCCGACCAGGCGCAGCACCTGGTGGCGGGTTCCAGTATCAGGATTTCTCCGGCCACATTGATCCGGAAGAACTGTTCAGACGGATATTCGGGAATGCGGCGTTCACTGGCGGTGGCGGAGGCTTTGGTTTTGAGGAGGCTGATTTCACGGATAATCTGCAGGGTTTCGCCCGCACCCAGGAGATCATGATGGATCTCACGTTTACCCAAGCTGCACGCGGTATCAATAAGGATATCCGCGTCAATGTCACCGACACTTGTCCCTCCTGTGAGGGGACGAAATGCGCGCCGGGCACAAAACCTGTGAAATGTCCCAACTGCAGTGGAACGGGGATGGAAACAGTCAGCACAGGACCGTTTGTGATGCGCAGTACCTGTCGACAGTGCCGCGGCACGCGTGTTTACATCAAAAACCCGTGTACGGAATGCGAAGGGAAAGGCAAGACCGTACAGCGCAAAACCATCACCGTCCCGGTTCCGCCTGGTGTAGAGGACGGGCAGACTATCCGGATGCCCGTGGGAACGAAAGAAATCTTTGTCACTTTCCGCGTTTCGAAGAGTGATATTTTCCGACGGGACGGAGCGGATGTGCATAGCGATGTGGAGATTTCCATCGGGCAGGCAGTGTTAGGCGGCACGATGCGAGTGGATGGAATCTATGACGACCACAATGTCGATATTCCCCCTGGAACTTCATCTCATACTAAGATAAATTTACCAGGAAAGGGAATTAAGAAAGTCAACAGCCATGGATATGGCGATCACTATCTCCATATTAAAATTAAAGTGCCCAAGAAGATGAACGACCGACAGAAGGCTCTCGTATCAGCGTATGCAGTCACCGAGAAGATCAAAGGAACAGTGAATGTGTCGGGAGTGAATGAGGATACGATATCTCAGAAGGAACGCGGCCAGGTGTGATTGTTTCGGTGGATGTGACAGATTGTTCTGCCAGTAGTGTTTCATGTCGTGATTTACAGTTTATGGTATTTTTAATTTTACTGTTGAAAAAAGGCTGTTGTTGTTGCAGTTTTAGATGAATCCTCTTCGTCTGATAAACTGTTTGGCATGCGGTTAAAATTCCAGTGCGTCGAGAATAAAATAAGCAGCGGCCAGCGTGATATGTCACATCAGACTCTTGTCAGTACGAGCACAATCTGACAGTAAAAAATTCGGAAGTTTCCACTTGTTAATTATTCACACCAGATTAACTGAACAATGCAGCAAAACCAAACAATGAAGCCGACAATCCGTGTAAGTCGATAATCCTAGCACAAGGGCTCCAGTTCGCATTAACAGTACATAAAAAAATGGGGCCAGCCGGGAATTGAACCCGGGACCACCTGTACCCAAAACAGGTATCATACCCCTAGACTACTGACCCGCGTTACGCAACGTCAAAAAACCCGGTGTCGATAAGTGAGTTGTGAAAGCCAACCGCCCTACAACCAAAACAATTTAATGAGCAGTTTACTGAAATGTGCATTTGAAAACGGAAGTGGTAAACCGCGGGGTAATCGAATTATTAAATTCTTAACACCAAGCCGTTCATCAAGAAAAAATACAAAGGTACAGTTAGTAAAAATTGTAAGTCTTCGAAAATACTTTGCAGATCACTGAGGCAAAATAAGTGCTCAGGGAGTTACAGTACCAATCACTATGTTAAAACTTGAAAAAAGTATTGTACAACGTTACAAACTACAAAGGTAACACTATGTATTTAAGATTTACTATCTAGAAGGTCAAGAAAAAGTAATTAATCTGTATTTTAAGGATGATTCGTAAATTAAGACTATCTGTGGTTCCTTCCTGAATGATTTCCGATAATTAATTAATTTTAGTATCACTAACATTGACGATGAACTTTACCTCCCTAGCAACATAATTAACGACGCGGAAACCTTAAAACAACAACTGCTCTCTTAAAAATAACGGGACCAACAAAAAAATCCAAATGAAAATCGACACTCATCTGGTGCTGCGATTGGATCATGACAAAGGTATTAAAACAAACCGGAGCCGGGAAGCAGGAAACTTACAGGATTCTCACGCGCGATCACTGCAGAGATTTGCGGTGAGATTAGGAATGCTTTCATGCGTAAAACTGTCATAAGCGACTAGTTGTTTCGTTTTCCTCTGTAGCATACCAAGAAAAAATCACAGTCCAGTCCGGGAAATAAGCGAAAATGAATGGAGAAAAATTCGTTACCTGGCTAACTCAACGGAGCTTAAACAAAAACTGGAAGATGACAAGAACCGGAAAGAAGAGCGCTATCAGATGGAAAGCGATTACCTGCGCCGTAAAGCGGAGTTTGATCAAATCGAAGCCGAACAAAACTACGATCCGATGGAGGAGGAAATTCGGCGCGAGAAATCCGAGAAGGTCCAGGAGCTGGGAAATCAACTGGTCACAGAAAAGTTAGAAAACGACGACACTGTCCGATTTTTTAACGATGTAAGTAACACCATGTACGGTATAATTATGACTTGGATAATTTATTAAATCAATGAGTTGATCAAAAAACGGATACAACACTAAACTACCATGTCCGTATATCGGTGAACTGCATTGGAAAGGTCACCAACTGTTGGGGACCAACATAAGTCATTTTGTTATTATAAAAGCTTCGATGTTTTCGTAATATTTTCATTATGTATTATCTGCGTTAATAGTAGTCTTTTACAACAAAATTTTACCTCGTTGAACGATGAAACGGTTTTAACTTTGCGCAGTCTTGCAGTGCCTGAATGGTGCTTTGGTGCGAGCCGTCCGCGATCGGCAGGTATTGAAAAAAGAGCAAATTAAGCAGTTAGCGGAACAAGAGGAATTCCGCATCGACAATGCCTGTCAGAAAGATGCGAATCTGGGTTTTGCTATCGGGCAAAAAATTGAAGAATTTCGTCATTCGGAAAATTCACGGTATGGTCAACTTCTGAAAGATCAACTAAAATCGCGCGAAGAAGAGCGTGGCATGGAGAAAGAAGCTGCTGCGGTAGAAGGGCGCCGTGCACTGGAGTTTGCGCGCCGTATGCAGCGCAAAGAAGTGGAAGACGGTATTCGCGAATATAACAACAAACGACAAATTACCAAACGCCTCTTACAGCAAAACGCCAATGTTTTGGATAAAAAGAAGGAAGCCAAACTGCACCAAGCCCGCATGGACATGGCCATTGCGCAAGCATGGAAGGAGAAGAATGCCGAATTAGATCGACGAGAAGAAGAAGCTCGAGCTGCGAGAAAGAAGAAAGAAGAGGAACTGGCCTTTGCCCTCTCGCAACAGAAACGCTCTGTTGACCAACGGGCTATAGAAGATGAGAAGCGTGCCCAAAGAGCGGTGTATCAAGCAGACCGTGAATGGCGAAAGAAGGAGCTGAGCAAGGCTTTAAAGCATGCCAGGGAACTGGAAGAAATGAAAAGGATTATACAATATCAAAAAGAGCAAAAGATTCGCAAAGACGCGCACGAACTGGAAGAAGAAAGAAGAATCTTTGACCAAACGCAACAGTAAGTTAAATTATCTGCAAAGGTCAGTTCGTCATCCTGACTCTTGCCCGCTATCGATCGTACACAAGTTCAATCGACACAGAAAACAAGGCGAAAATAAACCTTCAACTACAGTTTTGCATAAACAGATTTAAATTATACTCAGTGAATTAAGCAGTTCCGGGAAGTTCGCATCATTGATGAGGGAACCGGAATTCATTCATGCTTCATAACATCGTTGCTAAATGTCAATGTAGTAATGTAATATTTATAGATCTTATGTTTTTCAGACAACTAGTTAGCGAAGCACAAAAAGCGGAAGAAAAGCGTTTGGAACGTGAAGAAAAGCGCCGACAGAATGCCGAAGAACTGCGCAGGCAAATTGAAGAACGCGAGAAGGACAGGTGGCAATACATTCAAGAGAAATGGGATACAGGCAGCAATATTCGCCAAGAAATGAAAGGACATGAAGAGAAGGTGGCAGCCTATATGAAGGATAAAATGGACAAAGCAGAGTAAGTTTTAGTACTTGCAGCTCTAACAGACGGCATGATGCTGCTACTGTAGCACGTGCATTTCTCCGGTGAAGGAAGCTTTCTCCGGTTGATTCACAGTAAGACGTCCCTGTCGAACCTCAGCTAATCTTAACCGTTTCGCTTTTGACAGAGTTTTCCTGTTTTGTACCCTGTCGATATAACTTTGTGCATTCTAGAGCGGCTGGCGTTCCCCATGCGTACATGCTGGACATCGTGCGACACATGACAAACGAAGGATATTTGCCCAAGCCAGAAAAGCCACATCAAAAATTAAAAAATATTGATCACATCACTAAACTTGTTAGGCATTTCGAGTAGTTGGAAATTTTTAAAAGAGCCTTGGCCTATTAGAAAAAATTTACGATTGGCAGTCTGCCAGGGAACTTACCTGTGCTAATTGATGCGTATATCAAATCACAGCTGGCGCAAAGCGATAAAATACGTCATTGGACGAACAGTCGTATCTTCAGTTTCTGTTTGAGATCGTTTCTTACTCCTTGATCTGTCCAGATACGATTTAGCATATTTGAACAAAAGCTGGTCAGCAGTTTGTCCCGGAAGAAGAATATCACTACAATAGAGGACGATTCAGCACCACGCCAGTGCAAATTAACACATTGTACAAAACTGCAAATTGAGGTGCAAATTATGATCTACTAAGTCTAAACTTTACCATATGAACGGCAATATTTCTTCTCTGGTCCAACGAGGTCTCGCATCGAACAATGCCTGAAATCTAAAACAATCGAAGTAGGCAAAACAGCCACCAAACGTTAACTGTAAATTCACGACGGCTGTATGCTCGTAATTCGGCTTCACAAAACACGCAGACTAATCTATCCTAAAGCGCACATGAAAAAGCTACCTAGCTTCCGGTTCAATCCGAAGATCTTCTTTCGGAAAGTATTCTACCGTATCCGTAACGTTCAGTTTATCATCCAGAATGCGGAAGGCGATACCTTCCACATCGGCCATGGAAAATTCTGATCCAATTTCACGGACAAAAAGTTCATTCATAACGGATAACGAGGTCTAAACACCACTTCAATAATTACGAAGTAATCGCAGCTGCACAATCTACGACGCAACCTACCGTCTGGATCTTGGAAAGCACAATGCGTGCAAGCTGGCGCCTGATAGCGTCTTTGCGAATCCGTAGAACATCACCAGATCGCTCAGCGAAGCGTTCCCAGAAAAAATTTCGCATCACTTCCTCTGGCTCCATGTCGAGTAAAGCAGTGTATGCTTCGTATGAGGGAATTTTGTTTTCGTCCAGAGCGTTGGTTCTTGTCCAAGATGCTATCCGTTCAGCAATGGAGTAAATGTAATGATTGTCCAAAAGTCTCCAATACCCTACGAACATTAACCGTAATGAAACGTACACCAAGAAAATTCACAAACATAAATACCATCAATTTCACAAGCCGGGATTTTCTGTCGAAGATAGCATAGCAGTTCTTCTTCACTGCTTTGCACTAGGTCCAGTAAATCTGAGAATGTGTACTAAAAGCAACAGGTGGACCATTGCCACAGTATTCTTCAAAGAAACGTGCTCGGTCAATTAATTTTTTAATTGTGGTACATACTTATACTACCGAATATTTAATGTACATAGTACTACATACAATTATAACAAAACGTAAACAATTTAAAGCGAAAGTTAGTTAAAACGAAAAAATTAAGGTGATGTGCAAAAGTACAGCAGCCGTGAAGCTACAAAATTATGATTTTCGTTTTCCGCATACTTTTCGTTTATCGTTGACTTTTTCTTCATTCGCATATCCAGAAAACGGAGCCTCCTCCAGTAAGTGTTTGGCTAAACCCCAGTGAGGAATAATTTGTCGTAATTCCAAATACTCCGATGTGACGCTGGGAATCTTAAAGACAATAATAAAATTTAATCAAGCTGCAATGCACCGGTGTCGGTGAAAGCAGAAAGAACAGTTCTAACTTCTCGAATGGTCACACTGGATTCTCCACCCAAAGAAAGATTCCCCGCTGTCGCAACATCGGGAGCGACTAGTAGGGAGTTGCTAGTTTCACGTGCTTTGATTTCCCATGTGCGATCCGGAGAGCACAGCACGGCTGTATCGCACCGGCTACCTCTAATCACAAATCTGAGACACGCAGAAACAATCTTAATATAATATCTTAAATTTCTAAAACGATTTACTGTTGCACAATGCTGGTCAGTTAGTGTGTGACTGTACGTACTTTTGCTACGAAGTAAATACGCCGGACATGAAAAATTAACCATAATGATAACATATTAAAAGCAAATAAGTCACAATTCATAAATGAAACGGTTTCATTGAAACCGCAACGTTTTTAACAAGTAAACACTGACTGTACTCTATTTTCAAACATTTCCTAAACATGATCTTGATGGTCTAGTTATAACCTCGAAAAGCAAAATTCTACCTTATTCCGCTCTCGATCTTGGTGATCAGCTCTTCGCTGGCCTCCAAGAGAACAGTTTCAGTACAGCTGAGATCATCGGAGAATTTCAGCACCTGGACTTCTGGAAACAGATTCGGTAGACTGATTCGAGCTGCACGTGTCGCAGGCCCAATGTCGCATGTCGAACGGTAGTGTTCATGAGCAGCATCGTCACACATGATGTATAATCGAAGACAATCTGCCCGCAGAAAAGTAAGCTACTGCCAGTAACAATAAAACATACACATTCAAGTTTTTAAAAAAAAATAACAAAATTAGACAACCGCAGGAACCTGCAGAGCAGGACGAAGTGGTTGCGCAGCCAGTGCCAGCCACGTTAACACAGGCTTAACACTTCCAGATTCCGAACAAGCATTCCCATTCGGAGGGTTTAAAACAGAAGACGATAACTGTTAACTTTAACAATCACGATATCGGCTTATTAAACTATGACTTCCCAAAATGTTAAACCTGTATTACAGAATAGGGACTGGAAAGTCTGAACGCAAATGTGAAATATATGGGCATTTGTGATTTGTGAAATGTCTGGCAAACAAAGACCGAAATGTAAGGATGGGTGTTCCATTTTCAGCTGGAAATACCAGTCAGCAATGTCCTTAAGATTCCATTAGTTTTAGCATTGAATCCGCCATTAATTTTGATGATGACCCTTCGCCGTTCTCATAATCAACTTGCAGTTTTCTCACCGCTGCGAAGAACGATTTATTAAAGATAATCAACATCATCCACTCGAAACTTTGACTTAAATTGTTCGAACTTTCGAAGTAAAACTAATTGTAAGTAACAACTAACTAGTACTGAGCTGTTTGCGAAACGGAAGATGATGCATTACTGTTACTTTTGTGAGTACCTCACAAAACTCGCTTTCGGTCGTACCAAAGAAACCGGTATTATTTTGCGGCCAATGTTTTTTGACATACCTGTATCACTGCATGTGTGTAATTTAAATTTTAAGTACCACTTTTGTAAGAGGCTTGACGCGGGAACATGTGAGCTGCCTGATTTGCAAGAAACTCTGATGTACGGTATCCAACCATTTCAGTTGCACTTCTCACTCTGCCTCATGTACAAACAGAGCACTATTCACGAATAAACTAAACAGCTTTTGACGAGCGTTTATTTGTTTCTCGTCCATTACAAATATTACATATTACATCCCATCAAAAACGTCAATAAAAATCAAGACTGATAATATGTTCGAAGGAGTTCGTCGGTGGGTTTTAAAACAACTTTGTCCGTTAAATTGACCACCCAACCCGGCTCCAAGCCATAAAACACCTGCCGAGGATCCTTTCGTTTCATCAGCATATCGTATAATGGATCTTTGGTAATATCAGGTAGAGTGTACCCGAACTTTTGTGCCAATTCCAGTCTGGCTTCACTCACTTCCTTTGGATTGGCCAAATAGCCGCGCATCTTGGGATTCGAATAATGCTCTAGGCAATTCTCAGGGGGTACACTACGCCGAGGAATCGGCGTCCCTTTGGTAAAAAAATAACCCGGATCGTGAAGGGCTTGCAGGGAAACTGGATCGTAGTACGCTAATGTAATGGTGCCACCGTTTTTTTCCACAGCAGCGATAACGTTCTCTGAGGCCCACTGGACTTCCAAATTAACCTTCGCAGCGAATCGATCAATGCCCTAAAATTAAAAAAAGTTAAACCAGCGGTCAGTCTAATAAAACGGAGAAGTGCAATAAGAACTCGTATTAAGTAACCATCCGGTCCATACAAACAACTCCTGGTAAACACTTGGGGACAACAAATTCTAATGTAATTAATTTATTCTGAAAAAAGTAACAAATATCGGTAAAAAATGCCAACCTCCTCTGTGAGATTAACTCCAAAATGTCCAGCCCATGGATCTATTCGGTATACTTTTGTATTACATATCACTCCGAGGTCAACAGGTTGATCTGGATCAAGAAGCCCCGTATCGATCATCCTCTGCAGATTTAGCATCGAAAGCGGTGGATACTGCCGTCGTAATCTACACGAAATCAAATCAATTCACACATCTCAGTAGAAAGTTTAATTTCAATCACAAAATATCCGTTTACAATGACTACAGTTATTAACTGTCGGAATATCTACACAGACTGCACTATCCTTTGCATGTACGTCTGCTTCTGCTGTAACAAATCGAAAATTACGCCATTGTCGAAAATTACTTCTAGCATTCTAGCTCGCCTCAAATATCCTTCGATTCCTTCGAACCAAATTTCGCCACTAGCAGTCTGGACCGTACCTGAAGTTTTTGTAGTACATTTCAGACGGATGTTTAAGGAAATATGGAGTCTGGCCTCCTTCCCATCCCAAGGGTGGAAGAGTTCCTCTGCCTTCACGAGTGCCATAATTACGGTCCCCGTGCAGCCCTCCACCGTATTGTCCTCTTGGTGTTTGACTCTAAAAGTATGATGCAGCATCTGATTAATCAGTCATTACTCCAAAATGTATCATAAAAGCATGATGCACAAACATCCAAAAACACACTTACCGCTCTTTTGTTCCGTTGCAGAGGCCGCAAGTTGTTAACCGATACTCGGGGAAGACGGTATAAGAGCTTAAGAGCTAAATCAGTGCTTTTTGAGCCGGACATGGCTACTATCCTAAATGGGGACACTCCAGAAGCCCTAGGTAAGGAGGTCCCGTAATAATATCTGTTGAAAGAAAGTCAACTGTAACTAGAATCAAACCATCGAAGTTCGAAGACCAGACAAAACAAATAAAAACTAAATTTTATTATTCTGAGAGCTTCATGTTGTTTTTCGCACTTGTGACTTTTTCGTATTTTACAATATTTTGCAATTACTTCTGATGGTAGCCGCCGACCACCTAAGGGAAGCAGTTTTACAACAGTATCCTATTGCGACACGTCAAATTCATCTCCACGCTTGGTCCACACTCCACAATAATCTTTCCGTGGTACGGTATATCGTTTTCATCAGTTTCGGCCACTTTCTGGAGTTTTGGTTTTCGACTTTCAAGAACTTTTTGGGCTATGATTTCTTGAGGTTTTGTAAATGTATTATTTTAGCAGAGAGGAAACCTATAGAATAGTTTCACAGTAACGAAAAGCTGGTTTTACAGCGGTAGGAAGGTGGTGCTTGCCATTAACAGTGGTTTATATCACAGTGCTTTGAATCAGAAACAAAGTGGATCGGAATCCCGAACACATTCTGTCTGGATCTTATGTAGTCTGTCATCATGGAGAATTCCTCGCGGATTGTACGGATTAATGAACAGCCCGTACATCCGCGGAATTCTTTTATACCCGCTAACCGACGCCGATACGGCCCGGGTAATCGCTTTCAGAACAGACATTCCTCGCAATCTCACAATGGATTCCCCTCTAATCGACCTCCACCGGCCAACAGCTACAGAAAAGAGGACGATAGTGATAAAGACCGGAAAGAACAAGAAGATGAGAAAAAAATTAATGCACATGTAAATACGGATCACGGAGAAGCGCGAACTGGTAGTGACGCGGCCGACGGGGAAATTCCGAATGAAGAAGTGAAGATCCACAGCGAAGAACCAGTCCAAACAGCAGAGAAACCAAAGGTTAATCTGGTGAACAAATTCAGAGTGGAAGGCATCAGCTATGCCGCCATGATAAAGTAAGTAATTTTGTCATGTAGTTGCTGTTGATTGATTATTAATGCGTGAAAGGAACATTTTAACTTTCAGTACAATATTTGTCGTGGCATTGATAACACTCACACTTACAATCATAACTTCGGTGCTTTCGTTAGGGGTGCTGCAAAGTCACCTCCACTGCGCGTTAGCAGTAATAAGGAGGATCAATTTCCTTCACTGTCTACCACTTTTCAAAGTAATGGAGTGAAACACGATCCAGCATCATTATCTCCGCCTAAGCTACAGCCACCTGTTGCCAAGTCAGTGTCGTCGTCTGCTGATGCGCTTAAAAAACCTACTTCCGGGAACTCGGATGAAAATGCCTCGGATATGACATCTCAAATGGCTGTCCCACAGGAAGAGACAATTGTAGAGCAAAAGACGATTGCAGCTGAACAACCTGAGGCATCTCCTAGTCGAGCAGCGTCGAAGGATACAGGCAAGGATAGCGATGTGGTTTCCGGTGATACGGAAACAGTCGCGGCAGATACTGAAAGCAGCTCGGACCAAAATGCTCAAACTGTGCCTACGGACGATTCTCAAAAGACTATTGTTGTTCCGGATGTGATACCGGTACGGCACGTAATTTTTCTCAGATTTTTGGAATATTTAGCTTAGTAACCGAAGAGCTTCAGATGGTTATGGAGCAGCTACTGCTGCTCACCATCTTAGAAAATTGAGTAATATATATGGATGCGGCACACGCTATTCTGTACACTATTCAATCCACAGCCATACTGGTACGGCTTGTCATCTGCTGTATGAATGAATTTATCAGTTTTTTTACGCTTGTCCAGTGTATCTACAGTGTTATTTCGGTTCTCTAGACGAGGCGACTTGCACCGCCTCCTAGTCGTCCGGCTTGGACCGGAAAGCTTCCGGCTTCCATAACAGCGAAGCCTGTTTCCAGTTCAGTTGTTGTGCCCATCTCGCAGCCGCAACCTCAGTCCACACCCTCAGATACATCTTCAGAAACCTTTGCTCAAATTTGTCCTCCCGAAAGCGCAATGCAGTCTGACCTTCATCAAAATGTCTCACAAACCGTACCGTCTACAGAAGACGTGATCACCGAGAAGAAAAGCAGTACCCCCTCTCCGGAATCTTTGTCGAACAGCGAGCACATTTCTAAGCCTAAAATGAACGGTTATTCTTATAATGCTGCCTATCGACCCCAGCAAGGCGAAGGTCCGCGCGGCACGAATCGTGCCTTTTATGGTAATGAGTATGACTTTGGTGGTTCCGCTGGCGCGGCCGACCGACGGGATTACTGGACGTATGGTGCAGAACACAGTCATGTTAGTCAAGGAAACTCGTACAGAAGAAGAGGCCAATTTGTTGACAGCAGTTCTGCGCTGCTAGGGATGGAGCATCAGCTGCCTAATCATCCCCCAAATGTTGCGCAGGTTTGCATTACGAATTTTGTCAAATTAAGATTGTTTTGGAGTGATTTATATGATTGTCTGCACTCTACAGTACTATCAACCTGTTACCGAAATTTGTACCCGAAATGGTCCTTTGCTGGTGAACACGTTGGTGTGTCCGGTTTATGAAGGCGACAGTGGGCAGCGTTTGCGCTCTCCAGCGACGCCTTTGGCTGGTGCAGCTTTATATGTGATCAAGTCTTTCTATTTCCCTACCCAGCTAACTGGGGTCGTGTTGGGGAAGAATGGGACAGCGATCCGGGAAGCACAGCAACAGTTCAGTTGCCAGATTTGGATAGATGAAGCGGACGAACCGCGCTGGCCGGGGCAGTCGTTGTTGCATTTCTACGGTACGGGGCCTACGTATTAGGGCTCTCTTATATTTTGTTTTTTTACTGCTTTAGCTTTCTTTATTCGCCTTACTTTATAAGACTTATTAAATGGTCAGCGCATGTTTTGTTTTTAAAGAATTTTGTTGGATTGAGCGTGAGCAGCTTGATACAAGTACGAGTATTGATATTTATCTGAAATTTGGTTTGAATTGAAGGTTTTGGGCAATGTGTTGATGGAGCTGTCGAGAAAATTCGATTACGTTTAGAAAAATGTGGTGGAGAGATGCAGGCTATTGCCGGGGTTCAGTCTGTGGACTTTTTGCGACCGTACATTCCTAGAGTATGTATTCAAAATCAGTAGCAAATGCGGTTTCCAGTAGTTTTAGCGTTAGTTTGAGCATGGTTTCTTTATGTAGCTGGAATTGGCGCTGGGAGTGACACTGCACGTTTTTGTGGCACATGTGGAGAAGAACGGGGTTGTTTTCCTCCAAATGCCCGGTAATCCGTCATTTTTGAGGTTATTGGACTTGGAAAAACGTTTGACGGCACACTGTTCGGATCAAACGTTAGCACCGTGTATTGATCCGCGTTCCAGTCCGCTGTTACCAGGTACTATGAACACCCGTCATCACTTCCCCTTTTAAGCATTTTGGTGAAATGAAAGGTTAAGCGGTACTGCTTGCTAACTGCTTAGATACCTGCCAGCATATGCAAGAAGTTAAGAATGGTAAAAATTGTAGTCCAATGGAACCGGCCAGCCTTAGGGCGATTAAAATTGTAAATTTCATAGTATTTATTGATGATGCTTCTACGTGTTACGTATGCGCTAAATTTACTTACAGATATGGACTACGAGTCTACGAGTACTTACATGATGACACTGTAGTGGTGCTGGTGGTACTTATTTGCTCATGTTTGGTTTCGGCTTTGTTTTGCTCACTTGTCAGGTGGTAACACATCACCAGAGCGTATATAGTAGTGGACGTACCATAAAAAATGGATAAGTTTTACTTTTATTACCATTCGTTTTTCATAGGATGTTTAGTGGCAGCGCCGACTTATGGCTTGGTCAGTGAGGCCATTTCCGCTTCGCCCTCAGAACTGATTTCTGGTGCTGACTCTTGTGATAATAGCAGTTCAGTGCGCTGGTTGCGCTCTGTGGTGATAGCGCCTGCTAATGCTGAAGGACGTCTTAGTTTGCGTTCCCTGGATCACGGTTTCACCTTTACTACAAACTGTAACAACGTCAAAGTTTTGCCGATGCAGTTCTGTGGAACACCTTGTCAAGCCATCGAATGTCGGGTTGTCCATGGAAAATACTGTAATTTTTTAAATTTTTGTGGAAATTTATTCCTACTTGTTATTGCTGAGACGCGCTACTTTTGCAGATGAAGATCGAGCTATTGCGGAGCAAGTCAGTCGAAGTGTCAGCAATAATGTGTTGCGACAATGGGTCAAAGTGCGTCAAGTTAGTACGATTATGGATTTTGATTTGTTGTTGGGGATGCAGTCAGAGGGGACAGAGGTGGCGGTTCCGGTTGTGGAGATGTGGATTGCACGATGAACTACTTACTATCAATTTTGGCTTTACGGTTCTTCGCAATTTGATATCTGCCGCTGGTTACGTTGGATTTGAATTGTCGTCGTTTCAGAGAGATTCTTGTCTTGTTATTAACTTCTGGACTGAATCACTAGCAAGTGCCTTTTAACAAGAAGTCTTTAGATATAGGTCAACGTTAATTGCTTAGTGAGAGATTTTGGGTTGTATGTTCGCTGCTGTCTTTTCATTCTTTGGTACAGTTTTACTAAATGCTTTATTTCCATGATTTTACATTATAATAATGTTTTTTATTGCTTTTTGTTTCTGTAAAAGTTCACACAAGTGATGTTAATAAAATTCTTTCGTAGTGCAGGGAGACATCTTATCTTTGGAAATCTACATAAACGCACTTCGGAACTTGCAAACCTACGCCCTTTATAGGAAGTGTCGCAAGGTGCTTTGATTTGTCTGGCCTATTATTACCAATCTTAGCAGTCCTTGGAGTAAAAAGATTGGGAACCGGGGCTGCTTTTTAAGAGGTTAGGGCCAACAATAAAGCCGACGATAGCGGCACTTTGGGAGGCATGGTGAAGCGCATAATCCGTATGACGTCATCCGTGTGCACGCATATGGTCCATCAGACATGGAGACAGACAGAAAGATAGCATGCTTTCGCTGACAGCGGACTGACGTGACTGAAGAACAGTCTGCCTGTCGATTAATCGAGTCCAGATCGGTGAACTCTCTTGAGCTCGAGCCAGTCTCGAATCTCGGGAAGAAACATTCGAATTTATGGTACTTGCTGCTGGCACTGATATCGGAGCTCCTTCTCTCGCTGTGTTACAATGGCTGTCATTGGTAATTTGTTACTTACTGATTTCCTAGTGTCAACTGACACAAACTCTATAAGGTAGTCTGGTAGTGTTTGATTTGTTTATGTGGATTCTGAAAAAAGGAATAGTTTTTTGACACGTCGTAGACTTGGAAGGACGGTTTTGTGCGAACGAAGGGATCGAATATGTGAGGACAGCGTTCGGTGCGCTTTTGCTGTTCGTTGGCTCAGCAGCCTGGCTACATTTGTAGGCTGCAGCCTGCATCGTATAAATCAAAATGTAAGTGAATACTACGGTGCCTTTCTTTTTAGTTCGAAGTGTTAGAGTTCTTATTAATTTTTGATCTGGGTGAGTTCATCGGGGTTTAGTTGTTGGCGCTTGGCTAAGACTTCCTATCTGTTCTTTGTTTCAGTCAGAACCCTATATACGGCATACCGCACTTGAGGTAGGAGGCTCGAGGGCCTCGAGGCGGACCTCGTGGTAAGGTTTCCAAAGATTGGCAGATTGTGCTGCAGTCTTTGTGCAATGTTCAACGTTGTAAAGCACTGTAAATAATTTTACATTGTAGACGTATTATTACGAAGTGTTCCTTAGCCTTCGTGGATTCGTGGATGCGGAATTGGTTCATGGTGGAGTTAAAGATGGTTGATAGATTGACAGCGGCTGGGTCATAGACGCTTCGGAGGCTGCAAAGTTCTTATCCGTATTGAATGAGTGAACACAACGCGGTTTGGCTAGTGACAACCAAAAGTTATCCCACCAGAGGTATGCCGTCATCTACAGCGAACCCAGTTGGGCGTTATTGGTAAGTTTTGGTTATCTTGTATTCTTATATTCTTGTCATAGAGTAATTTGAGTTGGTCGTTTCGTCACTTATGATGCTTAGAGCACAGGCCTGACAGTGTCAAATGAGAATTGTAGGTATGATTGTATAATAAGCGGAGATTGATTGAATCGCAATCTATATAATAACTATAAAGCCAAAGGTTTGAATTAATGGTCAGCTTATAACAGACAGTTGGCTCTATATACAGGTTCAACTGGAATGGGTGTAGTGGAGAATGGAGACTCGGTTTCCTCGTTGACGACGCCGACTATCAAGGTACGAAAAAAGTTGAATTTGTTTGTTACGGTCTGCAGGGAGGGTCACTGGGTTATGTATTAGCGGTGTGACTGTTGTAATACTGTATCAAGGAATGTTTGCAAATTTCTGCCCTGAAATGCTGTAGGGTATGCTGTAATGGAAACGCCGTATGTAAAACTCAGTAGCGACATGTCTTTTTATTGTTCTGTCTATATTCCGTTTATTGGGACCAGATTATGTAGTTTTTATTCATACTTCGTTGCAGCGTTATTTGGTTTGGTTGGGCATATTTTACTGTGAGATTGGGAAAGCAGCGACCGGGTGGAAGTATGTTTGACTTGGAGTATGTGTCTGTGTGAGCATGCTGTGGCGATCAATCAACTTGTGGAGACATACATCATGACGATGTCATATTTGGCTTATTATTACCGGTAGGTTAACTGACGCTGCTGATTTATTGCTGTTATGGTAATGACAAACAAGAGTTGTGGTGAAATTAATGAATTGTGCCGCACTCAAACGATCACGCCGTTTACTAGACAGTGGTAATGTCTGATAACTTTTGTTTTCATGAGATAATCAGGTTTGGCTTTCAGTTATGCTTGATGCGCTAAGCGGTATCTTCTATTGCGTAAAACAATTGCTAATTTATTTCACTAATGAATTAAGTATTTAGGACTGATAATAGCCTCAGTTTATCATAGAGTACGAAAAATGGTTATATTGCCGTAGATGTTATGAATTTCAGTCTGTGATGTGAAGTGAAATCAGAAATGCTGTCGACACGAACGTTTGATATTTGAGATAATTAATGCAGGGAAACCTGCTTGTATGTTTACTTAAGCGAGCGATTCCATTTGAAAAAGCGCTGCAGAATGGTTAAATATGGAAGATTCGTGCTGTTTTGGTATGGCTAGATTTGTGATGTTTGATTTCCACTCGGTATGCGTAGACGAAAATATTACTTACTGACATCCATCCATGAGACTTACGAGTTATCTGAGCTTAACTGACATGCTGACGTGAATGATGATATTTGGGATTTTCATTTGAGATTTACGTAAATTCTGTACTTTAGCAGAACATCAACAACTACTGCATAGCCGCGTAGTAGCCTAGTGGGGTGCATGATTTGAAAGATCTGTTCTGCGTAGTTAATACGCCTATTTATTCATTTATTATAATTGTGCGCCAGAACTTATGTTATGAGTATTTAAGGCTTGAACGCGTTTTTTGCCTGCCAGCCAGAGAAAAACCTTTATTGCGATGTACTACAGAATAGCTGATTATCTGTCCTGTTACGAAAAATTGCTGTTTTTTTTACTTATAGTTTATTGATAATGGTGGTAGTTGAAATTTTGCTTTTCAACTTCCTGTCTCTTGGTAAGTACTCGTAAGTTTTTATTTATTCGAATGCATTCAAATTCTCTCTGGCGTGAGGCTTTGCACTCTCTGCGGAGTGCGTAATTTTATGGGCATTTGTTTTAGCAGTTCGGTACGCTGAAAGTTTTCTGTATAATGAGTTAGACAAGTTTATATCTTACCTACAGTACTCTAGTGAGTTTGTTCTTTTAAGCCACGGACCACGGTTGCCACATATCTGTCATGAACGATTTATTTGCGCTTGCAGTTTTACACGTAGCGCTTGTGTGGTACATAATGCCCAAGGAAATGTTTCTGAAAGACGTTCGATACGTCTGCGGCACAACAGCCGAGGTCGAGAGAAAAAATTGTTGAACGAGTTTTTATTTGGATTGAAAACTAGTTACGGCCCTGTGATTTTCTGAAGATGCTTTGTGTCTTCAGTAAAGTACAGATAAAGAAAATCTACCGACTGGTTTTCTTCACTTGAGCAGCATTTGCACCTGGTTAATTTTCCACTCTTGATGCCGGTTTGAGATGGCTTCTGATCTGTGTCAATTGTCGACGACTCGACATCCGGCCATGCAGTTGCCTGCACTGTCGTGGGAGTTGTTACCTGGAAAATGCTCCCACCCATGTGCAGAAAATTTCATAACGGACATAGTTCATAGAAATGAAAAGTCGCCATAGTTTGGTAAATTGCTAGCCTTAATTTTGGCATACTGTACTTCTGCTCGAGTAGTACTTCTATTGTTCTACAAGACTACCCGCAACAGTTTGTTTTTTTAGATGTGCAGTTTTTGCATATTCATTTGGGCTGTTTTGCGATAACATTACAGACTGCATTGGTCTTCGAGTACTTACATTTCTTCTTTGCATTTTTTGTGTTCAGATAATTCTTTGTTTATTCTGAGTTTCAACGTTTTAGGTGTTTTTTAGGGCAACAACTCAAAGGCGGCCTGTGAAATAGTAGCTTGAAGGGCATTGTGGTAATCCTTATCCCCATGCGTTGCCGATTTTTATACTATTTTTCCTTTTTACCAAAAAAAGAGTAAGTAAAATATTTGGCGCGATAGCTGATTATTATTTTGTAATGTAGTATGCTGGATGCATGCAGTCGGTTGAACGTAAGTACAGTTAGGCTGTTATGTATTCGCTATACCGTATAATATCTATATGTATGTCTTGGTGCATCGAAGTGATTGAACACCATGCATTCGTAGTTCGTACCCGTACGGTATATTGTGCGTGTCGTTTGAGGCTATCCGCTATGGCAAATCGAGGCTGGCTGGCACTAGCGGAATTCTAGAGAAAATAAATGTTCTCTTGTCAGCCCACTTATTACCATTATTTTCTTTCACGTGAAAAGACAGTTTTGTCAGTGAAATGTATAAGAAATTTCCTTGTTTATGCTTGTTGAGCAACTTAAACGTAATTTGAGATCACGACTTGCGTTGCATGAAATGTCGCAAAGGATTACTGCCGTCGCTTGTCGTTGTGCGGCCGTAATACGTTCCCTCTGTAGTGCATGGCATGCTTGAATTTCTTGACACAAAAGGCCATATGATACAAAGCCGCGCTTGTCATGTCTAACGACTACGTGTAATCCATATTGCGCTGTTAATAATGACAAACTACATGATACGGCTTTCATAAATTTTCTCTCTTAACTGGAACTTTGTGGAAAAATCATTATTCTCGATCTGCTTTGCGCTTCATCTTTTTGGCAAACCATACTGGAAACAGTTAGCTTGAAAGGTTCATTAATCGTCGATTTTACTGATTGAGCTGCCGGTATTTAGATTTTGCTTCGTTTTACTTGAGGGTAAAATTTTCAAGACATCTATGATTTTTCGGCTGTTATTGTGGCGCAACAACGTAAACGCATGAGAATTTATTGGTCTGATTTTCGTTTGGATAAGTGCTTTTAGTATTGCCACTATTATTGCTCATTTTATTGCCCGTAGATTTTCGGTGGCGGTAGCGGGAGTTCCGACTTAGTTGAACAGTAGCAGCGCTGCGTAATGCATTTTGACATATTTGATTTATGAAGTGTTTCTAGTTCACTGTTAATTTTGCGTTAAGTGCTGTGTGGTAACGATGTGAAAGGTACCGGCTTATTTATTCGCACATACGTGCAGTAGGAATCAGCGTGGTAATGCATGTACGAACGTCGACCGATGTTGTCTACAACTGGTGAACATTTTAGGAGCAAGAACGATCGGTTGACCACATTAACCATATTTTGTTGCAGATCACAGGAGTTCCGCGAGAGTTAAGGCTGTCCGATCAATCCATATTATCGCTAACATAAAATGTGGAAATTTAACAAGTACGGTCTCATCGAACTGTGTACAAGCACGGTACAATATGTCACGGTGATGTTTCTCCTTTCAGCTGGATTGGCAAATGGTGTTGATGGATTAGACCGAATGAAAATTGGCCTGTCTTGAAGCGTACTGTCTGTTGTTTTATCGCTGCCTAATCGACAAGCTGGAAAGTTTAACTAACTGGCATTGTGGATGGTTTGTACGTGCCGCATTTGACGCTGCATATTCACAGTCGACTGACGAATGTATTTTCAGGATGGGTGTCTACCGGGCAACCGGAAATTCTTGCGCAAACCCCATAAGAGAAAATTAACAAGTACGTCGGCTCTCTTTCTCTTGGCAAGTTAGAAACGCGTCGCAGCGGTATGTATGTATACTTAACTTGGTCGTTTCGTTTGGGCCTGAACTTTTTCTTGTCTTCTTGCATTCGCCAATCATTGGCTGAATCAGCATGTGTTGAAATTTGCTTGGGAAATGCGGTTCTCTTCTACCACGTTGAGAAGTTTGTATTTTTCTTTGTCGTTGCAAATTGCTGGTGGCATATGTTTCTCAGCCTACGATGTGAGTTGAGCCATCTTTTCCGGCCCAAAGCAAACCGTATATTGAGCGCTATACATTGGTACATTGAGTTTCGGGCAGTGTGGACCACTGTACAGTGTAAAATTAGATAGTTTTCTGATATGAAAAATATTGAACATGGGCTTTGAGATCCAAATAATCGATTATATGCTTGGAATTATAATGCTTACGCTTGTGTTATGAATTTGCAGTGGATGTGCCGGTACGCGATTCACCTGGCGTTCCGGTGTGGTGGATTGGCGGAGCGGATCGGGAGCGGTATAAATCGATCATCGCTCTAACTATGAACTGGAAGCAATCCGGCCGGTATGTGTGTATTGTGTGTGAGCATGAGAAATGGGTAATAAATGGTAAGCGATTGATATAAATGGGGCTAATGCAGTTTGTATGCTGTTACTGCAAAAGTTAGTTGTTTATATTCTATTCCGTGTATGTGGATTGAAGTGTTGTGCATGCTGACGCACATTGGATGGTGTAAAATCTAATGGGAGAACGTATGCATTAAGCGCTGGGGCTGGTGTGTATTATCCTAGTTTCCATTTCCGGGAGAGGGACTCCCAGAGAGGAGAGAGAAGTCCTCTGTTTGCCTACCTGTGTTGGAGCATTTTAAGTGGTGCATAGGTAAGTTCCTTGGATTGACGAGTAAACAGTGTGTGAGCATGAATTGGCGGTACATTGAATTATGTTTTATTGGTTGGGATGTGTGCACTGTTTTCCACGATGCATATGCCAACTTGAGCGACTCGTTTTAAGGTAACCTTGTTATATGTGCGAGCATTTGGTGAAAAGCGCTTGCTTATATGGGGGCTTTGTAGTGGAGCGTGAGTGTAGCTGTGAGGAGAATAAATCAATAGTATGTTTGTGTCGTAAGATCAAATTTCTCGACAGAATGAATGGGAGACGTGTATATTGGCCATGCTCTTCTTTGGCCAAACGTCTTTGTAGTGAGAATGTAGTGTCGTAATTGACTAAGATGAGTGCTGCCATGGTACGGTACATTGCTACCTGGTGATTGTGTAGTTGAAAATATGAATTACTAAACGCACCGGCATGGTAGCAGTGAAGTTGGCTAGGAATGAGAATTCTCCCCCAGCATGGTGGTGTGGCATGAAGAGTTTGAACTAGAGCAAATACAGCACTTGCAGTCTATAGCGTTTGTTTGAAGAGGGCAATAAATCGTGTTTTCAACTTCATGGGTTGGAAACTGAGAGGATATTTTCAGTATTGAAGTGAAAATTATGGTTGCATCGGCTTGGGTTGTGCATGCGGCACTGTCTACTACTTGTAGTTAGTTTACTACACAGTCACACAATTAATAATGTGTTTCCTAAAAACGTTTTGACGTATAGAGGTAGAATTAGTTGCAGTATACCGGTGATTATCCAGTTTGAAGTTTCAAAACATAAGTAGAAGAATAAATATGTTAAGTTAAATATATGTTCTTGTTGATGTTCGCGTACAGGGAATCTGCAATAAATCTGCATGCATGTGTAGAGAACCGTTTGTTATCCAGTATTTGGGGTTTTAAATTTCGGCGATATTTTGTTCTGCAGAAAGCTATAAAATAACGTTTGCTATATTATAGCTGCAAATATTGTAGATGGTACTGTTATTTGTTGGTCGTTGGCTCGTTACTTCACTTTGGATTATTGTGATAGCGTATGACCATCGGGTATTGTACGTGGTTTTGAACGCGAAACTGAGAAGGTTGTGGTTGAATGCATTCTGGTGCAGTCTGGCACCGACAATTTTCCAAGTTGTGAACTTAAGTTGATTGGAAATGTAAAGAAAATATTGTCCAACCTGTTCCATTTACAAATTGAGTAGAACGTAGGGCTTATATAAAAGCTGGCTCGGCAGTACAACGTAACGACGTTTTCAATGCGTGCCGAGAAAGCTTGAAAGAGAGAGAGTTTGCGAGCGGAAGGAAAAAAAATCGATGTGTTGATATATGCCTGGCGTACATGTAGGCGCAAACGGGTACTATTTGGCAATATGGAAAGTTGAACAAATAACAGGTCCATTATACTGCCACAACTTAGACCAGTTATTCGGACATAGAGAAAAGGAGACTGCATGGTTGTTGTGTATGTGGATAGTGTGCACAGAGGCCTGCCGGCACTCAAGATTGGAAAATCGTTTGTTCAGCGAGAGCGACTGCATGGTAGTTTGACTGGTTCTGCGCCCATAGTTATGTGTCGGTGTGGTTGTTGAATATTCGGCGTTTGGGCTGGCGGAGTTTTATCTGTCGATAATAAGTTTTATAACTTGCCAGTCCGTCCTCTTCCTTTTACGCCGGCACACATATATGGATGGAAGCTATCCCTGATCTGATTCCCGCTTTGTCCCGTCCGCACAAGCATAGCTGACGGTGGTATAGCGTCCCGGGCGGGCAGACTAACTAGCCCATGTCGGCGTCAGTGCAGAATCGTTAGTACATGTTTGCCTGGGTTGGGATGATGATGGCTGTGTTGTGTGTGCGTGCGCGAGCGCAACTGGATCGATGGCAAAATGAAAGGAAAATTTCATCAATAGTTGGGACTGTGTTGTACCAATAGTGCAGCGATCGGCCTCTCTTCCCTTCTCGTTGTGTGTGGAGGAGAATGGTATGGCAATTTACGGGCCTTTTCGATAAGATCGTTTTTCCTGTAGTGCTAATATAATCAACGCTGAGCGACCATATCAGGCCGCGCGCAAGATTTCCGACGGCGGTAGAATGTCGCGAAACCCTTTTGATTTGGAGAATGTACAGTCGGCGATTGACCGTTGCACGGAAAAGGTAGAATCTCTTGCCAATGGGTAGCTCATGGGTGCCGACATCTGGGTGGCAGAAGTTTCAGGTATTCGGGACCCCTATTCCTGATGCCGGTATTCTGAGACTTGAACCGGTATGTAGATTTGATTTGTTGCGGTAGTTAAGAATTTCTTTCGTCAAGTCGTATGAGAAACGGCACTCAAATTACTAGCAAATAATGTAATTTATTTTTTAATTTTATAAGATCAAAATAAATACTGAGTTGAGTTCGTTTAGTTTAAATCTTTGCGTTAGTGCTCATGTCCGGTTGATCATAACTTTAAAATAACAATTGATAGTATGATAATTGTGTTTATCATTAATTTTATATTTTTCCTCGGTGCAAATTGCACACGTTATGCTCTCATAATTTTGCCATGTTCATTACCCAGCTTTTTCGGAAACCTTGGTGATGTCGTTGGCATATGCGTTTTGATAGCACTATTACTAACTGGTTACATGTTATTATGACGACATTGTGTAAACCTGATGGTTAATGTGAATTTGGGAACTGGATAACTAGGCGCAGCGGGACGGTGGAAGCGGCGTTCAGTGTAGTAATCGCGTTAGTTTAGATACCGCAGCATGTGTGCGCCTGGTGGCGATGGGTGTGCGGTATCGCAGTGTGTGTTTGAGCTGCTGCGTTTGGGTAGTTACATCTATGCGGGCCAAGAAATTAACCTGAAACTTGGCCTTTGTTGAAGCACTTGTGCGTTCTCCTTTTAAAAGCAATCAAAATCTGTTGTGTAACATGTGGATGACGTCAAGCGGGGTGAAAAATGTAAGTAGAAGCGACACAGTGTACAGTCGTTTTGGGCCACTGGCATATAGAGTAGACGCTAGTTAGATGTACGCACACACACATCTGTGTATGTTCCCATGAAAGACTTGGGAATAGGCTGTTGTGATGTGGAATAGGCCGGCGATGATTGGGATTCTGCATATGTGCACAGTGCACATATAGACGTGGCTAATCGATAATGTGGCATGGTTAGTGGAACATAAGGGGTGCCGTACAGGAAATTACACACTACCAGCCGGGAAAAAGTGCTGATGGAAACCATTCGCAGACAATTGTGGAAACGCCGTTGTCTGTTGGGCTGGTTAATGTTTGTTACACAATAATCGTATTGGGAAAGTCGAAAAATTGCTGCCGAAATTGACAACTTGTCTGATTGGCATCAATGATTGTTGTTCAGGTTAATTACATCAACAGGCGAACAATAAAGTGTGTTTAGAATTTTTGTAGTACGTATGCCATTAATTTTGTAATTTTCGCCCATATCACGTTTTGATTGGTGGTAGCTGCATCCGGGATTAGACAAACATGATGGAAACTCGGATTTCATAAATGGATAACTAACAGAACCGTTTCATTGATTTGCAAATGTTGGCAGTCTGGTTGCGACGGAAAGAAAAAGTTCGAAGCTGGGTTCAACCTTGAGAGTTGATTGGAAGGGTGGATCAGCGTTTCTCATCGGTGGAATCAATTATGAGTGAATAACAGCAGCTGCAGACACAGATGTACCTACTCATCGTGTGTACCGGCGGCGAACTGAATAGGACCGGTAATTATGGCTCGATCCTGCGCAGTGCATGTTTGAGTCAGCCATGTTTGATCAAACGTTGCAAGTTGAGTAAAAAGAACAAGATGCTTGCTTTGACTCATGGGTACGGTGGTGCACGGTAAGTGGTGTGTTTTTTCGGCCGTTTTGAAAAAGAACTGTATTGAGTTGCTGATTGACTAGTTTGCGGGAAGCTGTGTACGGTGATTGTCAGTTGTCAAGATATTTGGGCTCGACTGATGAAAATGAGCAGTGATTCGGTATGACAGTTTTGACGCCTGTATCTGTCGACTGCGTTGTAGGATAGTGTGGAAAATGGTGAAAGTGAAAAATTGGTTTCTTCCTGGAGATTAAGCGCCGATTTTTTGGGTTCATGGGATAATCGAACGGTTTTTTATTACTTTTTACAGGGAGCGATTTGTGCCGATTGTGGAAAATGCGGATGGAATCGGTCCGTTATGGGAATGGATTGCGCCTGCGTTGTAGTCAGTAGGCCTGAGAATTTGACTCAAACCGAAGCCATTATTATCGGTGAGCAAAGTTTCAGGTTTATTGGCTGACGTCAGAGCGGCATTGTTCGGTGTGTTTGTGGAGGGAAAGTGCATTCTCATAGCTGAATGTGTGTATGAGTGTCAGCAATTATTGTTGGCGGTGTTGGATCAACCCGGCGTCCGCATTCATGGGCGTTTTCCGCGCAAAGAAATCGAATTTCGTCGTGTTATGTTCGCTCGCCCGATCGCAAAAGGTGCTGGTAGTTCGCGTTATCGTCGTTTTAGATTTCGATCGGGTAAAACATGTCACTGGAAATGCATGATTGTAAATCGGGAGTTTGATGGTAAAACGCCGAGTCGATCAGCTCACTGATTATCCAGTACATTAGTAGACGTTATTGTTGTGTATTGGACCAGGGCAAGTTGGTTTTTTCGTTTAGTCAATGGAGAGGTTGGACGCGATATGAACTGTTTATCGATAGGTGCTATGTCGGGCTCGAGTTGGATGATTTATTGAATTAGTGCCGCCTGCGTTATGCTTTTTTCTATTCAGAAATTGCCATAACATAGATATGGCTTCCGGCAAGACTACCGCTGCAGAAAGCATACGGTAGTCGTTTTATGTACGCGGCTTGTCAGCAACGTTTACAAATGGCACCGACGTATCTATGCAGTACGCTGGCCGGATATTCGGCGTTACGTTGCATTATGTGGCCGGCATTAGTGTTGATTTCGCAGTGTGTCTTACGTTTCAAACCGATAATTTGTCCACGATCAGTTGGATTCCTGTGACATAATGTCTACGGGTAATTGAATTATAATTTAAAATGTCTCTGCCTGTGAGGCTTGTAAGCATTACTCGTTTTGAATATGAACAGAGACAACAGAGTAACAAAATGAATACTGTACTGGAAGGCCAATCTCATACGTAATTCTGAAATCAAGAATTGAATAAAATTAGTTTTCGGTAATATTTCAAACTGGAGTTACGGATTATCGGTAGCGCTAACCTAATTAATTTACTAATTGTAAGCTGAGTTTTCCGATATAATTGATGAGCCGATCCGATTCGTAACAAACCACATGGCAGGTCATAGACGCAGTTATGATGGGTGTAATTTTGTAAATACTATCTGGTTCGAGACTTCCTGCATTTTACTATGAAATTGCTCACGCAGGAAGTTAAATCAGAAACGGTATGCTAGGTGGTTACCCTCGACTACATGAATCACACGTATGAGTGCCCAACATCGAGGCTTTCGACGCTTATACCGTAAGAAGCGCCACACCAACAAACGCTGTTTTTTATCGTAAGAACACTTTCCAAGCGCAATTTCTACAAACGAACAAAGACATGGTTTTTCCTTGAAATAAACCGCGTCTCACAAGAGCATCCCCAGAAAAACTTTTCCACACAAAGGACATTTCACTCAATTTACCAGGAAAAAAGGCAGAAGAGATACAACGTGCGCTTATTTCGTCACCGCGATCTCAGAATCCATACTGCCGACGGTAATGCTCCATCATAATCTTGTTAGTTTGCATGCCAATGTGGAGTTTATGCTTTAGGCGAAGATTATGGAGCTGCTTCCGCATAGTCTGAGTGTAGGCTTCGTCCCCTATAACGGAAAACATACAGCTACTATTGCAATAACAACCCGAATTAAGCGACTCAAATTATGATAAAAAAATTAACCAAACTTTTGGGTTAGATTCTGACTGCACTTTAATCAAATCTTACTGATTTTTAAAAAAAAAACAGTACCACCAGTTTCGGGTCGATCTGTAGAAAATTACAAACTATTTGTACAAGAACACATGCTAAAAGTTAAGTAATTTGAACCGTCCATGTACGAAAAAAATCGGCATACTTTCTGAACCAGTCCAGCCAAGAGCTTTATACTGCCCAGTAACACGCGAAATCAGCGCCACATCCCGCACAGGACGCAGGCTTTGCTTGTAATACCGATTGAGGTCTCGGTGACCGATTGTAGCTCCTGCAAGACAGTCGTTGCGCCAATTTCAAAATAATGTTGCCAAACACTCGGTTAACACTCCTATTATACTTATACCAGAGGGCAAGGTCATTTCATAACCACTTCCATCCAGAACGGCATTCTCGTCATCGGCTGGACCGTCAGAGTCGGCGTTCTCGGAGAAATCATAAAAGTCTTCATACTCCAGGAGGAACTCGTTCTCATAACCCATTTTATTATGTCCCTTGGCGTCCATGTGGCGGTGCACCGCCGTGGTGTCCTTAAACGACTGATTGCAAAATAGACAAGTGTGCCCATGAGTTGTTTTTTTCCCTAAACCAAAACGCAACAAGAATAAGGACAGAAATTCTGAAACGGTAACTGCACTGACCATACCCAGATAATCCACTAATCCGGCCAGATCATTGCAATATGCGAAATCCGGGATGAAAAATGAATGTTCAGTGGACATGTGACTGATGTTCTGCTCCAAAGAGGTCAGTTTTTTCTCGCAAAACAGGCAGACAGTAATGTCATACGGAGGAATTTCTTCTGCAAAGTCAAAATCAGTTTTATAACATGCATTTTTTATCAGTAAACTAAAAAGGAATAAAACAGAAAGAGCAGCAAAAAGAGCAGTAAAAACAACCTAATAAACAGTTTAACAGATAACCTACATGGGAAAATCTCAAAAAAAGTTTTTAAAAAGTTTTAAAATACACCGTATAATAGTTTTTAGTTTTAATTTATTTATTTTTTATCAATAAATGAATAAACTAAAAAGGAAAAAAATTTAGTAAAAAGAGCATATTCCGGCACAGGCACAAGAAACAGAATTATCTTATTACTGATTACAGTACATACGCCAGGTTATGTCGCCGTAATATTACCGTACACTGACCGTCTTCGTCTTCCCAGTCATCTTCATCATTTTCCACCTTGTCAACATCGGCCATTTCAACAGCGGCTGCCGTTTCTGCTACCATCTTCTCGGAAGTCGATGATGTTTCATTAGACTCGGAATACGATCGGGACCGTTCTAAATGCTTTTTCGATTCCATATGAGCCGCCAGACTTTTGGCATTCTGGAAACTCTTTGAACATTCTTTGCAGTAGAACGCGCTATCGGATTTTTCACGTTTCCCTCCGCCGTCAGCCACTGCACTGGATGGAGCCTATACATTTTCCATCAAATTATTCTTTCAAAGATTTAATACACTAAATTTTACACAAAAGCAAAGAACGTATTCAAATACCTACGCACCTTTTTTTACAATCCTAATAAACCAATTACAAGATTCACACGGTACGATACCTGTTGTTGGTACGCAGCAACGATCTCGGCAAAGTTTTCAGCACTTATCGGAGGTAATTCGGCCACTTTTCGTTTAAGGTTATATCGGTGCCAATCACATTTGTAGTGCGTCTGCATTAGCTCTAAAGCGTTGAACCGCACTCGACAGGTGCCACACGAAAATACGGACGATGCCATGATTTTTGGCCAGAAAATGATAAAATGACAATCTTCGAGCGAACGGTAGAACCCAGCTACTATCTGATATCCACTGAACAACCGTTCTAAAACGTCAAAAGCCCTAAACCCAGTCTCTCTAGTAAAAGAGCAAACCGTTTTGCGACTTAGAAACTAAAACGCGAACACTTCCCGCAAAACTTGAAAACCCGTTGTGAAAAAAGTACTCGTAGAATCGGCAAATGGAAACGGTTAAGTTTTGTCAGGACTAGAGCCCCCAAACAGTATACTGTACTGCCGTATACGGCATACTGTACGGCACAACAGTACGTAACCGTAGTGAAAATTGGTACGGTAACGAAAGTGCCGTACGTAACCGTAAGCCAAAAACACGCTTTTACAATGGGCTTGCCGTATACGGTACTGCCGTATACGGTATACCGTACGGTCGATCCAGTTATTTTTGCCGTAACCGTACCGTACAGTAAGAGCCGTAAGCGGAAACCGTACGTAGCCGTACAGAAATTTGCTACTGTTTGGGGGCTCTAGTCAGGACGCAGAAGCTCCCACGGATGATATCACGCAGAAACAGCTGTTATCGTGAACCCAGGCCTGCCACCCGGCGGAGGTTACCATTAGAGTATTGTGTACGTATAAATATTTTAGGTACAGTACTTATGGCTAGGTGCATATGTCTGTGTTTACCGAAACTTGTTCTTGTTTGGGAAAGAGTTCGCGTTTTATGAAGAATGGATATTTTTGGGAGAATTAGGCTGGAGCATGGTTTTCATTCGTTGTACAGCTGCGTGAAATGGTAATCTGCGAAGTGGGCGAAACGTTAGGAGGTGCTGAAGAACAGGTAAGAACAGCCGCACTTCGAATGATGAATTTCTCTTCTGAGCCGTTTTTACATTTCACATTTGTGTTGTATTGAATAGCCAGAATAGGTACCGTTCCAATGAATACGAGAATAATGGTAAGGGTTAGATAATAGATAGTGTTTGATGCTTTCGCATAGGCCGCTGGATCGTATGGTTATATCGGATTTCTTCTCACGGCCGCAATCGTATGGGGATGTACCAATCCATTTATACGACAAGGATCCAGAGCGAATTCGGCGAAGTCGATCTCAGAGATTCAGAAACGTCAGTTTGCCTCTTGCGGCGTGTGGTGGTGGATATGGAGAAATGTCTGTAAACTAGGAAGTTTCATGGGAACTTGGCAGGTATATAAGTTGTCGCTTTTAGCATCCTTCACGCTGGTTAAATGTTTTAAATTTGAACGGTAATTGAAGCACTTTAGTCTTTACCCTAATGAGTCGAAACGTCGAATGGCTACTTTGGCCGGCTATAAATTATGGGATTGTTACAGTGTTACTGCACATTAGAATATAAACTGACAATGCAGGCACTTTATCTTTAAAACTCCCTATTGTTTTGCATTGTGTACTGCCATGTTTATATGCGTTTGTGTAGTTCATTCCTCTCAAATACTACAGATATGCGCAATCGAAGTTTTCATAAACACTGGCCCAAATTTAAGGATCTGGTTTTTCTGCAGGTATTTCTACCATTTGTCATCAACCAGTGTGGGAGCGTATTTTTCTGGATGGGTTTGGCGCACGCTCCACTGCGCTTTGCTGTACCATTTACGAATGCTTTAACATTTTTATTCACCACTTTGACTGGTGCGTTTCTTGGAGAGACAATTTCCCGAAAGCACCTGTGTGGGATGATTTTGGTTTTAACTGGTATTTATTTTTGCACAAACGATGGCTGAGGTACAAGGCGTCACTGATACTAAAAGTAACAACAATCCAACTTATTACTTACTATAAAGACATCGCAAATGAATACTTCTACTCGTTCGGTAGCAGGTAGAAACAAATAAAACAACCCAGAAAGTCGGCACAACTTTCGGAATTAATTATATTTTAAACCGGATTGGCATTCGTTTTTTGAAATCTTTTCTGAACCTCATTCCAATATCTGCAAGAGAAATTTGGTCTGCATCAGCATAAACTTCGTAAGAACGTTCAAGGCTTACTAGTGCTCAAATCAAACAATAAAAACACGAAATTTGTTCTATCTAAAAAAACTATTTGCAACTGCAACATAATTAACAACATTTTCAACAACTTTAACGTTTGTAAAGTACTGTAGAGGAACGGCAACGCAACGTATGCAAGACAACAGGTAGTATGATGTTATGGCAACGGAAATGATGTTATGGCCTTTTTTTTGTTAACTGATACTCTTGTAATACGTTTCCCAGCACGAAACGCTAATTAAAACTTATGACAGGTAGTACATAAATAACGCATGAACAATACAACCAAACAATTTCGCTCAATGGCGTGTATCTTTACCTCTGTAATGAGACCTGCAGCAATTGTTGAGCCAGCATCACGCAACATAAACCTGCCAAGCTCTTTCGAAGCCGAATACAGCTCGGCACACACCGGCCGCTGCAAGAGTATCTCCACCTCCCCTGATGTGTTTTTCGTAAGTGCTCTGGGATTTTTCTTTTGCACTTCACCCGTATTTCTGTTAATCTGTAAATGAATCACAAACACACGGCTACAGGAAAAGTCCTCGCGTTCAAAATGAAGGTTATCTAAAAGTTCAAAACATCCACAAGCACTACCTGAGTGAGAATTTTCTTTATAACACAGGATTCCGTGTATGACTGATTATGGAACACACACTCCTGGCCAGCCAGTAAAGGAACTTTAGGTGTAAATAAGGCAATCCGAGCCCGTAGTCGAGTAGCTGCAGCCACTGGATTGACAGGATCACATAGCACATCACCAACATGGATATTCAACACATCCACACCCGTCAGCGTAATGATCGCATTGTCACCCGCGAAGGCATTGCTGCAAGCACCCGAATCCAACATGATACCTGTTCAAAATGTTCTCGAATTAGAAACAATGCTCAGCGATATTCCATTAAATCCCAGAGAACAATGAATCGTACTTTTAACGGTTCCCGCAACGGCTGCCGGACATACTGATATACGATCACCGACTTGCACGTGACCCGTTTCAATTTTTCCAGCTACCGAACAGCCTCCAGTGGCAGATTTGAAAACATCGGTAATGATTTGGCGATATGGTTTGTCGATCTGCCGTACAGGCGGGCGAAATTTATCTACAAACCATAAACTATTTCGAGGTTTATACAAACATTTAAACTACCAAAAAAATAAGTAGTAAGCAAGAAGCAACTCTTAGAAAAATTTTACACAAGATGTCATAACAAAAAAACTGTATTGAATCATTCGTCTCACTGCTTTCGTTGAAAATTCTCACCAATTTGGTCAATTAAAGTAGATCCCGTCCACCAATTTGCGAGTTTCGTCTTTGGAAGCTCAACCAAATTATCACCCGTAAATCCACTGCAGGGAATGAAGAACAGATCCCCGTCTTTAAATCCAATGCTCTTAAAAAATTTGGACAATATGACCACAATCTGGTCAAACCGATCCTTGGACCAGTCAATCGTATCCATTTTATTGATGGCCACAATCAACTGTGTTACACCGAGGGATCTGGCCAACAATGTGTGCTCGCGGGTCTGACCACCGGCTTCAAAACCTGTCTCGAAACCACCACGCGCCGCATCTACCACCAAAATGGCCACATCCGCTTGTGCGGCACCCGTGATCATATTGGGGATGAAATCTTTGTGGCCTGGTGCATCCATTAAATTAACGGCACGGTTGGCGGTTTCGAAGCTCGTGTGAGCAATATCCACGGTGATGCCACGAGATCTGCAAAAAAATTAGAGAAATTCCCGTTTATCGTTGGCAACCGGAATAATTAGCAGGTCATTAGGTAAAGGAACAACTTACCGTTCTTCTCCTGTCTCATCCAGAACCCATGCATACATAAAGGAAGATTTTCCAATTTTCTTGGCTTCGTGCTCAAATTTGGCCATCTGCTTGGCATCCACTTTGCCAATAAGGAATAGCAAATGTCCCATCAGTGTACTTTTTCCGGCATCCACATGCCCAATTACCACCAAATTAATCAAAGGCTTCGATTCATTCTGACGTTGTTCATATAAAGCGGATACCTTTGCGGCATTTCTGCTGCAGAAACAAATTCACAGTGGTTTACCAAACTGAGAAAATCATACCGAAAGGTATAAAACGCTGTCAGCTACAACAAACCTGGCATTTGGCGCTTCGGGGCCTTTGCTGATCATTCCATCGCCAGCGGCTTCTTCCTGCTTTTCTGCAGCTTTCACTGGGGAAACCTTATCTTTTGGTCCTTTTCGTTGAGCTCGGGGCGAACCAGGTGAAGGCGTAACGGCCGGTGATATTCCGATAGGTGTGCCTTTTGAACCCTTTCTCGAACCTTTAGGTGAGCCCGGAGTGGGAGTACTGGCCGCTGACCGGTCCAAATTTAAACTACGGAAATCTGGAGTTGAGTCAGGTCTTGGCATACTTAACGCCGATGGCCTCTGTTTGGACACTGGAAAACAGAGCATTTTGTGGAGTTAATAACTGCCGGCAAAATTCTTTCAATTTCCATTACTAAACAGTAAACAAGCGTGGCGAAACCATTCTACAACCTAAAACTCCAGCAGCAGAAGCGTTGTACTGATTTACGTCTGCTACGAAGCTGGAAATCCAGTCTGGAAACTGTACAGACGGAAGAGCAGACTTATAACCGATTCCAGACGGAACCAAAGTGGGATCTTCGGCAACAGTCACTTTCCGAACATTTCTCACGCCCGTCTCTTTCGATAAAAGCTTCTTAGGAGCATTAGATTCTTCATGTGACACTAACCTTACAAATTAAAAAAAAAATTGTCAACACAACGAGCACACAATTTCAATATCTGCACTAACCCACCTGATAAATTCTCCAGCTTTTTTGCAATCGCCGGGAGAGGGGCTGCAAGATAACCGAACAATATATTCCGGTTATAGTTGTACAATTAATGAACAAAATCAACATACGTTTTGAAAGAAACGCAGCTGGTAGCTCGTAATTTTGGGGCACGTTCCCTGTAACATCCAACATCGCAATGAGAAACCAAACGCAAAAAAAGCAAAATCCAATGACGTGCACGCTAGCCCACGATTAATTCACTATCACAGTTGTATCTACAATGTCCATTTTAACTCTTTTTAAAAGCGCTACAATAAAACTGTTCACAAAATTGTGGAAAATGGATTAACTGAATTTACAATACAGGTACTTTACTTCTAAAAACGCTTAAAAAAACACACGCCTCCGTTAACCATGAAAAACATTGAATTAACAAATAAACGCTGATTATCCACGATCAAATCAAAAAGCAGAGCTACCTTCGTGATCCAAAAGCAGCTGCAGTGCCAATTCGGCATTGTAATTAGACGCGACGACGGCTTTCTGCATTTGATCCGTTGTATATGCTTCTCCTGAGCAGCTTTCGATATAATCAATACACGAACGCATTTTTCCTGCAAATAGCCAACGTCACGAATTTCCATGAAAAAGTACGGTTAACCACATTTGGGTCGCAAACCTGGATTTATCGCAGTTCCCGAGGATGCTGATGATTCTGATACAGGTGCTTCGTCGTCCATGGCCATTTCCTCCTCTACGGGTGGTGGCCGGTTCAGAGTTTTACCGGAATCTTCGCGACGGTAAATAAACTGAGCTGCAGATAAATCGTAAATCAACGTTAATAAATTCAAAACCACGACAAATTCAGCGTCAGTGGCAAATGCAAAATGCGCACCCATGCTCGGTGACATGCAGCTGTCATCCTCGTACGACTTGCCAAACTCCTCAATCTCGTCGTAATCTGTAAGTATAAAAGCATCGCAAGTCACTCGATAATATTCCACACTGAACTCAGAAATAACTTGAAGCGGCAAACAAAATACCCAAGCAAAAGTTTTCAATAACAGTATAACTCTAACCTGAAAAGATCCATAATTACCTACTTCTTTTACAGCCAAATTGTCATATCACACAGTTCTTACCATCGTAATTCGCATTTCGAATATTCCGATGGCGCGCCATTATATCAAGTGTGGAATGAGAGATTGACGAGCGTCAACAAATCGACAGTTACCACGAATTTCAAATAAAGACTGGCGATAGCGATAAATCCAGACTTCGTTATGGTTACAGGTTAAGGACGCATTCTGTGGGAAACTCCAGCAATCCAAGAGTTCTTTTACTTATTCGCCGATTTACTCTTCATCATTCGCTGCGTGATGAGCTTCCCAAAATCAAAATAAAATTAAGTAAACTTCTGTACACCACATTAGTTATTTCCAAAGGAAAACATACTATAGCTGCTGTCGTTTATCCCTTTGCGAAATTGCGTCCATCGTATTCGTGGCAAATAAAATTTCGTTTCTGTTTGCAAAAGGCAAAAAGCCGAGAACGACGTGTGACGTCACTGCGGAATCGGCCTTCCTTTTTTGCCGCTACATATGGTCGGACTCGACTTAATCGTTAGAGTTTAAGCAAATCGTGAGAAATAAATTGCGGATTTCTAATTTGAAACTTAAGACTGCACTATTTTATATTTTTTAGGCTTCTACAAAAAAATTTAACACGGAAATTAACAAAGTTACGAATTTATGAAGATTTTCATTCCAGCAGCCTTCCATTCCAGTTGCTGCATGGGCAACCGCATGCGTACTTCAGCTACTTTGCTTTGCTGCTAGACAGCTGGCAACATTTTGCGAATACATGTATACTAGTATAAAGGCAAACAAAATCAGCAAGAAAAAAGAATGGAAAAAAAAAAGAAAAAAGAAAAAATTCAAGAAAAAAGAATGGACTGCTCTGTAAATAGTAAGTATGCTCTCTCGCTAGACGTGGACTAATTAGAGTTTAAACTGCTCAGTTCGGAGTGACTTGTTCCTTTTTAAAATGGCTGAAATTGAAGATAGTCGATTGACGAAAATGCGTTTACGGGCGTTCATGGACGAGTGCAGCGCACTGGAAATAGGCCACGATAAAACGCTGGATATTCTGATTAAAAGCAAAAGCGACGCCACCTTCGACTTCAACGCAGCGCTACAAGCCCTGAAGCTGGAGATCCCCATTTGGTCGGAAGAAGAAAAGGAATTATTTCACCGATATGTCTGTCGTTATGGAGACAAATTCTTTATGTGAGTCGACTGCAGCTTTTAATACTTACTTATGCCAGCAAAATTTAGTAAGGTCCACAGTGTACGGCCAAAGGCATGCACGAGTGATGCGAGTGCACTCGTGATGCACGAGTGCCGTTTGATGAATTTTAAGTAAGTAATCAATGAAAGATTTTCCAGTTTCTTTTTTCTTGGTCACTTTATTGGTCAAATCAAAATGCAATACACAAATTATTAGAAAAGACACCCAAACTACAACATAAAAATTTCGTTTAGTTTGTCCAGCCCTTCCATCGAGCCTAGCACTGACGCCGCATTTCCCCGTTGAATTTCTATAGACAAGCGCTGTCGTAGAAATTCATGCGAACGTAGTTCTCCGGTGTTGTTGCAGTCTTCTGCCCAGTTCTTTAACGAATGCGATCGCTGACGGACCCCACGTGCCCATCGTTTCGAAAGCGATCGCAATGAAAAGGTAGCGGCCGACCAAATAGGAGTACAATCTGGATTTCTTTTCCTCTGCTTGCACAGCGGCCGCTCCCGCGGTAGCGGAAGAGGCTTTAACATGCGACGGTGCAACCGTATCTACACAAGTTACGTCCCACGCGAGACACAGTCCGCGTTTCCAAGCAAAGGTCGTGCAGCCGTCCGGGCGACGTTCAGTAGTATGTGAAGTACCGCGTGGTTCCAGTTTCGCCGGTACACCCGCGGACACCAGACTCCTACATATGATACTGTTCAGCCCTCCATGTCGCGGATGCCTTCCGGCGGAAAAGGCGCAAGACAGTCCGTGGTGCCCATAGCCATCCACGGGTTTGTGGCATTTGACGCAGTCATGAGGCACACAGATCGTGGCACCAAGACGGAGGCCGATGCTAATCTTCAGCTCGTCGTCCCCGAGCAGGTTGCCGATGTGTGCAGAAGGCAGGGCATTCAACCAGATGCCGGCTTCTGGCTTAGTTAATTTTTCTGGCTTAGTTTTTTTTTCTTGGTTAATTTCTGATTATTCAATTAGTGACATCACTGACTCGGTATCGTATTAAGGCAGTTTGAACTTGAAGCGTAGTGCATATGAAGGAGACTTTTCTACGTACTACTTACTGTACTAGTCTCCAAGTGTTCATTTTTATTGACTCGTGAGTTGGTTATTGGCTAGAATTTTAAACATTACATGTGACATATCACATTTATATTTAGAAATAATTATTACAAAGCAAAATAACCAGCATTGACACCATGCGAACGTGGGACGGTCGACGTAACAGACTATTTGTTGGTGTGTTTTTTGCAGGTTCCGCAAACAGTTTCCTCGTTTCTGCTATGGGGATTTGGTTAGGCAATATAATTTGCATTATAAAGCCCAGAGCGAAAGCCCAGAGCGAAGGTATCCTCGTAGAAAGCCGACTCGCATGTCGCTTAGCGATCTGGAATCTGGAAAACATCGATCTCGCTCTGTTAAGCGCAAAGAAGTGTCTGCGAAAGGTAATTCGGCAGGAAGCACCACTCGTAATCACACACTAATGGATCATTACACTAATCACTAATGGAAATTCTTAATTCTTTAAGGAATTTAAAGAGTGTTTGTGGTCCTTTTCTCGCTTTTCCGTACTTCTTAGTTACTACTAGCGCTTAGCGGTATGCGAGGCATTACGAGTATGAAGACTGACCATGACGGCTATCAAAGTCGTTAAGAGATTTTTTTACCTTTGACAGCGGTGATAACGCCACAGCCCCCTGTGAGAGATGACCAGCCCGGAAGTGTACAGCCGACGTTTGGCGCCGTGAACGAAACCCAAGTGACTGGAGCGGCAAACGACGAAGTTGTTTGTTCTCCCCGTCAAGCCACGCCTGCAGCCGAAGCAGGTGACAGCATTTAATTGCGAATCACTGGGGAGTATGTTGTCCGAAAGTGTGGAAGAAAATAAAGCAGTCGCCGTTTCCATCGAAATTATCAGCGCTCTTTTTCCGAGCGCTAGCAAAGGTCGTAAAAGAGCCGGAGGAAAGGTGTACGGGTGTGCAAACTGCAGAAAGTATTTGAATGTCGGTAAGAGTGAAAATGTGCTAGTAATATACTGCTAGTAATATTGTAATGCTAGTAATATTGAAATACTGCTAGTAATATTGTAATAGCAGTAAAAATGGATGTTTCTACAGGTAGAAAGGATCACGCAGAGACCCATTTGGAGTCGTGCTTTGAACGACGCGGTCGCAGGCGCGTAAAAAGTCCGCTTCGTTTGCTTCGAATCATTGGAATTGGTCCAAACGTTAGATCTGATCGGATTTCGGTTAAAGTAGAAGATTGGGAAGCTAGTCTCCGCCGTGTAGAATGGCCTGTTTTGAGCCTGAAAATCAAAGACGCATTGCAGAGTAAGTGCTCGTTTAACCAATACCTTTATTAGTCTAAATAATAAATTTTAATTCGAAGCAATTATTTTGTAACGGGACCGACTATACTACATTTACGTGTTTACTGCACAGGTGCTTACGTTGAATACAAAGACGGCACTATTCGGTTGTCTTCACACCAGTACAAGGTTAATGCACGCGCCCGGGGACAAACAGAGAAGTGGATTCTGGGCCATCTCGCACAGGAACCTGGGTAACACCATCCGGGCGTTTTCCGTTCTCTGTACACATTCCTGGAGGCTTCAGTTCACACCGAACACCCGCTGCGGAGAATAATTTTTCCACGATTTTGCTCATTTTACAGTGTTATCTTCCTTTGTTGGACAGACAAGAAGGGCCATGATGTCCATTAGACTAAATAGTATTGTTCCACGCGCGTATGAGTCGTATGACACGCATCGCGGTTAAAAAACCGTGTTTCAGTAATTGGACCTGGTTTATTACCACTCAAAGAACTGTATGTACTACGGTACAGCATACAGTAGTCTACAGTACCTTTGAACTTTTCTGTTGTAGGTGGTTTGGCGGTTTTTGTATCTTACAATTATGTACTGAGTGTGATCTGACAAATAAAATCAGTCTACTCATTGCATTATACAACTACTGCTACTTTACATCAAAGTTTCGACACGCTTGTAGTGAAACTAAGTGGAAATCTGAAAATTATTTACCCGAAATTCTCAAAACAAATAGAGCAGCTGTTGCGTGTATACTGGCGCTGTATGTAATGATCATAATTATATAGATAGTATAATATTTGTAGTAGCCACTAGCCAGGCTTGTTTAAGTTTAACAGTCCCACCGCAACATAGTATTCTTATAAGTACTGTACTGATTGCTAATAGACTAATACATTAGAGCACTTATTTCGATTGCACTTGTTACTTTAAATCATAAGTTCATAACTGATGAAGTATTCCAGTTTTCTTCGAGTTCTGTATTGTTTGTTGTGTTAAGATTTCGTGAACATTGGAACTTTATCTATGCTTCCGCAATTCATGAACAACTATACCTGAGGGCTGAGGGTATCGCGGACACATTACAGTGCTTACTGCACGATTTTTGTATGACTGTTTTGGAAAAAACGGCAGGGTATGTGTCGATTTTGGAGTTTTTGTTTATTTTGCTGAACGTAAGATTACGGCTGGAGTCGCTGGGCATGGATTTAAAATCTCTCAAGTTGCAAATTTCTGTGATTATCAGCTGTATCATCTGTATGTAATTGCGGAGAGCGATACTTCGCAGCTCGAACAGCGCCCGCGTAATCGCCGAGAAACACCTTTCACGTTGAAATTCAGCAGTTACAGTATTTTAGGAGCAAAGATGGAGCAAGCATATGTGGCAATCAATTCTGGGGATTCCGAGGAGAATAATAACCCTAATACTGACAATCTACTTCGTGCACAGCGTAAAATGCAGCTGCGAAATGTTATCCTCGTGGGCATTGTGTTTATGCTCCTGTCCAGTGCATCCCAGACGTCGTCTACAGTAGAAGTAAGCATTTTTTTCCAACGGGAATTATACGTCTACTCTAGCTTGCATCATTTAGATTTGTCCGACTGTATTCACCATTTAAACGTAATTAATCAATTAGTGATAACTTTTTACTAATGCTGTATTGATAACATATTTCTGTGCTGTAGACGATTGTCATCGACAGCGTTCACGATCAGTATTTCAACGGAACCAGCACACTTGGATACAAATTATTGGCTGTTTTAAACGGTAAATTCTAATTCGTGTCCAGTGAGCACGCGCATGATTGCAGAGAGTTTTGCAGTTTTAATGCAAATTATACATCCGCAAAGGGTTTGCGCACTTCATAGCTCAATTTATTTATGAAAAGTTAATTCGCAATTTCTGCACAGGTTGATTTATTTCTACTTGAGGAGATTAATTAACTGCCTTAATTTTGACAGGTGTAATCGCTGGATCAGTATGGATATCCCAGACCATGGTATGAGTAAATTTGGAAAGGGGAGATAAATCGTTTTCAAAATGTATTTTAATTTAGGTGGCGAATATCGGACCGAAGTATGGCATGCTCATTGGGGGAGGTAGGTATAGCTAGTCTTGGATGGCTGATTATTTAATCCATTTTGCATGGTATTGACTGTTCCATGATTTTAGTTTGTTACTGCATATTTGTTTCCACGTTTATCCGGCCTCTCGTCAGCACATTGTTCGCGGGAGTAGTGATTCTGGGTGTTGGACAGGCCGTATTATGGACATCGGAAGGAGTGTTTCTGTCGCTTAATTCTGATAAAGAAACAATTGGCCGGTAATTTTCGGCTCCGGACGTTTCCAGTTCGCGCGGAGCTTAACATCTTGTATTTTCTTTTGCAGAAACTCGGCTGTGTTTTGGGCGTTGTACCAGACAAGGTTGGTATCTTTTTTGATTTTAATTTCTTTTTCTTAACAGTATCCATTTATCGCAGCTTATTGTGGGGGAATTTTTACTTTTTCTACAAAATGAATGGTGCAGAAACCATTGATGATGTTACGCGGTACTGGATTTTCGGAGCCCTTGTGGTTTTGGCTGGAGCAGGGACATTCCTTATTATGGCTCTAAAATACCCTGTCCCTAAGCTAGTCCCGCATTCGATTAATGCTGATGGAAGCGTAAAAGTGGAATCTGCAGAGTAGGCGCTCGAGACTTCAGTTTTAGTGAAGACAGAATTCCATTTGCAAATTGTTTTTTTTAGGGTGAAATCTCGGGGTCTGGTTGACTCTATTAGTAAGTGAAGTTGTTTTGCAGTGAAGTGCAAATGGATGTATTGCAACTGTACAAATGAATGCATTGCAATACTATACTTACTACTGAACACACACTAACTTGTAGGATGCTCGTTACGTTTGATCACAACGAAGCGTATGCTGTTTGCCATGTGGACTTTTATATATATCGGATTGGAGCAGACTTTTTGGTCGAATGTTTACGACTCGTCATTGGGTTACACAAAGAAATTCGGAACTCATATTGCGGATAGTTTGGTTGGTTTGTCTGGGGTATTCGTCGGAATTGGGGAAATCTTAGGTACATACATGTCCTTTGCGCAGTTTTTGCGACTCTTTTATTGCGACAGCATGCGACCAGTTCAAGCATTGCGACCGGTTTTAGGTTCCATCATATTTGGATTGGCTGACACGCGTTTTCCTCGTATGGGAAGAGATCCGGTGATTATCTGTGGTTTTGTTTCGCACATGGTGGCGATATTTTTGGTTTTTATTAATATTCCCAATGCGGCTCCACTGGGCGCGACTTTTGATGACGGTTTTATCCATCCCAGGTAAATTAATCTTGTGCTCGGGTTTTAGAAAATGCAGATGATTACTGTTTTACATCAACATTTTGTGTTGCAGTTTTCAGCTGGCGTTGTTTTGTTCTGTACTTTTTGGATTTGGTAAGTGTGCAAGCAGCACGAAAAATTTAATTAATTTAAAATGCTTATTATATGGTTGATTTTATAGGCGATAGTGCTTTCAACACGCAACTGTATTCGTATTTGGGAGAAATGTACGCTGCGGATAGTGTTCCAGCATTTGCTCTGTTTCAGTTCATCTGGGTAAGTCGCAATTTCGGCAACTTGTGTCTGAAATTAAGCACACTAACTATATCTTTTCGATTTTTTCGTGTTAATGCCGGCCTATGTAGTATAAGTATAATTTTACAAAAATAACATTGTTTTAACTTTTTGATATTACTTCCTTTAACCGTGAAACATACAGTATTCTCTGTTATGGGTCTGTTAACTGTTTTTCGCAGGGTTTAACTTGCTGCGGTGCTTTCTTCTACGCCACTGTTTTACATTTGTATATTCAACTATTGATTTTGGCCATAATTGGAAGTATCGCCACAATCACGTTCTGCAAGCTAGAATGGGATTACAAAAAGACAAGGATTCCTTTTCTACAATCGGAACGATCACAGTTAGCAGACGAAGGAACTGAGAATCTTCTGCATAATGAGTGAATGATCTTTTGAGAATCTTGTATCCGTGAAATGAATCTTGACATTTGGACCAAAACATTTTTGGACTTGAAAATCTCCTAATGGTTTTTAGAAATTTCAGCCTAGTGTCACTCTTTTATACCTCCTAACAGATGCTCTTTACCGATTTTAAGCTTATAAAGTTTATTCTTTTAGTATTTCCTCGAGATAGCTAGCTTCAAGATGGAAACAGCAGATGTGTACGTAATTCTCGGATTCCTGTTTATGTGATAATATTTTCGTAATTAAGTTTTTATAGTTATGCTGTACTGTTAATTTGTGTAAAGTGTAAACCATGGAGTATGTGGAGTTTATACTAGATGTTTAATAAACGCAGAAGGCGACAGTTTGCGGAGGTTGTGTCTTTACGATAAGTATGTATTTGCTACTCACTAATTGTACACTGCTGCGCAGAAATAAAAAAACGATCCAGAATGGATGTTTACTGTACACCGATGCACCAGAAGAACGAAAATCATGTTGTTTGCTCTTTCAACATTACAGTAGAAGTATACACGATTTGCGGTGCTTAGTGTAACTGCTGTTCAACAAGGTAACCGCAAAACTGGTTTGGGGTTGAAAAAGTAAAGAATTAGACTTTGGGTGCACTAATGAACAAAATTGTTCATACTGCTGAAACTTTGGTATGCCTTGCGGCTTCCGGCAAAACTTTGCTAGTAGAGTAATTTCTTTTTACAGATGGCAGGTAGCGAAACGTTAATCTATACCTAACAATGGTAAAAATTTTATGCGAGTAATGATGGATAATTTATCGCACACAGCTGTTGCAATAATACTAATTAATAAAATTTTTATAAGACCAATTTTTTGGGCCGGCTTTATGTTTATTTGAGAGGAAGTATACTGCTACACTGTTGTTAATTCCCTCATAAGCACGGATTGGTGACGGACACGATTTATCAGTTCCACTGAAAATGGGCACATCAAATTATGGCGCCACGGAAACCGATCTCCCACAATATCCCGACCTGTTCGGCACTCAGGAAACGCCGAAGTTCGCCGATCAGGCACCCACCCTTACTGTGAGCAGCGTGCTGCATTCCAGAAATCCCTTGGTCCGCAGTGCCGAACTGAAAGCCAGACGTAAAGTGCAATTCTGGAATCTAATCCAAACTGGACTGGCGTATATGTTTCTGCTTTCTTCCGTGCAAACGGCCCTTTCCATTGGAGTGAGTATCGTTCAGATACTTCGCAAGTCTACACTGAGTTACAGTAAAAGCTGTAATTATACGATGTATACAATAAAGCATATCTGTGCACTTCCACAGAAGCGACTTAAAACAGCTAAAGTTACATCTTTTGCATATTCTTCGTATTATATTGCTTTTTATGCATTTCCGGTTGCAGACGCTGGTTCTGAACAGTGTGGATGATGAGAAATTTCACGGAACTAGCACTATTGGCTACACGGTAAACTTCAGTACAATAATCTAGACGTAAGATTTTATTTTGTGCAGTTACGAATGTCAAAAGTTTTGAAAGGAAAAATGCATGCGCATTAGAAAAATTTTCAATTGAAAAGCTTTGTTTAGCTTCCGGTGTCCTATCTAGTCCTGTGAACGGACGTCAAGATCACATCAGCAGCAAATAACTTAATAGCTGAATACTACATATTTAAAAAACGATCGGTATATTGCAGGTGTTGGGAGTGACCTACTGTAAGTACTGTAAATCTTGTGATGAATTCCTAATTTGTGCCAGTTTGTTATTTGTGTCTAGTATTATTTACGGAAATTTCCTATCATTTTTCAAGCTTTTTTGCAGGTGTACTAGCTGTTGCGTTTTGGCTGTCCCAACCTGGTAATACCTAGTTTATATAGCAAACAATTTTTTCCCGCTTTTTCAGTGTAAAGCGATGAAGTTACATGTTCTTTTGCTTTTAGTGGTGGCTAACATTGGACCAGTGAATTCGATGATAATTTCAGCCGGTAGTTTTTGTGTGGTGTGAATAAATTTACACACTGCTAACAGTGAATAGATATTATCCTTCTAGTGTGTTTTATATTGTTCCTCGTGGTATTCATACGACCTCTAATGGTTCTAATTTTCATCGCGGCCATTGTTGCGGGATTTGGATCAGCTGTGCTGTCCACAGCCGGCGGCGTGTTCATGGTAAATGTTTCAGATGAAACGTTTTTACAGCAAAAACGTTAGCGGTTAGGTTTGGCTAGATAGATGATCCCGATAATATATGCGAAAAAAGAAACATATGAGATAATATAACGAAATTTAAATCCAGATGTCACATCACGGTTCTTTGCGCAGGCGCTGAATTCCGACAGCGAAACCATTGGCCGGTATGTTTGACATCTTTCTTGCTGTAGTTGGATCATTTATGCTGGCACCGGTATAAAAAGCCTATTACGGCTATAATTTTATATTTATAATTTCAGGAATACTGGCATATTTTATGGATTATACGAGACGAGGTAAATTCGGTATGTTTACTGAACAAAATGCTGAGTTTTTCTCATGAGTGGGTTTATCATAATTTCATAGCTTAGTCTGGGGTAATGTGGGATTCTTTCTAATCATGAGCGGCTCTGTGGAAATCAGCACGAAACAGGTGAGCGTGATTTCACACCGTTTTGTTGAAACTTCCAACCAAACTTTGCAAGAAAATCTTTCTGGTTTTATTTAGCGGTACTTGATATTCGCATTTCTCTTATCGCTGGCGGTATTCGGAACGATTCTTGTGTTACTTCTAAAACGACGACAAGCCGCCTCTGTACTGCAGCCATCAGAATTTGCGAGGTGAACAACTTAGCAGCGCGATTGAATTTGCATAGTCTTGTGTACATGTTGTACTTTTATTATATATGTGGTTGCTTTTTTCTTTAGGGCGATAGACCGCAATTTTTGGGATTCCATGAGTAAGCGACATAATTAACTCGATGAAATGCTGACAATTAACAATTTTGCATTTACAGAAGCTGCGATAATGCTTACGCAAGATCCCAATGTTTTATATATGACACCTTTGGTAATATATTTAGGTATATCTGCGTTGTCGTTCTTTGTACAATTAAATCCTTTACTATTTGCTGCTTCTGACTGTTCTTTTTCTTGCTAGGGTTATCTTCAGCATTTAGAAATGATATATACAATTCGTCCATTGGATACACTGATCGCTTCCGCTCGTTAGCGCTGGTGGGAATGGCCGGTGTCTTTCTTGGACTGGGTGAACTGACCGGAAGTGCTATCTGTGGCGCAGTTAGTAGTAAATTTCCGTATATGAATCGCGGAAAAATTGTGATCGGCGGAGTGACTTTCAGTGTTATTGCATATATTTTTATCTATCTTAATCTACCATCCGAGGCTAACCTAGGTCCAACGGATGGCGTGTCCATAATCAGTCCTCCCAGGTATGAAAACCCTTTGCCGTGTATACGTAGTCAACACAAAAATGCGTTTTATTCATTACAAACTAAAAAACAAATGTATGGCCAAGGCAAATACTTGCATGATAAAATTATCGGCATATTGTAGTGCAATCTGCTGTGTGGATGTATTATAATTTTTTTTGATTTTAGCAAATTCGTTGCTGTATTATGTTCGTTCCTAATGGGAATTGGTAAGTCAAAAGCAGCATTATGAGAGACTAATTATTGTCAGGCCTCGGAAGTAAGAAAAAACTATCGAAACAATACTGAAATTTGTTAAATGAGTTTCGGTAATAATTTTGGTTTCTTGTCAACAGGGGATGCCTCTATTAACACTCAGGTAACACAATTATTTTGCCAAGGTACCTGTCTTTGGTTTTGGGTGGTGTTTTTATACTATGCTGCATCTATCCAGATTTACGCTCTACTGGCGGAAATGTTCGGCAGAGACATTGTACCTCCTGTCGGATTGTTTCAATCTGTTTATGTAAGCTATTCTTGCCGATATTATTATGTCGTGTAAAGATACATTAGCGTGTCGTATATGTAAACGATTCAAAATAATGTAGAACGTATGTTTTCAGGCTGTTTTCTGTGCGGTTGCCTATTTTTACAGCACATCGCTGAAACTGTATGCTCAGATGCTGATTTTGATAGTTCTCTCCGTTGCCGGCTGTTCGTCTTTTACGATTATGGCCGGGCGATTTGCTCGCAGCCGGCATTTTGAAGATCTCTAATGTTAATTAGTATAAGCAGTCACAAGTGTTATCCATCCCATTTCCTTCTAGTTTTCCTGTAAATTTTCCTATAGCAGTATGTTATGCGTAAAGTGCGTATGATGTCTAAATAAAATTATATCAAAAGCATTTTTGCAAAACTATGGACATACCATGCCGGTGTTCAGTATCTACACATGATTTCGTAACTGGCGAACTAGTTCTGTGCCATCTGTTTCTTCTGTTGCATTTCTACATTGCCCAGCGGAAAACTGCCTAAAGCAACGGTTCATCGAATTGGGGATTTATAGTTTGGTGTTTCCCTTCTTGTTTTGTGATAGAATTGTATCTCTTTAGATTGCGCCGATAAACTTCTCAACATACTAATGCCCAGTCATTATTTTCCTTCCCTTTTTTCATGATCTTAGCATCGCACCTGTGTTAGGTGATAATTATGTCGGTACCAGTATACCTGTATTTGTGGCAACGCCCCGCCGTTAAAATTTTTAATTCTTATTTAGATGAGATTATTTAAACTTTCTTGCTGCCCTCTCTTAAGCTTTTCGGTAAAATCAATACAACATTACGGTAAGCATGCATTCAATACAATATTTTATATGGTTGAAGATCGACATTATCTCACATCACGGATTATAATGATAAAATTACGAAGTAAATGGAAACACCATCATTTTTTACGAAATACTGCAGGGTGTATGCACCTGTTGTAAAATTGGTTTAACATCCAATGGTCACTGACTCACTGGTAAGCAGCGCTTGTACTTCAGTACTCTATATCTATACTCATATGGGTTTCCATAATTATGCCGAATTTTTTCAACTGGATGGTCCCGTTAGGAGCAGAGTCTAAAAATATAACACTGACCGTAATCCGTTTAAATGTTATACACCGATACAAATTCGACAGAAAGTTTACGAGTAGGTGGTAATTAGCTCAAAATTTGTTTCCCGTCATAGATCATAGATGACCAGAAGGCTTATAAGTTGCAGTCGCACAGCGACCGCCCGCCCTGCACAATTGATTACGGGCCATTTGCAAATGCAGACTCGGAAGCTCAAAATGTTTTCCCGTCCAGTGTACGTAGTAAACTAAAAGATGTGTTACTTGTTTCATTTTTTGAAACCATGAATCGATACCGAAATTTGCCAGGCCATGATAATATTATGGTATTAGTGGCCAGATTTTAAAATGCGAAATTTTGATCGGGTAACGATATTCTGCAGTTCTATTGCAGTAGATGCACAACGACTTTCCCATGGATTTGAAACTTGGTCATTGTGTTAACTACTCAATAATGGCATCTGCCTGACTTTTGCTACCATTTCCATAATGGAATCTCGTCGTCAGCGGACGCTGCCATCAACACGAAGTCGAAGTTCTCCAGCAGGTGATCATCGTTCCCTAACTCTTAGCGACACGATCAGAGAGCTGTCTGATCAAGAGCATCACTTGGAGAGTCAACTGGAGAAGCTGCAAGAGAGGAAAAAATCCCTTTTGAAACTGCTGGAGAAACCATCTACAGCAGCAGCCAGCTTGCAAGCTTCTCCGACGAACGATAGTCGTTCCCAACTGGTCGCTCATGTCCCGCGATCGAAGCCAAGGGAGCGCGTGAATCTCTTGGCCGAGCAGACGCGCCGTCTTAACGATGATCTACAAACGAAGCTCCGAGAATTAGATGCCAAAGGACCCGCAGCCGAATTCCAGGAGAACGATCCGTATAATTTTCTCAACACATATATCCGCAAGATGGGTTACTTGCAAGTGGCTCAGAAAGCGAAGAAACGTCCTCGACGGGAGCGACCACTGGTCGCCAGTCGAGGGGAGAATGGACCGGTGGAGGCAACCATTAATTCTAAAAAAGATGATTACGCCAGTGATTTCGATGTGTCTGTGGTGACGCCTGTTGTTCAGGAGCGGATTGCACCCATTCCCTTTATTGATGAAGAAGCCAAAGAAAATGTGGCACATGCAGGGCAGAGTGGAGTTGGCGATAGTGCCATGGAAAAGTCGAATAATGTCGTGGAAGAATGGTTGGAGCATTCGTTTGGGAAGGGTTTGGATAACAGCTCCGACCATAGTCACAACACTGGGCGCATGTCCAGTGAATCGGGTTTGGTTGTGGAGAAAACGCCGAAACGGGAGAATATCACTGGTATGTCGATTATTCTAATCTCTGTGTTGAACATGTAGCTTCCGAAAATTTACGTTTTGAATTGCATAAAATCAAGATAATGGGGAGATATGGCTTAACTTTACTTGAAGTGCAAGGGCGAATAGTAATTCTCGAATTTTTGCGAATTTTAAAATTACTTTGGTTTGTTTAACACAGAAGTTGTGTAAGTTTATAGCTGGAAACAGCTAAAATTATACAGGGTTGTGAGATGTTAGAACTAATAAATGGATGCGTTTGATGTGTGCTATTAATTTTTTTCGAATAATTGTAATCGAACCGTTACTACGGTGTTTATTTATAATTTTGTCTAGATGCCCGAACATCATCCTCTTCTTCGTTATCAGCAGAAGAGAACGAAGTTTCCTTAATAGAAAATGAGCCCCCGCCAAAGGATGAATTTTTCGAAGCTGATCCCGTGGATCCACCGAAATTTCCCGTTCTGACTATCCCGCCACTCAACTTCGCCAACCTTCGCGTGTCCACTCCACCTGTGAATGAAGTCAAACCGTCTTTTCACAGTGACAAACCAGCTTCCCAGTCCAGCTCGACTGCTGTGTCGGTGCCGGTACAGATAAGCAGCCCCTCATCCCGCTCCAGCAGTCCGAAGCGGCTCAGCACACCGGAAGGATCGGGCTCGGAAGTGTCGGTGGCCTTCTCCCTCAGTTCCGCCTCCAAAGTTACGCCCACTGAGCCGCTCACTCCACGTCAAATCCGTTTTGAGATCAAGGAAGAGCGCCCAGTGGTTTCTGTGGAACCTCCCCACTTTCCTGCGGACTTTGTCCCGCTGCACCCGATAGTGCTTCCTGTGGACACTGACGCTATTGAGAAGCTTGCCGAGGACATCACGCATCGATCAGTTGCGGACGAGAGTGTTTCAATCGCGGATTCGGTTGTTGAAAGGTACTCTGATGGTGAGATTGGGAATCATGCAGCGACTGGTTCCACGGAAAAGGAGTTTCGTTTGCACATCAATGGCGATGATAAGATGGATCAAAACACCGAATTGGACAAAGTGGATAGCAATGTTCATGACATCGTATCGCCAACGCTTAGTCCGATGCTCTCCATTCCAGGTATTCTGCATGCCTTAATGTTTTTGGTTAGTTTTTTTAGCTGGTTCGTAAATTCATAAATGCATGTGGTTTTTTATCGGATTCATATTAATACAACGCTGTCACTTTATCGATTCTTTAATACAGCAGTGGGGCATTATTTTGAGGTTAACACTTCTTGCTTCAGATGCTTTCGTGGACGATTTTGACACTTTTTCGGACGATGAAGGTGTTCAAAATCAACCAGACCGAGTGAAATCTCCCCCAAAGAAAACTGAAACTGCCACCCATGACGAGAGCAATGCCAACGAAAACCGCAGCGATATTGCATCGATTCGAAGTGATTTCTTGTCATCCAGCCATTCGGAAATTGGCCAGGCTGGTGTGAATCTGCAAGATTTTGATAACATTGAGGTGGATACTATTTTGTCAGATATTGCCGTTCACGAGACTTTTGATTTGGATCTCCGTTTCCCATCCAAAAATGCGCAGGAATTGTCCTCTGTTGAAGATGAATTAGAACATGGAGAACTACTACCTGCAGCCGGTATGAATGATGGGATGTTTTGTTAATGCAGGCTAAAAAATTGAACTGTTTTTAGATGATATTGTGTCGGAAAGCGGCGTGACCGTGTCTATTGTGGATGAGGTTGATGATCTCCCCGCGAATGCATGTGAAAAAGAGATTGAAGAAGTTAACAACGATAATTCGGGCGGTGACAAGAAAGTGGATGGAAATGATGATCTGTTTGCTGGGCGTAAAGTTGGGGCGGTGGATGGTGGAGATTTGGATGCTGCACAGGAATCAGCTAGATCCACTTCGTCGTCTGGACATTCTATTATTGGTAAGGTTTTCAACACCTGAGCAGATATTGTGAATAAGTATTTTAAATAGCTTTGAAACTGTAAGGTGGGGTTTCATTGAACGGAATTATTTAAAATCGCCACCATAATCAGCATAATCTTATTTGTAGACGATCTACTGGGTGTAACGCGGTCGATAGTCAACGGATACTCACCAGATGTGAATGTTTCGCCTCAATCGTCGCCTAGACTAAATCTTTCGAACAATGCCTCTCCATCCTTATCACCTAAACAAGCATTTAAACCGATTGACATTTCGTTGCCATCGGACGACTGGATGGAAGATGACATCTTTACCGCCGTCCACAATCCTGTAGTGATGCCAGAAGTGGCTGAAACCGTTACGGAATCGACGGAAAAGTTGCGTAAGCAAGGTGAATATACGCGCCAGCACAAAGTGGACAGTTTCTATGCCGTGGTGGACGCAATGTGCCGCCTGATCCATCAACAAGCACTTTCCGCCTCATATAATTCTTTTCATGAGATTTCCTCTGACGCCGATCAGCATGAAGAAGAAGCTATGCTGTTTGATAGTATAATTGATGTCTGCGAAGAGAAATTCATCTTCCCGGGAACTCCGACACGGAAGCTGCAACTCTCTAAGGTCAAATTGCCCAGCGATGCAGATCATTTTGTGGCACTGGTATGGAAATCGGTAGAGGATGTGGCGGCTCGAATGGTGCTTCCGGATGTAGCGCTGCATGCTGGCCGAATGGAACAAGATGATGTGGAACAACAGATGGTTTACGATTTGGCCTTCCAGGATTTGGAGCGCAACGAGGCACAGTGGTGTGATTTCAAGCAGAGTGAGGCGATTCTCAAGGAAGAATGTGTCAGTGTGGTGTGGAACGATTTGATTAATGAGTACTTGATTGAACTGAAGAAAACTGCCGACAAGCGCAGTGACCTGCCGACAACGGACGTTGCAGGATGGTAGATACTTGTATTAAAATTGAATCTGGATTTTTAGACAATGATCTGACAGCTTCTCTTTTTTTTATGTGCTGTGACATTTTTTATGGTGATTTGGTAATTTATTTAAATAATTGGGTTCCGGTCATTTGCCATTTTTGGCGCTGTAATATATTCAGTTGTACATTCTTTTAAGCAGTTGGTTAAACCTTGTGGTGATGGTGAATGGTTTTTGGTTTTATTCAAAATGTGAAACTTGAGTCTTGTTGCTTGATTGATCTGCTGTATGCGTTGGGACTTAATGTGTCTTGTGTAACTGGTGTTAAAAGTTATTTATAAGCGCTCTTAAGGATCTCGGAAAACGCTTCGTTGAGTTTCCAGGTTTCCATTTTACTGAACTGAATAAAACCTGAAGTCTGCGGCTAATTTATCATAGTGTGGCAAGAATTACATGAAATGCGAGAAGATCATCAGAGACGTTCTAAAAATCATCGTCGCTTAGTTCGGGTGGGTTTCCGTTGATTCTGTTGGCGACTGAGATCTGGTTGGCGCTAGTGGCTCGCTCCGAATCTGGTGAATCGCGTGAATGTACACTGACTTCGTCGATAGCGTTTTCCCGGACTACCAATCCCCGCATGCGACGTCGTTCCGGTTCCGGTTCGTCTTCCGGTGAGCCATCGTTGAAGCCGTCGTCGATGGCTGTATTGTCTAATCCCAGCATACCTAAATCGTCAATGCGCTGGGTTTCCGATTCATCCTTTCCCTGAATTGTTTGTTTTTTCTAAACAATCGGAAAAACCACGAAATCAATACTCTGAAGTCTGAACAAAGTACTGTATAACTAATCAAATGATCCCGAGATGGCGGGCTTTAGTGATCAAATGTAAAAGTATTAAGTATAGCTTCAAGATACATGAAGTACAAAAACTGCAGATGTTATAACAGATAAATAGTGAGCGAATTTACTCGTACAATGAAAATAATTCATGATTGTGGCCGTTGTGCCTTGTTACTACACATGTCACTCAGATATGCACAGTCGCGCTTCAAGGTAATCGCCTTTATTTTATTTCTGAAATTATTTTTGCGAGTGATTTTTTTACAAAAGCTTCTTTGTTTTCGCGCGTTTAGTAATGCATAGCCGTCCGAAATTGTGTGGCAATGTTTTATTAATTATCATAGAAAATTTATGTGTAGAACTATACAGCCAACGTGTACTAACCTTTTCCAGATCTTCTTCCATGGTTTTCACTTGATCCTCCAATCCTATCAAGTTCCGGTATCGAACACAGTAACGTTCGTATAGCTTTTTCAGTTCCACTTGCAATTTATCCGTCTCGTCCAGGAAACCTGGTCTATAACAAAAGCACAACAGCAAAAATTAAGGTTAATTTACCGCGTCCAGTTCACTTTTCAAAGTTTGCCGACAGGAAGCAGTGTTTTGTACACTGTCCATTGTTATTGCGTTTAGTAAAGTTCTTACTTGGAATTCTGCACCGTCTGGTAGCGTTTTTGTAGCCGATCAAATTCTTCTTCGCGCTTACGAATTTTTGCTTCCAGATTGGCTTTGTCATATGCAATATTTTCAAACTTTTCAGAATAATCTTTGGTTAGTTCCTGTTCGAAGAGAGAAATAACACTTTTAGTAGTAATATTCCGTTAATGGAAGTTGATTTAAGTACAGCATTCTGTACGGAATTTTACTCATGTCTACAGTTACCATTGTCAGCATACTGCTAAATTGCTAATGACAAAGCGTTCAAAATTTCATTTTTTTTCATTAGGCTAACCTTTGCTCTTATTGCGAAACATGCAACAAAAATTACTGCAGATGTCTTCCGTGTGTGAACTGCCATGTTGTACCTCAGCGTCGCTAACAGATTTTGCTAACATCTCATCCACTTTTAATGGATCCATTTTCAGATTTAAGGCGTTAAGACGCATAACCTGCAAAATAAACACATAACGTAACCGGCAACAGTCATGATGACCTTTAGTTCCATTGCCCATAGTTGTATTCCGAATTACTACTTTAAATTTTAATAGCTTCACGATTGTGTCGTTCTGTTTGGAATAAAGTTTTTTTTCGAAATGGGTAGGACACTCACGTGATTTTCCGGTTCTTTACGGAGAAGGTCAAACATTTCTGCGCTGGACAAGACAAGATCGCCTTGTTCCTTTCGAAATGCCTTCAAGTCCATGATCTACAAACGTCGTCATTGTGTGAATATTTGTAAAGTGACACTTTTCGTACGATTTTGCATGGGTTAATTAAATCTGGCATGTGTTCAATTTCGGCCAACGCCAATTTCATGATTGCGACGCATAACAGTATTGCGCGGTCTTCAAAATAAATACTATTATTTTTCCCAAATGCGCAATATACAGCTTTTAAACGTCGACGTCAATCAGGAAAATCATCGCACCGGAATATTTACCTTGGCAATTGCCTTGTTTTTAGCATCCTCATGAAAAGCGGGCACATCTTTGGATGGATTGCTCACGCTTGCCAACGCTTGATGCAGTACGCGGGCAATTTTTAGCATTTCTCGCACAGCGTGGCCATCTGCCATGTACAGCTTTCTTGGATCCAAAATTATGCTGTAACGGTCGGCCTATTTAAAAAATAAAACCAGATCGGTTGCAAAGGAAATACAGATACGTTCTACGTGCCCTGGAACTGTCACGGATTTACTGTAGAAGCTACATATAAAAAATAAATACCATTATCTGTACATGTTGTATTTATCTGTTACGATTAAGTGAATATGTTGTATGAGCAACTGTACGAGTACTGAAACAAAACCTTACATTCTGCAGCGTCGAAACAATACTGCAATAAATTACGATACCATGTGATCAGTTCCGGCCTTGAGAAAAAAGATTCTGTCTTGCTCAGCTTCGATTTCCAGCGGAAGCTGAAATGCAGCATCGCACCTATAAATATCAGTTTGTTTATATTTACTGCTACAGTGTGTTACGAAACTGTTTTTATTTTTTTCTCGGTTTTCCATATTATGCCTGTAATTTGAGATGTGCCTCGGCTCACTGCGGTCCATACTGGGAACCGAGAATAATAAAAACTCGTGCGACTTACTTGAGAATTAGCCAATGTAGTAATTTAGCTATCAGCACGAAGTTTGGATACTGAAAGGAATCGACCTGGATGCTTTCTGGACATTCCAGTTCGGCAAGGATCTCCACAAATTCTAGAAGCAAACAATTAACGGATCTCTAGAATTATGTTGTTTCCAGGAAATGGGTTTTAGTTTTGGAAAACGAGCCACGAAAAGTGCGCCAAAGTACCTTTGGTCTCCTTGTAGGACATTCTGTTCCATATGCATTAACTGGACATTTGCTACAAAAAAAGTGCGATGAAAGACCTCCAATCCTTGACTGAAAAAGCTACCGCAAAAGAGAGAAAAATGTAAAACTGTGCACAACTGGAGTTGGCAACACAGGTATTATGTACAACTGTGCAATCCAGTTATGCCCGAGCTGGCATTGTGGTGCGTGGTATAGAGGTACATATATACGCAATTATGTATTTGTGCAAAAGATCGATAACTTGTCCAGTTCTTGCAAAAGCAAATGCTTTGCATGCGCAGCAGTGCATTAAATGTAAATCATAGATATCCTCACCTTTGCACATTTCGCGATCAATACAAATTGTGGTACAATGATTGCCTTTTAAGAGAAAGTCGTGGACGTCGACTCCTAGTCGCGTTCCTCTTTACTACGTACTTTTGTATAGTTCTATGTTTATTTCAAAAAGTGCGAGACTTACTTAATACTGGGGACCATTTCCGAATTTTACAGCATTGCAAACATATTTACAGATTTATTAATCTAGGTGAACGATTAACGGGGAATGCACAGTGCTCAACATGAAGAACCGTTGTGATGCAAAAGACAAATGCCGAATATAACGCCATCACAATCGACATTCCCAGTGAAGATATATACGTATACGCAGTGAATGCTTTCCGCATTAGCGCAGTTGGTAGAATTATCCGGACATATAAATCACAGCGCATGAGGAAATAATTAATGTAATTAATCCAAATTAATCTAAAGTCTTTACACCATAATAATCCAACAGGTTATTGCCCTCCGCCTCGATGATCTCTTTGTTACTAATTCGTTTCTCCAGGACACGTTGCCCCTTGTCCGTTGTGACACCGGTTTTCAGTATACCGGTCTTAGCGTTTGCAATACCATTCAAAATTGTCTGCATAAGCGGATTCGTCTCCCATGGTCCGGTCGCTGCGATCCGCTTTACTCCCAGTTCATAATCCATTCCTTCCCAGTACTTATCCCGAAAACCATACAGAAATGCACCAATTCCTTTCTCTCGGCATGCTTCCATAAAATCTTCCAGGTATTCACGTGCTCCCACAGTATCCCGACAGATACCGAATTCCCCGACACATAGTCGCACTTTGTGGGCGGTGGCCCATTGAATGGCGATCTGGAGACGTTGACGGATTTGACCTTTATTCCACTGCTCCACTTCCGAATGCTGGCAGTCCCAGACAGGGACATTGCCGGGATAACCGTAGCGTCGCTTGTTTTGGGCGCGGTAGGTCAGTTTGCGTGGCTCGTAGAAGTGGACCGATACGATTAGGGACGGATCAATTTCCGTGAGCGATATGATGGGGAAGTTCGATAAGGCGTTAATATGGGCCCAGAAGGTGGGTTCGATGAGAATCGGAGTAGCCGCATCAACTTCTTTGATGGCGGTAATCATTTCTTTGTAGGTAAACAAAAGATTCTCTATTCCTACAAAAAATTAAATTCGTCAACAATCCTCGATTTCACTCCTCGATCTCTTATGTATAAAAAATTACCTGGGTCCGTAACATCCGAAATATCCGCGGCGTGCGATTCATCGTCAGTAGCGGTAAACGGCTCATTGATTAAATCATAGCCCACAACATTTTCCAAACACCCGCAATATTCGGCAATAAGCTTCCAGGTGGCGGCATTAGCTAAGCGCCGTTCCAAAGTAATGACGACTTGAATTTTTCGATCCTTTAAAGCCTGAATGGTTTTTACTAGCGCTGTTAGTTGTTTATATGGTTCAGTCAAGAAACCACAAAGGTCATAGTCGGTTTCTTCCTTCACACCCACTGCACCGATACGGATACACTCGACGCCGGCAATGGAAAGATCATCAATATCTTTGGCTGACAAGCGGCTACTTGCGTTATACCCAACAAAAGGCTTCATCCAAAATTTATGCTTTGTATTCCGCATTTTCTCGGTTGGCTGTGCCGGTACAGCAGTCAAGGAACCAAGCGTTGGACTGCAACATTAACAATTTTGTTAAGTTTCCTGCGATTAGTTTTTTTAAGCGTAAGATCAAATTTTGAATTGCATAAACTTTAATTATAGATTTAATTATTGTTAACTTTTATTGCACAAAAATGTCATTGTCGAACCTCAGATTCTCCGCTTCGTTCCACGTTGGCCAGCCTTGCAACATGTGGTGTATGTAAAGCCGAATCCGAGCATCTTTGACTTCCGGTCGCGTATGCAGCGCCAGCCCGACTGTGTCGGAGTCCTCTGCTCGCTCAACGGGATTATTTCCCGCTTCGGCGCATAATTTGCGGATTCTTCGTCCAAACTTATGTGACAGCACAAAACTCATCCAGTAATCATCTACCAAATTAAATCCTTCATCGGGCATGGACACCGAAGCACATTCGCGTAGTGCCTGTCGCGGAATCAAACAGGCGTCGGCATGAGCAAAGTGAATATATTGTTCCGGTTTATCGTCACCAACAAATCGCAGTTTCTGATAATCGTTCCACACAAGCGTCGGGTCGTCGTAGTTGAGCTCATGCGGGAGAAATTTATGCCCACGCAAGCACAGTACATCCTCCGGGTGTACAGCTCGTGCTTCCATGAAAAAGCGGATAAAATTATTTTCAGGAAGAATGTCATCATCGCAAATTAGTAGGTTGTCGCTCTTCATTAAAGAAGCAATGGCAAAGCGCACCGAACAGTAATAATTTGCTGTGGAATTGACCAGCTCCAGACTGCGCTGGGAATTTGAGCGAGCAATAAATGGTTCACAGATTTGATGTACCAGACGGGAACGCCATTCATTATTATTCCAGACAATTATCTATAATCAAATGTCTCTTGAACATAAATCGAAAAAATGCTACTTTACTGTTTTTAACTCAACCCATATTACTGCGTAATGCGTATTTGCGATTTTTTAAGTTTGTTTTTTGGTTAACCTTGGAAACTGATATTAATATTCGAATTCCTAATAATTATTTAGTTAAGTTGCCCAAATCTGAGAAACTGTTAAACTACAGTATTACATTTTTACCATGTAAAGATTTAAAAAATAGTTACATATTAGGCATTTAATTAGTACCTGCATTGTTCCAGAAAAGTCTTGTCTTTCCCAAATAGCCGTGAGAATCTTTAGTAAATGGTGAGTGCGCTTGTACGAACAAATGCATACGGTCACGTCAAACTTTTGCGTAACTTTTGGTGTTGTAATAGGAGGAAGGGACAGTAACACCGTACTTTGCTGGACCGCGTTGACAAAGTGACCGACCGAAAACTTGTGCTTGTCCACCGACTCCAGATATCGAACCGCCTCGTCGATCTTGTCCTTTGTTAACAGCAACCGGAAGTCTTTCGTTGCCTCGTTGGGATCGTACAGCAAGGGATAGTTGTCGCCAAGATATTCCTTACACGATTCGAAAGCCGGCGCAAGAATGGGAATATTTTTGGCTACGCATTCCAGAATGATAGTATGCGCTGCTCCATCGTGTTTGACGGCCAGGAAGACAACAGACTCTTTCAACGCGTGCTCGTATTCTACTTCGTTTAGTCGCTCACGAACAACGACATCCGCGGGTGACGGATCTTGCGACAATAACAGTTTGGAATAGCTATCACACAGCAGTAAAACTTTTTGAATATTCTTCGGAACAAGGCAATCATAGAATGTGTCGTAGTCACGAGCGAAACTTCCCACGAATAAAAGGTCGACCTTTTCGCCGGAATGTAAAAGTCCAGATGCACTATTTTCCGATTTTAATGGGAAATTTCCGGTGGCGTATGGATACGTGATGGACTGAATGGGAATTTTGTGGTTACCCGTGTTGAGATTATCCCGAAGGAACGATTCTTGAACCTTGGTCAACGTGAACAGTCCAACGCAGTTTTTCATTCGATTTTCGAATTTTGATCCCGGTTGGCATAAGCGATTCAAGTCGGGATGATAGAATTGTTCAGCATGGTACGGCACCTGGAAAGATTTTGCGTTTGGTCAAGTAATGGTAAATAAAATACAAATTTTTGAAATTGTTTGTTGTAAAATAAACTACATAAACTAAAGCAAAATTATTGCATATGTACGTTGTTGCCGATACGTTCAGTCGAACCATTACATGTACACTGAGCGACCTTTACCTGATGGACGATTCCCATCCATGGCTTGCCGGTGAGAAACACTTCATGATCGTTGCACAGATACTCTTCCACGGCAGGAATGAAGCTAACCGGGCTTTTCGCATCATGTATGGCTGCTTTCAATTCGGACATGGCCTGGAAGAACGCGTTCTTGTGGTGGTGTTCCCACAAAGGTTCCAGTAAGAAATTCACTTTTCTCGCCAGCATCGTTACTGTTTCAGATGGTATGGGCTGCTCAATCACAGCCGGTGCCGGAACATAACGAAACACCTTCGCTATGGTATGCGGTTTATGCATAGTTACCAGATCCTTGGAATACTTGGAAAAGAAGGGAATAGATGTCTGCGATAATCCGTTAAAAACAATTAATGTTTCGTTGGCAATTAGACGGGATTTCAAAGCCAACCATGTCGTCTCCAGTTCTTCGGCTTCCTGTGTAAAGTCGATGAAGACCATATCGACCGGTTCGGTTTCGGTTAAGATGACCGGAAGTTGTGTCGTACCCATGTTTGCCCATCGAATAGGAAAAACGGCGTCCTTGACCGGTTCGATATTGCGCCGAAAAATATCGAGGAACGAGGAGGAGTTGGGATGATCTTCCGGCGACATAAATCGCAGCATCCAGTCTTGCATTTTGAAGCCATCGCAAGCAAAAAACTTGGTTGGTAAATTGTCCGTTTTGGCCGCTAGAGCCATTAACAGCGTGCTATGACCAAACCAGCAGCCCAGCTCGAAAACGGTCTTTGGTTTATAGGTTTTGATGAGCCAAACCAGTAACTGCAACGTTTCCGGATCGGAAGTAGTGCGGACATTCGCAGCCGGTTGATAAACCGTTGCTTGTAGATTTTCGTGCAACCATGGTCGTTCCTGATCCGGTTCCAATGTAGTCTGAGACTGGATGTATTTGACGTATGGATCGAGATGTTTGCTAATCGTATGGAGGTTGTCATCGGAAGTGTCGGAAAGAATTTCTTTAACGGATTTCAGGATGCTGGCACCGTCATCAAATCTCTCCTTGATTAAATACTGCTGCGCTTCCAGACCAACGGTAACGGCATGACATAACGGATGGTCACGGTAGAAATGGGTGACTTTGTTTCCAGTACGGCGTTTGACCATCAAGCGCAGCCCATCGGGTTCAAACTGGATCCGGTCCTCGACCTTTTCCGGCTCTGAAATTATGTCAGGCAATAGCGGAATGCGAATGACGCTAGACGAATTTTTTTCTGTATTGAAGAAAGCTTGAATAATCAGCCCAATGTATTTGACGTCTCTCTCGGTAATGTTGGGATGGGTTGGCAAATAGAATCCCCGATTACCCATCTTCTCTGCATTTGGTAGTCGAGTGACCTTACCATCGGGTCGTCGGTAAGCAGGCTGGAGATGCAGAGGAAAGAAGTAGTCTCGGGTTTCAACGGCATGGTCAGCTAACAACGCACGCAGACGCGTGCGCTGGGTTTTATTTTCACATTCCACACCGAACACCCATGGCGTATCTTGCGGACCACACGAAGGCATCAAGCGAAGCGGTGTGGATTGAAGGGCTTGACGGTACCAGTTTGCCAACTGGCCTCGGTGATAAGTAATTTTGCTGATTTCGTCCAGACAACCGCATGCAACCGATGCGCCAATCCCGTTGATTTTGGCATTAATAGACCGTTTGAAGTGCACAAAGTGGTACGAAGGTGTAAAGCCATGGTTAACATAGCTGGCCAATGATGCGGCATGCTTTGGGTCTTTGGCTAACACAAATCCCCCATCCCCAGCATGGATAATCTTGTTGGCATACAAACTGGCGCACGCAAAATCTCCAAATGTCCCCAGATATTTACGGTCACCGGTGCTGGTTTCGTACTGTATTCCGACGCACTCGCTGATGTCCTCAATAAGCCACCAATCGCGTTGCTTGCATTCGGCGGCGATGGATTCCAGACCGTGAACAGGGACACCGTAGGTGTGCGCCACGATGACCGCTTTGGTTTTTGATGTGGCCACGGCGGCGATTTCTTTCCACCCCGGATTATACATGGAGTCCGCGTTGTCGGCGAACACCACAGTTCCTCCAACGTAGTGCACGGCATTGGCAACCGCGATCATTGTCATGGAAGGGATAATGACTTCGTCATCGGGTCCGATATTGGCGGCTTGTAACGCCAGCATTAGGGAAGTGAAACCGTTGCAACAGGGCTGTGCCACGGGGACTTGAAACAGTGATTTCAGCTTTTTTATCATTTCTTTCGGCCAAAAGCCAGCGGAAGAAACGCTGCCTGAAATCAAGTTAACAGCAACACGCGTTAAAACACGTTACCTTAAAATGCACCATGCAAAAATATTTTTTAAGGAGCGTTAAGGCAGTCGGTTTACAGGCTTGTCATATACCACATTATTAAAATGCATGAAGGTTTGAATAAGTCTCTACGTTGAATTGGTCAGTTTTATGGTCCATTTCAAAATCTTACCAGAATTTAAACACGCAGCAACATTTTCCTTGATAAGGTCACTCATGTACGGCGCAGACACTTGATAGCGCCATCCCGCTTCCGGCCGCGGTGGCTCCCGATCTGGCACAAACTGGAGTAATTCCGTCGGAACCTGCAGTGACTGATTAATTGCTTTCTGCACTATCAACTCGATGTCCACTGTTGCCAGCTGTTCGTCCGTGGAAAGGTCAGTCCAGTTGGCAATTTTGTTCCATGGTGCTTCTGGATTCTGTCTCTGACTATAAGCATCGTACTCGTAATCCGCGTCTTCCAGACTGAGGCGATGGAGGATCTTCCTGATTTCCTGCATCGGTGATTCTACCAAATCTTCGTATTTGACAAACACCGGAATAACGTCTACCGGCCATGTGGCACCGATTTGGGCCCAGTCGCTTTCCGTCTCTTTGATGTAATCGTCTAATTCTTCCGAGGAAATGGTGACCTTTGGCTTCGGCTTGTTATTGTCACCTCCCGGATGTAAAAACCATTCCCCGGTTTCTTGGGCAATTTTTAGTGATGCCAGTTGTTCGATCAGGTTCTCACGCCACAGTACGATAACGTGTGTAATTTGTAGATGGCGCACTAATTGATCGAATTTAATTCCACGCAGTTGCAGATGCTCCGGAAAAAGCTTAAATCCAACCATGCTTTTGGATTTGATTTTGGATAGCTTTTTGTCAAGGTCTTCCAGTGGATCGCCTTCGATGATTCTGCTGTCGCTGAGCATTTCCCCGGTTAGCATGATCTGAGGATGACGGCGAAGCAGATTGAGCAAGAAAGTCGACCCGGCGCGCGGGCTGGACAATAACAGACAACGTCCGGACATTGTTGAAATCTACCATAACAATGCACAAATGTTGCGTATAATAACAGCGTAGTTACTGCGCAGTTGATTACAACATAACTGATTGTGATCGACCACAAGGTTTGCTGTACAAATAAAACTGAAACAACTAGTGCTAAACACTAAACCGTATCAAGAGCAATCACATCAATGACTATAATAAACAATTACAGGTAATAAACAATAAGCAATGTACTGTACAAAAGATGTCCTCTGTATAATTGATAGTCTTATATGCGCTCCAAGATCGGAAGCTGACCACTTCTTTCCAGCCCCCATAACTGATATAATATAACAACGCACTAGGAGCTAACAAAAAAACAATACACTGAAAAACTACAAAAATTTGCAGGCGTAACGATGCAGTTCATAGTAATATTAACAATCGATACATCGAATGCGAATTTGCGCTTACGCAAAGCGAGGCAAATTATTATATTTTGGTGACCTTATGTACCTACCGAAATACAATTTGGGAAGCGAGCGGAGATACAATTTGGAATAGGGTAGATCAACAATAACGAATAAATGGCTATACACTAGCATGAAGTTCGAACCACTGTCTTGTGCAATGTCAAATTTACAATTTTTGTACAGTTAAACGAATTTGATCAAAACTGACAAATAACTAGATTTACTGCAAAGAACTCGCTAATCCCTGGACAGCTTATATACTGTGCAGCGTAACCGAGATTTCTTCTGAACATTAGAGGGCGATTTGACAAGTAGATCAGAATAGGAAGTGATGTATGATAGATTGCTGATCTTGTTTTGGTTTACTGTCACCAGCTGGAACCGTGAAACATTTATTATACGTCCCGGAAAATACCTTTTAAACATCCGTCTGCGAATTTGCTTAAGCAAATGATAACGAAGTGTTTATTGCTAGTTCTGCTTGCTCTAACCCGAAATGCCAACGTCACATACACCAGTACTAGTGAGTATCAACAAAGATCTGTGGTACCAAGTACGGCAAGTACAACTAGATCTACGGCTGAAACCTTTTGTCTGATCGATGACATGTTTTCCTGATAGGTACAACATTATCCTTGGTAGAATGCTTTGGATTATGTTACTTGATTACTATTCGATCTGTACCTAATATCATTTAACGGAATATAAATTTCATTTGCAGTTTTTGAGTGCTTTTTATTTGGTGAACAAAAATATCTATGGAAAAAGCGATAACTCAGAGCGAAAAAATACTAAGTTACTAACTACTAACCTAACTAATGTTGTGTTAACGTACGCGGCGGGAAAACGTTTCCAGTCAAAAAGGTTTCTCTGAATAAGCGCAACAGTCATGTTCCGAATCAGAGTATGCTCGCAAATGATTAATTCAAAGATAAACCGCTTGGCTTGCATTTCTGTTTCCCGTAAACATTTGCACGTTATATCCGCGTTGCCGGTGTTGTTGTGTTATCACAACTGCCGGCAACAGGACTTCGCGCCTACGTTTTTACAGTTGAGCTTGACGAAATCTGCCGGCTAGCGTTGATACGTTCATACATTACGAGTACTTGTGTGTTTTAAAGTTTACATTGCACTACGCGTTGCAATGTATTCGTAATCATACTCGTACATCTGTATGATTACGATTCCGAATTGTATGACCCCGATCCCGGATATTGTGCACATGGAGAGTTTTATTTTTGTCCCTAGAGTTTTTTGCCGCCACCGCTTGCTGTCATTCGTAAAAACTATGAAAATGTTTTGTTTCCGCAATCTGGTAGTATCTATGTCTAGCTGAATCGCCGAGATTTACAGCGTTGGATAATTTCGGTTAACGTCCATTAATTTTGTGTGTAAGTGCCGTGAGTCTATTTAATTAATGTGTGTAAGTGCGTCAGCATTCGTTTTGCTGAAAATACTGCAGAAAGTAAAACGAACCAAGAAAATATTGGCATATCAAATACTAGCTCGTAAACTACTGCTCATAGAGATATCTAGTGGGAAAAGCTCGTATTAAACATTCATTTTTGCTTTAGAATTATGTATTTACTGCCGAAATGTTCAAAAAATTTAACTTCCTTGTAGGACAAGTATTGGACACAGCTTTAACTTTAAAGAAATGACTGCGCCTGTTGGATCTGAGGATTCGCAGCAGTTTTCGCACCAGCAGGCGGAAATTCTTTCTTTGGAGCAACGCCTACGCCAATGTCGTCCTCGCTCCTCCGCGTCAATATTGTCTGTGCTATTTTGGAACCGTCCCCTTATGTGGTCAGGAATACTAATTTTCAACCTTTTCGTTAACCTCGGCGACGTATTTTTGATGCCATATGTCCTGACTCAACTCGGATCTAACAGTATTTTAGACAACAGTGTTAAGTACCTGATTGTTCCTTTAATTTATTTATTTATTTGGAAAGCCGCCGTTATTTTGCGATTATTGCTAACTGAAAAGTTTCGTTTGCACATGAGCGCTAGTTTTGTGCAGTGCATGTACAATAGTGCGTTCATGGTGCCGTTGAAGTTTATATGCGAGCAGGCGGTTTGCAGTCAGTGCATGGAAAAATTCGCGCAGTGTTCAGAAAAGCATACCGCACCCAAGGAAAGCATTTCGGGGAGTGCCGCATTACAAAATGTTTTGGGCGAAGATACCTATATTGCAGTTTCTTGTCTACTGGATATTTTGGAATTTTCGGCATTTCCAGTTGGCATTGCATGCAGCTTGCTGTTATTGTTCAACACACACACCGGTATCAGCGTGTCACCCGCATACGGTATTGGTTTGCTTCTGGTTTTAGCTTTTGTCTTTGTAAATTTATGTCGGAAGTTAATTTTCAATCAAACGGGTTTACGTTTGGCCACGGAATTGCGAGTGCAGCGGGTCAAAGCCATGTTGCATCAGTACTATCCCATGAAAATGCATATGTGGGAATGTTTGTTCGCCAAGCGCATCCTAATGCACAGGATGGTTGAATTGCATCATATAGCAAAAATATTTTGGATTCGTTCCATGTGAGTCTCTAAGCCAGTTAGGTAAACTTATTTCTAAAATTTAATGCATGATAATAAGTTACCAAAGAAAGCTAAGTACTGCATATATTTATTAACTATTTGTAATGTACATGTAGATACGGTATATGCAAGACTAGGTACCGTATTTATCGAATTAGAAGCCCAGGGTTACAAATATTACAAATGACCCACGGGGTGGGCTCCAATTACGGGCATGGGCTTGTATTTAGGGGGGGCTTCAATTTTTCAAACCAGCTTTTTGGCATTTTTTAATATGGGGTTTACGGTATTTAATTAAGCCCATGGGCCTCTATTTCGGGGGGGGGGCTTATAACTTTCAAACGACCTTAGGGGTGGGCTCTAATTACGGGGGGGCTTGTATTTGGGGGGGGGGCTTCAAATTCGATAATTACGGTATATAATGTGACCAGCCGGATTTACAATGTGCGAGGAGATATTTCTGTTCGGTCAATAAATTTCATTTTCGCAGTGATAACTCCCTCCAGCATCTACTTCCTGTTTTTGTTCTGTAAGTAACGACTGCGACAACTGTTGATTTCTTGCAAAAAGCACAATAAAAAATTAGCAGTTTGTTTAGGATTTACGGACTGTACCAAGAAGGCAACTCAAAATCGGTATCCGTCGCTCAGGTTAGTGTCTTAAAGAATTGTTATGACCAGGCCCGTCGCGAGACCCCTGTGCAATTTTCAAAAAAAAACTCCTCCTACAGTTTTCATCGGAAAATTTTTCTGAATACACCATTGGATTCGTCGTGAAATTCTGAACAAAACGGTTGAGGCCGATTTTTGAAATTCGCATTTCCCCCCAGACCGTTACTGCGGGCGGTCGCCAATGCGACAGCCCAGTTCTTGGGGCATTCCCCCCTGGCCCCCAAGGGCAGTCAAAGACACCTTCTCGAGCCTTTTTCAGTGATACAATTAGTATTTCAAGCGCAAATGGTTTCTCTATTTCTGAGGGGTCAGGGGGGAAAGCCCCAAAACTTGGGTTGTGACATAGGCGACCGCCCGGGTGGACGTGCTTGGGGAGGAACAAATTTTGAAATTTGGCCTCAACCGTTTTGTTCAGAATTTTACGGCGAGTTCAGGAATGTTTTCAGAAAAAATATGCGATAAAAACTGTAGGAGAAGTATATTTTTGAAAGTGCACGGGGGAATTCCCCAGAAGTCAGGCTGTCGAATTGGGGACCGCCCGTAGTGAGGGTCTAGGGGGAAATGTGAATTTCAAAAATCGGCCTCAACCGTTTTGTTCAGAATTTCACGACGAATCCAATGGTGTATTCAGAAAAATTTTCCGATGAAAACTGTAGGAGGAGTTTTTTTTTGAAAATTGCACAGGGGTCTCGCGACGGGCCTGGTTATGACGGGTATAAAAGGTCAGAAATACTTTGTGCATGCAATTACGGTATTGTAGTAAAGTCACTAAAGTGCGAGGTTTTACTATGCAGCCGCAATACAATATCCGTACAGGAATAACATAATAAGCACGCTTAAGAATTTATGGATTTCTAACTACAAACTTTTATTAATAGGTCATGATAATCACTGCGACAGTGCGGTCCATTTGTAGATATGCTTCCGGATTATCCAAGTACGCAAAAATCTAAAACCAAGATTTACGAAATGTTTTTTAACATAAATCAGCTCTAAATAATTAGTTTTTATAAAATTACCTTCATAAATTATTATGATCGCGGAGGCTATTCCCTCATTTTTCTAACGATTTTTCAGGTTGACAACATCCTTGTCTGATTTGAAAATTTCTCTCCGACGCTTAAACAAATTTATTTCCATGGCAAAGTGTGAAAAAGAAAATCGGGATGGTGTGCGGTCTCCCCCAGATACACCTCTGGAAATCGGCATGCCATTAGAATCTAAGCGAAATCAGTGCATTGGAGTAACGGGACCCACGGGTTCAGGAAAAACTTTATTTTTCTTATATCTTCTTGGAGAGTTTCCGAAAACCCAAATGAAAAGTAAAGCCGACAGGGAAATCCGCCAACTGTTGTCCCTTGGAAAGAAAATAAGAAAGAGCCACTCTGTAGCCTACATTTCTCAAAAACCCTGGTTCTTTCCTGGGACAGTCAGGGAGAACATCGTGATGGGAAAACAATATAAAAAAATCTTTTACGAAAAGGTTGTTTTTGGATGTGGATTGCACATTGACTTCCTTAGTCTTTTGGATGGTGACCTTACTGTAATCGAAAAGAATGGGCAGAATTTAAGCGGTGGTCAGCGCAGTCGGATCGCATTAGCTCGTGCCGTGTATCAGCGGAAACAGTTTTATCTACTGGACGCGCCGTTTGCTGCACTGGATCCTAATACCACGCAACACATCCTGGACAACTGCATCTTCGGTGTGTTGTCAGGCACTGTACGGCTTATTATTACCGCGAACGAATCGGTGCTTGCAAAGTGCGAAAAAATTATCTGTTTTGATCAAAGTAAAGTTTCGATCGTGGAAAATAATTATTTGAATCGGTGGTCTAATGCTGAAGAAAAAGTAGTAAATCGTGAGACTTATCCCGAAATGGTTCCAAAAGTATTACCGGAATCTGAGAAGAAAGAAACACGGAAAGATGGATTTATTCTTCAAAAAGATCATGAAAAGACTGAAAAGCTTTTCACCCAATATTGGCAAAGCCTGCCTTTTTTGCTAAGGACAGCTTTTTTAGCGACCGCCTCCCTCCACTTTTTCCTTGGCTTTTTTAGTGATTTGTGGCTCGCAAAATGGAACGGTGCATCACTTAATTACGAGAATGGCACGGATACTATTCGAACCGGTATTCGGTCGGAAAAGTCAAGCGAAAGCGTCTCCGCATATAGAATATACTGCGCCATTTTCGGAACTTCCCATTTACTTGGCGCCGTTGCGTATCCGCTGTACTTTCTTGGCACTTATTACAGTGGAAAATATCTAAATGGATATCTTACTAATTCTGTTATGCGCTGCACACCGCACAGTTTGTTTAGCAAGCGCACGACGACGGGAAAAATTTTAACACACTTCGGAATGGACACAACGATGTGTGACCTTTCGTTGCCTGCGACCAGTTTTGCATACCTTTGGCAGTGCGGGAACACTGCGATATCTTTATTTACCGTGTTTTACTTGCAGCCGAACCTAGCAGTGCTTCTGATACCGGTGTTAGCAATCGTTCTGGGATCGGCAAAATCTGTTCAGAAAAGTATAAGGTAAAGCTAATGTGAGCTAATTTCCAAAATAAGTACCAATCTTATCTTTAAGTAAGTTAATAAGAAAATCACGTTTACGGCTTACTTGACTATCTGCGTATAATTATGGCAACTTTTAGGCATATGAAACAACAAGTAACGGATGCCTGGATACCGGTTTATTCTGTGCAAAATGCCACAGCCGATCCAGAAGGACTTGCTACGCTGCGAAGTTCTGGTTTCGAAAGCTGCACGTATTTCAAGCTGAAGATGCTTAATTGTGTTGCTGACCTAATGCGCTCGGAATTTCGTCTAACACGATTTATTGCAATTATCCAGAGTGTATTTCTCATCTTCGAATCGTTGATCATCTTCGCCGTAGTGACAACTGGATTTTACACGGACATTTCGAGAGGTACTTACTTAATGTACGAGTACTATTAAGAATTGTTAGATAGATTAAAAAGACAGATAGGTTAAAAATAGGTTAGACCAAAAGTAAAATACCGGCAACATATTTTGTGATCGCCAAAGACATTCACCAAATATATCAATAACTAACGAGTAGATATATTTTTATCGTGGAAGTTTTCATATATAGCGATAATTTATATTGTTGCAGTGCGCTGCTAACCAGTTCTGAATTTTGCAGCCAAAATAATCATTGTTCTTCTTCACTGCATCGAAGCCACGGATAATATTCGATGTTTATTTGAAAGCCGTTTAGAAGCCGAAAAGGTCGCCTTATTGATAAAACAGCCCGGCATTCTTCGTTACTAATGCTCATTATTCGCATTCCGTTTTGTAGGCTGTTGTGCATTACCATCGAGTCATAAGTTTCGTGAAGGACCTCGAGAAAGAACCAAGTGAAAAATTGGTAGCGTTAAAATTTGTATTTCCACCCGATAGGATTATTAATAATTACTTAAAGCATTTAATGTAAATATAAAAGCATAAAAACCATGTGCCACGGAAGCGCGTAATTACTGTACTTAACATTCGTGTGACTTCAGGCTACGGCAAACATTCCGATCGGCCAGATAGAATTTAGCCATTTTTACGCAGCTTATGGAAAACATGGTGACGCTACGCTGCATGACATATCAGTGAAAATTCCTCCAGGGCAGCTTACTGCCGTCGTGGGGCGCACCGGAAGTGGAAAGTCCAGCTTGGTGTTGGCATTGTATCGTCTGCTTGCGTCTCGGTCAGGATACATTTTACTGGATCAAAGGGACATTGACCATTTAGACACACGTTCGCTTCGATCGCAGATGGCTGTTTTATCGCAAGTACCGACGATGTTTGATGGGAGTTTAAGGCACAATTTGGATCCAATGGGAAAGCATTCCGATGCACAGCTGCAGGTGGCAGTAAAAGTTTGCAATCTAGAGAAGGTTATTCGCCGACTAGGATCTCTGGATGCGAGTGTTGGGAGCGAGGGAGCGTTGCTGTTCACTGGCGAACAGCAATTAGTGGCCTTTGGCCGGATGCTACTACAAAACCGTCCAGTGAGAAATATCATTTTACTTTTACAGCGATTTTTGGTTGACCATCTGTCATGTGGGTTTTTCTTTTTAGATAAATATACTGGATGAATTTACAGCTAATGTAGACCCGATAACGGAGAAATTTCTGTTAAAACAAGTCATACAACTGTTCCAAGGGAAAACCGTACTGTTAATCACGCATAAACTAGACGTTGCCGTATTATGCAAAGAGGTCGTGGTGATGGACCGTGGGCGTGTCGTCGAAACTGGAAATCCCCGCCGGCTGCTGGCCAAGAAAAGCTCAAGATTTTCGAGTTTATTTTTAAATCTGTGATAGCATGGGTTACTCAGAAATTTAAATTATTAGCACTATAAAGTACATGCGCAAACGATTTATTGTATGCGACATATAAATTATGGTATCCGACAACCTTATTTCAAAAATGCAACCTTCCAATGATCCGGCGGTATCCTGAAACCCTGACCAGGGCCATTCTATCTGCACATTTTTTGTTTTGTTGAACCTTATTTTTGCACTTTTAATAAGATGTTGTCTTGTTTAACGCACTTACCACAAAGACACCCGCTGATATACTGATTATTGGTTATTCTTTAAGCCAAACTTTTCAAATTATCGCGTATGAAATGGTATCCCGGTGCCGGCCGAGATATGTCGGCTAGAAAGATGGGTAAAAGATATCTGAAATTGTGTGATGCTGATGCCCACTTTGAAAAAAGCTTAAAAATTTCGGGCGCCGATGTTGGATGCGTGTTCGTTACTTTGGATAATAAACATGATAACAATAACCATTCGAACGTGGAACAAACAAACACTGGTAACAAAAAAAATCAATTTTCAGGAAACGGTTATGGATTAATCCATATCTACAAATTCTGTAATACAATACACCGGCAACGTCAGAATCAGCAGAAGATTATTCCCTTTTCACAAACTATTCTATGCAAACGCCGCATTATCCTTATAATACCTCAACGCCCAGTACTACAGCAAAGGCGAAAGGATTGGCGGACGGCAATTTTCCTCCGGGGATTTCGGATCTGGCGCAGGGGATTCAGGCCGAAAATCTAATTCAAACGATACAGAGAAGTCAGTATCCGAAGCGAATTAGTTTCGAATGTGAAATTCAAAAACACTTGCATTCTGATCTTGACGGTGGCCGCTCCGGTTCACTAGCTACAATTCAACCAAATTGTACGAGCATATATTTGCATTAACCGGTGCATCTGGCAAAATTCAGAATAAGAAGACATTCTGAGCAAACAAAGCAGCGTCTCACCTCTATCCATTTCCGGGGAAATCGGAAAAGCATCAAGCCCTTCTTTATGTGGAATCGAATCTGTGTTTCCTGTGGACAAATCGTCCACAGCGCGATCGGATGAACTGATGGCGAGCTCTTGGTGTGCAAGGATGGCCATCTCCGTTTGATAGTCCGCTTTGATTTGCATGAGACATGCTACAATATCATCGTACGGAAGCGATTTGTTATGCACTAGCTGAATGACACGATTTGCATAACGACAGTCAATCTGTCGCTGGCGGAATTCTTTTTCATCTTCTCCCATTGTCTGGCGAGAAAAAAAGCCGTTCTTTAAAACTCCAAAGAAGTAAAATCAGAATACTTTCATCATTCTTACAAATTTTATCCTTCGAATTTTTTCCAGCATTTCCATGGCGTTTCTTGTTAGTGAAGTAGGCAAAGATGTTGCCTCCGCAAGCGCAATGCCTACGACAATTCTTTTGAATAACTATTTTTTCCAAACTTGCAAAACAAAGTTCTTAATGAAACTGCAAATCAGATTTTGTAGTGCAATGTCCGGTGTTTCGTACCGTAACTGATGTCCATGCAGGGGCCATCTACCATTTCGTGCGTATAAACCAGCTGTCGAGTCGATGTCGTCGGGTTTTGGGCAATAATGGTCTTAAAGTTCACACTGAAAACGAAATTTATGCTTCTGCAGTACTCGTACACCAACAGTAACACGGGTTAGGAGTAACATGGTTACTTATGAACATTTGGATACAGATGTTGCAGATCACAGATTTCTTCATAATGGGTAACGAAAAGCGTAGTCGCCTGAGCCAAAAAAAAACACAATATACTGCGGAGTAAATACTTTCAAAACGGTTTAGGACAAAAAGTAGTTGATAGGTGATATCTAGTGTCTACCTTGGTCAACAACAGCTGTTCACACAACGCCCAGCATACAGCAACTCCTTCCTCTGGACTGGTACCTGACAAATGACAATATGATTACCAATAATTATTTAGTAATCGGTTGTAGCAAATCAACTACACAACCATGATAACTAAAAACTGTATATTCGTACCACGACCAAGTTCGTCAATAAGCACCAACGTCTTCTCATTGGCCTGAGTACAGATATGGAACATATCCCGCATCTAAAATCAGAACTGCAGTGTGTTAAAACAACCTTCAAAACACCATAACTGTATGTCGCGAATGAATTAAAGTGAGATGTATCAATTTTATGGAAAGTGCTTGGTCGAGTTAATCGGGTAGCTACGTTCACCTCCACCATGAAAGTGGATGCGTTCGACGCAATATCGTCACCCGAGCCAAAACGGGAAAAGATCTGTTCAAACACCGGAAAAGATGCGAAAGTTGCAGGAACAAATGATCCAATTTGCGCCATAATCTGGAGCAGGGCCACTTGCTTGATGTACGTAGTTTTTCCAGCCTACAAGAATTCAGCGTATTCGTCACAAACCTAATGAAATTTTACAAAAAAACTCACCATATTCGCTCCGGTAATTACGAGAAAATTATTGCTTTCGTCAACAAACTGCAAGCAGTCCAGCAATACCGGAATAGAGTTACATAGGTGACGTACGTACAAATACGGTACTTCAAGTACTCGTATTGTATATTACCAGTACCCACCGCATTGTTAGGAACTGGCTGTTGGGCTAAGAGGCGGTCCAGCACAGGATGCCGGCTTTGCTCCAGAACCAATGCACCATGGAACCGCGGACGAACTACGTAAAAATGTGCTTGTGAAGAACGTTCAAAATGTGATCTTATAACAGTACTGTAGTGGCTCGCACATCTTGAACCACAGAGTTGGTGTACGGGAAAAACGTGCATCCAGTGTACACACTCTAACAGGGCCAAACGCACGATTCGCAGTTGGTGTGCATTGATAAATTTCTGATGTTTCACAACATCTGGTCTGGAGAACCTTCTTGAATTTTAAAAAAATTAGAGCTCTAACAATTAATAACTATGTTTATGCTCAAAAGCAGCCATTAACTTAAGTCTTTGCCGTCAGCTCGAATTCTAGCGCTGATTTGTTGTGGTTTTTGGGGTGCTCCTGCAGTGTGAGGGGTACGTTCAGCGTCCACATGCTGCAGCTACAGAACAATTCGAGCTCTCAAATACAGATCTTTTCTTTCTAAGGTGAATTACAATTTTAATGAAAATGCTTAATTAATTGGACAGATTCAGAAGGAGTGTTCATGTTGAAGTCAAAATCAAGCATCATTTCGCCGCCGTGCATTTTGCCCGGTTAGAGTGTGTATATTGGATGCACTTTTTTCCCGTACACGAACTCTGTGGTTCAAGATGTGCGAGCCACTACAGTACACGATAATTAGCAAGTCACTGTAATCAAAATTACCCAATATCAACCGTAAATGCTGCAGTACTATATTTACCATATTCTCCCAATGAGCAGGCATGGGTTAAGGACACAATCACGTCGATTGTGGCGACACATTCCGTCAGTTCGTAAAGACATCCAATAAATGGACGCAGTGAATCATGAGCATGCTTTAACATTCTGAAAGGTCACTAAACTGGCACTTGATTGCATTGTTGATTGCAGAATGAACATTCTTACTCGTCACTGAGGACAAAAATGTCGCGCACACACTCTGCACTTCGTTCTACACCAAGGTAAACTTCGGTAAGACCCAAAACTAACCCAGATTGCAGTTTGACGTAAGATCTTACCGTTCAAGAAAATCTGCAAAGATACAGCGCGAAATGAAAGCCATGTAATACTAAATATGCGGCATTTGAAAAGGCCAAGCAAAACTTACAAGATCTTTTGTTGTAAAGGTAATCATATTGCGTTTTTTTGTGATATACAAAAATTCGGGCGGAAGCGTGGTCACATCCACTGGGTTCTTGGGGCCGCTGTGGAGCTGGATACAAAAGCCGCGCCCGGCTTCATAGCCAATTTGCAAAGGTAAACCATGCCGCTCTGCCAAAGCGTTGACGTGTGCTGTCAAGATGTTCGCATTTTATCTGTTTACTTATCATAAAAAAATCTTTAATTTGTGTGCCAACCGGAAACATCATCCACAGATTCCGAATACAACAGCCGAGCCACGTCAAGGCATCCATTAATGTGGGACTATTTAACATATTAACTTGTAGAAACGAAGTACTTATATAATCTTATAATTCTGCCTTCCATCAATAAACCTTCATTTAAGTAAGCATAGAAACGTACTTACCTTTAAGGCATAACACTTCTGAGTTTTCATCCGTAATGTTCCCTTCTCGTACTTGGCTTCCGGGTGCACCAGAACATCGATAACGTTCCGCATCTCTTCATATCGACTGTCCGAGAGTAGTTCGTAAAATCCCCGGAACAAGGCGTTGGTGCTTTCTTTAATGCATTCGCGTAGTGGCTCCACGAGACCGAGGACATGCTTTAAATGGATGAAGGAGCCAATGTGCCGCTCCGATTCACGAACGGAATCTTTCTTCGGAATCTTAGGGTTAAATCATTAACAATAAAATTAATATTTAAGCACACATAAAAGATTTGCTCTTCAACACTGGTGCACTGGAGATAAACGAACGTACTCGTATTTACCTGTATTAGAAACCAGATTACCCGTTCAACGTCGATGAATCGACCTAGAAGCTGTTGCAATCCGAAGAACATTTCTTCCGACATAATCAACTCTTCGATGCACTCCAATCGCATGTTAATGGTTTCCAGTTTCGTAAAGGGCTGCAGTAAATTAGTCCGCAGAAGGCGACCACCAGCGTATGTCTTCGTATGATCCAAGATACCGAAAAGACAATCTTTTTTCTGGTGTGGATCCTGTGCGTTAGCCAACACTTCCAAACTACGAGCGGTCGAAGAATCTGGAAATAATTCCGCTTTGAGTAATACATTGACGACGAAACAGTTATAAACTAAGATATATCAAGTGCCAAATTACCAATCAAGCAGGTGTCCTCCATATGCATATACTTCATTCGAAGCGATTTGTGGACCAGCACAATTTTGTACTCGTACTCGACGTAGCAGACCAAAGCGGCAAATGACGCCAGGCAGTAATACCTACCATTTTGCGATCATTAAAATGCGGCTAAAGTCAAAATCATAAAACATCTGCGGATAAAAACAAACTTAGAAGCCAGTTCCGTTTCCAGTTTGGATTCATCCAGGAGATTCAGTTTTTTAACCTTGTCCATTCCGAACCCCTCGTTGAAATGCTTCCGCTGGACGGTGATGACATTGGGTCCGCCGTGAAAATGCAGTTCACGGAGAATGATGTACAAAGGCGAAGGATGGTCGGCGCTGGTCATCGTTTCGGAAATTACAACCTTTGAAGCAAATTCGAGTATCATCGATCAGGATTGATTATGTTAGTCATAAAAAATAGAAATGAGTCAAAATAATAAACAATTACTGATATTCGTACCACCGATGGTTCCAGAACGTTGAGCTTGATTATCGTCCTCATGTAGCTTGCGGTATCGGCATATTGTCCCAACTCCACAACGGAGGTGCGCATGTCGATGGTCGCTAATCCGATTTCCCCATGGGCAACGCCTCGCCCTTCCGCCAGTGCTGCAAACAGTTAAAGCACATTTGAACTACGTACATGCACTGTGCAGTCTGTGCTTATGTTATGTTTATTAAATTTAACAATTAGCTAAAATCTAAATGAATGCAATTAAAAGTATGAAAACATGTTCAATATTGTACCATCATTTAGTCACGCATTGTGCGTATGCACATTTCACGGTTAAAACTATTACTGCTGCTTTGCTGCTATCCGTTAACGCATTCACTGATATGCGCAAATTCCCTGTTACGTACCGACAATCACTCCCGGCTGTCCTCGGCCACTTTCTTCGCTGGTCTTCGAATTCGTTACCCGAACGGAAGCCGGATAGCCGCTACAGCTGGCAGAGTCTCCAGGCTGAATGGTTTTCGCGCTGCGCGCTACTGATGCAGATGCAGCAGGCTCGGTGCTTTGCGAAAAAATCGGATCAGCGAGCAGCGATCGACGTGAACTTCGGTAGTAATCCGCCGGGAAGTATGGGGAAGAAAAACTGTCTGCGGTGGAGCGGCCTGAAGGTGGCAGTGCACTGGATGCCGGCCGGCGCAGTTGATTGGCAATAACGGCAGACATAACAGTGGCCGGACGTGACGCTGGGGACGGCGGAGGATCATCGAATGCCGCCAGACTGAGCGGTGTCTGCAATTAATTAAAGATGCGCGTGATACATAAATGATTCGTTAATAAAGACGGCTCGAGCTCATGACAGTACGCAGTATGCTAGCTTTCTATGCGTACTCGAGTTCGGTCCATTTCTGAAAGATATTAGCAGGAAAACCAAAAATTATATAGAAAGTGTAGTTAGTACGTACTGGAAACGGATGAATAGTTGACCTTCGGCGATCAAAAGGAGAAAGCGAGTCCATTCTTTCGCCGTTCATCGTTGCGCTTCCAGATCTGCTCTGGGCATACTGCATAGGCTATAGCACACAGTGACACAGATGCTATATCCAAACCTTATAATTTGCCTAGTCTGCTTTAAACAAAAACAAATAAGAAATTTTTGTTCAGAACTTGCAGTTTTGTCAGTTTTAGATCCAGCTTGCTTACAATTACATACGTAGCTTGAACAGCTTTAAATACTGCATCTGTGGTCTGTGCATTATCGAACAAAAGCTTGCATGCTACTCATAGAAAATCGCTCTCCCGCACTGCCTGCTTCGGCGGATGCACCGTCTGAATGAGCAAACCACTTGGCTGCCCACCCGCGAAGTGGGTGTCTAGCCGCAAATAAGAAGCGGAAGATGTTCATGATTGGATTAAACATGTAAATCGACCAATAACGAGCAGCATCTAGACCATCGGCAGTTGTGATGTTTTTGTTCCACAGAAAGCCTGACCGTGAGGCAGGTTGACAACCTGACTTTGGTCGTTCGCAATAAATTTTGGTACGTTTAGGTTTTGATTTTTTATCTTCAAAATTATTATTATCTCTTTGAATTCTTCTTCATGATATTCTTGACAAAATTTTGCAGAGTAAATCCCTAATTATTTTATTTACTTTTAAGCTTGGTGGTTCTAGCTGGTAATTATCGAGTGTTTCAATTTTTGTCAGTAATCTGCTGCAGACGGTAAGGGTTCTCGCAGATTGACTCAATTTGAGCGCACATATCACATTGTAACTCTTTGCTGTGGTATTTTTTTTAGCAATGGCTAAAACTAACAGAAAAACAACAGGCCGTCGGAAAGGGGCTCCTTCTCAACCCATTTCGGCAGAAGAGCCTATCGAACCCGTCGCGGAACATGGAGTAGTCGAGGAAGAACTGCGAGAAGTGTGCTCCTTCGAGGAGTTTCCATTGCTGCTCACACACGCTCGAGCTATTCGGGACAGCATTCCAGAGAGTGACGACCCAAGAGAAGCGGCAACAAAGTCACTAATCTGGCTGGAGAATTTCACAGCGGAATTGGACAAACTGAAGAACATGAACCCTCAGGAATGCACGGTCGTTATGCCTCCGCCGTCGGCCATCAACACAACGCGCAAGCGACCAGTTCCGGGTTCAGGTGCTCGGGGAACTGTGGATAAGAAAATGAAGTCTGGTGCAATGAAAACTTATACCAAGGTAATAAGATGAAAACTTGTTTTTGAACGTAATAATCTCGACATCAACTAGCACAGGATCAGATCACGAAAGCAGTAAATTTTTTTCCTGGTGATGTCCGTAATAATATTCATGTGGGTAGCCGTAATTATGAATCTGTGATAGTGAATGATGACGATGTTTAAAGTTTGTTAGCATTTTACCAGTCAGCCAGTCACGGAACCACAATAAATCTGTGGTTCAGGGAAATAAATCTGTTAATTTATAATTTATTTATTATTGATTTTTTTTATTGTGGCAATCCCAGGTGGCTAGCGCTTCTTCGCCAGCGCCCAGCAGTGGTCGTCCACGTCGTCAGGCTGCCGTGACCGCGCAGCAAAGAATCACTTACGGCAATCAGACCATTCTAAAATCTTCCAAGACCAGTGCTACCAGTCGACGAGGGAAGAAAACTCCGCAGTCATCGTTGACAGATGCCCTTCCCGAGGACTCTTCGAACAGCGATGTGGTGATAGTTGAGAAGACTGATGAGAAATGTGTGGTGACTGTTGTAGCATCCGAAACAGCTTCTGTCGAGATTTGTGACACATCGATTACCGTGGTGACGAATACGGTCGTACGTCCCAGTAAACCATCGACATCTTCTAAATCCAGTGGAGCGAAAGCCATTCAAGTGCTAAATTCACGAAAGTCTTCGACATCTGGCGAGCGCACTCAGAAGGGATTCTTTGGTAACGGCACTATTTTATCTCCCATTCAGGTATGTATAATAAGCAGATTTTATAGCCTTGAAAAACTTAATTGTAAAAAATTTAAAATACTGCTTTTTGTGATTTACATGCTTTCTTCGTGGTTGCAGCGTTTGCAGGACGAGACAGTAATTTCGATGCGTTCCTCCATGGGCCCAGTGACTTCAACACCGAATTCCGATGGTGCAACAATGATGGAAAGTTCACCGAAGGCTGCAGCACCCTCTGCACTGATCTCCTCCCGGACCTCTGAAGCTGCCTCTCGAACTGCAGAAGCTCCTAACATATTTTCTGGAAGTTTTGATCACCACCTTGAGGAAATGGCATCCCCTGTGTCAGATGAATATAAAACAGCTTATTCGGTGCTGGACAATCAGAAAGTTGGAAAACCGCACACTTCTACCAAAACTAGTCTGGTAAATGCAACCGCCGTCATCCCGTCACCGTCTGTAATTCCTTGTCGCGAAGTTCGGGGTACAAGTGGGAAACGCAGCAGTATTGCGCCTCCGGTTAAGCCTGTTGCAGATTTTCCAGGGGCTCAGTTCAGTCATGCTGAAGCGCACAACAGGGTAGAGAAAATGCCGGACGAAGAAGTTCCTTCTGATGATGCACTTACCGACGAACACCAAAATGTGCTTTCGGAAAATGGTAAAAATGTTGCCACATTGGAAGAGATCGATATTGACGTTGATGGTGAGATCACTGAAAAACCTGCCGAAGAGACCGATTCCCTTCAGGTAATTCAGATTCGTGTATTGTGTTACGTGACGTCGGGAATTACATGGGTGTTAATTTTTAGCAAATATTGCGAAGTTTATGACAGCCATGGCTGTTCTGCAGTAAATCAAGAATACTTTCTCGTTTGTAGCCTGCTCCCATCATAAATAAAGCCAACACGGAGGCGGAGGTCGAGCTTAATGCATCCATGGCCACTTTATCGTTGAATACGTTTGTTCCGCCCGCTGCTCCGGTTATTGTCGCAGAGTTTACTGTCAAGGAGCCCACTTCGCCGAAGTTTGCGGACCAAGGATTAAAGCGGAGTGTTGATCAGACACCCGCCAGGGTAAGCCCTAATGAATGTGTATGCGTAGCAAATATACTGTACAACGAATTGTGAAATGAAGATTGCGGTGCTTGTACAAAATATATGTTGAATATGGACCAGACGAGTTATTTCCTTTTGCAAGACATGTGTAAAAAAAGTCAATCTGAAGTTGGTATAATTTTCTGTGTGTACCGTACAGTTGTAGAAGAAGATACTTCGTAATACAGGAAGGTAGTTGTACCATGACCACTTGACCCCACCACCCATTAACTAGCTATGGTTGTACTACAGTTCTTTAAAATAACAGTGAATGGAATTCAAATTGCGATCTGGGAATTTAGGTGCAGTCAACCAAAAACTGTAAAGAGTTAATTTTCTTAGGTGAAAGCAGAACGCACATGTCTTTCCTCAATTTTTTCAGCCGTTGCTTTTGTTCTAGATTCCTCCTGTCCCGGCGCGTACACTGTCTCCTGTTCGAGTGGAGGATCCATTCGTAAACGCTGCAAAAACCGGGAAAAGCGTTTCACAAACTGAGCTTCCCAAGACTCACTTTCCGTCTGCCGCTGCCAACCGTGCAGGGATACCTCGTGTGAAAGACCAGAGCAGTGCACAGAAGCTTATTAATCAGCCAAAAATACGTAAAGATGCTCCTCCGTCGAACAAGAAAACCACCCCACTCCGACCAGCTCATCAAGCGAAACCTTTACAGAGCGCCGAAAAGAACATATACGTTCCCAAACCGCTGCCATTTGGAGGAGCAACCCCGTCATCGACGAATCCAGTAACTATTGGTACCGGACCAGGAAAATCAACATCTAAAGCGGCTCCGTTGTTGAAAAATGGTCATGGACTTTTCTCTACGTCGGTTGTCCATTCGGTTATTCCGAAAGCTGTGCCCGTTTCGCATCCGGCAGTTAATCCTCATGGTTTGAATATGGGAAAGAAGATCATTCAAGATCAGCGAGAAGCCAGCAAAAATAAAACGAGTGCATCGAAAGCGCCGGCGATGCCGTCCTTGGAAAAATTAGGGTCAGGAGTTATGTTCCCATCGCACGAGCCCACACCCATTCCTTTGAAAGTGCCATTTTCCGCAGGCATGGTTCGAGCGCCGAAAGTTGGAAACCTTGCGGGGGGAAGTTCTGACGCGAATGCCGATGGGAGCGGCACGGATGAAAAGAGCCCGGTATCGCAAGGGACGGCGGGTCTTATTCCTAAGGCTGTAGCTGGTGCGGGGACTCTCCATGTTCAACAAATGGTTACCAGCGCAAGTAGTCTGTCTGCATCTTCATCGAGGAACAACCTTCAGTATACGGTGAGTCTTCTCCTTTCGAAATAATTCTTATTCGAAGAAGATAAAGTCGTTTTAAACTGTGGTGACTTTACAGAATGCTGCCGCTCAGGACGTGCTAGCTAAGGTGTCCGATGAATACACCGATTATGGTCTGGATATCGCGGAGGATGACGACACGGTAGGCATTGATTTAGCAAAAAGTAGTGGTCGCTTCTGCCTGTCGGTTTATCAAGACTCAGTAAACGTCGTCTGGACTGGGTCAGTTGCCGTAGAAGCTGTGATACTGTAATACTGTTTAATAAGCTAAAGCTGTCATTTTCGACTTCTCTTTTAAATTTACACTGTGTTGACTATATGCTGTGGCGGTCATTGCATACTGTGAGAAGTTGAGAAAGATACGTTTATTGCATTTACGATTTTGCACAGGACGATGAGGAACGCCCACGCAGAGATGTTCCGTCGTGGGCAGCCCCCGAAAATTTACGGAATCGCATCCGTGGACAACTGAAGAGACAGCTTAATCTTGACGAAGTTTTTGAGGGTGCTCGACCGGAAGAAAAGGTGGATTTATCACGCATTTTCGGGAGATCTAAGGACCGTTATAACCGTCGCAATTCGAGCCAAGTTTGGCCTCATGGCGTCTTGCCCTTGGGAACGACCACACCTCTCGCATCGGCAGACCTTGTTTGAATGTTAATATGCTGGCTTGGATGCAACCTATGATGGTGGAATAATTTTATCGTGGCTTTTTTCTTTGGATCCTTCGTTTAGTTCGCTTTTTGCAGCACTTAGCGTTGGAGCTGCGTAATATTATTATGGTGAATTTATTTATGATACCTTTTTTAAATATTTGAATTTCGTTTGCATTTCTTTTCATAGCACTCGTGCTGGCTGAAATATTGGAGTTTAAAATTGCATTTTTTTTGTGCTATAGCATTTCAGTCATTGCTGTTCGCAAGTTGCTGTGTGCAAGGTAAACAATGGCGATTGTCAGTTTGATTAAAAAATGGAAATATGTATGGATGCAATATCTTAAAAGAAATTTTGATTGTCCGCTTACAATAAGTAGTATTTATCTGGCAACAATAATACAGCTTCATATCAGTATTATAAGTTCTGGCACTCCCATCTTGCCAGTTTCGTGACTACATCTGTTGCGCGTGCTGTATATAAAATTAATTAGAGAAATCGCAACTAGAATGATAAGTGACAACTGGCAAGTGCTGCACAGTAGACAACACGCTTTTAACATTCTTTTGCTGCCGTCGAAGATGTGCTTCTATCGGTTTTGGAAACGAAAATAACTTCATTGCATATTGCATCTTCATGAACAGGGGGCAAACATAATTATTACAATAGAATGAATAGATAGTACTTGACAAACAGGGATCACATTAGGATAGAACCGGCCAGAAAGAGTTAATTATTGTACCAATGACAGGAAGTACTTCAGTCACACGACAAGCTTAAGGACCGGCTGCAGTTTGATGTGTACTTACATGAAAGCAAAAGGAATTGCATTTACCTACGGCCACACCCGATGCTACATTTACTACCACGGGAATTAGTTTTAAATAGCGGTTCTGACAACTTCGTAATTATTGCATCTAAAACACATATAGAGGTAATCTTGTAGAAGGGTTCTAGTTTGCAATGCTTTTGCGTCGCGTGAGATCTTGTTCCACGTTTTTCAAAGCTTCTTTAGCTGTCGCGGCACCCCACACTGCCACTACCGCATCCAGAATAACATCCCAGATAAAAACAAACGGACTGAGCATAACACATAGCGTTTTGAACGGCTGATCATTAGGAAAGCTGCGCACGATTCCAAACAGAAATCCGTAGAATCGAACGGCAAAAATGAAGGCATTCAGCATATCCAGAATGACAAAGGTCGGCACGGGGCCCAACAAGCCGAAGATCAGGGATGGGAGAATGAGTGGGGCGACAGAATACGCAATATGCTTAATCTGCAGCAAGATTTTGATGTCCATGGGAATGGTCGTGGTTTTGCGGATCCACGCACCTCCTTGCAGCCATCGGATACGTTGGCGAATCTGCAGTTAATATGCGCCATTGATAGTATGCGTATTCTATGTACCTAGATGATATCACCCTTCCTACTGACAAATGCACTCTAATCAAACATAGCTTAGAATCTTTGCTACGTGCAAAAGGGCAAAATGTTCTCTTCTATTCATGTTTTAGCTAAAGCGGGAATACCTGATCCACAATGGAGAATGTGCTCTTTTCCCACACTTCGCCTTCGACGAAATCGAACGAATATCCACTTCGAGCAGCACTCAGGGCAAAGTACTGATCCTCTGTGATACTTCCTTCCATCCCGCGATCAAAGCCAATGCGTTTCTCTGGCAAAAATTTCATCAAAAAATTTAAAGCTACATGTATTAGTATACGTATAATGTACGCAGTTAGGCACAAAGGTTACTAAAGAGATGCTCATACAGAAATACACGTTAAGTCCGCATTAGCTCATATTCCATTGTTTCGGTTATCAAAAATCTTACGACGGCACTTTGCACTTAATATGTGTGAAATAAAGTGGACGTGAATGAAGTACACCTTATACATTTACATTTTATCAGTCATCCAGGCATACTAAATAAATAAAAAAAATAACCCTTTTTCGTGCGCTAACGACGCGTCAAAACAAAAGCTTAAAATTAATGTATTGCTTATGCGTACGTACTGCACACGCAAAAAAAACCTAGTTATTGCTGGACTCACACTAATTTTTTCATGATTATCCCACCAGCGTTTTGAACTCTCTGATTTTATTTTCTAAATGCACTTACCAACAGCTTGGTTAGCCACAATAAACGATCCTTTCCAGGAAAACACCGGTTTGTGGAGAACTTTGAACTGGAATCGAAATTGGCCCAAGTCATCGGCAATGCGGTAAGCATCGCCAATCGTACAGAACCAGTTGACAACATCATCGTTGGCATACGTAATTAGACCCGTGCCGAAATGATGCTTCCCGCGACAACAGAAGTTGACGATGCCGCGAACGGCATCTTCCGTAAGAATGGTCTCCTCATCCAAATGAGCCACCCTGAAAAACAAGCCCACCATATAGGATTACTTCAGGTAATGTCAGCCGTGCCCTGGACAAATGATTCATGAGCGAAAATGCTTTCGTTCAAGGCGAATACTTGGTGCTGTCCGGCGCTCGACGATACAGCTTAAAATTTTTCTGAATTCCTTGACTGGCGGGATTAATTATAGATCTCTAGATAGCGACATTTAGTCTACAGACTGCAACTTTCAAAGAGTATGCACCATATTAAACTGCAGTACATCATTACGAGTGTCGCATACTCTCTGTACGTATGTATTGTACTATATTTTCTACTTGGTTAACCTTTTAACAGGCATGGTACTCGTACAATGCCGCTCGCTATCTTAAACGTGCTGAAGAATTTTACTAGTAAAATAAATCAGTAAATAAATTTCTTAATCAAATCATTACATTCGGAAAACAACACTGCAGTTAACTACGCTCGTAGCGCTTGTACACCAGCGCTTTGAGTGTGCAACGCAAGCCGGGTTGACAAATTACAGTACAGACTCGGTACCTACTCGGTAGTGAACATAAAAACTTTTGCAGTGATTATGCGAAATAGGTACAGTTGTGCTATAATGATTTTGTCTTAATTGTGATATTGGGTAGCTACTGTGAGTACTCATTTGGTGGTACTTATTTAGCAGGTCTTAATACGCTAGCTGATTAAATTAAAGCCGGTTTTTTAAAATACTTCTCACCATGAATTATGGGTGATCGGTTCGTGCGGCTCATCCAAACAATACTGCAGTGCACGGGCTTTATATAAAGAATTATTTCGGGTACGGTACTCGCGCGGCACAACACGTTCCACCAGATTAGGGCGTTCCTCCAGTCCGATGGCTTCATCCGTAACAACCTCCAGCACGTAATGCTGAATCCCGGAGTTCTCCAGCACCGCCAGATTCTTCTGTACCGTATCCCGTATCAGTCCCGGGTACACACCGCGAGTGATAATCCGGAACGCAATCGTCGGGGCTTCCAGCAAATTATACTTGCACACCACTTGACTGTTAAAGGCGTTAAAGAAGACCAATCCGCAGAACTGGAAAAGATATTGCGGTAGATACAGCAATGTGATGATGCGTGACAGGTAGCATAGTCCGATGGTAATCGGACTAAACTGTGCCAGATGATCACCGTCCAGTTCGGCCGGGACTTCCACGTCGCCGTGAAAGGCAAACCGGTCCTGGAAGGCACAGATGAAGATAACTAGGAGTAAGACGTGCAGGAGATGTTTGCCCCAAGAGGCCATATCGGCCGATTCCGTCTCGGATGGAACATGCACATTCGGTAATAAAAAGCTTGACCGACGCCGCGTCATGTTGATTGTACAGATATATATATCGTGTATGTATAGAATACAAAAAAAAACTGATTATAGCAAATTATCGCTTTCACACTACAGATAGCGTTGAATAACTTGGGCCGAATGAAATTACGCATTCACTCGGACGATGTGGAACATAATTTTGGAGCTTATGCAGTTTTGGCGTAGCGATAGGATTTGTTACTTTTGAGTGTGGGCTGGTTAGCTAGTCGGGAAGCTGTACAACACTCTGCGCAAACATGATTTTTTTAGCATCATGGGCTGGGAGATGGCGGCCACGGTAGCGGTCCACTTACTCAGCTTTCCACCCGCCAAAAATTCATTTCGTCTGCCTGTGTGCGCTCGCGCGCCAGGCTGCATCATACCGATCGGACTGGAACGCGAATAGGCGGGAGCACTTAATGGTTGTTGCCGTTTTCAAAAATAGCCCAACACTAGTACAGCTGGCGAGACAACTTCCATCCAACCACAAGAACGTTAACGGCTTTCTACTGAAAAAAAAGTAATTAAAGTGCTAGGGTAAAATATGCGCTGACTGACTTATGGCACAAGATGGATAGGCGAGCGACACATGCGTAACCACTGGGGCACAATATTATTATTGTACGTTTTTAATTAAGAGAAAGTAGATTTTCTCAGCAGATTAGTACTGCAATCATATAAAAGGTAAAGCTGACTGCATACATAAAATCATAAATTTTGAAAAGAAATATGCTATAATTATATAATAAGTAGTATTTGTTGAGCGAAGCTCGCCTTGTACATATTGAGATATAACAAGTGTCATTTATGCTATACTAAGAATCTCAGGATCATACTTGCTTTGCACTAAACTGCACATATAAATATACGAGTACATTAATTTCAGTTCACAGAACTTAATGCATGCCTTATAATTACATGGCTACTTTCACCATCAACGTAAAAGCAATGATACTTAACTTCCTACAGTTCATCAAAGATATGCCCACTGGCTACTTCAGCTTTTAGAAGGGATAAAATTTAGCACGTACTAGTATTTCATGATTATTTTTTACAGATTTTAAACTTTCCATGGAAACAGCTATGAGATTTTTATTTTCTTCCTTTTATGACCGAAGGATTCGAGATCGGATCGTCATATACAGTACATTAGTTTAAGTTTCCCTCGACTTTCTGTCTGCAGCTGTTATGACACGGCTTACGAAACCATCATGTTGTTCTACTCTTAACCTCTTTGCACACAGGATTATTCGATAGAAAAGTCAACAACTTTTGGCTATTTAAATTTGTAAACATCATGCCAAACGTCGCCACGGACTCCAGCAGCGCTCATGAGCAAATCAACGAACCAGAGCTGCCACCATTTTCGGCATAGATGATAGAGCGATAACATGTCGCATGGACTAATCAACGATTCGAAATTTTTGTTAAAGTAACATATTATACGATTTATAATCTAACTTAAAAGCGTAATATCGCAAGCTGTAATCGGAACTGACAGACTGTCGTTCAGTTGATCAGTTATCTTAACTTTTTCTTTTAGAGCTCAAAAGATTCTCTTAAATCGAAACCGTTACACCGGCAATGGGCTGGATGGAAGAATAATTATATGGAATGAAATTCTGTAAGAAATCATTAATTTACGATAACGTTCAACCCTGGGTTGGTCATTTCGGCTTCATGCGATATACGATGCGTTGCACAACAGTTATCCTGGTTTATTAGCGATTATGTATTGTACGTACGTACAAATGTACTGCTGCACTATTAAAATAACGTTATACCGTAATCTTTGCTGCTGTGTTGTAGTAATTACAGTTTCAGTTTTTTTTTTACTTTGCCACAACGATATGTTATTTTTTATCATAAAATCTAAACGCTGTATGATTACAAATCTTCAATACTTAATAAATTAATTCACTTTGGGAGTATCAGTACAGATAGACTGATGATCTCCTTCATGCGATATATTGTTTAAAGTGCATGATTTCACACTAACGAAAATCAGCTCGGATTAATTTTGGTAGTAAAGAGCTGAAAACTCCCGGCAGCGCACAAGTTCTCCTGTGCGCGCCATCGCTAAAGCCATTCAGGACACACAAGGCATATTACCGGCATCGAGCGAGCAGCCAGTCACATCCGCCGACCAATGTCACAATCAGTCCCAAGAAGCCGGTAGTGGCAGTGTACGCGGTCTACCATGGGGCGTGTGGTTAGACGGCACTCCGTCCGAGAAGCTGACCATGGTGCAGCGGCATTTGCAGGAAGAACACGAATTCATGTATCCCAGCCATCACAAACACTTCCATCCGCCCATGACCGAAGAGCAATTGCAGGCGCTGCGCTCGGCGGCGGAAACTGAGCAACGCAAACTCCCCTTTGCTACCGGAAGTTCATTATCCGATGACGAATGTCAGAAATTGGAGCAAGTAATTGCGCATCAAGAGGTCTACGCCCGTATTGAGTCCAAGCGTAAAGATGCTTTTCTAAAGGCCAATATGTCGCAGTATTCGTCGGCAAATACGCTGAGGAAGCAAATGCGCTATGAAGAATTCAAAACACACAGACTGGATCAGTGCCGGAAAAAATATGAAGACTTCCGGTAGTTATGTGTAACCTATATTATCGGCGGTACTGTAAAAATTAAATAACTTGTTATCATAGACGCACAAATGCGAAAAATCTTTAATTTTATGGTTATTAAACGCAACCTATAATTATTTCACGCTACTGTGTACATGCTTGTTAATCAGTAAATCGCATATATAATCCAAAAAGGTGCAAAAAGTCTGTGGATAATAGTTCGTTATGTATTCAGATGGCAGCATAAAAAGAAAGTGTCCAGTTTCCGACAGGAAGCGATAAATACCATCGGAAAATTTTGCCTCTCGAATCCGCGTTCCGCAGGATTTCCCACATCGATCACGTTCGATGTCATGGAGGACTTCAAGGCAAAGCTTCATCAACGCCAGTTCAAGACTGACAGTGCATTGATCTCCTATATGAAACAAATCAATAAACTTTATAATAAAGAAACAAAGTTTTTCCGCACCATTCGCCGTCAATCCAAACAGCCGCAGAAACACTTCATTCGGACGTATTCAAACAAAAGGTCAACTCCACACGGAAAGAAATTGGTTGGACAGTGGTCGTCCAGACCAACGTTCGCTCGGAACTCAATTGGCTTCGCACTACGCGGATGTCCGAGCTTGGTGCGCAGAGAAATGACACAAATCCTGAAAGATCGACCTGTCAAACGGACGAACGTCGATCATTTGCGTACGGCAAGTTACTGGCACCGTCAAACCGGCACTATAATGTGCATGCAGTGTGGCAGACAGAAAAAAGCCAGTGTCGACCGCACCGTGATTCCTGAGTTCTGGATAATATTCCTTATAAAGATTGGACAACTTTGCGACGGTTGTCCTCCGTTGGAGGTTTTTTCAAAATCACTTCGTTCACGTGAGAAGCCCAACAAAAAGCATCGCGGAACCGCACTGCTGTTTCCAAGATACGAAGCTACGCTGCATAGAGCACGGCGCCAACGAGAAGTAAAAATCAACAAAGGAAAATACCAGGAATTAGCCAGCTTGCAAATCGGACTAAAGGGAACAGCAGTGGAGATCAGGGGTAAACGATTGCAAAAGAAAAAAGGCAAAAACGAGGAAAGTATACTGGATTTCGATGGCTATGAATCTGTTCCATAGAAACGAATTTAATTTTTCGTAATATATTGCAACGATTTTCCGAAGCCATTAAGATTACTTCAATAAGCCAGCAAAAAAGGAGGAACGTTTGTCAGTCTTTGTCATGTCTACCAAAGCAGAAAAACTAGGAATCATCACAAAATTATTACTATACACAATTCTTTTATGGCATCAGATGAACGTCCATAGCATTCTTAAAAAACAAACGAGAGCTGGGTTGTACCTGGTTAGCGGTAAATGTAGTACAACCACCGCCACCATCAAGGTGTTACCACTATGAAATCGAAAATGTCACTTCTTCTCCAGTTGAACATGGAATTTGGTCCGGAATCAATCAGAGAACTAAGGTAGTTCTTATGTCCTCGTACGGCTCATCCCTCAACGGGGGCAGGTATGAGCGTCACCAACTTTTTCCACGAGCTTTCTGTCAGATCCATCATGATGATCTGGAATTTATCATCGGCGGCTTTATCGCCCACTGGATCGGGAACCACCTCCATGCTCTCATCGTCATCAGCTCCCGGTTTGGAAGTTTCAACCGGCGTACACACGGGCAAACTATGATCATCGAGAAACATGCGTACTTTGTTGTCTTTCAACAGAAAGGAAAAGCAGAAGAAATTCTCCACGGTCTTGGGAAAGGATTCCCGATCCACCAAGATGCTCATGACATCCATTTGAGTTCTGTTTTGAGAGTAAATGTTCTGAATGTACTCGTACAGCTTATTGACACGCTCCATCGTGGGATCCAGCGACGCGCTCATTTCGGTCGTTTTCAGCTTTTTAACCACTTGTGCTGGCTCTTTTGGTTCTTTGTCCTTCTCCTTCTGGGTGGCTTGGGTGGTCTTCGTGGGTTTCGGTTTAGGAGGGGCCGTGCTGTAGGCTCCATAGACAACCGTCAAATTCGGTGCGAGACCTGGTGCGATTTGCGAGGCAAAGTCGTCCACAAACAGTTTCATCCGTTTCAAATCCAGCTGCAATTTCTCATCATCTGCGGGTTCGTCGTCCTCTTCATCAGCACTACGACTTCGGATGAGAAGAATTTCGCGGAGCCGTTTGGAGAACACCTTGGCGTTCCAAATAGATGGAGTCGGTCTAATTTCGCTTATCGGTTTCATGGCTGTGAAAAATGCAAGGTTTTGTCACTTGTGTCATCATACTGTTTTGATTTTACCACAGCTCGAAAAAATAAGAACAAGCGTGAATTTTGATTCAAGAACCCGAATCCTATTAAAATATTATTATTAATAACTAATTCAAACCTATAGTAATTTAGTCCTCCACAATGAGCAGCGAAAGCTCAACACTTACTCAGAGTGTTCAAACGACTTGTTAATCGTGCATCTAGCACGATTTGCGACGGTGTGCCTTTCTTGCCAACGAGTTGGCCCAGCCTGTAAGACTTCTTCTGTGTAGCCAAGCTACTCCGGAGCTGGCCCGAGATTCGATCCTGACCAACTGGTTCTTCAGCATCAACGTCCATGTCATCCACCTCACGCTCTCCGTGCTGTATATCATCAGTAACCTCGTGCAGCAGGTCCTCGATCTCTTCGTCATCCTCCTCAGCAATAACTGTGGGCTCAGTGACGTCCACTCTCGAAGTCTCTCCACGGCCCCGGGAACGTTGCGATCTGGACGACATGATGAGCAGTCGATCGCTTCACTTAAAGATTTGGAAGCAGCCAAATTTACAGAAGAGAAACTCAGATACAGAGTCAGAGTGTCAAATGAATGAACTTAGTGGCTGTGCATCACAGGACTGACAGTCCACATTCCCATGCAAGGCCGCAAGGGACAAGAATGGCCTAAAGTACAGCCTTGCACAGTTTCACTTCCTGTTTTTGAAAAGCTGTAGTACTTTTTATTATGTTGGAACTTGGCTGCAAATAGGAGAAGTACTTCATAAAGAAATCGTTCATAAACATTTATGATCCATTTCTGGCATTTCAAAATCTCAACGACAACAGAAGCGTACACTTTCTGCGTGCTTTCGTCAGTAGTAAAGAGCGGTACTAAAGACCGGAAACACTACCACTGGAAGTCCGCCAAATGACATGAAGCAAAAATAAAAGGACGAGTGAACGCTGACAACTTGGTGTGAGAAGTGTTGTAAGACGTGATCTAATAAGAGCTCCGTTCAAAAACCATTTTTTCGATATCAGCATTCATGAGTCTACTAATCAACTAATGACAATAAATTTGTCTCGGCGCTGAATATTGTCCAGTAAGTAACATAATTTACGATTTTTACGTTACCTGTGACAGCCCTTTTGAGTTTCTTTCAATCCTTGTTACCTTGTACTGAGTATTTGAAAATTAAGTATTTTTTCTACCTCTCAACTGGCAATGGATTGCAACCAGGTAAGACCGTAAGAGCTGTAGAGACTACTATGTACCCATGTTGCGAGATTCTGATTTTGTTCGAAATTTTAAGTCTTGGTCTCGTAAGTGATTATTCATGTGTGAGGACTTTGTGCAGATGGAACAAGCACTGGAAGAGAAGCGAAAGGCTATTAAGCAGCTGGAGGATTGGCAAAAACAGTGGGCAACAGTTGATCGCAATCACAAAATGGTTCTCAAAGATATTATGGCTCGCTTGGATCAGCCACCGTCTCAGTACCGAAGACCTTTTTATGATGAGCGCTGTACAGCAGTGAGAGTACTGATCGGACAATTTGCGGAGCAGCGGCAGGAAATCGAAAGCCAACTCATCGTTGCCGAGGCCAAGTTTGTCGCGTACCAGCGCAAACTGGACACTTCTCTCGCTGTAGTGAATAAACTTCTTTCAAAATTTTCGGAAGAAGCTGCTAAAAACCGTGAAAGACACGAAGGTGCTTAACTGGATGACGGCTAAATATAATGAGCCATACACGAAATTACCCGAAAACTTTTCTAGTTCATTTACGTGCTTGCTACTCATATTTATTCTAAATTTTATTAGCTATGACATTCCACATTTTAATTGTGCAGTTACTGCAGTGGATTCCTTGAATGTTTTTTTCTTGATTTTATCAAAGCTTTATCTATCGTTCGTTAGGTATGCATACCAGCATATGTAGCACATATGACATATTATATGAAATTGTGTAAGGAATGTTCAGTTCTATCATTCTGTGTACTATGTTGCTGATTGTGAGTATAAAGTACTTATTATATTCCAGATGTTTTTTCATTTATTACGCAGTTTGAAATTTGGGTACAGAAAATTTGCACCTTTTACGGTATTTGGGCTAGACTGACATCAATTGCAATCAAGTCTGTCAGTTTTACTGAATGTTTTGCGCACTTCTTGTTTTTCGTTTCTGTTATTATTAACCTTTTCGCTGCCAATGGCAAGACTGTCGAGAGACGAGAATGGTGTCATTATTTATCAAAATCGAAGTTACCGTTTATGAATCAACAGACGACTTCATTCTGAAATGAACCATCTCCAGTGGCAGGTGGGATTATATAAAACAGAACAAATAGATGTAACTCATGTAAGCGAAAAACGGAAAAAGTGAACATCAAAATATCTCCATTTGCATCCGCTATCTGTACATGAATAACAACTGCCTCAAGCTGGCGACGCATAACCCGCAATACACCATTCCACTTCCCATCACTGAAAATTAGGCATACCAAAATAGAAAACGAAAGTCTAATACTACCTATCGCAATAAATTCTCGGCGTTAATGCTAAAACGAGAATTCGGTGCGGGCGGATCGGCGGCCGAGAATTTCATTTCCCACCTCGAACCAAAGGCGTGGTAACGGAATGTGGAGCTTTGCTTGCTGAAGCAGCGTTTACTCCGGCTTTTGGCGTGGGAACAGCCGCTGCTGTCTTTGGTGGACGAGGCTCCAAACGACCATCCGCCAACTCTTCCAGCGCCCGCAGTGTGATGGGACGCAACCGCTGAAAGTCGATTTCTATTTCGTCCGGAAGCTCAGAATGGTCAGGCTCCTAAAACGACAACCGGTGTAATCAAGGCAGTATGATCAGTATGATGCCATTGCCAGTAAGTATCCAAACCAACAGAACGTCCTAGGTTGTTAGCAGCAATCCGTATACGCTTACGAACTGTCTAGCACGAACAAAGCGTCTGAAGTTCTGAACGAGTTCATTTACGCATGCATAAATGAAACGAAAGCAGTAAAATAACCATGACTGCTATGCGCCTCAACTTACTGGGCGCACGGAATCTGATTTCGCGCCCCGAAAATTCAGTACTCGTACCAAAATTTAATGATGCGGCCTAAAATCTGAGTCGCAGCTATATTTATTTTGTAACGGTGCCACCTGCAGCAGTTCTCGCTGACATAGTGGAATCAAACTATTTTCGTTTTAAATTATCCTTGTGTTTAAAAAATGGTAAAGTGTAGGTGCGAATCTCTCGAAACTTATCGAGGAAAATACAGACGCAAAAAAGTCGAAAATTTTAGGCAGACATAGCTACACCAATTCTGGGAGCACATGTGGCGCAGCCATTTCATCGTGTAAATACAAAAGTAAAATTTTTAAAACGCGATTCATGTCAAACATCACCTTTTACGCAACCGTAGAATTTTAAACCTTTCGGAATTCCACACGGGGATACGGGAATCAAATTCAAGTTAACTTACTTATCGTTAATCATAAGCTGATGGCAATTACAGCTTTTATAATGTTCGCGTTAAATCTTTATTCGACATTCGTAAAGTTTATTGCAGAGTGCAAACCCATTAAAATCCTGGATAACAAACGAATTTTACAAAATTAATAGTACTTATTACTTATACACCTTTCCTACTTTTAATCATAAATAATGATCATAAATTATTGATAATCTTAAATTAATCATAAATTATTCATAATGGCAATACATACATAGTAAATGGTAAAACCGTACTCATGATGAACAACGTTTACACACGTCAACTCATACGCAGCATTTCACTAGCTTTGACTCAAGTTAGTCAAGTACGATATTAATTTCCGTCGTACTCACCAAAGCCTGAACAATGGACACCACGCGGCCCAATTTCTCCGCTGGCAGACTGTTGATCTTTATACTGAGTTCGCGCTTTTCCTTGTACTTCATCGGTCGAACGTTGACTTTGCGTGCTGGCTCCTTGGTTTGGTCCTCCAGTACGACGGCCGTGCTGGGTGTTGGCTGCTCCGCTTGGAGAACGGCGTAAATCCCCGTAGCAGGCAGAGAGGAGACGTTTGCCACGGTTGGAAGACCTCGCAAGATGGGAGTCGTGGTCGACATGGGAATCAGGTGCATCCTGGGTGGTACAGGCGCATTGGCCACAACACTCCCTAAAGGCCGCGTCTTCTGCACTAGTTGTACCGTCGACGTTCCTGCAGGCACTTTCATGCGGTTTCCATTAGCCGTCGGAGAAACAGCCCGCTTGCCTGGAACAATCTTTTCCCCACCAAGCGGCTTGGGAGCTACTGGTGCGGACACCGTCACAGGTCGAATCGTAACAGGAATCATTCTGTGACCAAAATCTAATGTAGGTAGTTCTAGGCACGGTAATCAAGATCGAAACTCGAAAAAAACAAGAGCACCTACTTAGCAATTTCTAATCAGAAAAAGACGAACCTTTCCCCTCGCTTCAGTTGTCAGGAAGGAAGAGGAACTTGGACAAAATCCGTTGCAAATATTTGAGTTTATTACAATAGAGCTTTTCAAAACCGGAAACGCTTCGTTTTGAGTCTAATAACTCCTACTTTCTAATTTTCAAGAACAAGAATGGGTTTTTAAGTTTTATTTGCATTTTTCGTTTCTGTTCGAAATCATGCTTGCAGCCTGCGCGATTTAATAAGTCAGTAGTATACGCTATGCGAGATGGTTTCGTTCCTTGCATTAAATTTTGAGCGTGCGTTTCCGTACGAAACTGCGATCCTGGAAGGGCATACTGGTGCCTAAAAATCCTGTGGTGAAGATCCCGGCCCCCGGGTGAAGTGCGCAGCCGGCAGCAACATTTTACTTAATTTTATGATGTTTTGTACGATCCTTATTGAAATTGAGATTTTATGAAAAAATACAGTCAAATTCAAATAAATCATAGATTGTAGATTCGGATGTCGTATCGAACAGCTCGTATCCTTTTTGTACAGTATCTGTATACTGTGTGTATTCGCTTTGCTGATTGTTAGATCATGACCTTTGTTGAAATTATGGCATTCGGAAATATGGTGCGTATTGCAGTGCGTAGTACTTTATCTGCGCATCCGTTTCTTTGACAACTGAAAATGAGCATAGCAAACCCATCGCATGTATCAGCGTGGCTAAAAAGTATAGAAGTACTGAAGAATATTAATCAACCTAGCTAGGAGCCTAGGACACTCGTAGGAACAGCAGCCCTGGCAGAACAAACATTTAGAGCATTTTGCCGACATGTTATGCATTTGCCGACATCCTTCTTTAATTCCTTTGATCCTTCCTTAAAAAAAAACCAATACATAAGTACAGTAAAATTAGATTCAATAACTGCTCTGCAAGAATTGTAACCCATGTGCAAGTGCAATGAAAGATTAACAAATTTCACCGCATTTTCCCATGTATTTGAAAATACATACATGCCTGACTGAAAACTTTCACAAAAAAAGTTTTTTTTATGCCGTTAGAATATGCTTTGGCTTCTCCGAATAGTAATAAATTTAATAATTAATGATCCAGCGATACAGCCGGGGCTTTCAGTTAGTTCATAATATTATTTTCAAAACTTTTACGAGATATTGTGTTTGATTATTAGACACCAAAAGCCAGCCTTTTACATGGTGTCAGTAAGTTCCAGATTTAATACTTCAAATTTTTCTACGTCCTCATGAGGTGATGATTACCACCTGATTATTATAAAATATGCTAAACGTTTTTCGTTTTGCAAATTTGGATTAGAGCGGAATCTAGTACTTACGCTTCTACAACGATCAAAACCGTTCGAAATTTCTGATTGGAACATGGGAAGTCATCCGGATTACGAATCGATCCGTCGTCGACCAACACCCCTCAGGTCTCGTGGTATACTGTCCTTGCGTCAGAGTTTTAAAAAAACTTTTGATCCCGACACGTCCGATGCCAGTGCGGGGTTACTGAAGCGTCATCCCGTCAAGAAAACCAAAGCCCATCGACAGTCCATCTATGAGCTGCTTCCAGCCAGCAATAGTCACAAGTCACACTACAGCGCCGAAGATGACTCGAGCGATCACGATGCGACATCGCATCAGGATGATCTAAATGAAGCGCTCAACAACAGCCTAAGACTATCAACAGGGATCATGCAGAGCATGAGTGATAGTACGTTGTTTTTAAACTCTTAAAGCGCAGCATTCTGTTCAGCACTTGGTGCTATTCTTTGTGACCTTTCGTAGCCAAAAGCTTTTTCCCTTGTATAATTATTTAATATTGACTCCTAGAGTTATGCATAGCTTGATTGCAGATTCACAGCATGTGATGACGTACCTGCAAATTAACAACAAACCCCATCCGAATTCTCTGGGACATGCAATACTCGATTATTTGTTGAAGCAAGATGCGCGAACAGCACTAGCGTGTACGATGAATACCCAGTCCGCTGGTGCAACGCGTCCAGCCTTGCCGTCATTTGATCTGCGCCGACTTGAGCCGTTTTCGGCTAGTATGCACGAGTCTCTGTCGGACTTGCTGAAGTCAACGGGAAATCTATACATGGATACCGTACGCCGTCTGGAAGACCTGCATTCTGTACGTGGACAGCAGCAGATCGCTCTGTTCAAAACCTACGTAGCACAGCGTCTGCAGGCCGCCAAAAACCTCTTTACCGTAAGATCATCTGCGTTCTGGCACCCTGCACGTATGTTGCGTCCTTGTTGAATCATACCAGAAACTTCGCGTACCGTAATTGAAAATCACTGATTTCTAAATAAATTCCATAGCTAAAATTCTATCGCAGTTTGTTACCAAGTCTACCATGCTTTTTTAGTTGCATGAGTTTGCCAAATACTATACTATGGGCCATTGCGGTATGGAAGGCTCGGACAACGTTTCCTCGTATTCCGATGCATCGAAGCCGGTTGTCGTGTCTCCTTGTGAGTATGTATGGGTAACCCTGTCAACTATCTAGATATTTTCAGCTGGATTTGTTTGTGGAATTCGAAATGCATATCAAAGTAGTTGTTGTCAATTTGTTGAGATCTTTCTCTAGCAGATTTATTGAAGATGAGACTTTTATTTTAAATGCTTATTATATTTCAGTAGAACTGCTCCAGAGGGGCCCGGAATTCGAAGACGACGACGAAGTATTGCGCGACGACTTGATCGGGAAAATTCGTGCATACCGGCAGGCGGTGGTTCTTCGGAAAAGCCAGGCCATTCAGCGACCGGCCGATACTGAACGGTTGTTCCCGTGTGTGATACAGCGGAAGGCGGCAATGGCTTTAATGATCGCATCCGTAGAGCTCCAGGATCATAACATCGACTTCGATATAACATCCATCGCAGATGTGGCCAAAAAGTATGACCAGCTGCATAAACGCCGTACCGCCTCGGCGGCACCGTTAGCGGACCGACGTCCGTCAAAAGGTGTGCAAGTACGCAAAAATCGTTCATGGCCAACGAAAGCCGAAGGTAAACTATCGCACCATGATAATCGTTGGTCGGTTAATAAAATTCGCGACGCCGAAAGCGAGCGGATGGAATGGAAAAGAATGTTGTGTTCAAATACCGAGTCAACAGTGGAAGCCGATGAAGGTCGAGCGGACGTGTGTAGTAATCTTTTTAAACATGTGGCGACATCATTTGATTAAATTACTTAGCTTACAAAATTATTTGTATTCACGTAGAACGAATATCATTTTGACTAAAATTCTCGCTGACCAGAAATCAGATTTTGAATATTGGCTATTATAAAATCTGGCTTTGATTTGTGGGCACCAGCAAAAACAACGTGCTAGAAAAAATGGTGATGATTATAAAAAATAAGATAAACAGCAATTTATCGACGACGTAGGCTAAATTTTTCCATTCCTGTGTTACTTCATCCAGGTGGATTTCTTTTTGGACATGTTGCTCGTTGGCTTCTATCAGTTCGCACACATGGTTCAACATTCTTTGTATGCGAATGGCAAAACTGTGCACTGTGTACCTTGCACGCAGGTCGTCCTAGATGAACATATTCACGGTGGCTAGTGGATAATCGTTTAATAAACTTTGCAGTACAATACTTATTAAGAAAATAATTTTGATAATTTCCGAATCAACTGGATAGCGATACGCTTTATTAGAATTGCTTGCTCATTAGTCGTTATAACGTTTTAGTATTTGTAGTGATATATTGATAATGCTGCTCGTAGAAACTTACTTTCATTACTTGCAAATCGGAAGCAGTGTTTCGGCTTGCGGGCGAGTTGACTTGCCGCTGTCCATCCATCGACGATGCTGAGTGTTCACTGTCTAATTTTTTCACATTGCTTGATTCACGCATAATTGTTTCTTTTGCAGCTGCAGAATATTTTTCCGGAAACAAATAATTCGTTGGGGAAGCAGGACGAAGTGTGCCTTGGGTACCGGTGTGAATGCACAGCGTCGTAGCGACAAATTCCATAATGACCTTTTTTATCCATTTCGGCACTCGCTGTCCACGAGCGCCGCGGTAATGCAGATTCAGTGTCCACACCTGCACGGCTGTTGTAAGTCCGATAAAAAACATGCAGATTCCATAAAAGGTTGCTAAAATAAGCCCAAATACTTTCACAATGCTTCTGCTTACGTACCGGTGTGCATATTCTTGGATAAGTTTGTTGATACACAATACGTACGTAAGAATACAAGAACACCTAGTTAGCGTAAATAATATACAAATGCCAAAATATAAGTAATTTCTTATGCAACAAGTCTGCGTGTTTGATTGATTAACTTAGTGGTTAAATACCTATCAAGGGTAAAGATGTTGCTGTTGGTGGCATAACTTCCATAACCATTAGCAAAAACAAGGTCAGTGACAGCAGCGTTGTTATTCCTAAACGCAGAAGTATAGCATAGGAATCTTCGATGGTATTATAGTCAAGCAGATGTACTATACATAATGAGGTGATAGTTCGGTTTAATATTAATGGTGACTAAATGAAACGTTACCATCAAAATCTGATTAGAACTTATTTGCAACAAATTGAAATTTCAGTACATACCCAGTGTGACCTTCTCGCCGCATTCTCCGGGAGTATAAAATCCCAAGAACGCGAATAGCGTAGCGCACCCACAAGGCATAAGGTAGTTAAAAACATAATAAAGCGGACGACGTCGAAGCAAGATATGCACAGTAATGTCCGGGTAAGGCTCCGCGCCTGCAGGAAAATTGTGAAATTTATAGTACAATCGGTACGAAGTATTCTTATTTCTTAAGCTTGACACCCTTTCGTGATTTTGCTGTACAATTATAAACACTGCCTTCCGAATAGCAGCAGTTGGAATACGCCTTTTTTTTGCAAAGCTGTACTAAAAAAATATAAATTTTCTCACAACATTTAACAATAATGTTTGGTACAAACTATTGATAAACTATGGAACTCAGAACTGAAACCCAGCAGACGGCCACAATACTTCCACTTCTCGTGCGAGTAAAGTAAATCAAATTAAATATGTACAACAAAGTAATGAAGTAATCTATCTGTTTATTGAAAATTTGGGTATCGGAAAATATAGTAAATGGAAATTGCTGGAATGGTACAATCTTACAGCAGGAGTAGTAGACAACAGTTCGTTTAGCCGAAATATTGACAAGATCCCATTCTCCACTGGGGACATAATTTGATACGTCTCCAGCTTCTGTGATGACGACAAGATCTACTTTGTATCCATCAAAGGTCCAACTGGCAAACTGTAAACAATCTGCAATTGATTATGTGCAGAAGTGAATTTCTCTGATGAAAAGGGGAACAGTTTCAACTGGGATCAATCGCTTTGAAGTTTGAAGCGCCCGTATGCAATGTACCTTTAAAGAACAGCTCTGATAATCAAATGGAAAATATCGAACATCAATCGCACATGTGCTTCGGATTATGCTGGATGCCAACCATGTAACGTTCCTATAAAAAGGCTTAAAACTTAAAACATACGTATTGCTGGTGTGGTACGCAATTAAACTTTGTTCGTGTAGGTGTTGCATAAAAAATGAAGCCACACGATTTAAAATTTACGCATAGCAAAACTGCAGTCGACTGTTATAGTTGGACGTTCTTGCATATATACGTACCCGTCATATTGAATAATACCGTTTGTGTTGATCATTTTGTGGTAGTACTCGGAGTCGGCGCTACAATCCATAAAACGTCACAATAACTTGCGAAACAAATCGGCATAACTTTTATACTGCAACTTACAGTGTGTGCCAGCTTAAAATGTGTAATTTACCATATGTTGATCTACGTTTTCTGTACTTTCCAAATGTACTTTCAAAAAGGTCATCCCTTCAGACAGTTAGGTTTCTTACTTTTCCAAATGTCGCACGAATATCATGCAAACATTTACTAACTTGTTATAAAGCAGGATATCCGGCTTCCAAATTTGGTCCATTGGTAGCATAAGGCTGGTAACGTTGCCGAAATCGATCGGATTCCAGATAAGTTTGTTATCCATCCAGTTTTGACTTAGCCAGCAGTTCTTTAATAAGCGCAGAAAATTAATAGTATACGTAAACTGTTAACATAGTTGTTAATGCTGCACAGCTGCAGTACATAACTTTGTATACAGCAACAAAGTCAATCGTGCGAAGTTATTAACAATAATAAAATACTACTAAATTTTTTGCAGTACTTCCATAATGTTTACACAATTCTTAGCTTGGCTACGTTTACCGGCAGCTATACTGTAACGTCTACACTACCGTTGTCATGATTTGATTTCTTTCGTCCTAAAATACAAATATATTCAAATCTTCTGTCAGAATTACCAAATGTTATTTTGTTACTGACTGAACTGTCGCGTAAAATGATCATGATTATGCATAATTTCTTACAACAGAAATAATTTGAGTAAGCGACAATCCGAAGACCACTCTGACTGATTCGGTATGGTTAATGGTAGGGCGAATATCTTTGTTGTATCCTGCAACAAAATGGTACAGCGAGAAGAACGTCTGCAAACCCGAAATGCAGGTTTTCCGATTGGTACGAGTATATGACAGAAAACTGTAAATTTCAACATTTCAGTTTTCGTACGGTACCTGTTTGAAGATGCTTCGTGAGTTTTGCTTCGTAATCTTGGTCCCGAAATCTACGTCCTATTATGCAAAAGAACAACTGCACAACACCATAATACAATTTTCTCTAGCAGAAATAAAATCTAGCAATTAATCATATACAATATATAACAAAATTAAACAATAAAATATAATATGCGATTACAAGAAACGCTCTTACGATCATATCAAAGGCATAATTTCAGACTCAAAGGAAGTAAATCTGCTGTCAAACAAAAGTATTAGTTATTTTGTTGGCTTGCAATATACCTGAAAACGAGACATTTGCCGCACAGATGCCGTTAAGAAAGCAGATATCGAAGACTATAACTATTGTTATAACAGATGGTTTTGACAGAAGACAAAAAACAGCTAAAGTTAGCTGCTGAAACAGCGTGCAGCATTTACGTTGGTATCTAGATCTGTACATGCGATCGTTGAGTTGCAGCATTCAAAAGAAATTACTTAACAGCATCAGCTTAGCAATGTCTTTCATATTTTCCAAGTCAATCACGATGTATAAACCAGAGTAATCCATATAGATATACTGGAAAATAATTTACATGAATTCCCGCTGTCAAAAGTATTTTTACATTGCCGGCGTAGTAATCAAGTGCTCTTCCTGGAGACCAGGATGAAAACATGAACATTTCACAAGTGTTCACCAGCTATACGCTTTTAAAGGCATATAAAAAGTATATCTGTATATGCACGTCACAAATGATTCGCATTATGCGCGATGAAATGTGACAAATCAAAGCATACCGCAATAAAAAAAAACCGATTTAACGATAAGAACATAATAACGATGATCCAGAATGCCGACGACAGAGACTGGTGAATCGGAAGGAAATGCGACATTGTGTTTGTACAAACTGCAGCAATCTGGGTTTATCCTTCAAGATGGATGGCCACAATGTTCCCAGCCGGCCATTACACATGCTGATGTGGTCCTTGTTAGTGCACCTCACGTATGTAAAACTATGTATGCATAAAACGTTAATCCACATCATTTCCTGAGTTTGGTCAATATGTTTGACGATTCCCTGAGAACTGCGGCATTTGTTGCGCCTCTGATCTGTGTTACAGTACGTATGTCATCAAATTTTGTGCGTTAAATGCGACTTACTGGATTTATACTGGTTGTACACTAATGCTTTACCAATCAGTACTTCCACTCGTAGTAAGTTAAACTTTTGTTGCCGCACTAAAGCACTTTGTATTCATTGGAACCGATCACGAACACTTTTCGGTTCAATAAAATGGAAATGGCGAGTCAATAATAGGGTATTTTAATACCTATCAATACGCTTTCTAGAGATACTCGTATAATCTGTATATACAATGCGAGCAAGAAAGGAAGCTACGGGTTTAGGGTATGCGTTGTAGCGAAGACAGCGAAAACCGGTTTGTACAGCTAGTACGCGCACAGACAGCCACACTCATAAGTGTGCAAGTGAATGCGAGCGGATTTACCCACTCACACACACATGTGCCGATCGATCGATACAGCAAGGCAGCACTCCGCTTGCGCTTTTTGGCAGCACCGGAATGCGCTGTCTTCGGTCTATTTATAGTCACAACAGAGAGGCTGCATTGATCAACCAGCCTCAGCGGGCAGAAAAGGCTGTTCGCTGGCTTTTTAACATAGACTAGAACATAGACCGTAGCCTCCTCATTTAGTCAGATTGTATGTCCCTCATACCCATGCTGAGTCGTTGGCATAATATAAATACGTCATGTCAAAGTGCTTAACTTTATGAAAATTAATTTTACTTTTGAACGATTGTACATGTTACAATTATATGCTCTTATCGCTCCAGTTTTGTTTCTCCACGATTGCTAACGCACGAATAGATGCGGTATAGCAAGGATGTACTAATCTTCATTTTAAGGACGGTAGAAAAAAGGACAACAATAAAATGACGTCATAAACTGAAGGTCTGAACACTATTTACTGTTAGTAGTTAGTACATATAAAGAACTAGACCATCCTTATTGAGGAATTTATTTGCAAACTGCCTAAATATGAGCGGAGCTCACAAACAGCTCACACATTGCCCAGATAACATGATAAGAGAATCTTGATTGTATCGATATACAAACTACTTACAATTAGATCTCACAGTTTCAAAACAATAATTCAAAGTAACAAAATTTCATTTAACGCTGCCGCTCCTTCCATCGTCCCGAGCACGGAAGCAGCGTTGCCTCGCTGAATTTCCAGGGACAGACATTGACGGAGGTACTCATGGGAGCAAGGCTCTCCCGTATGCTGTCGGAGTCGTTTGCCAATTTCTTTTACTAAACGGCTAGCTGATTAGTAATAGATCTCATATCCTGCGGTATAAAATTTTTAAGTGACTTGTATTGTTCATTGTTCTAAAAATAGCGCACTTCAGCCTTTCTTTGTTTTGTTGCAGGATGGTCGGCTAAAAACGCTTGCAAAATACGCAGCTAAATCAAATATTTTAATCGTAAGCATACGTAGAAGACAACAACACTAATACCGTAACAAGAATAATTAATACAACAACTAACGACAATCTATCCAAGACCACAGCGACTTCCTGCCATTCATGTGCCACATCATCCAGTGTAGTTTGTACATTGACGCGTCGTTCACTTTTTTCAATCATATCACATAGGGCTCCCAGTGTGCTGAGAATTCGGTTCTGGAACATATCCAGTTTCAACCCATAATGATGGGTTTTGTTTGACGTTCCAGCGGAATGTTGCTTTGGTTTACTGTTACTTGAGCCGAACGATGTTTCCTTTAGTCGTAGCTTTCGATCCCTAACCGGCTCGTATACGTTTCCGTGCGGAGGACAGTGCGTGCGGAAGATACCGGCATTTGCTCTTCTATCACCGCTTAACTTCTGACAACATTGACCAATAACGGTAGCCGGATGTGTCATAAACAACAGTGGAGCGATCCATTGGAGAAATATTTTCCGCAGGTGAGTGGGCAGTTTCTGACCCCGGGATCCACGATAATGCAGATTCAGTGTCCAAACTTGGACGGCCATGGAAGAGCCAATAAACAACATGCTAGCACCGTAGCACATCGCTGAAAAAGGTTGAATATCATACAACGGCAGTTAAAGCTTAATTAATTAATTAATTTTCCTTTTTACAGGTAAATTAGTGTATAAGCAATTCTCGACGCCAAATAAAAGACATCTTATCATATCACTAATTTACTTGTAAAACGGAAAATGAAAAAATAAAATAAAATGCAGACTACAACTGTAATTATGCTCTTCAGTTACTTATCAGCGGGACGGAAGCAAAACTTGACGGCATTGTTTCCGAAATGGTCATCACAAAAAGAATTAAAGACAGTAGCGATTTGATTCCTAAAAAGATCTTTTCCCCACATTCAACGGGTAGGAAGAATCCAACGGTAGAAAACAGCGTGACACATAAACATGGCATCAAGTACATGAACAAATAAAATAGCGGCAGACGGCGCATGGAGATCGTCACCGTTATGAACGGCTGAGATTTCCCACCTGAAAAATAACAGCCTTCACATATAAGCTGACTTCCTGAGAACAGCTAGGGACCTGGCCCAAATCCGCGACAAATCTAATTATGGTGCCGCTCCATGCTGCGTACGGCTTACAGCAGGAATGAGGTCCGATGGATTTGTTAGCCGACATGTTGTTCAGTTCCCATTCGCTACTGGGAACGTAGCTGCTCAAGTCACCAGCTGTTGTGGTCAGTGCCAAGTCAATTTTATCTCCACTGTAAGTCCAGCTTCCGAACTGTAGCAGGAAAGAAACACTGCTGATAGGAAAAGAATTTCAGTGCCCCTTGCCAAGTGTTTAGAAGATATAAGTTCAAGTTTCACCGGTGGGAATGTCTACGTACCATAACCTAAGCCTTATTTCGTTACGAGTTTTACGTAACCTCGGGTTAAGAATACCGTTTGAAAGCCGCCCAGAATTTACATGATTACTGAAAGTAGCCACAAGGTAATTGTGTCGCGATACAATAAAACTAGCACTTCATGTATTGTATATATATGGCCATAATGAAAGACTATACTACACAATACACATTACCTTCATGGTGCAGATTTGCCGGTCAAAAGGAAAGCGTCTCATATCGATAGCGCATGTACTGCGATAAATATGAGCAACGAACCACGTCACATTTCTGGAAAAAAAAGCTAGTTTCACGAACGGGGAAATACTTGCAAAAAAAGCTTTAATCACGTCCGAGAAATGGCTCTATTAGACTAAGGAGCAAACACTAATCCTATTTAGAAAAATATGTTATAAGCACGAATCATAATCATTTCATTGCATACCCCGTGTGTTGAATAATGGCGTTCGTGCTAATTGCTCGATGGTAATAAGTCGCATCCGCACTAAAAAGCAACACCTTTGAGGTATCATTTGCTCTCCCCATTCGGCATGAGCCGCTTTTATATGCTCATATTCGCTTGGTTTATGTGTCACGGTTACAATGAATATTTTGGATCTGCAGAGGTTTGGCCAGTCATTGGTAATGTTTGTGCTGCGGGGTTGCAGTCATGCATTAATTAAGCTTTTATATCAAGAAGTGGCAGAAGTGCCTTCGGAAGTGGCAGAACTGAAGATTTCGGACGGCGATGCCAAAATATCTGTACTTACGTGTTGTACAGGAATACGTCGGGCCTCCATATGCGATTGGCCGGTATCAGGATGCTTGTAACATTCCCGAAACTCGCTGGATTCCACGCGAGTTTGTGATCAAACCATACTTGATTGAGCCAACAGTTTGTCTGTTTAAGAAACCTTCAATGTATTTTGCGCGCTCAGAAAACTTACGTGTACATAGTGAGTGACCTTACCGTCAGAACTTGATTTCTCTCATCCTAAAACAGACGAACAATTTTATTAAAATAGTATCTTTTCAGGTCAGAAATGCACGAATATATAAAAGATGTAGACACGAGTCACATTTGTAAAGGTCCAATATTTTAAAGGCCTTAAACAACTACTCGCAAGTAAGTGTGCGCGATAGAAATTCATACACTTTTAGGTACTGTACATTGGCTTCGTGAATGAGTTGCTAGCTATTTATCGACCGAAAACAATTTCCTTCGTGGCAGATTAACAGAAATTGTTTTGCATGTAATTATATTAGGCATGTGTTTTCGCTTGATGGAAATAGTTTTTCAGAAACGTTAAATTCTAGAAGCAAGTAAGTATCCGTACAGTTCTGTATACCGGCACAATGATACAAACATAAGGCCATCTCGCGCCGGCAGAGCTAAAATGAACGGGAGAGTTATTTCGCCCATGACCGAACCCGGTACACTTTACTTACTATCGGAGTTTATTAATATTTGATGATTGTCCTATTTCCACACTAGATTTTCATACTGCTGGAAGACGTGCCAGATTTCATCACCATTTAATGGTATATAAATTACTAATCGCAGTAATAGTTGCATTTCTTTCAGTGCTTCATTGAGTAATTTACTTTAAAAAGTTGCGAGCACATTCTGTACCGATTTACGGTATCTGGGAAAGCTGTATTCGGATTAGCGATAAATGATAACTTAAAATTTACATTTTCTCGTACCAAATTTATAAGATTGATTAGAGCCAGTCCCAAGGTGACGGTGAGCACGTCGGTGTGGTGCTTTGATGGCATGATGTCGGCATTGTAATCTAAAAAACAATAAAATAGGTTAATCTGGAAAACTCGAGATATGTATTATAAACAGATTTTACAAATAAGGGCAACGATTACTCTGTGTGAAGAATAACATAACCGATTATTATAATTAAACTGCACGACTAGTGAAACCACGTATGGAGCTACGTTATGTATGTAATGGCATAAGTAAAATACTTAAACTCCAGAAAAATTGCTTCACAGACTCCAAATCGACCAGCAAACACAGTAAGTCATTGGGGAATTCTTTAACTTGCCTTTGAGGATATAATCGGTAATTCTTAATTCCATCTCCTGAAACTGCTGATCCAATTCGAATGATTCTGTAATGCAATCAGCAACGCTGAATATTTGTTTTTTACGTGAAAGCAGTTGTTTGTGCGCAGTATTAATCACAAATAAATTACATATTGGGTTATGGTGAGCATAAACCATGTCTGGTAAAGCATATGCTGACTGACCAGCATCGAAACATTCTACAATGATTTTGATTTCTGAGTTAATGCAAAGCTGCAAATGGGTACGTGTGGGTCGATAACTTGTTAAAGACCCCTACAACACCATGCACAATTAAATACTTTTAAAAATTAGTGCTCTCCCAACCGCTCTTGTTGCTGCAAATCAGAATAAAAAGTCAATTAATTACCGCTTTCATTCCGGGAGAGATCTTATAACAACCCTATAATTACTGTCGAATATTTGGGCAGAAACATCTACAGCCAGCTTATAAATCGAGCAGTTACATTTTAACGGCTTCGATTTTAAATAGTGCGATTACATCCAAGGATATAGTGCAGCAGTACTTAAAAACAAACTGGTCTATAAGAGGAGGCATAAAAATAGTGTATTTTTAAATAAACTTACTGGATATCGGAGGCGGAAAGAGCATCGTGACATCTTGCAAAAGGTATAGAAACGTAGCTATTGCCGATATCTCCGCTATGCTTCCCTTCATAATTTCGTATAATATCCTCTGTTTCACATAGTTCATTCACCGCTAAAGTCAAGCTAAATTGAAAGTTTCTGGTATCCACGGGATCATCTGATCAGAATCCCAAATCCCGTTGGATCATTTGATGATAGATAAGTGCCGACGGTCTCGGAGCGGTCTGACTGTACCTTTTCTGTGCCAGCTGCTGGATAATCTCATCCATATATACACCGGTGGAAGGTCGGAATAGTCCATGCCAGATGTGTATACGGTGTGATAATTAGACAGAAAAAACTCCTAAGTCAATTTGCTATATACACAGGGAGAACCGATCGCAGAAGAAATTTCCCAGGATTTCCATGGATGAGGAATTAGGTGAAGCAAGCCCCGGAGTAGGTTATTACGCATTAATGTTGCGTACAGTGTTATTTCTGGTTTTCAATGCGTATATGTGGAATGTCTTTCACGCGCAACAGATCTTAATAAACTTGATAACCCCGGGAGCATGGTCACGTACGGGATACAAAGGGTAGACAAGCCGAATAATACATGACAGGCGATAAATTACTCAAACTCTTTCTCCACAATCAAACCCATTTGAAGCGCATTTCCTGTCCATTCCGGTTGGTATTTCCGGCACTAACTTGTCGTATATCCAGTCAAGCAGGAGCAGAAAGATGGGTAGTAAGACAATTGTATTCAGCGATATAATGCGCTCTTGTCTATGATGATGCTTACGACGCTCTAATGACTTTCGCGGGAGATGCGCCAATCTGCACAGAATATATACACATGTTACACTATAACGCTAAAAGCGGTTGAGCACTCTCAAAATTAGCCGACGGAATCATATTATGTCGCGGTTTACGCAACCATCGACGCAGTGTGCATTACAGCGTTCGGGGCGCCCCATCTGCGGATGTCCATTAACATAAAATCACTTTGGCTATTATTTACCTAATAATATTTCGAAACTAACGGCATGTTTATACAGGACACACAGCGCCGGTTCGGCATCCGGACAGGAAAAAATTAGTAAATCAATTAAATTACGCATCGCTTAAGGACATAAAGCTGCGCCAATATTATACGCATTTGCTTGTACGGTATATATGGTAGTTGTAAGGTTTTCTAAGCAAATGTATGGACGCCTGAACACATGTCCACAAACTTGCGCCGCGGATGCTGAGACCATTTCCGGTTCAATCAAGCACTTTACTGTGGCACAGCCGCAGCGTCTTTTGTGTGTATTCATACCGCTCTGTCCCACTCCATGCATATTCAAATATACGACAGCACAGCACCGCACAGTGAAGTAGGCTTTTAATCAGAGAAGTTGGTTGTGAAAAGGCTGAAAACCCAGATATGAACAAGCGCTGATGATTTTCCGCACAAAATGATGTAAAGGTTACGGCCGGCACTGGCGTTCTTCTATGGGGAAATTACTCTCCTGAATCAACACTGGGTCTCGTTATTTCATTAGAAAAACAAACACTACTTTACGGCGTACTGCAAAGAAAACCGATTGTGTCAGAAAATGGAAACTTGAGCTTTACAATATAATGTGCGGTTACACATGACCAGATGGCAGGCATTTTCGAGTGGTCGAATCCATATTTCTATCTCGGTGATAATCTGCTTAAAGAGTTCCTAAACATATCTGTTCACCTGGTTGTACACATATTCGAAAATCTAAGTGTAACCAAGATAATGACAAAAAAGCATAATAAAGTGCAACAATCCCAAGGCAAATTGCAATATAGTTTCTTTTATAATATGCAAGTAAAGAAATTAAAGTATGATGTCGATGTCAAGCGTATCTCCCATATGGGCCGTACGATGTTCTTTACTGAGCCAGTCTATTGATGGGTTTTACTTAATTTGTTTCTCTCTTCATAGATTAATTACACATTACACATCACGCATGATAAAGAATCTTTTGATTTTACAAAAACATGCAATTTAGCGAAACCCATTTGGAAATACAGCTGGAGATTGTAACAGCGTAGCTTGTTATATTGTAGGAACAATCTAGTAAAGGTCACTCTTTCTCCGTAAAATTTATTGCATTCTTCACAAATATTCTTGCATTGTTCAATTCTTGAGCATATTTTACACGTGTAATTGTAAAACAGACTGTTTTGCCGAATGAGCAAAAACCACATAATCTATCTAATGCGTGCATGGGGTGCATCAAAAATAATTATACCTGAAAAGAACAGTGTAGCCACAAAGAATACCAACAGTAAGAATCGATCCAGCACTAAGGCAACTTCCTGCCATTCTAAGCACAAACTGTCCTTATAATCCTGCTCACTTAGCCGCATCTCATTGCGTTCTATGGTCTGGTAGACTTTATTCAGCACCCGCAGAAACTGCCGCTCAAAGGTGTCCAGAAAGGGATGATTGAAGTTCTCCTGGGTGTCAAACTGGAACTGCTCCTGTGCCGCGCTGGAATAATCCCGCGCCGAAGACGACGTCCCGGCTCGAATGATACCGTTCTGCATGACCAGTTTGCCGGCGGTGCCGGTATCGTTCTGGTTGATATTCTCCATTGACAGGTGTGTAGCTGGACGGATGTAGCCGCCCCGGTCAGGATGCGGGGGCTTGGGTGGACGTACACGATACTGCCGGGATGTGCCTTCGATGTGGATCCGCAGGCAGGGCGCCATGTACCCCAGCACAACGACCTTGAGGTAATGCGGCACTTTCTGACCGCGTGTGCCGCGATGGTGCATGTTTAACGTGACGACCTGCACGGCGGTAGCCAGGGCCACCAGAAAAATGGTGATCCCGTAGTAAACAGCTGAAAAAACAAATGTCTACACAGAATGTCACTTATTTGTTTCAAGCAAAGTTGACTAATTGGTAAAACTACAATGGAAATACTACAAATGGATTTTTCCGAGAACCGTTTCCAATGTTTGTAAATCTGCACGGTCTCAATACGGATATTCACCAACCGATACCTTGAAATTTAAACTATTCCTCTCAAATGGTACGTGTGAAATTTATCACCACCATCATAACAGTTTCTGATTAAAGGAAAAACGATGTACCTTGACAATATTCCAATATTTTCCACTTAATTTTCCTTCATATAATATTTTCCACCATACTCGTACACAATTTGTCAAATCCATTTCAACAAGAAATATCACAATTTTTTACCGCTTGTCTCACAAACAGCGCTAGCGCATGTGCTTACTACCTTAGTATACGATAGGAAGTTGTCGGCATATCAGAGACAGAAATTATTGATTTTATATCGTCTTCATTAATTTGCCGCGTCAAACATAGAAAAATTGTTGCTGTCGTGTGTCCAACGCAGGGTAGGGCCTAGTGTACAATCTCATGTACCTCGGTGAAGAACCCCTTATATTAAATTATCAATGATTCTGGGATAAGTGAGTTGACTTACCGATGAGCGGCAATGATTTAGATGTGGGGGGCATCGATTCGCCCACCATCATCAAGAACACGGTCATGCTCAATAATGTGGTAATCCCTAGTGTAACTTTTTCTCCACTTTCACTGGGAGTATAGAAACCCAGGAAAGCCAAAACCGTGATTAAGGCACAGGGCATCAAGTAATTGAACACGTAAAACAGTGGTTTGCGCAGAATAATCAGTGTTATCGTGATATCCGGATACGGTTCGGGACCTGTAACGGGAGTTAATCAAACATCAAACAAGTTACTCTCGCAGTCTTTTATAATGAGATTTCTTTTCAAGACATTAAGTAATTATCTTGGTAGGGTAGCAGATAATTGGGCCGGGTTTATAATTAATTAAATACTTGGTAACAAGATTGCCCTTTTTGGTGTAACTTTTTTGACAGGAGTTTGCTATTTTTATTGTGGTATGTACGTATTTAATTTCTGACGGTTTAAAAAATGTAAGCAATATTTCGAAGAAAGGTAAACTCTGAAAAGAACAAAGTACTAACAGCAAGAATATTTGACGACATTCCGCTTGGCCGTCATGTTGATCAGGTCCCATTCGCAGCTGTGTACGTAATTGCTCAAATCTCCCACTTCCGTTGTAATGACCAGATCCTGAAAACAAGTTGTTTGCAGAAGCCATCGATATAGCCGTATGGCGTAGTTTGCAGGGTAAGGTGGAAGCCACTTACGACTTTATACCTGCAGAACGGAAGTCGTTTTCAAAAGGGCGTCTGTACTATGCAGTTGCACGTCTGGCTGGATATAAATACAGCGAATTTCACGTGAAGTGCTACTTACCCATCGTATGTCCAGCTGGCGAACTGCAAAGAGGCAAACAACAGCTTAAGAATCATTTGCACGAATCATACCCCGACAGAAATTTATTCTGTTTATTCATACAATTATGGGTTCTTGCACATTGTTTGTAATGGCACAGTCTGCAGCAGATATACAATTAAAAAATTATCTTTATTTTGACAATTTTTTACAAGCCGACAAATAGCGGTATTAGTATTATTAAAATAGAAAAGTAAAAGCAGGACCATGTTGATAGCACGATACATGACATACAAAACGTTATTGTTGTCTGCAGTACAAATCGATACGCTAAATAATTTTCGATTTTTAGCCCAAGTCAAATGTACCGTACATTCCTTGTCACCTTAATGATTTCAGTAGAATAGGTTCCGATCGCTAAAGGCAAGAAGCTGCCGTATAATTAAATTTGACAAAAATTTACTGTATAGCTTACAGATATTATTCGATGCAATTTAGAATAATACACCTGCAACAATTCACTAATTGGCGATGAATTCAGTATATTGTATGTAACTGGCAGCTACGCAGGTATATCTGTATACAATAATTATCGCAATTCGCAACAGCTGGCCGTTAATAACTTTTCACAAAAAAATTTATAGCCATTAAAGCTTCAGTTATTAAGTATGTGTGTAAATTGCACAAGATTCGTTCAAACACACTTTTTTACAAATTTACCTTCATGGAACAGTTCTGTTGGTCGAAAGGAAAATACTGAACATCAATCTCACACGAACTGCGGAAAATTGTGCTCGCCAGCCATGTGACATTCCTGAAATAACTTAATTCTGATAAGGTATATTATAAAATTAAGTGAAAGATTATTTTTAAGCAAAAATCTTTTCCATAAAGTACCGGGAAGATTTTATATGCACGAAAAATTTGCATATTACCTAATAACAATAACAGCTACAGTATCTTTCTGTCCTCTTATTCTTACCCATCGTATTGCACTATCGCATTTGTGCTGATTACTTTGTGATAATAATCAGAATCGGCACTAGAAAAGTAAATATTGTTAAAATCGGTGTACCTATTCTGTTATAATATCCACATTTAAATAATAGAAAGTATTTGCATACTTGTTATACAAAAGCAGGTCAGGCTTCCATATCTTTTCGGAAGGAATTCTTATGGTCGTAATATTTCCGAAGCTAGCTGGATTCCATCTTAAGTTGTTGTCCAGCCAAACTTGATTTAGCCAACAATTGGTCTGATAAATGACAGCAAAAAATTTTCAGTATTGGCAATTAGTAATTACAACGCCAATGCACAACGCTCTAATCTACTGTAGGGTAAGGTCAGCTTCGTGTCTCAAGTGACTGGACAAAGATAATTGCATATCCGACGTATATTTTGTGAGTATATCATTAACTAACCTATATACGCTAGAAGTAATTGAGCAGTTTATAATAAATTCGCGTTTTCTTACTTACCGTCATTATCTGATTTTTTTCATCCTGCAAAGCAAAACTATTATAGCACGTATTATCATAATTTATATCAATAGGGGTTGCTCTTGAAAGCGATTACGTATTGTAAGCACGTAGTAAACGATTTCTGGAAAACGGTTTCTCAACAATAATGCGTTTTTTAATTTCATCGAAACACACCGGAAAACGAGAAAAGGTATCTTCAGCGTTAAACCACATGAGTCATGGGAAATTGCAAATTATACCCAAAAAGCTCTTAGCTCAAGTATTAGTCCTAGACAAAAGAGCAAATTCCTTTTAAGCAGAAAGTGTTCCACTTCGAAAGAGGATTTCGAAACGTTATCAAATAAATGTTATGGAATGCAAAATAATATCCTAAGCCGCCAAAGCCACCGGGCATTAAGCACTCCAAGCTGCAAATGCAAATTTCCTAAAAGCTCTTCCTTAACCGCACGTTTAGTCAAGCCTGTCGTTTACGCATTGCGTAAATAGAGTACAAGTAGTTTTAACTTTGATTTCCTGTTCGAAGCCACTCGCCGGCAAATTACTACCTGATTCTAGAGCCCGGTTAATTTATGCTTGAAAATCGTTAAAAGCAAAGCTCCTATCGCAAAACCAATATGGTTTGCTATTTCACAATACTTATTATTTTTCATCAGCCCTTGTCGCATTTGTTGAGTATGCTTTTGCTCAGTTCAACTTTTTTAGAAGAGATTTTTTAGAATTTCGTTTGTTCGTGGTCCTTTTTTTAGATATCTCCTAAAGTGCTACTACTGCTAAATCACATCAAAAGTTTAGTGCAGTGCGTTTTAAAGAAAAAAACTGTTGGACCGATTTCGCCCATCTTATAATTGTAATACCAAATGATCAATTTGTAAAGATATAATATTACCTATCAACCGGTCAAAGTCGCCAAATGAACATAATAATATGGTTTTCAGTGGCGACGTCAACATGGTTAAATATAATTGTCGTGCAATAAAAGAGGTTACTGTTGTGTTGCGGTACTTACCACATCGATTAGCTGAGTAAGAGCGACCCCAAATGTGACAGTAAGCGGTTCGGTGTGGTTCTTTGCCGGACGTACAGCTTTATTGTAATCTGCAACACAAGAAAATCGAACGCAACCGAAGAGATCACTTCACTGATTTCTCCTTATAATCCCGCTATTATGCCTAATGTCGGCAATTATTTGCTTACATGAAGCCGAAAAAAGTTTCACAATCATTAGCTGTCAGCATCGTGGTCAATGTGCAGAGAAAAATGTAACTACTTACTGTCTAACAAGTAGCTCATGAGGCGATACTCATGTTCATCGGCCATTAATTCCATTGCTGCAAAAAAAAGATGATATTTAATCAGCTCCAATTCATTCAGAAATTAACGAAAAGTAAACAGAGAACGAGTCAATATATATAACAAAAACGTGAGACCGATGTGGGATGCTTTTAATAAAGCTCAAAGGTTTGTTTGGAAAATGCGATTTTATGTTCTATATGGAAGTTTATCTTTTGTGTACAAAAACTGTCTTTTTTACAACCCGGAATAACTGCAAAAACATTACACTGTTGAAAACCACAGTATTAGGCCAGCAGTAAAATTCACTACAGCTAAAATGCAACGTATCACGTTATCAGTTTTGAAGGGTCAGATAAATAAAGCGTGGAGCTGTGCAGCGCAAAGGTCGCTTCGTCGTTTCACATCATACATTTCATTTGCTGGTGCTTTCTGCAAATTGAATTTTAGAATATTAACAGTTTTTAATGGTGCAAATAACCTTTTTGGCGGCACCAAAATTTTGTCCCAGATTTTTTAAGAAATTAAAATATTACTTTGGCCTGCAAAAGGATTTACGGCTGGCACACGCGTAATCAAATAACTGTACATAGCCAACTACAGCGTCGCATGAACGCTCAGCGGAGTCGCAGTGCCAAGGAAACACAACTGGCCAAGCCTTTTGCGCCACAGGAAGTCCAAAACGATGATGTATCATGGTATTATATTGTCTGTGTTTTTCAAAAGCAAATTTTCAACAGTGCATTGACTGGGGGTAACATGTCCAAAAAAAGCATCCAACCAGTGAAGGATGGACTGTTAATCCCTTAAGTGCATTATCTGGCCGGCCATTCTCTAACACATCTGCCAGCCAGCCAGCCGGCAATTATGGCCAACAAAATGGGTACCTTGTGACAGCAAAACTACAGCAGTAACAATAACAAATTGTTGCCGGAGTGGTGTAATCAATTCGGCCATCGTCATCCAGCGATATCCGCTTGAAAATTCCCATTACCGTTGCAGTGATGCGTATAGACACAGAGAGCTCGGGTATATAGTTGTCTGTTACATTGTTATGACTGTGATACAAGCGGCGCAACACACACTCTGATCATAATCAGTACACGACCGCGCTGAAAATTTCCGGTCCCGACCCGACTATTGTCGGTCGGCGGCATATAGACCACACTCTTGATGGGGCAACGGATTATCATAAGAAAACAAAAGACGAATCGGGATGGTTCAACGGAAACCACAGTCGGGATGCCGACGTCGACGACGTCCGCGGCGTCATTTCACCGTGCGCCAGAAAATGTTAATTTCGTCTACGACGTAACTAAATGGCGCACACGGGCAACATGTGTGAAAAGATGTCTGTAATGGTGTGTATACAAGAACGGCTTCTAACGCGCGGCGCACTGCAGCACACTACTTTTGTCAAATGATCATTTATTGTCAAGTGCGGGTGTGTAACACAATTTACCGATACACATGCCGGGATCGTGCACGAGCCCGCCTCCGTGGTCGCTCGATCCTGTGGGCATGGTGCGACGGGAATATAGTCAGCATAAGAGAAATGCGCCCAATGCACTGGCATGGTATGCCAGTGTGTGTGTGCAATGGTGAGTTTATAGTGCAGTTGCCGCTGTGAGAGAGTGCAATTGCAATCTGCAAATGGCGGTGATCCGTAAGAAAACACAATAATCACCCCAGATTTTTTTACCCTACGCTTCCGACTCGCTAGAGAATGAAACAGCGGAACCAATCAGTCTAACGTACGCCACCGTGTGTACTGTCCCAGAAGCGAAGGACCGAGGAAAGTGAACACGGCGCATGTACCGTATAATATTATATACTGGAGACATAACACTTCTGAATCCATTATGCCGCGTGCAGTGGTCCTGGACGTTGTTAAGCGTCAATCTGGATGTTAAGATGTGTGTGCCCTTTTTTGTATGCATTTGGATAGTAGCTGGATCTCTCCGAACTTAGAGGTTGCACATGCCGGTCAGTCGGACATGCGCCCTTTACCCAGTCACACCCGCTGCGAACGCACAATATACAGTACAAGTATTACACATCTACAATACGTGGTCAAATTTACAAAATCAAGTATTTCAAAAATTAAATCTAGACTATGAATCCTTTCATTATCCACATTGAGCACCCAAATGCTTATAACAGAATATTATATATATTCTCTATGTATTTCCTTTTGTTCGAGTAAAAACCAACTGTTGTGGAAGTTTCACTGTAAAACAAGGTATTTGCCGCGAAAATGCCGGAACGTATATATGGCTTCTGCATAATATTATTCAGAACAGGCTGGATATCACACGGTTATCACATTATTTTTTTGTATCGAAAGGCTAGGTATAAGCACTGCGTGTTCGTATAATATTTAATTACACATCTTATTCAATGCAGACATCAGCAAGTTACACAACACTTTGAACTATGAACTGCGGTGAATAATTAGTCTGGAATAATTAGTCTGGAATAATTATTTGAAAGAGATAATGAAATGTGCATAACGTTGTGCGAATTTGGATGTTTTACATAAATGTTATGCAATAGAATTTATCCATGTGGACATCTAATCCCAAAAGATGGACTCAATTATGTTGGACTTTGAATTAATGGGAACTGTTGGAAGCTATAAGGATGTTAACCGAACCCGGAAGCTACACACATCCACGAACGTTTCTCATAAAGAAAACGTAAGGCAATATTTTTCATTAATAACTATTGAATTCTGAAATAGATTTCACAAAACGGACTACGTAAAAGGAGGCGAATTCAATTTTTTTTCTGCGAGAGTATTGGATGTCGATCGTTAAGGACGGTCTTTGTATTATGGTCATACACCAGTAACACCATCACTGGGGTGGCTGTTAAGCACAGAATTATTGGAGTTATGTACGCGAATTTTGTGCTTTCATCACCACTGTTTTTTATCGCGCTAATATTTAATTAAATTATAATTGAGTTTTTCGGTATTAATTTTAATAGAAAATCTATGGAAACACCCAACCTTGTTAAATCTAATGAACGTGTTGATGAGAATATCAGTTTTGCAACGGCTTGATACCTCGTGTTAGGGATTGGCGTACAAGAATTTTTAGCAGCTTAAGCTTGTCATTCGGTTTACAAAACTCTTTTCTGTTTTACCTAATTCACGATGATCTGGAACTTTTCGTTTATTGTTTGTGAAGTGCGATGACAAAAAATCTTCGTTAGCGTAACCAGTTTTTTGTTTAGCGTTTCTGGTCTGTTGTTGCAAGACGTGTTCTCGCGGAGTTCTTGCAAAAATAGCGGTCGGTTAAACATGCTAAAAAGATGTTAAAATTCTGTCCCAAGCCACAGGCAAAGCCCTTTTTGCCACTATTTAATTTGAATTTATTGCTAAGTTATGGTGATTGCGGTGGGCTATCAACGACTGGTTTTATTACCGTAACTGTCACCATATATTTTATAACTGCAAATTTTGTACGAAGTGATACGTATTTGAACTTTAAGTAAGACGTCAGCTAAATGTATAGCGTGTTAAGCTATCAAGTAATAACCTAAAATCAGCATGCTTTCAAAGATTTTAACAAAGGTCATCATGCAATGTATTTCAGCGAGACTTTATGTGTATGTATTACATCTGTATTCTTGATCAGCTATGTTTTGATACTTTTTTTTTAATTATGTATATAGTAAAATGGTTTAACATTTACTTTATTTTAATTCTCCATGATTATGATGTCCTTCCAGTAGCTCTTGCACCAAAAAGATTTAAACAATACATTTGCTTGCAGCTGTTACACTACTCGTAGTTCTTTGTTAGAGTTTACCGGTAGAATGTCAATGTCGTCGGTACCGGTGCAAGTACCCTATTGTACGAATGAACTAAGGAAGTACAGAGTATTGTAGTCAATAATTTACTATGTCTGGCAATAACTGTTATTGTCTTATTGGTACCAAGATATCTGTACGTAGTACCAAGACAGAAGACCGCTAGTTTCTATATTGATTATCATGTTTTACCATGGTAGTACTAACTACGTACGTACCAATGGTAAGAACGAGCAGAAGTAGGAACTATGTAACAAATTCCGAGGCCGTGCTGTGTACAAACACGCACGTAGTAATTACTTCTTTTCATTTTCTTCATCCTTTTCACTTTGAACTGTCTTCCCGCGCCTTCGAACAAAGCAGTCAATCGTAACTCTAAATTAAAAAACCTTCAAGTTCGAAACTGCCGCTGGAGCAATTATGACCCTGTATCTAATTGTAAGCCCAGAAATACAGTACAATACAAAACGCAATAAGAAAAAGCCTATGCTTATCTATCTGACTATCTCATAGGTTATATTAACGGGATAATTTTATTACTGCTACAAAAAATGCACCATTTTTGCTGTCTGTGGAATTATAAAAAATAATTTTGTTAGCTTAGCTTCAGGGCAAATTTTTTGCTGTTATAAGCCGACCTTTGCATGCAAAATTGCAACTTTGTTGATCAGTGCAAATAACACAAAAGCTTTATTACGGCCTTTCAGCATCTTTACTGTGACATCGTAAGTGGAAGGCTATTGGTCTCCGGCATAGCGACGTATGTGTGCGTAATAAATGACATGGCAATTATGCTGAACACAGAAAGAGCGATAGTTTGGCAATCAAAAAATTTTGGTGCAACAGAATTTTAGAGCTACTAATTACTGCAACTGGCTACAGATGGTGTCAGGCGCGCGTTGTATATTATGACAATCAAATTAAAAAGTACTGTTTTAACTTTGCAACACTGCGGTTCGTAGCTGGAGAAATCAATTTCTAGCGAGTACACTTTTCAAGCTATTTGCGAAGGTTAAAAGTGTACTGCCAAAATTCAGCGAAGAAAGAATCGGAAATCGGACACGAGTTAATCGATTTGAAGAGCTTATATTTTTATATGGATAGCACATATACTTGGATATTTATAAACAAGCGTCTATGTACATTTCCACACCCGGCATTCGCACTTGTACGTCAGCGCCGCGCTCTTATATTATTGTCCGGATTACTCTGGAAAATCATATTTGTGCAAACACACAGACCTGAATTGACCATATCGGCATTTAGTTAATTCCTTTAGCATAGTGTGCAAACTTGGATGGAGTAGCATGATGCAGTTCGGCTTATTTGAAATAAAAAAATTTTGCCGCAGATAAACCATTCTCAATGCGCTTATGATCAAATAAGCGAATGTGACACAAAAAAACGTACGTTTTGCGAAGGGTCGAAAACGAAGATCAGGCTCGGCATCCGCACGAAGAAGGACTCCGTATGTTGACCACACAAAAAATACATTGCACCACAAGAGGATCGGTCGCACGATTCTTCTCAATTGTGATCTGTGATCTGCCATTTTTCATCATGTTAAAAAAATAATTTATTCGGTTGTAAATGATACCGATCAGAATCCGTTTGTCATATATATGCGGCACAAGCCGGCAAAGATACTAACTGTCACCCAAGAAAGTCATTTTTTCGATACACTTAATTGGAGTGGTTCAAGCGGAACCATCTAATGTCATGATCACCCCTACGGAAGCGTAAGCTGTATCGTCAAAGGATAAAGGCCATAAAACAGTCTGTGGACGCAACTACTTTTGATAAACAGCTAGCCCGATGTCAACCAAAAAGCCACTCCGATCATTTTATGCACCACATCAGTCTGTTTAAATAATAATGATGATAGCCGGAGAAAGATTGATCAGAACGGGGTCTGCATAGAACTCTGTTGGCCCTGACATGTATGTGGCTCCGATCATTATGGGATGTCGAGGTTGCTTATAAAGCCATCTCGGTATGTACCAAGTACCAGCGGAATTGCGGGATGCGGTAACCCGGCACGTAACGGCGGCAATCCCTCGATTTGCAAAATGCACTCGTGCTGCAGTTGCATCGTCTATGGATGCAGATGTTTTTCTTTACCACTGCGGTGCCGCTAGCAGAGAACGGTTTGTGTACTGTATGTACCGTAATAATCGTTAATAAATTAAATAACCGTGGTGCAGAAATCCGTACACCAGTAAGAGTGTATTGTAGCCAAATACGTACAAATGCATTGTATAGGTAGGTACAAGTACTTGTATAGATATTCATAAAGGAGATTCCCACAATGCGTAAGTCATTACGCAAATCTTTGACCCTTTACGGTTATGGTCTTGACGAAAACTCTGGCAATACACAAACCGTTTTCAGTTCCTTGATGTAAAGGAATAAAACTGATGTAAAAATTTATTCATTGGTCGAACTTTGTAATTTTGACGACCCGTCTTCACAAATACCGTGAGCCGCAAAAAACAAACTTCAAAGCATACAAGATGCAGAACACCTACCTAGATACAAACCGAAATAATTATTTTTCCGATAAGCACGCGGAAATTAATGTGTTGCATTGTATACAAAATGATATATTATGATAAACTTAAATTCTATGCAAAACAACACTTACGCAGAAAACAAAATTTGTTACTTATTATAATATTATAGTACAAAGTACGAGTACATGGATGTGAGTCACGCACATCGCATCCGGTAACTTCCGGTTTACTACCGAGATGCAGACCGCAGTGCACGTAAACAAGACCACGTATCGGTTGCGTCGGTGGTTGTTATCGTGTCCTGCCGTGTCTGTGCTTCAGCCAGACATGCCAAACGGATTTTATGAATGAGTTTATCGTAACATCGTAACTTTATTGTTCTTGTGATAACAAAAGCCGGACGCTGGTCTCTTAGTAAATTAATGAAAATAAGTTATCTGTTATCGCCTACAAAGTCAACTGCATAAATTGTTTGTTGTGTTCACGCATTGCATTAATTACAGCCTTAGAATTGTCCAATCAAATCAGAATCTGGATGCAGGACTCAGCGGTGTTGTTACGCTTTAGTCTCTTATGGATGAACCGGTGCTGATCCGTTTTGCGACGAAACCCGCAGACGCCTACAGCCCACAACCTGATCAAAATGGCAAACGCCCCTCACTGGGCAGTGATGCGGATGCATGGATGCTGCATTCCGAAGTGCGCACGACGCGAACATATGGCGGTCCGTTGAGTGTGTCGGATGTGGTGGGGACATTGCGACGGTGTTGTTGGCTGCGGACATGGCAGCGACGACTGCCCATCTCGTTGTGGATTAGGAAATATTCATGGAAAGACCTAAAGGGAGACTTCATTGCGGGCGTAACGGTCGGTCTGACGGTAATCCCCCAGGCCCTGGCCTACAGCGCCATTGCGGAACTTCCCCTCGAGGTAGGAAAACTTTTCTGATTTCAGGTTTTTTTAGCGGTTTGTCAATTGTTGTCGAATGCTTCTTCGGTATATGCTTGTTATCTTGTGCTTCACGGATTAGACAGCTGTCAGTTTCCGCGCACTAGCTCTTCGATTGCTTTCCCGAATCAGTTTGGTTGTACTTTGTAGAAACATCTGAAGATCTCGAGAAATAAATTTTCCTCTTTCCTTAGCTCAAAATTGTGGGATTCAGATTGAATTCCGATTGTTGCGTCGGATATAATAATCATATATTAACGTCACACTCTTGCAGTTCGTCGATATTTCGATAACTGTTCAGTACAATATTGGGTTATTTGATATACTTCTAGCTTTAATTTTATGATGTACTGGTTCTTCGACTTAAATAATTTTCATTACTGGATGGTGTAGTTAAAATTCGGAAGCTGACAGTTTTCACGTTAGTTTATTAAATAACCGATCTGCGTAAAAAGGATAGTTTTTTCTGACCAGTTAAATCGCTTTTACAGGATGTTTTATTGTTTTAGTCTTTGTCGTCTCCTTTTCACAGTCGTTCCGTTGTTGTATGCAGTTTGCATAAGACACGCTGTGCATGCGATGCAGTAATCTTTAATTTCACTAAAGTTCTGCGTTATTTTGGTTACTTTTAGATGTACATCATTGGTGGGTTGCTTTTTCGTTGTACGTATTTGCAGTTTATGTTACTTTGTTATATTCGACATAATAAAAGCATTCACTAGAACATAAAAATGCACTAAGTCATCTAAAACTGTACTTACAGCTGCAAATTTTTGCGGTGGTTAGTCACGAATATGATTAGCGACAAGTTCTTGTTCAGGTAGTGCATTTAGTCGTCTCTATATTCCAGCTATCAGCTACGATTCCTTGAAAATGTGAATCTGCCTCTGTATTCCTTGAGAAATTAACGTCGATATGCTAGTGTTTTAATAACATCGTTTTGACCGGACTTTCTTCGCAGTATGGACTTTACTCAGCCTTCATGGGATGCTTCATGTACACTTTGTTTGGCACGTCGAAAGATGTGACACTGGGCCCAACTGCCATTATTTCTCTACTGACCGCGGAATCCTTTCCGAAGAATGCCGGGCTGTCGAAACCACAGTATGCGATATTTCTCTGCTTCTTCACGGGCGTATTCCAGTGTTTGATGGCCATATTCAATCTTGGTACGGCATGAATTTGTAATTGTGGATATTAGTGTAACTGTAACCTGACAATGAGAGTCGAACGTTTTTTTTAAATTCGACTTCGATCTTGCCACACGGCAGCACCGTGTTGTGCTTGATAAACGGTTAAATACTGTAAATAAAAAACTGTTTTGCTCTAGAGTGTATGAGATTTCTTTTAGGATTCAGATTGTTTTTTGTGGTTTGACCGCATCCGGCGTTAGTATCACTCGAATAAATTGTTATGTAATCTTATTGATTTTTTAGGTTTTTTAATTAACTTCGTCTCCGCTCCCGTCATCAGTGGATTTACCAGCGCCAGTGCTTTTATTATTATGTACGGACAATTAAAGAGCATCTTGGGAGTGTCGTTTGGGAAAAGCACTGATGGGGTGTTGGAGCAGACAGCGGGTTATCTGAATACTATCTGGAACATTAAGTATTAACGAAACTGCTGGATTTGCTCGTTTTAGCGTCTGCATGGTGATGAGATTGGGTTTATTGATAGTGGTTGGGATGTGCTGATGGGTGTAAGCTGCATGGCTATCCTGCTTGTGTTAAAGGGATTGCGCCTGCCTCGTCGACATGGTCAGAAATCCAAGTCACCTTTGTACACATATGCTCGCGAAACACTGAGGCTTATATCAGTTGGTAAGTGGTCTGATCAGCTCTAAAAATGGATTTACTAATTGTACAATTATAGATAAATTACATATTTTAAGATGTAAATAAAGAGCGAAACGGATGAACTTGAGAAAATATAATCACAAGATGGCTTTATTGCATGTTTCATACGTCAGATTACGTGTCGTTAATTAATATTAGTGGGCTTGTTTGATGGTTTATGGTTTTCCTGCGGCGGAACACAAGGCTTACCCTAGTGATTAGTGATTGCAATCACACGTTTTTTCTGAGTCAAACCCAGTGTAGCGCGAGACGGAGAAGCGTACTACGGAGTGCGGATTCAGCATTAAAACGCACGTTGCACACACGCTTTGACAAGAACAGTATCGTATGTTACATACGGGTCAGTAGTCTAGGGGTATGATACCTGTTTTGGGTACAGGTGGTCCCGGGTTCAATTCCCGGCTGGCCCCAGTTTTTTTCTCTTTTTAGGCTTCTTTTATCGCACGTCGTTGTTATTGACATTTTTTTATGGTTTATAATGATCTAAACTATATCTTTTGAATAACTACTGTTTAAATTGCGCTTGCAGCTCGCTATGGAATTGTGGTGATTGTAGCTGCTGGAATTGGTTATTTCTTGGAAGAATATTTTCCGATCTTACATTCCGTAACTTTAACCAAAGACGTGGAAGCGGGATTACCCAATTTTACCGTACCCGAATTTTCATTTAACAACCAAACGTTCCGAGAAGTGTTTGTGGATATGACCCCCGGTATAGCAGTTGTATCCCTTGTTGGCGCCATGGAGAGGTAGGCACGGTGCACCACTACACTACGTTAGACGAGCACATTGTATACCGCTTGCTTGTTATTGCAGTATTGCCATTGCAAAAGCATTTGCGCACCAGTTCCAGTATAACATTGATCCTACGCAGGAATTTCTGGCCTTGGGCATGGCTAATTTCCTGTCATCTTTTGTTTCTTCGTACCCTGTAACCGGAAGCTTTACCAAATCAGCACTGAACGCGCAGAGTGGTGTGCGCACACCCATGGGGTTGGTGTAGAATTCTGGAAGCAGAACTTGATTTTGAACGGCATATAACAAGCTCAGTTCCATATTGAAAGAATTTGTAGTAAATTAAGCAGCTGTAGCCGAGATGAAGACTTGCAAAGAAATTACGAGATCTTGTATTATTCATAGGCCATAAGAGCAGATTTATACCTGTATCCCTTACAGGTGCGTGTTTACTGGAGCATTTGTCCTCGGTTCTTTGAGCCTGCTGTCCAGTTCTTTTCGTTACGTTCCCAAAGCTGCACTAGGTGCTGTGATTATCTGCGCAGTTAGCGTCATGTTCGAATTCAAGATTTTCCGTGATCTTTGGCTGTTGAATAAGAAAGAGCTCATTCCGTTGATTATGACCATCGCGGTAGGCGTGATCTTTGGTGTGGATTTCGGCCTGTTAGCGGGAATTATCGGCGCCTTGTTGCTGCTGCTGTATCCATTAGCGCGTCCGGCTATCGATGTCGAACATCTGACGAAAACCTACACACCGGCGCCTATAACGTACACCGACATTACTTCAGGACGGCAGATCTTGGAGGTCACTGTCACGCCCCACGGTGCACTGTATTTCCCCTCGGGTGAATACATCAAAGAGTTTTTTGAAGAAGATATTTTTCCGCAAAACGGTTTGGAGAAGATGCGCGTTACGGATGCCGACGGCGCGGACGCCATCAGCCCGGTGCTGCTCCCGGAAGGACTGGTTTGCAGCGTGGATGAAGTGATTGTGTTCAACGGGATCCATTTGATCAACTCCGATTACACGACACTCCGGGCGCTGCGGGCTATTGTCATGAAGTGTCGCAAAGCCTGTAAGACACTCAAATTCATCAACACCCCGATGAAAATCTTGCGAATTGTTCTGCCGAAAGAGGTGCGAGAACAGGTGAAGTGGCCCGATAAAGAAGAAGGCCAAGCGATTGTGGTGAATTTTAGCCAGTCGTTACCGGAAAAGCTGGCGTCGGTGTCGCTGAATGTGGAGGACGGTGAGAGCCGGCGGGGATCCAGTGAAGATAATCGACGGGAAGGGGAGGAATCTATGGTTGTGGCTAGTAGTACAGCGCAGTTGGAAGTCACTTCGAAATCTCTTCCTTAAGTATTGTATATGGTTTTTTTAAAGACAGAGTAGTTTAACTCATTCCCAGAATTTACTTTTTTAAAATTTTTCCTTGTAATTGTTCTGTAATGCGTTTTATATTTCCATGACCCAGGCTTCCATTGAGTTTGTTCCAATTTTTTTTGTATGAGGATTTACCGTTCTTCCCTTTTATACCGGTCTAATTAAGGATTGCTTTTTTTACAGAGCTGTTGTTCAATATACTTCGAAAGCGCTGATTTGTTTTCTGTAAAACTTGCATATGAAGACATGAGTGAAAACCTGATAAAAGACCCGTATAAACACAAAAACGGAATTGTCATTCACAAATTACAACAAATAAAACCAAATAAAACTTCACAGGGTCGCTCAAAAACGCATTAAATTTGCATAAGACTTAGAAAACAACAGCATCACAAACAAAAATTGTCCACACAGCTGCTTCTGAATAAAACATGTTCACAAACCACAAACGGAATGCATACCACATGAAGATTCATTATTACCAGTGCAACGGTTCCACACAATCACCAGCTGAACACCGCTCAAAGGGAGAACTTTTCTTCCTTCCCATTAATCAGCATACACAACACGTCCTTATTAGTAATCCAGCGCAATCGTGCTAGCCGATATTCCATATGTTCCTTCAATTCAGGCCAGTTCTGCCACAGCACCGTATTGGCTTTGCAGGTTTTAACACAGCGCGGCTGTGTGGAGCCCAACCCGAACAGTGTAGCTCCAATCTGCCAGAACAAAAGCTTGCCTTCACGGAGAGAAAAGCTAGCGAAATGTTTGCCGTCTGGTGCAAATTCAATGGCCGCCACCGCCAACCCGTGTCCGCTGTACGATTGGACTTTCATTCCACGCAATTCGTAAATGAAAACTCCACCCTTTTTCGATCCAACCGCTACCCGACGATTTTGTTTGCAGTAGGCTACCATTGGGAAGCGACCAATGGGAGGGAACAGTTCAACGAGACCGCTGTTTTTGATACGACCTGGATCCAGGCAGTGAATTACGACATCGATTACCTAAAGCAAATCGTACCAGCGTAAGTTCAGCAATTCAAGCAAATAATCCATCTAAATACAGAAGTGCTAAATTTTTCGACACTACTAAACTGAAAGAAACCCAAAATTAGGACAAAATATCATCAACATTCAGTGAGCAAGCGCATACACTATTACTTACCTCGACAATAAGATCGGCAACACTAAAAAGAAAAATCATGAATCGACCGACATATGTTTGTGCAAAATATTTTTAAACACGATAGGCTTACCTCTGGGGATTCTTATTTATCAGCAGATCCAACGTTCGCAGCAGTTCTTCTTTAGCGCGTACAATTACGGCGTTGTTCAGATTGATGTTCAGCGTTTGCGCACTTTGAATTAAGGAATTATGGCGGGTAATTTCCATATTGGTGACTGTAATAAAGACCGGCGGTCGGGCTGAGGCTATCATGTCCAATGCTTGCCGTGCAGCACGAGCCATATCGGCTGCTGGTGTCAATGGTACCGAAGCAGGAAGACTGAAAGAAAGCCTCAAGTAAGTAAGTACCCCACGACCTGTCTTCTCTTTTACGTAACCCAAACGTTTAGAATATGGTGCGTCTTCTAAAAGCGTAAATATATTATATGTTTATTGTCTGAATAACTATAATCCCTTTATGTCACCCAAATACTGCAAATTATCAATGTGATGTAAATTATTGCAGCCGGCAGAGTAAGTAAGTACTTTGCGGGTGGTCGTTCCACATCCAGGGTCAACCGTAACAGGGATAGCAGTACATGTCCGACATCCAGAAACGGTTCCCATACCACGAAACCGCGACCCAGCAGATCCACAGCGGAACGTCGTAAGGAACTATAAGGCTGCAGTTTCTCGTCTTGATTCACCACGATATAGCTCAACGCTTTCCCCACGAGGCGAATAACCGGGTCGGTAAACTGCAGGTTGTCCGGGCGCCCGGTTGGCGTCCTGTCTCCAGTTGGAGTTCGTACGGGCGATAGGGTTTCCGCTCCAAATTCAGCTCCGATGATACCCAACAACAAAATCGCAACGCTCTGCTTTTTCCTGAAAGCACGAAGAAAAATTGAAAAGCTGTTCATGTTGGTCAAGCGGCGATCGATAAAATGAAAACAATGCTTTACAAAGCATCTCAAAGCATCACAAACAAGACAGCAAAAAAACCAACCACTTCAAGTATAGAAAATCTTTGAATGCAATTTATCTAACCGAAACACTAAACAAACAGTGAGTTATAAAACAAGATTTACAACCACCTTAAGCAGTCACCTGTATTCGACTGAATATATACTGGGCAAATTAGGATCCGTTGCAAGCAGCGGATCATTCTGCAGATCCTCAAAATCATCATCTCCACCAGCCTCAGGAGCATTCTCCGAAGCAGGAGTTTCAGCCACGGCAACCGGGGGAGGCATCGGTCTGACTTCGAATACAGGGGGTTTTTCACTTTCTTGGAAATTCGGCAAGTAGACAGCCCATCTCTCGATCAGCCGCCGCCGGCCATGAGTGCCCATGCGTCGCAGTTCGGATAGGATCAAAGCCTGTGCACCTGTGCGAATCTCCAGGCAGCGGTCCTGCCAGCGCCGAATGAGAATCTCCACATCCGGTGGTTTATAGTTTTCGTAACCGAGGCGTTCGGACAGCAGTACACAATGCATAGCCGTCAACTGCGACCAGGTTTGCTTGATCAGAGCTTGCTGCTCCACGAATGTCTGAGCCACATCACTGGTGGTATACCCACCCAGACCCTGTGTGGCATCGGGAAGCCCAGAGGAAGTCACAGCCGAGGTGTCCATTCGGACCAACCGCCTATAAAATGGATCGTTAATCCGTAGAACACTGAAATTAACTCTATGCAACACACGGAAACAACCCCAGAATTTCTAGCAGAAATTCATAGTAATCTGTTTACAATATTTTCCGTCATTCTAATTTTTATTAGAGAAACAGCATACTTATGAAGTTTTCTTCGCTTTTCGTAATCCTGGTGGAAAGTCGCATTCTGGATATTCATCAGTGTATTAGCCACCGATACGATTGTCATCAGATGCACTGTGGTCAACGTTGACGATAGTGACCAATGATTGCGTGTCAGATTGGATAGCATATCGCGAATTCGTTCCTGTGGCTGCGGTAGTTCAATACTTTTGCGGTGCAATGGTGTGGGCAGCAAAAGGGTCATGAATCCAGTCTTGGACATAATGCCATAGTTAACCGCTTGCTTTGGTTGCAGCATGCCCAGTTTTTCTACACAGAGCTTATCCATTTCGTGATCCAGTCCCCATGCATAGAGCAATGATATCAGGATCTGCGCAACTTCCATGGCCATACTCATACCCTCTGGAGCGAAAGCGATGTGTTTTGCTGGCTTTGCTGCTTCGGCACCACCAGTCACACTTGCAGCACCCGGAATGACGGATGTGGATTTCCAATCGGATCCGGTTTTTGGCTCCATGCGAGGGGTGGCCTTGGCCGGATCGGAGGTCTCTCCACGGTTTTCTTCGGCCAATAATTGCACTAAAAATAACAGATTAGCAAATTTCTTAAATAAAACGAGGAAAATACCCTGCAAATGTTTTTCAAAAAACAGCAAAATTTTTTAAAAACTTATAATCGATGAAATCAATCAATCAATTTTTTCCTGATCCTCAAACACCTTTGTATGTTGACAAATCAACATAACTTAAATTTAATTAATTTATAAAAAGGCGGCAGCAGACAAGAAAGACACTTCTTCGAAATTTTGTCTTACGTATTAGTGCCTCAACGTCAAATAACAGCAGATGGTTTTCCTGATCCAGCGAGTTGCTTCGAACAGCTTGAACAGTCAAGGGGCAACCGAACCCTTTCGCCCAAGCCTCAACAGCCGCCGCAGAGTTCCCACCCGCAGCTGACATGTTTTTCAACCCAAGCTTGGCTGCTTGCCGCGCTGCATCCATATTGCGATGCTTTAACGCCCGGAAGAGATGCAAAGTCGGATTAGCCGCGATATCCTCACCGAATCCACCCGCCTCGCCAAGCTGCTCATCGCATGCTTTCATAATATCCTCTGCGGCGCTGCCCTGCACCACCCGATCCAAATGGCCAGTTTCCATCTGCCAAACATACACCGTGCCGTCGGAACACTGCACCAGGAGAAAATCGTCCACCGGACGCCATTTAACCGCCTGGATAGGAAATACATGCCGACTGGCCATCATGATGGCTTTGCGTTCCTTCAAACTCAGCAAAGCGACTGAATGATCGCTGGCTATAGAGCAAATACTATTCAAGACGCGAGTATTGCAGCCAGATGGAGGTGTCAGCAGCTGCAAGATCTCGCCAGCTTGGCATACAAATGTATGCTGGAGATGGCACTGGTATAAATCCCAAACACGCACCGTGAAATCTATGCCACCCGATATTAACATGCCTGGGTCATAACGGGGATCATCCTGATGAGGATACAACAGTGCCGTGACTTTGCCTTCGTGACCCCGTAAAATACGATAAACTGGCATTTCTGAAAGAAATGCGAATGAAAACAACGGAAAAAATCCCCAATAAGTAAAAAATTTTAAAAAACGCAGTAATTCAACTATAACACTATGACAGTCTAATCAAATGTACTCGTATACTCAGTGACTCACTTACCTGGGGTCTTTTTTCCAATAAAAAATTGAATGCACAATTTTTGCATTAGCGGGAGCATAATAATGGCACCGTCTTCCATTCCCAAAAACATTCTCCCGTGCATGGAAACGTACAGACTAGACGTAATTTTGAACGATCCGCCATCATCAAATTCCTGCAGAAGAGCATTCGTAAATCAGTTCCCCATCATGAAAACTCAGAAAAACACCAACCGCCCGGTCAATTATGCCAGGCTGCCGCCTGGTCAAACGATCCCATTCAGCGTCCATGGAGGTGATTTCAAAGGGTGCATGCTCAGTGACTTCCCCGCCACTGTTGATGAGGGCTGTCAACTGATCTTTGGTATATTCTGGGATGGCCCATACGGAAATCCGGCCCCGAGCATCGCCACGAATCACATAACTGGTCACGTGGAAAGGATACTCGCCAGTCGCCGAAGCTGACCGGAAAATAGTCCATGAAGGCTCGCAGGATAAAGGCTAAATAAAATTAATAAAGAACAACGCGATCAATGAATGGTTACAACTATTTCAATCTTCAATCAATCATTTACCGTAGCATTAGGAATTTTCAGGATTCCGAACAGCGAGCCACCCAACTCTTTTTCGCTTGTGGAGACTGTGCGCCGGAACTGCTGGTTGTTTGCATCCGAGCTAGAAAATCCAAGTAACAGCATCGGTTATCATTTCTAATTAAGCAAAGCAAAACATGCAGAAACCATCACCAACCCTGGAAACGGTACTCGCGCAACGCGTCTAGATCAAAAACAGGTAGCAGTCCATCATGCGACATAGCAAATAGAGGATAAGCCCATTCCTTCAACAGAACCCATTCACACTCAGCACACCCCACCGCAACACTTACTTGGCCGGAAGTCGATACAGATACGCTGTACCATCCGTGGCATAAATCACCACCTGTTCCGTGTTAAGGAAATCTCCGCCGCCCCAGTATAGTCCCTTGGGAACATGCGTGCTGCATAACAGAGAAAAATCCCCGGCATCGTAGATCTACAGAACACAACAAATTTTGCTAAAAACAGCAGATGGGTTTCTGAAAAAAATCAGAAGGGTACCAACACTCGAAATAGTGGTACAGTTTTTCTGTGCTTGTACTGCAAATTTTTCTGATTCTCACTTCCAGAAACTTACTTGCCACGTGGTTGGTGAAACGATTAACATAGTTCGTGGAAACGTCGGACAAGATTTAAGAGTCCAAGCATTCTGGACGCGCAACTGCTTAGATTCGTTTTCGAAGATGAATTCCCTTCCCTGACCGTTAAAATCTGGTGGAATGGTCCAAACTTTCATGGAGCCAGACAGAGACAGTCCAACCACCACGTCATCTGAAAAACATAATTGGAAGCAAATATGCAGAAGTCGCTCACTGATTAATACATTAATTTAATACATAGTACATTACCAAAATGTTGTTACAATAGTGTAATTTATTACAGTTCTTACAGAATCAGCATCAATAAATATTCTAAAATGTTTATTACATACTACAGAGTAGTATTTATATCGCATAAACTGGTTTTAATCGCTAAAGCTGTTTCGGCGAAATTCTCATACCTGCGGACTGGGCAGGCTTCATCACAATAACAGACGTGATCCAATCCGAATTAATTTTCGATGATAATCGAAAAAGCAGGCTGAGAGATGCAGCATCATAAACCATGATGTCTGGATAGTAGCCATTACAAAATATTTGTCCAGATCGTCGCCCGACCAAATTGTACGCCTAATGGAAGCGGAAAAAATTAGTGAGCCCAAAAACAAAGAAAACATATCTCTTTAAATTAATTCTAAAAAGATCAGAAATCCAAAAAACCTACTATAAAACTAAGCAGTCAGCCAGTGAAGGTACAACAAATTCTACCTACTCGTACCTGAGCCATCGTATGCACAAAGCCGCTAGTAACTGCTTCTGTGCAAGATGAGTCGTCCAGATCCCATAAACTCATCTCCCTACACAATCCCCGATAAAAGAAATATCAAAATGCAACCCATCCAAGGAGTAACTAACCCTGCTTCGGAGCAGCTGAAGAAAGATTTGGCAGCGGGCGAAAGCCATGCCAAACACGTGACGGCTCTGGTATGGCCCACGAAAATTCTGCTTGGCGTAGCCTACGAACAAACTAGCTGCCCGACAGTTGTATTCTTCATTAAGAAAGCTTAGTTCACCTTGAATGTGTTGGATTTCAAGTTCCAGAGGCACATCTGACCATCGTGGGAGCCCGTAACGCAGACATCCTGCTGCGGGGATATCAGGATGCTGGATATACAGTGAGTGGGGCAACGATTCCCCCATAATATGATAGGGACTGCCAACGAGCTCGATGCAGTCTGCATTTTGAAAGATCACAACACAAACAGTTGGAGGCGATCAGCAAGCTTCTCACATAATAGCTAAGACGGGACGACAACTACCTGCAGCAAGGAAGAAATTTTGACAAAGTAAAAACTGTAACAATATTGTGAGACTTTTAATTTTTTAACTTTTTTGTAAGTCGAGCAAAGTGCGAGTGCACTCAGTGCAGCGTACGCAATCAATGAGACTGCCGCACCGAAAGGTGGTGTTTAGTAGACAGAATCGCCGAGCGCTCAGCCGTTGTACTACGTCATGGAAATGGCGAAATGCGGCAGTCTACACTCTACAGACTCTAAAGTCTGAAGTCTACACCCTACAATCTTGAATTATTCATGTTCTGCTGGTGATCTCTTTTATTTTGTGGATTTTATTTGGATTTTATTGAGATGTTCTGGCAAGCCACTCGAAGCCAGTAGTAAAGAAGTTTTGAATACACAGAATTTTCAATTACCCGTTACCATCTAGTTTAACCTATTTTGCCATGGCCGAGTTGTCCCCTCGTCGACAGAGCCCGCGTTCTGCTTTAAAGCGCTCCCGATCTCTGACGCATCCTCTAAGCGAAGAAATCCGCGAACCCCTTCTTCCGCTGCAAGATGGAGAGGAAACCAGCAGTACGTCTGCTGCCACTAATCACTCGGAGCCACCACGTGCTACCATGGTGTTTAACGATGCAGAAGCGCGAGACAGCTGGTCGCGTCGCAGCTCTCCGCAGAGCAGCTCATCCAAGCTGCTGCGCCGCAGTTTCTCCCTGCCACGCTCCACATTCGATCCATCCCCTCGCCCATCAATGCCTGCTCTCAGTCAGTTTTCCAACTGGGATCAGTTATCTCAAGCCTCCACCAGCTCACCTCGATATTCCTCTCTATTCGCGCGCAAAGACTCAGTCATGCCGCGAGCTTCTTTAACACCACTGCATCGCGAACCTCTGGAGCGTTTCAATGTGGCACTGGAAGATTTCGTCACTGAGATGGTGCCTAATAATCTCTACGAAATCGCCTGCAAACACCTTCCACAGTTTACGAAATATTATGGCGATAATTTTGTTAAGTGTGTTGGAGGATGGATGGAACGCACCACTGACGATACCCTGAAAATGCTGCGCGAGAGCGCTGAAGTGGCTAGCATCGAGAAGGCGATAGAGATTGTGGCTCTCTCGAAGAGCGATCCCCTCGTCATTAAGGAACAGTTGCGCCTTGCTACGCCAGCGGGTGCTCTGGCTATGAGTAAAGTCCCGAAGATGGTGGCGAAAAATCTCCGATATCAACAGAAACTCTTGGATAAATTAAGGAGTGAAAAAGCTGAAAAAGAAGCCCTCGTGGCGGAAAAAGTGCAGCTGCTTATGGAACGACATCGCCGTCTGGAGCAGCAGCGCGGAAAGATTGAAGAAATGGTAGAACAAGTTAACGCATCGGGTAGCTTCGCTGCCTTGCTGGACGCCTACCGCCAGGACGTGCTCAGTGAGAAGTACCCAACCCTGGACAGCACTATTGATAAATGCTTTGATGAATGATCGGCATGTTCTTCGTTTTCTTATCAGCGGTATGTGCGTGCGGTATATTGGAAGTTCATGCTGAATTGTATAATTGTGTAAATATTTAGGGTTTTCGAGTTTCCTTTCTTTTTAATATGTCAGGCTTGATTACTTTCACTTTTGTGACGCTTTTCTAATACGGCTTTGCATTTTTCAAGAAAAGCAGTTAGCATCAAACGCGGTTGCTTAACTTGCTTTAGAGTGGTTTTTAATTATGCTGCAGTTATTAAACAGTTTTACAGTCGCTGGTGGTTTGGAGGTCAGTTTATCACAAACAGACAATTCGTTTTTCGTTTCTGCCATGGAAGTCAGGCAATTGCGGCGGCTGACATAAGCGTTCATACTTCATAAGCAGTTACATACGGACCATTGATATGGTGACGCTGTATGTAGAAATAACGGTGTATGTGGAAATAACTTTAAGAGAAATTCTCCATCAAATTTTTCTTAAAGTTATTCAAAAATATATCGCCCGTTCCGACTTACAGGAAACAATACAAAGATTGCTTACGAGTAACTGACCGTACCGATATTAGGAGATTCAAGCAAACCGGCAAGATCTATTTCAGTTTTTAAAACTACGGTATGCTCGACATTCACCAAACCCAACACAGAAATAAAATACTAGAGTAGAAACTATAAGCTATGCGGGATCGGTTGAGGATTTCTTTCGTGCACCTTCGTTGGCGAACTTCTCAGCATGTTCCTGTTCGTCAGCATCTGCACCAGCAAGATTCTGCATAATAAAAATAAAAATTATCATTTCCAGCCATTACACACTACGCAAAAACATTAAATTGCTGGTGTTAGGTCAGTGGTTAGTGAGTAAGTACTAAGTACTGGTTACCCATGACATTTGCAGTCCTTCCGGTGCTTTCGCTAACTCTAAATAATGTTCCTTATTTGCCACATCTGTTCCTGCATTTGTTTCCATCCCTTAGATTTCTATTTGCACACCCCAAAAAGACATATTTGAAAAGAAAAAGCGATACACACATGAGGCACGTAATTACATTTTAATATATGAGGCACAATTAAGGCGTGTACGAAAAGGTCACAAGAATGAAGAATGGCCGCATGCTGATCTGCTCTACCCGCGATCATTTCATTTTTGTTCATTCTGCACAAAATGGAATATCGGTTACAGTGAGAGCAGTTCGATTTTTTGCTGTGACCAAAATAACTATGGTTTTCAGGCCCGTCTCTAGCTTTTGGGAACCTCGCGTCAGCTGTACCAGGTGGGAAAAGTCCGAAAATTTTGGGGAAAACATAGAAAAGTGGCTCAATAAAAAACCCACTTTTCTATTGTAATGCTCGATGCGCCAGCACCCGTGCGCCCGCGCCAGTCCCATTTTCATGCGCCAGCTTCCGCACGGCACATGATTTCCCGTTTTCTCCCTCCGGGAAGAGGGGCACACTGAGACTGGCGTGGAGATTTTTAGTTTAAAATTGCGTGATGTGTTCCTTACATATAGCCAGACTGATAATGTTGGTATTGAGGCAATAATCGTAGCTCCGATTTATTGGCGTACATTTTGCGAGCTGTGCTCAAATTGCAACAATTTGCTTACGATTTCTTTCCGCCAAATTCGAATGGATAGAAGAGTTGCAAAGATCGAAGAAGAAGCTGCACTTATTTTCTACAGTTTAGAAAACTTAAAGGATATTAGTTTTCGTGAGATACCCTCCCAGCCAGACAACCAGTACAAACCTCAACTGAGAAACGAATCATCTGTTGCCAAAAGCAGCGAAGACATTTTCGAATTCGAAAAGGTTACAGATGATGGTGCTGTGGAACCGAGCGCAGGGGAATTCCCAGTGCACGATCCGGAGTACACCATTACTCAACAAGGTAAAAGCAATGAGTTTTGTAAATTAATGCCACTGCCCCTGAACGGCTATCTGTAGCTACCACAGAATAATTATCACTAATTTTGGAAAAATCACTGAATTGAAATCACATTATAACGAAATCAAAATTAACTATAGGGGAAATTAGCGAAGAAATGGAAATTCAGAAATCCAGAGATATTTTCGAATACAACTTCAATCCACCGAACGAGAGCGACGTGGATGCTTCCACCGATCATAACATTACAATTCTACCCAACCCCTCACGTCCATCTGAAGAATACTCGATCCAGTCGCAAACAGACCGATTTCCCTCGGAATCCAGTCAGCAACGCGAACTACTGATTGTTCCATCACAGCGATTCAAAAAGGTAACTTTTAAGCTTGTTAACGTTTCGGGAAACCAGCCGCTGGTATTAATAAGTAATAACCTAGCATACAATTCTTTTAATTTGAGGTTACACACAATGTGACGGAGAATGAGCAACGCATTGATGAACTGGATCGACGTATAAAAGTTTACGTTATTGATGCGTTCGAATCCCAGAAAAGTTGCGTGGAAAACCTCATGGACGAGAAACGAAACAACTGTGCAATACGCATTCAGCATCTGCTGGCAGCTAGAAGTTTCCAAAAGGTCATCGGCATAATCCGACGAATGCAGGTTGTTTTTAGTTTACGGGATATCGACATGGCTGTTGTGGGCAACTGCGCCTTTAATTTGCTGGATTATAAAACGGCTATACTTTGGTTCAGCGACGCCGTTGTGCTTTCGGATGGAAAGATGGACTTCTCCGATCGTTGCGCCGAATGCTACTTCCGTCTAAGTGCCATGTACAGCCAAAGCGGCAATAGTCATCAAGCACTTCTTCATTTGCGAAAAGCAATTTGTACGTTTCCTAACAATTTAGCGTATCACCAAGCGCTAATTAATAAGTACATCGAGCAGAAAAATTATAAAGATGCTGTTCTGGCAATTGAGGACGCTGTTAAAACATCACAAAGTGACAAAGTTGTGGTCAGCAATCTACTGCACCAGGAAGCCGCTTTATTAGAAAATATGGAAATGTTGCCGGAGATGTACGAGTGCTTGAGTAAATCCTTGCAAGCCAATCCCAGCAACGAAGCAGCAATGGATCTGCATCACCGTTTGCTAAACATGCAACAGCAGCTGCTACAGGACGCGCGGAAACTCTTCACCATCCAACGGTATCATGCCGCTAGGAATAAAGTACAGGAATTAATCCGTCATAATCCACAACATATACAAGGCTTATTCCTGATTGCGAAGATATTCCGCAAACAAAATGATTTCTGGTCGGCTGTGGAGATGCTCGAGCTCATCCTCCGCAATGTCAATCTCACGGATGCAGAAAAGTCATCGTCCGTATTGTACGAAGTTGTTCTGCTATTGAATGACTGCGGAGTAGAATTCTTGTCCACCGGAAATGCTACTGCAGCTGTTGCAGTATTTGAAACGGCAGTAAAAATAGTGGAAAAGTCCGCGATGTTGGATGTGGAGCAAATTTATATATTGAAATTTACCATGTATGCAAACTACGGCACAGCCATGGAAAAGGCAGGAAATGTGCGGGAAGCGAAGGTTATGTATGAAAAATCCGCTGAAATTCTGACGTTACTGACGCAGAACACTTTCCAAGGAACCTCTTTGTCGTTTGCCGGTTTAGTTCGAAACCATCGGAACAAACTCTTGGATGCGATTAGTCGCGTGGAAATGAAGTCAACTCATCGCAGTCGGCTACAACAACAGCAAATACGAAGACTGACCAATTACGACAGGTACTTCTATTGCGTTTTTCTGCGTTATCATTTACAATAACATTAATTTTACGGTTATCGTATCTTGTTTTGTTATAATTGGCTTACAAGTCAGTACAGATACATACTCTTCTGAAGACATTAGGTACTTTCAGTTCTGACTGCCTTTTGATAATGCAGGCCAACGGGCTCTGCGTCATGGTCCTATGTGTCATTCAGAGATAACGCAAGCGTTGTGCATTGGTTTGTTGCAACAGTCAACACATGCCCACTTTAAGGCAACATTGCCCAACGGTAAATCTAGTCTCGACTAGATTTTCCGTTGGGCATCGTTGACTTATCCATGCATTGCGCGTATTACACGGTGTACACGGTGAGTGCAATGCAAATGCACTGCATTGCACGTCAATGCTGTTATACTGTACTGTTATCGACGCTGTGTAATAACAAATTTAGATTTAACATAATTACGAACGCAGAGAGATGCATATGCAGATGCATATGCATATGCTACCATTGATTTAATGACTTCGAGATGGCATTCATTACTAATTAGGTGGTAATTTCGTGCAATAATTATCAATTAAGCAATATTAATGCTAACTAGGTAGTCATTCAAGACGGCAGTAATTAGCTTTAGTACCAATGTATTGCAGATACAAGTAATTAGATCATTAGATCTACAGTAACATTTTCGCGCTCCTTTTTTGCATGTGCGATGGGAAGATACATAAAGTACATGCACTCGGTTGTTTATCAACAGGCTGACTTAGTGTAAGTTCGGTCATTCACTTATCGCGGCAGTGACAGTTGTTATGTTATCGCATTATTGGGTAGTTTTTTACGCGCCTTTTGTTGTTACTCACTGCCACTTGGCTTTTGGTAAATCTGACTTGCGGTAAGCCAACAGAAATGAATCTCTATATTATGTTCTTCAGTTACTACCGTTATAGGGCTATAATTTTGCAAACTGATATCGAAGCTACGCAAGTAGTTGAGATGGTGCTTGATTCAATTTTGTTGCATTATAACACATAATTATACAGTCCTTGTCTTGCTCTTAAAACTTGCGTGCTGTAAATTTCATGAAATGAATTATCGCTTTTAAGGAAAATATGCAAGAATATTTATTGCGTTTTCAGAAAAATATGCAGGGCGTTATACGGTTCAAATGGTGCCATGAAGTTCAATAATATTACTTATCGTTAATATAGACATACACAGAAATTGTAATTGAGATTTGATCGCATCCTCTACGCGCTGTTTTTATTTGCCGGTTATAAATAATTATTCTCAAAATTAAATCCTTTTGGATGCGGTAAAAGCGTTATCGCGTATGAGAATTTATTCGCCATGCGTAGCCCATAATTATACAATAAGAGTATATGCACTAATATGTACATACCGGTGCATATGCGGCAGCATTTGCGGGTTTCATTTGCGACTCTCTGACACGTGCCGCTAACTTCTTGTATTATAGCTTTGGCGAGGCAAACCGTGCCATACTGTGCACAATTTTTGAATCAGGGTGTTTGTACAGTATCATATTACGCTATGCAGTTTGTTCTACCGCAGTATCGCAAACAAAACTTACAGTCTTTCAAAACTTTACAGTTTGCAATGAAAAAATTTGAGTATTAATTTGCACACTCTTTGGCCTGTCTATTTGTGGCATTTTCAAGGAATGACGATAGCAAAGAGTTTATCAGACTGTTGTCTATCTAGTTGGAAATTTCAATAGAATAACCGCATCTCAAAACTTATCTGTTTCCGCTGTTTTGGTTGCAGTTTTAATTTTCCATTAACTGCTAGTTGCTCTGCCTGTTTGTTTTTGGTTCATTTGGAAGAATGTCTTTCTACGTAGGCGCAGTTATGGCGCGACTGATGCCGCGTCTACAAGCAGCCAAAAATATTAAAACACTCTCCATAATGGAGAATCCGGGCGATTGGGAGCGCTTTCAACGATTACGGGCGCAACCGCATCGCACACGCTTTGGAGCTGGTATGGCCATGATGGTATGCGGCGGAGGAGTTGCTCTGGGATTTTGGCTTAGCCAGAAATTTGCTGAGTTTCTGGAAATCAGTGAGATATTTATTCCAGATGATGAGGATGATTAATATTCAATGGTAAGTAATTAACATTTAATGGTCAGCAGTGAAATGTGAATCATAAATCCATGCTTGGCTCCAGGAAGATAACACTTGGATCGAGCACATTTCCTAAACAGGAAAATCAACACCTTTCCGGCTTCTACAGTCTATCTGAAATCCTTTGCATAATTTTAGTAAATTTTAAAAATAACGTAAATCGTTGGCCAGAAAAGAAGTTTGATTTGATCTGTGCTCAAGTAGACAACATTGATCATACGTACGACATTTTGATTTGATTTGATTCTACATTAGTTATTGTACATGTACGACAATGCCTATAGAAACTGGTATCTTTATTACTTTTACGTCGCGACATTACAGTCATGAGTCAAATCACTACAGCCTATAGAAAAATACTATGTATACAGCTGTGACTGGCTTCGGTCCATTTTTGCGTTACGTTACCATTCATCTCGATTACAGAATTAATACGAGTAGTGAAGATACTATGCAGTTGCTCCTTGCAGTTGATCGTGTGGATACTGGGATCACAAGAAGTAGATGCTGCATTTTGTACTGGATTTCTTGTAGAATGCAGAACGGTGCAACCTACGCCTCGTCACTTCCACCACGCATCCAAGCAGCAAACCTGTTGCTTGTATCAGTTGAGTTGTTAGCGGTATCACTCGTGGAAGTTCTGGTGTTCGCACTGATAAAGTTCAAGCATTCGTATGTGTTACTACGATATTATAATATTGGTTGTTTTTGATCCGCCTCTTTTCATCGTTAAGTTGTGATATAAATAGTGAATTGATTTGTGATATTACATGATGTATTCGCCTCATGGACATTGTGTGGTGGTTTTATTAATGTATCAAAAATTAAGCGACGTGTTAATTATGCTGGTATGTTTCTTGAAATTCACCGAAATTGTTAAAAGTGTACGAATTACGAGCACATAGAGTATGTATTGTACAATTGTACATCAGTTCGCCTGCTGCAATTCGAATTATTATTATTATTATTATTGCATCAAGACAATGGATTGCGGATTACATTGCGGAGTGCAGACAATTATTTTACAAAAAGATTTTGATTAACATCCTTCGGATTTTGGTTTTGCAATCGTAAAAGGGGCACGCACAATTTGCTTTTAATTTCTAAAAGATGCTACTCTTAAACAATGGCACAGTTGCAGACAGGAATAGAATGCACTACGCCAGTACAGTAATACATTTAATATGCACTTGGAATTGGTTTATCTATAATACAACGTATCACCTAATCTGCCTGCGCACAACTGTGCACGCCGCATTTAATTAATTCAGCTGTTTTCGTCATAAGTTTACTTCATGGGCAACTATTCCTTCTGGTAAAACTTCCAACAAGTAAATCTAACAAAATGAACAGTAATAATATCGTTTCTAAACAAAACGGCGTTAATAATCGTCATAATACGAGTCATAATCTCGTATGTTACGATGCGTGAATCTGTGCAGATGCTGTCCTTACTGTTCACTATACGCAAAAAATTCTTATGCCGTCGTCTGGCTGCACGGTACAAAGCAATTAATTTACCGCTGCCGGCAAAATTAAAGACACGTTCGCACATTAGTTGCAACATCGTATTATATTCGTACCGTTCTTAATCGAACATCTTCGACAGCGAACGTACTTATTGACCAATAGTAGTGTCCAAGAAAAAGAAGATCTCTGCAACTTATTGGTCATAATGTTGCTGTAAAATCATATATACAGAGCACATAAACGTACACCGAAACTTCTGCTGTGCGCACAATCGCTTACTTTCCTAGCAGGAAAATAAGAATGCTTGACAAGTGTTTATGACTATACGATAGTAGCTGAAGCGGAAAAAGATCTGACCTGATAATTTTTGTCAGCTCAAATATTGCAGATTCTGTGCTGCCAATTACTGAGCATCTGGAATCATTTTAGCAAATCCGGCAGCTGGTCATGGCGTGCTGATAATTTAGCAATACTTCTGCATTTGATGTTGAGTAATTGACTGTGCGCGCCGAATTATTGCACAAGATACAATTGTAAAATTAATTAATACAATCGAATATATTTCTCTGGTTGTATAACCGGTGCACCAATTTTTAAAATTTATTTACTTGTTCTACCTGGGTTACTTCTAGTTAGTTCACGATAATTAATTTAGTTATGGAGACGGGATCGAAAATTGTTACTGTGTTTATTTCTGTCATCATCTGCGGTTGCTTCGGTAAGTCATAAAACAACTTGGAAAATATTTCTTGATATAGGTGAACCGAATATGTATAGGTAATCGTAATAATTTTTCATGTTTCAAGCTACCGGGAAAACTCAATGATTTAGTAGCAGTTCTTGTTGTTTACTGACAGAGGACGTAACAATTATACCTTTTGAATTGCAACCACATGTCATACTAAAATACAAGTGCCTTTTCGAATGCGAGAAAATAGAACTTATATTGCAACAGTTGTCCCAAAAATTCTTGATTAGCTAAACACTTCTCTATATTGTAGGTTCGACAGAGCTCGGCGGACCACCCCCGGAAGATCTTCTGATACCTGTCACCTATGACCTTCCGATAAACTCATCGGTGGTTAGTCTATCCCGTTTGTTTCCAGCCGGTACAAATTTCTCGATGACCTCTTTGTATTATCAATCGCGGACAACTTATGCCCAGCCGTCCTTGGCGTTTTTCCTGGACAATCAGCAACTAACTTTGCGATCCCAGGAAAGTCTTAGTCAGTATAACCGAGGATTCTTCAAGATCAAAATAAAGAAGTACTCATTGCTGGGACCAGATAGCGGAATCGAAACCGTTGATGAACTAAAAGTACAACAACTTTCTCAACATTAACTAATTTTACGTACATCTATACAGTGCCAGTCATGCATTCGTTTTTTCAGGTATTTATCGTGGACAAAAATAGCGCTTTGAAAGTTGTGGCTAAGCAAAATGTGCAAATATTAGAGAACTATAAAGCGGATATCTTACATTCTCTTGAGAGCACAATCCTGTACAACGGCCAGAAGGTGAACTTTATTGCGGAGAAAGTTCGTTATACAATTACGGATGGAGTGGTCGATATGAATCAGTAAGAGTAAAAATTTTGATATATCATTATGCAGTGCCTTAAACAAATACACGTATGGAAGCCCAGAATTACAGTGCTGAGAAACTCTGAGAAAGCACAGTCATCGAAGCGTTAATTGCATCCGATGAACGGTAACAGTTACTGTAAAGTAACTGCAGCGCAATTTGCAAATTAGCTGTTAAACCAATAACTTTCAACTACTTACTACTGATGGTGAGTATGATCCAATTTAAAAAATTAAATAACTTGGAACTAAGAATTAACTGGTAAACTTTAAGTTTTCCTTGCCAGTAACTCTAGATCCTGATGACTTTGGCCTCGTACTTACTGTACCAATCTGGTTGTTATGTTCCAGGGCGGAACTATGCTTCTATGTTGTTATGCCACCTGGCTTTGTGCTACCGGGACAGGAAATTCTGGCACTTCTACAGCCCACCGGGAATTCACTGTTGCAGCTGTCATATGAAAGATACAATATTTCAAAGATAATATCCTGTATTCCCGATCCAAATACGTCGCCAAATTACAAACTGGACAGCTTATCCATCGGTCTACTGGTGCTGGCTGTTGCACTGGCCATTACACTGATTTGCGCAATCATCTTCATATGCTGCTGGATACGCATGAAGAAGCTGCAGGCCACCGTGACATGTATCTCCACCTCCGCATCCACCCATCATCCGTCGTCGCCGGCACATATTTATGCGATGCCGAAAGTGTCTTATTATCAGAATGGCCACTTTGCCGCCCCACCACCCTGGCCCCATTTATCCGGCTATCCGTTCTACGATGTCAGTTTACCGGCGAAACGGGCAACCTTACCCAGTTCCTGTGATGTCAATTATGAATGGCAGGAAAGCACAATGGATCTGGCGGTGGATGCCGACAGTCTCACCCAGGGATCTATTCTGCATTTAGCGGAAACCTCTTCTTCGGCGCCCAGCATAGCGGAGGATACTCCGTCTCGAAATACATTAACACCCTCTCCGCATTCTGAACTAGGATCGGCTCATGTCGAAAACACGACCTTATAGAAACTGCTTTTACAGTAAACGCATTTTATCTAAATTGATTTTTTTGGAAAGATTGCACCTCTCAAAATCAGGCTTTCAAATGCTTCGCGAATACATAATTAATGTTGACGGGTCATGACTCACAATGAGCAATTGAGCATAGAACGATTTTATTACTGTACTACAGTACTTAATTTATTCAACGATTCTATCGTCGAGCCAATAAACACGAACCGGCATCCTTTATTTCTCATATCATAAACGCGCGCAACTTAAATTAACAACGACAAACGCAGCGGTTCTATTGTCAAGGATCCGATCCAAACATGCCACAACAGAAAAATCCCGAGAAAACTGACTTATAAATAATTACGCATTGATGGAGTTCACTAATCATAGTACATTCATGAAATACGTATGACACGGAAAGCTACATATTTCACAAACTACTGCCGTATTTCACAAATGTACTGCCTCTCTTTAAACACGAATTTCGCAGTGTACAAGAACGACGACTGAAGATTAATTAAAAAGAAACAGATAAAAAACCCGATTTAATCAACCTCTTCAATGGTTGGCCCACCGCCACTGCCTCCATGACCACCACCAGGAGCAGCGCCGCCAGCTCCGGGGAAACCTCCAGGGAAACCGCCGCCCGGGAATCCACCAGGGCCGCCGGGGGGAGCGCCACCAGCACCTCCCGCTGCTTGGTACACTTTGGAAATGATGGGGTTAAACACCTTCTCGAGTTCTTTTTGTTTATGCTCGAACTCTTCTTTTTCCGCCAGCTAAACAAAAATTAACAAATGTTGTAGAAATTTCCGGATCAATGAACCGACCAGTACTATTTATACCGTAACAATTTATAAAAACACGAACTCTTCTTTTTCCGCCAGCTAAACAAAAATTAACAAATGTTGTAGAAATTTCCGGATCAATGAACCGACCAGTACTATTTATACCGTAACAATTTATAAAAACACAATCAACTATTATCCATAATTACAGTAAACAGAACAGTAATGTTATTATTCTTTTACGATATATAGATATTATGATAATAGTCGACGCAAATTGTTTGCTTACCGTGTTGGCGTCCATCCACTTTTGCGCTTCTTCGATTTTGCCCATGATCGTAGTGCGATCGCCTGCATCAATCTTATCCTTCAGCTTTTCATCCTCCAAGGTCTGTTTTATACTGAAGCAGTAGCTTTCCAGGGCGTTGCGAGCAGAAATACGGTCCCGCTGCTTCTCATCCTCATCGCGGTACTTCTCCGCCTCGTTAACCATGCGCTCGATCTGTTCTTTGGTGAGACGACCCTTGTCGTTGGTAATGGTGATCTTGTTCTCTTTTCCAGTACTCTTGTCCACAGCGGATACGTTCAGAATACCGTTGGCATCCACATCGAAAGTGACTTCGATTTGAGGAACACCACGCGGCGCTGGAGGGATGCCGGTCAGTTCAAATTTACCCAATAGATTCTGCAATAAAAATATCAAATTAACAACTCACTTTAACGCAACGTAACACATTTCAATCAAAATTTCAATATTAAAGCAACTCACGTTATCCTTGGTCATAGCGCGTTCGCCCTCGTAGACCTGAATGAGTACACCCGGCTGGTTGTCCGAATACGTTGTGAATGTCTGGGTCTGCTTGGTGGGAATGGTAGTATTGCGCTTAATAAGCGATGTCATCACACCGCCAGCAGTTTCAATGCCCAAAGACAGAGGGGCCACATCCAGCAACAGCAGATCCTGTACGGCTTCAGATTTGTCGCCAGAAAGAATGGCGGCCTGAACAGCTGCACCGTAGGCAACGGCCTCATCGGGATTGATGGATTTGTTCAAGTCTTTTCCGTTGAAACAGTCCTAAATAAGCAAATTTCTTACGTTTACAGAAATACTATGAAAGTACATTTTTAAATTACAAAATCTTGAAAGCAATACAATTACATATGTAGTAAACCAAGTGAACTACTGTAAGCATTAAGCGGTAAAAAAACCGAAGTAAATACCTGCAGAAGCTTCTGGACTTTGGGAATTCGAGTAGAGCCACCAACCAAGACGATATCGTGGATCTGATTCTTATCCATCTTAGCATCCTTCAGAGCCTTCTCCACAGGGTCCAGAGTGCTTCGGAATAAATCAGCATTCAACTCTTCGAAGCGGGCACGGGTGATGCTCGTGTAGAAGTCGATACCGTCATATAGCGAATCGATTTCCACACTACCAGCAAAACAAACTGATATTCTTTCACAACACTTCAGAAAACAAAAAAATTTACCTGGCCTGAGTGCTGGACGAAAGCGTGCGCTTCGCGCGTTCACAAGCAGTTCGCAGACGACGTAAAGCACGGGCGTTGTCGGATATGTCCTTCTTGTGCTTGCGTTTGAATTCCTGGACAAAGTGATTTACCATCCGATTGTCGAAATCTTCACCGCCCAAATGGGTGTCGCCGGCTGTCGATTTTACTTCGAAGATACCATCTTCGATAGTCAGAATGGACACATCGAAAGTACCACCACCGAGATCAAAAATCAGTACATTGCGTTCTCCTCCAACCTGTAATTTCAAACAAAAATGTTTTCAAGCTACTCCCGAATGAATTATGTCCTCAAATGAATACAACTCAATTCGCTACAGTAGTTGAATTACCTTCTGATCTAATCCATAAGCGATAGCTGCGGCTGTAGGCTCGTTGATGATACGGAGAACATTTAATCCCGCGATCACCCCGGCATCTTTGGTCGCCTGGCGCTGAGAGTCGTTAAAATAGGCCGGCACTGTAACGACTGCATTCGTTACGGTCTTGCCCAAGTACGCTTCTGCAGTCTCCTTCATCTTGGTAAGAACCATGGATGAAATCTCTTCCGGGAAGAACGTTTTGGTTTCTCCCTTGTATTCCACCTGAATCTTCGGCTTGGTGGCATCGTTGATGACTTTGAAAGGCCAGTGCTTCATATCACTCTGAACACTGGAGTCATCAAAACGACGTCCAATCAAACGTTTCGCGTCGAATACGGTGTTAATAGGGTTCATGGCCACTTGATTCTGCAGATTATCAACAAAACAATATTATTAATCCAGAAAAATTGCTACCACCAATAATTCCTTATCATTTGTTTCAGCGATTTTCAAAAGCACTTTTAATTCGTAGTTTCCTACCTTAGCGGCATCTCCAATCAACCGTTCGGTGTCGGTGAAGGCAACATAGCTGGGTGTTGTCCTGTTACCTTGATCGTTAGCGATAATTTCCACTTTTCCATGCTAAATCGATAATAATCATCAAAATTATGTAATCAACATAATTTAATTTTGGCACTATAAATGAAAGCAACCAAGTACCTGAAAGACACCAACGCAGCTGTACGTCGTTCCCAAATCAATACCAATTGCTGGAGCTTTAGCCATTTCGTACTACACAAAACCAACGCACTGAATCAGTTTGAATCCTCTGATATTTGATACCAAGAAAATACGCGTAAAAAAATTTGATACAATCATACACCTAGTTCTTAACTAAAATTCGACAAAGTTAAAAGCTACAAAAGAACACTACGGCGAAACGCCGGAAATATTCAACAACCACGAAGTTCAGGTCTTTAGGATTCCTGTCTTGTCAAAAAATAATTTACTTCAAATTTATTATCGAAAGGGTACCGATGCTGATATTAACAAACAAGCCTAAAATTAAAAGAACAAAATATAAGTTTGGTCAAAGTCAAATTACACGGACGAAATCCAGAACTACTCTAGACTGAGCAAAGTACGGCACAAATTACAAAATGGAAAATTCCGCAACCACCGCGAAAATCAAGCACATACGTGCAAATTTTCTACGTTAAGCATCTTGAAAAAGTAGCTTCGCAAGCTCTTACCTTTTGATTTGGAGTTGAAAGTTGAAACAACTGGAAACTTCAAGGTCAAAAGTAAAACTCCCGAATTACTGCCTTACGAACTCTCGAAAACCTTCAAATGCGAAAATTAGGGAAATGACCGAGACTTATTAAAAAGCCGAATCGCACCGTGCGTGCAGCGCTCCCGCTTCGTTACCAAGTATCGGGTCTCTGAGCGATGCTGTAGAAAGTTCCAGAAAAGGCGTATTTGGAATTCCATTCCGCAGTGCAGTAAATCCATTTACACCGAATGTCGGTCAGAAGCCGTTCGGCTCTGAAGCGGTTAAGCCGTGCTCGAGCTACTTGTGTTGCACCCAGATACAGTACGATAAACGATTAAAAACCCGAACCGATATGTATCGTATAGGAAGCCAAACGGCCATGAGTTGAACCATTCAAATTTAAAATTTTATCGCATGCTACGGCCGTCTCATGCTGAAATATTGGAATTGGTAACCGGAAACAGCAGTACAAGACGCAAGTACCATGGAAAGATCTAGAACAGTCGAGTTCGATGATCGATCAAAGTAGGTGTGGTTATCGGCGATCTGACAACGAGTCCCGCTTCGCAGTTGCCACAGATTTATAAATTCGTCAGTGCAGTTGCCGGGTCGTCGCTTTCTGAAATTTTTAGTTTCTGAGTTGCGGTGAGCTTTGAGTGAACTTCCCAACGTTTGTAGCTTCATTTCTGCAGCTTTTTAATTGAAGTTCCAAGCCATACCGAAAATGCCAGAGCAAGAACAACAAGGACCAGCGGAAACCTTCGCGTTTCAGGCGGAAATCGCCCAGGTATGGATTTTATTAATTTTTATAGAGAAATCAGAATTCTATGTCTAACTGCTTCGGTGTTCGCTTGACAATTCCGATTTCGGTGGTTTTTTAAACCTTACAATCAAATAAAACCCTATTTCCTATTGAAATAAATGATATTTGTCACTTGATGTCATAAAAGCGCATAAAAATGTAGTACCGGCGTATTGATAACTTGGAAGTTCGAAATTATTATGATTTGCGTATTATTTTATTGGTTTTTTTATAATTCATGCAGTTTAAACTTCAAACTTTGTTAGTTATTCACCATAACGAACGTGATTAGGTAAAATACTAAGATGACGTTGTTTTCTTGCAGTTGATGAGTTTGATCATCAACACCTTCTACAGCAACAAAGAGATCTTTCTGCGTGAATTGATTTCGAACGCTTCCGATGCCTTGGACAAGATTCGTTACCTCAGCCTTACCGATCCCAAGCAGCTGGAAAGCGGGCAAGAGTTGATGATCAAAATTACGCCCAACAAGAATGAGAAGACGCTCACCATCCGGGATACCGGTATCGGCATGACTAAGGCTGATTTGGTCAACAACTTGGGTACCATCGCCAAGTCCGGGACGAAAGCCTTCATGGAAGCCCTGCAGGCCGGTGCTGATATTTCCATGATTGGTCAGTTCGGTGTGGGTTTCTACTCTGCCTACCTGGTTGCCGATAAGGTAGTGGTCCGCAGCAAGAACAACGACGATGAAGGCTACATTTGGGAAAGCAGTGCCGGTGGGTCTTTCACAGTGCGTACGGACAACGGCGAGCCGCTGGGCCGTGGAACGGAAATTACGCTCTACCTGAAGGAAGACCAAATTGATTATCTGGAGGAGAAGAAGCTGAAAGACGTGATCAAGAAGCACAGCCAGTTCATCGGGTACCCAATTTACCTTGTGGTCGAGAAAGAACGCGACAAGGAGCTGGAGGAAGAACCAGAGGCGGAAGGTACTTGCATGTTCTAAATTCAAAAGTTTTGAAAGTTCCCATTATTGTAATCTTTCGTTAATATGCTAAGCATACTGCAGAATCGTATTTAAAAAGATGTGCTATCTTTTTTACCGGTTATTAAGTTGCAGGAATACTTAAAATTCTCATGTTTTAAACACTTATTTAACTGCATACTGTTAATAGTGCATACTGTTAATAATCACCTTTGATTGGTATGTAGGCGAAAAGAAGGAAGAAGAGAAGAAGGAGGGCGAAGAAAAGAAAGATGACGATGAGCCCAAAGTCGAAGACGTTGAGGATGACGAGGAAGGTAAAGACAAAAAGAAGAAGAAAAAGACCATTAAGGAAAAGTACCACGAGGATGAGCAGCTGAACAAGACTAAGCCTCTGTGGACTCGTAATCCCGAGGACATCAGCACAGAAGAGTATGCAGAATTCTATAAGAGCCTTACCAATGACTGGGAGGATCATCTGGCCGTGAAGCACTTCTCCGTGGAAGGCCAGCTGGAATTCCGTGCCCTGTTGTTCATTCCTCGTCGTGCTCCATTTGATCTTTTCGAGAACAAGAAGCAGAAGAACAACATCAAGTTGTATGTGCGCCGCGTTTTCATCATGGAGAACTGCGAAGAAATCATCCCCGACTATCTCAACTTCATTAAGGTTCGTTGGTTTGTTTTTTTCTGTAATTTCTTTGTACCACGATAATAATCTTGCTGCAGTCTAGTTTGCGGCGATCGCTTTAAGATTTTGATTTTTTTAGGGTGTTGTGGACAGCGAAGATCTCCCTCTGAATATCTCTCGTGAAATGCTTCAGCAGAACAAGATTCTCAAAGTTATTCGTAAGAATTTGGTGAAGAAGGCCCTCGAGTTGTTCGATGAAGTGGCAGAGGATAAAGATCAGTATAAGAAGTTTTACGATCAGTTTGCCAAGAACATCAAATTGGGTATTCATGAAGATCATACCAACCGAAAGAAACTGGCTGACTTCCTCCGTTACTACACATCTGCCAGCGGTGACGAGATGGTTTCCTTCAAGGACTACATTAGCCGCATGAAGGAGAACCAGAAGGCCATTTATTACATTACCGGCGAGAACAAGGAAGTAGTGGCTGGTTCTCCCTTCGTCGAACGCCTGCGAAAACGCGGCTTGGAGGTGATATACATGACAGATCCTATTGACGAGTATGCCGTCCAGCAGCTGAAGGAAATCGACGGAAAGACTTTGGTAGCGGTCACTAAGGAGGGTTTGGAACTTCCGGGTGATGAGGATGAAAAGAAGACATTCGAGGAGGCAAAAGCCAAGTTCGAAGGATTGTGCAAGGTACAGTAGAGTAAAATTTGAGTAATTTGCGATTTGCTTTAAAGTTTTACAATGTTAATTAAGTTCGACATTTTCAAAATAGTTTGTCCAAAATGTCTTGGTTAACGGCGTTTCATTTTGCTCTCTCTGTTTTTTTACCGAGTTTTTGCGCTTTGGCAGGTGATGAAGGATATCCTGGATAAAAAAGTTGAGAAGGTGACTGTCAGCAACCGTTTGGTCTCTACGCCTTGCTGTATCGTTACAAGTCAGTATGGTTGGTCGGCCAATATGGAGCGCATCATGAAAGCTCAGGCTCTGCGCGATACTTCAACGATGGGATACATGGCAGCCAAGAAACACCTTGAAATCAACCCCGACCATCCTATCATCGACTCATTGCGCCAGAAGGCTGATCAGGACAAGAATGACAAGTCTGTGAAGGATCTCGTTGTGCTTTTGTACGAAACGTCTTTGCTGAGCTCGGGCTTCTCGCTGGAAGATCCGCAGACTCACGCCGGTCGTATTTATCGCATGATCAAGCTGGGGTTAGGTATCGATGAACAGGAGGGCGCTGGCGATGCCGCTAATGAAGCTGTCAACATGGATGACGTGCCGCCTCTGGAAGGAGACGACGAGGCCGGAAAGATGGAGGAAGTTGATTAAAATCTTGTCTGACCGAATGTATGACAACTCTTTATGTTTCGTTTCTTTTTGATACATACCAAAAAGGTTTGGCTGTTTTATAGCACCAGTTTTGCGGTTAGTCATTGTTATGTATAGGATTAAGATGCTTTTTGGCTTATTTCGCGGATGCATTGAGAATAATGTTTGCTGTTTACTAGCGTATCGGTTGAAAGATACACTTGCTGTTGGAAATTAAAACGCTATGCATTGCAAAGTATGCGGTATTTCATGGAATAAATGAAATAAGTAACGTGTAGAAAGATGTAGCTGAAAGTACTTGATTAATCACTTGGTGCTGCTGGTGCAATTAATTAATCAATTACTGCTGGTGCACACTGCACAGTAATAAATTTAATTGCAGAATTTCCGGAATTCTCTATGAGTATTACTGCACTATTCCCACTTTCTGCACCGTCTATTGCGAAATGTGTAGTTATGTCAGAAAAATTTTCGGTTATTTAATTGCTGGTATTTTCTCTGGTTTTGTGCTTTATACCCAATAGGCAGATCAAGTGTCCGGGTGCGGCTGATCAGCTATCGTATACGAAATTTTTGCGTCAAAATAAATTTGTAGGGAAGGTTTCAAAAATTTTCTGTGTTACGGTACATCTTAGCTGACAAGCAATCGGCCTCAAACAGGTTCGGCATAGCACAGTGTATCAATTTTCAGAATAGCATTTAAAAAAAGATTCCCGAAAATTCAAAGTAATCGCCACAAGTCCAAGACCGGCGAGTCATGGCACTAAAGCCGATCAAGGCGGAAGAAAAAATTGATCCAATCCCAGAAAGGAAACCAAACCGCACCAAACCTACTCGATTAAGCCATGACCTTAAAATGCACAATACAACATCGCAAGATTAGTAACCACAACTACAATAACAAAAACGGAGGAAAATTCTAGAAATTCCCTATTGGAACGGTTACAGCAGAGTGCAAATTTTCTTGTTTTGTGGTTTCGGAGGAGGGAGCAGCACCACTCGTATAGCTTCGTCGAAGACATTCTTCACACCCTTTTGGGTAAGGGCACTACATTCCAGGTATTTCACGGCACGAATTTCCTTGACCATGGCCAATCCCTGAGGATACGTTATGGGCGCCAGTTTGCGCTCACGCAGCTTGTCGATCGTATCCTTATCGTCCCGCAAATCAAGTTTTGTGCCCACCTAAAATACGCAACACTGATAACAGGTATGTGATCATGAACAATGCGTATTGTCTATCGTATAAACAATATCAAGCAGCAAATATACCAGAGCACCGAGAGCAGTAATATCAGCTCAACAGGTAAGTAACAATAACGAACAACGTTTACGCAGTCCTAATTGCTTGATCACATTCAGCGGTGCTGTTAAATACTGTACATAAAGCAATAAAGTATAAGCCGAAAATTTTTACTGCGGTTCAAAGTTTATTCAGAAAACGAAGTAAAAACAAGGCTCACTTACCAGAATAATAGGCGTATTAGGGCAGTGATGGCTCACTTCGGGGTACCATTTAGCGCGCACGTTCTCAAAGGAAGCAGGATTAACACTGAAATATAACGCAATTTTTTACACCTGACCGGTGCCTGTCACCTCGTTAACAAAATTAAACAAAAGTACTCTGTATCAACGCGAATATAACCGAGATTCAATAGCAATTAATGGTGTTCATGTCGCTTAAATCGAGAAACAACAAAATCTTAAATCAGTACAATATATCTCTCTGCGTACGTTTCGTACGCAAACTGATTATGCGAACAAAATTGCCGCTTACAACAATTCTACAAGCAAGACGGGATTGCTGGCAAATGACAATTAAAAATGAGGAGTGAGAACCTCCATTCACTAACAATAAACTGCAAACTTAAATATCCCTCTATCCAGTTTATCACTTACATTGAGAAGCACACAAGGAAAACATCTGTCTGGGGATAACTGAGCGGTCTTAAACGATCGTAATCTTCTTGTCCTGCTGTATCCCATAATCCTGAAATTAAGAACTTGCGTTCTAAAAGGTGCTGACAAATAACGATCGTAACTTAATTTTAGCATCATACTGCGGTAGAGCTGACTCTGCACTTGCAGCGATGCTGCAGGGCCCTGGGAAACACCAAAATTCATATTACGGCTTTCACTGTATATTAACTGCCATTCAAGTACGGTTACATTTATTTATTTGTAATATGAGAACAATCATAGCATCTTCATATAATTATTTTTGTATATATCTTTATAGTTTAGTAAGTTTACTGCTCAGTGCTCACAATCAGTGGCTCACCGAGGTTTATTGGTTTGCCATCCACCATAACATTGGCGGAATAATTGTCAAATACGGTGGGTATGTACTCTCCAGGAAAAGCGTTTGTTGTGTAGCTGATCAGCAGGCATGTTTTACCGACCTGCAAATTCACAAAAATTAAGAATTTCGGTTATTCATAAAAATCGCCAGAAACGCAGATTAAATTGTAGTAGATCACGTTGTACTTATCAGTGTCTCACTTACAGCACCGTCTCCGACCACAACACACTTAATAGCCTGCATTATTCCCAGCCTCCCAGATCCAGGCAATGATCATTAAGCGATCAAATAACAGCGTTTGGAAAATCTACCGGATTAAATCATCGGAATTTTTTTCAAATTGCTCAGTACCTCACCTTAAAGTTTGACAAAGATGGGAAATGAGTCAGTGACGAAATATTACGACAAATCACAAATGCACGATGAATCGCATCGTCAGAAAACGCAGTGAATACACACACATGGCTAACTGCCACTGGCATTGTGCTTCACTGCACTGCTGATGGGAATGATTACGCCAAAGCGCGATGCGGCACGTGTAACAAGTAAGTATGCGCTGTTCATTTAGTGGCTTTCAATGGCCAAAAACGACCATTCATTCGATCGTCTGGAGTCCAGACGGACATTTGTACATCCAGGATCTGGACAAAACACAATCGTAAAAATACAGACAAATCATAAAATGAAATTATGTCATTTCAACATATTTTTCACCATTAATTCTTCCAAACAGCTTCATACAAATTAGTAAACATCACTGCACGATGCGATTCAAAATCAACAGAAATTCCAGTCAAACATATCTACTGTATAAGATAGTAGAAAACCAAAGTAAACTGACGTGAGCTGGCAATCAGCATCAGCTAGCGGATCCGAAAAGAGCGTTAATTTATTTACAACAGCCACTTCACGGAAACATTATATTTGAGAGATCAAGCCCGGCATGATATCACTATTTCAAAGATTTCGCTTGATCAGATGAATCTTTTGCTAAATTATCAGTCTTCTGATCAATAGCGGGAACAGCTTCCACTGCGCCAGCGGGATTACCCGGCTGCACCGGCTCCCGTGGTAATCGTGGGCCATAGGGATGCGGCGTATTCGGCATGGGTTTAGGTGGAAACTTCTGGGACAAGGCACCGAGCAAACCGTCCACATTCTTTCTCTGAAACACCGTACCCGACTCTTCCGCAGTCTTCCGAGTGGGATCAATGGGCACGAAAGAGATTCTGTCGGGATGCCGCGTGGAATCACTGCCCGGATGTCGGATATCCCAGTAATAACCGCTGGACGGATGGTAGCGCACGAAGTTGCTCATTTCAGCGGCTGCTGTGTGAAGATAATGCGCGGTGTTGAGCAATCGCGAATTGACAACGGACCAAAGGTCGGGGGCTTGATAAACGGTACCGGCCAGAATGTAGTATACGGCAATGGGGTGCACTAGAAAATTTTAAAACACTAATATAGATATGAGATACAAAACATCGCTGTGAAAGACTGAACTCAATCAATATGACCTAAGCACGGATTTCTCATAAATCAAATAAATAAACAAAAACTAAACAAATCAAAAATAAATAAGCCCAGCACCACACAACGCAGTAAATTGTAAATAAAAAGCATTACAGCATTTCGCCAAACAGAATTGTGTTTCACAGCATACGGCGACATCAACTGTATTTAAAAATATTGCTGTATTAGATAGTAATCGAAACCGTGGCCGATAATCGACCGGAAAAATTCATACAAAGCAGATGTGTCTATCTGCTGTGTAAGTAATAATCTGGCTCGTACCTTCAACGGGAGACTTTCTTTCTTGTTTTTTAATGATGTACAAAATTGGCTCCTGAGAGTAAGCCAATACGAACTCGGTTCCCACCATATTCCTAACAACAGAACAGCAGATGCATTCGCTCGTGGATAAGATAAAATCAGATACCCGGAAGATCAACTTTCTATTTTATTTACGGCCGCGAGCACTAATACCAGGTAGCCGGTGGAGTTGCTAAAACAAGAGTTGATCCTCATAGACTCATAGTCAACGATAACGACTGCATTAAAAGAGCACGAGTACGCGTATAGATGCGAAACTTTTTCTCAGTCACTCCATAACCTTATTTCACTTATTCCTCTCACTTAAGATTTTCTAGCCCCAACCGCTGCATCCGAATCTGCTCGTTGTTGCAGAGAGGATCGTAGAACGGGTTAGACATTTGCGCAAAGTAGTCCATGACATTAGCGGCCGAGAGATGGGGAACCCAAGCAGAATCCGTCCAATTGATAGAAAGTGTCTTGGCATCTAATTTCAAAATAAACTCAAACAGTACTTTCTAGTCGGAGTAAAAAACGTAAAGTACCTTTTTCTGACAAAGACACGGCCGAAGCAGGACTAACAGATTTGGCCATTTTATTTTTGTTTGTCAACTTTTGATCACAATTCGAATGGAAGTCAGTGTGAAAACGAGTCCATCAGAACGTGCAATAAGCGCTATGGGTCCACCCAAATACAACACAGTAGTGACAAACTGGAAGACAAAACTCAAGGCTAAATCAAGGTTCTCAAGAACTGCAAATTAATCATAAGAATAAATTGCAAAGAACAATGCCAAACCACAATTTAAAATTAAAATCAGAAATCTGAAATCACAACCACTTTTTGTTGATGTTTAGACTTGCTACAGTACGTACTTTTTCACTTCTGCTTTTTTCAGGTCGGCACTGGGAACGTAAGTACGTAGTCTTCGTCTCCGGCGGATGACATAAATGCTGGTACGGCAAAATTAATTTTATCGTTAATTGTTGTGTATGCGGTACAAATGTACAAATTAGTAATACATAGAAGTACGTATTGTATTGTACTCGCAAAAATTATTCTTTTCAGTTTTTACTGTTGCACTTTCTGACTTCCAAAGCTCAAAAATTAAAAATTTATAGTTGAAATCGAAATCGTTTTATTTCTGAAGAATCCGCAACGTAGTATTCGTTTTTTACCTTCATCGTCTGCCCATGAATCAAGTGGTGACTTCCAGCTCTAGAGTTTTCGCTTACAATCGACAATCCAGAAAACCCAAACGCTTCGAGGTCTTGGCTATTGACTATCTGAACTGGCGTTTGCGGTTTTTTCTTCCTATAAATTATGATGCTTCGTCAAGTTGTACTCCGTGAACCGGATTCATTATTCGGTAAGTGACCATAAGTCATAAAATTCTTAATCTTTCATGACATTACTCATTACTGACAACTTGATTTCATTCGATGTATACTTTTGTTCCTGGCTCTGGAACTTCTGGTTTGCTTTGTACTCGTACAAAAATGTGATACTAGTTACTAGTACTACGTTTTTTTTGCTTGATATACAAGTACTGTAAATAGCCCTTTGGTGCTGGTTGTCCAGGGCAGTTAAAATTCTTAGCAAAATACGTAACTGAATGCGCTTGATTTTATCCAGGCTCGTCAAGAACGGTATGTGCTGCTGTTGTGCAGTTTACACGATTTCTTGTGGGGCACTCTCGAACTCCAGGAATTCCACGACGGACTATTTTTCATGATGCGCGGAATTATCTTCACCGGCGTGAAGTATGTGTTGACGATGCGCGGTGTACCCGGAGCAAGCAGGTGCGGTGCCTCCGGACCGTAACCGCGCCAGGGAATTTGGAACCGGAAAAACGTGATTATGATAAAGCACGAAAAGAGCAAGAAAAGTGGCGAGAGAAAGGTTGGAATTCCTCCCGCCCCGAAGATACAGGCAAACATCGAATGAATTCTGTTGGCAGTAACCGATTTTCTCAGCGATTTTCTCAGCCTAATCCTCAGGAATTTACAAGGTAATGCTCGCAAATAATTTCAGGATGCCGCGGTTGAAAAAATGATTTTCGGGTTATTTTATCATATTTAAAGACCGAATATTGAAATATCAAGTTTTTTCTCGAGATTTGCAGTCACGACATGTGTCATTCACTTACCTATGTAAAGGGAACCGAAGTATTGTACACTCGCTTGTAACATTCTGATATTGTGTTATAAAATTAAGGTAAATCTGATATTACCGGTTGAATTGAAAATTCATTTTGTCTAGTATTCGAGACGATAAGTGCGTTTAGGCACGTACGAATTTCGGACTGCGGTACATCTGATCTGTTTCCTTGAAGTGTAATTCTGCAGACAGAAATATATTATGAAAATGGATTTATCATTCCAAATTGCTAAAAAATGTTTATCAAATGAACGACTGAACGCAGTTGATTAACAGTCATTGCATCAATTGCCTTACAATTAGGAGAAGTGCGGAAAATTTTGAAGAGCGGAAGCCGCACAGCCCTAGACCTAATTTCAAAAAGTCTGGCTCGGTAAACATGGATAGTTTTCTTCAACAAACCGGGCGCAAACAAGAAACAACCGACGCCGACAACCCTAAGGACGATAAACCGAAAACGGCATCCGACATTGCAAGAAAGTTGCGATCTGCTCCTCGCACGGACCATGAATCCAAAAGCCCTGACAAAGAAACGGATGAAAACGATCATTCCGAATCCGATTCAAAGCCCATCTCCCCTAGAGACCGCGTCAGAGATGCAGATAAGCGAACAGATATTGATTCAAAGGGGTTTCGGATATACAGGCATTTGGTTCCGGACTGGAACAGGTTTACCGCAGATGACGTAGTGCACCTTTTGAAGAAATGTGTGATATACGACGAAAGTAAGTGAGCCTGTTCGCAATTTTATGGCATCTCCCAAAATTTGTATGCAGAGACTTGTGGTGTTGTTTTCCGTGGATATATGTATATGCAGCTGTGCATGTATGTTCCGTGGTTTAATGCACAATTACCGAATGATAATGTTATTAGAACAGAACTATTCTTACAGATGACATTGTCGCTATCAATAAGCCTTATGGGCTGCCCGTCCATGGTGGCCCGTCGATACACCACAATGTGGCCAGATATCTCCCGGAATTAGCTGATGCACTGGATCCGATGGGAAGAACGAAACTGCATCTTGTGCATCGCATTGATAAAGAAACAACGGGCGTGCTGCTTTTAGCAAGGTATGGTATGGTATGGTGATTTGGCATTGGTGTTTTCGTCATCAGTTCGTAATTTTGTGGGTTTGTAGGAACGAAAAGATGGCTACGATCCTGCACAACATGTTCTTGCGCAGACAGATCAAGAAACAGTATATTGCGATAACTAAAACCGTCCCACAACCTTTGGAAGGTATGGAAAAAATTCACTTGTGTTAAAAATCACTTTATAAGTTTTTGCTGTGTCATTTTTAGGAGTTATCAATATTCCTATAGGAGATTCGCGAGCGACTGGTGTTAACAGGGTATGTCTCATAAAAGAGATTCTACATTTTCATACTTTTCTATCCATATGGTTGTATTCGGTGTAACTGCTCTACCTACTCGTACAATGCATCTGTCGGTGATACCTTAATTTTTGTCCATAATGAATGGAAATCTTTCTCCGATTGCACGGTCGCACACTTACAGTTTACGTTAACTACTGTTTGGTTGCATTGGCAGAGAGTTTTGAGGCCGGTGAGAACGGATGAATCCCGTTTAGTGATGAACAAATCTTCTGCCAGGGGAGCAGAAGCTATAACGGAATATGAAGTCGTTGGTGCTTCTGGACATTGTGCCTTAGTGGAAATCCGGCCTCAGACGGGTAAGACAACGCATATCGATTCGAAGGTTGTTGCATCTGATTTCAAACCACAATTTTACAGAACCCTTTTGAGTGCCTTCAATAATGAGACACATTAACAACTGTGAATATTGATATAATAAAAGCCCTGCTTTTATTCAGGTGTTCAGCATCAGATTCGCGTTCATATGTCACACGCGTTAGGATGCCCGATATTGGGAGAGTAAGTCGCCACGTTTTTTTCTGGAATTTTTAAATCCGTAATTGCATTGACTTTTTTTCAGCCACAAATATTCCCATTTTGCTAAGCTCGCTCCACAGGTATGTACAGATATGTGTAAGCATGAAGCCGGTGTACTAAATAACTAAATACTCTTTTCCTAACAGAAGTTATCGAAAGATACACTGACAAAGCTGAAAATTCGTCAAGCTAAGGTCCGGACACTTCCGCTCTTCCTCCATGCCAGTTCGGTGACGTTACCGGAATTTCTTGATGGTGATAATTTGTTTATTAACTGCGAAGTGCCTTGGTTTTTTAAGCATATAATGTCACGCCTAAAACTTAAGCGTAATAACTATGAAGAATAGATCTGGATAAAAAAAGAATATGCAGATATTTTCGTATAGTAATGCAAGTGTTGTGCAAATTAAGCGAAAAATCCGAAGCAGAAGATTCCAATGACCTGGAATAAAGCATACAAACCCTAGAATAAATTTTGAGTGTTCACTAAAGAAAATACGTTTAATAATTTGTTTAATCTGCTTGCCATGAGAAACAATGCCGCAACTGTTGAAGCTCGCTTCATGATAATATTCTCGTTTAAAGAAACCATTCGCTGTTCTTGTTCTTGTATTTCCGCTTCTGAAAGAGTCGTTGGACTCGGTTCCGTAATGCAGCAAATGCTACCACATTTTTGGATCCAGGTCTTCGGTTCAACTACTGTATGCAGAATTAATAAGCACATGTTTGCGCCGTTAACTCCTCGTTAACTCAGAGTGATAGACAACCCGAGGCTAACTTTTACGGACAGCAGATAGTCAGGTGGTTGACAAAATGAATTGCAGAGTAGACGAATAAATTATTATTTTCCTGGATTGTTTACAAGGACGTATACTCCGTTGAGGATGTTACCTCTACCTTGTGTTTCCAGCATATCCATGTCAGTTTTATCGTGTGGATTGGGGTCCATATCGTCCGCCTCATAACGCTTACTGACGGGGTTGTGCCGGGTCATGAACGTCACACGGGCGAGCTAAATTACGAAATCAGATCAGCTGATTTTCGGGTATTGGAAATAAAATATGTAATTAACGCGCCAACTGTCTAGTCCGGAAGCGAAATCTGATACATATCACAACAGAACGGAATTATTGCTTCCGATTCCCGATAGTCTTCAAAGAGCGGCTACATTATACGTAAAAATTGATGTAATAATTGTAGACTTTGTAGTACAACTGTACAACCCATGATCGAATAAGATGAAAACAGTAAGGCAGCGTTCAAATATTACGTAACGCAATTTTTCGTGATTTTCGACCACCCCCCACCCCTTGTAACACCACATAACAAAATTTTCGACCCCCCAGCTGCATACGTAACGAAAAGTCCGACCACCCCCTATAAAAATGTAATTAAAATATATTATTTTTTAAAATTTTTTTATGGGGTGTCGGCCCGCACTTAACAAAAATTTTTGGACCCCCTACCCCATGTAACAAAGCGTAACACTTTTGTTAGACCACCCCCCCACCCATGGCCGTTACGTAATATTTGAACGCTGCCTAAATGTATACTATAGTTTTATAAGAAACTTTTTATTCTGCCATGTACATTTTGTGCAGTTTGACAAAAACCTGATTCATGCGATACACTACTGACCATTGAGCAACGTGATGCATGGCATGTTACTTCTTTTTTATACATACGTACGTACCGGTCTTTGGTCCGGCGATTCTGTGAGAAGACTGACCGAAACAATAACGCAAACGCACAACAGAAACAAAATTAATCCAAAATGCAGATAATGGATATCTTTAATTATGCTCGGACGCCGGTCAATTTCCCCACATGGCACGCTCGGATATACGAAAAATTCCAAAATAAAACGAACAATTCCTAACATGAGTCCAACTATCAAACCCCAGAATGCCCCCTGCCACAAGAATTGGGATATTAGCTTTTTGAGCCTATTTTCAGGTATTTATAATTACTTTCTCGTTGATTCTTGTGGTAAATACGCCAAGGAAGTATACCGCGGCAATCGGAGGCGCCAAGTAGGAAGTGATGGATTGAATATAGTGCATGAGCTGAGATCCTTGTGTGGCTTTTATGATTGGCACCTGATGAAAAACTCGATAGACAGGTAAAAACTTTAACCACCATAGGAAATATGATTTATGTATGCCGCAACGAACTCAAATGTTTGCACAATTTAACTGACCATACCCACAGAAAGGACACCAAAATCATGACTCCGGTTACTATTCTGCAAGCACACACAAGGTCTAATATATTAATTATTAATTTTATGCAGTATTTGAATTTGCTAGAAACGTCTACAATATACAAAGAGAATCACTTCTACGTCCACTTAAAGTTGTTATAATATTTCGTTTATGAATGTGTATCTACGTAATACTACTGCTTGCCTTCCAACGATAACCAACTCGGTTTCCGAAGCCGTCTGGCGGCAACTTTTCCATATATCGATTGTGAATATGGTGGAGCTGCTGTTAAAAATGGAGGTTAAAGAGCTCATCAATGCCGCCATCATAACCGCTAGCATTAATCCTCTTAAACCTGCATTTAAAAAGCGATTTACGTGGAGCTGTGGAATTGTGGAACGAAATGCGAGCAAAGCTACCTTGCGGCATCAGCTCCAATACGATCTTTGGATAGGCTATATTGGTGCATCCTAATCTGGATCCGCACACGCGTTCGCAGACGTCAGGATTTACGCAAGCTACTTCGTCTGTAGAAAAGAACATGATTAGCGGTTTAAAAATTCCGGTATAGTGATGAGCAATGATAGTGGTACTGAGATTTTTTTAATTTTTTGGACAGAATAATTTATTGATGTTATCAGTACGTTATTGCTCACCTGGAAAGAGCACCCGTGCCGCCATTCCTGGGAATACCATGAAAAACATGGGCAGCAGTTTTAGATAGCCGGCGACTACACATGACGCTTTGGCGTGAGAAAAGTTTTTGCTGGCTAAAACACGCTGGACAATAACTTGATCGGAACACCAATACCTATTTATGAAACAGAAACATGTTTAATTGTACCAAGTCAGTTGGAATTATTTAGCGGAAAGACGGAAAAATGAAATTGTAAGGGCGGGACGCCCCGCCCTCCTGAGTAGCTATTCGCTGTTTCTGGGGATTTCCCCCCCCCCGCACATTGCTGCGCTGTTTTGACGGACCTGCAGCACAGTTGCACTGGCTGCAGGATCCTTCCTCATTAGTTTTGGTGTTGCTGCGCCACGGTGCGCATTAGATTCGGCAATAAAGCCTCATCCGGGTTCACGCTGTTCGCTGTAGAGGATACGCGTGGCGCCCATATGGCCCCGCGTTATATGGTAGCAGATCGTTGGTTACGAGCCAGGCCGTGCACGCTGCCCGCGCGCACGGCTCCTCTGATTATTTGAGCCAATTTAACCCCTGGGTGTGGAGCTACAAACGCCCCCCCATTCTCGCGGAACGTGACGGATTCCTCTCCCAACTGACGGAGATGGACGCCTCCCCGCGACGACATGCCTCCCAAACTGGACGGAGATGCCGCGGAGCGAGAAACACCTCCTGCGATGCCGTGGAGCGAGAATTGCCTCCTGCGATGCCGACGGCGAACGCGACCCGGACCAGCGGGAAACCATAACGGATACACCGCCAACAGCAGCACCAACTCCGATCCCAACGGCACGGATCGACCACCAGCACCACGCCGAAGAATTCCCCACCAAAACACTGCCCGAACTTCCTGGGACGGCGACATCCCCCCGGACGGAGCAGTGGATTTCACCGCGGATTTGCGTGCTTTGTTTTTTTGCAGGGTCACGGGCCACATAGACCCCAAACCCTGCCCAAATTTCCCCAGAACGTGACCTTTCCTTTGCTGGAAGAAACTACGGAATTCACCCGTTTCCGGGTTGGACCCTGGATCTGGCGCGACAGTGCGTTGACCCAGACGGTTGACTCGGACCGAACCGGAGCCGACCTGACCCGGAACCCAACCTGAGCCGAACCGGATTTGAGCCGACCAAACTGGAACCGAGCCGACCGGATTAACCGCCCGAACCGGACCGAACTGACCCGGAACCCAACATGAGCCGAACCGGCGGGGGGGTGCGGATCCTCCGAATCCTGGGAGATTTCGCTCCGAGGACGTAGCGATGCCTGCAAAAGGGGTGTAAGGGCGGGACGCCCCGCCCTCCTGAGTAGCTATTCGCTGTTTCTGGGGATTTCCCCCCCGCACATTGCTGCGCTGTTTTGACGGACCTGCAGCACAGTTGCACTGGCTGCAGGATCCTTCCTCATTAGTTTTGGTGTTGCTGCGCCACGGTGCGCATTAGATTCGGCAATAAAGCCTCATCCGGGTTCACGCTGTTCGCTGTAGAGGATACGCGTGGCGCCCATATGGCCCCGCGTTATAAAATTAACAAATTTATTTAAAGCAACAACTGTTGGGTAATAAATTTCGGAATTCATACGTTCACATGCAACTAGCCTACATAGTGTCATTCGACAATATCTTAGACAATTTCGGTAATTTACCAAATGGATGATATAGACAGTCCAAATACTATTCCTGGCCACGGCAGTTCAGTATCCTGTGCATCCCGTAATAAATGCAGGAAATTTTTGGGAACGTGCGTACACTCAGTTCGGTTAGGCCAGATTTCCGTGGGCTTAACCAGAGGGAACTGAGAGATCAGAGATTGGTAGCCGCCGACTTTTACCATTACAACGACTAAAAGTGACATAGCTCCAGCCAACACTATAAGTGTAAGTGGGAAAAAAGGTTAAGTTTAATTCGCGCCAAATACGGGATCTTTAAATAACAATAATAAATTCCGACTCTTTCTTACTAATAACACACTGCACAAAATCCGTCCATATTACCGCACTTAAACCACCTGAAACGACCAACGCAATTCATGTTCTTGATATCAGAAAATTCTGAAACCGGACGTTCTTCTCAATAAATAAGTTCGTGTTGTCACAATGTGCACAAGAAGTACAAACAGGACGAAATGCTTTAAAAAAAACCCGTCATTACACACCTGTTATCGTAAAAAATGCCGCAATGAACAGCAGAACGGCTGCACTCAAGTATAAATCCCACTGTAGCGACTGTTCAATAAAAATGGCTCCCGCAAATAAATCAGCCTGGAAAATGTAGATTCCGTCTAGCACGCAGTTTGCAAACAGATGTTTTTGTGCAGTAGTTGGCTAATAATAACTGTTATGTTCCAAACTGTAATCTTTTTTCTCCGGGTCATATTCGGATATTATGATATCAAGTACTTATTTTGAAATTTTGCGTTCACAAGCCGTACATGTACAATACAAATACCGTGATTCGATTCCCTATGCTTATTCTTGCTACAGTATTATACAATTGTACAATATGAATAGACAGCCATATGGATTTATGCCGAGATGAAGTTATGCAACTAATGTAATCATAATTATAAGAGAGTGCACAAATGATTATTTTGAATCAGCACAGTAAGTGCTGATTTAAAATAAGATGATCCTTAGTTCATTTACTGTACCGAGATCTTCGTAAATACATAGAGGAAGAGCGTGAGAAGCGATAAGTATATCCGAATCCGTTGACCACCGTAACGCTTTTGCAAATACTCTGGCATCGTGTAAATCTGTGAATGAACAGATTTTCCGCCCGATGTGATCTAGAGTTATCACGCAAAATTCCCTGCGAAAAGCACCGCATACCCCCGCAGCAATGTAGACCGGCACAAAAATCCATCCCAGGAGTAATGTTATAAAAACAGCCTGAAATTGAGACAGCATGCCAGATGGGCGTGTGGCTATCCCATATGACAAAGGTCACATGCACGCAACCACAGAACAACGAAGGTTACACAGTCGGTGCGGGTCATGAATATTAGGTGCAACCAGCAGACTCACGGAAGGACTGCGAAGGTGCTTACATTAAGCTCAAAGGCCGCTATCCCGATTCCCGTAGCAGCGCCGCTCCCAGCTAGAAAGCCTCTCAGTTAAACGTCAATTTTATCAAGCACCAGTATCTTATTTTTTAAATTCTGATCCAGAGAATTGTACGGTAAAATAGCAGGCAATACCGAGTCCTATGAAGTGACCAGATCCAATGTTAGAGGCAAAAAGAGAAGTTCCCACCTGCATTTTGAAACGCGATCAAGCTAAGGATACAGCATTAAACAACATTGTCATTAAGGATACAACATTGTCATTGCAACTGTTTCGGAATACATCGCAGCGGTTAATGCTGTTTCGGAACTGTGAAAACGTGTCAGTTTACTTCCACTTGCTACAGCGAAATTGTTTTCAAGCTCACCAGTACAAAGTTCATACTCCTTCCGGCCAGGAAATAATTGGATATGGATCCAGATCTGACCGTTTGCCGAGAGGACTACGAAAACAAAGTGCCCATAAACCCGTTTTCCTAATGTTATGGATTTCCTTTGTATTTGTTCAATGTGACCGGACGCAACTTGTTCAGCTCGAACGCGCTGCAACAGACTCGTAATACTTGATAATGATCGACTCGTAATAAATGATACATAATGCCATGTTAGTGGAGTTTATACCTGTAATCCAAACCAGAAGAATTTTGCGCGTGCCTGTTTCTGTTTAATTTACTTTTGTTTTGTACGTACCCAAATCCCGACAGCCAGAACCAACACGAAATAGCCGGTAATAACAACAACATCCGTCCAGTGTAAAAGTGAACCCCGAATGTGTTGATGCATGGAGGTCATTTTTGTAACGAGTTATTCCGCATGCACAGGAACAGGAAGTGCTGTATTTACATCGATGTGTACAGCATAGCCGAATACGATCTTATTGTGAAGATGTATAAAATTAGCACTTTAGTATACGTTGCTTTACTGGTTTAAAGATATGAAATATAGAAGGTCAAATTTTCAATGCTTCGAAGCACCAGGAGCAAGTCACATATATGTAAATATCTATACGAAGTAGTAGAGGTACTTTCGAGAAATGGATGGATACTACCTGTATCACATAATAAGCTGTAACGTAATATAGCAGTAAATATTTCAAAAATTAGCTAATATGCGGGAATATGATATAGCGCGCACAAAAATTCACGACCGGGCGGAAGTCCGGATCCAGCTCATCCAGGGAAAATAGTTGATAATAAAGCCGTCTGGTGATTGCACTGCGCTGACTGTGAGTACGTAGTATTGTACATACAGTTTGCACATTACATGGTACTTTTACTCGCATGGACTATGGCACTTACAATACTTACTGTATTGCAGTACAGTACCTATATCAGAGTCCAGAGACATAATTTGGAGAAGTACGGCATAAACGTGATGACTACGAAGTTGTATGGGCACTAATGTGTATTCTCGTAGTTAATAGGGCATATAACCCTTCTGCCCAATAGTCATCCTGATCGAGTTATACATCCTTTCCCGCCAATAAAAAACAAGGATACTGTCAGTCATTGTTAGCCTGCTAAACGCCAAAGTCGACGGCTAAAATCGTCATCCGCAATCTTGTGGTAACGATTCTGGTCTGTTTGTGGAGGAGCTTACCAGCGCTCTAACATCTTTACCGGTTAAGCTGTTAATTATTACTATCGTCCACCGGCACGAAGGTTTTGTTTTTCTTCCACATTTAAGTGAAACAAATTTTGTATAATTTTAATTATTTTTCCTTACATTCAAAATGGAATAACATAATCGAAACAGTACTCATAGTCGTATGCATCCAAGAAAACAACGATGATATTAATATGGTATTATGTGTATGCTTCCGCTGATTTGGACTAACATCAGTACTTTTGAGCTGTAATGTATCCCTATAATTATTATTAATGTTGTACTGCGTCAATAAAATGTTTATAAGCATTCCTGAAGGTGCGACATGTATTGGCATTCCGTTTGAGAAATCCAGCAGAATAAATAGGCATTAGAATCATTACATTTTTAAAAAAAAGAATACGTACGAAGTACTAGCATCTATAGAATGATCAGTTTCTATAAATTTAATAAGATGACGCGTTACAGACTACCATAGTCATAAATTAAAACTGAAGGCGTGCCGATTTCATTGGTAACGCTCGTGACACGACAGCAAAAACTGCGAAACAAAAGTGGTGAACACTGAACACCCCCTACGAAAGTTCCCTTGTAAAGTACAGTACCAACGCTGCAGGAATTTCCCACAAATCCTGCCATTGACATCAGCTGTTCCGTTGTTATTGTTTGTATCTGCCTGTTTTGTGGTATTAAAGACCGATACCGCGAATAAACTTATTGCTTAAATGTTTTTTCTGATTATAATGTTCTCGTATTCTTATTCGGAAAACTAGTTGTATTCGAGCTTTACTGATAATAGATGATCATTTCGACAGTGTTGCGTTGTGTTTAGAGAATATTTGTACATTGCTTTCACTGCAGTTGGTTCCAGCTTACTAAACTTTTACTTGGTCTTTACTTCTCCAGCATTTTGTTACCTTGTGAAGTTTTTAATAAAAACACAGCATTATTGATTATACGGGATATTTGTCGTGTCGCAGTGCTACAACTGATCTGCTGAACTTTTATTCCACGTTGCTGAGTGCGTACTGATTCCACAAAATATCTTCGACAGTGCAGTTGAAGTTAGACTTACTCCAAAATCCCAAATCGTGATCACTATTTCTGTGCTATGGCACTTCGAGCAGCCACCGTGGTAGCCAAGTAAGTCTTCAAAGCTGGTAGCGATCTGAGAAATGTTGATCCGTAGTACATAAATGCACTGATTGGGAACTACGAAGAGATAGTAGCCACAATGTTGTAGGACCCTTTTAGCCGAAGAGGGCGAGAATGTTCTTTCCACAGCCGTGCGTATGATACGCACGACGGCCGTGGAGGAAAGTGGCTTGACAATGCAGTCAACGGAAAGTGTGGGTATGGTTTCCAGGACTGTGATGGAAGCGGGTGTCGCTGATGCTAGCCATGCAGCTGGCGAAGGGTTGGCTGAAGCATCCAAAATTCCAGAAATCACACCAAAAGTTCCGAAGGAATTCCAGGTTAACACCCCACGAGAAGTGGAACTGCCAGGTAAGCGGGCGCTGTAAGCGCATTTTGTCGTGTGTCAGTGCGATTTTTATCGTCGTGTGCGATTTTTAACGTTTCTCGGTGTGATTATATTTTGATTTATTTGTTTATTCAACACAAGGGCTGAATTTATATTGTAGAAATATTAGCTGGAAATGTTGGAATATCTGTATATTTCAGTAAATTTCGTTTCTTTCCCAAAAAACAGTCCCGTTCGTAGATTGTAGAAATACTAATTAAACCATAGATATTTGACTCGTGTGAGAATAGTTGGTGTGCTTATTGTGAAATAAACGGGTAAATCGTCATAAAACGTAATTTAACGTATGTCGGCGACAATAGTAACCTTACTACCTACTCATGCGCTCGGGTTACCAGTTCCACAGAATAATTAATTTTTGCTCTAACAGGGACAAAGGGTCCACCAGAAGTCCAACCGGGACATTACCAAGGGGAGAAAAAGGAAATAGATATTGGAAGTCCTAAAGAAATCGGATTTCCCGACCCGAAAACCGTCCCCGAAGTTAAACCGGGGGAATCTGTCGAAATTAAGCATATGGAAAAAGAGGCCGAACTGGACCAGAAGGAGCAAGATATTTTGGATAAAATTACTAAGAACGTCCCAGCTGATCCGAGTAATATTAATCCAGTCATTGAACAAGCTCGTCACCAAGAGCGACCGGAAGTCGGTGAAGTTCGGGCAACGGTGGAGGTGGATCGTAACGATCGGCAGCAGGAGAGCACTGACGATGGCCAGCGCCAACTGGATGTTAACAGCGCTAACTCTGGACCGGAAATGGGCAGAAATCCCTTAAACGAGCAAATATAGCTGCAGATAAATGATCTTGCATGCCTGATCCTTATACAACCGCATGTGTTTAATTTATTTCTCATTTATAACTTTTCCTTAATTTTGACTTTTCAGGAACTGCAGAAAACTACAGTTTCTGGTTTATGGCAAACTGTGTATGCAAACCACGAGTACTGCGCAAACTGTAATATGTATGTACCATAACGAATCGATAAATTATTTGCAGTTATTACTGGATGGGGTTTACTAAATTTGCAAAGTATTGTGAAGTACGAGTATACTTCCGTATATTATTATCATAAATCGTTTGCCGTCGTTGTAATGAATACCGGTATCCGTGGAAGACTGCTTTTTTACGCAGAAGCAGCAGGATGGATGGGGGCCAAACTGACCAAACGAGTTGAAAACGTTTCGCAATTTATATAAATACAGCTACAAAGTCTTATAATACTTATTTAATTGATTTTTTGTTTTATGGTTTACGCAAAGATGAGGATTCCAAATTTTATTGAACCATTTGCAAGATGAAATCCATGGCGCTTCTCCAAAAGCATCGCCGGAATCATTGGTACTTACTTCCTTCGTACGCGGCACTAGCGCGGATTGTATGATTTGCAGAACTGAACCAGACGTTACTCCAAACGTAGTTGTTTGTTTAAGGGAAACTAATACCCAGGTACTACTTATGGTTAGAGCGACTTTTGCAAAGGTGTATTTGGAACTGTTCATTTGTCATTGATATTCACAGCTATGCAGCCTGTGCTGGCGAATGCACTTTGACTTAATGTTAGCTAACCGGTAAGCCTAAGCGGTAAGCCTAAGCACACCAGAACAACAATACTGACGATTTCTGACCATGCTACCTATTTTAACTTTTCGGCTGAAAACGAACTGGATGTTGTTCGATCATTACAACAAGCAGGTGACGAGTGATCCTTGAATGGTTCCACATTTCGCTATTATGCAAACCCATCCAGTTCCAGTTACCGCACAACAGAATGCTGCATGCACTTTTGCTTATCACACTGACCACAGGACAACTGCTCATCGCCACCTTGTTCAATAAAAGCGGCTTAACCTCCGCTTCCGGTGCCCAAGTGGTTACACCTGTGAGCAGCCGGAGTAACTCACGCATCCGAATTAGTAAATCGGAGAATATTACCATTCATGTGTGTTCCATTGTGGAATCCGACGGCACAGACAACATTGTGAACTTTGAGAAAATCCGTGCGGCGGTTCATGTGGGAATCAACGAAGCCAACAATGGAATATTACCACCCGGGATCAAGCTCCAGCTGCACTACCGAAAAGCCGGGTCGACTTGCTCCGCACGCAATGATGCTTTCAAAAGCATCATGGAACTGTATGTAGCCAATATCACTTGCGATGTTTATATCGGTCCAGGTATGAAAAATATTAATTAACAAAAACTGAATAAAACTCTTGTTTGATAAGCGTTTTAAAATGGTAAAAAATTTAAGTAAAAATTGTAAGTAGTTAAAATTTTATGATCGATCGGCTTTCTTAATTGTTGCACGTGCAAGAATAGGTTAATTTCCGCTTTAATTTTTTAGGATGTGATGATGCGGCCGCGGATATTTATGCTATCGCTGCCGACCAGAATGTTCCGTTGATTGCCTGTCCGGCTCCGAATATCGTGGATGCACTAGGTGCGGAGCGGAAAGATCTGCCGTATTTAATACGTACATCCTTCACCCTGCCGGATATCTGCAGCATTATCGTTACGCTGCTGTACCAATATCAAAACTACACCGATATTGCGGTGTTCGTGGATACGGCCAGTATCTTTTATGGGACGTTGGGCGAGAAACTACGGGTTTATTTGCGAGGATTTACCAGCGGACAGATTCGGTCTGTTTGGGAATTTATGAGAGCGGATGCAGAAGACGAAAGTTACCGATCCACTTGCCGGCAGGCTCTGATAAACGCCAACCATAGCACCAGAGGTACATGTGTATGTTGTTCACCCTTGTGAACTCGGTGCTCCACTGCAGGTTAAATTATGGGAAAATAGCAGGTGTTCAAAATTCACGATAGCATCGTCCCAGAAATATAAACAACGTAATGTCACTAAAGTGGCGATATTTTGACAGTATCTGTCGTGACTTGTTTCTTCAGTATAATAATTATTATGGTTTACTTTCTGTATGAGATTGAAGGTTTGTCATGAAAACGTTTGGTTATTCAACCTGACAAAAGATTTTTTTAAAATTGTTGTTTTACAAGATGGATTTCTTAATGCAGTATTTTTCTTTATCAAATACTACCAGAAATACTTATCGAATTAAAATCTTTTGTTTTTGTACTTGGCAGTGATTCTTCTTTTTGGTGCCGCAAAATTCACTCGAGATTGTCTGGTAAGCAGCACAACATCGGTGTTGGCGCAAAGCATGAGGCGCCAAGGTACAGTATGCACGGTTAACAGCGTCAGTTTAATACAATGTTTTGGCTTAACCAGATCGTTGCGGCACAGTTGAACATGATCCTGGGAGAGCACGTAAGTTGTTGCAATGAGAGCAATGATAATTCCCAATGATAGTTGCAATGAGAGCAATGATAATGAGCCCATTCGTATTCTAATTACATAAAATTCCTGACATTGTTTATATTATTGCATTAGGTCTATATTGCCATTGAACTGTATCAAAGTGAAGTTTGGGGCACATTTCGTTTTGATCTTGACGATCAATTCGATCGAGTGAGTTTTAGTAAAACTCCATGTGGCATATTTAAATGCTTACTTACCTCTATAACCAACTCTTACCTCTTAGTACCTACTTACCTCTATAACAACAAGTGTCAATCACCGTATACGGCTTAATTTTGCATCGTTGTCATTTGATTGTCCCTATTGAATGGCTTAAATTTTTTAACCAGATCGCCAAAGAAGCGTACAAATCGTTGGTCATATTCTCGCTTTACGAATCAAACGACCATAATGCAGCCGAATTCGAAAGAGTTGTCAGGAAAACGTCTAAATCTTTGAACCAGTATGCATACCGCCCGTTCGAAAACGTAAGTTAAAGCTTGGAGTTATGCGTTCAATTTAAATACCGAATTACTCGTTATGTACTGCGTTTGCGCTGTTGACAAATGTATTATTTTGAGTTTTATTGCAGGTTGATCCGATAGCGACGAGTTACTACGATGCTTTTATTTTATATGCACATGCCGTGCGATCCGTGTACAGTCAAGGTGGGAACTATACGCAAACTCATCTGCTTTTGTCTAAAATGAAGAATGTTACGTATACAACACCGTATGGAGAAAATATCACCATGAACTTCTACGGCGATCGAAGGGTTCTCTATGCTATAAAGTCATTTGATCTGGACGAGGAAGTTTTCAAAGTATGAACGTTGTTTACATAACTTAATCACAGGAAATTGTACGACAGACTACAGTTGCGACGGTAGAGACACATCCTGTTTTTTACACAGCTTGCAGTCAAGATAGAATATGGGAGAGTGCGTGTGTTATCGCCAATTAACTGGATTTGTCCAGATGGTCAGTCGTACACGTGTCGACTACCTCCCAACCAACCCCGCTGTGGATTCAATGGAGAATTATGCAGAGCCGGTAAAAACGAATTTAGGAGTTCGAAACAGGCGACAGTAGCTAGACGATAGGCTCTGACTGATCACTTTCTTTTATTGAATCTAGTTGCTCCACTTTCCGTTCCTGGAAACGTTGCGGCATTAGTTCTGTGTCTTCTGGTATTGATAACCGGGGTTTCTGCTGCAGTGCTCTACAGGTATCATTTTCTGCAGGGCGACCGACATAAGGGAAAAACTTTTCGGTGTTCGCATGCCCCTACCCGGGTAGTCCCGTATAAAATCAGATTTTTAAATATCAGCGATTATACTGTGGTCGTGTTACAGAAGGCGCCACCACGAAATTGACCCTCTTTGGTGGAGAATCAGTGAGTCGGATGTAGTCATTGCCAGTCGTGGAAAAAGTTACTCCAGTCTTCGGCGCAGTGAACGATCCATGGTAAGGTACTTATTATTAGTTTGTATTTGTATTGCTTCTTTACAGCTTACATTATATTTTAATGTTAATCGGAAATACGGTACATAGATGACACTGTGACAAGAAAACCTAGGGTTGGTTTTTCTTTTAACGTTTTAAGTATTGCTTTTTAAGTATTTCTACCTAGCTCAAAACTGTATTATTATAAAGTGTATCGTTTGCTTTTATACTCGTTTGAGTATAGTTAATTCTTCCGGATTCCAGGGAGATCTCTCCGACAGTGAAACCGAAGGCCAGAAATCAGCCTTCAGCACATTTATCATGTTGACATATAAAAACAACGATATAAGTGCTACCGCGCTTCCAGAGAAGCAGTTTCATGTCACCAAGGACCTGATCAAACAAATGAATTTGGTATCTTGTTACAAATCACACTTTCCGCAGTTCCATACAATAAAGGTAATTTCCTGGGTTTTGTTAGGTTGAACCTCTACGGCACACCAACCTCCATAGATTTGTTGGAATCGTTGTTGATGAGCGCAACTGGTGCGTGTACCGCTGTGGGGAGTTCTGCTCGCGTGGCACTTTAGAGGATGTTCTGGAGAGTGAATCATTGAAGTTGGACTGGTCGTTCAAATATTCGCTTATGAAAGACATCTGTGAGGTATAACATACAGATATAGGCAGGTCATTTATTTTTTGAAAAAATGCATATAGGTACGCATACAATTTTAGGGAATGACCTTTCTCCATGTCTCTTTTCTGGAATCACACGGCTTTTTGGGTGCCCTTTCATGCTTAGTGGACAGCCGTTTTGTAGTCAGAGTTACGGATTATGGACTTAGTCTTTTGCATGAATTTTGGGAGTATTCACCTCCGGAGGAATCAGAAACAACGAGAAACTTCAAACAGTTGCTGTGGCGAGCTCCAGAATTGTTAAGGGAACCTATGCCAAAATATGGAACGCAGGTCAGAATCTGCCGGTTTCCACAAACTTTTTTTCTCTGCAATGGGGATTTTCTTTTTAACACTGTTATTTTATTATGTTGCACGCGAACGGAAAAGAAAGGTAACTTTATTAAGTAATTTTTTGGACGCTACCTAACTCTAAGCACTAAAGTAGTAGTGAGCCAGTCATATCACGCTTTATTATATTATAGTGATAAGAAATATGCGCCACATCAATATTTATGTAGAAGTTAAATAAAAATTAATGTTTTTTCGGGTTAAAAAAGCGCATAACGTGACAGACTATAATTCCTTTGGTGCAAAAACCGTTCAAATGCCATAAAATCAGATGGCTAAAGGATCATAGGATATAGTACTTTATAATATGTGAAATTTTAATTGCAGGGGATATTTACAGCTTTGCAATCATTATGTCGCAAATTATTTTACAAACGGCTCCTTTTGAACCGCCCGGAGACGATAATCAGGAGGAGCAGAGTAATCCGAAATCGTTAGCGCAGCTTTCCTGGCTGATATCTGCGAAAGACATTGTTTTGAAGGTTGGATACGAGTATTACTTATTAAATGAAATATTTAACACAGGGGATGAACAGTTATGTACCTAATAATAAGCATGTACAGACTAGTAATAACGCTTGTCAATTATGAAGATAAAAGACGGTTGTACTCCACCTTTCCGGCCTATCATTCCGCCGTCAGCATGCCCTGGAGATTTGCTAGCCTTGCTACATCGTTGTTGGGCAGAATATCCAAGTGATCGTCCAACTTTTTCCAAATTACGCGAAAGTGTTAAGATAACCGCTGGTAATATGGGAGAAAACATCATTGATCACCTCATAAAGGAAATGGAAAATTATGCCAATAGTCTGGAATCCAAAGTGGCGCAACAGACGCAGCAATTTCTGACCGAAAAGGAAAAAACAGAGGAATTGCTCTGTCAGCTGCTTCCAAAGTACGGAATTGAAATTTGCTCCTACTAACTACTTAATTTCATATACATGTCCATACCATAGTTAATAGCGTAATTTTGAGTAAATGTAAGGATAAAATGTTTTTGTATTAGGTCAGTGGCGGCAGCATTAACGAAAGGCGAAATTGTGGAGCCAGAATATTTTGATATGGTAACAATTTTCTTCAGTGATATCGTGGGATTTACAACTATCTCCGCGCAGGGAAGCGCAATGGATGTGGTTAACCTGTTAAACGGATTATACACACTTTTTGATTCAGTTCTACTAAATTATGATGCTTATAAAGTGGAAACCATTGGGGATGCCTATATGGTAATGCCCATGTTCTAATTTTTAGAATTTCTACACATTAATACAAATAAAAACTGACGCTTGCAATTTTGGCTGCTCGATTATCGCTTACAACTGCTGAAGTTTTGTATGCATTACACCGTAAAATCTAGTTGCACCACGAAAAAACAACATGAATTTAGTATTTTTTGGGCGTTTTCAGATTGTTAGTGGATTACCGGAGCGTAATGGTGAAAAGCATGCTGGACAGATTGCTATGGTGGCCATGGACATCGTAAACAATATATCGACGTTCAAAATCAAACATCTTCCTCATAAGAAGCTGCAAATTCGAGTAGGACTGCATTCAGGTCTGTTAACGAAGCTTATTGTTAGAAAATTATTTTGAATCCGTAGTGTAAGAAATAAAGTCTGTACTCTGTACTACGTATAAGATCGTATAAGGTCAAAAGATGGGAAAGTGAGTTAGGTAAATGCAAATTTATTTTCCGTTGTTATTCCGATTTGCCTGAACTTACAAATACTGGGTTTGCTGTAAACGGCTAAATTTAGCTGGGTTTTTTTAGTTTTAATCAAACTGTATATGCTCTGGACAGTGCATAACCAATGAATTTTTCTGTGGGAAGGGTCATGCGTGGCAGGTGTTATGGGACAAAAAATGCCGCGATATTGCTTGTAAGTTGTATGTACTCGTCCTATAAAAGTCTGAGCCAAATTTCCGTCCGACTACGCTTAATAATAGACAAAATTTTTTTTGCTAATCACAGGTTCGGCGATACGGTGTTAATAGCGTCTCGGATGGAATCGTCCGGTGAACGTGAGTAATTCGGTTGGGTTGCAACACTGCTGTTAGTTTTATTCACTGTAATATGGATATTTCAGCTATGCGTATTCACATAACGCTGGAGACAAAGAATCTACTTGATGCGGAGTTTGAAATAATTCTAAGAGGAGAAACGCTTTTAAAGGTATGCATACGAGGCTGTAATACTTACGTTATACGTAATGTGGTGCATATACAAAAGTCACCTACGAGTAACAGAGAATTACCGTAGTTGATCCCGGCGGTAGCTCGTACATGCTCGAGACTCGAGAGCTGTGTTTTCGCAAGTAGCAGCTAGTACATATTTAACTTTCCTGTTTCTAGGATAAAGGCTTGATGGTGACTTTCTGGCTCGTTGGAAAAAGTGTTCCTCGTGCTGAAACATAGCAAAGTAATAAAACAAATTGGTCGCAATGTTTTCTGTATTAAAAAGTGTGGCGCATCCTAACGAGAACAAATCACAATCATCAACTTTATTTTTATGAAGGTGGTCATTTATCCTTTTTTCGAGCCTTTCCAGTTTGCGCAGCTGCATTTTGTAATAAATCTTAACCAAGGGGCTGTGTACAGTGTTTGAGTGGATGTTGTGGCATGCGGAAATTTCTGTTATTTACCGTGTGCTCTAGAGGAAGGTCACTTCATCACGTTCCGATATTTGCAGCAATTGTCCCTTTTCCCGAACGTACGTGATTGCAAAAGAAGGATTCTGTTAACATTAATTTACAACAAGAATAAGCTGCCACAATATCATACCGCTTAAGACAAGTATGCGAAACGAAATGAAACATGCGATTGAAATTGTGGGATTTGCTAAAGGTGACAAACAGTGGCGCACATTGTTATGCACAGTATTTATTTAGTTTAAAACCTACAAGTGCAGAAATGTTCCTGAAAACAAAATTAAGGAAATAACATGAGTGTTCAGAAGTTTCCTGGTTCCAATGGTTCGTTATGTATTGTACTTATGGCTGGCTTCGACGTACCAATAATACACGCATACACACGTTGTGGAAATAGTTTTGGTGTTGGTGAGCATGGACATGCGAAATGACCGCGTATAAGGTTCTCTAAGCAGGGCGCAATCCGAGGGAAACCGAGAAACGACTGAAAAAGGCGCCGATGGGGGAATCGAACCTACGTCGTTAGATCCGCGTAGGCAGTACCACTGCAACACGGCGCAATACGTTGAAATCCTTTGAAAGATTTTGTCGCTTTACGTGAGCCGCTTCTTCGCTCACAGTTCTGTAAAAGATGGTTACTTTAATACAGATCCGTTGCTAATTGTGCTGCAAATTTCCTGCTGTTCATCCCGTGACGTTTTTGCTATTCCAGTAATCTCTTTCAACCTTCCGCATGTGTTAATGGCATTGTAGGTTTCTGTGTATTATGTGCTGAGTGTAACGCAGAAAGACGAGCGCGCATGGTGCCAGTGGAATATGCAGCACGCTCCCGGCAAGATTATCCCGATCGTCTAATTACAATCCTGTTCAAGGGGGCAGTTGGAGCATTCGTGCCATAATACTGTACATTCTCTAACGAGGCACAATTACCATCAACTTTTATTTGCCGATACAGCTCCACGCACTGGGATTTTTCCTTTTTCATGCCCGGGATTTTTATTTTTGAATACATATTTCTGATGTCTCAAAGTTTAGTGTAAATAGTGTTTGTGTAATTTTTATGAAGGATTTTATGAAAAAGTTTTATCTCATTTACTGCTTCCGGCTTTGTACACGCATACAAAAAGTACAGTTGTGCTGCTATAACTTGTGATTAATATCACGGCATACCTCTAAACTTTATGTCGTTGAAACACTGGATGCAAGGGATGCATCATAAATCTCTAGAGCGATCTCGTTGCGGCTAGGCAAGCTACAGAGTACATGTACAAGTAATATAGATATGATGCATTTTGCATTAATATCCAAGTTGTTCCTTGTTGTTTCTTGTATCATTTTTAACCGCATCCGCTGTTGGCCAGACGCACAATGTGTAGCATCAAGCAAGATCTGCTCGTCGTCTGCCAATCTTCCGGTTAATATCACTATCTGCACCATACTGGAAGCGGGAAATCCAAATTTTATTGTTGATTACAACCGGATCGCCGCCGCCCTGGATATCGCGGTCCAGCATGCCAACGAACTTATCATGCCCGAAGGATTTCATATCGTCCGACTGCATAAGAATAACTACGGCTACTGTGCACCAAAAACAGCCGCGCTGCGAAGATATTTTGAATGGTATGCCGAAGGGATCGCTTGTGATGTTTACATTGGTCCAGGCAAGTGGTCGGCTGCACTAAAATTTTCGAAGAATTAAGTACTGAAGTTTATTAGTACATTTACGTAAAACGCAAACCGTCCGCGCAATTTGCGTACTCATTCGCACTGTTTACTTTAATGGCGTAATCTCATTTGTCAGAAATTCCTGATTATTTATAGATCAAACATGCTTTTTTTACGCATTACAAGGTGTATTTACCACAAAATTGCAGTACCACATTTGTAAGAAAATTATTTACCACATTTGTAAGAAAGTATTAATGATGATTATGACTGCATCAAAATTATGGGTATTATTTGTTAATAAATTGCATAATTTGAATTTGAAATTTTTTTTATGTATTTGACTTACAAATATAGCAATATCTCTAAATTCGTGGATGTGTATTTGCATGACCAACGAAAACTTATTGTACAAGCAGCATAGTATTATACAGTGCGTACTATCTGCAACACCCGCACAGGGCCGCACTGACTATCTAAAGTAGGAAGTACTCCTATCAGTCCTATGGAAGGAAAAAAACAAAAGAGAATCATTATAGAGTATAGACAATGTTGTAAATACTTCGCAGTCAAATTATATTAATTATTATATTATCTAATTATTTAATTATTATGATCAGAACAGAAAACGTAGTTTTGTTGTTGTTATATGAATACTGATTATCTGTGCCAGGACTTCGGTCCCTCTTCTTTGAGGCAAAGGATCTCGGCTTCTACTTCACCAATTTTGTTGCTTTAAAGTACATCAAAATTCTCTAGTTGTAGCGGTGGATCCAAGATAGTTAACTTTTTGCCAAAATCATTTGTCTAGGTCCAGTGGTCAATCATAAGCTTGTTACCATGGACGCGATAAGAAATGCACACTGTTCTAACACAACTTGACCCAGAACAGTAGAAATATCTGAGCTGCTACTTAACAATAAGTACGAGTACAATACAAAGTAAAAAATTCATGTAACTTAACAAGTTAGTCATCATCACGTTAGTCATCATTGCAAGTTATGTACTGTATGTACAGTACAAGTAGACAGTCCGTGTTTCGATTAACTTATGTAAAGTGGTATCATAATATAGATAATATTAAGTACTAAACATACGTACGGGTTTATTAATATTTTGCCAGTTTGTAAGCGACCGCAAAGCAATACTTACATCCTTGGTATTACTTATTTTTAAATAGTCATCGGCCAATATTCATCCGCGCTGGGCTTGTATGTATATACGTATAGCAGGTTTGCCTGATTTTTAATAGGCTGCACCGAAGCACTTCTGGATATTTATAAAGCGATAGAGTATCAGGAAAGAATCGTTATGGGCGTACCGGGTCCTGGTATAACTGCTCGCACTGGACTTCCACGGACGGACTTCCCGTATCTTATTCGCACTACATATATTGCCAATTCTATCGGCAGAACAATTGTCCGATTCATGGATACCTTCAATTACAGCCATGCGTATCTTATAATCGACAAAGACGATACCTTCTATACGGAACTGGGCGACAATTTTCTCTATTTCCTCCGCGGACAACGCATAGAGCTATATAACCAGATGAGTTCGTCGTATATTTCTCGCAGTATTTCCGGAAATACGTCGCTCGATTCTCAGATAAAAGACAACCTAAAAGCTGCCAACGATTCCGCACGAGGTACAAAGGAAACGTTTCTTAAATTATACGTCAATGCTTCAGCTGTATAATTTCTGGGGTTAGTTTACCTCTTACTTTGCAGTAATCGTTACGCTGGTCAATGCGGATACTGTCAGAAAAATCTTGGTAAAATCGCGTTATAATTTAGTAAGTTAGCAACTAATGTGCGTCATATTAACCGGCGACATTTTTTAGATAATAGCCAGCAGTTTAGGTAAGATGTTACATTAGTTTGATTTGCTTTTGCTTTTAATTTTATTTACTTCAGTTCAGCATTAATGTATTTTCTGTTCGCAATTTAGGAATGGTAAACGGACAGTACGTGAGTATATGTAAAATGGGTGTTTTAACAGTTTCTGTTACATCGACCATTACACGCAAATCTTCTACCGCAAAAATTACAAAAGTTATTTTATCTAAAATTTCAGGTTTATTTTGGAGCTGAACTGTTCATCAGCAAATCTTGGGGTATTAATTTTATTTGTCTAATGCCTACACTAAAATGCATGAGATCTTTTTTCCGTTTATAGGGCGGTTTTCGTGGGAACGCGGTGATGAATATGATCCGGTAAGTATGAATAAAGTTAATTAAAATACAGTAGACTGCATGCATGTGCCGAATCTATATATTTTTTAAATTAAGCATAATTAAGAAAACTTGAAATAATTTTTAGTTTTGTTGTAGATTGTGAAGAACGCATTTAAATCTCTTGTTCTGATATCCATTGCGAGAACATACCAAGGAGACAGCTTCGAGGACTTTGAGCAAGCAGTGCGAAAGCTTGCGCTGAAAAAATATAATTACCGCTACGGAATTTTTGACCAAGTAATTTAGCAATATACTCCTGTTTTCCATAAAACGTTTTAATTTTTGGAGGTGTATGTGATGTATTATACTTACACCATCTCTGAACGTTTTTAGGTTGATCCGGTCGTGATGGGGTATTATGATGCCGTGATTTTATTTAGCACTGTCATCAAGCAGCTTTACGACGCAAACCTGCCTATCTTTAACGTGACAAACCAGCTGAACTGGATGAAAAATACATCTGTAGTGACTCCTCTGCAATCGGTGATCAATATCTCTTCTTCCGGCGACAGAAGAGTCCTGTACGATGTCAAATTTTTCAATGAAGCGCAAAATTCTCATAATGTACGTGCTGCTTCATATTGTGTTATACCGTATGTGTGATCTTCTTAATTTCTCATTGTAGCAAATACAGAGCCGAGGCATTTATTCGGGCCAAAAATATTTATTAGTAACTAGAAGATGGAATTAATTTTTTACGCTTTGCAATTTGTGGCGCAAGTTAACATGTTTAACTACTGTTTTAAAGTACAACTACAACACAAATAGTTTAATAGACCTGTTCTAATGCAACCAAATAATAATGTAGCCATTTTTGAGAGTGGATCCAGACAGCAACAAAATCGAGACGATAGGTAAACCGTTTTGGCCCCCAGCTACGGATGGAGCATTTCCGCCAGATGTGCCAAGATGTGGCTTTACTGGCTTAGGATGCGTTATCGGTAAACGTGTTCATTGTAAAGTTCATTGTATTTAGTTTGTCAAAAATCGTTTATTTTGAATTCAACGTTAAAGACACGAAGTTGCTGATGACTCCTGTAGAAATGAGCGTACCGAGTGTTCCTATGTCACAATTTCATAATGCGAACATTTTTGTGTATCCATATTTTATTATACAGAGCCGCCAAATGTGACCCTCATTGCTATCGTCAGTATATTTGTGTTGCTGTTGGGTGGAGGAGCGATCGGTGGATTGGTTTATTATTTCCTTGTGTGAGTTATACTTTTTATACCATGTAAAGTTACAACGGCAAGTTGCAGCAGCGGCAAGTGACAATTTAATTTTTCCATTAAAAGGAAGAACCGCGGTGTGCTGCAACCAAACTGGTGGCGATATCGCGTGCACGAATTGGATTTACTGGACCGAGCACCATCGGTTAACAACGGACAAAGCAAAATGATGTCAGGAACGCAAGTATGTGAAACATATCAATTAGCAGGTGTTAACACCACAAAACCGTATGCAATGTCTTGTAAAATAATGGTAAAAACTGGTCTTTTTAGGGTTCTAAAATAACAAAATCATCCTATTTCAACTCTGTCTCCGCTTGGAGAGGCGCCATACTACAAGGACAAACGATTGGTATCAAAGATGTGGCAGATAAGACCTTTCGTCCTACTCCTGATATTATTGCTCAAATGAATCAGGCACGAACTGATAGGTTTATAATACCTAAGTAACAATTATTGTAGTCGTAGTGTGCAAATCAATTTTGAAAGAATTGTTTTAGATTCAGCCAATAAGACATTCTAATTTACAACGTTTTATCGGGTTGTGTCTGGATGAAATCAACTGGGTTGTATACATCATGGCCGAATTTTGTCAAAAAGGCTGCTTGGATGACCTTTTAGATCAAAGATCTTTGCAAATGGACTGGTCATTCAAGTATTCTTTGATTAGCGACATTGCTGAAGTAATGTTTGATAAGGGGTTGGCTGGCATGCCTACTTGCTGATGGATGTAGAAACTCCAAAAGGTCATTTCTTACTAGGGAATGTTTTGTCTGCACGCCACACCAGTCCAGTCTCACGGTTACCTGGCATCATTAAGCTGCTTAATCGATGGCCGGTTGTCGGTAAAGGTCGCGGACTACGGTATAACCAAATTACACGACCCAAAAGAAGTTGCTCCACTGGGAGCGGAGCAGAAGGATCGAGATTATAGTGTGTTATTTTGGAGGGCTCCTGAATTGCTTAAGCTGCAAATGCCCATTCGAGGAACACAGGTTGGAAACAGAAGGAATCCGGTCTGATCAAAACTTACCAAAGCCATTAACTGAAACAAAAGACTTAAGTAATTCTAGAATAATGAATAATCCATTCAAGATTAATCACTAAAACTACGGTAAATATTGTTACGAGATAGAAATCATATGAGCATGCGGCATGTTTTTCTTATAGAAAGGTGACGTGTACAGTTTTGCCATTATTCTCCAGCAGATCATTTTGCGCTGCGGTCCCTATGAATCTCCCGGAAACACCGTTCAGTTAACCGACGCACCATTCGAGCTTTTAACCGAGGTTAATCGGAAAGCACCTGTTACATGTAGCCTGCGGTAAGTTTAGCGGTACGGTTATTAATTGTACTTTCAGATAGCTCGATGCACGTCTCCGCCTATTCGTCCACCTGTTCCTCGAGCTTCATGTTCTGCTGACCTTTTTGCTCTCATGGAGAACTGCTGGTCAGAATTTGCTATTAATCGACCCACGTTCCAAAAAATCAAAGAAACTATACGAAGGATTAGTGGTTTTACGGGGGGAAATCTGGTTGATCATCTGCTGAAACGCATGGAAAAATATGCATCCGATTTGGAAGAACAAGTGGCTTACAAGACGCAACAGTTTATGGACGAAAAACTACGCAGTGAAGAGCTTCTGGGTCAAATGCTACCGAAGTACGTGAAACGAAACCTGCCATTTATTTTTTGTTTTATATTGGATGTTTGTATTTTAATACCACAGAGCAGTCGCACTTAGTCTGGTGAGGGGAGAATCGGTACATCCAGAATTTTTCGAGATGGTAACAGTGTACTTTAGCGATATTGTTGGTTTTACGAACATCGCCGCTTCCGGTACGCCCATGGATGTTATATCGCTACTCAATGACCTTTACACACACTTTGACGAAATCGTTGAAAAGCACGATGCTTATAAAGTGGAAACAATTGGTAAATGAAAAGAAATTGTCTAACAGTACTACATAGTAAAATAGATATAATTACTGTGAACCAAAACAGTAATACTGATTATTTAAACGTTAACAGTAGTAGTGATTTTTTACAGGTGATGCATATATGGTAAGGAAATTCTTCGAAAGGAATTCATCGAATTTATCTGGTTATTTGATAGAGTTTTGTGTTGCCAAGTTGGGCATAGTCTATTGACCTTTCATCAGGTAGCCAGTGGACTCCCCATAAGGAACGGAACTGTTCATGTCAAAGAAGTGGCTGCCATTGCTATAGAGATACTGCGCAGAATTGAAGAAATCAAAATTCCTCAAAAGCCATCTGAACATCTCAGAATACGGAGCGGAATGCACTCAGGTAAACTTAACTTTATAGAGCAAAATTTAACCAAACCATTTGAAATTTAATATACTGGCAACAAAACAATTTTGTCGGGAACTTCAGTTTTTTTTTCGTTGGCACGAGCCTTTGCTAAATTTATTTTCGTCATTAACTTTCTTTGTTAAATTTATTTCACATTTTACTCATACTGTTACATTAACGTAATATTATGTATATCGAATTAATACATTTTGGAAACGTTAACGTTGCAGGTTCATGCGTTGCCGGCATTATTGGCCTTAAAGCTCCGCGATATTGTTTGTAAGATTGCAATGAGCATAAAACGCAACGTGCACCGTTATGATGCAGAATAAAACTGTCCGCGATATTGTTTGTAAGATTGCAATGAGCATAAAACGGAACGTGCACCGTTATGATGCAGAATAAAACTGTTAATTTTTTATTACTTACATTGTACAAATGAGTATTGCTGTTGAGCAGTGCTTTTACAGGTTTGGGGACTCTATTAACACAGCCTCCCGAATGGAATCGACAGGAGAGCGTAAGACAATGATAATACTTTTATGGACGTCATCCTCAAAGCAAAATATGTTTATAGTGCGCATTAGTGTAATAAATAATTTTAGTTGAAGTGTATCCCTTTATTAATTTGTTTAGCTATGAAAATACAGACAACACAGCCTACCAAAGATCTTTTGTTTGGATCCCCCGAGTTCAGACTAGAAATTCGTGGTCAGGTTGAAATAAAGGTAGGACATTGCATTTACTCTGCTGCTACAAAACGCTTCGAATAATAAAAATTGCGAAACATAAATTTTAAAAATTAGGCGATTTGGTCACCCAGGAAAGCCGCTCCTTTGGTCTAGTCTTATTCACCAGTCAGCAGGAGTTTTAACACAGAAAGAGTTTATTTTTACTCAGTTTCTGTTAACTATGTAAAGTAGAAAATTTTCAAAAAAACTTCCATATGTCATGTGTTAAGTAACGCGACTTAAATTCAAGCATTTTTTGCAGGGAAAAGGACTCATGACAACTTACTGGCTCATGTCTGCTCAGCCTGAGATTGCTCCTACACCATAGCCTTTGGCATATCCCGACATAAATTCGACTACTGAGCAGTTAGCTCTTTTTTTAACGCTGCTTAAGGTTAGCGGCATGCAAAAGATGTTCACGGAGATCTTTTTTCAAGTCGATGCGCCTAAAAACTGTGTGAATAAAGCAATAATATATGAAGTACTGTACTCGTAATGCTTCTACCTGTAACTATGTTCATGTAATGCTTCTACCTGTAACTATGTAAGACCTTTCTGCCGATATAAGATCACTCGCTTTAATTGGAATGGAATGGTTATGCAATCATTGTATTTATTTCAATAACAATAAAGTCGTAATTTTTGCGCTAACAAGTATTTAAGTTTAATTTTAGCTCGCACCTTTAGACTAGGTGCTACCGTGCTAGCTTAAAAGAACAGTTCTGGCGGGACTGGTTTGTACTTCGTATTTAGTAGCATGTAGTGTGCACTGGAAGAGAAGGGCGTTAAAGAAAGATTCTGAACGAAGCAGCTGCTGTACGTGACGGAAACAATCAAGATTTTGTATTTTCACATTTCGTGAGCTATTGAATAGAACGAAAGACCTTGCAAACAGCAATTAAAGTGATGCAATCATACGTACAGCACGGTTCTAGTGGAACGTACTAGTACCTAATAATTAAGGATGAGGTTAATTAAGGCAACATGCAGCATTTCAACGTGGCGACTGCGTGCATGTTTTACGATTACTACGAATACAGTACAAAGTACTTTTCGCGGTATTCCGAAAGCGAGAAAAGTTAGCTGCAGTTTATTGTTGACATCATCGTACCGGTAATAGCACATAAATAAAACAACTGCCTCACTGAGATTTTAGCGGTTGCCTCCAAAAACCTGGTTACATGACCTTTAAAAATAAGAGTGCTCTGGTTTCGATATGGTTGCTTTATTTTATCTTATCGTTAATACTAGTCAGTTCATTCTTAATACTGAAGGTAGTTTTCCGAAAACCATGACAGTTACTTCGGAAGATGATGGGGGTAATATGCAAGCGCAATTTACCTGGCGTTGGCAATCATGACGAACGTGATGGCTCTTTTGTGTTCGCGTAATTGATCCCTGGTTGGTACAAAAGCGTGCAGTAGGGTCGTTGGTGAGAAGTAACTGGAAACACTTCCCGTCAGTCGATAAAATTACACATACACACCTTGTCGTACCGGTAATACTGTTATACCGTGGACCTTTTTTTAATGATACTGGTGAATGACTAACAAATGCATGAATCCACGTCATTATGCAAGCGCAAATGGAATACAGCTTCAGTTAATCGAATTAACGCTTTTATTGCAGCTGATTGAACTCCAAATATCCATTTTCGCGCGGTACGCAGTAAGTGATGAGAAGGTCTCTTCAGGATTATAGGCCCAGTGTATTCGTCTAGAGACAGCCTTGCTGTAACAGAATGCGGCACATCACGTCGTGCGCGGCGAAGGTTAATATTGCAATTAAACTGTGCACTGCTTCTTTATTTTTTGCTCATTTTGGATCACGAAATTGCGCTACGTATGCCTGGGACGTTCGGAAGTGTGAGGTGTCAAATGTTATATCAACACGGCCGCAGAATAATATAACAGTCTGTACAATTATCGAAGCTGGAAACCGGAATTCTATCATCGACTATGACAGAATCGCTGCCGCACTGGATATTGCTGTGAAGCACGCTAATAAGCTAATTTTGCCAAACGGTTTTCATATGGTGCGCTTGCATAAAAGCAGCAGCGGGACATGCGCTCCAAAAAATACGGCTTTGAATCAGTTTCTAGAATGGATTATGGAAGGTGTCGTGTGCGATGTATATATTGGACCGGGTCAGTGCAAAAAACATTTTGTCGTTTTTGTTTAACGGGTACTTTATGTCAGTGCAACCCTTCCCAAAGTACCAGAAAAACGGCTTCTGACAACGTACAGATATACTCGTACGTCTCAAGCTTGGCAACTACTTATTAGCAAAAACTGTATAAAAAATGTAATGGAAGTCAGTCATTATTTATGGATCAACTTACAAGCGCATCTGCAAAGTTTGACAGTGCGATACGCATATTAAATTGTGATGAACGTTAACGTGCCTATGATTATGATCATAACGTAATTGTATTGGAATTAAGTAAACTATTTATTTTAGTTTTCTGTATGACAAATGAAAGCTATGTAGCGCAGTCTGTCTTGTAAACCCGGAAATAATAAATTATGCTTTTTGAAGTCCAGAAATATGGAATTGTCTTCGTAGATGAGTTTTGTTGTTTACAACAATTGTTTTGTTTTGACAAGGATGCACGGAAGCCGTTCTCGATATTTACAAAGCAGCGGAATTTCAGAAGAAAATCCACATTGCCGTACCCGGCCCTGGATTAAGTGCCCGGACTGGACTGCCACGATCTGACTTCCGATATCTGATCCGCACGACATATACCGCTACTTCAACCGGCAATGCTATTGTTAGATTTCTGGATTTGTTTAATTACACCCATACCTACCTTATCGTTAATAAGGATGATCCGTTTTATCTGGAGTTAAGCGATAATTTTATTTTTTATTTACGAGCCACCCGGATTGATTTGTATAATCAGTTTAGCAGTTCTTATATTTCCCGGATTTCCACCGGAAACGCTTCCATAGCCACACAACTGGATAATGTCTTGCGTGACGCCAATACATCTGCACGGGGTGAGTTAAATACATCGTAATTACGCTTGTATCAGGTTACATCGGTGTTTCTTCTTCACAGTAATAGTTATCCTTGCCAATGCTACTATTGTGAGACGAGCTTTGGTAGGTCGCGGTATGTTAACCGAGGTTCTAATGATAAGGTTTAGCGCAGAAATAAACAAAATGCAGATGCGCAGCATCGCGCAGAAATAAACAAAATGCAGATGCGCAACATCATACGACCATCAAAGGTGTGCTACCTAAATGGTATCGTGCAAAAAGATTGACGTACATATTCGTACAATCGTAAATCGGTACAAACTAATATTATATTGCATTAATTTTTTATGTATGTAGATAGCGGCAAACAACCTCGGTAAGTGACAAAGTGGCTACCAAAATTGTCTATGAATTTTCTAAAATGGTAACTAACCACTCGCTGATTTAAAGTCAAAAGCTCTATAAAAAATAAACAATTAATATGCCGATTATCTTACAGGAATGACTGACGGGCAATTTGTAAGAATTTTCCGCGGATGCCATAATATTATCAAACCTTCATTTGTTTGCACGGCCTGCTTCTTGTAGCTTTATATCGGAGTCGAACTGTTCTCCAGTAGTAGTTGGGGTATGCAACAAGTGTGGGATTAAAATTTATTTTTATTTAAGTTTAAGCATGTGTGTGTACGTAAATTGTAAATAACAACATCGACGCTAGAATATGAAAACCATCTGACTCTTTACTTAGGGCGGTTTACCTGGGAACGAGGAGACAAATTTGATTCGGTCAGCATAACTATCACATTTAAAATGATCAGTGAATACAGATATGCATAGAGGTATACAAACAAGGAAGTTAATTAGTTTTTATTCAACAGATTGCAAGATTTTCGTTCAAATCTCTTATCTTACTGTCTATTGCGAAAACCTATCAAGGTGACAGTTTCAAAGAATTCTCAGAAGCCGTGCAAGATTTGGCACTGGAGAAATATGGATATCAATACGGTGTTTTTGATCAAGTATGGCTTTATTGTTGTGTCCCGTTCAAACTGGTGATTAGTAGACTGGATTGCATGCTAACAGCTTTTATTGTAGGTTGACCCCATCGTAATGGGATATTACGATGCCATTGTGCTCTTTAGCACCGCCATCAGACGCCTTTATGATGCCAATTTAACGGTTCTGGATAGCGAAAATTTGTTGGGACAATTAAAAAACACCACTATTGTCACACCTTTGCATTCAGTCTTTAATATTTCCGCCAGGGGAGACAGAAAAGTCATGTTTGACATGCGAATATTCAATGAAGCACAAAATTCTCATAACGCAAGTATCCTTTTACGATGTGTATGGAATTCAGTGTAGCTTAATCTTAAGCATAAACAACTTATTCTAAAATTAATTTATTTCGAATAAAAAAGTATATTAAAAGTATTAATTTATTTCGAATAAAAAAGTACATACTTAATAAGAAAAAAGTCGTGAATGTTTTTGAACTAATATCTTTTTAAAGTCCATTTTAACTCTTACAGACTCTGTACACATACATGTATAATTTATTTTGCGCACACCTACAGCCGTTTCTTCGAATCGATCCCGATACCGGACAAGAAGAAGCTTTAATTTCTCCTGTGTGGCCGGGAACATCGGGTGGTTTCTTTCCACCTGATGTGCCGCGTTGTGGTTACCTGGGCCTCGATTGTGTGAAAGGTCTGCGAATACGAACTCTGCGCACTGTACCCACATTCAAACTTTGTTGCAGCTGTTCTTCACATTAACTTTAACATATTTTATGAGCGCTCCTATTAATTTTGCAGTGCGCGTTTGTTGCGTTGAATATTTATCCCATTAAACAGGCATTATGGAACATAATTTAAACGCATAACGGTGCACCGTTTCCGCTCTAGACTCCAAGCTTTGCATTTTAAATACTCGATGATGTCAAATGTTAATCAACGCATTATCATTTTACGTATGCACATCGTGAACGTTAGGTTTTGTCCCGAAACAACCGACTACACATTAATATATTGCAGAACCTCCAAACATCGTCCTTATAACGGTCGTAAGCATAGTTGTGCTGTTAGCGGTGGGAGGAGGAATGGCTGGAGTGGCATATGTGTTTGTAACGTAAGCACGTGTCCTACAATATGTACTAAAATGTAATAATACAAGTTTGCTGATACTAATTAAGTTGGTATAATGTATTACTGTGTAAACCATCGCTTGTTCTAGAAAAAACAAAGGATCTTTAAAGCCCAACTGGTGGCGATATCGCTTAAACGAAATAGATTTAGTTGATCGAGTTCCTTCTCTGAATAACGGACAAAGTCGGCTAGCGTCAAGCATAGCGGTAAGTAATAATATCGAATAATAATAATATGCAGTATAATAATAATATGCAGTATAATAATATCGAATGGTAAGTAATAATAATATCGAAATATCGATAAGTAGTAATAATATCGAATGGTATATGGTAAGTAATAATAATATGCAGTATAATAATATCGAATTATAAAATGACGTCACTTTAACAGACCATATGAATTATAAAATGACAAAACTTTCATGATAGTATGAATTTTAAAAGGGCAACGTTCTTTCAAACGAAAAAAGAAGGAGAAATTTATCCCATCATTCACGTATTTATACGTAAGTTATATTAATTTTTATAAATATCTTACTCATTTCACTAATTTTTATTTTAACTAATTTTAACTAACAGCTTCTAATTTTTATGAATATTTTTCACAAGTTCGTCGCGTTTTCTGTTAAAACTGTTAAAGGGTCGAAACTGATAACAGTTAACAAACAGCAGCACTGTAACATGTACGCCCAGAAGAGCTTTAGTTGGCCGCGTCATACTTATGAGTGTCTGTGGTAGGTAAAACCGGGAGTAGACAACCTTTCACACTCATCCACAACCATTTGCACTACCTTTCATCCCGGCCACTATCTTTTCATTCACAATCATTCACTTCGTAATTCTTAACGTTTTCCTTGATATCCCTGATCCGATAACATATTTTAATGCATAAAGCAGCTAATACACTAACATAATCACATTCTTATGTTTTACCCTGTTTACTCGGCTTTACCGGTTACGCGGAAGACATCGCTGTTCAGTGCCTGTCATAATGAAAACAGGACTAATAAATCCTTTCCGTCAGGGCTCCAAGCTTACGAAGTCCTCGTACTTCAACTCAGTTTCCCCATGGAGGGCCGCTATATTACAAGGCACAACCATTGGTATAAAAGCAGTTCCAGACAAGACATTTCGGCCTACTCCAGATATAATTGCACAAATGAATCAGGTAAGAACTGCGCTAAAACATTACTTTAAAGGGGTCTTGCCAAAACAATACCGATAGGGTTAATCAGAGGTGACGAAAAAGTTCACTAATGGTATATGGGATTTTCACGTTGTTGACCTTCATTTTCTGCGTGCTGCATTTGCTTCGTGCTCATATCAGTCATATGTAATGCACTGCAGTTGCACTAAGTTTCTTGCTCGTTGTTTTATAAGATGAAAAGAACATAACAGGTACAGCCGATCCGGAATTCAAACTTACAACGATTTATCGGCTTATGCTTGGACGAAATTAACTGGGTGGTGTACATTATGGCGGAATTCTGCCAGAAGGGCTGCTTGGATGACCTCTTGGATCAAAAATCCCTGGTGATGGATTGGTCGTTTAAGTATTCTCTCGTTAGCGATATTGCCGAAGTAAGTGTAACTGTGTAGGGTAGTGCAGCGGATACAAGTCCAGCGGAGTACTAAAAGGTCACTGGGTTAGGGAATGTCTTGTCTTCACGGTTCCCCGATTCAGTCGCACGGCTACCTGACATCTCTGAATTGCTTGATTGATGGACGCCTGTCTGTTAAGATTTGCGATTATGGTGTAACCAGACTGCAAGACCCAAAAGATGCAGCTCCTCTAGGAAACGAGCAAAAAGAGCGGGATTACACTGTTCTGCTTTGGCGTGCGCCGGAATTGCTCAAATTACCGATGCCCGTACGCGGCACTCAAGTAAATGTATTCAACTGTAAGATCTGAGTAGCATTAATATTAAAACAAGAATGGTTTAAATTTATTTTAGAAAGGAGACGTGTACAGCTTTTCGATTATCCTCCAACAGATAATTTTACGCACTGGTCCTTATGAATCGCCAGGCAATGCAGCGCAGCTGACTGACACAACTTTTGAATTGTTATGTGACGTAAGAATGCCTTATTGTATTCGTAATATGATTTGGGTGTTACTGTAGGCGCCCCTTTCACCCCCGTTTACTACTGGCACTCCTTTTCGATTATTTATGCTTGCATCCCGTTTTCCGCGGACTATAGGCACCTTGTTGCAAAGCAACTTTTCTTCGACGCGATGTTTGTGATACACGGCGCAACGATATTTTTGACAATTTTTCAGCCATTTTCTTCACATAGAAGTACTGATAATGAAGTTTAAGCACAGGTGATACTATAGCCACGTCCAGTATGTTTTAGCTTTTTGGGCAGCGTTAGAGTTTCACTTTCTTAATTGGCTTAATGAAGTGCGAAAATATTTCCAAAATTTCATAAGGTCAAGAAAATATGAGCGGATAGCGTTATAACAAATAGATATTTTCCATTTTTGAAAGGGAGTGCCTACAGCCATTTCCATATAATTTAGCTACTAGTACTGTTATACTTACATCTGATGATTAATTTTGATCAGCCCTGATATTGACAGCTTTTGCGTTAATTAATAGATTGCCAGCGGAACGTCTCCACCTATTCGCCCACCTGTGCCGCGTGCCGCCTGTTCAGCTGATTTATTTGTCCTGATGGAAAACTGTTGGTCGGAATTTCCCGTCAATCGACCGACATTCCAAAAAATTAAGGACACGGTGCGACGCTTAAGCGGTTATGCTGGTGGGAATCTGGTTGATCATTTGCTCAAGCGCATGGAGAAGTACGCATCGGATTTGGAGGAGCAAGTTGCGTATAAAACGCAGCAGTTTATGGAGGAAAAGTTGCGCAGCGAAGAATTGCTCAGTCAAATGTTACCAAAGTAAAACCTTTTTATATGTTTGCAGTTGTCGATAAAAACAGATGCTTAAGTGCTTGGATGTTCTACTGTAGAGCTGTGGCGTTGAGCTTAGTAAAAGGAGAATCGGTACATCCGGAATTCTTTGAAATGGTCACCGTGTACTTCAGCGATATCGTTGGTTTTACCAACATCGCTGCTTCCGGTACCCCCATGGATGTTATATCCCTTCTCAATGACCTCTACACACATTTTGACGAAATTGTAGAGACGCATGACGCGTATAAAGTGGAAACAATTGGTAAAATTATAAAATCATAGAAATCTGAATTCATTTTGTAACAATATTGTATCTTGTTTTCTGTTATAGGCGACGCTTACATGGTAAACACTAAACATACGAATTTTGGAAGAAAAGCATACATTGTACCACAATAATGATGATCTGCGTCCCTCCGGACAGTTTTTCCTCTTTGGCCTAATCTGCTTAAACTTGTAGCATGTTTAAGTATTCATAGGTTATACCTTTCTATTAATAAAGGTAGCAAGCGGATTACCCATAAGAAACGGGACAATCCATGCCAAGGAGGTCGCCACAATAGCTCTGGAGATCCTGTCAAAAATACCTGAAATAAAAATTCCGCAAAAGCCGGCAGAGCATTTAAAGATTCGTAGCGGAATGCATTCTGGTTAGGACGAACTTATTATAATATATCTGTATGCATTGCAGCTGCAATGTATTAAGCACGCAAAATTAAAGCGAAGGTTACTTTAACTTTAGAGTAACATTTTTAAGATCGTGTAAAACTATCGACAGCGAATTATTTTTAGGTTCATGCGTAGCTGGGATTATTGGGTTAAAAGCTCCGCGATACTGCCTGTAAGGGAATAAAACTCAATCTGATGTGTCAGTTGTGCCATTTAGTTTGCTTTAAAAGACTAGTATGTACTATGTAGTGTACTGGCTGTAACGACCAGAATACAAGCCCGAAATTTGCAAGCTCTACCCTAGCAAAAAGCCTACTATGGAATGTTTGTGGTGCGGAATGTTGTAGGTTTGGTGATTCAATAAATACCGCATCCCGAATGGAATCGACTGGCGAACGTAGGTCATCATAAAACTATGAAATACTTTGTAGTTATTGTTTGTACAGATAGTAATCTACACGCTGCATACCGTTACGTTAATTTTTACATACAGCATTTGGGGATTAGAGATTAACGCTTTGTAATTTGATATTCCAACTAGCCATGAGAATTCAAACAAGTCAGGCAACCAAAGATGTACTGACCAATTTTTCGGGCTTTATGCTGGAGATGCGAGGTCAGATTGAAGTCAAGGTATGTACATAATAATTAATCGGTAAATGCTCACACTACGGTAGTAAAGCATGGATTATCCCATTATTACTTCCATCAATGGCTTGACAAGCCAGCTTAGAACTTTTAAAGATAATAACAAAAAAAATATCTTTTAGGGAAAAGGCCTCATGACGACCTACTGGCTGCTATCACGCAATGATCTCGTTGATAAATGACGGTTATTATGTGCACTTTTTATTTATTATGTGACGCAACTGATGTTCCAGATTTTTATGTGTTAAATGTTATACTTTGATTTTTCTGTTCTGGGCTATCCGCACTAAAATTTTAGCAAAACGTTTTACGGTCTAATCCAATTACTTTGAACTGGATCTACACCATTATAATTTATACTGTTATGACCGAATGATGACATCATGTCCCATGGCCTAGTACAATGCAGATTATGTGCATAATACGAGTAATATTATATTGTTCAAAGTAAATGGTCTAAATGTTTACGTTAGCAATTTTTAACGTACTGATTACAGAATTCGGTATCGAGGCGCACCGATTTGACCGTTTTGTGTGTTAATAATAACATTCTTTCGGTGAACTGGAAACTCTTTTCATACTGAAGGATCCAGGCGGTTGTTAACTTGTTACTATAGTACATCTAATTTTTTCGTGTTTATATTATCGTTAATACGGAGTTGACCATTTTCGGAACATACTCTCACAATCGGTAAATTAGAGTTTTTTCTGTTTTACTGTCATGTTGGAATCCGCTATTGCACGTAAAGGCACGGTATCAATTATGATAATTTGGTTCTCTCAAAGCGTGACCTTATATCCCACGCCTTTGTGCTTTATGGTCGGGTCGGACAAGAAATTAATCGCTGATGCACCTGATTTACCAAGGCGCAGCAGCATGGGGTTACGTAACATGGATTTTCAACGCATGTTCTACTCGTCACGGAAGCTGGTATGATGATCTCCTCTAAAATCACACTCCTACAAAACACTTCTCTAGGTGTCTCAATTGAGCCGCGAGGTATCTGGTTCTCAACGTCCACTTTAATTCGCGCACGTTCCTATAGAAAAATTATCGGAGATATGTTTAAGGCTTTCCTTTGTTAGATATATCCAGTCATGTGTCATGCTTTACGATTTATGTCGGCTTGTAATGTGTACTCCTGTATTTCCCTGCATTATAATTTCGCGATGAGTGCGACCTGGCTAAAGGTTACAATTGGTTTCGGTTTCTGCCAATTGGGCCAAACTATACGTCCATCAGTCAAAAGGCTAACTTGATTATGATTGGATTTCCGATTACGATCACGGCATTCCCTTATACATACATGTGCAAACACTTTCTTTTTCAAATGAAGTGTATTTTATTCCCACTTTTTGCTGAAAGACTGCAGCAAGTTTTTCGCTTATGATACTTTGATTTTTGCTCTACCTGTGATTCCGGATGTGCTTGATATGATGCAGCAGTGCTAAAAAATGCCGTCCGGCCTTTATAGATTTCCTGATTGTTCTACATAATAACATATATTTCAATCAAGTGTCGTGCACAGTGTCTCGTTCTCCCACGCTTTCCTGTCTTGCGTTATATTTATCTATGAACAAAAAGTGTAGCAAGGTAAAAACACTGAATTCAGGAGAAACCTTGATCAACCCCTCCCGCACATATAAAAAATCTGATAATCAATTTCCCCAGCTCATAAAATCCATTCACATGTAAAATGATGGATTATATTAATAAAGGCATTAATTGTTAACTGAACAAGCAAAAGCTCTTCAAGAGAGTCATCAATGGCAAAAGCAATTACTTAACTGTAAGTGATATGCCGGTTTGTAATCATAACGTCCAGCCAAATGCAATGGTGGAATTCCGTAAAGTGCACGATACGAGTACTTTTAATTGCGCATGCATACCAGCTTTAGCTTTCCATGAAATTATGGATAATCTATAATTTTTGCGTCAAATTGTCTGCGACTATCGAGGTACGTAAATTCGATGCACTTTAAGTTATGGACTAAATTCCCTTTATTTCAGTTTTCTACTGGTCGACGAGGATTGTTGATCTCCAAGGCCAATTCGTGAACGAACGTCATCGCGTGTAATAAAATGTCACTGCGTAAGTGAAAACAGCAGGCACAGTTTGTAACCGGTCGGTCGATGAGCTTTATATGCATCTCCCTTCCGTGGCTTACCAACAAAGTATCCGTAAGACAAAATGCCATATATCTTTGGTAATTGATTAATATTTAAACATAATCGCTGTTTTCACGTGCCTTTGTGCTGCATTTACCGTACATGGTTGATAGATTGCGTTCATCCATTCAACGTCGCCGAAAATAATACATTTTCGATTTGGAAGCGCCATGCAGCTAAATATCAGTATAATTTGGAAAATACTTTTTGCCATGATAAATCTCCTGCATTTACGTTGTGATTATGGATGTGTTTATGGAATGGAAAGAGGAAATTGTGGTGTTTATAATAATTCCTCCTTACAGCCGCAAAACAATATCACAGTGTGCACTATAATTGAGGCTGGCAGCCGGGATTCTATCGTGGATTACAACCGAATTGCTGCAGCTTTGGATATTGCCGTTCAGCATGCTAACAAATTCATTTTGCCAAAAGATCTCCATCTCGTACGGCTGCATAAGAGCAGCAGCGGTGTCTGCACTCCAAAAAATACAGCGTTAAGCCGATTTTTGGAATGGGTTGTGGAAGGGGTCACATGCGATGTATACATTGGACCAGGTAAAAGTGTATTAATAATAAATTTGAACAATACACAGCTCATATACGCTTAGGGTCAGGACGTGGCACAGCAAAACAATGACGATTAAAAATTATTTCGTACGCTTTTTGTTTGCACCGGTATAATATTAACGTATTCGTAAATGCACTGAAATATGCACTTCTTTATTTGCATTTGCCACTCAATTATTAACAAAAGTCGCAGACGGTGGCACACTACTTGATAGTTAAAATTTATACATTAAAAATATACTTCTTGTACCGTAAGTGCCCATTAAAAATTAATTAACCGCTTTGAATTTCGCGTTTAATCGGCAATAACACAAAGACAAAAAAGCACTGCGCCAAATTACATAACAAAAAGGACAGTTGAGCTTTAAGTCTGTAATACGTCTAGTTTCATCTTACATTTTCTCTCGTACATAAAGAACAATTTAAATTCTGGTATTCTGATTCACTGTCGACTTTGACTATGAAGATAATGTTTTTTACGCTTTAGTGCATTTATTTTAGGGTGCACTGAAGCCACTTTTGATATTTATAAAGCCGCAGAGTTCGAGAAAAGGGTGCATATACCCGTTCCTGGGTCCGGTCTTAGTGTTCGCACTGGAATGGGAAGACCGGAATTTCGATATCTTGTACGGACCACATACACAGCCACGGCCATAGCCACTGCCTTTGCAAAATTTCTGGACCTGTTTAACTATACCCATACATACCTTATCGTGAACAAAGATGATGCATTTTATTTGGAGCTCAGTGATAACTATATTTACTACTTACGGGCGGCACGAATTGATCTATTCAATCAGTTCCGTAGTGCATATGTATCCCGTGTGTCATCATATAATACTTCAATGGATGCTCAAATTGAAAACCTGCTGCGTGACGCCAATACTTCTGCTCGCGGTGAGTGATGTCCAAGTGAAAGCTTTTTTGTTTTTGCTAAAATGCATTTGTTTCAATCGTTTGTATCTTTTGTCGCATGCTTTATAGCCATAATTATATTAGCCAACTCGACCATTGTGAGGAGAACGTTGGTAAGTTGATGTCCCTTCGTATAATTAGTTTTTCTGGGTATTTATATCAAGTATTAACTTATCTCAAGTGCTTCGGTATGTCTGTAAACGTTTTCGGGTTCAAGGAAAAGGCCCTTCCTACTGCAGAATAGTTGTTCTTTCGGCTGTGCAATATTATAAATCGATAAATACATATCTAAATGGCAACGTGCACACAAAATCGGCGGCGCAAAGGTGTGCTGTACAGCTACTAGAGTAGTGATGCGCTGAAAAGGATTAAAATACTTTGTGTATGAATGATGATTAAGTAGACCTTAACTAAAGGGGCAATTACTCACGGTCAGAAATTCACAAAGCTTTTCGTAATTATACCGGTTGTCTGATTTTTTTCAGATAATAGCCAATCGCCTTGGTAAGCCAAACAAGTAGCACTATTCGTCGATGAAAATTTAGATTTGCTTGGTCAATGTAAAATGCATTGCTACAGATTGTGCGTGCATTTTCTATTATTTGTTGTTCTAGGTATGACAAATGGACATTATGTAAGCACGATAGCTATTTCATATGAAATAACAAACTTTTAATGGAAAACCATCTTTCGTCTTTAAAAAAGTTGGTCGTTATCAATTTTTCAACATGCAGATTTATATGGGAATTGAATTATTCATCAGTAACAGCTGGGGTAAGTGAATGAGCTCATTTTACGGCGATAATGCAAAAAATGCTAGAAAAACAGCGTGTAAAACTGCGGTTAATTAACTGAAGAAAACGTAATTAAACGAAAGTAATTATACAAAATTAGGAGATACCTGGTTAGCACTTATTAAGTGAAATATGTAATAAGATATAAGGTGGGTGATTCGAAATATAGATAAGCCGAAAGGAGAAAAAAAATGTTTTGAAAGGGTGCACCTAATTCAGTTACATGTCTGTTGTACATTTGTACTAGGTCATTTCGATTGGGAACGGGGAGATAAATACGACATGGTAGGGTCATTTCTGACAATACTCTAACGAATTCTTATTTAACATTAAAATTTCCTTTCATGGTTCCAATTAAATGTGTGCAACAATGCTACAAAGTTTTGCCTAGAAAAGAAAAACACAACCAGAGCATTTCCAATACGAAAGCAAGAAGTTCTAAGTTGCGTATTTTAAGTGCAGTTATTAACTTGCAGATTGCAAAATTTTCCTTCAGATCGCTGGTCTTGCTGTCGATTGCAAGAACATCCCAAGGCGATAGTTTCAAAGAATTTTCTGAAGACGTTAAAGAGCTGGCTCTGGAAAAGTACGGCTACAAGTACGGGATTTACGATCAGGTACATTCTACTCTAGGGCTGTTTGCTTTTACTGTGATGAGAATAAACCATAACTGTTTCCCAGATTGATCAGATCGTCATGGGATATTACGATGCCATTATCTTGTTCTGTACCGCAGTCAGACGACTGTATGATGCGAATATAACCTTTCTGGATACAAGCAATTTGCTGAGTCAGCTTAAGAATACTACTGTAGTTACGCCGCTGAATACAGTCATCAATATCTCAGTACGGGGAGATCGGAAAGTTTTGTTCGACATGAAAATATACAATGAAGCCGCAAATTCGCATGAGGTAAGACTTATTTCTAGAATTTTAATCTTTGACACAGTTTCTAACGATTCAGTGTCGTTATTGCCAACTTTTAATGTTTGCCCAATTACTGCTGCAGCCTTTCCTTAGAATCGATCCGGATACTGGACAGGAAGAATTTTTACTGCCTTCTATATGGCCGGGAGCATCAAATGGAGTTTTTCCTCCTGATACGCCAAGATGTGGATATTCAGGCTTGGAGTGCGCACGAGGTTAGTGTGGTGTACATTGTCTTAGTTATGGTGTCGACCAATGGTGTGGTCATCACCATGAGATGTCGGTGACGCGTGTCTTTGCTGAAAAAAAAACTTGACAAATCTCGTTGCTTTGTCTGTGAAAAAGTTCCACTTTTTTCAATGCAACTGATATAGTAATGCATTATATTCCCAACTCCCAACTTCCAACTGGGAAAAATTTTGAATAGTAATCATAAGGCTGCCCCAAGTGGATTGCGCATGGGCAGCTCGCGCGCACACTTTACCGTTTGACATCGTATTGACATTACTAAAAATTTAATCATCTAAAACAATTACCGACGCCTGATCTATTGATTTGACATCACGCAGTGTTTATAGCGCTGGAAGCCAAGAGAACTGTAATATTGCACTTTCCACACACACTTGCGTAAATTATTAAAAATGTGATTGAAGTAACACATTAAAAGCATTCCAATGAAGCGTCTGAAAGCGAAAATTTCCCGTCATAATGAAATCAGAGATGTGATTCATCGCGCCTGTGGGTCAGCCAGTATCCCTTCCGTTCTCGAGCCACCAGGCCTTTACCGCGATACCCAGAAAAGACCGGATGGCATGACCTCAGTTCCCTTCAGCCAAGGAAAATCCTGGGTGTGGGATGTCACCTGCACGGATACCACGGCCACCAGCTACATCGCCAAAACATCCCAGGAAGCCGGCGCTGCCGCCACCATGGCGGAGGCGAAGAAAAACCATAAGCACGGATATTTACGCGATAATTTTAATTTCTCTGCTTTGGTTTTTGAAGCAATGGGTGTGTGGGGTAAAGAATCGTAATGTAAGATGTCTACACTCGGTGAGACGCTTTTTGAGAGGACACAGGAGAAACGGTCCACTCACAAGTCAGTTTCTGAAGCAGAGAATCAGTGTTGCTTTAATGCGAGGTAACGCTGCTTGTGTTCAGGAAACGTTTTGTATCGGTAAGAGACTGGACGAAGTGTATTATGTGTTGAAATGATGAACTGCGTAATTTTGCTTTTAACCTATGTTAATGTGATTAACCCAATTAAAGCTTATCTTCCAATGAATAAATGGAGCAAATCAACGGATATGAAAAGAGCTTTTTAGTTAGTTTCTTTCTTGCCTTTAAATTATCAGCAATGTTTTCCGAAAAAAGGTAGAATTTAGGTAGAAAGGTAGTTTTCCGAAAAAAGTAATTAACAAACACGGAAATTTAAGCTACGTGTTCCCCATTTTTATATTCTAGAGAATATGCACGCCGTTTAATGTTCATAAAACCATAATGCCAATTGTACGATATACAGTTAAATGCTTTAGAAATTAAAATTAAATTAAAGCACTAATATTTTTATCGCGACATTTAACTCTTTTACAGAATCCACAGATGTTGTCCTGATTACCGTTGTGAGTGTAGTGGTAATACTGTTTTTAGCCGGAGGAGGAATTGCCGGTTTTGGATACTACTTTCTGATGTAAGTAAGGAATGTAGGCATTCTGGGTAAGACATAGTTTTCGCAAAAGTAAATGTCATGCAATACCATATTTTGCTTTCTTCAGCTGCCTAAGGTACATTATTAATTTCAGTATATATATTACGGTAATTTATTTATTGTTTTGCTTACAGGAAAAATAAAGTGGCGCTTCAACCAAACTGGTGGCGATATCGCCTGCACGAAATAGATATCATGGATAAAATTCCATCGCTATACGGGCAAAGCCGGTTGTTGTCAAGTCAAGCGGTACTGGACGTGATAGTCCATATGATATATGCACTGCCGCAGCAGTTGTTATGTTTACTGCAGTTAATTTTTTTTATTATTTATTCTGCTAAAAAATAAATAGTAACCTTTATCAGTACTCACAGAATAAAGCAAGTGCACAGTAATCTTTTACGGCAGCACCACGTCTTTTTTTCGGTGATCGCAGTCTGTATACTTTGCTGTATTTTGGATTTTTCCTTGTTATGAATGACCTTTACACAGTGTATTAAGATGAGTTTTCCGCTTACCTGCTGCCAGAGTGGAATGATTTTTAACATCAGTATTTGATTTACAGAGCGTTAAAGTAACAAGATCTTCGTATCTCAAATCAGTTTCGCCGTGGAAGGCAGCTATGCTGCAGACCACAACCATCGGCATAAAAGTCGTTCCCGAAAAAACCTTTCGCCCGACTCCTGACATCATTGCACAGATGAATCAGGTATCTATGATTGTACCGATATCTCTGTTGTGTTCACTTTTAAAGTACATGTTTCTGTTTTTGTGTATACTGTAACTGATGAAAGCATGCATTGCTCCTTATGAGAAGCTAAAGTTCGGAAGAGCGAAATTGTCGTTCAGTTTCAGTTTTGGTCAGTTACGAAGTTTGAGCTATTTCATTTTTCTGTTGTTTACAGATCCAGGCAATTAGGCATTCCAATTTACAACGCTTTATCGGACTGTGTTTGGACGAAGTTAACTGGGTAGTTTACATTATGGCCGAATTCTGCCAGAAAGGTTGCTTGGATGACCTTATTAGTCAAAAATCTCTTACAATGGACTGGTCTTTCAAGTACTCCCTCATTAGCGACATTGTGGAAGTATGTCCAGAAAGCCTAGGAACTGAAGACTGGGCAGTGGCTAAAGGCACCGATTATTTTTTGCTGCAGGGAATGTTTTGTTTACACGCCACGCCCATACATTCGCATGGTTACCTCACCTCGTTAAGTTGTCTGATTGATGGGCGAATGTCAGTCAGGATCTGCGATTACGGAATAACTAAACTCCAAGATCCAAAAGACGTAGCTCCCCTAGAAAAAGAAAGAACGGAACGCGATTATACAGCATTATTGTGGCGCGCGCCGGAATTGCTCAAAATGCCAATGCCAGTCCGAGGCACCCAGAAAGGAGATGTGTATAGTTTTTCCATTATTCTGCAGCAGATTATTTTGCGGTCCGAACCGTACGAGTCGCCAGGAAATACATCCCAACTGACGGACCAAACTTTTGAGTTGTTATTAGACGTAAGCGCGCGTCACTGGTTTTTATTGCAGTGCTTTCATTCGTTGACAAAAGTAACCAATTGTAGATTGCGAGTGGCACGACTCCGCCCATTCGTCCTCCTGTACCACGAGCTGCCTGTTCGCCTGATCTATTTTCCTTGATGGAGAACTGTTGGTCGGAATTTCCCGTCAGTCGACCCACCTTCCAGAAGATCGCCGAAACGGTGCGAAAGATTAGCGGTTTTGCTGGAAATAACCTTGTTGACCATCTCCTCAAAAGGATGGAAAAATATGCATTAGATTTGGAAGAGCAAGTTGCTTATAAAACACAGCAGTTCATGGAAGAGAAGTTGCGCAGTGAAGAATTACTTGGCCAGATGTTACCCAAGTTAGTTTTCAAGTTAATTTTCACCCTAAAAAGTGGCCAATATTAGTTCTTTTTGAATTTCGTAGAGCGGTGGCGTTAAGTCTGATGAAAGGGGAAACAGTTCTTCCAGAGTTTTTTGAAACGGTGACAGTCTACTTTAGCGATATTGTTGGCTTCACTACAATTGCGGCTTCCTGCACCCCCATGGATGTCATTTCGCTTCTGAATGACCTTTATACACAATTTGACGAAATTGTTGAGAAATATGATGCTTATAAAGTGGAAACCATTGGTAAACGATTATCTTTCACCTTATTTGATTCAAGTGAAAATTTACCCGTTTTGCATCTTTTGTTAAAGGTGATGCGTACATGGTAAGGGGACTAAGGTCAAATGAATCGCGCTGCGAGCAAAGTACTCACTACAGTTCTAGTTTGAGTAACAACAGTATTTTAGGGACTTTCATTTATTTCAGAGTTAAGAAAATATTTTAAAAAGCACATGCGGGCTACGGGCCCCAGTGACTGACTGGTTTGAATAATCTGTATCTGGTAGATTTGGCAAAAATTAATATTGCAGGTGGCTAGTGGGTTGCCGATAAGAAATGGCATTAACCACGCCAAAGAAGTAGCAACAATTGCCAGGGAAATATTAGCAAAAATACCGGACTTTAAGATACCACAAAAACCGTCTGAGCATATAAGGATACGCAGCGGAATGCACTCCGGTTAGTAAAGTGGCCAAGGTCCACGGTCGAGTAGTGGTGTGTTGGATGTGTTTCAGTTCATTTATTTTTACCTGTTTCTTTACCTATTTAAATGCCCAGGCTGCTCCGAGTACGAGCAGCTGCAGTCTGAATCGCAAAATAAAGAAACTGTCCAAAATGAGCGGTCTGTATTGTGCTCTCAGTACCAGCAAGTGCAGCACCGTGCTTCACTGCTTGTTTTATAAACGCTTGCTTGCTTGCTTTATACTGCTTGATTTATAATTATAAATGTCTTCAGCATAAGTACTACCGGGTTTAGCAAAAATTTAATGCCGTGCAGATGTAAGTTAGTTTGTGAACTATATTTAAAAGGAAGTTAAATTCACAGGATCATGCGTTGCCGGAATTATCGGCTTAAAAGCTCCGCGATATTGTTTGTAAGTCCCAGATCGAGCAACTCATGATCATGACAAACACTTTAAAACCGTAGACTTCGTTTCAAACTATCTTGTTTTCATGGTTTTCAGGTTTGGCGATTCCATAAACACAGCTTCCAGAATGGAATCAACTGGAGAACGTATGTTACCATACCTTAACATAGTTATAAGGCTTCGGTGTAATGCTAGAAACGGTCTGAAACAATCCGGGCAATATACAGCAATAAACAACAATAACCAAGCAATAACCGAGTAAATTGTCAGTACCAAGTTTAATCAGCTGACAAATGAGCGCTGTCCTGGATATTCAGATCCCTAGACTGCGATTATGCCGAATAAAAAATGGTTTCTAATCTCTTTTTGTTATTAGCAATGCGCATACAAACCACGCAGGCAACCAAAGACATACTAGGAAAGTTTCCCGGCTTTACGCTGGAGACACGCGGTGAAGTTAACGTAAAGGTATGACTACTCCGTACCCGAGTCTCTGACCTGGTAGAGGCGCGTCGCGCAGCAGCACGACACCGTATTAATTATGTCAATGGAAGTTCCGGAATACATAATTTTACTTTTATAGGGTAAAGGTCTCATGACAACTTATTGGCTACTATCACGCAAAGACCCTCCAGTTGAGGAATGATGGCCAAACGAGCAGAAATTCTACTCTGGATTCTGTATCTGCGATATAATTTTCACATTCCTTCCACGTACGCCTTGATGCATTTCAGCAGTCTCATAACCTGTGATAAGCACGAACAGACTTGACGTACAATTTGGGATGGACTGCCTTGGGCCGTGGAGACAATACGTTGAATTAGGAAAATGTGCTGGATTTTTAATTTGACCCTTGTAAACGATTTATTCTTGGTGAAATGCATATATATATGCAATCAGTATATGTGGTGTTTTGTCATCATAAATGCGTGTTTGTAATTTATTGTTTATACATGACGGCAGAAATACGTGACACATTATGACGTATCAAATCAAAGACCTGTATTTTGTAAGGTACGTTATAATGCTATCACGTGTAGATAAATGACTTACTTTGTACATGGACGATAGCATCGATGTTGGTGTAAATTGGCCACGGACACTGGCATAAATTATAAAGTGTTACTTTAAATAGATCTTATAGGCGAAATTTCGGTTTTTGTTAGTGAATCTGCATACAGATACAACGATAACTTTAAACTCGAAAATCGTCCGGTCTTTAGAATTGTTTGACTTAATGTACCAGATGCGTCTTCAGTTAATTTTTTAAAGAACGAGGCTTGCTGGGGATATGTAAGACAACTCGTACAGGTGTTTTATACGCGTGTCCTTCTAATCCATAAATCCATCAGCATCGGCCTGGCAAGGGTGTAATATTGACAGCCGGCGGCAATGTTTATCCCGATGCTTTTCCAAATCGTAATTCTTATTTCCGATATTACATTCGCTCCGACAAATGTGAGACAGCATCAAATCAGGAAGCTGTCGCATGCGTATTGACAAAATTATTTGTGGACGAATGCCTGGTGTAAGAGTACTGGTATGCTGTACAGAACTCGAAAGTGCATACTGCATACAACTACGTAACACGGTTTATTATAATGATGCTTTCTCCGGAAGCAAAATAGGCCTGGAATTGGATTCTTGCTATTCTCAAAACACAAATGATTCGTATCAACTGGGTGCTGGTTTTTGTCATCGGTGCAACTTGTACGGGTCAGGGCGCCATGCCCGGTGAACCTAACACGACAACCTTTCTCAATATTTGTTCCATACTGGAACGCGGCAATCCCCGACTAGTAGTGGACTATAATCGCATTGGAGCAGCTATGGATTTGGCTTTGAAAGTCGTAAATGAGGAAATTTTACCACCGGAAGTCCAACTGCGAAAGCTGTACAAAGATGGTGGCAAAGCTTGTTCACCAAAGAATTTGGCAATTTCGCACATTATTGAATGGGCTCACGAGAATGTTTATTGTAACATATTCATCGGGCCAGGTAAGATTCGTGACAGACCCCCAGAGTTTATTCTTCTGAACTGCTCATACACGATATACACCTCTGCATCATACAGTACGTAGGAAACGCGATGTATCTGTACTGTAAATTTGTAATTTCACAATTGTTAATAAATATACCAAATCTTTGCTTTAATAATACTAGCTAGTCAGTTTTACATAATTTTTTACATAATAACCGGATAATTTTTCCCGGCAAAGGATGTACGCATGCAGTCTTGGACATGTACCAAGCCGCAGAAAGCCTGAAAATCCCATTAATCGCAGCGCCTGGTGCATTTGTATCGGGTTTATCTGGAGTTCCACGAAATGGTTTCCCCAATATGATCCGCACAACGTACACGTTTGTTGACCTGGGAAAATGTCTGTTGAAATTTATGAATCTGTTTAATTACACCCACAATTCGGTTATTGTCGACGTTGCCGATCCGTTCTTCTCGGAGATGGGCGAGAGCTTCCGTATTCAGTATAAGGCCGAGCCGCTTATCACACGAAAGAACACCACATTTCTGGATCTTACTGTGGAATTCCGTACGCAGGCAGAATACAGACGACATTTGGATTCACTGCTGTCACAAGCAAACCGTGTCTCTAGAGGTAGGAAGAGGTGTAACATCGTAACATAACAACAAAAAATAATTATTTATTTTCAGTGATAATGATTTTTGCTAATTCGACTATCATCCGGGATCTTTTGGTACGTATCAACAATCTTGGGAAATTACTTGTGCGGCATGCATAAATATACTAGCTAGTACCGTATTGTCAACGATTGCTTAAAGATTTTCCATGCATATTTACAATTAGCTTGAGGCTTATAGTAATATAGTATAATTTTTCAAGCATTCATGTCTCTGCATGGCTCTGATACGCGGTGTTACAGATTATTGCGAATCACAAGGGAATGACGCAAGGTCAACATGTAAGATTGTCGAATACCACATAATAAATCCTGCGGATTACCCCACGCGTGGGGACAATAGCTTTGTATCTACAACGACAGCATCTCCTGGATTTTACTAAATAAGAAATCCTTGTTAATAAGAATTCTATTTCTACGTTTCGATCGAAAGTTTGGTTACAGTGATAGTTTTTGCAGGTATATATGGGTGTGGAAATGTATAAAAGTAGGATATGGGGAACATACACTTGGCAATTCAACGATTTCGGCGATATGGTATGTGAACCACAAACAGTTTATACACCTGCCTTAAACTGTATCAAAATGGACGCGACCTTGACATGTGCGTTATCGATGATATACGCTTTTCCAGTCGGCGCGTACTGCTTACCAGTCCCTAATTATTGCTTCCATGGCGGAAGTAAATGGCCCGCAAATGGATGAATTTGCCCGAATGCTGAGGAAACTGGCCTTGAAAAAATATAACTACACTTTTGGAGCATTTGAACGCGTAAAGAATAAATCAAAAAGTATTTTTCTCTTAGTAAATTAAATTTAGCACATAAACCGCTTTAAGGTTGACCCCGTCGTAATGGCTTATTACGATGCCGTCACCCTCTACGGAACTGCTATCAATACACTCATTAACGGAGGTGCTACGCAGAACATAACGGATTTGAATTCATTGATAAAATCCATGCGAAACATAACAATTCCCAGCAACCTGCAAGCCAACATCGATATCGGGGCTAATGGAGATCGAATGGTCCTGTATGAAATTAAGCATTTTCCGCAAGATGTATCGACCGGAACTGCCATTTCCGTACGTATGTACAGAGTACTAGATCACAGCCAATTGGGCACGAAAGTGTAAATACTAAATACATGTACCTCAAATAAGAACATATAGATATTTCTAAGGTGATAATAGCTGTAATTTAGGCTTCTCCGTTTCTACGACTTGATTTCGTGAATAACGAATTTACTTCGTTGGGTGTTCTGAGCTGGCCACAACCGGATGGGTCTTTCGGCACCCAGCTTCCGCCCAACAGCCCACCGTGTGGATTTTTGAACTCAGAATGCAAAGAAGGTCTGTGCGCAAAAACAATGTGTACTTCAAAGTATAGCATTATAACTAGCGGTGGTTGCGAACCACATTATTGCACGAGCGCGAGCGCCAGTAAATGGAAATGGTGTTGGGATTGTGGAATTGGAAAAGCGTGACGTACGCTCTTCGTGGCGTCAGACAAATTTTATGCTCTTGACGAAGACTTATTGCAGCACCTCGCGCTTCGCGCTCGGTGCAAATTATCTGATGGTCATATGAAGTGGCGCACTTTGAAACAACGATTTGATGATTATTGGTAGAAGTTTTCGTGGCCATAATTAAATAATGTTATTTTTTGACGTAATACTACGAGTAGTTTTGACGTCATTATTATTATTATTATTACATCAAGAGCAGACAACCCGACAAACGGGACTTCAACGTCTGGTCGGTAAATATCTACATATCTACATATCTACAAATATGTAATATCTACATATGGTACAATATTACATGAACATTGTAAATTCATTGTATCACATGCACATTGCACAGTGTATGATAAGTACGTACATTAAAGGTTGCCTCCGTCGGCCAGGAGTTGTACAATTACCATTTTTTCGTAATTTGCAGAGCAAATGAATTACTCCGGGTTGGTTTCTGCGGCGATAATTATTCCACTGTTGTTAATAATAAGTGGGACCGTTGCAGGATTCGTCTTTTATCGGTACAATTTCCGCTTAATGTTCCCAACATATGCTTGTTGTTGTTGCGCTACGCGAATAAGCAGCTTTTCAATACATTTTCCGTAGCCGCCTTAATTACGTCCGCGATCCATATTGGTGGCGATATTTCGTGAATGACCTTGAGTTTACATCCACCGCTTCTGGTCCCAGAAGCCATTCAGCCAAGAGTATGCAGAGCAAAGTGTCTTCCATTAAGGTTTGTCGAGGATTGACCCAAAATCAATGGTTTTCCGTTGCGTAAAAGTCCATCCCCATTCACTGTAACAAAATTTATGACCAAGGCTGTAGATGAATAATTCGAAAAAATTCTAATTGCGCAATATTTTTTAACTAAATACGCAATAATATTTTAGCAATCAGAGACAGTGTACATAATTTCCACGTGGAAGACGGCGTTTCTCCATGGCAGTATGGTCAGCATAAACCCTGTTCCAGACAGAACCTACCATCCGACAGCGCCGCTGTTGCAAGATTTGGAACGGGTAGGCAATATAATTTCAGTCAGATGAAAGCAAACATAAAATTATATTTCGTATTAAGCAGTATGAAATATATTCTATTAAGTACCGTACTCGTCGTTTTCGGTTACTTACGTATACGTAGTTATTTTGTTGCAGTTGAGGTTATTACGCCACCAAAATCTGCAACGATTTATCGGGTTATGTATTGAAGAGTCCACTCACAATGGCTGGATATTGTATATAATCGGCGAATGCTGTACTAAAGGATGTCTACAGGACATCTTGAATAAGAAAAAAATGAAGTTGGATTGGAGTTTCCGGTTTTCCTTCATAAAAGATATTGTCGAGGTGTGAATGTGTAATTTTTTTTCCTGATGAATTACGTTACGTGAGGCAAATTCTGTGCACACTGATACACTGAAACCCACTTCGAATACGAATAATTAATACGGTTAATGTTTCTTTGATTTTACTGGCGCTGCAGGGAATTTGGTATCTCCATTCAACATCGGTACAATCTCATGGCTACCTTACATCAAAGACAATTCTAATCGACGGACGGTTTGTGGTAAAGCTGTCAGAATTCGGTCTCGCAAAACTGCAAAATCCTCAAGAACGAGAAGCGTTTCTGTGGATGGATGAAAATTGCGACGACGAAGTTGTGCAAAGTTTACTGTGGAGAGCCCCTGAACTGCTCAAAATTAAAATGCCTGAAAACGGAACACAGGTCTATACTGAGAAAAGCTCTCCTTAATTAAGTTTGTGATTCATTTTTTTATGTGGTGTAGAAAGGTACGCAAGAAATGTGCATCCAGCTTAATACCTTCTGTTACACTTACCGCTGTTGACAATACGGGGAAAGGAAAAAGGTCAATCCTTCTGCAGGTGACATATATAGTTTCGCAATAGTTCTCCAGCAGATCATTCTGCGCACGGACCCTTATATCGCTAGCGAACAGGATTTGGAAGAATACAGCATAAGCAGAGCGCAGGAAATACTAACAGAGGTAAAAATTAATCTGTATACATATAATATCAACTTTGTGCGAAATGCCGGGATCCAATAATAGGCAGGAGAATGCAGTTTTAATGTACCTGCAGGTTGCTAAAGGTCAGCCTCCCCTTTTAAGACCGCCAGTGACGCGCTCCGCTTGTTCGGTGGAACTGTATGATCTTTTGGAACAATGTTGGTCGGAAGTACCTATTGACCGACCATCGGCTACTCGAGTACGGGAAACTGTCAGAAAAATCAGTGGTATCAAAAACGACAATATTATCGATCTAATAATCAGTCGGATGGAGCAGTATTCCACAGAACTTGAATCGCAGTTGGCAGAAAAAACGGATAATTTACAAACGGAAAAATTACGACAAGAATCCATTCTGAAACAAATGCTGCCAAGGTTAGTTTTAATGAGTCTTGTACTATGCATCCCAGTACAACCGTTGCAATAAATATCTGCGAATTTATTTAATTGAAATCAACCGTTCCAGTTAAAATTAACCCGGGTTACGGATTATACGTTATACGATATATCTTATTCATGCTGGTGACTTTTTGCAGCGGTATTTCTCAGGCGTTACTCCAAGGCCTCACAATTAAACCCAAATTTTTTCCATTTGCAACGGTTTTATGTGCGAAAATTACCGGGCTCGAAACGAACGGGCCTGCACAAATTGATGACGTACTAAATGCTCTTGCTGAACTAATGTTTTCCTGGGATGCAGTAATAAGAGGGTACTATTGCATGTGTATCCCATCGGCAGCGGACGCTTTGAAGGTAACGGAATAATTTATAACAATATATCGGCACTACATAATTAATTGGACAATCTGCCTACAAAGTACAGTCACAAACTCTTGGAACTGACGATAGCGACAAAATCATAAGTACCGTAAAACATAAGTATATTTTTAAGAATAAACGTCGAAGCAGTCAATTCAAATATCTGTAGATATTAAACTATCTAGTACGGTAGCTATCGAAGTGGCAGTTTACGTATACGTATGTCTTCAAGTTAAAGGTAACAAGCATCTTGGCTGTAGATTGTAGACGATCGTCGCACTCCTGAAAGTGAATGGGCTCACGTGAAAACATGCGCAGCTGTGGCATTTGACCTTATGGATGTTGTACGGCAAATCTGTGCCTCTTACAACTCCGTAAAAAATCAGCTGACCTTTAAATGTGGCATGGATACAGGTACACAGAGTAGGGCGATCATCGATCAGCCGTTTCAAATCTGTCAAATGTAAAAATCTTCAAATCTACAAATCAAAATATTAATGTCATAACGTACAACTGACATACAAATTGGCTGCCAGCTATTTTGTATGTCAATTGTACGTTTTGACCTGTCAATTTGTACATATCTATATTTTAATTTATTAAAGATTTACGTGGTATTGATCAGTAACATCTTAGTTAAAAATCTGCATGTCTTTTTTACCTCTAGGAAAATGCTTACTGCTGGTCGCAAACGTAACCGGCGAACCAATCCCCCGCTGTTTTCTGTAAGTAACGACTGGGACACGTTTCCCAGATTTTTACTATAAACTCAATTTAATTTCAGAGTCGCGTATATGTAATAAACGCTTTGAATTTGCTTTCAGGATAGGATTGAGCGTTTCGACTGCGGAATATTTACTATACGTTTGCGAAGGTATAGTAAATAGGTATCATTTTTGCCAACTGTCAGAATCCAGTTGGCGAAAACAGCAGACAGCAAAAAAGTTGCATTTGCTCCGGTTATATTCAAATTTTTACATCGTATGCAACTTTCGATAAACCAATTTTTGCAGAAATTTTTTGGTAGTGTAGCCATTCATGTGGAAAAATTTTTTGCTTGCAGCCAACCATATTCATGTTTCTGAAGCTTCCAAGAACACTTTGTGCGATGATTTTGATGTTTCTCAATACATCATTTCAGAGAGGATGCCAGCGAAGACTGAACAGAACACTGCAGTACGATGACACATTTATAATCAAAAAATTATGCATAAGTTTATTACTGAGCAGTTTATGCAGATGTAGATTACAAATAAGCTGATTACATACCACGGTGTTTAATATTTCAGTGTTTTGAGCTCCCAAAAACTTACTGGATCAGGAAAGCGGAATCATAGTCCCGCACACCTGCACACGTGGCTTAATTACGACCAGAGATCTATAGATTTTTTATGCATATGAGTTGACCTTAACTTCGGAATTTACCCTGTTCTATTTTTGTGAACATTACCAAATTAGATAACCAAGTGTCTATCTTATCGGGTACTGAAAGTTCAAATGCTTTGACATGATGCTGTCAGGTTACAGTATTCCATAACTCATGATAGCATCCAGCAAGTACCATCTCTCGAAGTATTCAGTGTTGCACAGGTTATTCGCCTACTAACTGAAATGATAAGGATTCGCAAAACGCTGCTCCGAAATAAATCTGGCGCTCGATTCTTCTCGCTTGTGCTTAGCGTTTTTTAAGTACTCAAGACCACATGCTTAAGAAAAATGGCGCACAAAGAGGATGTCGAAGAAGACGAACCACTGTTGAATCCCAATCCAGTCGGTCAAGAAGACCGGTCATTATTGTCATCCATGAATTCGGTGGATAGTGTGGATGTTCCTCTTTTAATTGCTTCTCAGGATCTCCCCAAACCTCGACAGCAACGAAAATTCTTTTGTATTGACGTGGAATTTTTAAATATTATACTGTTAGGTTTGGGATTTATGTTTTCTATTGGAGCCTATCAAACAGCAGCAATGGTAATTTTGTATTATTCTTAACGTAATACGTACTACAATTTTGTATTACGTCTGGCTTATTGTACAGCATCAAACTGTAAACGGAAGATGAAATTTTTTAGACAGCACAACAAAACTAAGCCGGCACTGAAATACGAGTACTTAAGCTAACATTAATTTTCATGTGTAGGTTTGGTAAAAAGTCTGTCCGAAATTTATTTATCAATACGGTTTTCTATTTTCAGGCTCAGGCAAGTACAGAAAACGCCGCTTTGAATACGAAAATTTTAGAAATGGAAAAAGTAACCCGTGCATGAAAATATAGACGGTGGTGCTCAACAGCGTAAAAGACGACTGGTTTCAAGGGACCTCAACAATGGGATACATTTGTCTAGCAATCAACTGTGGTATGGCGACATTTGTGTAATTATTGTCTCTAGTTCTCCCTACATTTGCAGTGCGAAGTGTTATGTAGGTACTCGTATCTATGTCTTTGAGTATGAAATAACGGTGCCACCAAGTTTTTGCAAAATTCACTTCCTGCTGCTAAAATGTTTTAGGAACGCAAGCGGTAGCATATCTTCTTGGGCCATCCATCGTAAGTCCTGAATAAAGTGGTCACAACGCATCATTTCGCAACTAACAATAAAGTTTGAATTACCGTAGGTGGCAATTATTGGTCCAAAACTAGCGATCGTTGGAGGAGCAGGTACTTCCTTCCTTCCTTTGCATTTTAGGTTAATTCAAAATAAAAACGAAATTTGTAAAAAGAATGTGTACTAATGTTGTAATTGTAAAGGAAATTATGCCCAGTAATCATAACTAAAAAGGATTTTCAAATTATTTTCATGCTCTTCTTCGCAGTTTGCATAAGTTTGTTCATATCGACATTTCTGCGACCAATTGCAATTACTATTTACATCGGTTCTTCCATACTTGGATGGGGCGTCGGTATAATATGGGTCGTGCAAGGTTATTTCGTCACTATCAATTCCACAAAAAGCACAAACGGAAGGTAAGACCAAAGATGTCGTAATACTGTAGAATTTAGAAATATACGTATTTTACTAATATGTGAATTATTGCAGAAACACCGGCATCTTTTGGGCACTGTACCAAACAAGGTAAATTGGACCAGAATATGAAATTTCAGTAATTAACCTGCTTTCGACGAAAAACACACAGAAGGTGTTTCCTGTTCATGACAGTATAGCTTAGTGACTGGAAATATGTTTTACTTCCTGATGCTGCACGGACAAGAATCCATTGATCCAACGACTCGCTTCATAGTCTTCGCCGTTCTTCTGGGTGTTTCCGTACTTGGTATCGTGACCTTCAGTTTACTAGTGCATCCATGGACAGGTAAACCTCTTCGACCTCCTACGGAAGAAACGGAAATGTGAGTCTCGTAGATAATCTACTTACTAATGATCTACTTATTAATAAAATTTGCTGGTATAGTTTGAAGTTTGAACTGTATGTTTGTTTTTAGAGACGAGTTTGAATATCAAGGCCCGAAGCAAGCACTAGGTATTGTACATTTGCAGTTTTATGCTCGAAGAATTATTCGTAGTTATCGGGACGTAACTATCGTTTTTTGTCATACCGGTTTCAGGCTCTTGTAGTTTTCTGTGCTTTTCAGTATATTTTTTTACCAGTTTTCGCTTACTTAATTTTCTGAGTTAACGCTTTTTTAATTTTGCAGTGGCAACACTGAAGTTTGCAATGAAAAAGGAGATGTGGATTTTACTGCCCATGTTTCTGTATATCGGTACATCCGGCATATGCATGTACTATGATGAATCGGTAATGCCATCTCTTTACGATAGGGATTGAACTATCGTTTTGGGTGAATGTTTACGGAACCTGCCTTGGCTATACTTTGCGATTTGGCATTATTCGAGAATCGCTTGTTGGACTGAATGGAGTTTTTGTCGGCATAGGGGAAATAACAGGTATACGAACTTGATTTATGTACATAGCTCTATGCTGAATGCAGAAAGTAAATAATTAAACTAACAAAGTTAGCTGTAATTTAATCTAAAAAGCACCACAAGTAGTGTTGTAAACTTCTGCACTGCTTTCTCTCAGGAGGTTTTGCACTGGGCTTATTGGGAAAATGGTCACATCGGAACGGAAAGGACCCCGGCATTCTTTTTGCCATGCTCATTCATTTTTGTGGGTCTTGCTTGGATTTTGCGCTTTTCGTGCAGACTATACAGCATATTCTACAGACCATGCGAGGATCTATAACAAATTTGTTTTTATTCTAGGTTGCTTCTACTTGGCGTTTCTTAATCTTCCAGCCGATTCACCTCTTGGTAAAACCCCGGAGAAATCGCTTTTAGAGCCAAAGTACAAAAAATTACTGATTCCACCGAAAGATATAATAATAAATACTGTATGTAATTAACCAAGAGCATTATGCTTTACAGCGAGGACATTGCCATGCTGTGTGCTTTCCTGCTGGGCTTTGGTGAGTTTTACGATGCTAAATTAATGTCACCTTTGTTACAAAGGCTTTGTAACAGCTCTAAATTCAGCCATCCAGAGCGACGTACTGCCGCATATATTCGTTCAACAGACAAATATATTCGTTTCAGCCGTTTTTAATGTAGATCATTGTCTTATTAGGTGATGCAGTCTGGAATAACCAGGTACGTAATGCAATGGAATAAGTCGAAATAACACAGCTTCAGGAATTCGTAAAACAAAACTGAAATATATGTTTACAGCTGATGGCCTTTCTTGGGATTGTTTATCCTCACGAAACCGTCGCCGCATTTGCAGTGTACCAGTTTTGGGGCGTAAGTGTTTCTTTTGATCATAATCGGGATTTACGGGAAATATTCTTTCTGAAAAAACATCCAGTTTGTAACTGTTTTCCTTTTTTAGTCAATCGGAAACACTGTTGGTAAGTCCGTGTCATATGTCAGCTGCATAAACAGTGTATCTGTAATCTCCTGTACCTTTGTGGAATATATGAGCATGCAAACACTGAAACACAGTAACAAACTTCTGGAGGATTCTCCTCCAAACGTTATTATACTACAGTTTAATTGTGCTTGTCCACATCAGAGACTACCGCAGTATAGTTACAGTAGAACGTAACGTGTTTATCGTGGTTTCTAGATGTGTACCTTGTGTTTTTGTACATGTTGGTAAGTTCTTTCCTTGTTTTTCTCAGCGTATCTGTATTCAACGGTTTTGCTACTTCCTTATCAACTGTTGCTCTTGGTTGTTTCTGCTGTGCCGGCAGCCTTCGGGTTTTTTATGGAAGAATGGAAATGGGGATTTTTGGATTCCGAGGCTTACAAACGGCTACATCGGAAAAATTCTGATCCTGATTTTAACGAACCTGAAAGAAGCATTTATGAACCACAATGTGTTGACCATCATGCTGATCAATCACTAATAATCCCCTGATTACAGTAATTACCTGCCTATTTGAGAGCGCGGTGAAAATTTACCGTTTTATGAATCATCAAAAGGTCATTTTCGTGGTTGTTGGTATTAGAGGCGCTCGGATTATTGATGGTACTGATTCCGGCGACCATGTCAGCATTCAAACAACACAAAAGATAAAAAACAGCATACAAGCCGTACCGTACCTATATCTGTATAAATCTGGATATCTGTAATTGCTTCCCTATCATGCAGCAGCACCTTATTGACCGTGTTGTAGATTCGTACTACAATACATATAATGTACTGTACTTACTTATGCTCAACGTGTATTAAACAAATCTGTAGTCAGCGGTTTTCACGGTTTGGAGTAAATTTCTTTTTTTATTAATGAGCTGGTTCTCTTTATTAGATAGTATATTTTGCCAGCAAAAGTCGACAGCGTTGATCAACTAGAGCATTAATTAGAACACGGCCCCAATAAATGAAGATTTGTGTTCTTCTAAATTAAAGAACTTGTCCAACACAAAGACATCACTTTTAATTTGGCATTTGACTTTGTGTTATATACCCAAGGATATCTAAAACCGTACTACTACGAATTGTATTGTATTTAAACATTGTCCATCATAAACGATAAGCGATCATAATTACAATCAACTGTGTTACTGATAACACACAAAATAATGGAGCATATCTCTAAAATCTGTGCAAATATCAGCGCTGATATCGTGCTTAAGTCTTAAGATTTTCTACAGAAGTTTACTACACCGCTCGCTGCTGAAAATTACGAACGGATGTGAGTTTCCGGTTGAAGTAAAACAACGTTAAAAAAATAAAACACCAAATTTGTGTATACTGATATTCAGCACACCTTCCGCAGTTCCAGTGCGACAATGTTGTCGGAACCCAATACGGATGTTATCATTACGGGACACGAGCGATTGATTAATGGTAAAGTGCGATTTTCTTGGGTGTAATTTTATTCCCGTCCATTACTTTTAATGTGTGTGCCGATTTAAATATTGGTAAAAAAAGGTTGCAACTATCATACTCCTGTTTAGTTTTTACTGTGTACTGTATATGTGTATATACACTTATGTTTAACAGTTAACAATTTTAGGCGAAGACACTTTCCGATCGATATCAATCAGCTCCGAAAATGATTTCTCTGAGCGCAAGCATTTTAAATTTATCCCTGAAAAATTTCTAAATGTCCTTTTGCTGGGATTCGGATTCATGTTGAATATCGGAGCACTACAAACATGCGTCATGTGTCAAGTAAACACTACAGATACAGTACTTACTACGCGATCCGTAGTATACGTACTACGAATTGTTAGGGAAGAAGACTTTAAACTGTATATAGTCCTTGGATCATTCTTTTATTTAGATTTCGGAAAGTTGTGACATTTAGCGAGTTGGTATAAATTTGTCCAGAAAAGTTCGTATAAATTTGTCCAGAAACGCATTCTGTTTTTTAAAAAGCGCATTTCACTAGACCATTTTTACGATTCGTGTTGTGATTTCTAGACAGTTGTTCTAAACAGCGTCCATGACAATTGGTTTGACGGATCGCCAACGGAAGGATATGTTTTCATGGCTATCAACTGCGGTATGTAATAAGCCTTTGAAGCGTTAAAGATCTTACAAGTTAGCCTGTAGAACTCATTTTCCCACTTGTACTCGTACCTAACGAACTTTCAATGTTTAATGTGCAGCAACACAGGCTGTGGCGTATTTGTTCGGAGCGTCCGTGGTAAGCCATTAGTTCCAACCGATGTGATAATCAGATTAATTTGATTTTGCACCATTTCAGTTTGTTGTGTTTAGAGCGCTCTGATTGGTCCGAAGTTGGTTCTGGTTGCCGGCTCAGGTAACGAAAACGCATTTACAAAAATTAATACGATAGCATGCAGATTTAATATGTTAAAACTGTATTTTAAATTGGGTGTAATTTTATGCAGTTTGCATTTCACTATATATTGCATCGTTCATCCGCCCGTTTGTGGCAACAATTTATGCCGGATCGGTTATTGCCGGAATGGGTGGTGGTTTCATCTGGGCAGTGCAGGGGTACTTCGTGGCTGTAAACTCGAGGAGCGACACCGTAGAAAGGTGACCAGCACTGACCACTATCGACTCGCGTTACATGCAATAAAAATCATTAATCATTTCCGTGTACGAAATCGTGCGCTATTAACCCTGCATGTTGCTGCGTTCTCGTAGAAATTATGGGATATTTTGGGGAATCTTTCAATCAAGGTAAAATTTTACAATATATATATAAATATTAAATAAAGCGTCATACTTGTTCCATCCATCCCTCTTCACTGGTCAGTTCAGCCTGTTTAACTGAATATAATTCTAGCTTGATATCCGGGAGCTTGTTTTATTTCTTCATGTTACGTGGAGCCGATACAATCACACCTAATACGAGATACGCTGTATTTGCGACACTAACCACTGCAGCAGTGGTAGGAGTGATATTATTCAGTCTTATACGGCATCCATGGACATCCTCTACAAATGTACGCAGGCCGGCTGTTTCAATAACTCGGACGCGCACCGAAAAGGCAAAAGAGGAATTAAGTAAATTACTCGTAATTAATTTTACAGTAAATTAAGCCACGCTGTCTTTTTGTTTGCCTTAAGTTTTGTTGATGCCATTTAGATTTAGTGTTTAACTTTTTATGTATGCAGTCGCCACAGTCAAACTTGGTCTGAAACGGGAAATGCTCTTCCTTGTACCTCACTTCTTTTACATTGGTAAGTCATCTACTGCACTGTATATCAGCACCTCTTTTTTAAGTAATTGACCAGCAATCGAGGAAGGGTACATTTAATTTGCTGTACTGTTTTAGGTATGCAGGCCACCTTCTGGAATAGTGTTTATAGTACTACACTAGGTTATACTTTACGATTCGGCAACATTGGACAGTCGCTTGTTGGTTTAAACGGCGTCTTTCTTGGGATAGGAGAAATTATAGGTAACCGTGTAATTGGAAATTATCTTTCTTGCCAGGTAAAACATTAGTGGTTTTAGTATTAATCATGAAGACCGTTAACTAACAACACATAAAAAGTTTTTATCTTTTGATTGAAAACAAGCTGCGGTTGTATTCCCGATAAAAAAATAATCATGCTTGTTTTAGCCAGCAGTTTTTTGGGATTAGCCGGAAAGTGGTCTAATCGGCACGGAAGGGATATTTTCCTGATAGCCGGCATGATTACACATTTTGTCGCACTGTATTTGATTTTCCTCAATCTTCCATCTGATGCGCCGATTCATCCCACATCTAATGGCTCGTATTTGGGAAACCCAAAGTAAGATAACTGGAGCACTAATGTGCAGTTAAATATTCACTGTTTACATCTCACCACAACCTTCTGCAAAATAATATAGTATAGCTTCGAGATATACGAGCACATATAGCGGAGTATACTGAAACCGCCAAGGAGAAAAAGAATTTCTTATAATTTAAAGTCAAATCCGTTGTAAAAATTACTAACAGAGCAGTCAAGCACAACGGAATATTAATTTAAATCTTGTAGAGTTCTTACATAATAACAATTCCAACCCATATTTTTTGCAGCGCTTATTTGGCAATGTTTTGTATTGCAATTTTTGGAGTTGGTAAGTGCAGCCTTTTTAATTCATGTGTTCCGTACAATAATTTGTATTAGATGAAGATGTTCGTGTCCGTGTAACTTATCTGTGCATTCTTTTTCTACAGGTGATGCAATTTGGACCAATCAAGTAAGACATGCAGGCATAACCTATTACAGAAAAAGTATTAGTCTTTCGGGAAGAAATATCACATTAAGACTGTAAAAAGCTTTTCCGCCATGTAATTACCCAAGGCCCAAGTTGTTTACTTAACCGTTTTAACGTATGCGATATAGATATTTGAAAATGGTCACGCTAAGACATGTGTGTATGCTTACAACGACCTTTTCTTAGTTAATGGCATATCTTGGATGGGTGTACCCCTACAAAACAGTTGCCGCTTTTGGAGTGTATCAGTTCTACTGTGTAAGTTAATGAAAGTCGAAACCACAAAAATATTTTGGTTTCACCATTACCAACGGTAATCGTAGTGTTTTCTATTGCAGGCTGTCGTTAATTCTGCAGGTACAGTAACTGTATTTCTGACAGCGGTAGAAACGGTACTGTTTATTATTATTTTTGAAGTACATTACAGATAGTTGTACATATAAGCCTTATATTCGGTACGTAGCAAAAGCGGTGTTAGAAACTGCTTTAGTTTGTTGAACTAGCTGACTTATTAAAAGCCTAATTAAACAGAAATTAAATTTTTTTTTCTTTTAGCATTCTGGTATTCCACAATTTTAACCCTGCCCTACCAATTCCTTCTCCTTGTCGGAACCGCTCTTCCAGCTGCTGCCGGCTTTTGTTGGATGGAGTGGAAGACAAGCCGTCGGACATGGGAAGCCAACGAATCTCTGTTTAATTAGCGATTTTATGCTTGAATAGCAGTAATAATTACTGCAAGCTGAAATGTGATAAGAAATTATTGTCGTCAACGTTTCACAATTTTATATTTACCCACTCCAGACAAATGCCTGCAAGAAGTGCATTTTAAGGGAGCGTTCGACTGTTAGAAAGTGTCTGTGTGTATTGTACTCGCCGGCATCATGGGTTTACCTGCCCCGCACCGCGGTTACAACTTTTGCAAATCTTCTGATCTCTTATAGCCACTTTTTAAGCAGGTCATTAATTTTTGTTGAACTGCCAAGTTACTTATAAATTAATCTTTGTTGTTGTTTCTTGTTAAATAAATCGGTTTGTCATTAAAATCTGTGGGCAAAATTAAAATGTCCGAAGGGAACCAGCAAACACAACGATTTTTGTACTACCATTCACAAACTGCCTCGAACTGGTGGCTGGCGCGTCAACACTTTGGGCGACCAACAGCTGACGTTTTGGTCCTAAGAATTATACGAGTACACTCAGTACAGTACTTTTGAGTTTTAACTGTCAGAAATAACGATGTCCATTGATTTTGTTATTCTGAGTTTCCGCGCGTTATCGCTGTTATCATACGATAAAGGTTTACAATAACATTATAATAAATTTATCACTACGCATGATAGTATGAACTTCGTTCTTCGTGTGAAATGTGCAGTCTGTGGCCTGTAATCCGCCAGGATCACGAGGAATTATGTTTGACATTTTCGTTTTTTGTGAAGATACGAAACTGAGCTGGCCGTCTTTCTTTTGCACGAACAGTTATTATGTATGGTTTGCCTGCCAACGTAATATTTTGCAAAAGTAACTCCGGAAAATGGAAAAAAACGATGTTAGCGGACCCGCTCTCTATGAAGAACCGGAACCTGCTTTTCTGTCAGGAATGAACGCAGAAGACGAGCATGAACGCTCTGAGGACTCACCCGAAACTCCCAGGCTATTAGATTTACCTGATGAGCCAAGTATTACGAATCGGCGGAGACTTATAAACGTTATTCTTTTGGGATTTGGTTTTATGCTTAATATGGGATCCATATTAACCGCCGGAATGGCGCAGGTAAAAATCTGGGAAATAAATCTGTAAATGTTGTAAAACGGTAGATTTTTTTTATTAAAGTTATTTCAGATGGAGCAATTTCAGTCAAACGTAGATTTACAATTTTAGTTATTTATGAGACTTACAGTGGTCTTTATTTGCTTTTAAAGTAAGCGTGGGTGTGCAACACACGCAATGTACAGTAAATGAACTGCCAAAACCCTTTGGTGGCTTTTTACCTTTGCCTTGAATTCTTTGTTGTAATCCATGTTTCGCTTTCGTTTTAGACTGTGGTGTTGAACAGTGTGTTCAACGATGCCACCTTGGGATACATTTGTCTGGCGATAAACTGCGGTACGTTCTCCAGCATCTTCGGGTCTGTCGTGCAATTTATTTGTCATGACGATTTGAAGATATGAAGAAGATTTGAAAATATGCAAGGGATTAGTGACCATTAGTCATTAGAAGCTTTGAGCAACTGCTCCACTTAACCATAGCCATACACTTAACCATACTATATGGTTAAGTGCGAGCGTATGGTAAGTGTGAATACCATACAAACGTGTCGTATGGTGATGGACTTTCAAAGGCTCCCCTTAACACCTGCCCAATTTAACTTCCCCAGATATACACTTTTTGAATAGAGAAAACATTTTTGAATGTAAATGTAATTTTTTGGAAAGAGATCGTTTCACGCAGTGCGAGAAAACAAATTAAATCTGAAGGGACCCAGAGTCAGCTATGCGCCTTCGCTGAGTACTTTGTACACTGCTACCTCGATGGCGGTCGTCCAACTACACGATAAGGGATGGTTAAGGTATGGTTATGGTGTTTTCTGCTCAAAGCCTCTATTAGCTTCATTAATCATTAACTTCTTATGGGATTTTCTTCTGTTTAGCGACACAAGCCATCGCCTATTTGATTGGCCCATCCGTTGTAAGTTGAGCTTTGGTCAGAATGCGATTAAGTGAAATAAATTTTTGCGGTACAAAGTCGTCATTAGAATTCGTGTAATTGTTATAAAACTTAATATTATCATATTATGTGCTACGATGTTAAAAAATTGTGTTATATACGATTGACTTTTGCAGTGCTTTTTGATGGGACCAAAGTCTGCTCTGGTGGTGGGATCCAGTATGTACGAGTAGCTACTGTGTTGCTTTTATACAGCTCAGATTTTGAAGCACTACTGGTAGCGAAGTGTATAACCACTACAAAGCCCCTCTAGGATTTATTGAAAAATTTATTGAACTCTCGGATTTATTTCTTGAAAATTTGACTTTTATGTATGGACTATGGAAATTTTTTAATTTTTTAGTTGCCATCGGCGCCAACATTGCTGGTTTAATTAAACCAGTGTATTGGATAATTTTTCCGTGCGCAGCCATTTCCGGTTTCGGCGTTGGCATCGTCTGGGCCGTTCAGGGATATTTTGTGACAAGCAATTCTGCCCCGAACACGATTGAAAGGCAGGGTAATTGCCCATGCCATGGACCGTGCTGTTGGTGTATTTACGTCGTGCTTTTTTTCTAGAAATACCGGGTTATTTTGGGGAATTTTCCAGATATGGTACATCACATTATACTTGCCTGTGAAATTTTGCATTTGTGTGTATGAATTTTCCACGTCTTTTACAGTTTACCAGCCGGAAGTTTGTTCTACTATTTCATGCTTCGAGGAGCGACGACAATCGAAGATCGCACACGGATAATCGTGTTTGTCACACTTACGGTGACTGCGATGTTAGGAACGCTGGTGTTTATTCTAATAAAACATCCATGGAATGCCAAACAGTACAAGCACACTCAAGAGTATGTCTTCGAAACTATGATAAAAATAACTGTATCTTCAGTTTTCTTTTTTTTCAATTATCTCTCACCTGAAATTTTTTTGGATGGTAATTGATCGGGATAGTTTTTTATGACAAACCGTCTGAACCCGAAATTTAAATTTTGTTTTTTTAACAGAATTAACCAAATGCCGGTGGGAGCGAAAGCTGCTTTAGGTATGAGTTTGTTGAATTCGCTTGGTATATGTATGGTAGGATTGATTCCGTCAGCGTATTTTTGTTTCATTTTCAGTTGCCACAATTCGTTTGGGTTTTAAGAAAGAGATGCTGTTGCTCATTCCACATTTCTGCTACATCGGTAAGGGAGTGTGGTCGTAATAGATAATACGAATCTACATGCGTTTGAAATTATCGATAGGGTTTACCTTGACATTCTGGTCCAACATTAATGGCACAGCGTTGGGTTACACTCGCGCTTTCGGAAACTTACGAGAATCCCTCGTTGGATTAAATGGAGTATTCCAGGGCGTGGGGGAGATAACAGGTGCTGGCTTGTGTTGCCAAAAAAAACAGTATTTTATTAGCGATCGTTGCTGTAGGTGGTGTGTTCCTGGGAATATTTGGTGCATGGTCTAACAGGAAGGGACGAGATGTATTTCTAGTTTTGGGACTGATGGTGCACCTGTCAGCGTTTTATTTGATTTTCTTGAATATGCCTCCACTGTCGCCACTGCAAATGACCAATGAACTGTCCTATATTGGGCCGAAGTAAGCATATCGAACCACTTTTTGTACATCTAAGCGGCACTTGGATGATTTTTTTATGATTCCATTACACCTGTGAAGATTTTTAATGCTTTTTTGTTGGTGGTTTATGACACAGAATTTTTGTTTTTTTCAGCCCATACGTCGCTATGCTTTGCACAGCTTTAATAGGATTCGGTAAGATAAATTTTCTGTTGCTGTGGGTGTAACTCTGTACATGAAAATTGTTCTTCATAGGCGATGCCATTTGGAACAATCAGGTGCGTTTTGAAATCATTTAGGCCGGTGTACTTATTTGTGTACGATGTACTGGATTTGGGGATTCGAGTGGGAGCATTTATCTAGCGAACTGTCTAGCTTGGAAGTATTCTACTGAGTTTGCTACGTGTTATGTGATGTCGGTATTGCCACGTGTTTTGTAGCTAATGGCGTACTTGGGAAGCGTCTATCCATTTCAAACGGTTGCTGCATTTGGAGTCTATCAATTTATGACGGTACGTTACAAGCAGCATAACAACGTGGCGCGAATATTTTCTTTAATTTGTGGTCTTGTGCAATTTGGTAGCTCGATTTTTTGGTTTGTAGGCAGTTGCCAATGTAATCGCGTTCGGATATTCAACAGTATTAACTTTGCCTTTTCAACTTTTGATTATGGGGATAACTGGCATTCCGGCCCTGGCAGGCTATTGTTGGTTAGAATGGAAAACTTCTTCGAAGATTGGATTGTAGGTTAAGGAAGACTAGTTTTATGATGAGGTCTCTCTGCTAGATGAAAATGTTGATTTCCTTGAGGGGACTGTGATTAACAGAAGCGATCTTAGCACAAGTTTTTATATTTTCACTTTTACTTTGTTAACGCAGCAGTGGTAACTGGCAAGCAAGTAATGTCAGTTTATCGTTTTTTAAAGAAGTGTTATAATTGCAAAGCTTTTGCTAAAAAATATTTTTTTCTGTAACGAAACGAAAGCTGTGATAAACCCGATTGAAAATGCTGTTGTGTGTTCCATGCGAATCGGTTGTGCAGTGCTCGGTATTAGGGTAGATTGTTGCGCATACGATCTGCTTTTCATTTATAGTACATACCGTAGAAGAAGTAATTGTCCTTAAAACTAACTTCCAACAGTTTCGTTTTGCATGCAACATAAGCTGCAGTAGCTGTTACGTAATGAAATTTCTGTTATTTTTGTGGCTCAGTTAATTCGCGTTTCGTGGAGACTTTCGTGGAGATTAACAAGATACTATAGCTCTAAAACCTAAGAAACCATCGCAATTTTCCATTGAAATTTACCAATAATTATCGGTTTCTCAACGGTTTTTGTGCTCCCACTGCCATCAAAAATTGCGGCCCTTGTGGGAAAACACATCCGTCATAGGTCATATAGTTGTCATATTGTGCATTACCGTGCATTACGGACAAGGTGACTGTATAATTGAAGATATGGTAATTTTAATTTATGTCTCAAGGACAATACCACTAACTGTGTAAAACTGTTCGCTCACGTACGTTAATTTTATTGATGTATGTGTCGGAGCAGGCGATCTATTACGTTGGTTAAGTGCTCCTTATCTTTGTCCCAATAAAAGTACCGCCGGCTAATCTTTATTGTTCGATGTGATGTGCGCAGATAATCATTGCGCCAAAGCGTCATCGGCGTTTCTGTTTTTTATTACTTATAACAGATCTCAAACCATCTTTATGTCGAGATGCTGTATGCAGAAAAACTTGACTATATGACTGATTCGCTGTAGCTAATCTCCAAATGTCTGTGGATTGTAATATTTGGCTACATAGTTATACATAGTATAATTTACTTTTTGTGGTGAAAATTTACGTATGGATATACTACAAGAAAAATTTGGTTTTTCCTGACTGCAATAATTTGTTGGTTAATGAAATGTTAAGCCCAAAAGATGTTGTGGAGCAAAGTTCCAAAAGAGATGTCCCTCCGGCATCTCCAGTATGGCGTTTTCCGGCTAACCTTATGTCCGCTTCTCCATCTTTGCCACGGAAGGAAACGACGATCGAACAAGGCGACAATTCTATCGCAGTTGTGGCACCGGTGACGGAGCGCTGCTGCAACCAGCACATGTGTAATATCATTCTGCTCGGATTGGGATTCTTTTTTTGTATGGGATCCTTTTTCACCTGCATGTTCTCTCAGGTAGAACTTGTTGAAATATTTTTGACTTTTAACGTGATTTACCGGTATTACCAGTTATTTTAAAAACATGTCAGTCTAAGCGCTGTAAAAACCTTCCGTGTATATTATTTGAACAGCTATCTGGCTTTATAAACTTTAGATTAATGATGGTGTTTAATGTTGCAGACAGTTGTGCTGAACAGCGTTCATGATGAGGTAAGTAACGTGTCGTTTACGCTTTCCTGACTACCCCATCTTTTTAATGTACATTTTGTATGAGAGTGCTTTTTTCAGTATTTTGAGGGAACACCGACAATGGGATACGTTTGTTTGGCCATCAGTTTCGGTGCGGTATGAGAACTTGCTGTTTCCGATGGCCTGTACATTATTGTGAACTGAAACTGCGTGACCTTTGGTTGCTCAAGTATTATATAACATTGTTGCTTTTATAGCGGCCATGACCGTATCTTTTGTGTTGTCCCCTGCACTGGTAAGTTTTGGACTACTTATATTATTACTGCTACGGCACTTCTGACAACTTAATTTGTTGAACAGGAAGCCTTTAAATGTATATGCATATGACCTGCTGCAGCACCGCAGCGCAGAACTGAAGTACAACATATGTTACATATATATTAGATCTGCCACAGCTACAATGATTTAATGTTTGTAATTTGATAGTCCGCAGTTATGGGACCAAAAACTTCAATGGTTATTGGAGCAGGTAAATTGTTACTTCGTAGGGTAATGTACTCGTACCTTGACTATGTTTGTCTGAACGCAGATGATAATTTCAATAGGCTGTTTTTATACACCCTGAGCATAATTACGATAGCTGTTTTTGATATATGTATGCAGGGTTTCTCACGCTTTCAATTGGAGTGTTTTTGCGCCCGTTGGAAATTACTTTATACATGGGATCACTGGCACAAGGCATTGGTGCAGGAATAATGTGGACGGTTTATGGGCATTTCTTAACGGCAAATTCTACTGCTAAAACTATAGGAAGGTAACAAATAATTATAGGAATAATGGTTGTTCAACACACCGCAATGAAAATATTGTGTCAGATTTTTTTAAGCCATGGTGCATGTCAACTCTGGCTGAGGTTTAGATTTCCAATCGAGCGACATCCATTCAGCAATTTTCAAGCATTAATTTGAGTTTTTATTGATCAGGCATATCACAATTTTTCAGTCGGCTGCTTCGTAACTCCAGGTTGTTTTAGGAATACCGGCATTTTTTGGATGTTGTTCCAGGCAGGGTAATGGACCTCACGCGTAATATTTTTCTTTTTGTGTCATACTCGTCCATTTCTGGGGCTATTTTCCAGACCCGTTTGTGGAAATTTGTTTTACTTCGTCCTGACGAATAACGCATCATCCATAACAGACACCACCCGTTACATCCTGTTTTCCGTTCTCTTACCAGCATCTTCTCTGGGTATATTTACATTGTCCCTGCTACGTCATCCATGGGTACACGATACTTTGAGCGTCAAGACGTGTGACCAGTCGTAAGTGAACAATATGTTTAAATTCGCTTTTCCAAAAGTACTCTGGTAATCATATGCATTTGTTTCTTTGTGAAAAGGGAAGAAAAAGAGGAGCGATTAACGTTCGGTCAAGCTTTGCGTAAGGCGTTTAACGTTTTTACGTCAGACCTTGAGCGGAAATCCGTGATTTGATTACACTTATGTTTAAACAACTATTTGCAGAAGGGGAACTGAAAATGGCCATGTCGAAGGAAATGCTCCTCTTAACGCCGATGTTCGTATATATGGGTACGCCGCATTACATTCACAAAAATCTGCTAAAATTCATGGCAAATTTTTTTTATTTTATAAAAAGAATTTATTACCTCTGAATGGTAATTCATTGTGCGAGATCAGATTTATTGAAAGATTTTTGGATGCATAAATGAATTAGTACGCATTTTCGGAGCATTTCGCTCAGTTTTATCGTACACCATGCTGGTTGCAGTTGCACCTATTAATTGTTAACTTACCATTAGGTTATGTACGTGCTTACATGCTTTTTTAGGGTATGTTTACTTGAAAATATCTTGTATCTATATGTGCATAATTTTCAGGCATCGAATTGACCTTCTGGATGAATGTATATGGAACTTCTCTGGGATACACCTTCAGTTTTGGATCTGTTCGGGAAGCGTTAGTTGGACTAAACGGGATGTTTATTGGATTTGGTCAAATTACCGGTACACATTGCTAGTAAAACAACCAAATCCAAAAAGATTTGCAAATTTTTAAAGTACTCCATATGGTACCATATGGTACTCCATCTTTGGTTAATATATACTTCTACAAAGGCTGTACTGGTAAATCTCGGATTGGGATTATTTCAAAAACTTTCAAAATATTTCAAACGTTGCGCGTTAGGTGGGTTTTGCTACGGACTTCTCGGGGGATTTTTACGACGGAACGGGCGTGATGTCGGCGTATTGCTGGCATTTGTTACTCATCTTGTTGCGTTTTATATTGCGTTTTTAATTTTGCCGGAACGATCGGCGTTGGAAATGACTGCTGCTCGTGGCCATATTGCAGCCAGGTAAGAAAGATAAAAAGAAGGTATCACACTCGTATTATTCACCGTTCGGATTACAAGATATGCCTTTGCAGCCCCTACATTGCCCTCGTTTGCTCGTTTCTTTTAGGATTTGGTAAGTAGAAACGTAACGTCGTGACCTTGAAAGCTGACAACATAGTAATGATAGTATAGCAGTCATATTTTTTCTGCAGATTTTATATATTTTTCTGACAGTAATATTTTATATTTTACAGGGGATGCCGGGTGGAATAATCCAGTATGATATGAGAATAAAACTAACAGCTGATACGTGTCAACTCGGTAAAATTTGGGCTGCATGGAACCTTTTTGTTGCTACAGTTATTCGCTTTATTCGGATCTTTATATCCCAAAGATCCCGTGTCGGCTTTTGCAATTTTTCAGGCGTATCAGGTACACTTTGCTTTGTATTTTACCTGTTAATGTATTTACATGTGACCCCTGTTTTGTTTTGTAAAATGTTGCAGTCTTTCGGAAATGTGATAAGGTAAGTGTACTTTATATAAAATACAGAAGAGCGCTGAATGATGTCCCCTGCATTTTCTGCAATAATAGATTGTTTTAGCTTCGCGTATTCCACTACACTCATTGTTCCTTATCAGCTGGGAATTATGGTCATTACAGCCGTATTGGGCTTGTTTGGTTACTGCTTTGTGGAATGGAAACTGGCATCGGACGAAGCTAAACTCGCAATGATGAAAAAGAAATTGGCTGAACAAATGATTGCCTTTCAGCTGAGCGATCCAAAGCCATGGAGTTCAAAAGAAGCTCAAATTATTAGCAATGTGCTCTCCAGTAATAAGTGATATGAACAATAATTGTGAAAAAATTTTTAACTATAACTGATTTCGTGTTAATTATGAAGTTCAGTTAAAAATTAAGCTGAAACAAGACAGTTCCTTTATACATATGTCGATCAGGTACCGGTTCTGTAAAATTTTTATGTACTCACAACACTGCAACCACGGTCTGCGCGCTGAAAACTGGGACCAAAGCAACAAGTGCAGTGAAAACCCGAAAAAATAAAAACTGGATCTCCTGCGTGTTGACTGCCGCAAAAATAATCGTATTTAACTGCGACAGTAAAATGCAGCAGAGAAACGACAAATGGCTCAGACATTGGCGAACACGACATAAAATTTTTTATTTCACCAGAATCAGTGCGTTACTGTCGGTTCCATGAAACAATATAAAAAGAGACGATATCGAACCAAATAACAGCAATAGAACTGCCAAAGACGGTCGGGTATTTTTGAAACTGCTACTGCAGAAGGACACATAGCCAGTGCGTTTCCAGTGTTCGGCAACATTTCCAAAAGTTACTAATTATGGCGTTCAGAATCGAAAAGCTAGAACCGCTACCGATTGGTACCGCCAATGGACATGAGCTGCATGAAGTGAAGTTTTGTGACCTTATCGGACATAACATCGTTCTCACTGGGGCGAACGGAGATTTGCCGAAAAAGTCAAAAACATACGGCTGTATATCCAAGGAGTTTCTTAATATTCTGCTTCTGGGATTTGGGTTTATGTTCAGCATGGGGTCGTACACTACATGTGCAATGTCACAGGTAGGTCAATCCAGATTTAAAGCACCGGACTTGTTCGTGGAAATGTCAACGAGGTGCAAGCGATTAATGTGCGTAATATCCACTCCTAATTTGTTGTCTATCCCGCTGGTCCGAATATTTTCCTGACTCACAGAGTTATTTTTGTTTGCTACATTATTGAATTTCCGGTACAGTAACAATTTTTGAAATTCATTTAAATCTTTAGAAAAATGGCATGACATCGAGTTACATAGCAGACATCTACAAATGCTTGTTTAAAAACTTCTGTAAACCAAACGAATTTAAGTTATTAGTAAGAATTAAAATACATAGCTTAAAATAAACAAACCCACTGATTATCATCCCGTCTCGCGTTAATTGGGGCGGTTTCTTCATTTTAAGCGTATTTGCTTGAACGATGGTTTTTGATATAAGTATACGTTGATGATTTTTGGTATGTTCGTACTAAATTAAAAGCTTTTACTCCCACCTATCATATACAATACTATTGTGGTTGGTATGAGCTCACACAACTTTATCAATCACCATGCAGACTCTTTGTTAATTTGCAGACGGTTGTACTGAACACGGTCAAGGATGAGGTACGCAATAAAGACTGACCTTTTGGGACAAAATATAAGCATAACTATAGTCTGTAAAGTAGTTTTTACGATTGCGTAATTTTAGGAAACACGTGTTCGTGTACGCATATATACAAAAGCTGTGCTTAAAGTACTTAGGCTTCTCTGTTCGCTTTCTGCGCGGCAAATACCGTACTAGTATGTAACAGCTTTATACCATGCGAGTATGGTGTTTTTTTTAGTATTTTCAAGGGACGGAAACAATCGGATACAGCGTTTTATGTGTTGTCTACGGTAAAACACTACTTCTATTTTAGTTTAAAAAATGTGAGTGCAGTACGTGCTACATTGTATTAGTCACAGGAATACAGAAAATTTCAAATTTAAAAGATACAGTATTTAACTGATGTACGTCCCTTTATTTGTACGTGTCAGCATTATTTTACGTTAACGCTTTTGCTAACTTTGCAGCCTCTGTGGCGGCTGGTTTTCTTATTGCACCATCTATCGTAAGTTGCTAATATTTTAACTATCAAATCGACCATCGTATTTTTAAGGCATCTAATTATTCTGGTTTTTTATTTTAGTCGGCGATCATAGGACCAAAGCCAGCCATGGTTCTTGGAGCCGGTGAATAAAATGCAGTAAAAGCGCACACAATACTGTCTTTCGCGGGTTCAATGAAAATCCGTACTTCTATATTTATCTTATGTTAATTTTGTTTTGCGCGCAAACTACACATAGTGTGACAACTGCCATCATCTGAGCGCGAGCACCAACATTGAATACCGGGATAAATGGTTTGATACAGGTTGCCTTCTGCTATATGTTGTTACATTTTTGCGTCCACTCGTGGTGACCCTGTATATTGGAGCATTATTTCAAGGGCTTGGTCAAGCGCTCATATGGACTGTGTATGGACATTTCTTAACTGAGAATTCCAACAAAGATACATTAGGCCGGTGAGTGAGTAATTATTCATATCACAATTTAAACAAACAATTACAATACACGAGTCAGCTATAGCTAGTATCTTTTTCTGGCTTTTTGTATAATTATTTAAGCCTTTTGGCGTGTTGATAGATCATAGCACTGCTGCATATAATTATGTAATCATGTATGGTGTGTTGGAAACTATTAGATTTTATGACCTTCTTTGACTGGGTTCTTGGTTTTCAGAAATACTGGAGTATTTTGGTGTTTGTTTCAGTCTTGGTAAGGTTGTGAGCTTACATTAACTTTATTATTTGTACCACCATTCATGTATTTATACCATGCGCTAATACACAAAAATTCTTAACGGATGTTTTTCGATTTGTCTTTAGTTTGGTTGTCGGGAATCTATTTTACTTTGTGATGATGCAAGGAGTAACAGTTATAACGGAAAAGCAGCGAACAATCCTTTTTGTCGTCTTAATTGGTTCGGCTGTTGTCGGCGCCAGCATTCTGGCTCTCATGCGTCATCCATGGCGAATCAAGCAAAAACCAAACGATGCATTGTAATTAATAAAATCTTAGCAAAACGGTGACCGTTGCTGCCGCGAATGTTTATTAGATAATGGTTATTTCTGGTTACGGTCGCTGTTTTCATAATTTCCGCTTTTTTTCACAGATCTCACGGACCGGTTACCGCGATAGGTACTGCTGCTCAGTTTGTTTTACGTTTTATTTAAACGTGTTGTAGCAGTTATATTTTTATCGAAATTTTAAAATTGTTTTTCTTCTTTTGCTGTATAATGTGACGTTGTAGTTGGGCTGTGCAGACTGGCTGTGAGCAAAAACATGTTGCTTCTTTTCCCAACATTCGTATACGTAGGCAAGTCCATACCTGCACAATATGTGAAGAAAGGATTTTTGAGATAACAAATTCTGCAATTGTAGGCCTGGAACTTGGGTTTTTCATAAATGTGTACAGGTACTGATCCTAAACGTTATCCAGTCATGCTTTTGACGCTGTATGTAGCAGAGTTCGGTGTCCAGTTACAATACTGTACTTTGAGGCTAGCTTGCACCATCATAATTCAATTTCAATCATACTTAATACAACGATTTCTTCTCGCATTAAAGCATAGTAAAATGTGGAGATTTGCAGCACTTGTGTGGGTTACACAACGCGATTTGGATTGATCCGGGAATCCCTTGTTGGGTTGACCGGCGTTTTTATTGGCGTTGGACAAATTTCTGGTGAAATCTGGAGCACAGTTACCTCACATTTTTAAAAATCCTACGAAGTTAATCCATTTTAGGTGGTCTTCTGTTCGCCTCGGTTGGGAAAATTCTGACAAAGCATGGGCGGGATATAGGAGTGGCATGCGGATTCTTGGTGCATGTTTTGGCATTTTTTCTTATATGGCTGACCATTCCTAATGATGCCTCACTGAGGATTACAGACAAAAAAGCCTTTTTCGAACCTAAGTACAAATTATGCTCTGCATAGATTGATTATCTTATCAAAAATTTAAACGAATCGCCTACACTTTTGCAGTCCTTATATTGCGATGATTTGCGCCACTTTGTTAGGCTTTGGTAAGTATTTATATTTGCAAAATACACAGGTTTTAGTGAGGTAACTGCATGGTAATAGTGCTCATATTTAGATTAATTTGCAGGAGACGCAGCGTGGATAAATCAGGTAGAAAAGCGGAACATTAGATACACTGTGCAGATATATCTAGCAAAATTCTATTCGGCTTAAGACGTATTAAATACAAATAATACAAATTGAACTCACTAGATTTCCCAGCATACTGGTTAAAGTAACCATCTACGCTTTGTATTTAAAAACTGCATATTGCTTTGAAATCGCGCATAGCCTCCTTTACTTCAATCATAAATTTTTAGATCGTGGCTCTGCTTGGCACAGTGTATCCCGGTGGCAGCGACTGTTTAGCAGCATTTGCATGGTGGCAGTTTCTTCAGGTTCGGGGCAAATTTAATTAATACAAAGAGTTTAATCTGAAGGCATTCTCTATAGGCCATGTCATATGAAAACAATGTCTTAATTGAGCATTGATACTGTAAATTACTTCCAATTTTGTTAATCATTACTTTGTAGTGTTTTAGCGCTGCAGCGGTCTTCTTTTATTCCGCAATACTTCAACTGGACGTTCAACTCTTAATCCTGATCATTATGGCAGTCGTGGGGCTTTTTGGCTACTGCGTACTGGAGTGGCGTATAACACATGAAGAATTAAAGAAAAACACTAACATTGCTACTCGAAAAGAAAGAATTAAGCTGATTGATAGAAAATATGAATAAGAAAAACATTCCTCTGATCTGATATATATTTGATTAACTAATTACAGTCATTGTCTTGTGAGTGCAGTGTTTTAAGCAGCTCAAGTTAAAGTTGTTCCCAGATGTGATTTTTCCTACAAAGTCATTACTTTAGTTCAACAAGGGAGTTTGCCGAAAATGCAAGACCTGATTACATAACTTATGTATCAGTGTGTATTTTTGTCATAGATTTACAATCTGCTTGCAATTGTTGTTTTGCACTCTGAAAGACACTAACAAAGATGGAGCTTAATTTTTCATATGACCTTTTCACTCCTGCACTATTGGTGTAACTGCAGTCTCTGTAGAACGTGAACAATCTCTTGGCCATTTGTCCATAAAACTACTTGAGCAGCGAGATTATTACACGTTACAGCCGCGAGCTCAAGTGGATAACCTTTTCGCGCCAGTAGTAGATCATCCTTACTGAGCAGTAATGCTGGACAGAGATCTGGCACACCATCTCCAACGAGAACACAAGCAGTATATTTTCGATTTTCTTCTAAAAACGTTTTCAGAACGATCCTTTTGCACATATTTACTGGACACGTCGGGCACACCATCTGGTGGTGATAGTCTTCCAGCTGGACTGTCAAATTCGCCAGCCTTGCAGGATTGGCAAACACCTTCCGCACCGTATCGCTGCGTCCGTGTTTCGAGAGAACCCATTCGATAAAGCAGGTGTTAGCGTCCGACAGAATTATTACGTCGAAGATGTTTGGGTGTTCACGCAAAAACACAAGTAGTTCTAACATTTTGTCCGTTAAAGGGAGATCTTGCACCATGGCTTTAATTTCATCCACAGAAACACCTTGATCCTTTAGAACGGCGAATACGTTTCGCATGTACACAGGCCAGCCTTGTTGCTCTAAAACTTCCTTTAGACATTGCAGCGCTGCAGGGGAGACCATCTCGGCGACCTTTGTGTAGGTATCACTATGAACTATAGTTTGGTCAAAATCTAAAACCAACAAATACTTCGACTGGGCCATAAATCGGAGACATCAGCTCTATATCACTTTCTACATTTCTTAAAATTAATATGTCTATGTCAAGAGCTACCATGGTCACACATTCAGATTTAAAAAGAAGAGAATACTCTGCATGTGCAGTAATTATCGTTGATTATGCGTGGATCATACACAGATAAATTAAAGCCAATTTTCGTATACCGTGATTAATCGTAAGTAATAATAACGGGTTACTTGACAGCTTAATTTATCAGTTTTGTGCTGTTCTGCAAATATAGTTCTACGGCCTAGTCTACATAAAACTGATACAGCTTCTTCTCCTTTCTTACAGCTTTCTAGACGATGTTTACAGAATAATTGTGTAAGTACCTACTCGTACTAATATCTATACGATCGAGTAAGTTCTCTGATTTTGTATTGCAGCATTTGCAGTAGAAGTACTTGTAATTGTACTATGTTTCATAAAACTTAATTGCACAATAATAATAATTATTAATAATTAATTGCGTAAAAATATAAAGTTGCAGAGATGTATTGTATAAGATTTATTTAGATTGCATAAGATTTATTGATTGAAGGCACAAGATTTATTTATCGTTAGTTGCATAAGCCGGACGGAGAATTAGTTCTTCATTAAACTGCACATACGAGTACCAGAATTTAGATAGGAGTATTTCCCCATACAACGTCGTATCCATTTTAATTATTAGACTAAAACAAAGTAATCTTTATTCAAAATACTTAACACATCTTTGATCCAAAAATGTTGTTATACGCGGAAGCAATATTAATCTTACGTATACTGGTATCGACTTAGCGGTACACCGCACACGTTATATCTATTTTATATTTACATAAGTTTTGTAGACTCTATATGCGTAAGACATAAAATTAAAAGGGTGACCCATTAAGAACACTCGCAAAAATTTTTTTAGATTTTTATATGGAAGATTAAAGATGTCATAATTTAATTCTGTCGGTGAATTCACTGGCGCATTGTGTGCATGATTGCGCAAAATATATGGGATACAGTTATATATAGATATACTGACCATCCTGCTACATTGTATAAGATATGTACTTAATGACATAATGGTAATTTGTGGGAAAGCTTTCCTTTGTAAGGTAAAATACATTGGCAGCTATAATTTCCATGTATCGCCTTAACGTACTTGGAATTTGCACGTCTGGAATACCGGCGTTGTCCTTATACTTTCAATTAAAAACAGCTTATGGTTAATTCTGTGTTTCCTTCTCGTACTGTTACAAGCTTAAGGATGTGGATATTGCTGAAAATAGCGACGTGCAGCGAGACGGAAGCGGAGGTGCATATGAAGTATATCAGATTCCTTGCTGGTGTATTACGTGACTGTCTCCCTCCCAGCCAGTGGCCACACCACTTGTTAGCTGACGCACACTCCAGCCGTTCCTGTTTTTTTGACGTCATTCTAATCCACAGAAAGCGTCGCGCATAAAGTCGTGAAATCCAGTCAATCCGTAGCCGTGTGATGTTTGTTCGCAGCTATACCAACTTTCAAGCGTCAGCATCCCGGATCGATCCTAATATTATAAATATCTTTCCGGTCTAATTGTGCGGCACGTTTCGGTATACTCGCGTGAGCGGTGCTTTATTGTGTCGACTGTATACTGAATGGTATAAGTCAGTGTGCAGTATAGCCAAACGTATGCAACAAACGGACTTCTATTGTAAATGGGAATTCTGAAAATACTCCAGGCGGAATATCGATAACAATTAATCCATACTATTTAAAGCAGCATCCGGTGGCAATAGTAGAGCACTTAGTTTAAAGCTCTTGGTAGTCAAATTTGTTGCGTTTGCAAAAATAACCATGCCATCCGCAATATTATTAACAGGACAGTCAGGACTAAATAAAATTTCTCAGAGTACCGTACAAAGAATCTAATCAGCCGCAGGTAAGTATTGCAAGCATTCATCGACACAACTGACAACACAAATTCATGCCATAAATGATTTTTCGAGACAGAATTCAGTTGTTTATCTAATTCGTGCATGTACCACCATTAGGATACTATTTTATAATAAGTACAATTATAACGTGATTTAATAACTTTCAAACGCACAATTCTTCGATTTGTACAATGCAGACAGACTGTGATGCCGGCTCAAATCAAATTATTTTCTTCGACCACGGGCACAAACTTTCAAAAAACCTCTTTCTCAAAACAAATATCTATATATAATTAACTTATAAACATGTAACAATACTGGAATTTCTCTGAGTACTAAAAGCAGCCACCTGTCACCTGATTATAAATGCTCAAAACTAAAAGTCAAAACCATCGAGTCCATTCAGAGTTTAAAACTGCTCTCATGGTTAGTGTACTTGTACAGTTGTACTGGATTTACACACGTGATTTTTACACATTACGGTTATATTGACACATTATTGTCTTGTAAATGGTAAAAATTGTGATGCGCGGCATCATAGGCCTAACATTCATTTTATGAAGTTTTAGCAATACGAAATAACATAATTAACACATTTATTTTGAAAACACAAGTAGTAAAGCGATGACAATAGGTATTGCGCAAGCGAGTATTCGAATGGCCCGAACACGGAATCCTACGCAGTACGCGGCATTTGTAATACTGTCGGGATCCCATTGACGGTGTTCCCAATGTCCAGTGACGCATTTGAGGTTGGGCGTAACTTCACAACTACTGGAAAAGTTGGTTCACAATTTAGTACTTATCATAACTTGGGAAACCACTGGCGCGTAACAAGTACGTAAACTATGAACCGACTAAAAAGCTGGTCCGCCCGTCACAGCTGGGCCGCGGTCCGATTGGTTGACGTATATGCTATCAGAATCAGTACTCAGTATAATACCATTTCAAGTACGGTACTGTTTGGTATTCGTACTGCATGTGGCTGCTGATGGTGAATACTGCTTGAACTCGAAATACTTCATGTGTCGGTGCTTTACCATTTGTTAGAAATTTGTTAACCATCTAGATGCTGCCAGCTTCGAAGTCTGCTTGAAAAGAAACGATAATTTGTGAGCATTCAGAATGTAGAAGTTTATTGCAATAATAACTGCGCATTTCAGCGTTTGGGATTACAATGGATGATGTTTTCTACTAGATACTATGCGGTCGTCAAAGAAACTGTGCATTTACTGCAGCGAGTTGGCTGGTGCGAACCAAGGATAGACACAGACGGTTGATTTCTCCTCAATGCACGTTGATCTCAGATATTGTAATTAATAACAATATTTCTCCATCTGTTCACAATGGAAACCGAAATCTGGGCCTCGATGTATGTCGTTCCCGTTATTGGAGTATTTATCTTGGCCGGTGCGGTATATTTTCTCAGTTTTCGAACCAAAGACGATGGTAGTGATCAGCTGAAAAATTATCTGAACGTCCTGAGTGATGACGAAAAGAACCGGAGGACGAAGCGATTGCGCAAGTTCGGGAATACCAGAGTGAGTGGGTTTAATAATATGCTTTAGGGTCGCTGACGATCGGGATACGGTGAACCGTGATCGTAAAATAATAAAACAGCTAAAATTGCCAAACATGCTATACGTTTTGTACTAATGTTTCGTAATCACAGTCGATTGTATTTTTACTATTGTCCTGTTGGAAACTTCGTTTGTGTCCGGCCAATGTTCATGTGAAAGTGGTAAAATTCGAAACATATCGACGTTCGCTATCTCCATTGCGGTAGCTTGTTTGATGGTAATCCTGTAAATGTATTTGGAAAAACGGGTAGGGTTTTGAGATCGAAATCTGTGAATAACAGTATGTAGGCTTTCCTGACCTGCTAATGTTTTGAGTGCGGAAATAATTGATGATAACATTGTTCTGCTATCTCATTATTAATTTTTGCTGTTGATTTACTTCGCTTTGCAGCCTTTGCTGACAGTTTGGTCTTTTAAGTAATTTTTTATCGCTTTTGGTATTTTTTTATATATCGAAATGTCGCAAATTTTGCAGCAGAAATTTGTTTGTGGCAGGAAAACTTAACTGGCTAATTAACATATTTTTCCAGTTTCCATACTTACTGAACTAGGGAGTAGCGCTAGCGAGTGAGTGCGTTGGCATTTTTACTTGTAAGGATTAATTACAGCGTGCGTTCCATTTCATAGCATAGACGCCGTAAAGGTATTGTTGTTGTTCTTTGCACTGTTACGTGATTGCGATCGCGTAATGTTTTAGCATACGGGCCAGAAAACTTGGGTATGGCTGATGAGAATTCGCGGTAGTGTAATAGGAAGTCTGCCTACTTAATACTTCGTGTGCACTCGAAGCATTCCGGATTTCAGCGAATGTTCACTGGCAGCCGTGACTGCTGTAATTATTTTTCTTATGATAGTTTTAGTTTTGGAGTTAAATTCCCGCATTAAGTTCTTGCGTCAGCACTCAACAGCATTATTGTTATCACGGTAGCATATTCATCATTACCTGAACATTCACCAGCGATCGAAATCATCTGTAAAATAAAAATCTGTTCTGAAACCTCATAAGCTTTATGTTTCCGACGTATTTATGTTGTGGAAATTAATGGTATATGTTATGTAGGCTAATGTAGCGCAGCACAAATATAGATATTTAGTTGTTTACGAATTAGATTATTGACATGCGCAATTCGCGACAGTGAGAACTCTTAAAAGAATTATTCTGTTCACCGGCAAAATAAAATTATCTGTATCAGTAATACATCATAAATGCATACGAGTATGCTGAATTGCATAATGTGGCGACACTGATATAGTGATTGCGGATGCTGATTATTGATACATCATGTATTCCCGTTGTCGAATGAGAACGTGTCCGAAGGTCCGCATAGTCTTCTTCGAGTTCAAAGCTCTAGCCGATGAGGTTTTTGGCCTGAAGGTTATGAGGATGCTTGTACGAAAGTGCTGGTAAATCGCCGAACGTAACCGGTGATTTGGTCGTTTTTTTCCCAATAGCGAATATCGTAAATACGAAAGAAATGGCCTAACTGCGTCGATCTTTGTTGATATGGTTATGGCTCAAGTGCAGAGAAAAGACGCGATAACCTTGACTTTTAAATTTTAAGCATGTGTTTGACAATTTATCATTGATGGATACGTAATACACAATGCCTCTGTTTTGCATTACAACATGTCACATACATGTTACTTGATAATATTGTTATTCCGGCATTTTTGCTATTTTGTCGTTAACACTCTCCTTTCGCTTAAAATGCTTTTTACAATAATTTATATGCATTTTGTGAAACGTTGCAACAAGCTGAAATCAGTTAACATAATATCGTATATAAATGATTGAGAATTACTGGTAGTAATATAATTGCGAGCCTACCATATGGTGGTCTCGTTTATTTGTCAACTGCGTAGGCATGTCCCTAGCGGCAGAGCGATATTTTAAAATTGTATCTGGGTCATCAGACGTTTATAGGACCTATGTTGTTAATGCTGTATATGGTGGGCATATGTTCAGTAATTTCTTTGTTTGGCTTATAAGTGTGTTTTCTGTTTAATAGCCGCTTTCCTTGTTGCATTCGTCCTGTAAACGTATTTTTCGTTGTGTTGTGCATGTATTGTATATGTTATGTGCTCGTAATGGGTTGGTGTGCGCAAAGGTGTTGAGGCTTGCGCAAGTAAAGATTTTAATCGTACAGACATTTGAAAATTTTTAGTTGCACTGTTCGAAAAAAACTATTACGTTGATTTTGCAGATAAGTGGATTTTGTAGATAAGTGTTATAAACTTACAGTCACAATATAAGTACATAGTGCTGGCTTGTTAAGACTTTAACAGTAAATACAGTACCCACCGTAGCGTACAATATGAAGGTGAATGCCGTTTTTAGCTTCATTAATTTATCATCACGAAATTACTGGCCGTTTAGAAATTATTTGACAAGGAACTGTTTCTTTTCCTCCGAGCAGAGATGCCGAATAGTTTATAAGCGCTGTATAGATGGAATGAATTCGTATACGTTATAATAACATTAATTTTCTGAATGATGCGAGAAACATTGTTTATAGAGGGTGTGAAAATATAGATTCGTTGAATGCTATTATGACTTTCACGTTTTATTGCGGTTTATAGCAGAAACTGCCGAGCGGAAATGGCGGAGACAGTGAAAGCAAACAGGTTGATTCGGATTCGGAGAATATTAATGCCGTTGCTTCCTCTGCGGAACGAAACGCAACGACAGACACAAGTTTTTCACCGAATAAACTCACTCAGGTAATCTTACGGGTGGATGTGTAATATTTCTTTTTGTGTGTGTTTGTTGGAGGTTTTCATTCATTGACGCGCTGGTCGAACACTGGCTTTCATAAGAATAAAAATATGTTTTTTCTGTTGGTGTCAGGTGGTCAATAAAAAAGTTGATCCGGTTGAAAACGCCAGATCAGCACTGTTGGATAGCCTAGCTGTCAAAGAACATGATTACAGCAGCGGTATTGTGTCGCTGTCGTCTTCCACACCGGAAACTGTCACAGATGCTGAAGGGACAGAGGCCACTGCAACGAACGGCACCGAAATGATACCGGATGGTTAGCACATCTTTCTTTAAAAAAATCATAAAAATAAAAAATAAGTTGTTTTTTTAACTTCGCTTAATTCGATTGAATACTGCTCTTCAGGCCTTCCTCGGCATTACCAGCCAGATTTCATACTGACTTGTGAGCCACTCACAATGTTGGTGTTTTCTCGTTTGATTAGTTATTAATTTATTGACACTTCACTTTTGATTTTTTTGCTTCGCCCCACCCATACTGCCATAAGCATGGCTCTTTAATTTTTTAATTTTTAAAATTTTCGGTCCAGCTAATTTCGATTCGAAGTTTTTTTCCCTTCACAGTCGCAATAATTTCTATGAAAAACTGAAATTTAGAATTGAATTATTCAGGTATCTGATTTTGACACTGCTAGGCAGAGAATAGCGTCGCGATGGGTGGTTCGTTTATTTGCGTTTGGTAAGATGGAAAATGTTGTGATCGAGTCGCACATGTGTCGACTTAGAGAAATAGGAAGAGTTGGCTATCCTGGTTTTCAATATTTAACATAAAGACGTGAACTGTGGTGGCAGGGCCACAGCGGATAATGTCGACGATTTCTGGTCGCTTTGAATAAAAGTGGTAGGAATGAGAAGAGATTAATTTGGTCAGGCGATCGTTTCAATCGAAACCGATTTCGTTTGATAGATTAAAAAGGTTTTTGTGCTCGATGAATTTTTGCTGTTTGCATTTTTGTTCTGTTAATTAAACGTGTTTTTACCCTAGGTGCTGCGGGCTGGCATAAGGCAGTGTCACGTAAGGACAAAAAGCTCTACAATACTCAAGAAAGTAAATGTGACGATGCTACAAACCATTCAACTACAAGTGATGAAAGCCGTCCGTCTTTCGTAAGTACCAAATGCAAAGACGACAAAAAAATTCTCCAACACGTTGGGTTCTACTGACCCAGCTTTGGTGTGCTGCTTTTGTTTTTCTGTGGTTTGATTGTGCGCTATGTTGTGCGGCTTGTGGGGACAGAGAAAACGAGAGGCAGCACTTTTTTCTCCATCTATCTTGCATGTCGTTTACCGGTCCGATTACCGATTAGGGTCTAACTGGTTTTTTCTCTCTCTCGTCACTCTACAGAAGAATTCATGCAGTTCACGCAATTCTTCACCATATCGGCATCGTATGACCTCCCACAACAGGTCAAATGAGAGAACCGCGCTGCAACATCGCAAGCCAGCCAGCCGCAAGTCGACGATGGTCGCTGCTGCAGCGGTCAAACCAGCGCATGTGCTACAACGCCCTGAACACTTGAAACTGGATTCTAATAGCCGGCTGCCGGCCAACAGCAACAACCAGCAGCATCTCGTAATAAGTAATTCGCATAATCGACCCACAATCCTCTTGAAAGCTAACAACGACCACTACCACGTTCCTTACGGATGTTTCACCTCTAAATCGGCATCCAGTGTCGCTGTTGCTGCGGCTGGCAAAATTGTCTCGCCTGAGCGCAACGATATGTGCATCCAAACTGACGAAAATGAGGTATTAAAAAATGTTACACGATATACGTTATGCATTTAACAATAGTGTTAACATATAAATTGTTGTACATTAAAATATCGATGCAAGTTTTAAACCGAAAAACTGCATAAATAGAAAATATTATTATAAAAGTGTGCACTGTAGCAAAATTATTCCTTACGTGGAGTTTTCGAATTCTGAAAATCTGAAGCCCCTGCGTCGACCGAATCATTCAAGTTTTGCTTCAACGATGACTATTTTGCATGCGTTTTATTATAGCTGGACTTCGGAATTTGTTCTCTTACAACCTTTTTCTTTTGAAATGACTGACGACAGTCGACTTTTGTTCTAGTTATCGATCATCAGTTTTTTGTTTAAATCGCACAATTCGGTAATTGTTTTAATTTAAGGTACGTACGGGCACGTGCCATGCGTAAGAAATCCTCATAGGTTTTCAGAAAAATTAGTAGGCAAATTTATTGCTACTGCACCGTATTGGACAGTACAATTAATTTGTTATACAGGAGTTTCCTTCACCACTGGAGGGATTACGTGAAGTGAGCGAAGGCAAACCACGTTTCATCATTATGATGGACTTCTCCGCCCAAGTAGATCTGGACGAAGACAGCGGTCTAGAATCTGAAGATCGGATGAATTTCGATTTAAACGGTAGTCTGAGCTCCGGTGACGGATCCAACCGTGTCACTCCCGTCTTAGAAGAAGGCGGAAAGGATTTCGCGATTACCTTTGAGAAATGTGAGTTTTTTTGCGGAAGTAAGAAATGCATTTCGGCTTCTAGTTATAAATTGTTAAGTTAGTCATGCACATGCGTACCGGATCCGGTAATGTATGAAAGTTTCCAGGGGTTGAAGTAACTTTTTCGTTGGAGTAAGAGAGTTTTTTATGGTGATCGTCAGCCGTATACAGATACTCCTAAAAAAACAACTTAAAAGCGCATTAGACGGTTCCTGTCTAATCGTTAGCTAAATTTGCACCATTTCTCACTTCGCAGGAACCAGGAACTGTGTATAACGGTACCAGTTCGTGAGATATTTGATAAGCACTTACTGGTTGCGTCAGTGTTTAGTTGAGAAATCCCATAAACAATGTAATCACAATGACGTCATGGAGCGGGTGAGCGGAACGACGCGTCTCCCGCGATTATAGGGCATCGTGTTCAGCTATTCACTGTTGATATACGATTTTATCCCGTCTACTGCATTTATTGAGCGCTTTTTGGAGTAGGTTTATTGTGGAAAGTGTGACGTCAACGGTATCATGTGTTCTTCTATATTTGCAGCGTTGGCCGTACACCGCCGCACTGTATCCGACTCTATACAGCATTCCCGCAAGCGGGTAGTATTAACAGCAGGCGGAAATGGGAGAAGGTGGGGCGCAGGCGCAGCTGGCTGTGATGGCAGTGGAGACGGTGTGGGAGGGACGTATTATGGCGCAATGCGCGGCGCTCTACGAACATCTGCGTGTAGAGGTGAGGTGGCTGTTTTTCAAGGTGTTCCCATAGCCGCATAACTTATTCTTTCAATTTTTAATGAGTACTTTAATTGGCTTGTTGTGGCACACTTGTGGGCGGATTCCCGTGTTTTTTAGGGAATGTAAAATGCTATTAATAAGCTAAACCCACTTTTTTAATAAGTTACGTTTGTGCATGTCTGCCAGGCGGCTACGTAGTGTTGTGATCTCTGTACTGTACGTCATTTTTGATTTTCAGTATTTTCTTAGCACCTGCGATCTGAAACGTACGATTTATTCGATAAAGTGCCGATTTATTCGCCTACTGCGTTATACCATTTTTGCACGTAATTTCACTTATAATTTGTAATTAATGTGAGCACTTGTAATCGTTTTTTGTCTGTGGTTTGTCTTTATGGAGTAAATTATTATTTATTAGCGCTGATTTGTTGTGATTAGCGGTTTGAGTTCCATTTCCGGAATGTTTCCTGTATTCACAGAAAAGACGCCCTCCTCGGATTTGATCGATAATGCTGCGCGTCGTGGACGACAGAGCAACGGACGCTGGCGGAACTGACAAGGATGATAAAGCTCTGCGTTGTCTGCCACTTGGTTCCGCATATATCTTTGTTGACTGGTGCGGATCTTTTTATACACATTGCATGCTACGCCTGTTGCTTTCGGAGAAAGAGATTACCTCAGGGAGATTTTTGTCTAATTTAAGCAAAGGGGAAATTTATTACTTGGAGGAATTATTTTTTATTTAGAAGGGGACATTTTTTTATGATTGTCGTTATCGCTTGGTGATTAAGGCCGCCTGACAAAAATGGCCACATTTTTTGGGGGATTCATTCGCTGTTATATGCTGCAGTCTTCGTATTTTTTCTCAGTTCTTTCCGGTTGCATTCCATTCTCTTATGCTTTTTCTTTGGACTTTTTGTAATCTCGTTTTAATCTTACCGCATTGCCAGTTTACATTCCGTGCAAGAATCGACAATGATTGAAATGGAACGGAGAAATGGCTGTAAATATTGTTGGAGGATTCCTTCCCGTTTTTTGTCCTTTATCGTCCGATGAGGGAGCATATTGGTGATCTACTCGTTGTTGTTTCTATAGAATCGAAATTTGTAATTACCGTTTTGCGTTCAAGTTTTCCATTTTTTGGAAAGAACATGACGGTTATATTTTTGGTAATTGGGCAACTTGCATGTTAAAACAATGCAGAGCTTTACTTTTTTGCTACTTTTTTGTCATTTGTACTTTTTCGGCTCTTTTCTGATGTGTTATTCCGGGTCTTTGATACATTCACAAATCACTTACGCTTGCTTGTTCGATCCGTTTGTAAAGCATTAGGCTTCCTTGGTCAAACTAATAAAAATTTATGGACGGTCTAAACTTCAGACGTTTGAAAATTCTGCACATGCGGACACACGGCAGTTTTGTAACATATTTTTGAAAAGATACTATTTTTACGTCCTTTCGCGTCAACAGTCCGTTACAAAATGCAATTAGCATAATTATGTAATTTCCGGTCTTGTACTCTGTAGGTCGGTACGAACTGCGAGCTTCGGTACGCAACCACGAGTGTACTCGTACTGTTCTTGTACGAAAAGTGATTCTATATTACAGTATAAAATTATGAGTACGCGGACGCTAAACAACATCCATAATATTATGGTAAAATTATTGACAAGTGAATAAATAAAATTTTCTTCCACAGTCAGGGCAATGTAGTAGCTGGGTAGTTGTCACCCCCCTTTTGCCGAACCTGTGACGCCCCTGGTAGTTGGTGTTGAAGAGTATGTAATTCGGCATCTTTTTATTCTGCCAGAATTAGCATTTAACACAAATGGTTCGGAAACCGTAACAGCGAACTAAGCGAGCATCCGGACAAATCTCCACGCGTCACGCGTGCTTGTACCCTTTAACTCTTCATATCGGCATTCTGCAGCAAACATAATCGGTCAACTTGCTTATTATCATACAGAAAAGTTTCAATTTCAGTTCAAGCTGAACTGCGCAAGGCATACGTATCGTATAAATTACCAAAATATATTCCTCAACCACAGCTGCCTTAAAAACAAGTTGAACTTACATAAAAATATAAAAAAAATTATCAAAAATACGTATATCTAACCCTGTAATTAGCTAAATAAAACTGTAAAACAATTTGAGCCTTGGAATAAACTGCATGTCATCGAAATACAGATTCTACATAAGATGGACTCCAATCGCTACAAAATGCGACACGGTTTCTTTTTCTTCGGTTTCGGCGGCGGACACAGTACCGCTCGAATGGCCTCATCGAACACGTTCTTCACTCCTTTTTGCGTCAGCGCACTGCACTCCAGATACTTAACGGCTCCGATCTCCTTCACCATGGCTAACCCTACAAAAACATTCACGTTCGGGGCGTGCTATGCTTACCGGAAAATAAGGATGCACAGCTCGAACACACAGCCGGAATAAACGCAATAACAATAAAAACCGCATTAACAAACATTCTTAAGCGTCCATAGCTCATTGCACTGGACAGCAGGTAAAACTAAAAATCAATTATGGACAGACATCTGGCTGATAATAAAGCTAAAAATATTACAAGTAAGCAAATTATGCTATGAAAAGCTCTCAAAAGAAGTACTTAACCCATGCACCAACATCGAACCAAAAATATGAACTTAAAAGGTGCTTAAAAAATAAACACAAATACGCACCTTGTGGGTATGATACAGGAGTCAATTTCTTATCGCGCAACTTTTCTAGCGTATCTTTATCGTCTCGCAAATCCAGTTTCGTTCCCACCTACATAAAAGATAACGCAAAATTTTAATCATGCATGCCTAATTATTAGACACGTTACGTCAGCTGCAAGTAACCTAATTCTGCAAGATTAACTTCAAAGCCATCAATCAAATCTGTAAATCATTCAAGAAACATGAACTTCATTAATACAGTTTGTTTACGTTTTTTTGCAATCAGTTCTGGGTCTTCCGAAGATAAACTTCCGTGTTCGTTGTTTCGCTTCATTTAAAAAATGCGCAGGGAGGAAATGATGTAACCGAATTTGGCAGTACAATATCCTTACAATGTTAAACCGAATAAAATGGTTGATACCGTAAACAAGTGGCATAAGCAGAAAAAATCAACAGCACAATATAAGTACAGTATTTCTACGCAAATGTTTGCTGAAGGAAGCAGCAAAAATAACAACCTACCAATATCATGGGCGTATTGGGGCAGTGATGACTAACTTCCGGATACCATTTTGCTCTCACATTTTCGAAGGAGGCAGGGTTCACGCTGTTCAAGAGAAAATACAATTACCTCAACAACCACAACGGTGAAGGGTATTATGATTCATATAAAAATGGGAAAAAACAGTCAGAATTGCAGTTTGCACCCCTGCATAAGGAAAATGCATTATGTTAATATATCAAGGATCCAACAGCACATAAAATAACGCAAAGTCGCAACAAGAGGATTACAAAAATATTTCGAATCGTTTCACCCACGTATAAAACTAATAACAGATCAAAATTTAAATCCGTCAAATTCAATTCACCACACACCCGGGAAATGCAAAAAATACTGTCATAAAATTAAGAAATTATTAATTAACATACTCGTATCATAAATAATTTAAAAAACGCTTTATATTCACTTAAGCCATAGAAAATAAAAACCATAATTATGTCCAAAAATAGAGAGCTTACATAGAGAAGCAGATGAGGAAGACATCTGTTTGTGGATAGCTTAGTGGTCGCAGGCGATCATAATCTTCTTGGCCAGCCGTATCCCAGAGACCTAGTTAACCAGAAACCCACTTATAAACACATTAACAGATGTGCTCCCATCAAACATGTCGTGAGCAGACTCCGAGCGCTGCCACATGTCGTGCTTCACCTAAATTTATCGGTTTGCCATCCACCATCACGTTGGCTGAGTAATTATCAAACACTGTGGGAATGTATTCGCCAGGGAAGGCATTCGTTGTGTAACTTATCAAGAGACATGTTTTACCAACCTGAAGAACAAATTAGGCGCTTATTATTAATCACTTTCACATTGTACAGTACTCGAATACAAATGAAACAAATCGCAGCTATCCCAACTTTAAGACTTACCGCACCATCTCCGACAACAACACACTTTATCGCTTGCATCCTATATCTGACGATGCGTTTATCATAAGTAAATAAACAGTATGAATCTTCACAAAATAATAAACTACCACGATGCTACTGGACGTCTCCAAAAACGACAATTTTAATGCAAAATTATTATGGAAAAAATTTATCAAGAAATTTATTGAAGAAAAGAAAAAAGCATAAAAAATCTGCGTAGACTCGAAATAGTCGTCGTGCAATGTGCACAGCTCATATTAGAATGTCGCAATGGAATCAGAATATCAGACCAAGTGGCAAAATAGCGAAAATACGTAGGTGGGCGTCGTACAAATTACAACCAGCAAGTGCACCATGTCGTGACTCATCAGATTGTTGCCAAGTTTTATCGGTCAATACTCTGTTTTTCGAATTGGTATACCGTAAAAACCATTTTAAATGAGCGGCTACTCATTTGCGATTCCCACAATTACATACCTACATCTGCTCTTTCCTGAAATCGACCATACTGCCACGTGCGCCAGGGTCAGAGTCGTCAAATAATCAACTACGGTATGCTGTCCCACCCAGTATAAGAAACTCGTACTCGACCTCGGCTGACTTCCGTTCGCACTTAATTTCTCACCAATAAGTGAGTGACTCAACGCGTTACATTTTTTCAAGCATACCCTGAGCGACCGGCCGAACATAACTGCGCAGAAAATCAGCGATAAAAACACCGCAATGTCAGAAAAAATCGTAAATCAAATACACTGAATTACTGAAAGATCGTGTCGACAAAATCTGGAAATATAATGTTTACACGTGACCAGCTATCTGCTCCCGCAACATGAGCACAGCTTGACGCTGATCGGGCGGTAGCTGCGCCAACTGCTGGTCGGTCATCTGGAGTAACTGCAGTAGCATACTGGCCCGCTCCATCTCCGACTGATTGGGCTGCACCGGTTCCGGTGGAGCGGCGGCGGCGGGAGGAGCAGCGCCATACTGCATAGGAGGCGGTTGAGCAAATTGCGATCCCGGTCCCGGACCATACTGCGATGGTGGTGGTTGACCAACAGGTGGAAATGGTCGGGGATAGGGATACTGCGGAGGCGGATGACCCATCGGGGGAGGATAATGATCTTGCCGACCACGTGCCTAATTACACAAATGTCAAATGAAACCAAATAAATACGGCTCAAAGGAGCATAAATCGATATGTCCACAAAATGCGCCTGCTCTCGATGCGGCGAATGTGCCGTCAAAGTGGAACAACGAGAGCGCGATGGGAGAGCTCGACCCACCTGTCGGGGATCCATAGGGATCGCTGGCCCAGGAGGAGGCATATTGTACACAGGGGCATGGTGAGGTGGAGGGTGAACAGTTTGTGGGGGTGCGGCAACGGGAGCGACTGGCTGTGGGACCGACGACGTTGGCTGCGATGGTGGGACCGCCTGAGGTTCCTCTTTCATAATAATATCCTAGAACAAAAATTCATAAGTAATACAATGCCATTTGATCTAAATGCTGTTTATCGCATAAAGGTCGAATTTGACGGCATCCTACCACAATATTTGCTATGATCGTCAGTCTTCTGACAAAATAAATTACTAACAGCTATAAATATTAGATACTATTCTATCATTCTTAATAAAATGCACAGGGAATTTGCTATGCATCGTTGATTTACTACATAATGCATTGATTGCGGCAGTTACACCAACATCTGATTACGAATTCATTAAAACTGCAGTGTATAGCTAAAGCGGTAGGCTGGAACCAGAATACTCCAAGGAATTATGTTTTGCACAGGTAAAGTACATAAAGAGCTTTTCGGTTATAAAAAGTAAGTATACTAGTAGTATGCATATTGTAACCGAAAACTACAATCATAATGGATTTACCAGTGCTTCCTGAGGATCGACGAGCTTCATCATTAAAAGAGCCTGCAACATTCCAGCTGATAAGGTAAAATTCCTCAGCAAAGCATTCCGTGCTTCCACCGGGTCGGCTTCAATACACAGTTTCATCTGGTGCATCAAATTAAACATTTGTTCTGAATTCAGATTAGCCAGATCTTCGGTATTCTCCTGTGGCTCCGGGGGGATTTCCATAGGCTAAAAATCGTAAAATATAATATTAATGCAAATTTCATTTACTTGAACTGAACCAACAGTCCACGACCAACATCAAGCATTCAAGCCACGATAAAAATTAACAACATAAACTGAAACATAAACTAATGATTAGTTTATCACAATCAATTATTCACAAGCAATTATTCACAAATTATTAGCATCCGCTAAACTTAAGTAAATAAAAACGTTTACTCAACTTAATTGGAAATATAACACAGAAGTGCTAATTCTATAAACCCAAGCTGGAAAAATATTTTAGCAAAAAATATCGAAATATTTAACGAAATTGGATTTTCAAACCCCTATTGTCGATATTGCACAACGTTAATTATTACCATCATGGAAAATCCAAGTATTGCAAATTTTAATCCAAGTATTGATTTCTAAATATGTAATATTTACGTAATACGTGCAAACTATAAAAAGGAAGAGTGAAACACCACCTGTGAATACTGCGGCGCAACCGTCGCATTACGGCTCCTCTCCTTTTCTGCCATTATTCTCGCACGCTCCTCTTTCCACTCGCTGCCCACTGGCTCGATATGGATGGGATTGCCCTTGAATGCGACGCCATTCAAGTGTGCCACCGCGATCTTTACAGCCTGCGGATCGCTGAATTCGCAGTAGGCCAGACCCATCGGATTCTCCCATTTATCCACAACGACCCACAAATCCATCACACTACCTAGCTGGCTGAAGATTCTTCGCAGATCATCCGGCGATGTTTCCGTGGCCAGATTACGAACTAGCACGCGTAGAATAGCAGTGACACTCATATATAGATAGATAAATCATGCAGGCCTTAAAACTGAAACTGCTTAACTTACTGCGAATAGTTTTGGGTTGTTCTGGCGGGAGCTCTTCCGGAGTCCAGCCGGGTACAACGGGTGGCGCAGGACGGTAGGGATTATTGGGATGTGGGCCGCGAAAATATGGGCGACCCGCCATGATGAACAGGTTTGTAATGCTCAATCAAAAATCCCAATGTGGGAAAACGAAGCTTCGAACTGACAAAAAGTACGTACCGTACTTACAATTGTTAACTACGGCAGTGCGCAACTTTTCTCTGACAGGCAAAGCACGACTGCTTTTCTGCTGAGAAACTGAAAACTGAATCTATGACTGAATGTTGCTAATGCTGCACCGTAATGGGCAACCGCTGCGGGTGTTTTTCATGTTAAAGATGCAATCTGTTTGCACCATAAACGCACAAAATCCAACTTTGAATTCAGATTTGCATTCGTACTCGTACTCGTAGTGGTTTTAAACTTTAGAGTAAGAATGATCAAAACGAAGTATTTATTAGCATATTAATTTATTAGTGCAAGAGTTGTAATTTATTATTATTAACAAGTGAGTAATATATTTAAGCTTAATTTAAATTAAGTACTTGTGTAACTGGAAGTGGTGCAAGGCGTCTGTTAATCTGTCGAGGGAAATCGGCAAAAAACTGCATATTCAAACGGGAGAAAGCCGCTCCACCTTTTTCCTTTTTCAACGTTTAAGTCTCGAAATTCAATATGGTAATGCTCACTGCTCAGAGTATTTTGGGAACTGTTCCGTCTCATGTTAACTGGAAAGGATTTTTCATTTAGAAAATGTGAAAGCAAGGCGTTGCCGTTGTTAAGCATACTTAATAAAGTTATTATCATTAATTTATATCAACCAAAATTACTCGCAATATCAAACTGTAAGTTACAGTAAGTACAATTAATTTTCCAAAAAAAATGGCTAGCATATCAGCGACTAACAAAAGCGAATCCTTTCGGTGGGCCAGAAGAGGGCGCATGGCTTGCAAACCAGCTGTCCAGTGTAGTGAGTGTACAACTGTCTTGTACACTGTTATTTTTATGTGTAAGCTAAAGTATACGGAGGATAACTGTCAGTTGCCAAATTTTGCTCAGAAAGTGCACCCAAAACACGCGCATCTCATGGTCAGTGCGATTGACATTATAGTGCCGGTCACTATAAACCATAAACTAAAAACTACCGATAAAAGTTTTGCAGATGCATCCCCTTATTTTGATGTACTAGACAGATTATTGGTTTTTTTCCAATAAAAACAGTCTAGTCACTTTTAAGTTCTAAATTTTCTGCCAGGTAATGACGCTGACTGCCAGGCAATTTTTTTGCCAGGTGGTGGCGTGTTCGCCTGAAAATCGGAATGCTGATACGACTGGGCCGGGCCACTGGCGAATTTCCGGTGGTACCGGCTTTGGTAGGAAAGTCGTCACCTTTTCCAGGTTGGTACTGCAGTGTGCTTCTGAAGTTTATACCGAAATTTTCCTTATCAGCACTATCCTACTGAGTTCTTTACTGCGATGTGCAATGTGCTTCTGGTTGGTACTGCAATGTGCTTCTGAAGTTTATACCGAAATTTTCCTTAACAGCACTATCCTACTGAGTTCTTTTAATATTGTGTATCTGACGATGAGATATAACAGTTTTCGGCAAATTGGCTGCGTACTAGTAAGGGCTCGCTATAATCAAAGGCTGGCCGAAAGTGAACGAGCAAAGTTTTGGTATCTCGTGTGTTTACGCTAGTTCGTACTCGTATGTTTATTTATTTTTACTCGCAACCAAATCTGCTCTGAAAATTGAATTCAATCGGTGTTTTGTGTACCAAAAACTATTTTATTGGCAAACATCCAATGTCTACATACAAGAGTTCAATCATTGGTCGGGAAATACAGGATCAATTTATCGCAGATTTTTGCTCGTGATCCAGCAACAGAAAAACAAAAATTTTCATTACATTCTCCAAAAATAACGTTTTATTTTTCCGTCAGTTTTAAAATCTTCATTTAGCATGCATACATCAATCAAAACACAACAACTGTGAACAGTTCAAAAGATTAAAAACTGCTAGTCAATATTAACTGACCAGCGAGATCATTCAGAATCAGTTACAAAGGATCGGAATGAAGACAAAAAATTGATTCCCATAGATTGCACGATAATATAAAAAATTAGCTGCCACTTATTCATTAACAACATGGAAAACATCTCTGGCAGAGCGGTTCAGTCCAAAAATGACAGCTGTTAACACCAAAGTTATGGCGATACCAAATATCAAAGTATTTATATCATCTTGGGGATTGGGTTGAAGAAACACTCGCACCGTCGGAACAACCCATATACTTTCTGTCCACGTGGAATATTTCCCAGAAAAATCTGAAATTTATAAACAAATTTGGTATTTTGGTATTAACCGGTTAGCGTTGCCTGCTTCCATGTAATCATGTAATCAATAAAAGCACTAATCACTAACAATAAGTAGAATTAATTACCGTCGGTTGAAAATGCCGGCGAAACAGCCACGGATGTGTATGTTGGACTAAAGACGCAGTATCCGGTACTGTTATTACTCCTTTCGTAAATCCAGAAACTGTTCATGCCTGTGTCGTTCACCTGTAAAAAAAGCATATAATGAAAACAAGTACTACTCTGTACATAGTGCGCAAAATTACTCTTCGCCTTTTCCCAGGCTAACAGAATTTCATAAGCAACGTATACTAGATGCTACATTTATGACTGGGTTGGTTAATTAGTTAAAATGTTACGACTTGACACAACGCACGATATAAATTCATCATCATATATACGTACAGAATCTTTTTGTGGAACGCAAAATTTCGGATCAACATACGACACTTCTCCATTCATAAGTGCCATTGTGGTCGACACAACTAAAGATGCTGTGTTGGGTCCACCAGCACCGATGTACAGATCAAGAGGTGCTGGCCTCAGATAAGCCTTCGCAGAGTTTATTGAGTCATAAAAGCGAATCCAATAGTCGCAATACGAACTGTTGGCAAAACAATTCAACAAGATTCCGGACTGCAAACAAGAAAACATGCTATGTAAACTGCATAAAAACTTTACTGCGAAAACATTTAAAACTTCCAAACGTACCAGCGTGGCATTCACTTCGATAGACGAGTGATTCCCAGTCACATAAGCATAGATGCTTTGGCTAACTATTGTAGCGATTTTCTGTAAACGAATCGTTGCATCATTGGTGGAATTGTTAATGAAGGATAAATTCCAGTTCGTTCCCGTATCGTAAATGCTGTTGTAAAACCTGTAAAATACCAATTTCGGCAGGCTGGGCAAAGAAGTAATACACAGCTTCTTCTCTTCATACACTATGCTCGTAATTTACTTACTTGTTGTTGTACTGTTTCTTATGGTCAGCCAGCACAACTCCTGGAATACTTCGATCGGCTTTCAGGAAGCTTTGAAAAGACGCCGGCGGTAAAGGCGCTTCAAAGTTTAAGAAATTAACAGGAAAACCAATATTCTGCCCTTCTTGCAAGAGGAACTGAGAGAACGATTCAATCTGCAACATAGGATATTTCATAAGTGTAATGCCGAGAAACCGTAAATTACTAAATTGCTCGCGCACTCCAAAAGTGCAGACTGCCGCGCTCCACAAAAGTGCATGTTCATCCAAACGCTGCAGACGACTGATCAGATAACTATAGACTGTACCATCATAAAATTTCCAGATATATGCTATAACAACTATTTACACAACTGTCCTCTATTAGCCCAAATTGAGAATGAACGATCTGCGAAAAAATTTCTTACCTGTCCTTTTGTGGCATTGTTCAAGAGTGCATTGGGATCACTGTGGATATACATTTTCTCCTCCATGAAAGCTCCCAACTGGCTCAATTCAACAAACATATCAATATGGTCAAGTTTCAGTTTGTCCAGAAAATCCGTGGGAAATGCGCCATTTTGAATATCAACCGCTATTCGACTGGAGCCGATATAATCCCAGGATTCCTGGAGTAGCCAGAGCAAAAAAAAAACATTTAATCAAAAACAAAGGAAATTATTACTAAGGAAATCTCATTACTACCAAGAAAATCCAAACATTATACAACACTCACTCCGTTGAAAAGAATAAACAATAAGCGCTTATCCTTCAACTCTTCCTTATGTTTGGACAGGGCCTCCAAAACCAACAACAATGTGATGATGCCAGTGGCGGCAGTTTCTGTGCCAGGAGATAATTCGAATATGCTAGCAGAATCCAGCTGTACAAAATAAAGCAGGTCTACAAAATGTGGAAAATTTCAATGGCAAAGAAGCAGGCACTTACTCGTGAAGCAATAATAATCGTTGAGTTTTTTCCTGGGCATTCGCCGTATAATTTGCATTTACTGATAGATTCTGTTGATTTCACCTGCGACATAATATTCCGTCCCAGAAGTGGGCCACAGCGAACATCTGAAAGCAAACTTAATGATCTATGGAGCAAACAGTAAGACACAATAATCACCAGCAATCGATTTGATGTAATCTTTATCTTTATGATAAAGGTGGACCAAAACAGTTAAAAAATTTCCGCTACATAAGCCGAACGAAGCCACAAATTATTATTACTTCCCCTAATTATTTTCACCTTGATGAAGATTCATCTGGAGCCCGCTTCGTCGGAGACATGTTGGAGCATCAACAGCTGCGTACATGAAGCTTTTTAATTCGGCGGAACATAACGGCCAAGACGGTGTGGTCCCATTGGCACGTATATTAAATTTATAAGTGCACTGAAACAGAGAAAAAAACAAATGCCAGGCTAAAATAGCTGCTGCAGTACACACACACACACTACTCACATTATCCAGCAGATAGCTGATCTCGGCTTGGTTGTACAGCAAAAAAATAGGAATATCCCATTTCTGGAACAACATCCCGTTTCCGATCGGATTCCATTCGGTTTTATCGCAGGAGCCTTCCAGGGCTACAAAACGATACTGTTTTTTGTGCGTCTACCGAAGAATACACATCACAAGCATCCTCACACGAAGCAGCATTCGGGCATGTCTGATCGTATGAAATCGATTCCGAGAATGTCGAGTTGCTCAGACTGATCAGAATAATTCCACTAACATGTCCGGATTGTTCCAATTTCCGAAGAGTAGCCCTGAAAAAACAACAATGTCAAAATTTTCGTTATTTCAAATGCAAAATAAATATGTTCCCATGAAAAAACGTGAAAGCTTTTGGGAATGGAGAAAAAAATAAAAACTGAAAAACATAGTAACGAGTAAAGACATCGATGATAAAGCCTACTACTCTGTACGTATAACCAAAGTGCTTGCTATTCACTTTGGTGTTACTGAAAACTTACACGTTGTAAAACTGAATGTCATTGGCGTTCATCACAGGAATGTATGGATAATGCGGGCCTCCTTCCGAGACGAGGTGAATATCTGCAAGAGCTCTGATAGGATGGAGAACTCCGACGTTCCCCTTCGGGAAAGCTGTTAAAAAGCAAGAAATCAATCCCAAGCTGGGACATGGATAATGTTTCGACGCAATGGAAGTCTGTCGAGCACGTACACTGGCATCCAACCTCGTGGGTTCCATTGAGTCTCCGAAAACACGAATGAAAATCCTTTATTTCATGATAAATCCGATCTTTGATTCGATCGCAGAGAACTGTCATCAGAAAAATAATTAATAAAATCGGAATTCCACTATTTATGTAGATTACCTCTTCCGGGTCCTCCGAGGCATAATCCGAGCAGAAGGAGACACTTTACATCCATGTTCAGTGAAAGATGTAAGTAGTCATGAGAAACTAAAAGCTTAACGAATCTGCAACTTTATATGCATATGGCAGGCTATTGGCAGCGTACAGAGTACAGTAACAATTAACAACCATAGAAAAACAAAAAATTGCTGTAAACAACAACAAAGGCTAAAGTTAATTTAATGAACAAGCTCACGAGTACTGTAAACCTGTCAACGAATCGAAAGCGGAATGAAACAGAAAGGCGGAAATCATTTGATTGACTTAGTCTCAGTGGGACGATTCTGGATGAACGCACACCGTGGGAGGGGACCGTGCTGTTCTTGCTTGTATAGATTTTTAGATAAACGCAATAGTACAGCAATAACAGCATTGTACTTCCGTAAGTTATTACTTGAATTTAGAATATTAAAATATTGTTGTCGACTGTTGTTCAAAATAACTATGATTGAACTATCGTTAAAAATAACTGCCGTTCATGGATTGCCCACCGCGCAGCATTACAATCAGTATAATATTACATTTTTTGAATACTGTACCACTTTTACGTATCTTATTTTCTTAATAATTTTAATTCTGATCCAGTATTCAGTTTACAGTACAACCAAAAGAAATTTCTAGAAGTGAACTGCAGGAAAAAAGGTTTGATAAAAGTGAAGAAGTGATTTAATTTGGAGGATTTCACGCAGTAGTACGTACAGCTCACACACGCCTCAAAGGAAGTGACCCGGTATGTACACGGTGATGGTACCAAATTCGTGCAGCACGAAAACGTTCACTTTCACGTACTCCCAAATCCCTAACACCTTTTTATATTGTTTTATGCCATTGTATAGGCAAATGATTTGTATGCACTGGTGGGTTTCACGCCTATGTACGCAAAATCATATTCTGGCTACCGAATGCCATAAAACAACGCAAAAAGGTTTTTGGTAGTGCACGAAAGTGAAAGTTTTCGTGCATCATGCGTATAACGATAAGTAAGTATCTATAGATATATATATTTATAGTACTTATATAGAATATAGATATACGAATTTGGTATACGTACATGTACCGGGTCACTTCCCTTAAGGCCTATTTATACTTCACTTCAGTCACGTTTTTTTCCTATATCCGTCAAAATTGTGTTTTATGGACGTTCACCAAAATGTACGAGAAAAAAGGTGGCCGTGACAAAAAACGGCGCTAACATCCAGCTTAGATCACGGTCGTGTACAAAGCGGCTTTCTATTTATATACTATACTAGGACAGCATGTCCGTCAAAAACCAAATTTCGAGCCCAAAACTACCCGAATCAATTGTTCTGGAATCTGTCCTGAATGTATGCCAAGTGGAACCTATTACGTACATCTGGTGCCAGTAATTGCTCGTATTAATAGCTCTTTTTAAATTTTGTTTAGATTTGAGAACACAGAAAATGCGCTTCTGTACATGTTACTACATGTGAACTCGCGGCCGGGTTAAAGACTGAAAATTTAATATCGCGCTGATTCGCGCATAACAATTGGCATACGCAGGCTAAGTTTCTAATGCAAAAATTTCGAAAATGCTAAAGGGAACAAAACGTAGTAGAAAGTAATGTGAAAACCACGTGCAAGTTTCAGAAAAGTTTGTAAAGAACGGTGAAATTTTGAATTCTTTTGGGAGGTTATTTACTGAATATAAGCAGACTTGCGCGAAAAATACAGAACTTGATGTCCGTCAACTTTGAAAAAATGGAACCAGTTCTATTTCAAAATTTTGACGGACGAAGCCACATTTTGACGGCCATCAACTTGACGGACCTAACTTTCGGACGATGTCCGGGTATGTGGTTATACTCCACAAGTCAGTCACGTGCAATGTGACGGAGATGGGGAAGTGTTCATACTGTAGTTGCGAAATTTCATCAGTTCCGTGAGATGTGACGGTCTTGATTCTTAAAGCAGAGTATAAATAGGCCTTTAAGAAAACATCACTAGTCTTATTGTTTTACTCATGGTCAGCATCAACTGAGCCATGCGGTCCAACAAAACCAACAGCTGATTTAAAGTACTACTTTATACTTGCATAATTTGATAAGTCGCTCGCGTTAAAATCAAAGCGAATAATATAGTATTACGAATAATATATTATATAGTACTAGTAGACCCCGCGCAAACTGCGCTAAGATTGTAGACTTGATGCGCAAGTTGCAGTCATCAAAACCAGAACTTCTGTACTGTACTTACAATTGATACTTATAAATACCGTACAATTGATGCTTTAATATAATGCTACGTAGTTATGCACGCAACTTTCACTATAAATTTCATTACGAATTTATTTACAAAATCTCGGGAAACACCACATTTCGTGTATACACTCCAGACCGCCCGCGTATCATTCCTGGCACAGCTTTAACCTTTATCGCAGAAAATAAAGATACCCTAGAAAAAGCAACATAAAGCTGACCATGAGAAAAGACCGGTTCTGGCAAATAAAGCCCTAATCTATTCAGCGTCTGTCCCTGCGACTTATTTATGGTCATAGCAAATGCAACGCGAACAGGAAATTGTTTCCTTTTGATGCTGAATGGCATTGTTGGGTCCGATGTAGTTAAAACTACGCGAGGCAACAGAACGCGCTGTCCTGCGCATTCGCCGGTTAAGACTTCTACATCCAAATGGTTATCATGGATCAGCCGAACAACCATCCTGGTCCCATTCACTAAACCCGCTTTTCCGTTAAAGTTTCGAAGAAGCATAACGACTGCGCCGGGCTTTAAAAAAAGTTCGTGCGGTGGAAGTCCAGCGGGTGTTAGACTATGTATAAATTCCAGTGGGTAATTTGTATAATCATCATCGTTCTCAGTCTTTACAGAGTCGATGCTAAAATACGAACGTCCACGCCCGGGGAGTAAGTGCTTGACGACATAGTCATTTATTTCGGCGCAGTGGTCGTTTTTGGGAGCTAAAATTGCGCAATCGGCCAAAGTCGCAACATCGCTGGGGTCTATTGTCTCGCCATAAATTTCCTTCACTAAATCCATAGGAGAACCCTCAAACACACAGTCAGTGGGAACTCGAATCATGTCGCCTTCTGTTTCCGGAATTGTTTGTAGCCTTCCTTCGCCTGTGAAAACAGCAACAGCATTTTAAAACTGTATGAGCAATGTACTAACAGCGGGAATGCTTAATACTTTTACCTAACTCAAGCAGCCACTTGCTAAATACTTGCTGCTCCGGACCCGCTCGCATATTGATTGTCAACTGTCTGACAGTAATAGCAGGCCACAGAGGACTTTGCTTTATACTTTCTTCCACGATCTTCGTACGCGATCCATGCCGTACAACAGGAAGTACCTGACGAAAATCTCCTCCAAAAACAATGACCTTTCCACCGAACGGCATCTCGTTTCTCATGATATCGCGAAGGAGACGATCAAGTGTTGTGAGCGCATGCTTCGATGCCATTGGAGCTTCGTCCCAGATTATCAGAGCAGCATCTGTTAATCGCCTTGCTTCGGCAGAACCCGGCTTCATGTTGGACACCGACGTTTCATCCAAGTTTAATGGAAACTTAAACACGGAATGGCAAGTGCGGCCGCCTTTCAGCAGTGTTGCTGCAATTCCAGTCCAGGCTACAGCTATAACAGTTCTTCCTTGCCCGCGAAGAATATGCGATAAGCAGCGGTACACATAGGTTTTGCCGGTGCCACCCGGTCCATCAAGAAACCACTGCTTAGGTCCAGCACCTCGTTCAACTGCTTGCAGAACTTCAAATACAAATTCACTCTGCTGTTGGTTCAAGGTCAGCTTTAGTTTTTCGCCATCCGCCGCTTCTTCTTCGTGATTGTACTGGTCAGAAGCACTATCAACCGGACGCACGGGTTGTGGAAGTCCTAGTTGTCTGCAGCTAAGCGCATGTTGCAGCAGTACACACTCTATATCCCACAGTGCTCTGTTTCTACTCTCTTCTTCAGAACGTGTACGACGATAATCCTCAGCCAAGTGTTGTTCGTATGTGTAGAACAGCCCGACCGGATCCGCTGGCATACAAAAAGCGCAAATATATCCGAACATATCCCTGAGAGCCTTCGGCATACTGGACTGGCTCGCTTCCAACAGACATGCGTCCCATTCAGCATCGTCATCCAAAAGCCGATGTGCTCTTGCTGCTTCCTGATAGCTTTCGTATACATTTTCACCAACTGTACGTAGGGAAACAAATGATGTAGCACCTGGAAAAATGAAAGCCATAAATGTTGATTTGCTGCAGAGTACAGTTACATAGCCCAGCTACAAATGCAACACGTGCTTTTGCTTGTATTGTTCTCAGTGCAATAATAATGTTTTCTTACTAAAGTAATCACCTTTAACGTGGAGCAGCAACAGGCGTAGGAAAAATCTTTCCCGATCAGACGGCGATACTGCGTACATTCGTCCTATCACAGTCCCACCTCCTCGTTTGCGTGGCTGCCACGTTTTTGTTCCCTTACTCCACACGAAATGTTCTGGAATGTCCATGTAGAGTAGCGTTTTTGCAAGTTCATTCTCCCGGTTTAATATGAAGTATGCGGTTAGAGTGCTGTTTGATACTGCCGCTCTGGCTGCCGCAGAGATCTCGCTTCCTTCTTGAAACACAACGTTTTGCATATCCTCCAAGTGTACTGCTAAATGTTCAATGGAATGCGACTGCCGGTGCATTTCATTCTCGTACAACCGCCAAACTGCTTCCGGAGCACTAACGTACCGGGCATTCAGAAACGTGTTGACTTCATCCCACTCCACTTGACCACCTTCATTGGCTGGAACTTTTTGTGTAATCTTCACATTCGCACAATCATAGCCCTTGTAGACATACTTGAACAAATACTTCACAGACTTAACGCTGGTGCAAACTTCCACGTTGATATGGGCATCAAATTTGCAGGTTAGCCATTTGTTGTACGGCACTACCCACTGGTTACTAAGTGCCACCTTTTTCACTGTAACACTTCTTCCGTCATTTCGTCGCCGGTAAATCGGATATCCACTAACATTTTCCTTCGTGACTTCACAAAACTCTTTTGGAAAACCCTTGGTGCATTTTCCGTCTTGCATACATGGCGATTTTGGATTAACGGTACCACACGGACCATGCAGCATCGTCGTGCGTACCGTTTCAAAAAGCCGCGGATATAGCGCATTGTCGGGCAGTTCAGCACAAACGATCTTGTCAATATCTTCGATCTCGCGAATTTTGGATTCAGAATCTAAGATCAGCAAAATATGGGCGTGCGGGAGGCCTCGCTTCTGGAACTCTATTACATAAACATAGGCGGTAATATTTCCAAAAACGCGCTTTTTAATTATGTCTTTCATCAGTTCGTCCAGCTTCAGCTTGAACACTCTGTAAGAGAAGACACTCTGTAAGAGAGAATCTAAAAGAGAAATAAGAGAAATGTAAGAGAATGGCACATTTGTTTGCGTAAATTAGAGTGCTTGACAACATTGTTTTAATCTTAACTGATCTAGGTAGATGTGCCAGCACATACATGGCGATAAATTTTGTACATGTACGAAAACGTTCACTTTCACGCAAGTTTATAAAAGCTTTCCAAAAAAAGTGAAACGGTTGGACATACTGTAGTACTATACTGTTCAGCTAACCGAAATGTTTCTGTGATACGTTCATATTTGTACAGTCTGCTTAGATCGTAAGACAATTTTATTAAATTTTTTAGTACAATGTATCGCGCTACTGCAAAATTATCATGCACACTACCTCGCAATTAAATCAGGGCGAAACTCGGCACTTTCCCATTTTTTCAGGTTATTTGAGATTTCCGGCCACTTCGGATTACATGTAAACGTAATAAAAAGGTCCGGTTTTCCGTACCGTCTCACAATAGCCATTGCGTCCTGGTAGTTTTGGTGCATATTTCGCGGACTACCAATAAAACTGGAAGGAAGGATAACGACCTTGCCGGCAGCTACATTGCTATCAGCCGCAACGGTGTTTATATGGTCCAGTAACCCCGCATACGACTCCGCACGCAAATCGCTTTTGATTCAGGCGTATAAACAGGAGACGGCTTCCCTCTACTTTCACGTAGACATCAACCACATATTGTAAGAACAGCCTGCTGGACGCATGAAGCAGGCTGAACTGAGCTCGAACAGCAAGTCGATAAGCATAAAACTGTAGTTGAGTGACACGGGGGCGTTTGGCTGTTCTGTGCTGCTCATCGTGCGTCATTGCCGGGTGCCAACCGAATTCTCCTTTTGGAAACAGAAGAGGGTACACCATAGGGTCACAGTGGGGGCTTAACGGAGAGATGCGAGAGGGGCGGTCAGTCTTGGAGTACACCACGATGTCTCGTTCTGCAGGTGGCTCACCGCTTGTTGATACAAATACTGCAGCTACTTCTCCGCACCTCGGGTCATTGTATCGTCGAGGATCGCTTCCATTTGGTGGCAAAAACACAACCGACACATCTCGCATCTCCGCAGGAAGTGACGCGGAGTCCCGAAAAACATCCCCCATGTGGCGAAATAAATGCGCATACGGATTGCAGTCTACCAACATCTTTTGAATTTTAGCCATTATCAGCGGATTGCACACCTTGTTCTCGTCCCGGTTCATGCGCTGGCTTAATGCTTGCTCCGTGTTGAGAAAATACAGACTTCCGTAAGACAGTGGCGCAGGATTTGCTGGTAAAGCGGTCCATAAATAATGGTGCACTTGTCCATGGATACGGAACGTGTATGGCCCAAATCCTGGTGGCCGGGCAATATCTGCTCCCAAGGATGCAAACGCATTGGCGCTGTTGTACTGTCGGACAAATTCCAGGTAGTTTTCAGAGTCTTTGTTTCCCCCAGTCACCAGTTCTACCAACCCTGCTGGTACCGTCAAAGCGCTCAGAGATACTTTTCCGCGGTGGCAGCACTTAAAGTTTTTCTCCGATGGGAAATTGAATGCTGTACAGTATTTGCAAATAGTATCCATGGGACCAATAGATAATTTAGCAACACTCCTTTCGTCCATAAAATTTCTGGCTGCCCTTGATGGAAGGCGAAAATAACGTCGCTCTCGGTTGTCCAGACCATGCTCCACAATCTCAACAGGCTGTTCGTTGTGCACGGACACATCATCATCCAGTCCCAGGTCATCAAACACATCTGACATATCAGCTTGAGGTTCAACACTACAATTCGTTGAAACAGCTGTAAGGGAAGGAATTTCAGGGAAGAAAGAAAACTGTAGTACCCACTTGTTATTATTTACAGCAGACTGATTCGACTGCAGTACATTTTCTGTTGGACGACTTACGGTAGTTCTTCTGCAAAAGATAAACAAACTTGTGCTGCACAAAATTAACCGAAAAATGGCAAAACAACTCAGGGATACCTGGCGTAACGAAAGCGATCATTTTTCTGCTGTTGAGCTCGTTCTGTGGAGTTTCTTTGGGTGGCTTTCTGCTTTCGTGCGCTTGCTTCTCTCCGCCCAGTCAAGCTCTTTCGCCGCGGTGGCATTCTCAGTTAGCACCACACACGTATGATAATTACATAACCCCCAAAATGATACAGTATATTTTTGTAAGCTCGGGATCAAAACGGATAGAAAACGTGGAAACGAAATCAGGAAACCTTAGAACTCAGCGATAACGCCGTGGTTAATGTTGGGAATTGTTATTACTGACAGCGAGTATCTACTTTTGGTCAACCTTTATGGTATGACATTTACGTGGGGTTGTGTTACACACCGGTGCAGGCAGTTACCTTTCTTTTGGTTTTTCTGCCATTCCCGTAGACTTTGTATGTTAGGTTCTTTCTTGTTTTTCTTTCTAACCACACTTCTTTTCTGAATTTTGGCTTTTGATGGCAAATATACAAACTTAGGGCTATCGAATGGTATATAGCTATCAAAGGTTGGTTCAGTGTAGAGTCCTGGCGAACTGTATGGAAATGGAATTCTGAAAGTCTTATTCTTTTAATTAATAATAATAATAATAATAATATAATAATAATAATATAATAAATAATAATTACGAATAATATATTATTAATTACAGTAAATTTTACTCACTGTACTACGGTAGTACGTTACAAAAGCGGTCATAGGCTTTTCACTGCAGTGTCTAGTGACTCTCTACTCGAGTAATGGTGAGTGCTCGGCTGTCAGTAATAATGACCGGAAATGGAGTAAAGTTTACACACATGAAGACGATTGACAATCCAAGATACCCAGTGCGGTTAAATATTAATTGTATTAATATTAGTAGAAGTATTACTGTATTTTGAGATCAGAAATAAGAGTAAGTAGTTTTGTGCACTTGTAATTGTACAGAGTGCGAGACTATTCTGTCCTTCTTTATTTCGTTTTAATAAAAACTGCAAAGAGCGTTGCTACCGTTGATTAAAACGTGGCAAAATTTTTAATTTCATTGAGAGTTATAATTAATTAAAATGTGCGTGATTGTGCATTGCATTATGAAAATGGCATTTTTTAACTTTTACAGTTACCTTTCTTTTGGTTTTTCTGCCATTCCCGTAGACTTTGTATGTTAGGTTCTTTCTTGTTTTTCTTTCTAACCACACTTCTTTTCTGAATTTTGGCTTTTGATGGCAAATATACAAACTTAGGGCTATCGAATGGTATATAGCTATCAAAGGTTGGTTCAGTGTAGAGTCCTGGCGAACTGTATGGAAATGGAATTCTGAAAGTCTTATTCTTTTAATTAATAATAATAATAATAATAATAATATAATAATAATAATATAATAAATAATAATTACGAATAATATATTATTAATTACAGTAAATTTTACTCACTGTACTACGGTAGTACGTTACAAAAGCGGTCATAGGCTTTTCACTGCAGTGTCTAGTGACTCTCTACTCGAGTAATGGTGAGTGCTCGGCTGTCAGTAATAATGACCGGAAATGGAGTAAAGTTTACACACATGAAGACGATTGACAATCCAAGATACCCAGTGCGGTTAAATATTAATTGTATTAATATTAGTAGAAGTATTACTGTATTTTGAGATCAGAAATAAGAGTAAGTAGTTTTGTGCACTTGTAATTGTACAGAGTGCGAGACTATTCTGTCCTTCTTTATTTCGTTTTAATAAAAACTGCAAAGAGCGTTGCTACCGTTGATTAAAACGTGGCAAAATTTTTAATTTCATTGAGAGTTATAATTAATTAAAATGTGCGTGATTGTGCATTGCATTATGAAAATGGCATTTTTTTTTTTGTGCATTGCATTATGAAAATGGCATTTTTTTTTTTTTGCATTGCATTATGAAAATGGCATTTGGCTCGTAAAAATTGTAGGAATAGCCCATCCCAGTGATCCCACCTACACCTAGTAAACACTGATTTTCTACCCATCAACAATACACTGGTGCAGCAATGGACCAATAGAATGCGCATACGCGTATAGTTATACTTACTAAAAGGCATTTATTAAACTGTACTGTAATTTTTGTGAGAGTCTCATATTTATAGTGTCGCATACATACACGGTACAAAGTTGAACACGTACAACATGCGCAGTTCGAATGATTCATCGACTGGATAAAGATCGGAAATCAGCTGTGCCTTCACTTTCAGTCAGACCTGTTTTCGGTCGTTCGATCCATCGTGTGGTTTATCACATGGGCTATTACCCATAAGTATGGCCAACAAAGAACCTGATATCGCCTGAAAAATTTAGCTCGGTTACGGGTTAAGTTCAATCTCTCCTTTGTTTATCAGGGCTGGGTTTAAGAGGAACTTTTGTAATTAAATTGTTTTGCACCATCAGAACACGCTAGTGTTTCTGAAGTTATGGCAGTGTTCTCTGAAACACTGTATAGTAATCGGAATCCGATGAGTTTGTGCCAGCTGCTGTGGGATCCATCCAGGTCCAGTGCGTTATTGGTCGGTCATCTTTCCCGGATACGTCCACCATAGTTTCCTGAGAATGGTCCTGCCGCCAGCAACAGGACAGAGTCCAGTAACCAAAAGAGCTGCTTGGAACAACAGGAAGTTCGGTTGCACTTTGGCCTTGTTCCAAATCGCTTTTGTTGTGCTTTTCGCTGTTTTTGTCGAATACGACTGGGATGCTCTTCCCTTTAGCAAGAGAATTCCAGACGCTAGCAACCATCGAAAAACATCAGCCAATACAACGTTAGATGGGGCATCGCACTCGATTAATGATAAGGATATCCGAATGCAGGACAGATTTTCATTACGTGATTATCATTCAAGTTAGTGATGAAACACCGCCGCGCTCGTTGTGATTCAATGGTCGTAACTTGTAATTCTAATACTCAAATACTGTATAACAAAAATATTTGTAGTCGTATTAAGAAAAACGATAAACACTTGCTTACTATATAGCACAAAAAGAAATAATTAGCATAGTCAGTTCCTTTTTTGATCAATCAAAATATTAGATTACTGTTTTGCGAATTTTTTATGGTTTGTGCTCACTGCGTCTGACGCCGTATGATTTATGAATTATTGCAGTTAAATGTTAATTATCTAATTCCTGTACAGTTTACTAAAATTTGCTGTAGCCGAGGCCGTAATAACACAATCATTGGTGGTGTGGTCGATGTTAATTTTTATATGATTTCTGTAAACGTGATTGTTAGTTTGTTAGATCAACATTTTTGTTGGCTGTTTCCGATTTATTACGGCATACTACCGGGTATATGACTATATGTAGCTGAAATAATTGATATCGTATGATTGGAAATGTCTGTTATAGATTTTTTGTTATAGATTTAGGCCTGTTATAGATTTTAAACATTACTACTTGAAATCTTACGATTATTTTTATGCATAATTTGTGGAAAATCGAAATGGAGCAAAATGTATCTTCGCGTACCACTCTAATTACGAACACTATTGTGAACGCAGACTATATGTTAGAATTTTCACTTAATGGGTAGTTTTCGAAATTCTGTTTTCAGTTTGTTAAAAAACTCTTGTTTTAAAATTTTTTTGGTTTATTTGAAGCATAAAGTGAGTATTAAAGCTAAACTGAAGGGCATAAGTTATAATCACGAAAAAGACTGTTAAGGATAGGAAGTTCAGAAAGCCGAAAAAATACTTACCTGTCAGTGTTTGTCAGTTTGAAACCGGTTTGTCGTACCAGTCTTGAGAACAATTAGATTAACTTTCAAATTCTAGCTCTTAGCGAGTATTTGCTTTTGTTCAGGAAATGTTCCGGTTTAGAAAAGAGAAAGCCTGACAGCATTTATTTGATTATTTAAGGTCTTTAGTAAAAATTTAAAATACAATATCCTACATGAAATTCGATATGAGCCGATGGCCCGATACGTATCCAAAATTCATAATGACCTAGGGTGACCTTGACGTCAAGTAAAATTCTGGCTTTGATTATTTTTATGATGAGATTTTTGTTGACGTAAGCGGTTTGGGAGATGCAAATAACTTTCAAATGGCAGACTGTTTCTGAATCGGCATCGCAAGCTATAACCATCGATCATCCTGAAAATACAGCTGCCATAAGTGGCAATATAGTTTCCGTTGCAAAAACAAGCCGATTTGAGTATCGGGATGCAAACGATGTTGTCAGAAACTATTTTGTACTACATCCTTTGAATTATTATACATATTTGTATTTCAAACTTCGCGTAGAAAACTTACGTAAATTTATATGACCTGTGAGGGATATAAATATTATGAAACCAGTTGTTGAATACATTATACAACACGTGTCATATGGTGCAGTCGTGCAAATGCAGTGACTGCCTACACCTGTTGACACCGAAATCTGAAATAGAGAAATCTAATTAAATATTAGAGGTAGTAGGCACTAGATTTTTTTAGAATATGCAATAGGTCATGTAGCTGGATTTCATGTAGCTGGATTTCAGCTGTATGCCATGTAGCTGGATTTCAGCTGTATGCCATGTAGCTGGATTTCAGCTGTATGCAGTTGCTCATATTTGTAAACAGTAAAATACGACTGCAAACGTTGATTAGGTGTGCTTTTTGTATCGTAATCAGCGATGGAAATTATTAACAGAAATTTGATTTGCAGTGTATGGGGATGTCCAGATTATGATATTTTGCGCGTTCGGCATGCTAATTTCTTGCTTCAAACGGTATGTTCTTGCACAGTCCGATTTCTGATTCCTGTGTGCTGACTATTCCGAGACCGGATATGTTTTTGCAGATATGGATATTCAAGCTTAGGTATTGCTTTTGTGTTGGCCGCTTTCGTTGTGGAGTGGTCGACGTTGATGCATGGATTTTTCAATTTACAAAATGGAAAAATACCGTTTAGCATTGTCACGTGAGTATGGAGGGGGGCTTTAAAGAGTTGATCAAACACAGTAGTGTTGATGATCATAATGGATTACGATCTGTTGATTAACGCACTTTTCGGTTGTGTTTACAGATTAATATCGGCTGATTTTGCCGTGGCGGCAGTACTGATCAGCACTTGCGTTATCCTGGGCACTGTCAGCCCCTTGCAGTACGTTGACATTCTCGGCTATGCAGCTGATGACCTTTGTGAAAGGCATTGTCATAATGCGTTGTACAATAGTTGTGTAGGCAATACAGTGAAAGTATTCCATGATGTTCACTGTTTTCTTTTTACTTCAGTACATAGATTGCGTTGCGTTTGCAGGTATTTGATGTTGGCGTTTATGGAAGTGCCCTTCTATTCTCTGAACGAATGGATCTGTTTGAAGGTTCTCAAGGTTGTGGATGTGGGAGGTTCCATGTACTTGCACGTTTTCGCGGCATTTTTCGGCTTAGCGGTTTCCGTAACCATTTACCGGCCCAAGCTGTTTATCGATGAGTTAAATAAACTGAAATTCGGGTCAAAATGGAACGAGCTGATCGCCATGGTTGGAACCCTGATTCTCTTCATCTATTGGCCTAGTTTCAACAGTGTTTTCGCCCCGGCCGATCTCCAAAATCGTGCTGTGATCAACACAGCCGTCTCCTTGCTGGCGTCATGTTTGGGATCATTTACGGCATCGTCTGTTTTTACCAAAGATAAATTTAGCATGGTAAGACCTTGATATGCATGGTTTCCGGTGAGTAAGGCCAACGCAGGCATAATTCATAATTTACATAAAGTTCTTAGAAGTTTCCACAAGCGAAGCGATAAACAAGTATGGACTCTACGGTACGTAAAAGTGGTAGTCCAATGGGGAGCTGAAAATTTTAGTGGCCCTTTGTGGCAAATGTTTATGTTGACATTCGTTTGTCGATGGTTTTTATGGGTCTCTTGTCCTTGCCGAGAGCAATTTCGCTTATTGCGATAAGATAGAGTTCCCCGTTGGCTGTAAATGTCGCACTAAAGTGGTTTACTTCACTGAAAGTCTAGAATTCGCAAAAAATGTAATGGATATATATCATGTATTAACACAGTTTTATTGCTTCGTTGCGTGTTTTGGTATATTATGCATTATAAGACTCACTGTCAGTATGGTTCTGTTTTTGTTGTTGGTGCAGCCAAATCCCACCACTGTAGTTAATATGACCTTTACGATGGGAAAAATGCAAAATCGTAACCATTTTCGGTTTTATTCTCTTCGACCACACTCCTGACAAAAAACAAAAACAGATGCCGCATTGCACTACCTTTAATTTGAATTCCAGATGTAAAAAGTATCGTTTTTGAGGTCGCTTACTTACAGCACGTTTCGTTTGTTATGCCAAAACTCGGTAATTAATAAATTTGGCTTTCTTGTTTTTTATCGTATTTGCATACGTTTTAAATATTTCAGATTAGTGTAATGACAGTTCTGAGTTCGAAATTGATTAGACATATGGTCAGTCAGGGATGAGTACTGCATTCTTTGGCACTGGCATCAACCGGAAATGTTTTGATGATGTTTAATGTTTTGATGATGTTTGGTAAAATTTCAAGCGCATATTGAAATTTTTTTCCAGACAGTGATTCAGAATGGTGCCTTGGCGGGTGGTGTTGTAATCGGAGCCGTCGCTGATCTCATGATTCAGCCTTACGTCGCTCTCTTGATGGGATTCTCCGCTGGATGTATTGCAGTATTGGGTTTCCTCTTCGTCAACGTAGGTTGCATTCGTTTGCAGGACTGATAAGCTTGGCTTAATATTCAAAAATATTTTGCAGCCGATTGTGGAGAAGAAGCTGAAGATCATGGATGTCTGTGGAGTGCAGTATCTCCATGGTATGCCAGGGATTCTGGCCGGCTTGGCCAGTGCTGTAGTGTGCGGCCTGGCTACCGAAGAAGTGTATGGTTCAAGGTGCGCCATCCTTCTTGATAGGCTTCTTACTAATTACGTTTGGAATCGATTATTATTTGAATATTTGGTCATGAAGTTAGCTACTCATAAACGGTAAAGGTACAATTGTATTGGTTAGTCTTTACTCTCAGCTTTAGCAGTGCACAATGCAACCGGCTTGGTGATTTGCTCGTTTAATTATGTGGACGGCTTTCTCTGATAATCAACATACGTGTTATGATACTGTAATACGTATAACCTTTTTAGCTGTTAGATAAAATACATTCATTCGTTCAAAAAGATACACGACTTTGATTTTCAGCTTCTGGGAAGCATTTCCGGCTGTTGTTCCTCCAAGCAGTTCACCCCTATATTCCACTTTACAAACTGCCTATCCGGAAATTAAGCCGGGTTATGGCCGAACTCCCGCCCTCCAAGCTGCTTTCCAGCTGTTGTCATTGCTGGTTTCAGTTCTGATCGCCGTTGCTTCCGGCTTGTTCTGCGGTAACTGCAACATAAGCCAAAGTCAACGCGGCTTTTCGAAATATCTGTATAAACAGTGAAAACCATAATGATAATGAATTCCTTGTCTGTTGGTTTATTTAATTTGGCATTGTAAGTAAATACAGTAATACTCTCAAACGGCAAAATTAAATGCTTGCGCTATTATGTTACAGGCATGATTCTGCGTCTAAAGTATTTTGATCCGCATAAACAAGTGGACATGTTTGATGACGAGTATTTGTGGAATATACCGAGAGAATTGTCCTTTGATGAGGAGATTGACGTCAAGGAAATGATTGGCAAGCTGGAAAAAATGTTGGTTACTCAGCAGTCCGCCTATCCGGTCGCGTTGAAAGACCAGCTGAGGGGTTTGGAATCCTGTCTGAAGGGATGAGTTGTATTCAAGCAACTGAATCGAAAATCAAAATGTCTGGATTCCCCTCCTGCATGGGGGGATAGCAGGCTTGTAGTATTTGATAGTCTTGCTATCCTCGGTAATATACCTGCAATAAGTATGTTACTGGGCTTTCATTTGGCTTGTGTTAATCGCCCGATGCGAAAATATTGTATTGACGCGTTTTTGTTCGTTGTTAATGACGATTGCTGGAAGTTTACTTAAATTGTTGGAAATGTTGATGATGGCTTTATAAAAGACTTGGATCCTTGTCCCTGGATTCTCAGGGGTACAGGGTTTATTTTTTCAGAATTTCATTGCAGGTAATGCCTTTTAAATTGTTGCCACAAGTCCCACCACTGATTGTGAACCACATAATAGAGTTCTTGTATCAGAACAAATATTATAATTATTATCAAAACGAAGCCCGAACACTGGATTTAATCATTTAAACGTACAGTATAACTTGTATATACATATACTGGATTGTACAGTATAACTTGTATTGTACTGGTTGTGATTTTGCTTTCCGGTAAGTGTTGATAATTGGCTGCAGATAAGATCGAATGGACTTGTATTAATCTGCACGAAGTAATTGCCGACTTTTGGTTGCTTACTGGACGTAGTTGGGGTTATTCTTGGTTAACGCGATAATAACAACAACGATCTAGTGCAACCATGCAGCGTGCTTAACTGGCTTCACTGGTTCCAATAAACAGTTTCCCATCTAGGAAAAGCTACGGATGTAAAAATTTTTAGCGCAGATCTAGACTTCATCGCGGAGGATTTATAACGCAAACAAACATATCGGTACCGTGTCGGCATCCGGAACGCCGTATACGCCTGAAATGGTAAAATGGTCGTGAAATACAGCATTCGTGGTCAGACGTTTACAAGTTTTGTTGAATACTTTACTTATTTGCATGCGCCAGTTGCAGAGATCAATACTAGGACTGGCTTTTATAATATGTGCTATAGCGGAAGCTTGCAGACATGGCCAGCAGTACATGACCAGTGACGGTAAAAAGATATTAAATTTCTTTGATCATGTAATTGTATACTCCTAATCTTCGTGTAGTAATATTGTAAGAAATTTAAATTTTACAGACGATGAACATAATCGGAGACATATGCACACAAAGGACGGACAGGAGGAATGGGGATACGTTACGGTCAGGGTAAGTCAGTCACTTGCAACCTACTCTAGAGAGGTAGTTATGATTTTATCGCGGCAAAGAATTTCACCGTTCTCCTTATAACAGTATAATTATGGGCAATGTATATCAACTTGAAACTGCAACCGAATTTGTATTACCAGTGGTCTATACAGCTTGTCTATACAGCTATATTTTTTTGTTCAGAAATCCGTTATTCTGTGAAATTAGCTAATTGTACGTAACAATATATTAATAGTAATACTGATCACAGGAAAACGCTCATATGTTCTGGTGGCTGTACAACTATCCTGCTGGCGCGGCCCACATGAAAAAGCCTAGGCCTGGTACCAGTAGTGGTTCGCTTAACAACGACGAACGAAACACGGCTGCATCCACGACTCCACTGGTTTTGTGGCTACAGGTGATAGGATAAAAAGTAGTCTATGTATCGTTTGCAGAAAGATACAATTTATTAATGTACAGAATGTGCCCATGACCTTTAAATTTCTTTAGTTTGTGCTGGCGAATATTATGATATTGTTGACATACCGTATACGTAATACATAATGTGGTAATTGTGGTTGATTCGATTATCGCGTTTATATATAACTTGCAGATACTTTGTAATATCACAACTACAAGCTTAAGCATGCATAATAATTACGATAATGGCTCTTGCTAGATTTCTGTCATTATCTCTTAATTAACTACCAAACCTAATGTTATCACTTTACTGTGTTTTGTACGTATTATCAGGGTGGACCGGGGGGATCTGGAACAGGTTTTGGGAATTTTGCCGAAATAGGTCCTCTGGATATCAGCCTGAAGATGCGCAGTACTACTTGGCTGAAGAGCGCCAGTCTGTTGTTCGTCGATAACCCTGTGGGCACAGGTAACTATCGTTCCTAAATTTTTACTTATAATTTTTGTCTCATAGCATTTTAAAATTTAACTTCTCTTAGCATGCCGGTATAAATTTTCGTAAATAAATTTAGTTTAAATAACTGAAATATGGTTTCCGAAATTTGAATTTGGTCACCAAAGTCATACGAAGCCTGCTTATTACAGAATTGATTGACAGGCTGCTACAATACTGAACTATCCTAAACCAGATAAACTCAAATAAAATTACCGTCAATCAGAATTATAACAAGTAGTAACCTGTATTCTATGGAGAGTGTATATTTTTCAATACATCATTTTAAGTTGTTGCTGGTTAGACAGCACAGTATTTACTCGTACTTATGTTAATATTGCTGGGAATTGAAACCCGCGTGATTAGAAAAGGGCCATTGTCGTTGCCTCCTAATTTTTTAATACGTTTTACGCAGGCTATAGCTATGTAACCGACCCTGGCGCATATGCCAAGACGGTGGATCAAATTGCCGAAGATTTGGTAACACTCTTTATACAGCTGTACCAGCAAAAACCAGAATTAGAGGTGGGTGAAATGCTCACCGGATTTGATTTTAATCTACTATTACAATAAACGCGTCACCGGAGATCATCATCATTCCGTTTCATAGAATGCTCCGCTGTTCATATTTTCCGAATCTTATGGCGGAAAAATGGCTGCAGTGTTTGCGGTACACTTGTGGAAAGCTGTCCAAAAAGGCTTGATAAACGCCAAATTTCGGGGAGTAGCCATGGGTAAACTTAACCACCATTTTTTCGTGCAAAGGCATTATAGAGTATCATTAAGTCGTACTCATTTTGTGTCTGTCATGCAGCTTATATTTGTGCAGTATTATTAATTTTGTTGGTTTTAAACAGGAGACTCATGGGTGCACCCGGAAATGATAGTGCATTCTTGGGGGTTATACCTATATTCAACGGTAATTTTATATTATACAGTGATACAGATGTTGAAAAATCCATAATAACTTTTACCGAAGTAAGGTGTTTGCATATATACATGTATGATACATCCGTATAATACTGTCACAGTCCTCCTTAATAATAGTTTGAATTGCGAGATACGTAGTTTTACTCGTTGTAATAATTAATTTGCACCAGAATCAGCCAACGCACCGCGTAAAAGTTCACAAAATTTTGTAACAGCTTGAACTGCAAAGTTTTAATTGTTTAATCACAGAGTTTTGCAATTGTGACAGTCTCTCATCGACAAACCTGGACTGCAAATTGTGAATCAAGCTGCTAATAATATCAGCCGAGCGATACAAGATGAAAATTGGACGGCGGCAACTGAATTATGGGATGCTGCGGAAGGCATTGTTGGTAGTGTGAGTGCATAATACTATATATATTATCACGAATTTGCACGCAAGAATGTGTACCGTATAATCTTCTAGACATGTTAGAAGCAGTTTTGAATGACACTAACAGTAAAACTAGATAAACTCTACATGCCGCATATACTGCACTCGTAATTTGTAAATAATGTTGTGGAATGGACTGGTACAACATTCTGTAGTAAAGTATTAATGTTATAACAGTGTTATATTGTGCAGTGCCGGCCGTAGTGATATGGCTCATGACTGTTTTGTCGCGATGTAAACATGAATACAAAGTTTTAAATGTTATAACATATATATGCATTTATAATGCTAATTATAACCTGCAAAACTAATCAGCAGTTTTATACAAAGACGGTTTTTAGCAAACTATTTAGCATCCGCGGTGCATATTCATAATTCTTGTAAAGGTCACCGATGGAGTGGACTGGTACAACATTCTGAATCCACTGAATTCGCATTCCAGTCGCCTTAGGCAAAGCCGCAAACTACTTCACCAAAGCCGCCTCATTTCCAATCATGCAATCAGTAAGCGAACCGAAAAATCCAGAATATGGCTTAATTGTACGAATTAATTTATCGGATATTTTCTTATTTTCGAATTTCAATTCAGAAAATTTATACGAGCGCCGCATGGCTGTGCATCAAAATGATGCACTAGATGATCTTATGAACGGGCCTATCCGCCAGAAGCTCAAAATAATACCGGGAAATGTTACGTGGGGTGGACAGTCTAGTGAAGTTTTTGCTAATCAAGCGGAGGAGTTTATGAAACCCGTCGTTAATTCAGGTAAAAAGTTATTGTGGCGACGACTGGTATATAAATTTATTATATCCTGCGGGGTACATACAAGTGCTATCTTTCTGTACAGCTAATTGTATGTATTAATCGTAAGTTATTATGACTATTATTATGGTTATTGTGATTATTATGATTGCCGTATTATGTATCTGTGTATATTTATATGATTATGTCATGTATATGCATTATGCGATAATGAATTAACTTGATTTTAGTTGACTATTTGCTCAACAACACGGCTTTGAAAGTAGTAGTCTACAACGGCCAGTTGGATCTGATCTGTGATTCCATTGGTGTGGAAGCTTGGGTCAGTCAGCTACACTGGCCAGGATTGCCGGACTTTATTACAGCGCGCCGCATACCGCTGACTTTGGACACTTCAGATTATGTTGTGGGTTTTTCGAAACAGTACAAGACATTTTCCTTTTACTGGATGTTGCGCGGAGGGCATATGCTGCCGGCGGACCAGGGGCAGGCTTCTTTGCGAATGTTAAATTCCATCCTTTTCTCAAAATAAACAATTAAGTACATACCCGAGTGAAAAAGCTTGCAGGAACAACGCTAGTTTAACGTGTAACTACTAACTACCGCTAAGGGAACGGATGTGTCCCAGTTTTGGCCGTAAACTAACGTTTAATTAAGCTAACGCTTTTTTGTAAGTTGTTTTACTCGGGATATCTGTAACTTTATCTTGTGCTGGGCGCTGGCTCATATCTTTTAATTGTCTTCTACCCAACCGTCGGTTTGAGTAGGGTTTGTGTTGTAATTACAAATTACAGCAAGCGGCATGTCATTAAAAATCCAAATTTTGTAATTATAATATAAGACATGCTACCATAGCACATCCCACCAATATGGCAAACGTTTACAATATTGCAAAATTGTGTAACATAACATAACATACATGCAACTCTACAGCAGGCTTGCAACGTTCGTTAATTCGGTTATGGCTAGTTAATTAATGGCAAATGGAAATGGTTGGTGGGTATTAAAAGTATTTGCTAACTGTATGTACAGTAAAGTCCTGCAAAATTTGTAAATTTAATTGCTCCGGCAAGACCATAAATCTTTCGAAGATAAATCCGAGTATAAATCCGAGTAATAGATTGATCAAAATAAGTTTTAAACTCAAAACATAAAACAAAGGCTAAAGAGCAAAAAAATAGTGCAGATACATCAAAGCAACTACGTACATAACTCCAGTGCCGTATTTACCAAAACGTTTCGAAAAGGACAGGAGGAAAATTTACTCATGTTCGTCCAGTTAATTCGAGATTCGTTGGTTGTTCAGGGCTTTGTTTTTTGCAGGAGACGCATAGTACCATCAAGTGCAAACATTTGTAAGCTCCTTGCCGATACGATTTTCCAAGCATAAGAAACATCGCCTGCAAAAAACGTTTATCTATTAAAGTGTTTATACTATTGTATTATTATACAAACCCCTATTGAAGTAGTACAGATAGTAGCAAACCCATCATTGAATTTTTCACTATATTTGATAGTAAAACCAGAATAAAGTACTGCAATTGTGGTAGGCTAGGAGTCTGAATTTGGTTATTTGGAAGTGTCTGATCATCTACTCGTAGTAAGTACTGTATATAGATATGTGCGTCTATTTCACATAATTCAGGTCCAGAATTGCCCATGCTAATCTTATGTGCCAGTTACTAACCGGTGAGCCCAGTGTTCCAAAGAAGGAAAACCATCTTGTCAGAAGCATTAGGGTTGGATAGTCCCGGTACACCTTATTGCCATGATAAACAGACACAATAATTCTCGGTAAATAACATGTGATTGTCCATACAGCTGCAGCAAAAAATATCTTGGACAAAATCAAACGGTCAGCGGAATTACGCGCCAGAACCCGATTCGGTAAGCCAGTATTACGAATTCGGTTCTTTTTCTTGACGAGAATAAACGTCAGTGCCGCACAGGACAGCACCATGCCACTAGCTGGTAGCATCATCGACAGCGTCCCAAAGACAGTGAAATACCACCGACCACCTCGCGATACTGGGAGTATATCGCAGAAACCCCACGGCTGCACACTGTTGGCTTGCATTACTTTATGAGATAAAATCGGACACGTCAAAGCCAGACTAATCATCCAGCTGGCCAGTACGGTGCCCTTGACGGATCGACGATGTGCGTCTGTGTTGACAAAGTGCGACTGGGGTCTGATAATGGCGGTTAAGCGATTTATGTTCAGGAACAGCTCAGACCACACCGCAACGGAACCGAAGAGTGTGTAGATGAAGTACATGCCGCGACAGGCCGCGCTAGATAGCTGGAGGGAATCGTAGTAACCGGATACCGTAAATACGGGATGAATCACACCATTAACCGTAAAGATAATGGCGAAAAGATGTATAATCAAAAAGTGGGATCCTTTGCGCACCAAATGCTGGATGATGATGGCCGCGATCACTAAAGCACACATAAATGCGCCAAGGTAGGACACTGTCACGGAAGCGTAATACCACAGAGTAAGTAAGAATGGGTGATTCGTACGAGCGCAAAAATAGTTACTGGAGTTGGAAAGGTCAACTATATGACAGCTTCCGTTTAGGGTCATTTCTCTGCAGACTATAGCCGCAAACAGCCCTTTTAGATTCCATATTTTATGCGGCACTATTCAAATATGTACATCTGGACGAGATGTTGACATATTTCAGATTTTACTACAGACTCGGAAACGGTGCCAATTACAGGCTCCGTCTACAGCTGATGCCGTAATTTGTAACTCTGGCCGCATGCGCAAAGCCCCTTGTTATTACTTTGGATTTACTACATTTTTTATTTCCGGTGGATCTGCGGGTGACCCGACACCCGCAGGTGATCTACACGTATATTCGACGTAATTTAATAATGATCTTTAATTAAGGATGCACGAAGAGTCGATGACGTGCACTATGTATTCAGAAAGATGGCTCTTGATTAGAGTACTTGTACTGTACATATGTTGAATATTAGCCGACAGAATGGCATGATTACAGTTATACATATTACGTGCCGGTGTGTGGTGCTTACTGCGGGAATTCGGGAGCTTGTGTGGGAGTTTAGTAACATTATCATGGCAAGGAGAGTGTACAAGTATAGCTCAAGGATGTTGGGCAGCCGTATGAGTTTTGTACCGCATAATAAATGTTTGATAATCATGGTTGCTGTTATGCCATAATTATAGATATTACGAAAAAAATTTTGGACGGTTTAAAGAAAACGCGTGCTAAGTACTTCAATACTTACAGTACCAAATATAAATACTTGTATATAAGTAATTCCGTAAGTTAATTTACGAATATATCTACGAATTTACGAATATATACTTATAAACTGAAAACATTAATAACGTAACGTTTTTAACCAACAACAGCGACAAATTCGTACAATACCTATGCGTGCGCAGTGGCTGCGCACTCGTATTGTATTGTATAAATTACTATTAAAAGTGCTCGCTTAAATAAATGGCAGATCTGCGTACGTACGTGTATGTAACGATAAGGACAGAAGTACGTACTTTACTTTAATACTCGTATCTGCAATCACAGAAATTTGAACCTGATCCTGTTGTTCTATCGTTGGATACGTTGACAGATTGTGAATCTGATCTGACTTTATTCAAATCTTCGGTCAGTCGTTGTTACTCTGTTGATTGTAAACTGACGCAACTGAACTTCCCGAGTGGGTTATTCCCCATCTTGCACACAGTTCCTATAAATAACAGTCGCCGAAAATTTGAATTTTTTACTCTAATCATTAAACGGTTATTTTGAAAATTCAACAGCAAGTTCAACAACTAATTCTTCTCCTGCACTGCACAATGGATATGCGCACAGTTATCGCCATTCTCTGCGGAATGTTGATCATCTCTACAATGTCATGTAAGTGTCCTAACAATTACTAATTATCATTTTATCGATAAGTACCGTATTTGAGCAGCGACTAGCAAGCATGGTGTTCCTTTGTCTGATGAAATCAACAGTATAAATTGAACCCAATTACAGAACAGTTCATATAATAACATTTTATATTATTCTGGTTGACTTTTGTAGGCTTTGCGCATCCTTGTGATGGGCCAGAATGCGATGGCCGCGAAAAGCGTGGAGCAGTAAAAAATGCCGTGATGGGTACTGCGCTGGGTGCTGTCGCTGGAGCAATTATTCCTGGAGTCAGTTGGAAACAGGGAGCGGCGGCTGGAGCAGCAGGTGGAGTAGGGATGTCGTTGTTAGGAGGACTGAAAAGCAAGTTTTCTTCCAAGGGCTCTGTCGCTGCCACTCCGTAGACAGGAGCATTTTTGTGCCAAACGGGCTTCTGGGGTTGTTGACCTTTAGCCATGTTTTATGGTTTTCTAATTTGTTTTACTTTATCACTTCCCTGTACAGTATTATGGATAAAATTTAGGAAAGCTGTGAAATGTAAACCGTTTTAAGTTTTAAATTTTATGCATGTCTTTTTATTTTTGTTGTGTGATATGTGATCAGACTGAATTTCAAATTGCGTACTTTTTTGCAACTCTCGTGTTAAATGATATAGTAATGTTTAATAAAAGAACGAAAAGAAGGAACTGCAAGCGGCAATAAGTCGTTGAATTCGTCGGTTAACCTAGCTTAAATTAATACTTTAAGGCCTAAAGTTCTAAACCAGTCAATATTGCGAATTAGATTATTCGTATATGAGAATATCGAAGTCTATGTGAATCTGTAAAATGCGTTGAGAAAATTTTTTTTGCAAAGATGGGAAATGTAAGCTAATACGGAAAATATGAATGCAGAGAAACGATACTTCTATACAAAGTGAAGAAACTATTTGAGTATTATCAGTATTATCATCACCGCGAACACACCTGATTTCTGCTGCTGGGCCAGCTCGGGGGGTCATACCCCACACAAAAATAAATTTTCGTAAAGGCAAAATCATAGCTTTGAATTACCGAACAGAAAAAACTACGAGGTTGTTAGGTGCTCTCATTAATACTGCGAAAACGAAAACGAAATGGCTACGCGCGAGAGCATCTCGCGCTATGAGTTTTGGCTACGCGCGAGAATTTCTCGCGCTATGAGTTTTGGCTACGCGCGAGAGTTTTCGGGCGGAACGAAATTAAAAATAACAAAATATAATTTACCATAATACTTTGTAGATTATCATATTTGTCATGTCATGACAACCTGTAAATGCTGTAGGAGTCACCTTCGTACACGAAAGTAATTATCATAAAGTAAGTATCATACTATCGAACCGGCATCTCGCACATTGCGCTGACCGGTGTTTCTGTAATAATTAGCCCACACAATGGCACTAGTAATTAAGATAGGCGACAGATTCGAATCCTACGCGGCGGCGTTACGTGCAGTCGAAGAATGGAGCGAATCCACTCATCAGGTCTTCATAAATCCCGGTGGCAATGCAAAGACTTCGAAAACGCATCCACTGCACGACACCTTCCCGTACAGTTCAGTGAAACTGGCAAGCAAGAAAGCCGGCGTGTATCGTCCTCATCGGCGAGGCTCACTTTCGACGAAAAAGTCTATCACCACCACTCTGAAGAGCGACTGTCAAGCAGCTATCCGTCTGAAACTGGTCAACGGAATGCTGGAAGTCATCCACGTGCCGACTGCAGAAGACCACAATCACGAGGTGTCGCAGACTCTCAGGCGATAGCACAGCACTTCCCGGAAAGGAGACGGCTGTCCGACACGGAGGAGAAGGCCGTGGAGCAGCCGCGTGCCACCGAGGATTATTGCGAGCACTGTTAACGCTTCACGTCGGTCGAGCAGGACAGCCGGCACTGTCTGCATCACGAAGGACATTTTCAACCGGGGGACGAAAATACGCATGGAAAAGAAGCAAGGGCGGGAGGAGCACGAAATTCTCACGGAATTTCTGCGGCAACACAGGCAAAGAGATGCGACCGGCACTTATGATGTAGTTGTGGCGGAAGACGGAATAGATGCGTTGCGCATCGTTTTCGTTCAGACCACTACCATGAAGCAAACGTTCTCTCGCAAACGTTCTCTCGCCACCGAGTTAGCTAAATTCGGAGCGGTTGAGTTCAAAACACACATAGTAGCTCTGCAGCAACACCTGGATATAGTGCGAAGTGAAGCTGTGCCGTTAATTAGTCATCCTGACCTGCTGGCTAAGGTATCGGCACCTGAAACAACTTTAAAGCAGCCGGAAATCCCTGAAGCCGCAGCGGAAGGCGATTTGCCAAATCCAGAACCTCCTGCCGCAGAAAACTTCGTCGCTCCTGATTTTTCTGCGTTCAGAGTCAGACCTCGCGGAACCATTAAACCCAAAGGACGGCCGTCGGAAGGAAGGCGCCATCAGCGGTTCAATCAGACAGCCGTGACGTCCTCAAAGCCAATTCAAGCCACGCCCCAGCCAGCCGACACACCGGTTGCCGCTGTTTCGAACAGTCCCTCGGCAACAAGGAACGAAATGGGCATGCCGCGGCGGAAGTCGGCCAGGATATCCCGCAGTCCACCGCGTTCGGGAGAAACACCCGCTATGCGTGCGGCTCGGATACTTGAGACACATGCGGATGGTCAGAATGAAGTCGTACACCGATTCGGGGAAGAATTAGTGGTGCTTCGCGAGGACATCAACAATCTGAAAACGTTCGGCTCGGATTTGAAGCTGAGATTACTCAACGCAGGAGTTTATCTGATACGCAGTGCATTTCCTCAAAGAGGCTGGCTAGAACTTCCTGCAGAGTTGGCTCTGTGCCAGCATAACGACCAGTGTTACGCTAGGATTCGTTTTCATGTCCGCATGCATGGAGGTATCATCATACAGCCGCTGTACAATGGTGACAATCATTATGTTTGCGCCTTCTTTAATTCTCAAAACCCTGGCGTGGTGCGCATATACTGCTCCACCGGTCAAATGCCCACCGATGCTTTGAAATTGCAACTCAACTTCCTGTTCTCTTATCCCGACACCAAAGGCCAGGTTGCCATCGAATATGTCCCTGTGTATGCCCAGTCTCCCGGCAGTAACAACTGCTTGGTACACGCTTTTGCGTATGCGTATGACCTTCTGCTTGGGAAACAGATCCAGAGCGCAAATTACGCCCGGGGTGAGGATTTCCGACAGTGGTTCTTAGATATAATACAAACAGGAGCACTGACACCTCCTCCTCGAGTACAGGGAAGAAACGCCTGAAGGAAAACTTCTGTGACCAAAAATAACGCTGTAGTAACGGCAGCTGATGTACTGCCCATAATTCGCCGGCTGGGAATGCCTACCGGTTTCCGAACGACTGCGGTGTGGCTGACTTGATGCAAATTGACTGATGCGACAATTATAATGCACTATATAAACAACTCCAGAGCTGAAATTATGTTGAAATGTTTTGATTATATTCATAAATAGTGGCGCCGAAAAACTCTCGCGCGTAGCCAAAACTCATAGCGCGGGAGTATTCTCGCGCGTAGACATGACGAAAATTAAAACTTCCGGATTGCCAAAATTGTTTCAGGCTGCAGCACCGCACCGGACCGGCGGACGGCGGTTTGGTGAAATCTCCAAAACAATCAGAATGATTTCGCAAACAGCAAACTGGCAAGCAAAAATTAAAATGCAATAAACAGTTGATTGTAAAAACAAGTAGAGCTTATTAAATTGTTAATTCATAAAAGTACTGTGCTCGACAGCAATCTTGAACGTATCTGTTTGTATTTGTTCCAGCTAAGACCGCATATAAACCATTTGTGGATGACTTGGATGGTTGGTGACAGAACACTCAAGTTACTGTATCTGACACCTACTCACTACTGATCAAAAGCTTTTGAGCATGAACGATCACATTAACAGGAGTTTTGTACAGCCACTACAGTGGATGTGGTCCTGTGGATGATCTGATGGGCATCTGGAATGAGCAGTTTATCGTGGAAGAAGTTCAAACATCGAACCTACCTTCTATATAATCATGGTTTCGCACGTAGCGGACGTCGTGCGACGCGGGATTTGGGCTTCTTTGACTGGGGGATGGTTTTATGATTCCAGTTTAGATCTTGTCAGCAACATCATACATTTGTATTTATGGACTTCTCTCTTGATTGCACCATTTCTTCTCTACATAGTAAGATTGCTGTCAATAATGTTAGAGTAATGGTTTCTAGAAATCCCTGTTTACGGGTCGTTACTGTCTGGGAATCTGCAGCATTTTGAATTGCTGAATTGAATTCAGTTTTTCGGGTTTTGTCACTTTCGTAATTTGGTTATGTATTGTATTAGGTACCGACGGTACCGCACGCGATTTTTTATATGCTGGATTTATCTGGTTTTTATTATCGTTAATTATTACAGTTGTTCGAACCTTCCTGGATGGTATGGGGCATTTACCTAGGAGTGTTGCTTGTGGTGTTTACGTTATTAAAAGTGGGCAACCACTTGATGCACGGTTTCTTCGATACTCACCAGTCGGAGAACGGCGGCAAAAATGGACAGGGCAACGACACATCCAGTCATGGCAGCCTGGAGAGCCTCTCGGAGCATTTGGCGGCGTTTTGCACGGATCCCGATGTGCTGGCAGACTGGCGGCGCCTGCATCCCAGGCACCGTCAAAGTTTACGGGCACGCGATCCGTAAGTAAAAATAGGATTTGATAATAAACAGCGAAGTAATTTCCACAGATTGCCTCACTGTTTTAACTGCTTTGTTACTCCGTAATTTTCTAGTTGTGTTTTAATGTTGTATTATTAATTTATTACGCTTGTGTTGCTAAAGCTTTATTTCCTTTCAGTGTCGCTTTGCATCATCATTTACTTTCAGATTGTTTTATGTAAACATTAAGACTACAGTAATAATAAAATCATAGATTACAATAATATTACGAGTGCAGAATTTTACGCTTAAATTAAATACATTATTTCTGAATAAATCTGTATGTTTAATAGCGCCACCGACGAAATTCCCCTTCGTTCTTTGAACAGTGCAGCGGTATCGTCGACTGTGGTGGAAGGCAGATCCAAGGCTTCCAGTACGGAGATGGTGGCCATGCTTTCGCCATCCAGTTGGGAAAAAATCAGTATTGACCCTCAGAGTTCGGGGGAAAATGGGGAAAAAGCCGCCACCTGTGATTCGCCTGTTCAGAATCTGGATGGCTCGGAAACCGTCAGTAAGAGATGAAAACTTATGCCGTAGATCTGCTTGTTTTGTTATTGTTTGGCGGAATATTTTAGAAGCTTGGTTACGTGTTTTGCAGATTTTAAGGTAGATGTGCATATCCATCCACCGACGACGAAAGTGGAGAATCCCGTTGATTCAGACAGCAGTAAAGAAGGGGATTCGTTGTTGGTTCCTGACGGCGCTGTGCGTGCCAAACGTACGTAAACGTTGTGGAACTGGATTCTGTGCCAGAACATAATGCATATCTCTGAACATCTCTGCAGGTTCATTGGATGCACCCACTAGTAGTAATGCAGAAGCGTCGGATTCTGAGACGTACGACAAATTCACTTCCGGTACAGCCTGCCTTCTAGCTCGGAAAACTTTTTCTTGACTAAGTCGCTTGAAGAATGATGGTGTCGGTTAAATATTGCAGCAACCCCAGTTGATCCCAGACGAAGTCCGATCCCGCGCCAGGCATCTGCGGGTCAGCTGAGCCGTTTACAAAGGCGCCCTGCTGTGCGGGCCAATAAGAACCGGCCACATCGGGAATCGTCCTCCAACAACGATAATTCGGTTACAAGCGTGCTAAACCAGCCGACGACGTCAATGGAGCAAATTTTATCGACATTTCGAATGCCGTCCCGTAACACTTCCGCTGAGCCTGTGCTATCTGACGAAAGTTTACCACAGTTAAGTCCAAAGGGACTACGGAGGGCTAAAAGTGAATTTTATACTGGAAGTGGTTACGGGACGAGCCATTCGTCACGAATGATCTCGGATCCCTCTTTGGCAGCACCAACGGAGGGCACGCAGCGTCTGCAGACGGACAGTGCACCCGATGGCTCGACCGATTTTGAGCAAGTGCGCAGCACTCCTAATTTGGGGCAAAATGAGTCGGAGCCAGTAGATCCCAAAGAAGACCTGAAAATTTCTGTAGACGAAAAACCAGGTCAGTAATAATCTCCGGCTCGGTTCCACCAGATGCTGGTATAGGTTGTGCCAGTATGTAGTCGAGATCGTAGACGGGATGTTGACTGTAGCCAACGGTGGTGCTAGCATTTACTCCTGCAATTTGTTTTTTGGCGGTAGTAATAGTAGTTGTTTAAATGTGCAAATTTATTTAGTTATGATGGACAAGACGGAGCTGGCGGTGGATAATGGAGAATACCCTCCGGAATACGTATTTCTGGGTCCTAGTACAAGCGGCCTGGAACACCGGAGGACCAGCGTTGTTTCCGAAAGGCCAGCAGGTCATACTGTGGATTTTTCCTCCGGCAGTCGCCCTCCGCCTTTTGGACTGAGTGAACTGAACGCTGCAGAACAACTTTTAAGGTCATTTTCAATTACACAGTAGTGAATATTAGTCATTTTGTATCCGATAACTTCGTTAATTTATTTTGTCTTCTGATAATTTTTTGTAAGCAATGTTCGCGCCTTCGCTGATTCTGAATAATTCGGTCGTAGGTAGATTAATTTTGTTTAAGTTCTTTGAACCTGGCGATTTCATTTACCGAAAGCTCTTTCTTGTGGGCGTTCTGGTTTGAACTTATTCCATTGGATTTCAAGAATTTTAATTTTGCTGGCTGTGTATTCATGTAGGGATGAAGAACAAGGCCTTTTAGATAGCCCTGCATTTCGCCCTGAACCCCAGCTCGAACCTTGTCAACTGACTTTGGAAGAAAGTAGGTTTATTGCATTGTAATGCTATTTTTGTGAGATTTTTTGTAAGATATTTATTTCTGCTCGTTTCAGGTGAGCTATTGGGAAATATTATGCGGAATCAGAGACCGATTCGCGCTTCCAGCCTCTGTAAGTTTCGTATGGCATTGACAATGATAATTGTGGTCTAACACTTTTTTCAAAATTCAGTTCGAAGAGAACGCGAACAACGGGCTTTGATGCGAGCTGAATCTCCCGATGCTCGTGCTCGCCTGGAATCGTTTACAAATAGCCGAGGACTGTTGGAAACCTTACAGTCCTGGTTAAGTGGAACATCCAACCCGGCAACGCGACCATCAGACCCAGAGGGTAGCCGCAGGTGTAACTGAATGTTATTATTTTACAGCATTATTTTCACCGCTTTATTGAGCCATTGCTGCAACATCTTATCAGCAGGGATGAGCTACTCGTATAATTGGTGTTTCTGCAGTGCCGTGGCCGCCGTCCTTTGCAGAACGGACGACGCACTCTCGCACGGCATCGCACGTGGATTCGCACGTCGATGACGAGCTGCCCGGGTAATTGTGTATCAAGGAACTAGATCTATAATATAACTACACAAGAAACAGCCTCGGCTTCGCCTCCGCGTTTCTTGTGGTCCCCAGTCTACGGCCGGTTTATTCAAATGATTTCGATCAGCTGTTTAGTTAACATCTTATTCCTTCAGCAAAACAAAACGGTCCGAAAGTAGCGCTAAAACGTAGATAGGATAATAAGTGAATTTACGGCTTTTGTGCACTCATTTACATTGACTTGACGCATTCACATTGACTCAGAAAGGAATCTATGTTAACTTTTCCATCCCGACTCTGAGTCTACGAGGTAGAAAATTTCAACGTAAAGAACGCTTGCAATAGATGCTAGTAGTAGTTCGGTCACGCGTTCATCTAGCGGGCTGTGTGCTCTGGACTGTGCTCAGATGATGGAAACGGTTTTTGCTGATTCTCTACGGGAAAGCTGGGTTCGTGTATCCCTTTTTTTTGTAATAACAGAGATCTCGAATGTAGATACCGTATTACTATTCCGTATTATACTGAATAATTTACGGACTGTATATGCTGATTAATTAATTACTGTCCTTAGTTTTGCTCGGACTGCAGTGAAAGGTCAGCCCGTTTGAACGATTGCGATGGTCAGCTTCTTTTGCTGCTTTCAAGTGGCTTTTAACGAGCGTTCTTATCTTAAGTCATGTTTTTGAGCGCTTTAAATTGTTAACGATTTATTGAAACGAAGCCATCCACTAGCAGCATCGTTTGTGTTACTGCTAATATTATTGGTTTTCTAGTTTTATAGGAGTAAAATTTTAAATATTTTTTATTTGCTGATCTAAAAAGGTACCCGTTTAAATTTACTGATTTTTTCTCCATGCAACCGGACTTCGAAATTATTTTCAAGGTCACCTTGAGCTTTCAGCTCTACCGGCACGGGGCACGGGAGCCGGAGCGAATAATTTTTAAAACAAAATGCATGTGACACAGTTTCCAGACATGCGGAATCGAATGGCGTTATCAGTTTTTCGATTAATTTTTCTGACCAGATCGTACGGGGTTTTCCGTTGTAATATAGATCTTTACCTTGAAAAAAAGCTGAGGCATCGAGATCGGAAAAACCAGAACCTAATAAAAAAAACTGCAAACGCAATTAGATTCAGCATGTTCAGAAACTGTGTCACATGCATTTTATTTCTTAAAAAAATTATTTAAACCCGTCCCACCGATGCCGGTTTCGGCAGAACTGGCTTCGGTAAGGCTTTCAAGGTGACCTTGAGAATAATAGCAATGCCAGTTGCTTAGAACATTTATTAAAGTGTTAAGTATGTACTATAATAAATTTGTAGTTATTTGATTTGCAAACATGTTGAATTTTAATCGCCTGATTGCTGTTAAAATGTTCAGTGTTTAAATGCCTAAGAAATCCGATTCCCTTGGTTGAATTAGCCCAGGTTTCGAAGGAAACAAAAGCCAGTGAACAAAACTGCTAAGGCAGTGAGTGACCCAGCTACCACCACTGTCCACTGAACAAAACTGCTAGGTGACACTGTTAGTGAGTGACCGAGCTACCACCGCTGTCCAGTGAATAAAGTTGCTAACTAAGTGAGGGACCGAGTTAGACTCCTTGCCTAAGAAGTTCTACAATAACTGCTAAGGCAGTTAGTGAATCTACTAACGAATTACTGCAAACGGAAGAATTTGTTCAAAAGCGGCCGTGGATCACAAGAAACGCGGAGGCGAAGCCGCAGCGGTTTCTTGTATGAAATGTTGCAGATTTTCCGTGTTATCGGTTCTGAACCAAGATTATAGACTTATAAGTGTTACGATATTTCTGATGCGACGCTTTTTGCTTGAATTTTGGTTCATGTTGCAGAAATCGTTATTCACCTCAAACGTCAATTGTTTCTTCGGATATACGAAATGATCTGGAGCAACCTGGACCATCCAGACTAACCGCAGTTGATTCTGGTGCTTTGTCGACTCAGAGGCGGAGATACACTGTATTGCAAAATCCTTTGTGGCACGACGACGGGAATGACGAAGCGACACGCGACAATCGCTTACAAGTAGTTACCGGTACTCGACCTAGTACCAATACGCGGGAAACTCCCTGGCTTTCGGAGCCATCGGCCAATGAACGGGCGGCGATGCAGGCCTTGCTTCGTGCATGCAGTAACCGGGACGAAAAAGCCTCCACGGAACACCGCTTAGGTCCGGTATCATGGCGGGAGCTGTTCGGTGATGAACGGCGTAGTCCGAAAGTGCGCTTTCAACGACCATTGTATAAAATTCCCATATGTCCGTGGTCGAAAGAGCCGAAGCACATCAGCATCCATCTCGACCGGCTGAGTTTGATGGCGCTGTTCGATCGCACTCGATCCGTATGGGAGTGTGTACTAGCAGTAATCATGTGTGGATGCGTTGGAGCTGCGGGTGGACTGCTGTTGGCGAAAGGATTTTACCACGATCTCTGGGCCTTTGCTCTGTGTTTTGTGATGGCCGGTTGTCAGTATTCGCTTGTTAAGAGTGTGCAGCCGGATTCGGCGTCACCAACCCATGGATTTAATCGGGTTGCTGTTTATAGCCGTAAGCTTAATCCCCTTGTACCGTGTTTTACTTTTACTTTCTACATATTTACACGATCAATTTTTTAAAGTAAAAAGGATCATGTTAATTATAGTACGCAAGTAAGTAGCTGTTGGTTATTAATCAGGTGTTTTGTTGATAGGATCGGTGTACTTCTGCCTACTTTCCGGTTTGATCTTGCTGTTGGATCTCCTGGTATCTTACCATGAGCAGCACGCCGCTTTTTCTTTGTTCGGATTCCATATTATTGCGACCGGTGTGTTGGTATTTTTTCGTAATGCTCTGACCATTATCCTGCTGTGCTTTCCTATGGTATTTGCCTACGGATTACTGCCACACATCAATACGTTTCCGGTATATCTTTTGGAACAGATTGATATCCACGTTTTCGGAGGATCGGCAACTTGTGGTTTAATATCATCCGTTTATGCTGTTACGCGCAGCTGTGTAGCGATTGTTGCTTTGCATGGAATCTGTTATGCGGCTCTGGAAGACAGGGCAGCTAGAGGGATGATGGAGTTGAATTTGTCGTTTTCGCTTTTTTGTGGCCTCCTGGTGGCTTTGGGCTATCATTTGAGTCGATCATCGAGCGATCCGGTGGTTCTCTGGAATGTTGTACGGAAAATTTTTAAGAAGGGTGACTGTCAATCGTGGACACCAGAAATTGAGTCTAAAACAAGTCTGGATCTGGATTTGGTTCAAGAAAGAATAGAAATGACCGTAGTAAGTAGTTTGTTAGTGATAAAAGTACACCTTTCGACAGGTATTAACAAATGACAAGAAACGCGATATCATTCCCAAGCCATTTTTTGGGTCTGATTATCAGATTTTGATTTCTAAAAAACTGTGTTTTTACAGTACGACCGACTTCGATCGGATGTGATTTTGTGTCCAATTTTTGTCATGATCTTCTTTGGACTCCAAGGCAGCAAACTGTTTTCGATTAATGTTTTGCTCACCGATGTGCTCATAGCGCTCACCGTTGGAATCGGCTTGATATTATCCTACGTAGTTCCTAAACTGCGAGCTCAAATGCCTTGGCTGTGTTTTTCGAAACCGTTTGTTCCCAGTTACAAGTAAGGATAAAAAATGAAACTTTCAAAGGTGCTTCTATTTTGTTGCAACGAGACATACAACAATTAACGAGACCCGTTAAATATTAAAGGACGCCGCACCGTATACGCTCGTTGGACAATCAGCCTCCGCAAGCAACGATCTTCGAAAGTATTTGTTTATGGCTACGGATTATCGAAAGGAATGTGCTGTATCCATGTATTCTGTTGGGTGTTTTGACGAATCAAACGGTGACGGTGTCCAATAAGTTTGGACCGTATTTGGCCTCCGTTCTGGTAACAATTTGTGGATTGAAATATTTACGATTAGCTTATGGGGATGCAGAGAATCAGTATTTGATCTTGGCGTTCACTTCGCTGTTCTTCCGATTTGATGCAGCTCACAGGAGCGAAACTTTTCTGCTCGATTATTTTGTCGTGTCTTTCTTGTACTATAAGCTGAGCGAATGGCTTCTGAAGTGGAAATTCGTGATGACATACATCGCTCCGTAAGTGGCACTTTGAATGCTATTTTCTTCTACGGTTTTTTTTTAAAATCTGTGCTTTTTTTGCAGGTGGCAAATAACTTGGGGTAACGCATGTCTTACTTTTGACTGACTATTTCATTGTTACCTGCGTATTCAGGGTATTCGATTTCTGCAGGCTCAGCTTTTCATGCATTTGCCCAACCGTTCAGTATTCCACGTAAGGCGCTGTTCGTTTTCTTCAAGAATAGATTATCAGATTTTGTTTCTTATAGATTCCGGAATGTTGCTCATGCAGACAATTATCAGCACCCTTATTGCTAGTCCTCTAAATCCCTTCTTGGGAAGCGCCATATTTTTGACGTCCTATCCTCGCCCCATTAAGTTCTGGGAGAAGAATTATAAAACTCGACGATTAGATCACTCGAACACTCGCCTTGATGCTCAGCTTGACGGCCATTCAGGTATCACTACGACTTGGGGAAAACGTGTATTTGTTATCGTTCAGGCAAAATTGCTTGATTCTCCAGTAATTTGCAAACTTAATTTTTGTGGAGATGACTGTTTCCTGATGACGTTTGTTTTTATGACAGGAAACGACGACAATAACCTAAACTCCATTTTCTATGAGCATCTCACGCACTCTCTCCAAAAGAGTCTTTGTGGAGATATCATGATGGGGAAATGGGGAAACGTTTCTTGTGGAGATTTCTTCATTCTGGCTAGTGACTACCTGAACTGTCTGGTACATATTATTGAAATTGGCAACGGGCTGGTGACCTTTCAAGTCCGCGGCCTTGAATTTCGTGGCACATACTGTCAGCAGCGAGAGGTGGAAGCGATTACCGAAAACGTTGACGAAAACCGGGGTATGTTCAGTAGCGCTAAAACAGTTGTAATGGCATATTGGCTCCATTTTACGTTACTTTTTGTGATGATTTGGGTTGTTCAACGGCCGTTATCGATTTTAGCGTTACTTACGCAAACGTTATTTTTCGCGTTCAGGTTTTTGTTGCTGCGAGCCGGGTCATCTTCCACATATGTTGTCTTTAAACGCAGCGTTTAATCAGCGCTGGTTAGCATGGCAGGTTTTTGCTGGGCGATACATCCTTCAGGGGTATAGCGTTTCGGACAACAATGCGTCGACAATGTTCCAGATCTATGATTTACGAAAGATATTAGTAACGTTTTACGTGAAGGTGTGTACAGCTTGATCAGTTTACTGCCGAAAGGATGTTTAAGTGGGGGCGATTTTTTCAGTGCATCATTTTTTACTTACTGAAACATCCGCGAGTGCTTCAGTGGCTGATTTATACGGAAAAAGAAATCGCTAGCGTTCACAACTTGGATTATTATGATCTCGATCCTTTATTTGTTTCCAACATTGATATGGATTTTGATATTCGCTATCATGGTATTTCGCGACATGCATTTTATCTAGCTTTGGAATCGTGGATTGAATACTGTGTCGGACATAGTGAATATCGGGTAAAGTTGGAAAACATAATTTTAAAGTACCTAACATTTTCAGTTAGCCAGCCATGTTTTCACTTCCAACTTTAATTACCGTAATTATCGAATTAGAGCCCCAGGGTTACAAATATTTCAAACGCCTCACGGGGTGGGCTCCAATTACGGGCATGGGCTTGTATTTCGGAGGGGGCTTCAATTTTTCAAACTAACTTTTTTGGCGTTCGCTAACATGGGTTATATAGCATTTAATTAGCCCATGGGCTTATATTTCGGGGGGAGCTTATAATTTTCAAATGACTTTAAGGGTGGGCTCTAATTACGGGGGGAGCTTCTATTTCGGGAGGAGCCTATAATTCGATAATTACGGTATTTCAAAGAAGTGCATTTTGTAGTATGGCGTTTTTTTAGGATCTTGACATTTCGGAGCCGTCCGCTTTTATGACGCTGGCGTTTGCCATGAGCATTTGTGGTCGTCGTGTGCTGGGTGCCGCTGCTCAGCTTTCACTACATTCGTACGTGTATCCGTAATAATTATCGCGTGTCCGTGTATCCGTATTGCTCTTACTATTAATGTCATTGCTAATATTTTATTGCAGAGTGGATTGGTTTTTGCATGGGCTCCACGCGCTTTTCAAAGGGGATTTCCGAATTAACTGTCCCCGCGACGAGTGGGTATTTACGGACATCGATCTACTCCATAAGGTCATCGCTCCCGCTATTCGGATGGCTTTAAAACTCCACCAGGACCATTTCACTGCACCAGATGAATATGAGCGGAACGAAGCTTTGTACGCTGCTATTCTGGAGCATGAAACCAATATGGTCATCTGCCACGAAGGCGATCCCAAATGGCGACAAGCTGTTTTAGCCAATACACCGTCGCTGCTGGCGCTAAGGTAAAAAGTGGACTTGATTGCGATTTTTTTGCATCCTGTATTGACAACAAAACCATTATGTGTTGACTAAAAATCTTAATCAAAAGTAGCCGTGTTTCCCTGCAGACTGGAAATGCGTAGATACAGTAGTCTATAAACTATGAAGTATACTTCAAGTATGTTTGAAAATCTAAGTGAGCTAAAGAACATTTGCGTTGTTATTCATGCAGTCTTATTTGGATGCCGTGGTCATTATTGTAGACATGTCGTGGATGATAATCGTGACGATTACAAAGTGATCATGCTCGACATCCGTAATTTGGATTTCCGGTTGATTAAAATCAATCGTGAGTGTGTTCGAGGATTTTGGGCTGGTCAGCTGCAGGAGTTAGTGTTTTTCCGCAACCGCAACCCTGAACGCGGTAGTATCCAGAATGCTAAACAGGTTAGATTACGTGTTATGTTTAATATCACTATTATTAGATGCTGTCATTTGGCAAATATGCGACGCATGATTTCAAACAAGTTCTTCGTATCAGTAATAAGTATTGTAAACAATGCGAAACATTTTTTGAATCGTTGCAGGCGTTGCGGAATATGATTAATTCATCGTGTGATCAACCAATTGGCTATCCCATTTATGTGTCCCCCTTGACAACGAGTTATGCCGATACGCACAACAATTTATGTAGAGTCGTTGGCGGACCGGTCACAGTGGAAGCCATTCGCGATGTGGCGCGGCATGTCTGGGAAGAGTATGTTGATGTTTTACCCTTTAGAAACTTACGATGAGAAATATCCAGACGTTCAACATAATGTAAAATTATGGTATGGGTGACAATTGTTAATTCTGTCATCTTGCATCAAATTCGCTATAGCCTTATCGACGCACTGGTTGTGAAATAACTGAGTATTTAAATTTCTGCAAATACCTTATTGTTTAGGTAGAAGTAGGAATTAAGCTTTTGAATTTGTTTACAGTGTTCGTGATCGATGCTACGCTAGCTGTTCTGGTTCCAGTGGAGCTCCGCGTATCGCTCGCCCACGCGAAGCCCCGATTGTGGTTTCATACAGTGAGTACAAGTACAGTAAACTGCCCTTTCACCGCTTTATCTAAAAATTCAGCTGGTGTGTTTCCGTTATCATGTTTTTAATTGATCTCGGTTACAATAAATCACACTGCAAAACCGGGTTCTTGTACACAGATCCACAGCAAGGACAACGGCCCATTGAATTCACCCGGCGTCCGGAAACATGAACTTCGATGGAATTTGTTTTGATAAACGGGTTCGCGTTGGGCCTTTGCGCAGCCTACTTAATATGTGATAAAGCATCGCGAGTGTATAATTAAAGAACCGTTTATTGTTTAATCTCTCTGGTTAAATCTGAATTTTTGATAAAATTGTGTACATTTCCAGGTATAAGTGGTTTTGTTTTGAAGTCCGTTGATGTGAATGCAGTACGAGTTGATTTGTGTTATCGTTCTGCGCCTTCCAAGCGATGTGTGGGCTATTTTTAGATTTGACTTTTTTTAACTTTTTACTCGCATACCGTTGTATCGTTAAGTAATGGTTTATAAATAAATTCCTTGGCCCGATTGAACTTGATATTCGTGTGCGTATCGAATTTTAAGCAGAATGTAAATCGAGAACGCTGGATATGCAGAATTTTACTGACTAATTAAACATGTCGCGACAGAAGCGTTTGAGGGTGTATTTTTTTCCAGCTGCCATTTAGTGTGTGTTATCACTGCTATGTGCCTCCATGGTTGCAGATGCAATTCATAAATCATGATTTACTGGAGTCACTGCACTGGATTACCGCACTAATTCTCATTTGATTGTTTTGCATTGATAATAATAATTAGACCGAAAGCAGATTTAGTTTTCATACGTTTTCGATTGTTCCATCTAAAAATGCTAAGCAGGTAAGTGTATATCTAGCATTTACAGACTACAGTGTACAAGTGCACTGTACAGTAATTATCCGTGATTGGAAGCTCGATAATTGCTGTATCACTGCAGTACTTACGCTTCAAGTCAAACCTTCCTAACGTGGCGTCATTCACATAGATAATAAATAGTCAAGATGACTAAACAAATAAGTTTTGTTATTTTAAATAAAAACAATTCAGCTCTGTAGCTGTCTGGGTGCACATGTTACTGTATCTGCGTAGCGTACATGATACACCAATTCCTCGCGCTCGAACCACCGTAATGGAAGGATGTCTCGAACCACCGTAATGGAAGGATGTCTTGTTCGGGTTATTTACAAAAGTCTGCCAAGATTCTGCCAATTTTAAACCTTGGCTGTTTCTTACATCATGTATTTCTTACATCGTTTTCTACCTCTTACATCGTTTTTCAAAGTTTCGATCTTTGATTGTGAATGAATCACCGGAAATGACTAAAATTCAATACGAGTGGTTAACACAAGAAGTAAGAACAACGTTAACGCGCGCTTTGCCGGCTTTTGTATGGGTGTGGCTTTGCAAACCTTATGATGGGATTGGTGTTGCGCAGTGCTTGTGCCTCCACTCGCACGTACAGCCCGTAGTGCGAATTTCCGATAATATAATTTTGACACCGTTTCCGCAGTTCATCAACTCATTCTTTTTTAATCGTTAATGTTAATCGTATTTGGGTTTCCGACTTTTCAGTTTTTGTTTTAACATTCCAATTTCCGGTTAATGATGCAGTTTAGTAACTGATTACATAATATTTTTATTTATCCGAACTTATATCGTTTACAGAGTGCAATGAGTTCTGGTTAGTTTTGGCATTTTGTTAGCCACTATTCACTGATACCGATCCCATTTTGATTTTGTTGATCTAATTTGGGTAAGACCGGTACTGCGATGTGCTCTGTGAGGGGCACTTAATTAGATGGGTCTTCATCGAAATTGCTGGTGTCTGGTGATATTATTTTTACAGTTAGAAAAATTAGAGAAAATCATACTTCAAGTAAGCATCTGAGAGAGCAAAAATAAGCGGTTCACGATCTTTTGCCTTTTGGTTTTTATACATGCATTTGAGTGTGCAGCAGCCTAATTGGAGATTACTATATTAATTGGTAATTTAAGTTTTGATCGCTTAGTAAGAACCTTCCTTCCGAACTGAAGCACCGTAGTGTTGAATTTTCTTAAAAAGCGCAAGAGTTGATAAATTTTTTCGTTTTACCGTTTTACGGTTACCCATAAGCCGCGGTAGAAATTTCAGCCAGAATTGTGGCACCATGAGGATCGCTTTTCGCGAAGATTTTACAATTTTTACTTTTATTGTTTTATGCAAGTTAATGTTTGCGGCAGTAATAACATGTCATTAGGATTCGATTTGTTACTACTGTATCGTTGGTTGGCTCGTCGGATGAGCAACCCTGGACATCGTTATTTTGGGTTTTGCCTGGCGGTGGTATCGTTCTGCCTGCTATCTCTGAATGAAAGCGCTCTGCAGACACTGCAACGCTGCACAGGTTTGTTACAAGCTGATCTTTTCCTTGCGTGCTGTCGCGATTGCGTCATTCGCGTATTCGCATAGTTTTTGCGGCAGTAATTTTCCGGCATTGAAGCATTCCCTTCCACAAGGACCCATGTAAACCCTCCACAGATGATACATTCCAGTGCTGAAGTTTTAGCAACCTGCAGCAGAAGGAAATAGTGTGTGTGATCAGTAATGTACGAGTATGAATGCAGCAACGCCTAAGTAATACAAGACTCTTACAGTTCTGCCTCATTCTTATTATGACTTTGCTAATTTTCATGATATGTATCTATAAGTTATAAAAAGTAAAGTATGTACTTACTATAATATAAATATAATAAAATATATCTATATACTCTGTAGTGTGTACATAGAATTATTTCTGTTTTCTACTATATTTCGATATATTTCTATTTTCTGCAGTTTACGGGGCTGGATAAATGGTTATAATGAGGTTATCGAGTACAAGTGCAACTGCTGTAAACTGTAGCGCATTAATTTATTGGTTTTTGCTTTCACTGTGTCACATAAGATTTTCTAGCATTAGTTGAATTAATTTTTATTGTCACGTATTAATTTAATTTTATTATTGTTACACTTTAATTAAGATTGCACTTCGGTGTTCCTCGTGAGTCATGACTCTCCGAATAGTTTTAGGTAGTAACCAGATTTTGTTATCAGGACAGAAAGTTTCTCAAGTCTTTAGATTTTAGAAGATCTGACAACTATGACAATTAAATTGGGATTAAACTATATATATGTTTTTAATATACGAGTATAGATATAGAATAATAGATATAAATAGATACGAGGTACATTAGCATCGGGTTAGAGCTTGTGCTTTACAATCGCCGTTCACATATGCAACTACATATTCATATTTTATTCATAATTTGTTATCATTCAGAAAAAAAGGATTAATCAATATTCAGTTTTAAAAGGAAGTGTGATAGCCTGGTCACGGTTCTTAGTTCGTACTATGTCATAAATAATTATCATTAAATTTTGTTTTGATGGTATGCTACACCTCACCAGTCAGCCCACGAGTCCACACCTCTTTTAGGCGTACAAGAGTAAGTACATCTTTGTTGATTTAGGCATTTAGGCTGATTTAGCAACCTTATTTTCACTGGCAGTCTGGCACGCTGAAAATTCCACCCGGTGTGCATGGTGGCGACTGGCGATTGATTATACGGATGTCGCGTTAGTTGTGACTTGTAAAACGTAAGCTATTGTTGACCTGTAGTTCGACACTTTGAGGTCGACTACGTTTAATCTACGTTTATAAATGAGCCTACGTTTATAAGTCCTTTCTAATTTCTATCAGGCATCTGAGGAAGTCCAGTTTGACAAATTTCTTCTTGGGACTCTTACGAGCGTCTCCGACTTAAAGCGATAGCTGTAGATTTCTGCGGACGTACAAAAATTGTCTTACTAATTCTAACCATTCAGTTTCGTGAACTAGCACTAGTAAATATCTGTTCTTTTTTCTGTGCTTAGTCCGTCCCTGAAGAAAGCGATCAGTATGGGCAAGCATAGAAACCGCCAGGAGCCCGTAAACTCCAACGTCAGCTCATCTGTTGGCTTCATTCCCGTTCCGGCATCCAAAGCCGCAAAGGCGGCTTCCCTTCCCGCCCGAATCTCCAAAGAGTAAGCGCCATGACGCGATGATTGACTGCCTGCGCTAAAGCGTTGCATGTGTGAAATGCGCGCCATGCTTTGCTTTCATAAAGCCGTACTTACTACGAGTATAAACGCGATCACTGATTGTTGTCAAGATTGTTATCGGATTTAGGCTGAACCCAAAACCCGACGATAAAGATGACAGTTCTACAATGGGATCAACCGATGATTTAAGCCGCAGCGATAGTGTCGACAATGGCGACGGCCCGGTAAGTGAGCATAGCGGTTATTAGTAAAAAGTTAACCGGTGAGTTCCCGCCTAAATTGTACCCCCTTAACTAATAACTATTGCAACCCTTAATTTCCTTGCGATTAAAGTTGGCACGTGTTATAAACAGAGACGCTCCAATCTAACCAATTCCCAGCGCCGCAGAATTAATCGTAAAGGAAAGTCCAAATCTGTTGAATCAGTGGAAGGGGACAGTCCATCACCGACACCAGCGGAATCTTTGCCGTCCGTTGAATCGGCCGCAGTCGTTGAGAAAAACGACAGTGCAGTGTCCTCACCACCGCAGCCCTCACCGTCGCCGACTCCACTGGTTGTGGAACAGGACATCAAACGATCCACGGGAATCTCACTGACCGAGCCATCGTCAAGCGGTTCTGCGATTTCATTTGCCGACGGAAAGCCGCCGGTTGCCAAACAGGGAAGCTCACCCGTTCCCAAGAAGAAGAAAAGCAAGCGATCTCCGATTCCTCCGATGGCTTCTGCTGGTGCTGGTGCGGGTAAGTGATTCTGGATGCTGCATACGGATTCGCACAAGTGTATATTGGCATATTTTGTTTCGATTTCTTAAATTTTCAGGATAATCGAGTTTTTTAAATTTTCAATTCAAATTAATCTTTATATTTCGATTTGTATCTCCTGCGTCACAAAAAGAATAGGAAAAGATCAATCGGCTTTTGTATTCAATAACATTTATACTCAGTGCCATCTCCATCTGAGTGAATTAATTAAGGGTACAGTGGCCAGCATTCAGTAATTATAAATGCCTTAAATATAGGCCTGCTTAATTTTAGGTGATCATTTAGCCAACTTGCCTCCCGTGGCGTTTCCAGAGGCTCACTCGGTGAATATCACTCCCGTCGTTGCTTCAGATGATCGCTCGATGTCGGATAATCCACCTCCTGTCGTAATCGTTTCGACCGACACATGTCAGTCCTCTCTCCAGTTCGAGGATCATAAGGTCACTACTGCACCCGGCTACAAAGAAGAATGGGAAAAAGCCGTAGGGGAGCTGCAACAGGCGGTTGCCGACAATCAGCGGGCTAACGACGATCTCCGTAGTGCAAAGTTGGAAGTGCACGACCTTAAGGTTGCCATTGCTGCTCACGAGCAGCACGAACGAAAATTGGCGGCTGAATTGGAATCGCAGTCGGCAGTGATCAGCGCTCTGGAAGTCGAAAAGAGCCGAGCGACAGAATTGGAGCAACAGTTAATGGATTTGCGCCAGCAGTCAGCTGAAAAGTACGCCCTTCTCAAAATGGATGCCGCTAATTTGGATACAATCCGTCAGAAAGTAGTCACTTTAGAATCGGATCTGGATTCGGCCAAGAAGGACGTACAGGCGAAAACTGTACTAGTGCGGGAGATGGAAAAGGAGAAGAAAACGGCCATCTCGGAGAAAGAGTCGCTGCAGTCTGAAGTTGGACAGTTAAAAAATGCTCTGGCAGAGCTGGAATTTGTGACAAACGTAAAAGAAACACTGCAGCAAGAGACAGTTGATTTAACGAATAAGCTGTTGCTTAGCCAAAAGGAACTTGAAGAACTGAAAAATCACACGGTTCTGCAACAGGAGGCGTTAGTAAAAAGCGCCGTTGTTGATAGTAAGAGGCTGGCTGCATCACAGGTCAAATGAATCTGCTAATTGCGAACTTTATCGTGTTTTGAAGGTACAGAGGTGGAATCGCTGCGACAAGAGCTGAAACTTTCGCCGAGCGAACTGGAAGAAGAACGCGCTTTGCTGGAAAAGCTGAAAGCGGCGCGCATCACACTGGAAGAAGAAAATCGCGCCCTGATGGCCAAGCTGACAACATCCACGGAAGAAATGCAGCAGTTGAAACGAAAACAGCATGACCTGCAGGAGCAGTTTGACGGGATGGTTATTAAATGTCATCAGATTGACGAGCTAAAACGGAGTAATGAAAGTATGGAGAAAATCATCGGGGAGCTCCGCCAAAACAATGAAAAAACGGAAGAACAACTGAGAAAGCTGTCCCGAGATGTCGCTGAATTGCCGACACTGCGAGAAAATATCACCGCTAGCGAAGCACTTCTGAAGGTATGTATTGTTCGTGATCTTTGTAAAGGGCCCGCACAATTATTGGTTTGCTTTGATGTATCTGGGAAATTGTTCCATGGATTGATATTATTCCCATTTTTAGCAAAAAGAGGATGATCTGCATGTCATCTCTGAAAAGTTTTATAAAACCGAAAAGGCATTGCAGCGGCAAGTACTGGTCAATGAGCAGTTGCGTGGTCAGGCTGGGACACCCACTGTAAGGCATTTTGCAGTGACTGACTGCATTTGTGCGTTCAATTTATATTGACAATTTTATAATTATGTAGATGATTGGTGGCAGCATTCTGGAAAAACTCATTAATGATCCGGCATTAAACACCCCGGAGAGCAGCCCACCGCGCGTAGAGTCCAGAAAGGATTATAAAGTATGTATGGACAAATAAGGGCAATGGATAGTTTCAGTATTTATTTGGCTGTAGTCATCACAGCGGCAAAGAGCAGCTTCCGTGGTCGAACTACTCAAAATGATTCAAATTTTGAACATGGATAGCTGCTGCGTTTTACTTTACTGTTTGTTAACTACAAAGAATTAATTACCGCGTACGTGAGCGCTATCATTTTGGCTGTTGTGATTAGGGTGAAGATTTGGCCTCTGCATCGTTTAACGTTGATGATGTCGAAGACCCATGGATCAATGCGCCTGAAACAGTAAGCGGGAAATTAGGAAACTCTCTCCAGTTACTACTATAACAACAGTGGAGCAACACTTGATTCAATTCAACATATCTGGTTTTGGTATTTTTAGTTTCGTACTGTGCAAATCGAGGGTAGTCCGCGACAGATTACGGAAGAGCGCCACATCAGTGCTCCAATGAAGGAAGTTGATGCTTTTGGGATGCCCGGCTTCAAACAGGGGGCTGATGTGACGGATGATCTGAATAAGAACGTAAGTTTCACCGAATGTTAAACATCAACACCCGCAATTCTAAGTGATAATTGTTGAAATTGTGTAACATTCATCGCTGTATTTTTCAGTACAAACTCATTGACTTAAAATCAGGTGGAATAATTGGCTTTTTATATAGGCTAACAATTCCTCAGCCAACGCGTCGCCCATGATTGATGTCCGTCTCCCAAACGGAAGTTCAACTAGTAATGCCCCGACAGCGAATGGTATCTCAAACGGGACCGCAGCTGACAACGAGCCCAACGGACCACAGCCCTGGCAGCCGACAGAATCGGACGTTCCGAAACCGCGAAAGGTCAGTGAGATTGTTTATGTGATCCGGTCACATGCTAGAAATGTGGTGTTTGTCGCTGTGACCCCCCTAACTCAGTAAAATTCTCGCTTTTGGTGATAATAAAATTTTGCTTTGTGGTGGCGGTCACGTGACTAATGACCATACATTTTGGGCGTGTGATTGGTTGTTTTTGTCGTTTTCTTATAGCTACCATTGTCTGACAATGCTTCCTTCCCCTATAGCGTCGAGGTTGCTGCATCATTGCCTGAATGCCGGAAAGGAGATGAGGGAGTGGCGGTGATGCCAAAAACCAAAGCCTTGATTAGCGATGACCAGTCACGGAATTCTAGTAGTATTTCTGGTCAGTCTTCAGATTCACTGAAACTTTATTTTTCTTGCGGGGCATCGTTTCTTGTGGGAGCAGTAGCCACATTTCTTGTGATTAGAAGTCCCCGATTCTGATTTACCGTCTTCGACGATCTTACTTGGCACTGTTTTGCAGTCGTCTGTAGGTCGAAATTTTTCGTTTGCTGTTAGTTGTACGTTGAACTAATCGGTTCTGAGTTTTGACGATTGTAATCAAGAAATGAAACTGCTTCTCATACCGTTTTGTTTGTGTGTACTACCTGCGTACAATTTCGGAGACTGTGCAATCATGTCTAGAAAATGCGGAGGTATCCTTCATGATGGATGATGGATACCACATTCGACAAGCATTGCGTTTTAATATGGACTTACTGTATACGAAAATTAGTTGATCAACTGTAACAAATTAACAAACATTAGGTTGGCGTTACATGTACGACGCACGTTTTTATCCAGACTGAACGTCGGCTTTCCCACACTTGAATTATACTTGAGAAAACAAACCTCCACTGGGCGGACTCGGATCCGGGCGCACGTGGCGCGGCTGTGGTGTCATTGGCAATTTGCGGTATAGAAGTGATACTGTCTGTGACAGTATTTGAAAAACTGACGATAAGCTGTAAAATCTACGGAAGTTGTTATTGCTCGTTGGATTACCGTTAGTGTTTATAATCTAATCAGCATCAGTTAATTCCAAAACCAGCACGCTCGGTGTGTAGAACTGTATGGGTACCTAAAAGTCATATCTATACTCGAAAGCAACATGGCGGTAATAACTAATAAAGTGATAATCAAGCAGAAAAGAAAAATCCACGTAAAAAGTTTACATGGACACAATACTCCGCTGCCTTTTTTATAAGCCTGTGTGCACGCTTCGGTTTGCAGTTTTCTGAAACCGACGTCCGAAATTGTTTGAGATTCGCCTAAAATTCACGGTTTTTGGGATCGTCGAGGTTAATACGGGTGGATTAGTATCAGCGGCATTCACATGATTGTGCTCGATAAAACTCAGCTGCCTCAGCTGTTAAAAATCGTGGAACATGATTTCCCTCGGTCCCTCATGGTTGTCAGATATGACACAGAAGCAGATGGAAAAATGGGGCAAATATCGCCTTTATTGGTAACAATAAAGCAACCACAAACAAACACAGAAAACCAATGCGGTATCACTGTGGAAAAAGTAGCTGCGAGCGCGCAAGTCAGTAAAAGTGGTAATGATGCAGCGTGCTGCGGGTACGCAACAGCTGATGCCGTAAAGCATAGAATCGCTCGTAGGCGCTGGGCTACGCCCCCAAGAGTGCAGAAATGCGCTGATTGGTCAGCGTAGACAAAGTATACGCTGAGTGAGCAGCGTAATAGCGCGGCACGAATGGAGTAGCCGTGCGCGGGCGGGCGACAGAGCAAAGCCACAAGAGGTGTCTACCGCCTCGAGTGTGCGGTCTCTGACATGCCTCTGGGCGGGAGTGGGAGCTCCTGCGAGCACCTTCCGACTCTGCCCCTGGCCAACCCGGTAGGGTGCCAGGATCCGATACCCGGTAGGGCCGGATGCCACTTTGTCTCTAAACCCGGTAGGGTCGGTTCCTCCAGACCCGCGGTGCAGTGCACCGAACGGCCGAAATCTGGAGTGCACTCTGGTTGCTGGGGGTTCCAGTGTGGTTTGAAGGCTCGGTTGGTCGAACAGGTAAAAAAATAAAGTTTATAAGGCTCATGGGTTAAACATCGAAATAAAAAAAAAATCACAATTTCGGTGAGAATTTAAGAAAGTAAGATCATAGTTAGAGATCCCAAAGCCAATTCCTTTGGTTAAATGGCTAAATAAAAACATTAATTCTTTGGTTAATAAAGTCTAGAAAAACCAGGTATGGTTAAAAAACTAGACGAAAAATGGCTTATTCCGACTAGGTTTACCACAGGGCCACTTTAGTCCACAGGGGTCCTAGTCAACGGTCCGCTGTATCCGTTAGGATTGGTCTGGTCCTGTAGATCCGGGGCGACGGTTCCCAGAGATGTCCACAGGGGTCCAGTGGAGTAAATCCAGCGGTGCGGTATAAGGAAGGCACGGTTGCATGCGCAAGGACAGGTTGTCCCCTTCCTGGTTCAAGTATGGTGGACCAAGCCCGGTTGGGCTGTCCATATAGGGCCAGAGTATTGCCTCTGGACAGGAGAGGTGCTCCTGTGACCAAAATAGTATGCTTGGACCAATTCCGTTAGGATGGCCATGCTTTGGTCTGACATGCCTCTATTGGACCTGACCCGTTAGGGTTGTCCCTGGTGTGGCGGGAGTGGGAGTCCTGTCGGATTCCTTCCCAGTGGCCAAAATTGGTGCTTTGGACCAGTCCCGTTAGGGTGGTTCACATGGGTCTCTAACTTGGACCGGTTTGGCCTTGCATGCCAGTTTGGTCATGCGCCTAGGTCCAAAAATCTTCTAAGTCCAAGAGGGCCACAATGGAAAAATTTTCCAAGTCCCAGGACCGAGGTGGTGTGATGGACCAAACCCGTTGGGGCGGTCCAAACTCGGTCTCTGACATGCTCTGGGCCGGGATACGAGGTTCTATTGTGATATGGCTCACCTCCGGCTGGTGTGGGACGTTGAGGTCCTGTATAACAGGTTTTGGCTCTCCGATGTGGACTTAGTCGTTTTTTTGATGAGCCACGTCGTTGGACGGGCCAAAAAACTTAGTCGTTTTTCGATGGGCCAAAATTGATGGCGGGCCAAATGGACTTAGTCGCTTTTTCGACGGTCCAAGGTGTATGGCGGGCCAAAAGGACTTAGTCGTTTTTTTTCGACGGTCCAAGGTGTATGGCGGGCCAAAAGGACTTAGTCGTTTTTTCGACGGTCCAAGGTGTATGGCGGGCCAAAAGGACTTAGTCGTTTTTTCGACGGTCCAAGGTGTATGGCGGGCCAAAAGGACTTAGTCGTTTTTTCGACGGTCCAAGGTGTATGGCGGGCCAAAAGGACTTAGTCGTTTTTTCGACGGTCCAAGGTGTATGGCGGGCCAAAAAAATTCCAAAAAATTAAGTTGTGGGCGCCGGTAGGCGTTTTCCACAAAGGAGTCGGTCTACTGACTAGAAGCATCCTCATTTGGCCTCTGGGCGGTGCATCTTTTGGATGGGCCTCTGGGCGGTCCGTGGTGAGGATGTTGGACGTGGCATGCTAAATGGGTGTACCACAACTTCTATGTGGCTCCCGAACTCACTTGTCCCAGTTCCTTGGTATGGCAACTGAACTCGTGAGCCATCTATGGTCGGTTAGACGCATAGTGGGCCTGGTCCAACTTCTATGGGCCAGGACTTGGCCTTGGCTTGTCGCAACTTCTATGCGGGCCAGGCTGATCCTTGGCTTGTCGCAACTTCTATGCGGGCCAGGATCGATCCACGGCTTGTCGCAACTTCTATGCGGGCCGTCGCCGCCTTCTGGGCGCTGGATCCTTTCCATGCCGGTGAACCAGGCCTTGTGCCAAGTTCGGTCCGGTGGACTCCGTCGGATGGTCTGGGATGGCCGAGCCAAATTCATGGTCCCAGCCGCTAAGCCAGAGCCAATCCGGGGAATCCGGTTAAGATCCAGGGATTAAGGTCCGGTGAGGTGGACGATACATGGCTGTAAGCCACGTTTGTTGGGCGAGGGTCACAACCGTTGGATTGTGCCCACTATGGTGTTCAAGTCCGGTTCAGCCGATGCCGGTCCAATTTTAGGGCCGACATGCAGGAATGGCCGTTGGCCTATTCCTGCCCTCCTTGTCCGGCTTGGTCGCCGTCGCCCAACCCTGGGTTGAGTGGGTCAACGACGCTTTCCTCCATGTCCGCCAATTCCTGTTCAGTCAGGTTATGTTGATGTTGGCTGGAGGTGCTGGTCGGCTGGACTTCTGGGCCAGACTGTTCGGCCTGGGTCTGGACGTGTGCGGACGATCCTGTTGAGGATCGTTGAGTGCGAAACTTCGTTGGAAGTTTCCGCGCTGCCGTTCGGTTAACGAACGCTTCCGCACCGTCGTCGAAGTCCGTTGGATGGCGATAACGGTAGTCTTTGGGGCGGCTCCTGAAAACATTCAGGGCGCTTTGGATTTTGACTCCCGCCTCGATTTCATGGATTTGGTTTCCTAGGAGGGCCACTTGGGTCAATAAGCGAGGAATGATTTTCCCCTGCCGATAGGCAACTTCAAGTTCCCAGTGGCACCGTAGGTGTCCGAGTCTAGCGGCGAAGATGCGTAACATCGTGCCGTTGTACGAGTAAATCTGCGTTTCCGGGTTATCCTTATGGTCAGCCGGTTTGCATGGGATTTCCATGGCGGCTCTGGCGGCTGCCATTATGAAACTGGCGTTCGCGTCCGGTAGGACGAACTGGGCCAGGTATTTGACGACGTCGAGTTGGTCGTCCTTTATGTGCAGTTGGCACAAGTCGTTCCAGTCCGGTCTGGTAACGGGCTGTCCGAGTAAGTTCACGTCCGTGATGCTCGATAGAGCATTATCACGGACCATGGGGTAGCCCTCGCGGTTATCGATATGTTCCGCCATGCTGAAAGCACGGGGCCACTCCTTTTCTGCATTTCCATCTCGAGTCCGGACCGGATGACGAAGGTTTGCAGATTCTGGACCATGGCATTGACTTGGGCCCATCGATCCCTAGGGTATGGGATAGCGCCCATGATGTAATCCGTCACCTCCCGATGGGGACGTGGCCGGATATTGATGCCCTGGTCCTCAGCATGTTTATATGGGTCGAAGTCCGTGGCACTGACGCTTGCGTCTTGTCGGGCCGGTGGGTCCGATGACGGCGGTGCGGACTCCGTCTCCATTGGTATCTGGATGCTGATATTGTGGGCCACCGAGCTGACGCTTCTTTCTGGTCGCTTGGTGGACTGAGCGACAACCAGGCTGGACTCTGCCTCGCCCCGTTTCCCAGGTGATGTGCGCGTTTGGCGCTCCTCGGGCTGGCTACGGCGGCCAGTTTGGTCCTGGTTGCGGCTGTGGATCTGATGACGTAAGTCATCTGGGTTCCGCGGTAGCGGTGCCAGTGGCGTACGTTGCTCTGTACGCGCTGGCTGATATTGGCCTTTCAGGGCGTCCAACAGTCCACCTTCCATCAGCTGTTTGGCCACCTGGTCAACCATAGCTTTGTTGATGTTTTCCAGGATCTGGTTGTATGTCGTCGGTGTAGACATCTCATATCCGTAGGATTGAGAGCCTGACGATGGCCGTTGCTGATGTCCATATGTTTTCGGGGCGGCCGTTGGGCCGCGCCCTGAGGACTGGTCAGAACCCGTGTTACGGGCTCGACGTTCCCGGTCTCGTTCCTCTTTCCGTTCTCGAGCCGATTGGCTGAGTGGAGGAATCTGGGTTCCGGTACTGCTCCAGCCAGGTTGTCGGTCACCACTGCGTTGCATGTAGAGATCGTAGATCTCTATCTGCTCATGGTCCCTCAGTAGGGGAAACAGGTGGCTTCCATCGCGGCTGGTCATGTGGCAGTATGCCTCAAAGTTGCCTCTCACCACTTCCAAGTAGAAGCAGTAGGCTCTGTCACTCGTCGCGGAAGCCCGGCCGCAGGTGGTATGCGCAAGGGAACAATTCCCGTGGGGCGTTGTCCCGGCGGTTTTGGTCTCCGCTGTTGCGCCTGCAGTCCGAACATCGCGGTTCGTACTTCTGCTGTGGTGTAAGTCCCATTCTCTGTGGTAACAGAAATGAAACTTGCAGAATAAGGTTAAGTCCACTTTCTATGACGGGTCCCTATGGTAATTACGCCCTATATTTTACGTCCCTATGATTTTACGTGTGATTTGTTAACTAGGCTTTTCTTGCCCGGTGTATTATATCGGGTTCACCCCCTAGACCCTATGCGAATTCTACGCCTAGGTCACTGATGGTAAGTGCGCCGCTTCTTCTTGGACTTGGTTGAGGCCAAGGAGGCGGGTTCGGTGGGACGAGGGCCATAGCGATCCGGTGGATTATTCTTCATCCGATACCGCTGCTGGGCTTCTGGCTCGTCGACAGTTTGCTCGAGCCAGCCTTCGCGCAGCATCTTTTTGACGATGTATCGCACGTCCTCGCTGAGGTAGTACAACCCGTTGGGGCGACTAGGGGGATATTCATTCCCGTCACTCAGCTGAGGATCGTACGTCGAAAGTTGTACATCGTATCGTCCAAGGAGTTGATTGGCCATTTCGCCTCTTGTCAGGCCCAAGGGATGTTGCGTGGTGGTCAGTACCGCCAAGATGGCATTTCGCCATTCCCAGTAGCCTTGAGGTGCTTCATCACGTCTTTCCGGTGGGAACGTGTAGAACATCTGCATGTTGGGCAGATGGGTTCGAAGGATGGCTCCTTCTTCATAGGCCATTCTAATGTATTTCATCACCTTGGACTTGGTGATTGGTGGGCCATTCCATTTCTGGATAAGTTGGAAGGCCAAGCCTCCTGTAGCAAGGGTTGTACCCGTTTGGGACAACGCCTTTAAGGCTGCCTTAATGTATGCCCACGTCTCGTCCGTATTGGAGATCTTCGGCTTCTTTGATGGATCTCCGCCGGGCCATTTCCTCGCCACCGTGGTTCTCGGTGGCGGCACATAATCAATGCGCGGTTTGGCCGGGCATGGGTCGGGTAAAGTCCATTGAATCTCACCGTCATTCGACTCTGGTGAGGTGGAGTCTCGCACTCTGTCCCGTTCGGGCTGTGCACCGCTTCCACTTGGCTCAGCGTCTTCTACGCTGGCCTGACTTTCCCGATCGGCGCCTTCTGCGCCGCTCTGGTCCTGACTGGCGTCTTCTGCGCCGCCCTGGTCCTCCATGTCCTGGTCACCGTTAGGTGGCTGATTTTCATCACCAGGTGGAATTTCCATGTCATGGTCCGGTGGGACGTTAATGGTCAGTTTACCAGGGCTCTGGTCATCATCGTCATTGTCATCCGAGTCGGACTTTTGGGATTCCATATTTTGGTCCCGGTCCGGCTCTTCTTGTTCCTCCTCTGAGTTCTCCGGTTCGGAGTCCTCAGAGTCCGATATGTCTCGGCCCGGTGGTAGCGGGCCCTTCCTCCCGCTCCTCTTTGCAGCCGTGGCCTTTGTGGCCGTAGTCTTCCGACTCTTAGTTGATGTGGCTGACGGAGTCGGTGAGGGAGGTCTGGACTGGCCAGCTGCGTTAGGCAGTGACACAGTGTCCCTTGGCACGGGTCGGATTCCGGCCGCGCGCATCTCTTCTTCAACTTCTTGCCGTGCAGCCTTCTCCCTTCTAGTGACCGATGGTCGAGGGGGCTTTTCAACCGGCAAGTTCTTTGGACCTGGCAGTTTGGCCTCTTGGGAGATTAAGTAAGCCTCCTTGGCTCTGCCGGTCAGCTTGTCCTTCGGCGGTCCAACCGCTTTCTTTCTGTCCGGATCCCATTTTGTGTCAACGTCATGTGACACATACAGAGACCGTTGGGTCTTCTGTGGGATGAATCCCGGGATGGTGAAGCGAATTGGTTCCGCCCTGTGTGCATTGGTCGTTTCTAGGGTTCCTTCCCTGACCAGCGCAATTAACTCATCAGCCAGTCTGGTAGTGAGTTTATCCAGATTCTCTTCTCCCTGGTAATAGAGAGCGTTGAGTGTCCTGGCAATATCGGTCAGGTTGGACCCTCTGGGGTTGTGCAGGTAAGCGATGGTCCTGCATATCTGATGGAAAGGAAAATCCCTGCTACGGGAAAGTCCTGCTGGCCGATGGGCCACGTGTAGTTCCATCATGCTGGTCCAATCACGGTGTGTGCGGACCAGAAGTCCCATGTCCAGAATCCGAGATACCATCCGCCGCATAAAGGGTGCCGTTAGTACACGGTCCGCTGGCGGTAGGCCCTGGTATTCTTCCTTATATTTCATACGGGACCTAAGGACGCAGACGAGGCATTGGTACATGTCCCGTCCTGTTGCGCGCCTCATAGCCCTGGCGGCTGCCACAGTTAATCGCACATAGTGATCCGCTGGGACCTCTATGTGTGTGGCCTCCGGTCCAGGATCCGGTAGCTCGGCCTCATCGTCCCAGGGCGAGGGAAGCATGACTTCTTCTGAGGGCGGTTCTGGCCCGAAGCGTGGTTCATACTCCTCGTCCCGCCGTGAGCGATTTAATGCGGGCTCTGCTGGTTTATCTGGACTGTCCGATAGGACTTGGACGTCTTCATCGCCTGACAGCCGCTTTTCGAGCTGGGCGATCTTGGCCTCTTGACTTTTCTTGTCCTTGGCCGCTTGTTTCTTTTGGCGGTTCCTTTCGGCCTCTGGGTTAGATGTTGGCCGAGGTGTGGCCGCCTGACTTCCACTCGGTTGAGGGGAGTTTGGACGAGTGGCCGGTTTGGCCCTCGGTTGAGGAGAAGCTGGACGAGAGGCCGGTCTGGCCCTCTCTGGGTTTTTGGCCTTCCTTGGCTGCTTACTCCGTTGGGAGTTAGCTGAGTGGATCACACCCATGCCAAGTGCCAAATTATCCAGTGTCCCGGTTATGGGGAAAGTTACTGGACGGCCAAAAGGTATGTCGTCGACACTGGCGGGCATGTTCGTCAATATTGTCGGAGTAGCGGCCGTTGACCCTGTTCCGGACTGACTTTGGCCTGCCGATTCCTGTGCCGACGAAGTGGCCTTCGGTGACTCCTCCGGTTGGACTGGTTTTGGCTGTGGCTCTACGGCCACAGGTCCGGACGGAGAAGTATCCATTGGTTCTGAAGCTGGAGATGCCTGCGTCTTTGGCGGTGCCACAATCAGTGGGGCACTTGACAGCAGGGCTTCAGTCATCATTGGGTCTTGCTCCGGTGGGGGAAAGGCCCTTTGGTTGCGACGGGTCCGGTAATCTTTTACCATTCGGTAAACTAATGGCGCGAGCATCTCAGATAACATGTCATATTCTTCCATGTTATTCTGCTCCTTCGCCTCCTGTCTCTTTGTGAGCAGGAACCGGTATCGCCGTCGCTCATTTTGGTCAGAGTGGACGTATAAGTGTCTCTGCTCGGTAGGGGTGAGAGCACTCATGGGCATCAGGGCCGTGTCGGTTTCCACTTCTTGGTCCGAGACAGCCGGAGTTATCTGCACCATCATTCTGGCCGATTCTGCGACCACTGGTGCAGGAGTTCTAACCGTGACCGTTACTGGCTCAAGTGATGAACCTGCAGACACCGTAGGTGCTGCGATTCGTTCCACAGTAATGGTCATGGTTGGCTCTGGAGGAGGTGTGGTGTCCATCCTCTCTTTGGTCGGGGATTTGCCTGGCCGGCTCGGTGTGAACCTGGCAGGCGCCGGTTCGATGGCCGGCATGCTAGGCATTCGCGCCGGGGTTGATGTGGCGCGTCCAGGAGAAGTCCTTTTTGACGGAGATCGACTTCGGCGTGGCGATTCCTTCGTTGAAGGTGGCCGGACCTGACTGGTCTCATATAGCGCCCTTTGGACTTGTTCGTCCAAATCTTCTTCGATCTCCGACTCCTCGCTGGATGTAACGCCCCAGAAGGCCGCAGGCAGTTGAGGACGTTCGTCCTCGCTTTCTGCCTCTTCCGGTGGAAGTTCGTCTTCCACTGGCTGGCCTGGTCGTGGGCGCGGTTCTACTGTCCATGCCCTTGGGTTAATGTGTGGGCCCCTGATATAGATGGCATGCTCAATGATTTCGCTAGGCAACTTGCGTTGGCGAAGGGCCTGGCTCCTGCTTCGCATGGCCATCAATCTTCTGATGAGGATTGTCCGCTCTTGGACCATCAATTGACAACCTCGGTTGATGCGGTCAATCTCGCGGTCCGTTAATGTGGGATCGCCGGCGCGTAGTCGCTGGCGCATGTCCTCCTCAGTCAGGTTTAAGCGTAGATCAAGTTCTATGATCTCGCTTACAGCCCGGTTGTGCGGGTCATCCCATGACTCCGTTTGAGTCAATCGGATACGATGCCTCGTTGGAGGTTCGTCCCGCAATGGCTGAGTTGTTCCTGACGGAATCGCTGGTGCTTCCGGTGGGGAAAGCACATGTCCCTTGCCAGGAAAGTTCTTCGGCGGCGACTTCTTCTTCTTGGCCGGTAGGCCACGAAGTATCAAAGTCGGTGGTTCCGCCTTCTTCGGTTTAAGTATGGACGGGCCAGGCCTGGTAGGGCCGGGAGCGTCTGAGTCCCTTGGCGGGCCACTCCACGCTGGTGGAGTGGACCTGATTGGACGAGTTAATTCCAGGTTTTCACGCGGTTCTCTCCAAGGTGGGAGTGACCGCTGCGAAGGAGGCTCTTCGGCTTCTGGAGGAGTCCTCTTCTTCTTCTTGAACCTGGGCGACTGTGGACCACTTGTTGTGGCAGGAGTGGCTGGTTCTGGCCTTCCTCCTGTCGATTTTCTGTCCGTTGGTCGGACAACAAGGGTACCACCAGATATGTCGCCTTCAATTGGTTTCGACATGCGCTGTGATGACGCCGTTGGCGCATCAACAGCCATTGGACTTATCGGTTCACCAGCCGGTTGGGCTGGTGTCGACTCCGTTTCAGCTGACTTTTCCGACAAAAGCTCAAGGGTATTGTCGGGCAGGCTCACGTCCATTTCGACGTCCTGCGGTGGAACTTCTTTGCTGCTGTCCGCTATGGCAGGTCCAGCAGTGTCCACGGATTGGCTTGATGTTGGACCAGGCACCGTTAGGGCCTGGGCCAACTCAGCTGGAATTGGCTGTCCAACTGATGGTAAGGCGGCCGGTTCGTGTGTCAGGGCCAAAGGTGCTGGCGCAGACACTGGTGATGGTCGCCATTCGTTTACTGGATCGAAGTCACTGGGGCGTGCCGTCGTTGACGGGCCAGGTCGTTGGACCTTCCAGTAATCTTCGATAAATTCACGGATCCATCTTGTGGTATGGTCCAAAACAGTTAACGATTGGCCGGTAGGCATCGTACTGTTCGGAGTAAGATCCCTGAGCAGAGCCAACCGTTGGGTAAGGCTCTGTTGCTGTTCTGTCAGCCTGACCGCTTCTGGGTCGAATGGGCTGAGATCTCGGATCTGGTTAGTTAGGCGACGCTCAATGTCCTCGGCATCTCTAATGAGGTTCCTATTCCTCAGTGCCTGAGGGATCGTCATCCTAATGGGTCCGGTGTCAGCCTCGCGTAACCGTTGGTCCGCTGCTGCTTGTTCTTCGTCCCACTGTTGACGTAAAGTCCGAGGGACTGGTTGATTGGCGTTGGCCAATTGGCCTAACACAGGGAAGTCGTCCGCATAAGCCGGTCTGCCTTGCGAGACGTTGGCCCTCATAATCAGTTCCAGGCGTTCCGCTATTTCTGGTGGCGGCGCCAGTGAACCTGGTCTAGGGTGGACCTGTCGTTCTGGCGCGACCATGTGGTCAGGCGGAGCTGTTAATCCTGGTACTGGAATTGGATCTGGCGTGTCGAACCAGTCGATGTCGCTGTCGGTTTCTGTATCCGACGCGCTGGCTGGTCGACTGAGTGCCGGTCCGGCTGCAAATCGCTCCGCCGGGATCCGCATAATTCTCAAAAACCGCGTCCTCAATTCTTCCGCCGGTTGGCGTGTTGAGGAAAATGTCGGCGTGAGAAGTCCAGTTTGTCCGACGCGTGTTGGCTGCCCCGGTCGGGGTTTAGGCAACACGCGCCTAAGTGCTTCGTCGATCAGGCCAAGCTGGTACTGCCGGTTACGGAAGTCGCGCAATGCTGGCGCGTCGTTAGCCGTATTTAATGGCTTATCCATAAACCGCAGCATGGCCCGTCGGATCCTGGTTATGTATTCCAGGACGCGTTGGAATTCTAAGTCCAACGCGACTTTTCTCCGCATAATGGCGATGTCCACGCCTTTCAGACTGGTGATGGCTTTGCGGATTTCCTCCTCTAGGAGTTCCGCCGCGTGAAGTTCACGTTCCAGAGGCGGTATGTCTGGATAAGCCCTCAGGTCGTACGGAGATGATGCTGGTTCTCGCGGTTCCAATCCAGTGGCCATTAACATTGCCTCGTCGGTAGACGTAGGCTGGGCCACTGGTGGCGCGGAAGATTCCCCAGTCGTAGTGGTAACTACGACTGTTGGGTTCGTTGGAGGCAATGCTGATGGTGCTGGTGGCGGACGTGTTGGTGCTACGGATCCTTCTGTCCTTAGCTGTCTGTCCGTCCGGTGCTGTACCAGCTGATCCCTCAGCCTGCGAGATGCCGCCAGCAATGCCTGACCGGTTTGGTCATGCAGAGGAAATATCTCGTGCTGAGCCTGGCGGGTCGCAATTTCCTCGCTGAGTTCGTGTGCGAGGCGCCGGAACTCTTCTTGATCGAGGAGGATGCGCTGGGCCGACTCACGGTAGTGAGGGCTGCGCCTGTCCAATTCTCGAATCATGGCCTCCAATTCTTGGATGGCATTCTCTACGTCCTTCAGATTGTCCTGAAGTTGGTAGAGTGGAGTCCGGCCGTCGGCCAAAAGTTCTGTAGGGGATTCAATCCTCATTGGTGGAGTGGTTGGGTCCACCTGGACGTCCCCTTCATCTTCATCATCGTCTGGCATTGGCGATGATATAGGTTCAACCATGTCAGATATGATGCAGGTTGATGGGACAGTCAACGCTGGGTTAGGCGTTGGCTGTGCCGCTGGTTCCGGTTCGGCTAGGCCAAGTTGGGCCGCCAATGTTGGTGGGACCTCTTCTGGCCGGTTGTAAATTGTTAATCGTCCGTCCACGAATACCCGTAATGGGTAATCACGTAACCCGTCGGGCCGTGATATGCTTGGCTGGGTTTCCGGCGGCGCTGGAGTTGCGTACGCTTCCGGTCCCGCTCGTGGAGGCTCAATGGATGAATCAGACGGCGCCTGACCCGTAGGGTCAGGTTGTGCCGCTGAAGGTGGGCTATACGGCGGTTGGCCGTATGCTCCATATCCGCCATAAGGCGGTGGATATCCATAAGGTCCTGGCGGATACATCCACGGTGGTGGGTATCGCCATTGGTTTGGATCTGGCTGCGGCTGGTTTGAAGGTCCAGGCGCAGGATACGGTGGATATCCATAATGTGGGTTGTAGTATGGCGGTGGGGTAAACTGTGGCCGCGGTCCAGTATGGACCGGCGTAGTCATGACCGTTGGCCCGACTGCCGCAGTTGTAAAAACCGGCTGATTTGCCGAAGTGGTCGGTAGGCCACCATACAGGATTGGTTGAGGTGGGCCGGTTGGGCCCTGAGGGTAACGTCGGACCGTTTGGCCCGATGTAGAGCTTGGCTGGCTGCCAGCTACTGCTGCGTTCACCAAGAGTCCAGTGACGTCAGAGAATGTCCCTGGCGGCCAGAGTTGTGGCGGAATGGCTCGAGGTGGCAGAGGCTGGACCCGCGGTAGCGGTGTGTCAGCCCGTGAACGGGGGCCAACTGACATAGTTGCCAGCTGCTCAGCGGTTAAGTTAGCTCTAATATTGGGTACCTGGACACTCGGAGGCCGGTTAGACGACCGAGTGGAGGATCCACCCGACCGGGATTCCGGTCGTGAATATGGATGTAGTCGGTTGCTTCGGTCGGAGTCATCTGAGCGATCAGTTCGTCGGCGTCCTTCCATCGTTGAATGGGGCGCTGTCATGAGACGAATCACGCGGTGTTAGACTCCTACCTACTTTGTTAGTTCAATGTACGGCCAGCTACTTATAAGCTACCCTGTCAGATAAGGTTACAGATATTGGACCAAGTTAAGCTACTTTTAAGCTACTGGTCATTTAGAGTTAGGTTAGTTAAATTTAGGTTAGTTAATTTCGGTAGCAGCTCACGGAGACGTCTAAGTCTACCGTGTCAGATATCCTATCGGATATTATTTTAAACGACATTCTGTCCAGCCTTATCGACCGTCTTGTCCAGTACGTCCGGTGGGACTGTACTGGACTTGTCCGATACGTCCGGTAGGACCGTATTGGACTTCTGCTTTTTGCCCTTTGAGACTTTCTCAGATTTTTCCCGTCCCGTGGTTATGCGGGTGAGTAAGTCTTTATCCGCCTCATCATCAGCAACTACGTCCTCTTCTAGGACCTGCTGGGCCGTAAGGGTTGCCTTAGGCTTTTTAGGCGTTTTTGGTCTTTTGGGCTTCTCTTTGGGCGTCGCGACCACTTTTGGCTCTTCGGTCGCCGCTGGCTTGTCCGTGGCGGACGTCCTTTTTCTGGTTCCGCCGGGGCCAGAGTTGGGTCAATGACGGTTAACGGCTGGTTTTGAAGCTTTTGAAGGGCCGGTGTCTCGAAATCCGGTTTGGCCTTTCGAGGTCGGCCTGGGCCACGCTTCATTGGTGGCGCTGGGTCTGATGTCTTCGGATCAGGTGGGCCATGGCCTGGGATTTGCAGAGTCTTTTGCTGCTCCGCCACAAGTTTCTTGGACGGGCCCTTTCCGGGCTTCTGCTTCTTCAGCAGCTCCTCCAATTTATTCTGGGCGTATGAGAGCTCTGCGTTTTGTCCCGGCTCTGCCTTGTTGTTGCACCTTTCCGACTCTGTGGGTTGAGGTTCCGCGTCGCCGCCCCTCTTTTTGGTTGAGCGAGTTATTCTGCGACTCGGGCCTTCCGGGTTAAGGTATGGCTTTAGGCGATCGACACATACGGTGTGTTCCACACCAGTGTCTCGCTCTCGGATCCAGTAAGTGTTCGGCTTAGGTATGCCGATGACGATGTAGACGCCTTCGAACTTGTTTGGGTTGGTCGGGTCGTCTACCATGTTCTTCAGGGTGACCAAGTCCCGCTTCTGGAACTCGGCCTGCGACTTCTTTTTGTTATAGATAGCCGCGTCCCTGAGGAATCCTTCTTCGATCCGCGTTTTCGCAATTTCATGCGCCCGGTTCAGGCGCTGTTGCATCCTCTTGACGTAACGTTTGTTAGTCGTAAATGTTTCTGGGACGTTGGTCCCAGCGAGGACGTCTTGCGGTATGGTCATTTCTCGTCCATATAACATGTGATATGGCGAGAATCCAGTGGTTGCGTGAACGGCACGGTTCATGCCGGAGATCACGTAAGGTAGGGCCCGGTGCCAACGATGTTCGTCGCCGGCGCCGCCAAAGTTTCGAATTCCGTCCCAGATGGTTTGCATCTGGCGTTCGACTTGGCCTTGGCCCTCTGGGTGATAAGCGGATCCGAAGGTCTGCTCGATGCCGAAGATTTTCGCCACCTTGGCGAAGGATTTTGCCGTAAAATGCGTGCCCCGGTCGGAGTGCATTGTATGTGGCATGCCGTACTTTAGTACGACTTCTTCGACAAAGAACTTCTCAAATTCTTTGGCCGAGTTTGTCTTGGTCGGCCGGGCTATGGTGAACTTCGTCATTTGGTCGACCACCACAGCGATGTACCGGTATTTCTTTGTCTGGGTCACCGGTAGAGGTCCTTTGAAGTCGGCGAAGACGCGGTACCAAGGCGCAACAGCTTCGGTCGGCTGCAGCTTACCGTAGGTAGCTCGCCGCGGTACTTTGCCGAAGATACACGTCTGACATCGGTCGATGTAGTCGTGAATGTCGCAGCTCATGCGGTCCCAGTAGTACCGGAGTTTGGCTGCTTCGATGGTCTTGCGGTATCCAAAGTGGTTCCCTGTTTTTCCATCATGGAGGGACTGGATAATGTTTTTCCGCATGAACAGAGGGACAACGAATCTCCTTTCGAGTTTCGCGTTGATTTCGGTGAGTCGGTAGAGCACACCTTTGTCCATCTGGTAATGTTCGGGTAATTTGGACCTCTTATCCATTTCGCTTTGGTGTTCCAACTCGTGGATTTTCTTGGCCAGAGTTGGGTCGCGATGTTGCATCCGTCGCAGTTCTTGCGCGGTGCGGTCCGTGACTTTTTCTGGACACGGTGGGACTTCGGGCTCTGGCTCTCCCGGTGTGGGCGCCGGTACATTGATCACCCTTATGTCCGCCGTGCTGAACTGGTCCCAATCTGTGATTGCGTTGCAATCGGGAAGGAGAGGCTTGTCCCATTCATTTGCGGGGTCCTCGTCCGTGACTTGCAGCCTGCGCACCTTTATGATGCGTGCTGGGATCTCGTCTTTATAATCCTCGAAGTTAGGGACTTGGTCCAACTCTTCGTGTGGGCCTTTGTCATCGTCCCGTTCGAGTGGCCATCTGGACAAAGCATCAGCATTGTCGCAGAATGTGCCTGGCTTGTACTCGATGGTGATGTCCCGTCCCTGTAAGGCGAGGGCCCATCGAGTAAGACGAGGGTTGATGCCGGGCCGGTTAGACTCGCATCTTAGCAGGTTGGTTAGGGCTCTATGGTCCGTCCTTACTGTGAATGGCCCGTGGTCGATGTAGTGTTTAAACTTTTGGACGGCCCATACTACGGCTAAGCATTCCCATTCGGTCACGCCGTAGTTCTTCTCAGCACCATGTAGGACACGACTTGCGTAGGCAATTGGCCTCGAGTCCTGGCTGAGTATGGCTCCGATGCCGGCACCACTTGCATCACATTCGATGGTGGTCTGCTTGGTCGCATCGAATTTGGCCAATATTGGGGCTTCCGTTAGGGCCTTTTTGATTTCATTGAACTCGGCGGTGTGGGCGTCAGTCCAGTCGTTCTTGACCGAACTTTCCTTCCGCAGGAGTTCATACATCTTGGAAGTCTTCTGGGCGTAGCCCTGAATGAACTTCCGGTAATAGTTAGCGAGTCCAAGAAACGAGCGAAGTTGACGCTCGGTCTTGGGCGGTAGTTTCTCGGCGATGGCCGCTACCTTCTCGGGATCAGTATGGACACCGTCCTTGCTGAGGATGTGTCCAAGGAATTGGAGTTTTTCCATTCCAAATTCGCATTTCGACGGTTTTATCGTGAACCCGGCGTCTCTGAGGCAGAGGAGCGTGTTTCTGAACGCCTTCCTGAATTCCTCGAATGTTTTGCCGAAGAATATCACGTCGTCGATGTATGCGAAGACGCCGCCTTGTTTGCGGGCCGGCGCCATAATCTTGTCCATAGTCATTTGGAATGTGGCTGGCCCATTGCAGACGCCAAACGGCATTCGTTTGAACCGGAACATCCCTTCTGGAGTCACGAAGGTAGTGTAGTCCATGGACGCTGGGTCCATAGGGATTTGCCAGAATCCGGACTGACAGTCTACCTTGCCGTAGTAGGCGTTTCCTGCACATTGATCCAGGAGTTCGTCTGGATTGGGCAATGTGTGGTCACCGTGTTCAGCTTTATGTAGTTTATGCAGAACCTGGTGCCCATGGTCCCGTCGCCGTTTTTCTTCGAAGCGAGGACCACTGGGAAACTCCACGCTGCCATGGACGGTTCAATCACGCCTTGGTCCAACATTTCTTGGACGTGCTTATTTATGAACTCTCGTCCCTTCCAACTCGTTCGGGTTGGGTTCATTTTGATTGGTGCAGCGTCGCCAACTTCTATGACGTGGGTCACTCCTTTGACGTCGCCGTAAGGCTTTTTGGACGTCGGGAATATGGCCCTGAGTTCCCATAAGTCCTGACGGAGTAGAGCGGTCTGCTCCTCGGTCAGGTGGTCGCCAAAATGTGCGTTGGCGATGTGGGCGCGGATTTCACGCTCCACTTCTGGATCTTCCTCTCCGGTTTGGAGGGAGTTGATCTTGGCGTAATCTTCATCCGAGATTTCCTCGTATGGCTCCACTTGGCCCATGTTGACTCCTTTCCGGAGTATATGGGGCTCTTTGGAGTAGTTTGACACCAGTATGGTGAAACTAGTGCCATCATGCTGGACTGGTCCGTCGAGCATGGCCAGACTCCGTTTGGTGTCTTGGCTTCCGAGGTACATGAGTTTCTGTCTTGGGTCGACAGGAAAGTCAATGCTAAGTTGGACCGGGGTGATGGACTCCGGTGGGAGTTCCACTTTTACAGTTGCCCGGACCATAGCATGGTCGTTAATGGTGCGGTACCGGTTTGGATTATTCCCTGCCACTTTTGGCCATGGTAAGGCGTCGGCATTGGGAATGGTCCAATCTACGCCATCCTCCTTGATGTCTGGCTCATAAATGTCGCTATAGTACTTATGGCCAATCTTTGCACCTTTGCGGAGGATTTAGTCGCGTCGGGACTTATTTTGGACCTGGATCCACGCATGTTCGCTATTTCGAGTTTGGACCTCCGCTTCGATCGGTAAGACCAAGCGGTGTGGTCGTCTCAGCGATTTAAAGTGGATTGGCCGTCCCGGGTCCATAGTCCGATAGGACCGGACCTTAATCCAGCAAGTTGAGTAGGCTGGTAAGTGTACCGCTGATGAACGAAGACAACTTCTCTCTCCTCCTTAAGGCAGTCCGTTGGACGTTCGGTCCGCAGTTTGCGGATTATCGGTGCCTCGGCTCGGAGTTGGAGAATTTCTGTGTCCTCTTCGTCATCACTTGACTCCTCCGATGATTGGTTATCGGAGTCCGTGTCCGGTGAGTCACTTGAGCTTTGGACGTCCGAATCGGTAGACTCGGGTTTATCGTCCTGCTCAGGTTTTGGCTCGCCATTGTCCTCGTTAGAGGTTGGCGGCCTGCCGGTCACCGTTGGTGCCGGTGTGGTCATAAGATCCTCTTTTTGGATCTCTGGCGTCCCGGTTGCGATTTCCTGTTTCTCAGGTTCGTCCGGTTCCGCCGAAGTGGTTGGACGGCTCCCGTTAGGGAATGGCGAGGCTGGTCGGCCTCTTGCCCAACGTTGAGTCGAACGGGTTTGTATAGCCCGTATTACCGCTTCAACGCCGTCTCCACATAGAGGACAAGTCAGTTGGACTTCCTCCGATGAAGGGTCCTGCTCATTCTGGCTGGTGTCCCTTCGATGGCCTCCCTGTTCTGGGTGTGGGCCATCATTGAAGCGCACTTTTGTCGCTATATGCGGTGCTGCTTCTGGCAATGGTTCTGGTATGGTCCTGACGTTGGTCAGGCTCAGGTCATATTTCGGCCATATGCTGACGGTTAAGCCAGGATGTTGGGCCACTTGTCTTCGAAGTGTTATTATGTCATCGAAGAGATCCGTGCACATCTTTTGGAGTGCTTTCGGAGCTTCCATGTGGTACTCTCTGTATTCCCACACTAGGGCTAGACGTTCGTCCTCCCATAAAGCTCCTTCTTGGACCAAGTCGTCCAGTTCTTGGGCGAATGGTCCGTATTGTTCGGCAATCTGCGGCCACGTTAGTGGTGCGCCTTTTGTCTTCAAGCCAGCCCTCTTCTAGGGCAAGGATCCGGCCAGCGCGGTATTCGAGGAAGTTTCTAACCCCCGTAAACCAAGTTTTGTATCGCTGGACCAGTTTCTCCTTAATCTCTCTGTCAGGCACCGGCCGTTGGCCCGGTGCCTCTGGTATCGGGATAGTCTTTACTATCCCGTGATTTGGCTTGAGTATGCCTGCACGGAATTGAGTCATGTAACGCTCGATTGCGTTGTGGACGCGCAGCTCCCATATGAGGCTTTCAATGGTGTCCAGGCATTCCCAGCAGGTAGAAGGAGAACTCGTCGGGTGATCAAGCCGATTAACTCTCACTTCATCATCGGGTCCCGGTGCCTCTGGTATCGGGATTGACTTTACCGCGTCCCAAACGATTTCTTCGTTTGGCTTGAGGATGAAAGTAAACTTGGAGTGGAGATAGTCACATCCAAGTAGTACGTGCACGTCCGTTAACGTCGGTTGGACGAAGAACGTGTGGTGGCTCTTGTATCCCTGCAGTGTCACCGGTACGGTGCAGCAGTGGGAGACCACGAAGGCGGTTTGTCCGCCAACACCAAGGATTTTGGTGTTCCGTCCTAATGGCTCTATTTTGATGCCATTGGTGGTGCAGAATTGCTGGCTGATGAGGGATGTCTCCGCTCCGGTGTCCAGCATAGCGAGCGTGTGGACTGGTCCAATTTGGACTTTGTGCGTCCATGCTCTGACGGTCTTTGGTTTGCGATTTTCGTCGAGACCAACTGTCACTTCCCGCATTACCGGTACAATGGGGATTAGCGACACTGGTCCTGGATCGTCAGGAGCATACTTGGGTGCTGCTAGCTCCTGTTGGACAGACTCTTCCTGCGGTGATGTTTCCGCTACCCGTAGGGTCGAAAACATATTTTTGGTGTTCAGGAAGGTCCGTGAGCTGTTAATGGTTCGCACCGTTGGTGTGGTGCCGAGGGGTCGTCCACCGGTCTGGGGCCAGCAGGTGCGGGGACTTGACGCCTCAAGAGGTTCAGCTTTCCAATCTTTTAGGGATCCGACCTCGCTGTCCGTATCTTGTACGGACCATCCTTCCGGTGCGCTGTCGGAGGATGTGTCTGACGCCGATTGTGGGTACGTCATGTTCGTGGTGCGACGTCTCGCTTTGCCACGTGTTCGGTTGGCCTTAGGGTTGGTTGAGGCTCCGAGTTTTGGGGATCGGTTGGCCTTAGGGTTAGTTGAGGCTCCGAAAAACGACTTGGTCGCCAGCTGGACGACTGTCGGCCTGGCATCATTTTTAGAGCCAGGTGGCTTAGGCGCTGGTTTGGCGCAAAGCCTGGATCCGCTAGGAGGCTGTTGAGCCATGTGGGTTAATTTGGGATCCATGTGGGTTAGTGACTGTACAGGGGTTATGTCCGGCGGTTTAGGTTCCGGTCTTAGGTCAGGTGAGTTGCCGATACTCCCCGACCTTAAGCGTTTCCCGCGGTTGGGCTGGCCCGGTTGGGGCCGCCTCCGCTACCATTTGGCTTCACCAGCTGGTCCGGTATAGGTGGGAGCGCTGGCCTTTCATTGGCTGGCGTCTGGTATCCCTGTTTTGGACCATTCTGCCGGTTGCCGCCACCGGACCCATTTCCTGAGCCGGTGGACTGTCTTCGGCTGCCATTCCCCCCATTACCACGTTGTGGTCTGGGTTGTTTGGGTGGCACTAAGCCGAAGCGGTTAGGGTTTGCTGACCCGGTAGGGTAGCCCTTTGTGTAACGGCTTCGCCAATCCAAGTACCATTTTCGGTTCGGATTTTCGCCGTATGGCCTGTTTGCATAGCCACAGCCTTCGGTTGTGTGGTTTCCCCACAGGCAGTGGCTGCAAGTGATTATTCCATCTTTGGCCCATCGTTCGAACATGCGCTCGACTCGGTCGATATACATGTCCTCTTGTCTACGGGCCCCTTCGGGGCTCAGAGTCTGGCGTTGGCCACTCTGGCCTCCTGGGCTTCGGTTCTGTCCCCCAGGGCTATTGCCGCCTTGGCTTCCGGTGAAGCTGGCGTTTTGGCCCTTGAAGAACTTGCCCTTTGGTCCTCCGCCGCTATTGCCCTGGCTATAGCCATAGTTGCCCTGGTTTCGGGCCTGGCCATAGCCGCCAGTACCGCCGTTGGGCGGTTCAGACCCACGTTGTGGGGAGGCTAAGTTCAAGGCCGCGATGGCGGCGTATGTTGCCTCAATTTGGGCTTGCGTAGCCTGCGGGGGATAAGGTGCCGGTTGTTGTGGTACGACTTGGGCTGGTGGCGTTTGTATGGCCGTTCGGATTGTTGGGTATCCGCGGCCTGCCTTTCCCTCGTACTCCGGCTTTCCCATGGTATATTGCCGGACATAGTCCCGGAATTCTGCCGGTGACTTTGGTATCCGGATGTCCAGAGCGCGGCGCAGTTCTGGCTCTTTCACGTTCTCCCTTAGAAAGTGGAGGGTCATCGTGTCGTCTAGGCCGGCGCGCGTCTGGAGAGTCAGCATGGCGTCATAATACTGCTCTGGGGTTTCAGCCCGTGCTGATAATACCGGTGTGTGATTTCCCCCATGGCAGTTGCCTGCTGATTATCATCACCGTAGCGAGTGGCGAATTTTTGGAGCCACTCTTCCACTGTCCAGCCGTCTTCGTCTTCACGGTTGGCTTGGCCAGTGTACCATTCTTTTACAGGGTCCGATAGGGCCATGTAAATGCGGCTCATAAAGTCCGGATCTGGTTTGTTCAGATCGGACGACTGCTTACAGATCCGTCGGACCTGTGCAAGCCACCCTTTCACCATTGTTTTGTTGCCATCAAATTTTGGCAACACGGTGCGGACTTGAGCTCTCGCGGTGGCTTTTCCCATCTCTTGGGCCATCTCCTTGATTTGCTCTCTAGTTGAGAGAGCTGGACTGACCGGTGGTGACGGGGCAGGTGTTAGCTGCAGTGGTATCTGCGGCACCTGCTGGGGTTGAGCCAACATTGGCTGTCCCGATATAAGCTGGATGGCCCCGTTGGACGCCATCCATGCGTATGCTCCATTCGGGAGCTGGACCAACATGGGCGCATTTTGGCCCTGACCTGGTTGGGCTGCTGGTCCTTGTGGCATGGCCGCTGTTGGCGGTATGCCTGGTGGGTTGGGCACGTTTTGGCCCGTGGGCGTGGTTTGGCCCATCTGCGGCTGAGCTTGGCCCGTTTGGGCTGCCGCCGAGATAGGAGGGCCAAATAGGCTTAGTTGGCCTACTAGTGGTTGTTGCACCGTTGGTGTACCACTTTGGCCTCCCATCTGTCCTTGTGTGGCTGGTGGCCCGAACATTGGGCTCGGCAGGCTGGTCCGGTTTGGATCCATGCCGCTGGTGTGAGCCTGGCTTGTAGCCGGGTGTGGACTAAAAGTGAAGTCCATGTTCGGGAATATGGACGGATACAAGGACGGGTACGATGGCCTTGACCCAAAGTAGCTGTGGCTGGGTATTGCCTGGCTTGGGTCGAAGCCTGGCCCGCTTGACGTAGACGCATGAGTCTGCGTTGCGGGTGTCACTATCGTCGTTGGACCAATAGTGGCTGTTGTGGTGACCGGGATTGGTGGTGGCGGCAGCGTTACTGTCGCCGTTGATGATCCCTGGTTCACTGGGCTGGGAGGTGTAGGTATGGTTGGCCCCGTTGGGGGATGTCCAACCGATGGTCCTTCCACAGCCATGTGAACGTTATAGTTCTGCTGGTGATACACTGGCTCTCGGTAGAAGCGTTGGCCCTGCCGCAGAGCCTCGTCGACTTTTTCTTGTCGACGTTGTGTATCCGAGTCCGGAAAGGTGTGATAGGACGGTGGCTCCGCGGACATCTCAGAATGTAAGTTCTCGAGATGTGATTTCTCCGCGTCTAAGCAGGCGTTTTCCGTTCTTAGCCTTTCCAGGTCCTCGTTCAGTTCGGTTATACGTTGAGTGGCCGCCTGGTAGTCTTTGACCAGGCCGGCGTTATTGGCCTCCAGAGTGATGATCCGGTCATGTTGGCCCTGGATCACCTGTTTGGCTTGGTTGAAGGCCTGCTCCAGTTGGACAAAGTTTTGATGTCCAATGGCGCTGTTTTGCTCAAGTTGGACCCGAATGGTTGATTCGGTCTTGAGCTGGCTCTGGAGGGCAACGATCTGTTGCTGGAGTTGCACGTTCTGTGCCTCCTTCTGTTGAACCGTTTGGCTCAACAGTCCTCCTTGTTGGATCGTCTTCATGAGATTTTGGTGGCTCTCATAAAGAAGATTGTAGCCGTTCCGCAGGCGGTTGATTTCGTCCTGCAGGTTGGCCAAGTCGTCGGTAAGACGCTCATTTTCGTTCGAGAGGCGGTCCGCCTCTGAATCGGTTTCATCGATTGTGGTCCGGGCCGCAGTCAAGTCATCCTTGGCTTTGGCCAGCTCAGTCCTCGTAGAGGTGAGCAAAGCTTCGAGTCCCGCCACAGCCATTTCTAGGCTGTGGATTGTCCTGCCGAGCTGGTCTCGCTCAGCATTGGGACATGGTGACAACTTGAGCTGGGTTAGCTCAAGTTGGGTCTGGGCCAGTATGGCCGAGACACGTTTAACCTCTGCGTCCGATTGGACCGCAAGGTCTTTGTGTCTGCAGATCTCGTCCTGCATCCAACGTTCGGATAGCAGGGTTGCCTCTGTAATATCTGCCAGCTGTTTAGTCAGGTCCCGTACTGTGGTCCGAAGTTGGTCGACTTCGTCGATCTCCTCGGGCCGGGTTGCCTGGATCAGCTTTGGCGGGGTGACGCTGGCGCTGTTTATGTCCCAGGTGGGCTGATTAAGGTCCATCCTGGCTGTGGCCCTGTTTAGTTGTGCCAGGTCCACAATTGGCTCATGGTCCGGTTTGGACGGGCCAGACGCGCCGATGACGTCATTGGTCGGCGATGGCGTTGTTTGTGCTGAGCCATCGACTTCAAACATGATGGGCGACTGACTCACGGGCTGTTGGCCCTGGTCATGTGCCTTTGGACCAGCCTTTTGGCTTGGCCCTTGGCCTTGCGTCCACCTTTGGTCACCGTTGGTGCCTCAGGTTGGATCTGGTCCGAGCCCGATAGGGTTGGACTTGTTTTCAGATCCTGGACGTCAAGGTTGGACCGGGCCAAGTTGTTTGGCCCTGGTCCATCGGTGCGTGTCTTGTCCTCACTTGTGGCCGCCGTTGGCGCCTCAAGTTGGACTTGGCCCGGACCAGGTATGGCCGGTTGTTGTGCCAAGTCCCGAGGGACACTGTTGGCCTGGGCCGGTTTATCGGCGCCAGGTTGGCTGTCCTGAGGCTGGTTGGCCTCGGACAACCCGTCGGACGCTTCCAGGAATGTGTCGTCCCGGGTGGCGTCCAGACTTTCGTCGCTGGTTTCCAGGTCAGCCGGCAGGATTTGGTTGTCCCGCCTGGCTCTGGCCTCGACCGAACTCGTAGAGCCGGCCGAGTTTGGCTCGTCCGGGTCAGAACTGGTTGGCCTGGCGCTACGGAGCCCGTAAGGCCCCGTTGGTTCGCGCGTGGCATAGTTCTTCCCGCGAGGCTTGGCATAGTCATTTTGTTGGCGCCTGTCCATGGGACTGAGCATTCTCCGTTGGAGTTGCTCATGGCTGGTGTATGGCATCACCTTGGCCAAGGCGCTTTCTGTTTGGCCCATGGTATTGGGACTTAGAAGGTTTCTTTGGTCTTGGTCCGGACCGGAACGTTGGGTTAGATCGCTGTCGGTGCTGGTCAGGTACGCTAGAGCTCAGGTTTAGCGTTAGCTTCCTATGGCCCTAGTTTACTTTACTGACCAGTGTGACGTCAGTTACGAAATGGTCTTGCAAAAAGCTCTACGTCACGAGTAGCGTGCCGTGAGCAAAAATTCAAAAAAGTATGAGTCACTACGACTGTTATAACACGGGGAAGTTTCCCACATGTTCTGATTGGTCAGAATTTTATGGAAAATCACCACGCTGACGTCACGCGACTTTTTCGCGAAAATTCCGGCTGGACAAAATGGCGGTTGTTTTTCGCCGATAATTCGCCAAAAATTATGGAAAAATTTTTCGAGAGTTCTGTTACACTTTTCTAGTGCAGAATTTCTCAAGGAATCCGAAAATGCTAGATTTACGCAAATCGGATGAACGGTTCAAAAGTTATGAAGGGTTTTATTTAGGTTCTACACGAAAACCTCGAATTTTTGAAAGTTCTCCGAAAACCTACGACGCCACAACAGGTCTTACCGAGTTTCTCCTCGTCCAAACTGCTGCTCCGTCGTTCCCCTTCACCCTTTTCTACCGTAAGGGCCGCAGCGCACCCGATAGGGCGTATTGGTGTGACAGGACCGTACCGAACGCAGTTTTTGCGCCGGGAGCCAAAGCTGCGGGAGGCCCACTTATGAGCCTGACCCGTATCAACGCAACCCGGTAGGGCGCTTATTTGGTCAACAGCGACGTACCCAACTCAGTTTTTGAGCGGGGAGCCAAAGCTGCGGGAGGTCCACTTATGAACCTGACCCGTATGATTATTCCGTCGCGCTGCGGATCTCCAATGAGATCCGTATGATGCAGGAGATGATGGTCGCGGGATGGCTGGCCTACTTATAGGCGATCAGCGTAGTTCGACCGTGTTGCCTTCACTGGGAATCAGAGGTCTCGCAGGAAAGAAAACCGAGCGAGTCTGCTACCATGTCAGATATGACACAGAAGCAGATGGAAAATGGGGCAAATATCGCCTTTATTGGTAACAATAAAGCAACCACAAACAAACACAGAAAACCAATGCGGTATCACTGTGGAAAAAGTAGCTGCGAGCGCGCAAGTCAGTAAAAGTGGTAATGATGCAGCGTGCTGCGGGTACGCAACAGCTGATGCCGTAAAGCATAGAATCGCTCGTAAGCGCTGGGCTACGCCCCCAAGAGTGCGGAAATGCGCTGATTGGTCAGCGTAGACAAAGTATACGCTGAGTGAGCAGCGTAATAGCGCGGCACGAATGGAGTAGCCGTGCGCGGGCGGGCGACAGAGCAAAGCCACAAGAGGTGTCTACCGCCTCGAGTGTGCGGTCTCTGACATGGTAAATTTATTTTCGTTGTTAGTAATAAATTGATCATGTCAGTTCAGCTTTCCCGAAAATCTTTCGATGAGTAATGCCAAAGAATATTGTCGCGCTCCTGAGAGGAGTTGTTGTATAATTCCCTTCTTGTACTCATATTGGTCGGCGCTGCCGCCGGAACTGTTACGTAATCATGGCATGTTATTCTACGGCGTATAAAAGCCGGGTATGTCTCTGCGATAGAGTTAGTTGCATTTTCTGATCTTTTGCTTTTGTTATTAAATTCGATCTGGAAAGTGCGGCTCTTTCGTTTCGTGTAGCAGCAGCAAGTAGTTTTGCTGGTCGTAAGCTTCCTAGGCTAGGAAGTAGCCATTCTTCCCCCCTAGTAGAGCGGCACTGGCAGCTCCCTCCGACTAGGAAGTAGCCAATCTTCCCCTCGGACAGAGTGAGAGTGTTGCACAGCTTGTGACAATATTGTGCGTGCTAGATATTCCACCTGACGCGAAATGCACTTCGCAACCGGTATGCCTGGCCGGGGCTGGAATTTGTCGTTGACAGTTTTCCAGACATTTCCGTTTGTATTTGCCGACCAGCCAAGGATGGGCAGGTCAGACATATTTAATTTCTGTTAGATTTTCCAGTACATCTGAAAACATGTAAAGTTATTTTTTTTGCAGGATTATGTACCAATTGTCAACGGGTATTCCGTGTTCACATATTCAAAAAACGCCGAACGCTTTCGTGAGATGATTTTCCAGCAGACTGCGGTGGACTGGACACAAAACATAATGTTTATTGGTACACATATCTGTACTTCCAACTATCCATTAACTTGTTATGCGATGGTCATGTCACTTAAATTTAATAAATGAATTTGGTTTAGAAGTGCATTAATGGTGTTAATAACGACTGCAAATTTGCAAGCGGTAACAAGGAAATGCACATTTTGATTAAGTCAGATTTTTATCAACTCAAGAGAAAAGCTGTTCTCGTATCGGTTGCCGAAAATTGAGCCTAAATTAATGGTTCCGTTAATATACTTTCATTTGCAGGCACCAATGAGCCGGAAAATCGCATTTTATTGGAGTATGGAAACAAAACATGCATTGGAAAATTTCAGTATTTTGGTGTAGTAGACGGCTTTCCTCCCGGCGCATTCTACTATAATTTGGATAATCTTGCTCCATTCTCGTAAGGACATATTGCATTTTACACTTTACAGTATACTGCAGATACACGCTTGGTATTTGCAATATGTTAAAATGCGGCATTGTCTCTCCGGAAAAGGTTTAGTACGAGAAATTTGCAGCGAGTGCAATCAAACTGCATTATAAATAAATTAATAATAAAAAATAATTACGCCATAAACAGTTTTTAAATTTTCAACTAAAGCAGCGGTAGTGGTACACGCTGATGCTGTCCAGAATATGACAAAATGCTAAAATTATTCTTTTTCACTCTGAACAGCTATACGCTGCCCCATGGGTTCAAATTGGGATTCTTAACGGAAGACCATTTGGAACATCTAACAAGCGGAAGACATTACGGTAACGCGGAGAATAACCGGAAGTTCTTCCGGCATTTGATCCAGCAGCATCACCCGAATGTTGCCCTGTTCAACGAAACCGCCATTCCTGTTTCCTGGGTATTCTACAAAGCCCAAGGCAACGTCGGGGGAGCTTACACAAGCCCAAATTATCGGGGACAGGGATTTTTTAAAATTGTCTTATTTGAGCTCCTAAAGAAACTCAAGGAGGATGGGGAAATTTTCATATTCGGTGATACATGGATTTCCAACAGTCCCTCGCAAAATGCCCTAGTTGCTGTCGGCGGAAGGAAATACGAGGAGTTTGTTGCATATTGGATAACTTATATTCCGTCGACCAATAATTCGCAGCGATCCTAGATTAGTTAACAAATCTCTTTTTTTTCGGCAAGGAACAAAGCTGCCGCTGTGGTTGTGATGTACTTTGGATACTTACCTGGCTGAAGTTGACCTTTTCTTGATTTCGATATCAGCTATCTTCGAATGCCCCATTAAAATCGTGATATGCTCCATTGAAGTTCTGACCATGATTTAATTTACTGAATAACGAAAACAGTGTTTGTTTACAAGAACATCGGCACAGAAAAAGCTGACCGCTACAGCTTAATTTTTGCCACCAAGAGCCGCTTGAATGAACATTTTCTAAACCAAGAATCGCCGAGATTGCAAAAACATAACGAGGGTTCTGCTGTCGTTATGGCAAATGAACTAAATATGTATAATTCCTAAAACGGTTAACTTGTAATTTTGTTGCAAATTACATACTTAACGTGTTGACTGCGGCGGACAGTAATTCCACTTAAATTACTACATGTTTACGAGAATGTTTTTTGACAACAATAAAATTATGCGTTTATTGTACGACTGGCGTAACTGTTTCTCGTGTACGTCAATATTCGTACAGGCCAGATACCAACGGAACATTAATAAATTAAAATGGTAAAATCAATCCCTCTGATTCCTTCATAATCTCTCAAATCAGACATGAAACGGGAAAAAAGTTCACTGCGTATCACAAAGCTACAAAAACAACCGAAGGAAACTACCACAAATTACACCACAGGAACCGGAGCAACATTTACGGATGTAGTTCAACATTAAGTGGAACATGGAAGACAACGTTTTCCCAAGGCGAACGTATGGACTGGACAATCTTTTCAAGCCCATCCAGAGCTTCAAAATGGAAATCCCACTGATTGATTGCATCGATGTCTTCGTTGAAAAACTTAATACCCAGGACTGTCGGCGATGATGCGTGCATAACCTGCAAATCACACACAAATAAGCCATCGATTGCCACAAAACGACTGCATACTTCGGGAAAACTGATCCATCTAACAATAAAATGTGCTTACCAAATTGCTAATGGAAGACAGCGGCTTCGCATCGACCAAGGTGAAAAGGGTACTGCCACTGCGCACCAGATTCGAATAATCATCGGTGGCAATGATCAAATGTGATTCCGTACAAATCAAACTAACTGGTGATTTGCCCATATAACACAATCTTCGGCAGGTGACGGATAGGCAGACTTCGGTATCCTCATCTTCAAACGGTATCGCTGCCAACCAGGAATCCACAGTGGAAACGTCACTGGATTCGCGCAGATAAAACGGTACTTTGCTGTTGGCTAGAACCTCTAGAAAGGAATATGATCAAGTATCAACGTCACGCATTCTAGACATCACACGCGCTGAGTGTGCTTATATACCCTGGAATTGTTGTGCGAATTTCTGTGCTCGGGATTCATCGCGGAAAAGCAGCAAGAGAAACGATCCATCCGTCAAACCAAGTCGCAGACACTGATTATCGCAAACGGTATGCAACAGGTTGAAAGTTCGCAACGAGATTGATTGCTGCGGGCGAAGCCACTCTGATGGGTCAACACTGCAACAAAAAGACTCACCAAAATGCGCGCACCCTTCTTGCGCGATTTTACATAAGCTCTACTAAGCACCAAACATATGCATATCTACATAACTCAAACTGATTAAACAATACGTTCCAAATATCGACATTTTCACCGATACATTTACAAGAGATGCGCCAATCGTAAATTTAAATCATGAGAGGAATTCAGTCGCGAGAAATTACCAAATACCCACCTGGAATCCTCGCTTAAAGTGCAAATTAAAACATTCAGGTTGGACACCACCCAGACCATTTCGCGTGGAGAAGTGCCTTCCATCGTGAACACATCCACCTACAAAGTTACAGAAACTTCAAATAAGAATTACACATTTCAAAAAATCGCCACCAACCTTCACAATCATCTGGAACTGTTCATCAGGTTCGGTCAACAAATTCATATCGACGTGCAAGCGTAGCCGGTGATCCACAGCCGTGTAATCATCATAGCTCCATTCAAACCCCGGAGCTTCCATCGCTAATCCGTCCATTTTGAGCAAATTCATCGCCTCGTCAACACCATGCACAGCGAACAACGTCTCCTCAGCGGAATCTCTTCGGCCGTAGTCATACAGGCTATTTTCTAAACTGCGTTCGGCAGCCGGTGGGCTCAAAGTGCCCATTGAAGGGGTTTTATAACTCCCGGGGAGGATTGTTTCTTCGTCGTCAGTAGGTTCGTTCGCCAGTACAGCGACGCTGCTGGAACGCTTAATTTTCTTCGGAGACGTGGATGCTGTGCCATCTACGGCATGAGAATCCGCTTCCGGGGAGTCACTGCTAGATGAGTCAGATTTCTTTTCTACCAGCATTTCACTGCTGCAGAATGGACAAGCTACCATTTCGGCCAGAATGCCTAAATGAAGTTCTTTTTTAGGAAATCTCAAAAGAAGACAAAGAAGTGCAAGTATGGTTATATGCAAGTATGATTTCTCTCTATAATTTTATTCAGCTATTCTGTATCATTTGAAGAAAACACTTTAAAGCGCGGACTATAATAAAACAAAGTATGTAAGTATCCAAATTTTCCTCCAAAGTTTAAAAAAAATTTGACAAAAAAATAATTAAAACCGCTTTCTGGATAAAATCGAAGGGGTTGATTCAACCGGGAAAGTATATTACTTTAGCGTAAAGCCTTTCGAAGCGAAATATTAAAAAACAATTAAACACAGGAAATTTTATACAGCGACCATATTTTTCAGATGTCTGTGATATATACACGGAAAAACATTTCGTGAAGATACCTTTATTGGAAGTGGACATGGATCCGATGGAACTAGAATATCCACTTTGGACTGCGCTCTGAGGGCGATACTTGATTTTAGTTTCAGCCTGGTATTCCGGAAATATTTTGTTGCACTGCAGACATTGATACTTGAGAAACTTTACATCCTTTTCGTCCACCAACGGCCTGACCAAATCCAGAAACTGCAACGCTTGGTCCGCATCTTCAAAACAGTATTTCCGACTCCGTCGATCTTTGCGCATGTAATCAAAATACATTGACAACCGTGTCGGATCGTCCTCGCTGATTTCACACTTCAATACGCTAGTGTTCTCCAGCATCTCAACTATCACCCCAGAAATGTTTCGTTCAATCAAGTGCTTATCACCTAATGACACTAACAAAGCATCTTCGGAATTCGGCTTATCCTCCAGCTGTACGAGAAACGGATCAGATTCATTTTCGTTGGATTCTGTGTGCAAAGGTGGAGGTGCATCGTCAATACTTTCCGCGCTCTGAATGCGCTCCGGTTCCGCTGTGAGCTGCTCGTCATGAGGGTGAATGATTTCGTCAATTAGCTGAGCGGTGAAATCTGGAACTTCGATAGCTATAGGCGCAGACTGTGGTACAGAATTCTGAACGGCGTGGAATTTAAGCCATTCTTCTCCAAACTTTTCACGTAATTCTTCAATATCTTGCGCAAATGCTGATGATGTCGAGGAGCTCAGAATGTCAACGGGGGGTTCTGCAAACAACAAGCATTAGTAACATCATTCCGATTTTTCAAAATCTCCCCTACTAATTATGCACAGGGGCCGGACTGGGCAACCTAATAACTTGGCATAAAACACCGTAAGCAAAAATATTAAAACTAAGATATCAAGAATTTAGCTACAAGACATTTAATAAATGGTGGTTATTGAAGTTTATTCAAAAAAATAAAACACCGAGTACATGAGTAAACCCAAAAAGGAAGAGAAAAGTTTTGCTGTTGATTCACTACTCCTCGACAATAACTCTAACCGGTCAAGCATCTGATACGAACTATTTAAAAAAGCATTAACTATTTAAAAAAGCATTACGTCGATTAAATAAAACACAAATCGGCATTAAATGAGATAACACAAGTACAACCCTGACCGTTCGTGCGTTCTTGGCCCTGGTCGGCAGCATCCGCGTTGTTCTGCGATGAATCCAGACGCACAACCCTGACTCGCATTTGTTTCTTCTTCCCTGAAGAAGTCGGCACGTCAATCACGGAACCCTCTTGCATACTGTTCTGCAGGGAACTAGCGACAGTCTGAATCGACACGGCTTCCGCATCAACAGGCGAGATGGATCGCCGACCAAACCCAATGGGCTCGTCCGGAATGTACGCTGCTTCAGTTCGCGTTAACTGTAGACCGTCAAGGAAAAACCGTCGCTGTTTAAATGTTTGAGAATTCAAATTAACGACAGTTAGTACGCGATGTTTCTTATGGAAACTGATGGGATTTCCGGACAAAGAAAGCTTTCCCAATCTCGGAAGGCGTCGCAGCGGCCATAGCGTATCATGACTCATCAGGCAGTTGTCAGAAATGTCCAGCTCTTGCAGGTTTTCCAAGTCTTCTAATCCCTCCAGTGATTCAAGACGATTATTTCGCAATGTTAAAACCCGTAAACGATGATTCGCTGAAGGAGAAAATTTTGGCACTTTCTCAAGGAAATTGTAGTTTAAATTGACGTTAATTAACTCATCCAGCCGAAGAAGAGCAGTCTTGGAATGACGAATAGAGTTTCGGCTAAAAAATCAACATTTGAAACTTTTAGCAGATTTAAATAACAACAAAAAGAAAAAGTTAATAAATAGTTAGAAAATGCGGAGCAGCAAGCAGCTAACAATAATAAATATTCAGCAATGAATATGCATTAAGAGCATTATTCATTTGTAAGTAGATAAACATATTTGGCCTTACCTGAGATCTAAACTAGACAAATTTGTCGCACAATCCAAAGCATCACCTAGATCTTCCAGTTCGCAATCAACGCATACTAATGTGCGCAATTGGGGCCACGGGAACGCATCAGCAGCATCGCCTCCGCATTTAACCAACAACAGTTCCAAATTTTGTAAAGATCGCACACATACAATAGTTTCCAGTTGTCCTCGCAAAACGGTCAACCCCTTCAGTAAATGTAACGGTAACCGGCGCAGCTCTAAAAACTTCAGGGATCGGAAAGGCCGCAGGGAAACAGCCCCTTGCAGCGTCCCATCGCCATGCAGAATGATCAGGCCAAAAATCCGATCTGCAATATAACCTAAATACTGGAGATCTTCACGCAAGGATAGGAGTTTGCTTTGTTCGTTGTTAGGGCTTCGCGGAGAGGGCTCCGAAGGCGACGATAAAGAAGAAACGTGTGCGAGATCGGTAGCAAAGCGGGATATTACGGGAGTAATCAGAGATAAACAAGCAGCACCTGACAGCAGATCCCCTTCGGATCTACGAAGATTGCTGACCAACTGCTGCAACAAGGACGGCATCCCTGCTGTTCAGTATCCCACAGCTTCGCTACAAAAATCTGTTACATGTAAACCTTGCACACCTGAATAAAAAATTGAAAAGATGAGAATGAACTTTGTCACTATTTATATTCATTTGGCTTTACACTTTACAGCGTAACAGCAGAAACGAGAACAATTACAACACAATGACCAAGCCAGAACCCGAATGACAGCTGCTGCCCACGTTCTACACTTTGGCAAGTACTTTGACTTTGTTAGATAACTGCCTCCCGGGCAGTTTGTGCTGTCGTCTGTTTCCGTACCTTTCTGTGTTGTTTACGTGAAAGCTGAACGCAGCTTGAAAGTTTGCAGTTGTTTGATGTTTGAAAGCAGGTTAGTGAAATTTCGTAAAATTACTTATCTTATGTTTGACGGTTTTTCGCGAGATCGGTGTTTTTTTTTATAATTTTAAGAGAATTTGGCTGCCTCTTTTCGTACACTGTGCGAACTGTGAGTTAATAACGCATCTTTTAGAAAGGTTGATTAGATTGGATGGGTGCCGTTCTTCTTTGATTTAGATTCGCGGTAGCGATTTGCACTTTCAGTTTTTGCCTTTCAATTTCGCCATGATCCATTTACCGTGCAGTCGGATTGAAATCGGGATGGATTCACAGGCTGACTGGGAGGCCTGCAAGCAAGTCTACCTTGCTCTCAAGGATTCACAGACAAAAAAGGACGACGATGACAAGCAGAAGAAATCTTCGGAAGAGAGACATGTCGGTGACGAAGCTGGATGTTCCCAAGGCAGTGCTAGCAGCGATCAGAAGGACGGAACAGATCACAGCAAAAGCGCTGCTGGGAGAGGACGGGGGAAGAAGAGCTCGTCAGCGTCTACCTCATCCAACGATGGTGGAGCGGTCCCTAGTTATGCTGGTCCCGTGACAAGGCAGCGACAACGCCAGAGCCAGAATACTACGGATACTCCTAGCTGACGGTTAAATGTGCTGCCGTAATGTACAGTTTCGCAAGGTATTTTTCCTGATTGATTCGAAAAATCTTTACATTAAACCGCCTTTTGATCATTTTTACTTTTACACAATAATCCAAAGACGTGTGGTGGAATCTTATTTGTATCTTTGACTGTTATTCTAAAATATTTAATTTTGCTTGGCTGATGTTGCGTAAATGCTGTTACATTCTAAATTCTATCTGAAAATGTTAAGAAAATGAGAAATTGATACTTTTGCTTGTGACACTGTCTTGTGTGCTTACGCCGCAAACTGGAAGTGTTAAGAATTATTTTAATTACATTGCAGAATTTACACTTTACTTTGTTCAAAGTCAAGGTCAACAGCTGCTTGTGCGCTTTCTCCGTTTGCCGTACCCACTTGGTAGTGGTAGTTGTTTTTAATTTCCTGTTTTACATATTCCATAGATTTTTACTGACTGCGGACAAAAGCCAAGAGCATGATTAAGAAAATCACAATCACGTGTCGATTACTACAATATTGTGCTAAACAGCCGTTTGTATCCGTGCCGTTGTACCATACTCTCCAAATCGAATTTGACCCATCATCCGAAATCAGCAGCGATCCATCGTGGGCAATGGTCACTCCGACCGGGCGGCCCCACACTTTACCTTCCGGCGTGACGAAACCGGTAACAAAATCCTCGTACACGCCGGTGGCTTGGCCGTTTTCTTCCAGCACACGAACCACTTTATACCCGGTGAGTTTCTTGCGATTCCATGATCCATGCTGTGCTGCAAAGACGTCGTTCACATACTCTTTAGGGAATGTTTTTCCGGTATAGAATGACATCTGCAGAGAGGCGCTGTGTGCTTGAATTAGCACATCCGGTATGCGCGATTTTTCCAGCATTCCCGGAGGGTAGCTGGTGATGTTATGTCGGGGATCAATGTTCTTGCCCATGTAAAACCATGGCCATCCATAGAATTCACCTTCTTTGACTCTCGTAACGTAGTCCGGCACTAAATCATCACCTAACAGGAGCATGCAAAAACCAATTGCTTTGCGCTGACAATGCACTACTAAAACAGAAGGCACTCGTAAATTATGCGATGTCAATTTTGCGAAACATACGGGAACCGTTTAACAAATTAGTAAAATATCGGGCGAAGCAAAAATTATGTTTTTATGATAAAAACTGTTGAGCTCATTGTTTAGAATACAGTAGAAAAAACCAGTACAGTGCTGTTCGTTTACAGACAGATACAGTATCTGTAGAAGTATTCGACCGCGCTAATATCACACTTTTATGTACGACATTGTACGTAACAGTGCTTTCGCTTATTTTTTTACGTACGGTCATAACAGGTATTTATTTTGCAATCACAAATGTGGTACCTAAACCATCGCGTTCGTTGACGGATGCCCATAAATCGCCGGTTTCGGGATGAATGCCAATGCCAACGGCATTTCGAATACCTTTTTTAAAAAAATCAACATCATTTCTACATTCTATACTTCTTGGTTTTATGCACTGGCTCATAACATCGTAAAATTTACCGGTAGCATATTGGGTCTTATTGGTACCGTTGACGTTGAAACGCAGAATCATCGCCCGATCCGTTTCATTATCATCGGCTTTGGCTTGCACATTAGTCAGCGATCCCACCGATACCAGCATCGCTTGACCGTCCTTCGTAAAGGCAATATCTCGCGTCCAGTGGCCTCCGCCGGTCAGCAGAATCATCCTCCCGCTGGGAATTTGTTCCGTGACTATTTCACCTGGGCCCCTGGCCACCACATCGCCGTTGCTGTAATTGAACCGGATAATGTTGGCCGTATTGGCCACATAGATGTGAGTGGGATTTGGACCAGGTGGATAGAACGCTATTCCGAACGGCCACTGCAGTCCCGTATCGTTGGTGGCATAGACAAATTTGTCCACATGCCCGGTTGTCGTGTTGCGACGGAAAAGTGTAATCTTATCGGCAAAACTCTCGGCTAAGAAAATATCGCCGTTGGGAGCGGTGCGCAACAGCCGCGGATGATCGAGATCATCGGCGAATAATTCCACAACGAAATCCTTGGGGACTTGGGGGAAAACATTTTCTGGCCGCGGAATCAATGGCTGGCTGGTGTCTACCCAGGAAGTGAAGGGAGGAGGCAAATCAGTGGCCAATATTTTCCGCCGGACGCCCGGTGCATCCTGGGTGTAATCTCCGAATGCTGATTGTCCCGTTAATATATCACCGCCGGTCACAGCGGGACATGTGCAACAGAATAATCCAAATATTATAGGTACGAGGCAATTTGAAAGTCTAGACTGCATCGTCGTTGATGATAAGAGTTTCTCACAAACTGTTGATTATCATAGCGGAGACAGAAAGATTGTTCCGTTGGATATGAACAGGCATTAACGGGAGTAACCCAAAACACGACGTCGCAGAAGAGTGAATCTTTTGTTTTGCGGAGAAATGTGGCGAATTTCTATTTATAGGGCTAAAACCGGCATATCCTGTGAGTGTGCACCGACTATTAACATCGAGTGTACGTATACTGTACACGGCATCTGCCACTTGTCAATTTATATGTCGGCGGCATTTCAATCATCACGACATCTTCCATGTTATCCGATGTTACTTATAAGCCAGCGAACAACATCCAGTTCCTTAACCTTGCACTTCTTGAGAGGATCACTGTGTTTACTTTGGCAATCCACGAAACTGCATCAGTATTCCGTCGTATCCAGTTCTGTTGTCTTGTCAAACGGGATCAACCGCTTACCAGGTCAACGGGATTGTACATGGATGATGGATTACATTATTAAATTTTTAAAGAAAAGTAAAATTATCCAAGGATTCCCATTATTGAAAACCTTCATCTGAGCAATTTTTTCAATGTGGAATCAACTATAGTGAAACCTGTCTTCTACATACACCGGTAAATACATACACCTGGAAATTACATACGCGGAAAGTTTAACCGGCGCGTCCCATAGACTGTAAAATAGCTCTGTGTAATACATACACCTGGATAATACATACGGTTTTGCTTTAACCGAAGGTGTATTTAGTATCCAGGTTTCACTGTATTTGTATTTTGATTCTACATTTTAACTATATTTTTGCTAACTTCGATTCACCAAGTATAATTATTGTTAGAAGCATTACGGATCATACTACGAAATTCAGAGCGTTATTGGTTTATATGTTTGTGCTGTGAGAATTATTGTTTTACTTCATTGTTCGCAGTATACAAAGAGGTAAAATATTCCTTCAGTCGGAGCAAATCCAGTGCATTTTTTATAGACGAAACAAGTAAAAATTTAGTATAAAAAATTCCAAAAATAGTATCATCAGATTAACCATAGTAGGCCGCAGGTGTGCAGCCAGGAGCCGGAGCCGCAGTCGCCGGTGACGTAGTCGCCTGTGTTGCCGTGCTAGTACCGTTGCCCACATAGGAAATCCTCCAGATGGTATTGGCCCCATCATCCGAAACCAACAGTGCTCCGTCCCTGGCGACCGCCACTCCCACCGGCCGGCCCCACACATCACCGGTATCCGTGACGAAACCGGTCATAAAGTCCTCATACTCGCCGGTGGCGATGCCGTTAATCATCGGCACCCGGATGACCTTATAACCGGTACGGTTCCCGCGATTCCATGAGCCGTGCTCCGATGCGAAGGCATCCCCCATGTATTCACTCGGGAAAGATGAGCCGGTGTAAAAGGCCATCTCCAGGGAGGCTGAGTGCGCCTGCAGAAGGACATCCGGAGTCCGTTCCTTAGCGCGCAGTTCTGGATGGGCGTCGGTCTGGCGCGGATCCTGAGTACCGTTGATGTAGTACCATGGCCAACCGAAAAAATCTCCGTCGTCCACATGGCTAATATAATCTGGAACCAGGTTGTCGCCGAGACCGTCGCGCTCATTGACAGACACCCATAATTTGCCGGTTGTGGGGTTAATAGCGATTCCCACGGCATTGCGGATACCTGCACAGGATATTAAAACTTTTCAATAGCAAAACGGTAAAACATGCATAGGCCGCAGTTTACATTAAATTTGCAAAAATTCTTTAACAAAACAGAGACCGTGTTACTTACCGGAACCAAAAACCTTAAATCCAGAGCCATCCGGATTGTACTGGTTTACTTGAGCGCGCCCTTCTTCGATGGCAGTGCCGTTTTCTCCATAATTAGTCCACGATCCCACCGACACATACATTTTCGAGCCATCCAATGAAAATGTGACATCTCTTGTAAAGTGATCACCGCCACTAAAATTAGACAGATAAAATCACTAAACAGAAAATGTAAATAGGCGAATAGTACAGTACTAGTACGGTATTACCGACACAACAAAAATTCGTAAGCACCAAAACAATACCGTTTTGTCTATTAAAAAATATTAATCATTTAACAGAACTGTTTTTCAATCGATCCCTAGTACCTACGAGAACTGAAATTGCAATTTTCTTAACAATTAATAATTCACGTACATAAAATTAATGGTCTTTACTTAACAAAAAACTTACACTGGCAAAACGGGAACAATCACTTCCGGTGCACCCCGAGCGACAAGATCTCCGTTCTGATAGGCGAAGCGGACCACGCTGCCGGTATTGCCGACATACACCCACTGAGGGTTGGGTCCAGGTGGATAAAATGCAATACCAAATGGCAAATTCAAACCACTCGCGTAGATGCTAGCTGTGTCGGGCTTGGAAGCTCCATCGGCAGCGCGTAACACACGAATTCTACAAAAGATTACTCCTTTTATGAAACCGCATGACACCGAATTTGTGGACTGAATGAACAGCGTGATTAAAAGCCAAGGCAATTACAGATATTGTATCCCTCAAATTTCCGGTTTCCGTGGACTTAAAAAAATTATGTGTGTATACTTTAAACATCGCATGAAGCCTCGCAGTTAGGCATTGCTACTCATATAATATTTTCAGTTCAAGTGATCTTAATTGTTTCGCACAAAAATAGATTTGTTATTTTATTAAACTGCAGCATACTATTATACAGATAACTATTGTATAAATTTGACTAGTCGTTCCAAGCAATTTCTTCATCGTATTTTCTTTCTGTGCAGCGTAAAAATTCTTACCCTGTGCGGCAATCGTAATTAATAATCCCAAAATTTAATACACATTAGTTCGGTAACACAAAGGTCAAACCAGTCTATAGTAAATATTTTTACGGTACCTGTTTGCCATCATTTCCGCAACAAAAATGTCTCCATTAGGGGCCACGCGGACAATTCGACTGTTATTCAATCCGGTGAAAAATTCATCAACTTTGAAATTTGGTTTGACCTGTGGCCATGCACCAGCCGGTCGCGGGATGATGGCTGCAAATGCCACCCCCGATGGTGTAGCGAAGGGGGGCGGCAGATCGTTAACCGTGATCCGTCGGCAAATACCTAAAAATATCAAATGCATTTCTACTATTGCCGTTATTATGTTATAAAATGCTTAAAAGTGCACAAGCGACATGAAATACAAATTATGATTATCATACAAAATCCGAGCACGAGTACAGCTACTAAACGTTAACCGTAATAGTTATAGGTATTCAGATAAGTATATACAAAGTATAAAGTAGTGTACAAGATCGTATGCAAGAGAAAATCAGGCGATAGATTATCAGACTTACCTGGCGCACTCGATCGCCAGTCCCCAAATGCAGCTGATCCTGTCAGGATAGTGCCGGTACATTTCGATATCGGACCTTGAGATGACACTGACTGACTGTACCAAACGGAGATCACAACCGTTGACCACAATACAACAAGCACAGGGTGTCGCCTGCAACTACCTTTACTTCCGGTCATTCTGGCTCGCACAAACACCTTATGATGATTAAAGCACCTGAACAGAAATGGCCTGACAGTAAAGATTATTCACTATTTATAGGTCTGGGATGATATATGCATAATATTACAATTCGTTAACGCTGCAATTACGTATACGTAGGACCGCTACTCGGGTAGTGCTGCAAGCATAAAGGCTAAATAGACCGCGCGTAAATATTGCGTTCGCATAAAGCACGCTGCAAAGCCTCACAATTAATTAGTTACCGATGACCATGTAAAAAACTATACACAATAAATAACATCAATTATAAAACCACGTAATACAGGGTTTAATAACTAATGACCTACAGAGGCGGCACAGTTGATAAAAGATGGTGTTAGAACACAGGAAGATTTATGATTGGCAAATAAATATGCAGGCGAAACAAACGTACGATTATGAAGTACGCCTTAAACCTTAATACTGTCGGAATACTGGCGCAGTTCTGTAGCAAACGTTTTATGCACCACTAATTTTGAACGAAATTTGCCGGGTCATTGTCGGATAACGTAAGCAGAGTTGATTAATACATGCTCTTGTCATAAAAACGAGACACATAAATTCAAATATAGGTATCATTAATTTTGCAAATATTTGCCAGCACCGACCGATTACCGTCCGAAATGCTGTCGATAAAACATTGAAAATACAGTACTTATTTCACTTCTTCGACCCAGTTAAACAATAGAACAGGCTGAACAGCCACTAAATGGGAAAAATTATCTGATAGGTCAGTTTAACTCTATGAGTTGACGTTATTATTTTGCGTAACACGAGAAAAAAATTATAACGATTACCATATTTTTACGATTACCATACCATTACCATGTAGCGATTACCATATTTTTTACTAATTACGCAAAGCGTGCGTGTAATAGTCGCTGGTAGTTTACTGCTAGCTGATTTCAGATGCTCATACACAGTCACACAAACAGCTGTTGAACAAACAAAAGCTCACTGTACCGTAAGTACAGTCTAGGAACGGACTACACCAGCATTTTTCTGTTACGTATTTAAAAATTTAAATATTCTATGAAAAATCATATCGATCTCCTTGTCCATTTGCATAGAAGAAAAAGAACCAACAATGGCTTTTATTTTTTCAAATAATTCTTTTTCCGATTGTAAGTGTCCGTTATTCAATTCTTTCTCAACTGCCGGAAATATACCACAGTCTAGTGGATGCACCAAACGCCCTTTTGCCGGCCACACTGTCAGCGATAGCCACCTCTTGGGATATCGCTCGTCCAGGAAGTGCTTTGTCCTTTTGGCACTAAACCATGGAGCACGGTCATGCTGCAGGATCAGTTTTCCATCTCTTTCCATAATGTCGTCGATCGTTTCCACCACTTGACAGAACTCTTCCGCTGTCAGGGGTGGACAGCGCGGCAGTGCACTGACGAACCGATGTCTCTTGCTGATTCCCATGAAAACGGGAACAACCAACTGCACTGGCCGTCCGTTGACCATCCGCCGTACAGAGAAGACTTTCTCATCGGTAAAGAGAACATTAGCCACATCCACCTGCAGAAGGACTTTCGCCAGGCGTTCGAGTGCAACCGGCCATGCCGTGTTTGCTGACTGCGTTCGACACACAGCACAAATGCTCATATCGAAGTCAATTCGCTCGAAAGAAACGCATCTGCAGGTTGAAGGTTCGTTCCCACGGGAACATCGTATATTGAAAGGATATTCTTCAGCAATGGCGCTATTCGATATCGACACAAACGGCTATCACTTTGTTTTGCGAATGAACGCACAGATTGAGCATACCAGAATCAGGTCATAAAACCCATGCTTTTCTCGGCATATGCTTTGATAGTATTTGCTGAGCTCATCTCTGTGAAATCGATATCTTTTCGACACAGTATGCTCAATGTAAATGAAATATGTTTTCAGTTCATAATTTGATCAAGTATAGGCTATCGAGCTCTACGCTAAATGATAAACAAATCCGCTTAAAACATAATATCACAGTTCGAAAATGTCTTCAAAATAAAATAAAAACAATTCACCGGTTCCGCAGACATTCAATATCCTAATTGCTCGACCAAAAAATCATACCTTTAGGTGAAAACAGGTGAATTTAAAATGAAAAGATGGTTCTCTTCTTTCTTAATCCATTTTATCAACTTCTCAATGGCTAAAACTGCATGGTGTTTAGAAAGGAATGGCTCAAGGACAGCATACAATTCGAATCCAGAAGTCACCTATATTTAAGCAAATGTCGAGTAATTGTGAAATAAAACTATAAAAAATAATAAAAAATTCACTTACCCATCCTAAAAGCATTTCCGTATTGGATGTAACAACTATAATTTTAGCAGCTCTGGTTGGCGAATGCATCCGCCTATGGAGATACCGATAAAATTCTCGTAGTTTTTCCGCCTGATCACTGCTAGCATAAGGAACCGTCACAAAGGGACTGGTCAACTGAGCTGCACTGGTGGATTTGTAAACAAAATGTCGCAATTCCGCCACTCCAGACTGAGATGTCGAATAATACGACGTGGTTTTCATTGCCGTCAAGACTGCATTCAAGTCACCAGACGAATCCATTTTCTGCGATTAGGACAAAAGGTTATGTACGTTGCGCGCTGACTTACAAAACAGCATAAGACGACATAAAGTAAGTGAAAATCAACAACCTTTTACCATTTTAAATTAATTCCAAAAGTAAAATTCGAAAAATCAGTTTATAGCAGACAGTTGGAGAAAACCATGCACAGGTTCAGTAACCGATTTCATTACGTAATTGCAACACGAGTAGTTAAAAAGCGATCAACCAGCTACAGAAACTGATAATTATCATATTACATATTAGTATATAAAAGAATAAAAGAACTTCCCGCAATCGGAATTACCACAGAAAAATTCTGCGACGTACCGCGGAAAAGGATGCAGCGGATTTGGCTAAAGTGTGAAAGAGTTGCGGATCAACGCCAAGATAAACCAAACAAACCGGTGAGTCCCGCAGGTACGAAATGTAAGCATGAAGAAACCCACTACAACAATCAACGATCGGGTACAGTTTTCATTACGCAACATGTAAAATATCCTAACCTGGAATCAAATTTCGGCAAACAGATAGGCATCCATGATTCGGCAGTTTTAAACGAATCGGATGCATCGATTAAGTTAATCAAGAGGCGAATATCACCTGGATGCAATACATATTTTTTCAATCTGGTAATACTGATCAACTGCCGGTTCACCATTACAATGGCAAAAACCAAGCCGGGAATTTTCTGGCAGGAGTGTGTAAGATGAGTATTAATGCTTTCGCGTACTGAAACCGGTAATGGAAGACACCGGACACAACCCAAAAGAAAGCCCATGTCCACATCAAACCAATCAATCAAATGATCCAGACTTTTCTCCGTTCCAGCCAACATGCGTCGCAGATCAAAATTCTGATGACGCTTAAAGATTTTGGTCAACTGTGGCAACGTTAAGACACTAATCACAAAATCATATGCATAATTCAGGTAGATCAGCAGCTGCCGGTCGGTTTCGCCCGTCCGCGCTACCGTCACCAAGATCAATGGGGTCCGCACCAGAAAAGATATGGATGTCCCTATGGCACTCAGGTTCCAGAGATTATCACCATCTGTGTCGTTTATCACAGAAACCAGCGCTTGCATCACGCCACACAACGTCACCAATTTATCCTCTTCTCCGTGTCTGAAAAGAAAAAATTCATAAACACTTCCAAAAAAATAATCTCAGAAAAGAAACTACCCAATAACGTATAACGACGAAGTCAACAAAATTTCCTCGACTGTGCAACGTTATGCGCGAGGAGAAATATTTATCAGCGAAATCATATCTTCAAGTTTACAATAAAAAATTTGAACAAGCATTAACAAGCTGCAAAATAAACTCAGTAGTCAAAATTAACGAAACATCACATTAACGGGAACACTAGCATCGTCATTTTAAAACCCATATTTTTACCGTGAATAAATGGGCTTTCCAGAATCACTCAAAATAAACAGCTGCCTGGTCTGATTTCTCCACCATGTCATATTTGTGTAATCGGGCCCATCTTCCGTCGATGGACTACTGCGCACGCTGTCGCTATCTTCGGCAATCCCTTCTGGATGTTTCTCATTTTCATCACTATTTCTTTCGTTTTCCAGTTGTCCGAACACGGCTGCCGTAGCCGAATGTCTGAGTGTGGTTATGTCGCGCGGAATAAACGCCGAGGTACAAGTGACACCGAAATGCCCATCGACAGAATCCGAAGAATGCGTCACTGTTTCTTCACAGTCTTCCACATCTGTACCATTTTCCTAAAAGTAAAAATTTTAACATCCATACTAAATATAAGACTAATAACATCAACCAACACTTACAAATATCAAAACAATTTTTGCGATGCAAATTATAACAAAAATAAAGCATCCCGAAGAAAGACGCACGAAAGACGCCATAAGCAACCATATACAGTCAGCAATCAGCATCATACAGACAATTCATAAAATCGTATTTTTATTAAAAATCGCACGACATTCGAAAAAGATTCAAATTCCTTACCTGCTGCTCATGGACTCCACTTTCCGGGGATTCCACTGTAGGAAATAAGCTGCCTTTTCTCGATCGCGGACTTTTCTCGCTGATATCCTCATGAGCATCACCAATAACAAAATGCTGATCCTGTTCTGAATCGTGTACCGTGCGCTCGACGGTGACAGTTATCGCCTCGACTTCGATGGTCGAGGCGCGAATTTCGCTGATACATCCGGAAGAATGATGGAGACGTCGCGAAAAACTGGCACGGTGTTCCGTCAAATGTGAATATGTCGACGGAGAGCTGGCGACATCAAAACACGGAACAGTCAACAAACCCGGACTCAGACGTTCCAGTGCACCAAGAGCGCGATACTGATGCTCCGTGAAGTCATCCGATAAATTGTGGGATGTGTCTTCGTCGAGAACTAGACCATCCATAGTCAAACGTCGCAACACGCAGTTACGCAGATATCACAAATGAAGCAACTATGCGAAGTCCTTAGCGAGATCTCTGATACTGGAACAAGTGTAGCCACAGTTTGAATTGTGGAACTTTATGGAAAGCTTCCATTAAAATTTTACCAGAGCTGGCGAATTTTATCCACCAGAAATAAATAAATTTATAAACCACGTCATAATATACACAGCAGCTGGTATAAATTATTTTGTTATTGTGTTTTTTAAAATTAAATGCAGGTACGCCACGAATAATGGTCTGTATAAGACAGTGTTATGTCGATGTCGATGCACTCAGCACTGCCTGAACAAGAACAGCGGTATTTCCAGTGTATCTGTATGCCCTGTTCATAAGTTCCGGTCTTATAAGGAAACTGCCTTTTAATATATCGTTTTGCGGGGGATATTCTTAGCGATAAAGCGGATAAAATTTACTAAGTAGTAAGTACAGGGGTTTTCTTAAAAATCCTAAATGGATTTCCTAGTCAGATTTTTTTTCGTCTGCGCTTGGCACTGGCAGTTTTGTCTGGTGATTTTTCGTCTGCCACCGCAGTGTTGTAAGCAACGCACCAGTCAGGGAAACAATAATATTCTTCCTCTTTTCGTTTTGTTAGCGCCGACTCTCTGTCAACACTTTCACGAGGGTCACGAAATCGTCGAAATGCTTTTAGTCAGAGAACTTGCATGCGATCAAGAATACACAGATGTCAATGACCGACAAAAAGCAAAATCCCAAACAAAATCCATAAAAAACAACCCACAAGGCAGTAAAATAATTCCAGCTGAATCACTTCCACGATGCTACAGAAGTATCCGCACACAGATTATAAGCTCATCACAATTTCTTCTCGAACCTGCTCACTCTCAGTCGGGATTATGTCTGTGTATTCAGCAGCGGATCTTAATCTAAAAACAATTGGCCGCTTTTTTAGCTCAGGATTGGTCCTGGAGAGATAAGCCATCCATGAAACTAAAGAATCTTTCGTTGCCGATCCCGTAATGCACATTCCCAGTATTTTTCCATTATCTTGTTCATGCACCGATGGCTCTTTTGCAAATTCTTTAGGCTTTTCCGTTTTAAAAAACAGATCCCAATCCGTATTTGCTGCACAACAAAGACCATTTATTACTTGCATGGCAAATTTTCCATCTAAAAATAGTCGTTTAGAAACAATCAAACCCTTACTGTCAACTTGATGATGAGGAGCTGGTACGTGTTCTCTACCGGGTTCTAATAATCGGTCAAGTTCATCCCGTAGAATAAAATACTTCAAAGCGCTGTCCCGTAAGTACACCTGAAACTCGCCTTCAACAAACAAAGGACGATCAGGTGGAAGATTAGAGATCAACTCGCGCTGGTCCGGACAAATGCAGCTGGCTACCCAGGTCTTATCGCTCGCAGTCGGAATTTCCGAAGTCTGAAAATTAAAATTTCGTACTTTTTATAGTAACGAAGGAAAATCAAAGGTACAGAGATGCAACGCTGGCGGGTAGATGCAACGCTGGCAGGTTATAAGACAGTGCTGCAACAAAATTACCGACTGTATAAACACAGAAATGTGTAGAGATTTACTGGATTCCTGAATTACGATACTCATTTGTTATAGTTCGTAAACAAGACATAATATCTACTACATACTCGTATAAAATTAGAGATCCATCTCAAAATCGAAACAACGTAATCAACCGTTCATGCGTGATGTAAGTCCATAAACCGAAACTACTAACATAAAGTCAGAACCTGCCCGTACAATGCAACGTTCGCGAAAAATCACACAAATTAAAGTTATAAGATATTCAGATTATAATATACGAGTATACATCCAAAAGTCACCGAAGTGAACAAAACACATCTCCATGTGGCATGATGAATAACTTACTGAAAAATTTAGCATTTCATGATTTGAACTGTGAATTGACCCTATGGATACTTCCCGTACCTGAAAAGTCGTAATTTCTCGCCTAAGATCTGGACTCATTCGTTCCAAAGCTAATCGCGCTTGTTCAAGCGGATCTTTAGGCAGAAGCATGGGTACAGGGTAGGGATTTGCATGTTTAAATTTCGGAAGCCAGTAAAACATTCTTTTCAGTTTCCTCATAACGATCGACCGATCTCCAAATGAATTTAAAATAATATGGTATAATTCAATGTCGGGGATCACAGCTAAAGAGAAAGCACATAGTTGCGATTATATTAATGTTTGCCCCTATGATTAACAAGCCACGATAGTCAATAGGCGAACGGTCGTAAATGGATATCCAAGCATGTTAAGAAGAAACAGGATACGGCGATGATTCGCATTACAAATCATGGCCGAACAGAAACCCAACAACCGTTTCTTACCATTATGCTCCATTTCACACAGGACATCGATGGCGCAATCTTGATGGCGCGGATAATGCATGAATTCCACCTGCCACATATTCTGCGCAATGAACTTGCCTTTGGGGAAAACGTTCAAAATATCTTTATACACTTCCAAATCTTTATGCACTCCGAATGCCTGAAAAAATATAACGTGTGCTTTCTTTACAAGACTAAATCAGCAACGATTAAGTTCATAACCGATAAGGCGATAACCATAGGCGTACGAAGTTACGAACAGTCCCAGCTTTGCTCAGTACCTTCATCCGTTTTAATGCAGCGTAGATGAAGTCCACGTGGTTTGCTCGACGGATATCACGCTGGAGAAAACTGGCTATTGCCAGCTGAAATGTCGCTTTATTGCGTAGATCTTCCCTGATTTCATCGAAATACAACGTTTTCCGTTCAATTTCCGCTGCTTGCCTCAAAGCAAGAGCATCTGGTTTCTTTCGTCGCTGGTCGTCAGTGCGAATCATTGGTTTTTTCTTTTCTTCCCCTTTTTTCTCCTTCTCCGGAGGTTTCCACAAGGTAGGAAGTTTCAAGGATCGAGCGTTACGCGGAGTTATTGCGCGAAAATTACTGGACCCCAATCTGACAAATAAGTGCGATCTGATCATTTTCAAACGGCAAAGAACACTCGAAGAAGTCCAGGCACTGTTCGTGCTACTGATACTGGATCTGAGAACGCCACCCTGTCAAATGATAGTTTTCCGGAAAAGTAGCCAAACAGGGAAAAGAAATAACAATCAACTACAATTGGTACGTACTTATTTGTGAAAAATAAATGAATTTTATTTTCAAGGAATTGAAGTTCTGCTCAAGTTTCTGAGATGCGGATTATAATCCGGATCTTTGCCACACAACTTAGTAGCTGGCTGGCTAGCGAATCAGATAGCGATTAAAGGCGTTTCCGGTTTAGCCGACAACCCGGGCGGCCGTAATTGTGTCACCCTATTAACAGCTGACAAGAGACAACACTAATAAAATTAAAAAAGCCACGCAACATTCCTACTTCAGCTGGTGAGAAACCCGCTTCTGAACTTCGATTCTTCTGCCTCTTTTGGTTACTGGTTATTCGTTTCTGTATCTTTAGCAACTATTGTTTTTCAAGCCATGAGCACTCAGCGGAGTACAGTTTCGGCGCGCAAGCCGCTATCGGAAAACGATCCGTCGCGCACTTCGACCACGCCAACAGGAGCACCGCAGTCCTGGATGGAACTCCACGAACCCAGAGTGCTCTTTATTCTGACATGTGTCGCGATGGTTGTATCCTTCATCGGCTGTGCTGAAGTAAAGATCTGGTTCATGGAGGCAGCGCCAGTGCTGGTTGCCATTCCCTTTCTACTTCTGCGTTACCGCAAATTTCGCTTGACACCGCTGTTGTATCGCTTGATGTTTTTGCACTCCTTGATCCTTCTGGGAGGCGCACATTATACCTATGCCAAAGTGCCCATTGGATTTTGGTTCCAACGGATGTTTAATCTGAAGCGCAATCATTATGATCGCTTGGGGCACTTTGCGCAAGGATTTGTTCCAGCAATTTTGGCCCGCGAGGTGCTTATTCGCAAGGAAGCCGTGCGTAAAGGAGCCTGGCTCAACGGCATCGTCATCTGCATTTGTGCGGCGTGCTCCGCTTATTACGAAATTGTGGAATGGTGGACGGCTGCGTCCGGAGCAGATGATAGTGGAGATTTTATGGGAAGCCAAGGTACCGTTATGGCGTTATCAACGTGTGATAGTGTCAGTATGGTTAATTTCCGGTGTGCCGCTCAGCTTGGTGGTTGTGTCGTACTTAATTCGGTCAGCAATCACCGACTCACCATTGTACAGGTGTATTAAGTATTCATTATATCGTAAAGTTTGCAAAAATTCTGTTTATCTGGAAGTCCGCGATTTTTCATAGCCGTATGTGTTGTTTTTCTAGGTGATATTTATGATGCACAATGGGATATGTTTTTATGTGTGGTGGGAGCTTGTTGTTCCTTGGTCTTCCTGAGCGAAAAGCACGATGAACAACTGGCCAAGATCAAGCGAAATGAGAAGTTTTAAGCTTGCCTCGGTGAACCGCGTTGCGACTTGCTTTTGCGCAGAATTTGTACGTCTTGTTATTACATTGTTATTTTGCGGCAGCTGACCATGATTACTGTTTCAGTCGTAAGCCAAAATTCAAAAATGACAATAATTATTAATTTTTACTACATTTGTTAGTTATAGTGACTGTTATACGAACGTCTTGCCATTTTTAAGTTTAAAGTTACCGATTTGTTGATTAGCTTTCTATTTGTTGTCGAGATCTTTGCTTTGTTATTCTGTCCTGGGACGTTTCAAATGGACGCAAAATGAACTTGAAGCTGTCCTTTTTCCCCAAACCCAAAAGTTTTAATATGGTTTAATTTGGTAGAAGTGGTCTTTTTTAAACAGTCGGATTGGAACACATGCACGTTTTGCGAAAATTAACGACTTAGCCACTAATAATTACAGTGCAAGACGAATCTTACACGACGACACCACAGCATTCGCATTAGTGCTAACCGTAACCGAATGCTGCAGTCATCACTGATTTGACTGATTTCCAGTTTTTCAAAATTAATAGGCACAACTGGAATATCCAGACTCCAAAATATATGCCACAATGATGTAATCAATAAAACCAACAAAATTGCATGCTCACAATTGAATATCAAGATGTATACTAATATTATGGAATATGCTGACCCAAACTTTAAGCTCCGAAACTAATGTCTGATGCCTTGTGGTTTCTCAATTACAATAATTAGGTTTCAATGACAATTCGAGACTGTATTCCTATCTGGTCGGCCGTTACATTTTTGCACTAATTGCTTTTGAAACGATGGGACCATGGGGACACTCTGCTATTGGCATCGTAAAAGAATCCGGCAAAAGACTGCAGCTACATACCGGGGAGTCTCGCTCACACGAATTTCTGCGACAACGATTGTCGCTTGAAATTCAAAAAAGGGAACGCGACATCTGTACTCGGGACTGTTGGTGAAGCGGACAAATTAAATGAGATTTACCTGTTGTAACTCTTTCTTGTATTACTCTATTATGTTTCGATACATTGCGCCTTGTGTTCGATTTGACCAATAAAGATTATATATATTCCAGTTACTTTTAGTTTACTAATTACACTTTACTAATTACAGTATCTTACAATTAGGTAGACTAGACTACTTACTAAACTGCACGTACGATTTATATATGGTTGTACGGACATTAAAGCGACCAAGTCAGTAAAAAAGGTTAAACAGAAGTTTTTAATGTATAGCTCGAAGCAAGTGCGGTACATATAGTGGATCGGTTATCTTGTTTTTGTGCCCTTTGGCTATCGACCGGTGGTATAAAGCACTGCTACACATTTCCGAATATTTTCTTTCTACGCTCGATCAAGTAGGAACTCCGCGAGTCTGTCAGAATTTGATCTTGATTAGAGCTGAAACTGGACTGTTGGATTCCACTGTATTGATATGGCATAATCTTCTGCACTTCTGTGCGTAATAAAGGTCAAAACGGTTCACACACCTGGATCTACGAGCACAGTTACTGGTACATAACTTACTGCCATGGCGGCACCGGAAGCCGGGACACCAGATGCCAGTGCAAAAAAGCGTCCAGTTTACCAAGACGACGAATTCTGGTACGGCATGTACTGTAGATGATATAATTCCATTTGTGCCGTAACTGTATTTCACCAATGAGTTGAGATCTAAATCGATCCAAAAAACATACAGTTTTTGAATTTAAATCAAATTGTCAGTTTACATTAATCGAGACATATTTTAGCTAATTATGAATTTCCAGGGAAGACCATAAAGGCTGCTTAGTTCCATTGCCATGGACCTTATCGCTACCGCAGGTAGATGAATTTGAAGCGCATGATGGAGATATCTGCGTTGTTTCTTTCCCAAAATCAGGTATCAAAACAGTATTAATAAATCATTATCAGTTTCTGGGGGAAAACGTTGGTAACTGACTCCACATGCAAGGAATAAAATTCTGGCATTCCTGACAACTTGGTAATATAGGAACCGGGTGGCTGTCGGCGGTAGTTTTGATGATTGCGAATGATGCGGATGCTGCCTGCTTACATGCGGGTAAACCGGTACAGGTTATGGTGCCGATGCTGGAACAAGTTCTTCCCACTGAAATCCAGCACCCGGAACTTCGTAACATACATAAGCTGAAAAACATGCAAGGACCAAGGTTGTACGCCACGCATTTGAGTAAAGACTCGTTACCGAAGCCAGTCGTGGAAAAGGCTAAAGTACGGCCGGACTACTGACTCAGATTGTGGATTTTGTGCTATGTTATGTGGGGGTTTCGTTTTTTACGTACTGCACGCCAAAATATCCTAATTGTATCCTAACTACGCAAAGTTCACTCTTGAACCTCGGCTTACTAAAAATACGAGCTTACTAAAATGCTCTACTACTCTGTACAGATGAAATTTTTTAGTTTCTTTATGAGAAATTAATAATGTTGTTTAGGTGATTTATATATACCGCAACCCGAAAGATGTCATGGTGTCCATGTACCACTGGCTCCGTGGCCTGCGCGCTGTTGGATTCGATCGAGACATTCGATATTTGGTGGACGAGATGGTCAAGCCACAAGGCAAAATTATGTATGCACCGTATTTCGATAACATTGCCGGATACTGGAAAATTCGAAACCAACCGAATATTTTTGTGTGTTCATACGAGCAGATGCGAAAGGTCAGTTGGGCATAAACGTGTTACTGTTTTCCCATTCAAAATCAATCTAGCGCTTTTCGTCTGTAGAATTTTCACGCTTCTGTAAAAGAGCTAGCCACTTTTTTGGGAAAAGAACTGAGCGATGAACAAATCCAACGCATATGCCATGAATGTTCGTTTGCCGAAATGCAAGCCAATCCTGTTACGAATCGCCAGGAACGCGATCATGTTGTGGGCGTCTATGACTCTCAAATTTCCCCCTACATTCGAAAAGGTAAGAACAGTGATGACACAAGCGCATGGAGCAGACCAGTAGTGCGGATATTTGGTTGTTTGAAGGGGCTGTTGGAAAATGGCACGACACGATGGACGAAGAATCGAGTAAAAAGATCGATGAATGGATACAACAAAATCTGTCACGTCCGGATTTAATAGATTTCGGTTTTGAGTTCGAATAGATCTGATTTTACTGTGTTAACATCAAAATGTTTATTTAAAGAGCAACGCCTATTTCTGACAAGTTATATAGATATACGTACTTTGTCCGTACATCACAAAGAACAAATGGCGCAAGTGCAAGTACGTAAATGAATTACTTCCGCTCGGTAATCAGTTCTGTGAAGAAAGTTTTATTTCCTCTATCCATCAGAGTTTACTGTCAACTTCCATTGTTGTTTAGTCATGCCATTATCATTTAGGCAATTAAGTAATGTAATGCAAATTAATTAGATTTTGTACACAACTGCGGATACGACACAAATAACCAGTCATATATATGTAAATACAAGCAATATCAGCAATTATAATGCATAGCATCCCGATGTATGTTGCACGTGACAGTTACTGACTGCTGGAAAAATTCACGGTGCATAACAAATCATTTCAGAACCTTATGTGCGCATTAGAATATTTGCCTTATCCAGGACTGGGTATGTTGCACTGTTGACCAGTTTCGGGACTGTAACAGTGGTCTCCGCATAACAGTTGACCTTTGGCGCAGACAACGGCCGAGAGGCATTGCTGTCCGATCAAGGCTGCAATTCGGACATAGTTTTTAAGGATAAAATGAATACATTGTATTCTGTACTACACAAGGCAAAAGCGGACATGATATAAAAACAGTATATCAGACCAAAGATAATAAAGCTACGGACTACTAGACTTACGATTATAACACTGCGTTCCACAAACGATTTCCCCTTTCTCACACACCACACCGTTGGGAAAGCATCTTTGACCGTGGAACGTGGAATAACATTTGACACCTTCGCATAGTTTCATGCCCTTATCGCAGATCACTCCGTCGATGCATTGCTATACAAATTTCATTAAAAAAACATAATCTACCGGAACAGTTGTGATATAGTACGAGTATGCACACACTGCACTGCAGTCGTAACATTTAGACACTTTGCTTCACTAGCATTCTTACGCACAGCGAAATATTTCTTATTGATATTTATTATTACTGTATTGCTAACTCAGCGGATACCACTAATGCATAGAGAGAAATAATTTGTTTTCATGTCGTTAAGCGTAATCTGCAGCATACTAAAATATTACCTGTCCGTGGAACGGACTGTAGCATTTCTGTCCACACAGCCGCTCGCCTTTCTTACAAATGATACCATTCAGGCACTGTTGCTCCAGAAATGTGTCGTAGCAAGCAACCCCACACGGTCTCTGATTAGGGCCGGGGCAGATAATATTAGCAATGGACAATTCGATGGTAACATAAAGAATAAAAAGACCAACAATAAGCGCCATGATTCAGCATGAACAATGTTGAAAGGCTAGTAACAACTTTCGCGATCGGCAAATTTTTGCGACAAGTGCGAAAAGGTTACCGGCAGGTGACAAGGAAATTTGAGAAACGATGCGTAGCTAGCTAGAAATTTTGTCAAGCGATTGCTATGGAACGAAGTATCTAGTAAAGTTGAAAATATTCCGACAATTTATATTTATAGCGAAATCTGCAGTCCGCCGCCGAGGTACTTGTAATTAATTATGCAGCCGAGTGACGAAAAGGGCACGTCCGCAGCGGGCTGGCCGGCATCTGTGGTACACGTTAGCCTTGCTGTGTATTGCACATACTTCAGCCAGATTAAGTGTCCTTGCTCTGTTGAGTGCACCCCGTTGTGGGAAATTGCCAAGGTGCCGTTGAAGATCCAGTTTTACGTGGTTACTGATCAGTACTGAATATACTGAGAAACACTGATGATAAGTAATCCATATTATTGACCAGCTTGTGACTCTTTGTGGTTGCAAGACAAGTCTCTTTTCCAAATTACGGCATTTTCCTAGTTTTGAGTTCGTCAACCCAACACGACTGTTTTCAACTTGATTTACATATATGCTCGCGCTGATTTTTAACCGAATTATTACAGAATTAGTAATCTATTAATTACCGAATTAAAAATGAAAATTCCACTGTAATTAAACAAACATTATAAAAATTTTGATACATAGACCCAGTTAATTGTAAGCAACCTTATGCACCTGCTAACTCACTCTAATCCTCTCCCTGTCCACGGCTTCCGGGAAAATTCTTGGACTGAAACGACAAAAACGAAATCGGGCTATTGAGCTGAATTAATTATTTAACAAAAGGTCGAAAAATCTGTACGCGGAATAATTAGTCTTTACAATTATTAGCTCGAAGCCCCAAAAAGTAAAAACTACCGGCATAATGGCATTCATACGCAAAGCCATCCGAAACAGGTGATCCCACACAATTTAACATATAAGTAAGTACAGTAAAGGTAACCACCCCCTTCTTATGGGCAACCACAGTCCGGTTGGAACTAAAAAGATGAGAGCGCGACAGCACTTGCAGCTAAAATTATGTCAAAACCAACAAGGTTTTTTGGCTTTTTCGGGTTATTGTTATTCTTATCGAGGTTTTGGGAATTTTTTCGAGTCTTCCTCTTCTATGCGAAAATGTCAGAGCTTGAATAGGTTACAGACTTACAGTATTCGTATTGGGTGGCTTCAGAAGCCTGGATTTGCAGGATTCGCGTGAAGTGGATTGCGAGTTGGAAAAAAATGATCTGACTGACAGTTCGTTAGGTATCCTCGTTTTCATGCTAATCTGCTCCATATGAAAGAGCGATGGATGATTTAAATAATCCATTTGCTTTGGATATGCAAGAGGAAGCTCGTCTTACGGATGTGGACGCCATTCTTGAGGATTTACAGAATGTAAGATGCATGCGTACTAATTTTGTAGTATTTATGCGGAACTTTGAAGTTGAAATCATAAAACCAATAAAGTGAGCTACTTAGTTACTTAGTCATATTACTTTTGCAGTCGCAAGTATCCGAATTCGATTTGCCACCAATTGGATCACTACCGACTCTTGAAAGTATTTTGGACGAGGTGCGTGGCAGCTGCCAGTTGCTACTGAGCAGCAGATGTGATTTTGGATTTTAGTGTTGTGCGGAAATGGAAATTTTTATCTGAAATTGTTTAGAATGACGACGACGTGGGAACAATTTTCAATCAAGATCCATCGCTGAGTTTCGACTCCAGTGCGTCCTACACTTCAGCTGTGGAGGATGCTGCTGTTGCGTTTTTCGATGTTGTCAGCAGCGTATCGTAAGTCTACAAAAGATATTTTAAAAAATGAAGATGCGAATGCAATGCAGTAGTTTTCCTTTGATCGTTTCGAAGATATTTTTATTGGAGCTTTTGGCATATAGTTGTTTTATTTACTCTTAAGTCTTAAGTTGTCCATTTGATGCGTTTGATGTTTGAACGCTTTGATTACGTTCATCGGAAATTTTTGAACACAAAAATCTGGCTTTGTTGATAAAAATTTATCCTGATGTGAAATGAATAAATTTTTCTGTGTGAGTTGTTTAAATAGTTAAATATTTCTGTTTTGTTGCTTTGCAGATCCATTAAAAAATGCGCTGCCAGTTTGAAAGCTCACGACAGTATCATCAAATTGGCGAAGCTGCGGAATATCACAACTAGCATCAGCTCTGCAAAGCCGGTACGTTTTGGCTCGCAGATTTAACTTGATCTCTTTGGTTACTGCAGTACAGTAATTTGGTTTTGTAGAAATAAATGTAGAATCATTTAGATATGCACAATGGTTCTGTTAGTCAGAATTCTCAAGCCGCTGTTCATGTACATGATATCATATGTTAGGATGCGGCAATTAATTATGGAAATCCGACAGTGGTCCTTGTTGGCTTGAAAATAGCGGTTGGTACATCTACTGGCTACGTTCTGGTTTACGGTAAATTGTAAAACTTAAACTGTTGTCTTTCTTTTTGGATGCCTCTGTATTTGTATGTGGTTTAAACGTTGGTTTTATTGGATGTCGATCTCTCATACTCACACTGCAGCAGTTAAAATTTGAGACATCTAACGTAATCGTAAATAAATAGCGTTAAATTCCAGTAAATATAAATAAATAAATTTGTTACTGTCGCTAAATAAATTTGTCACTGATATTTGCGTAATCATGTTGTAGAAGAATAAACTGGTTTGCTTGCTAGATTTAAATCAGACACTTATATTCCGATGTCCTCCACCGGGAAAAGACGCGGGTGCAGTTTCGGCTGTTGATTTGAATCGAGAGGAACGGCGTTTGTTGGTGGGATTTGCCAAGGGAATGGTAAACTTTCTCGATCTGCTGATATTGTAAATACGGAATTCATGTCAGAAATAACTGATTTTTAGCTGGCCTTGTACGACTTTGCGTCGGGAAAGTTATTGCAGACGATCGAAGATGCGCACTCATATGACTGTTCGGTACTTCACATCAGGGTCAGTGAAGAAGTTGTTAACAAAATCTATGAGTACATTCTGTTTCAACTGAATTCATGACTAATAATTCTGTATTGATCATCAGCAGCTTGTCATTTTTCTGTAGTATACCGACAGTACGAATTCTGCGATATTTTTGGACAATGGGGGATCCGTATTCCTTTTGGAAACAAAGTACGTTTGTGGCAAATATGTTCATAAAATGTGTGGCGTCTGCGTTGGTTTTTTATAAAATTATGTTGTAACGCCGTTAACAGAAGGTATTTGCGTACAATGCGTAGTGTATTTACGAATAAGACCCATCTTCCATGGACGTTTTCTTTTACAATTTTGAACGCATATTTACATTTTTTCAGACTCGGAATTGCATTTTAAAGCTCTAATCTCCTGAATGCTTGTGTTATCTGGTCACGATCCTTTTGTAGGAGTACCCTTGGTCGGCGTAATTCTACGTCTGCGTGCATATTTTCCGGAAGCAAAGGAGAAGCATTTGCAGTGGAACCACTAAGAATCTTCGATAAATTTCCCTTGCATCGGTTTTCAGAGACCTCAGTAGTTGCTGTAGCATCGTTGAATAAAGTAAGACGGTATGAAATATGCAGCGAAAACTGTTCTTGTGACAGCTTTATAATTGCAGGTTATCATAGCGGAAATAAAGCCAGCTTTACGTTCAGTATTTTCATTTCCGATAAACGCCACGCCTTTGAAACTACCGCTTTTGGAATGGCATATTGTAACAATTCAGAGCAGCGAGGCTGGAAAGACCATCGAGCCCGTGCTTGCTGTAGCGACGGGAAATGGGATTGTTTTTGTGCAGGTGTGTGTAGAATTTAAAGCTATTCAAGTGGGACTGGCGTGTGGTTTTACGAACTGGCTATGTTTTCTGTGTTGAGTGCTCGTATTGGTACACCATAGCAGTTGAACTCGCATAAAACATGGTTGATGTTCATTGATGTCCTTGGTTTATACATTCAAAATTTTAGAATTCGTTTCAAATTTTATCTGTATTTTGCTCGTAAATTTTTCCAGGTTTCTGCTGAAACAAATCGCACTGTGAAATGTTCATTCATCCAACGGACAACGGTTCCTGCTGACGTTGTTAACATGAAGGTGGGTAAATTTGTAGAAATATCAACGTGCAAAACTACTTTTACGCATCAGTGTTATGATGATTCTGTATTAATACTTGCTTTTAGTGGTTAAATAATTATATCGTTGCTGTTGTGGACATCGATGAAAAGTTGCATATTATCGACATTCGCAATCAGAATGTTTTGGATTCCGTTGATTTGAGTTTTGTTGGAGTTGTCTACCAGTCAAGTTTTTTTAAAGGATTGGCCACGACAAGAGCCGTTAGTCAGGCAATGGTAAGGCACACCAGCGTATACTGACGTTTCGAGCTTGGACTACTTGAATATGTGATATGGGTATTCATTTAATAGGCGTTGGCTGGTAATCGTGCCTGTTCACAGTCTATTGGTACATTCCAAGGACAAATGGTGTTTCTGGGAGTTAAAGGAGTTTTTGTTGCTTCCTTGCGGATGTGGTTTGAAGTACGCTCAACTGAAAAACAGTTTTTTTAAATTTATCAGTGTGGTGTAGAGTGGGATCTCTTTCGCAGCGCGTTGAACGCCTGGTATCAAAAGGAATGCCTCTGGAAGCGCTGCGCTTTGTGTTGGATGTATATACTGGAACGGCTACAGGAGTACTGGGTGAGAAGCATTTGGATTTATCTGTACATGACTGTGTTTTGTTTCAGTATTTAGTGCTATTTTACAATAAAATCTGGGCATTTTCCGCAGTGTCACTTTTGAAACACTTTTATTTCTGAATTTTTTCTAGGAAACTTAAAAAGCTGTGCTGTTATTTGAAGGTTTGACGAGAAATGCTGTGGAGCGCAAAGGAATTTTACGACGTCAAGTGCGAAATTTGATACAAATGGCCGCGGATCGTTGCTTGAAGTCTGTACCCGTTCACGGGAAGATCGACTCTCTGAAGGAACATTACGAAGTGAGCAGTATTATTAGTGTGAAACTCTAAGGATTTTGTTTATTTATCGCATGTATTTATCAGGCAGTTATTCCCTTGTGCATTGAAGCATGCGTTTCAACTGGAGACTTGTAAGTTTGTCAGCCATTTTCTTAGTAAATAATTCAAAAGATCGTATAAAGGTCGTGCAACATGTCGCAATTTCACCTGTTGATAGGGAGTATTTATTTGGACCACTGTATGAGAAATTCGCGTTCGATGTTATGGCCAAAAGCGTCTTCCTGCAGTGCCTTGAGCCTTTGATACTCAATGATGAGCTGCATGAACTATCTCCCATTGTCTCCAAAGATTTTATTGAATTGTACGAATCGCGGGATCAGTTCGCCACAATTGAATCGTGTATTGTTCGGCTAGACGTCACATCTTTCGACATTCATCAGGTTCGAAAGAATGAAAACTTGCCGTAAAATACGAAGGCGTTAATTGCAAAGGTTTTTTTAGGTTGTCAGTGTCTGCAGACAGTACGATTTATTCGATGGGTTGGCCTATGTATATCTGACGGCATTCAAAGATGCCCGGACTCCGCTGGAAGATTATTTGTTGAAGCTACGAAAGGAAATGAAGGATAAGCCACATTTGCCCGGTATAAAACTGCAATTACTCATTAAAATTTCTTGATTTTCAGTCTTATGGCACATTTTATGCGGTATTTGAGAGCGCATTTGTGAGTTTGTCTGTTTGTAGATGAAATAGTTGCTTTGGGCAACAAGGTCATCGTATACATGAGCTGCTGCTTAAATGGCCTCAAGTATCCTAGTGGTATTCCTAACGACGACCGCACACTGCAAATAGCCGTGGAAGTAAGTTTTTGATTGCGAAATTCGATTTTCAGATTCTGAATGTGTGTTCCTTGCAACGATGCAAAACGAGACGATAAGTGATTATACGAAAATAAAACAATACGATTATATTAAGTATATTTTATCGTAAAATAGTCGAAGATATGCTTCTTTTATAGGTATTTCAAACATTACTAGCACGTCATACGCGACAGCCGGATAGTGATGAGCCTGTATTTGCGCATCTCCGCACACTTTTAGATTTTAACGCCAGAGAAACTTTGAACGTTTTCGTGATGGCTTTTAACCAGCCTTACTTTAACGATGCGAAAGGGTGAGTATCCCGGATACTGAAACATTATCAGGATTTTCGCAGTTGTTTGTATTTAATACAGCAGTTTTATCGATGCTTCTGATAAATAAAACACCGAATTTCCTACCATTAGGTAAGTGTTTTTTTTTTATTTTATATTGCAGTTTGGAGTTACAGCAGCAGCTGGTCGATCGCCTGCAACAGGTGGTTGTACAATCCACCGAATGTGAGCCTGGGCAAGTTGCCGGTGTGTTTACGTTTATTGCGCGTCAGATGACTAAACCCGATGCCAAGATCGTGATCAATAGGATGCTGATTGAACAGGTGAAGTCTTTGTTATTTACAAAAAATGGTTTTACTTATTTGGACTTCTGTTAGACATTGGAAGTATTATGTGACCCAGACGATAGACAGCGTCACGACGAGCGAGAATCTGCGGTAATTGAACTGTATGATTCGGGCGTGTTAAAGCACATCAGCGATAAAACGGTCATTAAAATGGCGGAAGATGCGAAATTGTGAGTATTGCGTTGCACTTTGCCTTGCACGCAGTTAAAGTGTAAATATAATAATGATCTTTCCAGTAGTGTGTCATCATTTCATTAATTTGGTTTTTGTTTAGTTTCCGCCTGTGCGAAGTTTTATATGAAAAACACAACATGCACGATAAACTTCTTGGGTGTTTTCTGGATGATGTCCATCGGAAGGTACACTTGTTCGAATTGTTCTGACGATTAAAGCGAAATTTGTTGTTTATTTATTTTCAGTCTCAAGTTTTCAAGTTCTTGCAAAGAGTTTTCGTCAGCCCGTTGTATGAAAAACACGATAAGAAGCTGGTGAAGGAGATGTGCGTCACACGTTTTCGGGATTTGTTGGCAATTGACCGACAAAAAGCAGCCCAGTTGACCGTGACTTCGTTGTGGAATGAAGTACCATTACTTCTGAAAACATTGGAGCCAGACGTTCAACAGCAGTACATTTTTATGCGATCGCTTTATGACTTCATGTATGACCCACTTTTTATTTTAATCACATTCTTTAAAACAGACACGTGCATTTTAATTTGTAAATGCATATCTCTTATGCGTACTTGAATTCTTTTTACTTCTCTTATTTTGTGACTGATCCTCCATTTTGGTTTTAGGTCTCGCATTCCTTTCGGCGCAGCGCAAGATACAAGCGCTTTCCCACCGCAATACCATGACATTTTCATTGAGTTGATGTGCCAAGTCCGACCAGATGTAGTTGGTGATCACATCCGATTCAACGACGATTACGACCCAGACAAAGTTTTAGCTGTAAGAATGGGAGATTTGCGTGTTGCTATATACGATAGCTTATGTCGAATGAACTTGCAGATATGTCGCAAGTATGGTTTAGTCAAACCGGAAGCATACTTACTGGAGAAGAAAGGCGACACCAGCAAAGCTCTGGAAGTCCTATTGGACGATCTAGATAAACGCATCCAAGCCTATTTGGTGTCCCAGGCGAAAGAGTTATCTCCTACCGAATATATACGAAGTTTACGGGAAATGTCAGAAAGTTTAATATTGTTGACGGAATTCTGTCAGCGCATTGGAAGCAAAATGGATCACGATAAGCGTGAAAAGACATGGTTGATCGTTCTGGAGCGAATGCTGGAAGCTATACGGCGTGTTGCCGCGGAAGTTCCTGAGGAGCGAAAGTCTGGTAAGGAAAACGCTCTTGATGTTCCGTCATTTGTTATTGTGTCCTTACTGTACGTGTAGACCTTCGTCGACTTTGCGTGGATTTTCTGAAGAGTATGACTGGTCAGGTTGATCTTCTGGTTTTATTGAAAAAGATTCTGGAGGTTTGTGGAGCAATTCCGCTGTTACAAAAATTACTTTGTCTCATTACCGTGCGAAATTTTAAAGGATCCAGCATATAACCGGGGTAAATTTGGAGAATTACGGGAACTTCTGTTGGGTATTGTAGATGCATACACTTATGAAGAGGTATATTTCCTGCCGCACAAGTACTTTAAACCGCTAGTTAAATTTCTATTTTGATGATGTAAAATTTAGATCTTACTGTCTTCTACAAGAAACCTGTTGCATAAAGATATTCACAATCAAATGAGCCGCATGAAGCGAGCTGTTTCCAAAGCTTTATCCGCAAAGAACGATCGATGCCTGATTTGTGATGCTTCTTTATTGAATACGTCTTACTCGGAACCCTCAGAAAGCTCCAATTTAGCTATTTTCCGGTACGTATCGCCAAGCACGACCGGGGCGAAAATTTGATTAATGTGGTCAAAGAATTAGTTGTCACTGTCACTTTTTTAGTCTTGAGCTTTAAATGATTTTTCGTCCTTTAGGTGCGGACATGGATTTCATACCGTTTGTGTAAAAAATGTTCAAAGCCCATTGAAAGAAACGTCACAAACCACGGGGAAACTGGACGTACTGAAATGTCCAGAATGTCCTCGCAGATAGATGACATACCACCTGTGATAACTAGACGCTCAATTAGTGATTGCGGATTTTTATTTTTGTACCTTTCTCACATCGAATGTGTCGTACAAATGGTAAAATAATAAATAGTTTAGAAAAAACTTCTTACAATATGTTAATGGTTTAAAAAGTGAAATACTTCCCGGTCATTAGAAACCCGCAAGTAAGAGCTATAAAGGCTACTCTACATTTCAAATGGTCAGTAATACCGATATCCGTTCTACAAAATTATCTGGTTCTTGTAATTCTGAGCTAAGTCTTTTCTTGGCAGTACAATACAATTTAGCACCATCAGTTCCGTGGGGACCGAAACGTTTGCTCCTACAAAAACAAGGATACAATACAATTAAAGACACATGGCCATGGCAACACATGGTCGACACATGGCAACATTGATGATTTACCTAAAATTGTAATGGATGGGTTTAGGAAGCCTTTTTCGCTAAATAATGGTGTGTGCTCAAGTTTAGCAAATGGTTTGTTCGGGTTCGGGTCATTTGGCGTGCCTACAGTTACAAAGAGATTGAAATTGAGATCATTAGGACAGAATCCCTGCCATATGAAAACAAAAAGGTACACACCTTCGATTCGGGCCCAACTACCCACTATGCTTCCCCAGCCAACAATAGCATTCAGAATACAGCAATTATCCTACAAAACGGCACGACTGACAATTCCTCATATAACGGTTTTAAAATTAATTTACCGTTACCGCAGTCACAACATCGTCCAGCATTACTGCATCTCGTATTCGTGTTCCTGCACCGATAACAACGTTGGCGTGGATTGAGACATTTGGACCAATCTGTGACAAACGGATACATAATATACAGGGCGGCATCAACGTGTTACAAAATTATGCACAAACAAAATACAGGAAATGTAACTAAAAACCTGAAAGTCCACAAATCGTATTTCTTCTGATTCGCATAAGGCAACATCGTAGCGTTTATTTAAAATTAGTAACACACAAATTTTTGTCAACAACGACTAAGATGACGTTGGTTCGTTAAGAAAGTAAGTTATGAAATTTGGCAACTTACTACCGCACTAGGATGAACTTTAGCACTTTCGTGAATATACACATCTCCAATAATGACTGGTCCACTTTTTGCTAATCTGTCTGGATGAGTCTGGTGGTACAGCCTCAGGTAGTGTCGATTGGCATAAATAACTGACCTTTAGCGAACGATTAAGCATCTCCAAAACACCATTTTAACCGAAGAAAACTGCAAAACCTGAGTTACCCCGCAGTTTTTATCTGGCTCCACCAGCCATTGGTGTGATAGACAAACGCTCCTCCGGCGCGGGCAAGTCGAGTGATGACATCTTTCTCCAAAGATAACAACTCTGACGGTATTGCGCCGGAATTACCAAGGCTAGCTTGTCGTACTAGCGAACTGCGTCGGGATCCGGCCACATCGTATAAACTGCAAGCAGAAGGGCAAAAATAACACTAATAAACTACACTGAAGCACTTCGACACAAGGCAGTAAAAAACAAGAAAGCATTTTCAAATTTAAAAAAAATTACTGAGTTAACCTAACATTTGGCTGACCATTCAGAGAAGCTGCATGTCTGCAGATCCGGGAAAACTACGGTATTACTGTTATACAGAAACAAAACCGCAGTAAAGTACGAGTAGCAAACAGGCAACGGAGAGAGGGAGCCGATGGATGTAAGAAATTCGCGCCGAAGTTTCGTACTCTATATAATCATCACCGGCACCCGGCTCTAGTTTCCCGTATATGATGTCGCCAATCATGGTGAAAATTTCGGGATGAAGAATGTACACTCCACAGTTAACAAGACTGCTGACATATGTCCGCGGCTTCTCTACATAGTGTCTGATCTGTAACGCAAAAACAGCAAGTAATTAAACGAATCACATGGGTTAATATAACCGTTGTACTCATCTATCGGCTTACCTCGTGTGTTTCTCGATTTTCGACGATACACCCAAAGTTCATCGACTGGGTCTGCAGTGCCTGTGTACAATTACAAAAACACAATCATAACTGCCGATCGAAAAAAAACCAAACAACTGCAAACGCACTTCGGTACCCATAATCGTCAGCAATGCTTTGCTGGCTTGTTGTTTCTGTTGATGGAATTTCAGCATTTCATCCAGACGGAAATCGGCGCACACATCTCCATTCATTAAAATAACACAATCGGGGCCGCGAAAAAGAATTTGATCTCGAAAATGATAAATCGATCCAGCAGTCCCCAGAGCCGTAAATTCCTGAAGATAGCTGTAAACGATTCTGTTAAACTCTTATTCAAATCAAATTATGGTGTCTGTAAGGCATGTGCAGCCTAAACAACAAGAAGAAAATTCACGCTCACTGCTGATCCATCCAACAAATTCAGAAAAACATTTTACCGAATGTGAACATTATGCAAATGCGATTGAGCGGCGATGAACTGATTCCAGAATTCGTTCGGAGGAAAATATCCAATCAAAAGAATTTCCTTTAGCTCACGGATCTACAGGTAAACATTTTATGATCAGCAATTCTATCCATTCATTCATTTGCACTTTGCACCTTGCAGCATGCTTCAATGTGGTGCTGGATAATAGGAACCTGGAACAAATGAAAAAAATAGCAAAATATTCAATAGTAAGAAATTTTGTCACACTGTCCGCAGACAATAGTCACTGGACACCTATGCAACTGCAAACAGCTGAAACAAGTATAATGATCTTACTCCGCCAACAGGAAACAGAGGTTTGGGTATATCCAGCGATAATGGTCGAAACCGAGTTCCTGGACACAAAAAAACAGTTTTAACAACCGATGTGATAAATATGCTGCAGCTGCTAAATAATCCAATACAAAATGTCAACACAGACCTTTTTCTGGACCTCCAACAAGTATGACGGCTTTAACATACATGGTATAACTCTTTCTTTTCTATCCCGGACAGTTAGTTGGTCGGACCGCAGCAGCGATCGCAGTTTTACGGTCACTGGACAATGCTATTTATCGCAGAGAAAATTCAAATGAAAGAAATTTGAAATTAAATAAATATTGTATGGAAACAGTTCTGCAGACTTCAACTAACATTTATAACAACTTCCAACAAACAGATGACGACGTGGATGTTTTGGTTTATTACGCATGATGTCAGTTAACACTACTGACTGCCAAACGTATGGCGGTTGGCATACGGATTTTACGAAGTAAAAACCCCATACAGCGCAGATTAATCCATTAATTTCTTATGCAATCCAAAATCGGATTATTTTTCGTTGTGTATGATGTTGAGTTGTTCCTCTATTTCGCAGTAAAGATTGTTAGCTCTTTTGGTATTATTACATGGTTATCTCTATTGTTGCTGCTCGAAAATGAAGCCGAAGGGAAAGCGCGGATTAGCGGACAAGGTACAGCGCGCGCGACGAAGTACCCGCACCGAAACGACTGCTGCACCGCTGTCGAATGTGCGACGAAATCCGTTCGAATTGTTTCTGACGAAGGCCAAGCATGTCATAGCTGGCCGGAAGACGGGTCCTGTAAAACCTGCCGGCCAGATGCAGAAGGGGAAGGCACATGTGGAAACACAAGGCCTCCGCAGTGTCTCCCGAGGAACTGCCTTCCAGAACCGGAAAAAGACGCTTCTGCGAGAATACCGTACTCATACAAAGAATAACCAGCTGATCGACCGGCGATTGGGAGAAAACGATGTTTCCATGTCGTTGGAAGATAAAATGATGCAGCGCGTTATGCTGGAGAGAAAGAGGAGTGCGAAGAGCCAGAAGAATGTCTTCAACTTGAATAACGATATTGATTCCGATGAGGAAGATGGAACTGGATTTGGGCAACGACTGGCCGATGTGGAAAGGTTGGAAGAGGATGACGAGAGATTGTCGGATAAAGGGGATGAGGTTGACGATATTCTCGGGGAAAAGTTTGTGACCGAACATCATTTTGGTGGTGGATTGTTAAAAAAGAAACTCGACAGCGAGACCGGTAAAGTGAAACCATTCAATATTCTGTATTGCTTATATGATATTAAATATTCGCTTTGCAATATTTATTATACAATTTTGCTCGCTACTTAATTTTTTAAACTGGCTGTACAATTGTGGTCGCTACATTAATTTTCTGGGGACATTTCCTGAACGAAGCCTTAATTGCATTAGATTTAGATTATTAATAAACATGTATTTACTATTAATACTTATTAAATTACATATTTATCAACAAATAACCTGCTTTTGGGTTTTACTTTTACAAGAGCGGCATGTGTTTGTTTCGTTGTTTTTTGTAGGCGCCCACGTTTGCATAAAATTTAACCGATATGACTTGTTTAATTTTGGTTAATTAATGATTGGAGTTTTTCTGGGGTTTTGTTATCAGGTGAATCTCGAATAGAAACTCGCCCGGATTTAATGAAAGTTGAACGGAAACTACTGGTGGATGACATTATCGCTGAATCTAAGCAAAAGAAATACAATAAACAAGTTGAATTGGACGAAGTTCGCGACATGACAAAATCTCTGGACGAAAAATGGAGGGATGCCGAAGTGCGGAAGCTAATTAGTGCATCCTTCAGCCAAGCCATGCCCGAACCTCCCGTGGAATCATACGATTCATTGGTGAAAAAGCTGCAGTTTGAGGATAAAGCTAAAGCGTCCGATAAACTGAAGAGTGATGCTGAGCTGGCCAAAGAAGCACGCGATGAATTAGAGAAAGCGGAAAAACAGCGGCGGAATAAAAATCTTCCCGCGAAATCCGAGGAAACTAACCCCAACATAGGTTTGCAAATGTTAGATCCAGAATTCTCGGATGATGATATGGAACAGGAAGACGCTGTGGAAGTGGATGAAGAGTCTGATGTATCCATTGAACAGAATCAGACAGCAGCCGAACCGCTTCTAGCTGAGCGAGAAATTCCGTTCGTCATTTCCTTGCCAAAAAATCGCCAGGCGTTGGATAGCTTATTAGAAAATCGAACTGCCGATGAAATCCTTGTAATTACCACTCGCATAATGAAATATTATCATGTCAGCTTAGCGGAAGGCAACCGAGAAAAGCTGACAAAATTCTTCAAGCTGCTTCTAGATTTTATTCTAACTAAAAGTGACGATGATCCGGAGTCCGCGGTGCAGCTTTGGACTTGTTTAACGTCAGCGCTGCACGAACTATTCGTTATTTCTGCGGAAAAAGGCGAAGAGTGGTGCCGAGTACGCATAGAAGCCCTCTTGAAATTGGCATCCCGGAAAAAATATACTTGGACGCCTTCTGCACTGCTTTTCATCAAGTTCATGACCATATGCTTCCCCGGTGACAAACATTATTTACTTGTTCAGTCAGTACTGAATTTGTTACTGGGCAAGGGTCTCAGTAAATGTGATGGCCGTTCACCTGCGTCGGTTCTTTCGGGATTGTTCTTGGCTACAATCACCGTAGAAGTGATTCAGAAATCCAAACGATATTTTCCGGAATTAATTGGTTTCCTTGGGCAGGCTGTAGCGCAAGGGGATGAGGGTTTGAAATTCAGTGGAGAGGAAATTCCGAAGTTCACGTTACTTGATGTATTATCGACGGAAAGCGTAGCGGAAGCTTCAGATACGCCAAAAATAATTTTCACTTGTGCATGTTTATTGGAGAAATTGGTTCCTTTGTATGCGGATTTGCCGTCTTTTGGAGAGATATTCCAACCTATCGTGAGCATTTTCGATAAAATTAACAGCAACGAGATGCTGCCGCCAGATTTCCGTGGCAAGTGTGGTAAGGTTACGGAGCTGATCAATACCTGCCGAAAACCGCGAATGCCATCTGTTTTCTTCAAAAAAAAACCAGCACCCTTGAAGATGCTGGAACCACGCATTGATGATAAGTAAGTGCATACAAAAATGACCTTAGTTGGCCCTGTAAAAACTGATAGTGTTTCTGCTTTGAAACAGTAAATGATATGAAAATCGCTCTGTGGAATGTAAGCTTATAAAACATGAAATAAACTCTTTATTACTCTGTGTTTAATACTGTTTATCCATACTGAAATTGTATTTTTGTGATTTCGTTTAGATTTGATAAATCGAAGTCAGCAAAAAAGGCCGCCATCAAGCGACTGCAGCACGATAAAAAGCGAGCCTTAAAAAGCGCCAAACGGGAACTGCGTCGGGATAACGAATTTATTTCCCGTGTTCAAATGGAAGAGCAGCAGAAGAAGGACGTGACAAGGATGAAAAAGGTTAAAGAGATTTTCACTGGCCTTTATTCCCAGGAGGGCGAACATAAAGCATTACAACGGCAGAAGAATAAGACAAAAAGTAAAATAAAATTTTGACCTTAATACATTGTACGTGTATAACATGGAGTTTTTACTCTGGTTTTTGTGAAGTTGGCAGTTTGTTTACGCTGGTTTTTAGTCTATTATGAGTGGTTATCTTTCGAACGCCGGAAGATGCTTTTTTCGAAAAAAAAACATTTCGAGCTTCGCTTTACGTTCGCGAGTAGAATTTTTTATTTTGCTGATTTGCAAATATTTAGAGGAAATGATATGTTACATTAAGAGACTGGAAAATTGTCTCCTCACGTTGCTCAATTTGCCACAACGGAAATAATTTTATAAGTGTCATTTCATGGAGTATGTGGGTCATCGAATGTTCACTGTGCATGGTTTGATTTAGTTCAAGTTGTCGGTAAAAGCTTTCGATTTGTGGTGTAACAAACCATATGCAGGCGCTCAAGTGGCAGTTGAAAAGTTTGTGGATACAAATTATTAGCGCAGATCGCGACAAACGCCGAAAGTTCCATTTTCGGGAGCAAAATTGCACTGGAGACGGCATCTGACTCGTGGTGCGTGTGGTATACCGGTACAATACTGGCCGCGCGGTATCAGGTCACTATCAACTCTGTAAACACGCAACATATTTTATTAATGCGGCACAAATCATGTGGTTTTGATCAGAGAGGCATCACACTGGAACTCATAACTGTTCAGCAGGAAGCGCTGCATCATCTGGATGTACGTGTTTAACCGCATTGCTTAAATTAGCAGTGAATTCAAAACTGCAAACGTCGATTACTGCAAAAACCATTTTCTTGTTGTCTGAAATCGGGGAGCAATTTATTGCTCGATACGATTAAGCTTAACTATTAAAACCAAGCAAGCCCGTAAAAACCAACCCAAAAAATTAATATGTCACCTATCACAGATATTTAGAAAACTGACGGGAAGCCATAGGCAATCGCGGCATTCCTGAACAATCTATACTTTTATACGGTGCAATTTCTCAACGCCGCTACTGCGACACATTCTACGAAATTACATACTGTAACATTTATTTTAACTACCCTAGACATCGCCCGGTCTTCCCCATAGTTGGCTATAATCAAAATGCCGCTCTCACTACTCATTTTAATGAGAATGCTCATATGGAAACGAATACACTAACATCTGAACAGTGAGAAATATTTATTTTACTGTTACTTCGATATTTTTAAGGATGTTATAGTCGTTCATAAGATACTGAATAGACAATTTTAGAGCAAGCGCTGCTAATTACGATTGCCAGTATCGCATATCGCAATTGGGAATATCGTATTTATTCTGATGTTTTGCTACGCTGACGCTGATGAAACAATTACGCATTTACCTTGAACGTTTAATCTAATCGCAAAAATTCACCGTATGTCGGCGGTATGTTTCATCGGTTGGACTCATACATGGCGCAACAGATTAACATATTAGTGATTCCTTTCTAAAAACGGCAATTGGTTGGCTGGTATAATCAGCCACATCAACATTATACCTGTCGGCAATGGCTGAACGACCTCCGCAAATACGAGCCACACAGACACACCGCCGCCGTAAAAACCGAAAGCATTTGGCTGCTACCGCTCAATAAATATGTGTATTTCAGATCTATATTATTGCCAACACCACAGAATTTCCAGTTTGTACCACACACAGATGCGATACACAGTATACACGCACGTATGTACGAGCCAGTGCATTCAGCGTACCTGACGGCGAAAATTCATTTTATTGATTTATTTTACCGATTATGTGCAACATAAGCTAGAATCCCGTTGCAGCAGCGGCGGAGAGATGTGGATCGCAGATGTATAACGTATACCGTCGCACGGCTGGCAATTTCTGACACATTTCCTATTATGAGAAACTTATACGTGACACCGCAAGGTGGATTGTCTCAATCGATTGTGGCATTTAAATCCCGATTATTGCTCGCATTAATTTATCACTGATGGCATCCCTTGATAGTGAAGGTTTTGTTTTCGATTTTACCTGCCTGTGTTGCCGCATAACATTTCATGGATGTACGGCATTTTTGATCAGGTATGATTATTTAATTAGTTTAAAATGGTGATGCAGGGAAGTTTTCTAAATCAGAAGACCCTTTTGTGCCTACATTATTTTCGCATTAAATTTTGACATGAAGCACTCTGTTTTAGCCGAATGACTCGCATCTGTATAAACATGCCGGTCATAATCGCAGTAGCTAGCGCATGCGTAACTAGTGCATTTATGATTAGCTATTTTCTATGCGCTAAATGCAGCCAGAATGACAGCTAATATCTTTGACGTTAATCCCGGCGTTTGCAACACATCAAAACACGAAAAACTATTTCAGTTGTAAGAAACCGCTGTTTTTACAACTTTAAGCTTTTTCTTTTTCATTTTCCACCAGATGCTTTGCCCATTTTCCTAGCATAATTATAGTTACTGCAAAACTCGCCAACTGGTACGTACTTTCCATCAGCCTTCAAAACGTTTAAACCCCTGCAATAACACGACACGATTTCTTCACATTGCCTGTAGCATTTAATTCATGTTCTTTAGCACATGCTTGTGAAAGTAATCGTCCAAATCAGTGGCAAGGTTATTTGACACGACATTGCTAAGTTGGCTTTTTCAGATGAAACCTTCATAATCGCCTACCACGGATTTGGACAATAAATATATATACATGTTATATTACACACACATTCTCCTTCCGGAAGAAAATCTGCGCATTTTTAAATCCGGCAGCGCGTGAGCGCATATCGCACAGCAGTAAATGGCAGCCTATCAAAATGGCAGCGCTATCGTCCGTCTATCTCCACGACAGGCCCGCGAAGCCAAGCATGAAGTCCTGTTGTTCTTTGTGGAATTGCTCATGGAGTGTAAATCCCGTAAACTGCATGACCTCAGCTGCTTATTCGGTTCACCCAATTTCACACCGGAAATGAAACAAGTGGTGGGCGCCTCGCAGACCGGCTTAAAGCGTTTCTTACTGAAACATCCCTCATTATTTACCATTAAAGGCGACACAGTCACCATGACATCGTACGATGTGGAGGATAATGTGTGGACGGAAAACGGCCACGGAAAGGAGCAATATAATAGTACCGGCGGGAAAGCGGCGGTCAGTCCGGAAGATGAAGCCGTGGAGTTTTTCCGGTGAGTGTGTACGGTTAGCGAGTTGTTTACTGGAATACGTGAGTAAGTGTTGGAAATATGTGCTGACTTGTGCATAAATTAATGAATAACAAAACGGCATCTCATGCCTGTAATATTCGGCATGTGTGCGTTACTCAATTATACGTGCGTGATTATGTGCACATGTATTGATTAGGGTCAGCTTAGAAAATAAACACATCAATAACTGTACCGTCGGTTCGGCTTTTTTTTCGTGCATCTGATAGCACTGCTAAACTACATATAGAAGTATTCACGCAACGCTCGTAAATAATATTACTGTATCGTCAAATAAAAGATATTTACAGTGCTGCATATTTTTATTCGGCAGCCATATTTTGCAGGAAAAAAACTCTAAAATTTCGTGTATTTTTTGTAGTACTGGTACTAATAACAAGATCGAAATGTTGTTTAGCAAATTGTCTGTTGTTTCGACTAAATCAAATTAATTACATGTGCTAGCTTCGGTGGTATACTGTCTGTAGTACACAGTTGTTCTACCGTTTAAATGACAAATTTGTCGTGCACGCCATTATTGACATTTCTGGCATTTAGGCTGATTTAGCCATGATTAGCATTCAAGTTTTAACACTAAAGCGCATGTACATATTTCCACCAGGTCAAAACTACTGGCTGCGCCAGCTCGTGACGAGTATCGTTTACCTTTAAGGAGTCTTGTTGGACACCGAAGGTATGGTGTTTTTTGAACACCTAAATAAATACCACACTACAGCAGCCTTGAAATGCCATATTTAATTGCATTGACAGTCAAGCACCGGAAAAAATCCGTTCGGTAATGGGGAGAAATCTACCGGATTTCATCCGCTTCTTACGAGCGCATTCCGATGTATTCCTGTACGACGTGGTCAGCGACACCGTCAAACTGACGCCCAGTGCTCAAAAATCCCCTAGCCGCGACTGTCCCTCACCGTCGTCCTCCATCTCCTCTTTTTCTTCCGTTTCGCTCCCCGCCGGGGAATTCGATCCCAACGAATGCTTGGAATTTATCGCCTTAGTCCTGCAGACACGGGGACCGCTGTTTCTGGATGAACTGTACGGACACCTGAATAAGAAATACAAGCCGGATGTCCGGCAGCATTTCGCTAAAAATCCCCGTGAACTGGGCGAGATGCTGCAGCAACGGGGCGGCAATCGTTTTCAAGTGGCGGGGAATCTGGTAACCTATGTCGGATTGCCGTCGCCGCAGGAGACTGCCGCCGGTGGTGGCGGTGGCAGTGTACGCAGTCCACCTGGGTCGGCGCGGGAAGGAATGAAATTGCGGCTGGCGCAAACGCTCAATAAGGTTATGACGGACAATAAAGCGCGCGGAGCGCTACCCGAGCCGGAAATGGATAAAGGTGAGCGAGTGTAGGCACAGTGTATTTGCTAAGATAAGCGTATTTGGAAAAACACCATATCTCTGTTTACTGTGGTAATATTGTTGCGCTATTGGGTTTTTACGACGCTTCTGTGTTTGTGCAGCGATGGAATTCAAGCAAACACTGTAGCGTCGAACGGGTGCATGGTTAACATAAAAGAAACATTTTTACTGACCACAAATTGCTTAACGTAATAACGAAATCGTGCTTAGTATGGATACCACCGTGGACGGAAGTTATAAAGCCGAAACAGTTGAAGGCTTTAGTATCGGAGATCCTCGACAGTTCAGCCGGTGCCGATGCTGTCGGCTTATCTTTTATTCTCGGTAACTATCCGGAAGTGGAACCTGAGATCAGCGAAAACGGTCTGCAGCCGATTACTCCGCGAGTGAATTTTAAGCTGTCAAAGATCTTCTTAGCCACGTACGACGGCAAGATACACTTGATATCGATCCTGGAGCATCCGGAGTTATTGCGCCTGGGCGGCTTGAAGGAGCTGTTAACGTCCGACAAAATTCGTAAGGTGTTCCACGATGGCTCGAAAGGGCTGGCGGCGCTAATTAATCAGTACGGCTTACGCATCGTCAATCCCTTTGACACACAGGTAATGAACCGTCTAAACAGCACACCATGTGTTCCCATTACTGCCACGTCTTGTGATTAATTTTATACGCGTTAGGTGCATTCGTGTTTAGTGCCTTTTCATATGGCGCTAAATAACCGTGTATGGAAAGGGCACAAAAATTTCTCATGGTATACGTAGCAGTATTTCATAGTATATTACTATATTAAACTATATTAAAATATTAAACTATATTAAAATATAGTATAATATATATCATACTATATTAAAATATTATACAAGCATTTACAAGAAATGGAATCACAAAAAAATGTGACAATAATGTTATTGTGGTTTACCCAAGTGGCATAGCTGGCGTTTACAATACGCGCAGAGTTAAAAGCAACATTGATCGTGAAATACGTAAGTTATATTTGTCGCGCTTACGCAAAATCCTACTTGTTACCTTAACGTTAGTGCTGGCGGTGCTCTTGCAGAACCACATTTCGACATTTTGGTGATGTGTCGTTTTGTAGTCTACTCGTAGTCATTGATACAAAGAATAAGCCGTATTCTTTAGAAACTGTATCGATCAGCAGAAACGCTTTGCACGCCGCACATTATACACACACTGACCGGCTTTTGTTATTTGTACAAATTATGGACGAGCGTTATTGCATAAAGCCTATTTTTCAATTATAGGTCGGTTACTCAATACTGGAATATCAAAACAGTTCCGGTGGAGAAAATTCTCAGCCGTTCCTGGAAAGCGATCGATCCATCAGTGTTCTGGATGTGGCCGGTGGTTGTATGCCCAGCGCGGTGCGCATGGCCAACACCGCAATCCGACCTGACCCAGATGATGCTCATTTGTGCACCGCCTACAACAGTCTCAGGATTGTGTTTCCTCAAGTTTATGAAGCACTTAAAAGGTGAGGATTGGATGGAATGTAGACGATTTGTTAAAATATTTTTGTGCCCGACATATGAAGATATTATGTTATCCCCATGCTTTTGTCATAGTCATATATAATTCCATTTTGCCGTAGCCGTATAATTCCGGCAGCCACATACCTTCTAACAAATCAGAAGTAATTTTTTTTAAAACTGCCTAATTCCAAAAATTCAAAAATATGTGAGGTTTAATTGTTTAGGCAAATGATTTATCAATGTCACTGAAATCGATAACCTTTTGCAACGTGATGATAAATATATTAAATTTAAGCAAATGGAGTTTACGTGTGCACCTGTTATGGCTGGCTCCTTTGCCGTTATAAGTTGGCCGGTTATACAACGGTCGTAATAATTAGCTAGCATTGATTGCCCTTTATGGTTACAGCCGGATGTCAATGAAATTTCTTCCGTTAATGCGAACGATCCTAGAGGAACAGTACGAAGAATACCTCAATCCCGAGAGAGCCAAGCTGCTAATAAAAAATCGCCGAACTCTCCATCAACTGGATGTTTTACAATCGAAATTAAATCATCATCGTCCGGCCGATGTCGGCGAAAATGGTCTGAGTGAAGAGGAGACGCGGCTGCGTGAAATGGTAACATTAACAAGCAACTCTCATGGGAACACCACCCCCATTGTATCATCTGAGTCATGCGTGACCAAAGGCGAAATGGCCACATCGGAGACTCAGACGGCAATAACCGGTGATATACGACCAATTGTATGTGATGAATTTTATGACGATAATCTGGGAATTATTCGTAACCGGTTCCCACATGAAACCCTCCTCGCAATCAGTGATATGGTCTGTGATACAAATTTAAAACTTTCTACGGTAGACATTTTATAAATCATGAGCACACCGATTCTAAATGAGATGTCTGTTTGACGATTGTTTCGGAGCCCCGAGGTGGCAAATAAAGATTCTATACAGTTTGAACTGCAATCTGCATCAAGCTCCAAAACAGATTTTAATGGATTTTCTCATGATTCGCTGGTCCTAAAAAACCTCAAAACCTGATGGCTCAAGAAGGAGCGAAACTCTTATGCACCGTAAATAGAAAATGCAAGGTAAATCAACAAAAAAGGTTAAAAAATAAAACATCTGCGTAAAATGCAATCCAGAACAACAACAAAAAAGCGTACTACTTGGCTGGGTTTACAGCACACGGTCGTTTCCTATTCAATAACACGTAATCACCAAATGAACACATTCGTTCACTTAAGAAAGGGACATAAAATGCCCTGTAAATCCGGTGTGAATTAGAAGCGTCCAAGAATTTCTCTCGATAGACAATGTTCCATTCGTTACTTTTGCTTACGTAACTCGGCTCCAGAGCCGTTTCTCTCCCGGGATTGTCTAAATCCACTAAGTAGTCGCACTGACAAGGATCAATATATCGAGACGGTTCTTCCTTATTTTCGTCATTCATTTCCGTCGGAATCGCCGCAAACCCATGAGGATATGGCGAATATGGTTTAGGCAACAGTCCTTTGAATTCCGATTGAATGAATTGCAAGTTCCATTTATCCGGCAGGAAGAAGCTAGATGGAAATCGATGCCACTCTTTACCTACACAAAGATTAGCTTTTCCGCTGTGATTCATGGCTTCCGCTTGGAGTCTCATATACACATCCATGGGAGCAGTGTAGAATTTGGCCAATGCGAATGATCGCGATAAGCTCAGCACCACAAACACAGCGAGTATGGTTGTCATGAAATTTGTTGCAATTCGGGAAACAATTCGCACAGGGAACGTACTAGACAACACAGCCAATGGAATTTTCGTGATAATTTCAACAGCTATAGCGGCCAGTAACGACAGCAGAGTGTAGACTGGAAATAAAAATCGTTCTTCTTTATGCGGTGTACGAAAAAATATAGCCAGCCACAGAAAAACCGCTGCGCAAACCCCGAAAGAAAATTCCCAAGTGCGTTGATTCCATAAATAGTTTCTCCGTCGTTTCCGCAGAGCGTAGGCGACTCCGATAAATACAGGACACATTAACCCGAGGAAGAACGCCACGTTGAAATTCAAGAATCCATTCAGAAGATAAAAATACCATGGTTCCACTCCGTACAATTCCGGACCGTGCCCGGAAATAATGTTATACAGCACGATGTTTAAAGTAGGAAAAACAAGCTTCCCATAGAAATAACTGTCAATCGCGACGGTTGCCCCAGCAATCACAGCACCGAGCATGATACAAACACCCACGAAGAAAAATAGTCCATTTCGCCGGATAATGTCCACGGCGATGGGTGCTCCCAATAATCCGGCAAACGGCCAGCCTAATATTCCACTGCAGGCAACAGCAATAACAGCCAGAACATTGCGACCTACACCAAAGGAAGAAACATTCACTGTAACTCATAGCATTTTTAATAGTCACGATTTTTTACAGACATACTGGGAAAAAATTTTATATAATTTCCGATTTAAATTACCGTATTTTTCGAATTAGAAGCCCTGGGCTTCTAAATTTTCAAAGGTGCCTGGGGAGAGGCTTATACAGCAGAGGAGGCTTATATTGTGGAGGAGGCTTTTAAATTTTGAAAGCCTTTAAACTAGCGTAATTGCTATGCACCGTATATAGAGAGAGGCTTCTAATACGGAGGAGGCTACTAAATTTTCGAACTACGGTGGGGGGAGGCTTATACGATAGAGGAGGCTTTAAATTCGAAAAATACGGTATATAAATTCGAAATATATGCAAAAAGTAGAGGAGCAGTCGTTCCTTGTTAGTACCTGCAAACCATGCTGTGTACGCTGCCGTGGTCATTAACATGGCAAAGCTACTGGGAAGAAAGGCCGTACTGGAGATGAACATGCCCGGGGCGAAAAGCAAAAACACCAGCACCATCCTCCCAACGCTTGGTCCGAAACGCTTACATATCTGCGCATAAAATGCGCCTTCCACAGCCACTGCCGCAATGGCCAGAACAAAACGCAGAAAATAAAACATGGTAAACCGGTTGGGTTGCAGGATAGTTTGGAAGATTTTCAAGGGGAATGCATGCAGGAGAATGTAGGCATATGAGCGAATGGCGTACACGGGAGAATATTCCCATGTCTGGAAACCGCGGTGATTCAGAACATAATGGAGGGGTTCCCAGTAGTTGTATGTCTCATCGCAGTCCGTAATGTACGACCACACCATTGAGCAAAGTTTAGCAGAAAGCAGGAGTTTGACGGCGGTTCGCAGCTCTGGCGTCCATGTCTCCGACCACTCGGGATTTATGTGATCATCCGCTTTATCAAGCTGCGTGTGGGACTTGGGTTTGTTTGGTTCGTTTCGTTTCTCGAGGGACTCGGGACTAAGAGCGTGGTCCGCGTGAGTATCTACGGCCGCGCGCGGTGGACGGAACGGATGGCGTTCCTTTTTGAAACGTCTGGCGCTCATCGCGATTTCCTGCTGTGACCACAAACCACATTAAGCAATTCTCCGGAATCGAGACGCCTTACACTTGAAATCTTGCGATTGTCGGAACTCGGAGACAGTCCAAACGAAATCACCATGCTCTTCCCATAACTGAACTGATCGGCCAAATAAATTAATCCGAATTTCTAGGACTTCGTAAACGGTAACAAGAGATCTTTAAGGAAGTTGGGGAAGCCGTCTATGCGCTTCCAAAACAGACAACCAAGACTCCAATCCAAGACTGCAAATTTTGCAGAGATGCAGTGCTGCGCTGCAGATCAATCAAAGCGGTAAACGCCCGTAAACCTGTGCTAAATAATACAGCAACACTGCAACAGCAGATTCGAACAATTTGGCTCCGTTCAGTAATTGTCACTCTTAAACCATAAACGACTGATTCTAGTTTTCAAAAATTAGTTGTAAATAATTATTCACTTTTTTGACTTTTAAGTTTTAGAAAACATTCTTAAAAAATTCTAGGGGCGCTAATCCAGTAAGATACCGAACTTGTTTTCCCGGAAGCGAGACAAATGTCACTCGAGGCGGGTGCAATACCGGCACATAATGGCTCATGTCTGATGCCCAGGGGTTTAGCTAACAAGTGCAGTGCGATTTAAACAGATTTTGCCAACAAGAAACACAAGCATCTGTAGATCATTTTGGTGCAGCTACTGCGCAGTATTTAATGGCCATTTAATTGTAGTTTTCGAATTTGTTTTATTTGTCAAAAGTCTGGATTCGATGAAATGTCCGTAGTAAAATAATCGATCATAGGTGGGGATCGGAAATAGCATGTGCTGAGGTGTAAACTGGATTAATTTTCATCACTTCCACCTTGGAAGTTTGACTTTGGACTACGTATCAGCCCATTGTTTGCGGGAAGACGCGTCAGCTGCTTTCGTCACATTAAAGTTTTCCATGAAGCAAACTAGTGGTTCCACTTTGCGAAAACGAAGTGTGCGTGGAGGTTGGACGATTGGATCTCTGATGGGTTTCTGAGTCGCTGGTAAGACTGTTTTGGTCAGAGTCACTATTTTGGTTATTTTCAGTTCTTCAGCTTTGATTACCTTATGGCTTTTTTATTTTTTATGCGTAATTTTATTTTATATTCCATATGATTACAGTTAACGTATATGGTTAATTTCGATTTCGATCAAAAATATCAGCAACTGCATCTTTAGGTTTTGTACTTCATTCATCACTTTTCATTGTGAGTTGTTCTATGAAAATCACTCTTATGGGTCTTATCGCCGATAATCGTTTATTTACAGTTTATCCCTCAATTTGCATTATCTCAAATTTACTGTGGTTGTGACAGATTGTCATCACAGTTGTCACTGACGTTTTTGCGTCTTCTGCAGCTATGATTCCGAAGACGTGTTGCCTTGATTATAATCTTTGATCTGTACATGTGCGGATGGATTACAATCATTTTACAAAGCAGTCTTCTTCTGAGAGATGAGCTAATTCTTACAAAGTGCCTCGAAATTCCTATTTGTCATCGACACAATGAAGGCTGTTAATTTTCTCGCTGTCGTCATCCTTTCCTTCATGATCTCTGCGTTAACGCTGGCCAGTGTGCGGGAAGTGATGCTGGTGTCGGACCCTGCAGGACGGTCCGTTCCAGCTGGATATAATATTCTGTTGGTGTCCACACTGGATGGTCTGCTGCATGCCGTTGATCGGCACGAAGGCAAGACACTGTGGACGGTGCGGGAGCCCCCGCGACTGCAAGTCTCATCAGCGCAGATCGGCGATAAAGTCTTCGTTACGGATCCTACCGACGGTGGACTGTACGTTATTGACGCGGCGAAAAATATTCAGAAGTTTCCAAAGAGTATTCCCGAACTGGTGGGAGAGTCGCCGCAAAAAACATCTGACGGGATTCTTATCACAGGTGCATAGTGTATCCGTTTCGTTGGGTTTAGCTTCCGTTATGCTGCAATTTGAATTTTTAAAACTGTATTGAAATTTTAGCTTTTGTAACATATTTTATATTGCAGGAAAAAAGACTGCTACCTGGATGGCTATTGATCCGAAAAGTGGGTTACGGTATGATTACCAGCCTGAATCGCTTTCCACCTGCCCGCTTCCGTCGGACGCGACGGTTTTTATACCCCGCACCGAGTATGTACTTACTCTGCTGGATAGTGGACGACAGCATATCTGGAATGTTACCTATACGCACTACGGTCCATCGATTTCCACATCTCCTGAGGTATGCTTATCATATTTATTAATTAATTTTGGTTTGTGTCTTTATTTGGTACAGCTGAAATTATTGCATGTTACAAGTTACGGTAATTCAATAACATGGTGGTGGAGCAGTACTTTAAATTTTTTAGAATGCTTACGGCGCCTTTTTTCGCACGTTTCAGTTGCGTGACCATTATTCATAAGAGTACTGAATAAATGCATTGCATTGCGCTTCGAGCGAGCGAGACTTGACAGAGGACAGCTGTACAAGTACATTGCACACATTGAAAATATATATTATTCTGCATTAAGAATAGCGAAACTTATAATAGAAGATATAAGATTAAGTATAACAGAATTTTGCATAGTAATATTTTTTGAATCAGTTACTTATTTCTTTCTTCTGTAACAGAAGTTCTGTTGCATGTAGAAAATAGAAAATTTACTCTTGTTTTTGTGTGAGTATAATTTTGTTTCTTGGCTTCTATAAGCATGGATAATTCTAATCATTATCCGTTATACCGCAGGTTAACACCGATGTGATTCTCTCCTCTTCGAATTCGGGTGATTTAATTAAACTGAGCACCGACCGGAAAGCCGTATCCTGGAATTCAAAGTACAACAGTCCCGTTGTGGCCATTTACAGTCTGAACGCTGACGGTACAATCCACCAAATTTCGCACCACGTCGTCGTTCCCCCCATAATGCAGAGCTTCCTCAAAGATGGCGTTGACAAAGCCGTTACTCTGAAATATTTTGTCCCGGAATTATTGAAGAGGCGTACACAGCTGGCCGTGGTTCCTAATTCTTTGGACCGGATGCTCTTCATCGGACAGCATGGTTCCAGTACTGTTTATTGCATGCCGGCATTGTTCGATCGAAAAATGTCAAAAGCACAGGAGGCAAAACCATTTTTGGAAACCGTCAGTGAGATGATTCGGCAGCAGGAAAAAGAAGTGCTGCCAATTGTTTCGGAGATGCCGGTCGACGCAATCGAAAATGAAACAAATGACCACGCTGTAATCACGACAGCAGTTTCCATAAAACCGGTATGTCGCTACATTATTTACCGAACTGACATTCTCGAACCGAAGATTGAGATAGTAGGAATATTAGCTTACCTGGATAAATTTTGCCAATACACCAAGTAACACCAACTAATTTTTTGTAGCCGCGTTCCATGGTGATGTTGTAATATTTTCAGGAGCCGCAGTGCATTGCCACAGTTGTTGATGAAAACACCATTTTCCAGCCTTCATGCTTGAATACTCAACCCATTAACTCGGCGCCGATTCCGGTAATGATATCTCCTAATTTTGTCGGCTTCCATCCATTTCCCTTCGTAAAATCGAGGGATGACCCCGAGATGTTCCAAGGTCTTCCGGCACTGCCTCCTGTCGTTCCTGTTCCATCCTCCCCTTTGTTGCCATCGCTTTTGCACACAGATTTGGCGGTGTACGCATTGATATCCATTGTATTGGTTTCGCTCAGTGTGGGAGTTGCCGGTGTTGTATTTGTATGGAAATCGCGAGCGAATATGGCAGTTACCACTAGCAGTACAGGGAGCGTCGGGAGTACAGGCTCTCAGGATCGAGTACTGCGCTTTCTGGGCGAACATGATTTTGTTGTGGGAAAGATCCATTTCGATCCGACGCAGTTGTTGGGACGGGGATGCGATGGAACTTGCGTCTTCAAGGGACAGTTTGATGGCCGTGATGTGGCCGTCAAGCGCTTGCTTCCCGACTGCTTCTCCTTTGCCGACCGGGAAGTGGCGCTGCTAAAAGAATCCGATTTTCATCCGAATGTCATTCGGTATTTCGCTACTGAATCCGACTCGCAATTCCGCTACATTGCGTTGGAACTGTGCCAAGCGACACTGACGGATTACGTACAGGAGAGACAGACTCGGTTTCCACATCTGATGCCCCGCAGTATTTTGAAGCAGACGATGGAGGGACTGTCTCATCTCCACAAACTTAACATTGTGCATCGTGATATTAAACCTCACAATATCCTTCTAAGTTACCCAAGCCTGGATGGTCATGTGCGCGTGCTTATCAGCGATTTCGGACTGTGTAAAAAGATATCACAGGAACGGATGTCATTTACAAAAATCAATTCCGGCACGCTAGGTACACAGGGATGGATCGCTCCGGAAATGCTGGGACAGGCGCAGCGTGTTAACCGGAATGTGGATATTTTTTCAGCGGGTTGTGTATTCTATTACTGCTTGACCGAAGGACACCATCCCTTCGGCGAAAATGGGTTTGCTAGACAGGGAAACATTGTCGAAGGAAAATGGACAATGCAGCATTTGAGTGAAGCGGAACAAGATGGAATTATTGCCCGACATATAATCAGTCAAATGATTCATGCGCAGGCAGATAAGCGTCCATCGGCAGACTGTGTTCTTTTACATCCTTTCTTCTGGGATCACGGCAGACATCTTTCCTTTTTACAGGTTAGTGTTACAATGAAATTAAGAGTTGACGATTAGTTGCGCGATTCGATAATCAATCCAAGTTGGCCGCAATTATATCAATATTTTGATAGGATGTGTCAGACCGTATTGAGAAGGAAGAAACCACCAGTCCCGTTGTCCACAATCTCGAGAAAAACGCCGGTGCGGTTGTACGATGGAACTGGCGTCAACATATTGGAATGGAGCTGCAAGACGATCTGAAAAAACACCGCACTTATCGTGGGGGTTCCGTACGGGATCTTCTGCGCGCCATCCGCAATAAAAAACATCATTACCGCGAATTGTCAGAACCGTTGCGTCAGTCATTAGGAGAGATTCCTGACGGGTTTGTTGAGTATTTCATCTCGCGATTCCCGCGACTCCTTCTGCACACGTATTTAGCGGTGCAGATTTGTAAGGAGGAAGCCCAATTGCAGGGTTACTATTCTGGACGTATGTGTTGGACCGGGATGGATTACCCTAGTGATCGGCCGTGGAGGAAAATGGAAAGCAATGGTGATGCCATTACACAACCGGCGGAGATCGTGATCACTAGAAATTTTAATAACGGATTGCAGCCAAATGGTGAAGGAGAATAACTCATGGTTGCCGATTATTATCATTCCGGTGCGAAGGATTTGTTATGTATTCCCAGCGCTGTTGAAATAAGCAATGGAGTTTGAGGAGCACTTAAGGGCAGATAAATAAAGTAGAAAGTTGTCAGGTTTTATAGTATCTCAGGTCATTTCGTCTCGGGAAAGGATATCCGCAAGGACGTGCGTTTCCGTCCATATACTGTCCGCAACGCTGCCTGTTGTTTTTGGTGCACAAATGGAGACGAAGCTTTGTACATAATGCTTTTAACTGTTTTAAACTGATATAATTTCCAGTCTTCGGATTTGGACCGAGCTGGTTTATCTGCAGTGTTTGCAGATACATAATAACCTGCTAGAATGTTGTAAAGGGTTATCACCAGTTTTTTTGCAAGAACCATAATTATTATGGTGTTGGTTATTTTATGTACGTTCAATTTTTTTTCCGGAATTAAGAAATTGTGATGTTATCGCCTTTATGCTGCTTCTGCGTTTTTGCCGGGTCAGGCTGGGTTTGAAACAATACGATACTAAAAATTTTTTATTGAATTTTACTGAAATACCAAGTTCAGATGCTATACACTGTTATGACAAGTTCACAATAATTACTGTATCACGGGAATGAGCTACCAATACACGTCAGAATTTGTTACAAAAAACTGCCCTTTGCCAGCGTCACAGCATCAGCAACGGTATATAGTAACAACCTGATACGTATCCTTATGTGACGAAGAAAGTTGTGACTCACGGAACTTTCAATAAATTAATTAACTTTTGATCGTGCTGTTCCCAAGTTTGGCAAACTCGAACGGCCGGCGTTTCTCAAGCTGGAATTACAGGTTTCAAAGTAAGAGTAACTGTGGACACTGGACACTGGTTTTAAATAGTGAAACAAGGAGAGTTGCAGACTTGCGCCCTGGGCGGCAGTTTGCACTGAATGCAGTCAAAATTTTTAATCCTAACCTGGTAAATATTAATATCGGGCCTCCCCTATTGACACCGCAGATTTCCCTTATCTTTTGTCCATCTGTCGTCAGATCAGAAGTTTGCCAGTTATTGATAAGTTGATAACAGTTCCGTTGCAAAGTCCAGTCGATGTATGGGAGATTATGGCTATTACGAACGACAGTCGCCGTTTGCGTCAGCACCCTCGAACATCTTCCCCAAACGGTAGGATTTGCAGTCCGGGAATTCGCACTTTGACCAAGGAGTGCCAGGAGCGCTATAAGAACAGGAGTTACGCTGATCTGGTTCTTCTGGATGCTGTTGACTCCTTTTCCGCCTTATTCATCGTGCTGTTTGGCTTGATTATTCTTTTTCCGTTCGCTCTTGGCTTCTGGATGCTGTTCCACTGGTTTAGCGCGGAAGGCGGTAAGTTAAGCCTTTTACAACCAGTAATCTCTTCTCACAGTTTATCTTGTTGTAGAATATATTTCGCCTGTCCGCTGGCTGATGGCCGTCATGCTGCCATTGTACATTTCGGTGTGGGGTTTTAAGCGGCAGAGCTTGAACCTGTCGGGAGCATTCGCCGCATACGTTACAGGATTTATCGTGACGATGAGCAGCTACGCTTTTATGGTGTGTTTGGTCGGCTTTTTCCTGCTGGGATCCAAATCGACCAATGTGCGAGCTGATCTGAAGCGGCGCTTTGAGGCCGATTATCGTAAAGGTAATTTTAAAAACTATAGTTTTTGAATTTATCGTGTTCCTAGGAATTCTATTTTACTACATATTTCTCATTCGGATTATATTCGTATATTTATGAAATATGTTTAGCAGCTATATCTTTTTGGATATTTTTGTAATTTTTCTGTAGCAGATTTTGGTATCATTTTCATTTACTTACGCTTATTGTGGCTTGTTCACATTTGCTTTGGAAAGTAGTAATGTTTTCTGACTACACAGTTGATTATGGTTGATGTCTGAACAGTGATCGGCTGAAAAGTATAAGTATAATATTTGAAGTCGTGATTTGATATATTGTTTGATTTTGCAGGAGGCCAGCGTAACTGGGTGCAAGTTTTTTGCAACGGAGGAGTAGCAACGTTGTTTGCCTTTTTGTACATGCTGGAGACGGGATGTCGGGAAAAAGCCATCGATTTCAGTATTTCATACTATGAAACAACGTATGCTTTGGCTGTTTTGGGTGCCTTGGCGTGCAGCTGTGGTGATACTCTGGCTTCGGAGTTGGGCTCCGTTTGGAGTCGGAGAGAGCCTCGATTGATTACGACGTTCCGTAAAGTCCCTCGAGGTAAGTATGTGCGTAGGTGATTAATACAGTTGATCGCATCGGTACATCTGGGAACTTGTTTGGTTGTATATAGTATTTCTTAATGTTACAGCTGTTTTTTTACGTCGTTTAATAACACAGCCGACGTTTTTATTTATTTTTGCGATGTTAAGGACTTAGACACGGAAAGTAGTTTCTGATTTGCGAAAGTTATGCATGTGGCATTTTCTTATTGTTGGTTATATCGGCAGGTACAAATGGAGCGGTTTCGGTGACTGGACTTCTCCTCAGTATTCTTGGTGGAGTTATAATTGCCGGTCTGTTTTATGTGACGACCTTACTGTGCCTACATTCGAATATCATGAATTCCAGCCCTCCCCAGTGGCCGTTGATTCCTCTTGGCGGAATTTTGGGCTTCCTTGGATCTCTTTTTGATTCCTACCTTGGTGCCATCTTTCAATATTCTGGTAAGAACCGCTTTTGAAGTGTCGCTTCCTTTTGTTATAAATTTGATTTACAGAAAGTGATTTGATTAAAATCGTTTTCCTTAAAATCTAGTTTTTCTTTCCTGTCTTTGCACAGGTTTGGACGAAATGGGGCGAGTAGTTAATTTTTCCGGACCGAAAATTGTCAAGATCAGCGGATTCAGCATTTTGGACAACCACAGTGTGAATTTTATTTCGGTTCTGTTGACTGCACTACTGGCCCCTCGAATTGGCCTGACGTTATGGTCGTATTTATACTAGCCCCAAACTAATTTTACCAGCCGTTCCTCTGTCTTTCGCAACATTTTATTGATATTTTTAATTGTTCATTCATAATTTCCGGTCGTTATTTGCACAAGCATGGTTTGTTCTTGAATCTCTTTTTGCCAGGACCGAATGCGTTCAGCAAGCAGCTTGAAGCGACGAAAAATTGCTCACTACAATGTTTATTTGGTTATGTGTAAGGGTATTTAAAATTTCGAATTGGCAAATACTTGCACTACCTTAAAGGTCCAGCAGTAACTTTGTTAATCTTTTAAGCGCCAAATTGATAAACTCGTAATCATTATCGTGTTCTGGGTGATCCATTAGCACAATTGCGAAGTAATAATGATCAATTGACGAGCGGATTCGAAGTACGTAATTTACTGTTGTTGCACAGGTGTTATTTGTCCATGAATGTGTTATAAACTTAAAACTTACAAACTACTTATTATTCAAACCAATCTTATCCAGCAATTTAAAATGATCAAAAGCTACCAGAGTTATGTCTGCTTTACCATTTCTTATGGTTACCAAATAGCGACAGTATACCGTATCAAGATCGAACAGACTTCAATTTTAAGCACTAAATTAATGAGCTCACTATCCAATTACAACTTCCACAGTTTTGCAGATACATCCGTGCTGGCCACATCCGGCCGATCTCACCATGTCTGTTAATATTTAAAACTCTCCAGTTCCACCGTGCGTTGCTCTTGTGAACAAGATTGTCAGCATATATTACTGGCCCGGCACATCCTTTACGTAACTCGCAGGAAACAGTCCCAGTCGGCCATCTTTTCGGCCTTTACACCAGCCTTGATCATCCTCGTCCTCCAGTTTCTCAAAAACATCGCCTTTTTTAAACGAAAGCTCGTCGTCTTCGAGAGCTTTATAGTCGTACATGGCGCGCACCGGAATACCAGGGTCACCCACATCCCGGGAGCCGGTACTGTTCAGATCATCGTCCCAGTCTTCCTCGGGAAATGGACTGGGTAAAGGCTGTGTCGGTAGGGTTGCTGTAACAGGACAAGCACAAAAAGTCAGCCTTTATAATACTTTCTAATTATATGGTTAGCTTCCAGTTTAACGGTAATTGTGTGAGTTGTGTCTGCTAAATAAAATGTTTGCCTTAAAAAACTACACAGTACAGGGGAGAAATTACTTATGATATTACGTAAAAATTCCGTCGATATTTCTTGCTATTTGAATCAACAAAATATATAATTTCGGCCCATAAACATCTTACCTGTTTCACATGTGACCTGTTATTGGCAGTTAGCGCAGTACATACGTACTGTCTGCGGTTGTGTTTACTGTTTTTGACTATGTATTGTACAATGATAATTATTAACGATAATAAACCGCTATACCGTATTCAGTACTGCAACCTGCAACCATTAGTTTTGTGAAGGTGCGTATTTGTGCTTGTAAATATTGATCACTCACTCTTCAACAGCGGCACTCATATTCACCACATTTGTACAGTGTACTCGTAGTTGTCGTACGTGTGTCTGATTACTCTAAATATTCAACAGGTGTGGCCACTTAATTAAAAATGCTTCAGCGCATAGATTTATTTACATAAAGTTAAAGTGGTCTACAAAATGCATAATAGTACTAATTCCATTTGCTTGAAACACTGCAACAGGTATATAATATTTAAGATGTAATCTGCAACAATAAATTTTTCAAAGTCAATAATTAAAATTTTCAACGTAAATAATTATTATCTGCAAATAAATCGTTTTATTCAATAGTGTACGCTAAATTTTAAACTGTTTTATACTCTTCTGTAATTCTTTCGTTGTGTTCATGTCTGCGTATCTATTGTCTGCGTAAAAAAATGATGAGCTAATCGGCATACAGCTTTTACGGCATTTTTCGTTAATTTTCTTTTAAACGTTAACTGCACAGTAATAGTTGCTTGAAATGAGCGCATAAATTGCTGCACTCCGCCTACCTGATCCGGTTACCGGCGAAACTTGAGTGGTCCCAGCCGCGGCGTGGGTCGGCGAAACCGGTAGACTAGGGGGTATCACATCATCCTCGGTAAACTTATACTGCACGCCCGTCAGTGCTATACCATCACCACCGGCCAGCGCTTTGCTGCCGCTCTTCTTGCCGGCGATATTCTTCACTTCCGGCTGAAATTCTTCGAAGATGGGCCAGTTCATCGGCATGTCAATACCGTACGTTTTGGACCACCAACGTAGATCCTTCTCCGGATCGGTGCCGTCAACTGTCGCCCAGAATTCCTGATATATTTCCCGCACATTTTCATCCCGCGATATATCGACACAGCGGTGGAGATTCTTCAGCTGCTGCTTGAAAAAGGTCAGCCGTTGGCGTTCCTGTTCGGAGCACTTGTCATACACGTCGCCCATGTCCTCCATGTATTTGGCGTTATATTCGTTGATATCGCGTAAACTTTTCTCGTAGCGGTCACGCATTTGCTGCTTTTGTTCGGTAAATTTCACCACATCGTCTTCCAGTTTCTTTTTCTGATCGGGAGATATGGAAGTATCTTTTGCAGAATTTTTCTCCCTGACTATCGCGGTTCGCTCTTTTTGGCACCTTCGGTCATAGAAAGGATCCAAAAAATTAAAATGTCGTACAAATTTATGGAACAATCATTTCTGATATGTTAAACGTAGAATTGTACAGTAAGAGTGTGAATTATATATGTTGAACGTATAGAGTACTGTATTATGAATTTCCTCGGTTCGTTCGAGCACTACTGAGTAGTTAAGGAACGGCTGCGATAATGACACTTATTTCAGTGATTTACAATTTCACATTGTTAGTTTGCCGTGATTGATTGATTACTGAAAACAACGAAAAATGTCCAAAAACAAGGGAGACATTTGTCAAAAAAATATTTAAGTGATCGATCCTTAAGTATTGTACATACGGTAAAATTTTGCGAGCTGGTTTTTGCGTAAGAGATCCTGTACAGCGTACCGGTATACTTCAAGTATAGATATAAGTACTCATTCCTTACCATGCATGATACTCCGATTTCGTTTTCTGTACATCCCGCAGCTTCTTTTCCCACGGCTTTTGTGCTTTGCGGAAAGCATCATCCAGTTCTTTTTTCTCCTTAAAATCTCTTATGATTGTTTTGTGAAAATTGTCTTTTTGCCACTGTCGGACGGAGCTGACCACTTCATTATCCATTTTCTCCTTCATCCGAATATGCGTAAGGGCCAACCGGTCGGCTTCGTTCAGCGTTGCTTTCCAGGCTGCCGCCATAGTTCCGTACTCGTTTCCCTTGTCGATGGCGGCATTCCACTTTTTTGACCATGATCGCAACGTTGTTGCGTACTTTGCTTCAATCTCACCTCTAGAAATATAAAATTATTGTAAGCATATTTGCTTTCTGTTTAGTTTGCGGAATTCGAGAGCAGCATAATTAAGTAGCTCGTGGCAGGAATTTACCGGCAGTAACTGAAATCGAATTGTCGTTTGTCGGTAAATGCTGCTCGTTAAACATGTAAATGGGAAAAGTGTAGGAAGCAGTTATATTAACTAATGGTGTCAAAGCGAAACCGCTCGAAAAACCACTTATGAAAGAATTCCCATCAAAAGGACAGATTTTTCCTTGTAATGATACTAACGCAAAAGCAACGCAACGAAGAATTTCATAAAAAAAGACCCAAAAATGTCACTGCTCGGGATCGAACCGAGGACCTCCTGTGTGTGAGACAGGCGTGATAACCGCTACACCACAGTGACTTTTGCTTATTATAGGGGATACTTGAACTCAACGATAAGTCGATATGCCAATCCTTATCTTGTACAGTGAACGTAAAGTACTAGTTTGTTACGGTTGTGCTCTTGCCAAAATTATTATTAGGTCTTATTCCGGTGCCACTTTAACCCGCGACAGCCGAAATGGTAAATCTAAACATATTTAACAAAAAAGAAAATCCGCTAGAGCAGTGTATGAAACAGCATGATTCCTTTTCTGGTATATTGTGCGTATTATGTACAACTCAGTACAAGTACCTAAATACCGTACGTTCAATACAGTGACACATTACGAGTATTTAAAACTATAACTGCTTTGCTTGAAAAATTTCAGATTTTTATATTACAGTTTTTTTACTAATTTATACGAAATAATTAATTTACCATGAATTTAAAAATTTAACATTTTGCTGTAAGCGTTTAGCAATAATACGTTAATTACAACTAGCTGCAGCTGCACTGCACTGCTTATGCTTATTATTACTACAGTAGTACCTACTGTAGTAATAATAAGCACACGCAATATGCCTATCTAATAAACCATGTTCATGCATTTAGTGTACTTATTAAATTCCGCTTGTTATTTAAACTGTTAAAAAAAATAACACAAAAACGTATGCTTGTATATTTTCATTTGTTTAAAAATACTGCTAGCGGAATACGCAATTTACTTTACATAACAGCGCTATGCTTTGTAATTTGGATCTAAATGCGGTCATGGTCACCTAGTAAATGTTTAAACATGTGAGCATGAACGGACGTATGCCTATTTTAAACCTGTTAATCCTCATCTTGCCCATACCTAAAGCTATTATTTATCCTTGAAAATCAAGGAAAGCAAGTTTATAACACAATATTACCGTTCCTGTATCAGCTGTATTAATTCATTGCACAGGACGTATGCATCCGAGATCCTTTTGGTAGTTCGTTTATAATTTCCCGGCTCCCAAAAGCAGTCAGATTCCGCTGCCACTTCAACGTCTTGATCCATAATGACCATTTTCCCGTTATTATTCGGGCTGATATGATTGATTTGGTGGTTATTAAAATGAGTTATGTGATCCACAGGTACAGCAACGGAAGTCATTCATAAGGCAATCAGAAAGAAAACTGTTGCACAAATATAGATGATAAAGTATACATCAATGTTAAGATGGACAGGGAAAAAATTTTAACGTTACAGTAATATTACTTCGATATAGATATAAGTGATTTCACGCAGACAATCGCAACACTTACGAAAAAACCAAAAACCAAACACGTATTGCTGTCTACAGTCTCTACACACTCTTGACAAAATCTCACAACTTGATTTTCGCACAAAGCGCATATAAGTTAAAAATCAATTCCCATTCCAAAACATAACATTATATTAGCGATTTGTTACCGTATTTGAATCGAATGAATTAAAGTGTTTGTTAAAAACAATGGCATCACAATACAAAATCAACAGAACACGTTCTGTGCCAAACGGAAGAGAGCCGGTTGTCAACGCGACATGTTGAAAATAATCGTGCGGATTCAGCAGATTGTGGGAAATTAACACCCATACGATGCTAACACAGTAGCACCACTGGCGACAATACACAGAGGAAAAGATATCGATTCATAAAAGGCATTAGTTCAACAGCGTACTGACACTTATTGGACGCGCAGCCGACCTTTTTCACCGTGCTTTTTGATAAATTTATCGCAAAATTCAGACAGGTACTGACAACATTATGCACCGAAACAGCGCTAGCCCGCGCCTACCTATGTAGACGAGAAAAACGTTTGTTTGTGTTGTGCATAAATCGATGGATCAAACAATTTCGAAGGACAGCGACTGAAACAACATTAGTGAAGGTTGTTGGACGATTTTGTTGCAGCTTGCAGAATCGCCAATGGTGCGTGCATTATTAGTGTGCTCCACATTTTACAATGCCGCGCGGCTTTCTAATAATGCAGCTGACATATGTACTTGTACAATACATAGTGAATGGCAGAACAGTAGCGGTAATAGCGGACGTATGTTAATGCAGAGGTATAATACGTTGGTCGATATTATAGTAATTTTCACCGCACAACTCGGGCACAATGACTACAGTATTATTAAATTTTTACACAGATAATGCTGTTTACTGTTTTGTTTGCATTGACCAATATTGCACGCTTCGATTAACACGACACGGACAACTATTAATACTAACTGCGCGTGTAAGCATAATATGGTTCAAATTATATAGGTATTTTTATAGTACTTAATTATAAGTTATCCTAGTGCAGTTTTTTAATTGTATACATTAAGGCAGCGTTCTTAAAAATACCAACTGTGTACGAAAATAGACAGCACATACTATATATTAACGAACAAAAAGTAGAGAAGTATGGTAGCTAGACGCGTTTTCGACTACGCACTTAAAAAATTATCCTTATCAATTCTCAGGATGTGTACCGGTGACACAGAACTTAAAAACGCTTTATTACGGGAGCTATGTGTATTTCGCAGTGTCAGCAAGGTCAACGTGTCCAGCCAACAGACAGAAAACCGATTAAATTTAGTATAATAACTTTAAAGAAAATTCAGTCGATCAAAGAGTTATGTGATAATTAGTTACAGTTTTTTAGCCGCTATCATGTGCCTAGTTCTCACGATCAAACCTAATTAACGGCACTTTTAACAATACGTAATGAGACCATCGGATTCGGTAGCTCGCACTCGTAATCGGTAATCCTATCGTTCACCGCAGCTACAATTTATCAGGCGTCCGACGTTTCTTCGGCTACTCGGACTCCAACAAGATGTTCCCACGGTGCTCTCGCACAACAGCGCACAATCGGTCTTTATTAGACAATTCTGCTATTTGATACACTATGACATAATTATGTGAAAAGGTAACTTTTTCTTAATCTGACATCCGGTGCTCCATACTTGTATAAGAAGGCTTTCTCCATCGAACGTGTACCATTGCTTACCGTATTTGCACACTGATAATTTATTGCATAATGTAGCCTGGATGAATTTTTCGTGAGCATGTAACGCCAAATATCTGTACGTTCAGATTTCAAGCCATTTTCGGTGCATATTAACTACCAGTATAGAAAGGGTAGTGGTTGCATTTTAGTGCATAGGTGATACGGTTAAAATTTACCGACATACCAGAGTTACTGGCAGAGTACAATAGAATTGATTTTTGCCTAAATATTATTATCCACGAAGAGCCAGACACAGTGGTAACTTTTAGAGGTTGTGGAATTACAAGACACAAGACAGTAGATGCATCGTGAGCGGCCTAAGTTTCATCAAACTCGGACGCATATGTTTATAGATATATCGCAAAAGCATTTCCAGTTTAATGTGGCTAGAAGATGCGTTCTTTGTAACAGACGTGTGGTTTCCGGTGATTTCCGCGAATGTGTGTATAAAGCTAATTCTTATTTTTTATATTTCATATGCATGTCATAAATGTAGCTGAAAGCCATAAAAAATCACGTTTGGAAGCTCTCAGCATCTACGCCATCTAGTGAAGTCAAACTAAAGATAATTTCAAATCGTCAAAAAAAGAGATCATGGGCGAAAGTTGATCCTTGCATTGTGCCGCACTCTGACTATCGGAGATCGCACATTATAATTAAACCTCGGCGGATTTGGTAAATGAGCACGGCGATGGTGAAAAACCGGTGCCGGTAATAAATGACCGAGTGATGACGGCCAAAACGTTCTTGGATAATAATCGTTTCTCGATAACGGGTGAATTAACCTGGATGATAACAATGCCCACTCTAGGGACGAATCTGTCAGTTTCGTCGGCCTGAATCTCTCGGAACTGATTGGTTGGTGGTGTCCCCTGTTGAAATTCCTCGTCGGATACATAATCTGGTGTGGACGAAAATGAGTGCTTAGACGCTCTCCCGATGAATCCACAGTCCTGCTGTGTTGGGGATCTTTCAAGGTGTCGTGATACCGATCATCCACTTCCGAATATCCGTTAGTACCGATGTCATTTTCCGCCGAATTACCGACAATAGTTTCTGATTTTAAGCAACCGACAAAAACAACGATAAGAAAAAATTTCCACAACATTGTGCCGCTAGCTCCATCTGCGAGCAGTTTACAGAAGAATAATGCGCTTTTAAGGATTGCTCAACGGATGCTGATAACAGGAAAACAGCCGCTGTAAGCAGAAAAGCCAGGTGAGTTGAATCATTAAACTGCAGTTAATGCAACACCTTCTTGAGATGAACGCACACGTTTATTTATTCAACACTTCTCGGGAAATAAGCAAAGCATCATGTTCGAAAACACATGGACAGATCACTATAATTCAACAAACAGAAACTCATGAAAGTTAAAAAGTATGTTCAAATTTTAAAAAAAAGCAATAATTAATCAATAAAAAGAGGCAAGTAACAAAAATCAAAAGAGATAAATCTCATAAAACTTCATTAAAATTTCAAAACAAAAACTTCGACTAGATCGAAACACTAAATCACTACGGTGAACAATCAGGAATATTCGGCTCATATTTCTTTTGCAAACTGCGTATTAACTCCAAAAGAACACTGGCCATAGCTTGGTCGACCACTTTTTGTGGTATCCATCCCTACAAATCATGCAGATTTGGAAAAGTAATTAAAGAAGCATAAATATGAAAAACACCATTTTACGTTTGGACAGAGCTTATGAAACACGGTACTGTACCTTTAGATTCGTATTCGAAAAGCATATGAATTTAGAGTATACGGCTCCATTTGCCGAGGGCGCTACAGGTTCATTAATCCAGGCATTGGGACCATTAACCCCTCTGCTCAAACAAAACATAAAATACGGCTTTCAAACAAACTGTATTAACAATACGAAGCGTTATATTCTCATACAAATAACTGCAAATTCAGAAAGATTTTTAACATGCATGGAGTACGATACATCATACGACCTAACGAGCAAACAGGAAAAGAAAGGAGAAACATTGGTGCCATTATACCTTACAAACTCTTTTGTAACAGGTTTGCGCGGATGTTCACAGCCAATTCCGGCAATCACATATCTGTTTCCGAGTTCTGAAGGATGCATTTCGAAGCAGCGCACGTCAACAAAGTCCCGACTCGAAACCATCCCACCCGCTTGGTCTTTGACGCACACATAGGTCACATCGCAGTGGTCATCCAGGAGGTCCACTCTCTATCAAGCACAACGAATCAGCTACTAAGAACTGCTTAATACCGGGAAATATTTTATGAACTGCAATGACTAACTTTGAATAATTCTTAATAGTTATCCCAAGTACTGTGTTACTTATATCAAACTCCGAAGATTGGATTGTTTCAAGACCGTCATTAACGCACCGCTTCTATGCAAGACAATACTGAATTCAACTTATTAAAGAAAAATACATTACCATAATAATTATTTACGCTTGATACTAAAGTGGCGCAAAAGTGGTGTAAAATATCAGAATTACTTCACTGAAAGCAATCGTATGGTTCCAGTTCACGGCTTCATTGACTTTCTGATAAATATCTGAGAAGACGTCATCCGAAGCAGCTCGAACCAGGCCTTCCACTCGGAAGATTTTCCCATATTTCTTGTCGTCCAAACTATATACACTTGATCCGCATTTCCCTTGTTTTTCCAGCTTCCAACCGGAGCGATTCTGGAATTCCTTCACAACCGCCAGGTTCATTTTTGCGCGTTCTATTAAGGCAATTCGCTGCAAAATTAACAACTGTTAACGAACAACCAAGACTCAGTTTACTGAAAACAAACAGCAACTTTAATTCCTGAGCTAAGGCTTTCCAACTACCGTTTATTACCCGATCAGATCACAGTATTACAATGCATGTACCTGAACCAAGTGTTGCGAAAAAAATTTTGGGAACGAAATTGCTCTGAAACAACTACTGCGCTGTTGAGGAAGAGAATTTCGAAGCAGAATGTCGACATCACTTCGTAACGTATCCTGCTGAACTTGTATTATATAGTCGTTTGAATAATGGGGGAATGACAAACTACACAACCCGTCGGAAGTGCCGGAGTATCCATCAAACAGGCACTCGTCATTCCGCCCAATTATCATACAGCGATCCTATACAACCAAAAACCTCCTCAATGTTTTTGAAATTCAAACAGTAGATGTTTTTAGGATCGCTAGTACTCGGGCGCTGAGTTTACTCATTGCTAACTTGTGTAAACTGTGATTTGAAAATTGAAATAAATGGAATCAGAATTTTAAGCGAAATTACCAACACTACGCTGATCAGTCCACAAAAGTAATGTTCTTCAAAAGAAATGTTACCGAAATCGAAATATTTTCAATTTTACTACGAAAGCATGTATATGTTTTCAACTGATGGCTTATTCGAGAAATTTACGCATACGATAAAGTGCGATTTTGAAAATTCTCTTGTAACTGAGGAATCAAAAAATAAATTTCCGACCAATAATACGACTATGCCCTTTTCAAAGAAGTCACCGAGCCAGGTGGGGGTTAGCTGCCGTGAGCAGCAGCACATCTATCAGCTAATCTATCTTGGTCAGATGAAATTTGTTACTCAGGTAACTTATTACATGAAAGATATCTGACTTTTCAAAACGCTCACATTTTAAACCTGTACCTTCTCCGATGGTGAAAAAATCGAATTTTCCGATTCTAGCTGTGGTCTTTTTCCTTCACCGTCGGAAGTGCGACGTCGTTTCTTACTACTACTTCTTTTCCGCTTCTGTAAACTAAGAAACTAAATTTCTTTTGGTTTCAAAAAGAACGTCAAACGACTATTTGCCATACTCCAAACATTTCTAAACATTCCGTTCCACATATAGGTAACTACGACCACCTTATAATAATACAGGTAGCTACTAGCAAACCCAACACGGCCAAACTCAATACGGCTTTCCTAACGTTTAGCGCCTAAATATCTCGCCACAATAAAAAATTTTGAATAACCCTGAATTATGTCGACAAAGACACCTATTGTTCCACCTGCAGTCAGTTGCTTACTATAAGCTATTGTAGTATCGTGTTCCTCATAACATCATTTGTAAAATCTGTATGGCATGATGACGCACCTGTGCAGCAGTTAATGGGGACACCTCGTGAGGTGGTTCCGTACGCTTCCTCGTACCCACATCTTCTCCAGCTAGTGATCCTAGATAAATTAACAACAACTACCTCAAACATAAGGAAACAAAGACGATCTCACCAGGTCGTTTTGACTTGCACAGGCCAAAACAACTGGGACAGGCCAAACACTTCATCAGACGATCAGTCTGATAAAAGTACCATAAAACTGACGTAATCACTTTACAGCTGTTCTGGTAAACTTTCTCGTTAAAGTCACAGCCAGCAATTAAGCTAAGCGCGTACTGATCGTGCACAAGTTAAAAAAATCTCAGCATATTAAATAAGGACAACAATCGATGCACCCAACTTTATTTCATTACTGTACTGCACATTTTCATAATCGTAAATACTAAATACATGATAAATTTATCAGTTTCCATTTCAGTCACTAGGTTACAAGAGCAAAACTCGCCGTAGAAGTACTGTAAGTTCTAAGAATAAACAATCTGTCAATTCCCAATAATATTGCAACTTATCCTTACATCTTGATATGAAACATTAGAAATCATCTTATTAGAATTTTTTCTAGAGTTATAATAAAAATACCGGAAACTGAGAAACTGAAAATGCAGGCTTACGTGTTTCCGGTGAGCCGCCTTGGACTGGTGAATAGTATGCCGAATTTGATCCACCCGTATCCGAAAACTGATCATATCGCAGCGCTCCTCCATACAAAAGCGGCGTGGATTCCGATGCGGCCCGCTTCAGTTCTGACAAATTCAATCCATTATTACACAATGCTTTCAACACTCTCCAGCCGGATCCCTTACGTTCCAGCCGCTCCTTTGTTTCACGCGGTAATACTTTAAAATCCAAAAACCATGTTTCCGTCCAAGACAGGATAAAAGACGAAACTAACAAGATGTAATCCAAAATTGGCGAATCTTTATTACCGCCTTGAGCAAACTGTAACGAAGATTCAACTTATAAACGGTTGTTTCAAATCTGAAATGGAAGGCAGAAATCGCGCACCGTATACAGAAAGACTTTCGCAATGAGAAATGCACTGGATCCGGCTGTGGTCACCTAAAAGCGAAAGAAGGCGAAAATTTCACAATACTACTCCTCACTCACTTTCAATTCTAAGATAATCACACAAACACTCACCGCAACCACCCATGGATTGTGCAAACGGCAAAGTCCATATGCAAGTATCAAGCATACAAATCTTCCGGCAGCAAGCATCTGAAAAAATCTACCTGAAGGAAGCCACGGAAGCAAAAATATGGATTTCTGAATTCGAGACCGTAAGAAACTGCGCAATACTTAGAACCTAACAAACTGCAATAGTGCATGAAATGCCTGTATTTACAGATACAAGTATACGGTATCTATATTTCCAATTAAAAATATAAGTAACACAATATATAGACCATATGATAAATTAAAGTCTATAAGACGATATCCAATCACAATTGCGCATTATTTGCGCTTATTAATTTTCAGCCTCCTCTTCATTAATACGAATTACTATAATTATTTCGCATATTTTTAGAGAGTGAAAAATAAGATAATATATATAAAAATACGCAAAATTATAAAATGTTATCTTTTTACAAATCCAATAGTAAGAAGCATAAACCATTTGGTATTCCTGCTTAAAATGGAAATATCGTTTTCAGAAATTAAGAAATTAAAAGCGAAATCCGTTAGGACAGACTAACAAATGCCTGTTCACTTACGACGAGATCGAAGAGCGACAAGTGTATATTATACTGCACAACTTCGTGCGTGAATGCTTCCATCGGACTCATTCCCGTTATCTGCAAAGTACACAATTTTGGTTTTTTGGTTAAGTTACGCTCCATTGAAAAGCTCGTAGTGAAAGATTTACTACTTGCTTGCGTGTACAGGATCCACAACAGGAATGATAAGCCGAGATCAAACAGCGTTAGCAGGCAAAACGTCCGCCGCACGGGCGACATGGGCTCTACTCAAAAGCAATTTGAATTTTCAATTGACTGCAGCTATCTCCATGTGAATTCCAATGATTTTACCACCATTTATATGTACTTACCTGCGCACAGATCGCTCATTCTTCAGTTTCTGACTGGTCTCCGTTAAACGGACTTATTTCCTCCACAGCATAAAATAAGAAACCAAAATAGACAGGCACAACCAACTCGCCAGCGAATGCCAGGACGTGCTGGAATTTTTGCGCTCCTTACAAAGGATTCATCCTAAAGCGATGGATGTTTCAGAATTCACGATCGAAAGCAACAGGCAACACCCCATCGAGTCCAAACTGTAAATGGAAACACTACTGATCGTTTTCGACCGTATTATAGCAAGGGACAGAAAGTCAGTAGAGAAATTTATCATTTGCACAAGGTAGTTTGTGCCACAGTCACTCATGGACTACGGTAGAGCACACAGTTTTTTTATCACCGATACCAAATATCTCACTGGTTAAAAGAATTCCACGGGATCATAAAAATCAAAGTCAGTAGCAAACAATATAGTGAGTTAAAATAAATATAAAATCCAAACAACTACTACGATACGGTACGAGTGCAAACAAAAAACGAAAATATTGTACGTGGATGGTGGATCTGCATTTTTATGCGATTTAAAAACGGGAAAATTTACGAGTACCTCTCAATCTCATTGGAGACTGGGCTGTGGAAGGGTGAATCAGTACAGTAGTATTGTTTGTGTTTAAACTTCGAACAGTGCGAACTACCAAGTACTGCATTATCATAACACAAATCTATTTAAAACATGAAAGTTATTCTAATTATGATAGCTACATTTTTAAAATACGACATTTTTATTTATAAAATAGTAGTTTATTTAATGGAATTATGACTGTAATGTCGCGATTTGAACTTAATAAAATATACTCCATTTAAATAGTAAGCATTTAAATTGTTTTTTCTTTTACTAAATTTTTGGCACTAGCCCATTCTGGCCATTCAGGTAATAAGAAAGGCCTGCGCTAGTAAACACTACTGTACTGTACTTAAAATCATTCAAAGTTCGGCCAGCAGCCTTTAATAAGTATCGTCATGTAAGTACAAACGGAGTACTAAAAAGTTTAACACTGAAAAAAACAGACAAAATTGTTAAATCGTTATGTCAACTTTAATTAAAGTTGGCATACGCAATGATAGTGACCGATAAAAACGCGATTTGTTGATACACAGAGGGACTAGACTATATATCATATTCTATTCTCTACGATAGAAAATACTTGAGACAGGATACTATTACAGTACTGTAACTTATCTCACGATAGAATATCAAGTATATAAGTACAGTACTACTAAATTTTAATATTTACAACTTAAAAAAACTAGAAAAAATAACAGCTGAATGAGATTCCATTTTAATTCAAAAAAGGAAAAAAATATCAAGAACACATAGGACACTTTTCGTATTTATCACATTTTTCTTCCGAATCAATTTGTCTTCTTCTCAAAAAACATGAACAATCTCAATACATCGCCTATGGGAATTTCGCCCCTAGATGCCAACCAACTTTCCAGGTTATCATAATTTGGCGGACGCCGATTACCCGTTTCCGGAACTGGTGTAGCCGGGGAAGCACCTAAGCCTTTTTCAGGAAATACTTCTCTCAGTTCTGCTTGAGCAGGGTTTTGGCCGGCTTGATGGGAAACATTAGGTGCATTCTCAGTAGCATCACAAGCCGAAATCTGTACATGTTGCGGATCGATTGTTTCATCACAGTCACCGTCCTTCTCTTCAATTTTTTGCTTTTGCTGTTTTCGATTTCTTCGCCGTTTCACGCGTTTTGAGCGAGCTGCTGGAAACTCTAAGCCATGCTGTTCCTTGTTTTTTACAACAGCTTGCTTCTGCTCGGCAGACAACCCGCGATTATTTTTTGCCATTATCTGTGCAGCAGTTTTCTTCCTTTTTTTCTTGTGACGCTTTTTCGCATCAGCCACTTGTCCGCCATTTCCCAAACGTCGCAGTTTAGTCTCCTGCCGCACTGGCACACTTTGACTGTTCCAAAGAGGATTACTATTCAGCGTGCCTTGAGGGATAGCCAGAGCATCGTCCGAAGATTCGGTAACGTTTTCGTCAATTCTGGGATGTTGGTAAATTCCTGTTACGCAACTCATGAAAGCGCAAACAGCCCAGCTGCAACCTGCAATCCAGCATTCAGAAAAATAAAAGACAAAAAAAATTTCTTTCAGCAGCTGAATAAAAAATGCACCTCGTAATGATAACTGTATTGACATTTCTGACATTTCACTGTCCGTTATCTACAGTAACTGGCACGCTTCAAATATTTCGTTGATTACTAAAAAGGAATTACAGCTAAGGAACTGTAAGGTCCAAAAACAGGTTGCATCAAAACAGAGAATAATACGAAGTCACTAAACTAAGTCAACGAAAGGAACCCTCAATATGTGCAGATACCTAGAGGGTATGAGTAGCAGGATACTGAGGACAGAAAACATGTTTTACTGTTTAGTCACTTTAGTGTTCAGTGTTCACGCTACCTCCTGCGCAGTCGTCATCATCCTGATGATCTTCAGCATTTTGGCTGTCCACATTTGCCTCAATATCAGTGTCGTTGTGGTTCATTTTATCCACATCGGCCTCCATTTGACTTCCGTTAATGGAAAACGATGGCTGGTCAAGAAGAGCCAGAGCATGTTCTAAATCTAGGTGTTCAATCGAAGTACTGCCAGAGTTCTCCTCAGAACCCATGGGTGTATGGAAGTCCTGGTCCTCGCTCTCGAATGCTGCAGATCTAAACCGTTTCAAGGACTGAACCGGTTCGCCGTCATTCTCATGAAGTCGTTTTACACTGGACTGGGTAATGTGCGTCCGCGCTGTGCAATAATCCAACTCAGAACCAGGCGAATAATTGGTTATCTGTCTATCCTCCGAATGTTCAGAATTACAAGAATTTGCAACGGCAGCACCATTGTGGTGCCCCGCTGGTAAATTTTCCATAAATTATCCTGTACGTAACACTTCGGACTACATATGTAAAAGCAGAAAGTGATGGTAAGTTTGCAGATTTACGGCCGAACGTCAGTTAATTTGAGTTTAATGGCTTAAATCTTTTAAAGAAATGCGGAACAAAAGGCTGCTCCGGGGTTCTTATAAACCTGCACCCGTCGAAGAGTTCAAGTAGCTGCCATCTCACGTATGCAGTTTCCGACTAACGCAAACGTAACCGCGAACGTACCGATTCGGTGCTACCGACTCCCCGTCCTTTTTCCATAAAATTTTCCATTAACTTTTTCCATTAACTTTTTCCGTAACTTTTTCCATTAAATTTTCTTGTCCAACAATCCTTGGTTTTCTATCGGTATCGACCTGTATTCCAATCTGCTAGTATCTGCTATTCAGTAGGGTTTGTATTGCTTTGTTTCCATCGCTGTTTTACGATAAATGCAAAACGAAGAGCATCATATCAGATCTCATGGATTGCATGACATAATATGACAGATATTATCTCGCAAAGCCCATTCATTACCTCAGAATAAAATCTTACCATAAGGACAACGACATAACCACAAGTCCACAACTACCAGAGGTATGTACGAACCGTAAAAAAAGATAAAAAAAATAATAACAAATAAAGTGCAAAGAGTGTCGGATGTACACTGTACAGTCAGTAGCAAGTACAAGTACTAGCAACAACTTTCCAAACGGGCAACTATCAAACGATGTGACGAGTAAGATGTAGGTATAAAAATTCCGGGTTCATTTTACAGTACACAAGCAACGGAAAAGACAAGCACAATTCTGGTGTTTATGATCTACCTTTACAACATGTAATCAGCGTATCCCTGCCCACCTCCTTCTTCTGGTGAATCCAGTTTTGGTGATGGAAACACAACCCCATCAGCAATATCCACTTCCCTTATGTTGCCTGATATATCGCCTTCACTGGACGGAGGAAGAGCCTCGCCACTTAACTTCTCCGTCTCCTTCAGAGATTCAGCAATATCCGTATTCTTGGAAAGCTCCGGGGAAACAGGAGACGAAGTCTTACTTCCCAAATGTTTGACAGTTTCCGGCTCTGCAATATCGGTATTCTCAGCCTCGTCGCTTATGACAGGAATGCTCCCGTCGAAATCAGAACCGCCCAACGGCGGTGGTGTAGCATTATTCAAAGGAGGAGCCACCACCGTGGTCTCAGTATTTTTTTCTACAAAAAATTTTCAGCGGTAACTAGCCGGTTAGCACAGTGCGGTGACAGAATACAGGAAAGTAAATGCCAGATTCATTAACATATACACTTAATCGCATATTGAAGAAGAATTGATTATATCTTAAAATACCTGGTTCACTTTCAGATATGATATCGGAATTCGAATCATCCGAGTAAGCCGTTAAACCAACACGTTTGACAGGAGGAGGGCTGGTCTTTGATGAAAGTGGCACCGATTCGACCTCTTTGGATGCTTCCTGCGTGCCGTCAGGCTGTTCCACGTCCATGGATTCAATTGGAATTGGATCGGAAGATACTGTTTCCTTGGGTGACACAACTGAACCTGCCGTTTCTTTGGGTGACACAACTGAAGCATCTCCCTGGTCACCCGCATCTTCCATCCCAGACATGAACGACTGCTCCAAACTATCTTCACTGGCTGAAGGTTGTTCACGCTGTTCATGTTCCTCCACATGTGATTCAGCATCCAGTGATTCCATCGAAACATCATTCGACGATTCCTCACCTGTTGCGGTGTGCTCCGATTCAGAAGGATCCGTAGCACCCGCATTGTTACCGTCTGCTAGAACCTGACTAATGTCAACATCAGAAAAGCTCTCGGATAACGGTTCCTCCGGGGCTTTTAAAAGGTCGTTTTCCGGTAATTTAAGTGCCGGTGCATAGTCGTTGACTTTATCGAACTGCGGTGGAATGGGCGATGAGATCGGTTCTGTGATCATATCCACCACATGCACATGAGAAGCAACTTGATTTCTATCTGCAGGTGGCGACGCTATTGATTCCACTGATGGATGTTCCATAGGAACGGAATGGGCTGGTGGATTGTAAGGGATATCTTGACTGGGAAGCTGAGTTTTGGATTGATTCAGCAACTGATGCTCGGCGTACAATTTTTCATATGCTTTGTAATGTTTTTCCACCAACGCCTGATATTGCTCCTTGGAAACTGGTTTACATTCCTATAACGATCAGCTTTTTGATAAAAAAAACTTGGTAAAATGGGCTGCTACAACTGATATACCTCTTTTACTTGTGTCCAGCGTACACGGAAGTTTTCCGCATCTTCCATCAGTTTCCGTTTCTTTGACTCATGTTTTTCCACAAGTTCTTTCTGATCCAATAGTAAGCGGTCCTGATGGTGCGTAAGCGACTGCACTTGCTTACGAAGAAGCTGCAAAATTAGAACACCGATTACGTTCCAAAGCAAGCCATTAAAGTTTTATGCAGTTGATTACATACGGTGATTCTCTGCTCGTTCACCACCATCCGACCATCAGGAACAATGGCATCGCTGGATAATTCGGCCATCAGCTTGTGATTTCTCTGATATCGTACGGACGCGGTGTGCTTTGCTTTCAAATAATCATCAGCATCTGCACAGACAATCGGCTTAAGTTAAGTTAACACAGTGATTCAGCGCAATAAACACAAATTTTAAGCTGCTTATGACTTCAAGTAAATAAACTGATGTAAAGAAGAAGCAAGAACAACTTGGCTTTAGCATTGGACTCACCTTCATCTGGTTCCCCTGGAGGTCTTTCTCCCTGGTTAGGGACACCTGTAGCCGGTTTAGGAGGGAGCATCCGTTGACTCATTGACTGCAACTCTTCCAATGGACCGTGCAGAGGTTGGCTAGAGCTTCCAGAAGCCGTAACGTTCATCGTTACTCCACCGGAAGAGGCACTACGTTGAGGAGGGCCCGCAGGCACAGGTGGAGGCTTTGAATGCTCTTCCCGTCGACGGCCAGCCCGCTCCGTTTCCTCTTCCATCTGATCTCGTTTATTCTTCTGACTGAGAAATTCCTGGTATTCAGGAGATTCCAAAAACGCTTTCTGTGCTATAGCGTACTGCAATTTAGCAATTAATAAGTATCTTCAAATTTTAGCAAAGAGAACATTTCTACAGTATGTACAGACTGTACAAGCCTAACTTTTTCTTTATCGCGGTTGTAATCATCCATGTATTTCTGCTTAACGTCTTCGGGGCAAGTCCGCCATTGTTCACCGATAATTCTGCCAATTTCCGCAAAGGGCGTACCTGGATGGTCCTTTTTTACTGTTTCCCAAATCTACATAACACATCAATATTCTCGAAAACCAAGTCTCTGACTTTCTGCACAACAACGAACAGAATACAACACAGCGGTAGCCAAAGTTGCAAAGAGAATCAATTTTCCCAAATTCGTATTTTATTCTGGTCGAAGTGTGTTAAACGTCAAATCGTAAAGCTTACAAATTAGACGACAAATGCTTTCGTATGTATTCGTACTTTGAGGTATTAAGCAGATAGCCCTAAAAAACATGCGTTCCACGATTATCTGTTATGTGAGTATGTATCAGCTTTGATCAGGCTTTGTATTGTACGTACGTACCATAAAGCCGAAGCAAACAAAGAACCGAAGAACCGAAAGTATCGATGTGTTATGAAATATGAGTTTATATTTTATGATACAAATATTTCCATATTCTGAAATAAGCCAAAAAATAAACGGCCGGGAAAACCAGCACATTGGTAATTTGGTGCAACAAATTTATTAACGAATTTTACAAGGTCCGTATTTTACACGTTAATAATAAAAACTAAAATTTCAACAGATACGATCTTTAAATTAACGAATTCATCTTTGAATGGTTTTCAAATGTCGACAGAAAAACGTACTAGTAGGTAAATGGAATGCATCGGTAGCCTTTTCGTTTACGTATCTCCAATACGTAAAATTACTGGAAACTTCACAGAAATAATTAATTTCGTTTGTCTGCTCAGTTAGCGCTTACGTTTTTGCTGAAGCGAAGATAAGGTATCAGTGGTTTTTCTGGTCCTTTGGGAGGTTTCAATTCAGCAAAGAATCCCGGGGATCGCGGTGGTCTTTCCGCTCGTTCATGCGATACGGGCGGCGGAGAAGTGGCGCTGCGCTGAGAGGCTACAGAGGGAGCACGAGCAGGAGATTCCAGAGCAACTGCCGCCGCTGCCGGAGATGCTCCGGCCATTATCTGCTGCAGATGCGATGATTGATAATCTGGCTGCTGGGGTAGGTGATCATTCTGGTAGAAGGGGGCTTGACCATGGCCCTGCACCGTGTAGTATGCTGGTTGCTGGGACATGTTATGCTCTGGAGACATCATATACTGAGCAGCAGGCCCACCCTACAAGTGCAATCGAACTCGTAATGGAGAAAGCAACTTTATACCTTTACTAATCAGAATTTACCATGGAGAATGCTGGATTTGCGGCATACTGCATCCCTGCGCCGCGAGGGGAACCATGCACTGGTTCAGGTGGATTGCGAAGACGTTGCTGGAGAATGGATGATGATCCTGTACCCACGGTATTATTCAGCATTGTGCAGAAGAGGATTTAACGGGGAGATTCCAAGCGATGGTTTCCGAGCCAAACTAAAGGCAGAATTTGTGGAGCAGGAGAGAGAAGCTTTGGTTTACAAAGAAAACCAAAAAAAGGAAAGCAGGTCCGATTCGATAAAGCGAACACAAACGGTACGTTCTAACCATAAGCATCGAATTGAAAACTTGCCAGCTCAAATTTTTTATTTGTTTTCCGTAGCCCGCAAGTCGACTACGGACCGAGCATACGCACATGAAACGTCGTATGTCGTATGGTGCGGTTAAGATAAAGAGACGCGTGTCTGTGCTCTGATCCAATCCTGCTGGAGGGTTGGGATCTGAGTTATTCACCTAATTCGGTTCATTCTGTGCACTTAACATCTCGTGCTCAGTACAGCAATTACAATTCCACTCTCGCATGAAATCCATTGGAAATTGTAGCTGTGCCGCGTCTTTGTTAGTGATGCAACAAGGTAAAATCAAAGTTTTTTATTTCGGATCTCAACAAATAATATCATCGCCGACTGCTTAATCAAATTTTTGAATTATAATTGTAAATGCGCATTTTCAGATTAGTTCTTATTTAAGTGTGAGGAACCTTCATGTGTACAGCGAAACTTATACACTGATCCACAAATTTGCATTCACTGTTGCACTACTTCATATAAATGTTTATTGAATGTTTATTTTACCATTACTGTGCTATAATATTTCACGAGTAAACAATTTATACAAGGCAACCATTATATTTATACATTAGCGCACAGTATTTATAAAAGTTATGCTACGCAATCAAAATTTATCCCTGACGGTTCTTTTCCAAACCAATTAAACGGACATTGCAAATCGCGCCCGCACAAAATAAAAGTCAGAAATTCCAAAATGAGCTTGAAAACCCAAATCTAACTTACAACCTCCAGTCAAGTAAAACTTTTGACGATACTAATGTGTGCACTCGGGTTAAGACTTTGATCTGGACTAACAAGATTACTAAGGTTTATACTCGGTTATAAACTAAAACAGCACTCTGGTTAAGACTCTGGTTAAAAATACGGTCAACAGACGAATCAACTGTTTTGTTCGGCTTTAGCTTAACCCCTTTCGACAAACTGACTCTCGATCTTTTTCTGCAAATCTTCTTCGGAACTATAACTCAAATAAACTTTCGCATTGAAAATGTCTTCATTTCTTTTTATCTTCGTTTTTTTTTCATTAAGAATACTGAAATCAACCTTTTCGTTGAAAATGCTTTTAGTAACATCTACGCAGGGAAGCCGCATGATATACGTACATTTCGGAATAAGAACATAAGGGCATAAAACTCTTCCGCATATACCAATTTTAGCATAGCACAATTTGGCTTAAAAAACAATTTTAACAAAGCTTGAAAAGTTAAAAAACATACTGGATTAAAAAAAAACTAAAGCCAGCCAAAAAAGCTAATAATCTTATGAACACCACGAAAATATATTCAGAAAACACAAGAAAAGCTAACAAAAACAAGTAAAATATAAAAAAACTTAGGAAAACATTCTAATGAGATTATAGATTAGAGCGTAAACAAAAAAGACAGTAGCATGCCGAATGTCTGTGTAGCGATTCAGCAAAATGTTTTTGTACCAAATTTTTCTCATGCCAAAGCGTCCGCAAAATTGTTTTTCATAAGCATTTTGCAAAAAATAATTATGTGTAGCGAAACAGTTACGATTCCTGAATTATTGAATGATATTTGGTGTACAAATAAAGATGTTCGTGTTAGCTTTAACGAGAGTGTTAACCCGAGTACTAATGCTAGTTTTGATCAACGTATAAACTTGAGTGGTGATACTAGTTCAAAGCATGGTCTTAACCCGAGTGCTCATAGTAGTGTTGGCAAAAGTTTCAGACCAACGGAATAATTGCGTATAATACCTATAATGCGTTCTAAAACAATTTCCATTACATTTGAAACGCTCTGCTACTCGGCAGTGGAAGTATATAGTAGCGTAGCGCTAGCCTCTTTTATTTCCAACATCAGCTAAAAACAAAAAAATATACATTTTTTTTCGAAATATTTAACCAGAAAAATGGTATGCTAAGATAACTTTTTATTTTCTGCTTTTTTTTCTCTAATAATCTTTCTCAATTGAAATATAACTGTTTGGTCAACGCATATTTAGTGTTTCAAGACAACAGATTTAGCAAACGTGCAGGATGAAAAATTGTTGTGAAAAATGACGGCGCAAAATTAAATGTGCAAACAATTCAAAACTCAGGCTTTAAATCCTCGTCATTAGTAATGTCGTATATTTTTTTGCAATTACGTCATTTCGTCATTTTCAGTTTCTAGTATTCCTTTGGTTTGCCAAAAAACAGATATTACAAAATAAAATGTATAATACCATTAAATTTTCTTTGAATTTTTAAATTTGAAGTTCTGTTATAGTGCCTAACTTCTGTTATAGTGTATTTCTGGCTGAATAAACTTCACTGGTGAACATAATAATAAATTCAATTAGGTTTAAAACATTTTGTGGACGGAGGAATTTTTGAGTTTCTGGGAGAAATAACCAGAGTTCGCAAACACTAGGCTTTCTGAGGTTTGAAAACCTGAGTATAAATATTAGTTTTATCAGAGTATTATCAGAATTACTGATCTTAGTTTTAAGCGTAGTCTTAACCCGAGTGTTCATCTTAGTTCTGTCAAAAGTTTCTGCTGACAAAAAAATATGTTTTTAACAGTGTTTTATGCTTAAAATTTTAGCTATTTGCAAACGTGTCCTGGCAAGCCGAAGCATATTACAAATGGAATGAGGTGTGCTTTATCATCTTGATTTCACTACCGCTGTTGTAGGACTGGGGAGCATCATAATGAGCCTTTCCAGCAATATGTCCAACAATATTCCTTATGTACAGTAGTTTTCAGCAAAGAAATACAAAACTACGAAACCTTGTGGCTCAAGATCACACAAGCTACTGTTTCCATGTCGCTGAATTTTCATAAGGAACTTGTTTTACGATATTGCTGCAGGTGCCAGTATTTCATATTATATTTTAGTTTTCCCGTGGTAAATTGGAACCTTTCGGATATCAGTGGATGTAAACATAAATTTTATCAAAAAAAGAACATTGTGATAACTTGAATGACTTTTTTAAAACATTGATTACCTGATTGCGAAAACCGAATGCAACACACACCAAGAAACCACAAATTCCAATGGATGTCGAGACGTGTACAGCTGTAAACACTGCTACTGAGCGCGAGACGCAAAGTGCGTAAAATGAACCGAATTAAGTGAATAACTCAGATCCCAACCCTCCAGCAGGATTGGATCAGAGCACAGGCACGCGTAGATAAAGAGCATTGATGAATCATGGCATACCGTACGCAGGGGTGGATGGTTCACTTTCTGACAATTTTACCATTACTTTTTTCTTAATCCTAAGACAAAATCATAGTGCACTTTAATAATTCTCGGGTATAATGGGTGTAATATTAATTTCTGTCTTGTGAAATATTCTAGAATCACTTTAAACAGATTTACAGCGTTTTTCGTACTTTTAAAAATTGCTTAGGGCAAAATCCCCTTGTGTGATAGCCTCCGGCCATTTCTGCACCACAACTCGCCGAGGATTTCAGATTTGTTGAACTCGTTCCAAAGTCGACCAAGTGAAGAGAGATTTCAAGTTTCTTTTTGCTTAACATTCTCAACCATGTAGTTTTCCAGCGATTTACTAACTGATGCAACAATGTCTGTTCCAGATTCTTTACATCCTAATCTATTGCAAAATAGCCAGAACGATAAATCTTCCAATTTGAACGTGGGAGGTAAGTCAGAAGATTGTGTGTGCTGTGGCTTGTGGCACGCTGCCTCCATAATGTTTGCATGGCCGCCTTAATATTATTCACGGTGGTTTTTGCGTTTCAGGAAGTCTTTTAACTAACTCCATTCCTAGTGGAAGCCCAAATTTGAATAATTTTGTGGCTCATAATGATATTAAGCTTATTGCCTCAGGTAGCAAACATGCGCGCACAATGGGTACTGGTTTGGCATTTTCGAGAGCTTTCACGCATGGTTCTTGAGATTTTGTCATTAAGCAATTTATACTTGACTTGAAGTACTAAGAATAAGATTACCTTTTATGTCAACATATTCATTTATGTTTTACAGCATCTGCAGGTTTTATTTCTCCTCCTACATTTCCTCCACCTATCGTCAATGCCAAGAAATCCAAGGCATCGGGCAAATCGGCCGTGAATTCCAGCGCTCCGTCTTCCCAGATGCGTTATATTATCGGGAACTCAACGAATGCTGCCCAGTCTCCTTCCTCACCGTGTCGGTCACCTGGATTAGCTATGGTGACCCCAGCCAGCTCATTTGTTGGCGCCCCAGTGGCGCTGGGAGCCCCGCCATCGACGAATGCCCACCGTCAGACCATTATGATTCGACCCAGTGCCTCCAATGCCCCTCTTTCCACAATGTCGCCTTCCCCTACGACTTTGATGCCTATTAATCACGGAAAAGCAGGCGCATCACCCATTAAAGAGGAGAATGCATGGCCTTTTATTCCTCCTGGAAATAACATGGCCAAAACGGGCTTGCACGTTAATGCGCAGACGATTACTGCGCCAAATACGGCTACGACGAAAGTTGTACCCATTCGTCCTGGACCATCGTTGGTTGTTCAGAATCAGTCCAACGTTTCAGTGGTAAGTGCTACTGATTTCGGTAAAATTTATTGTCGGTTTATTGTTTTGGAAAAATGGTTGTTATTAGTTCAAAAATATTTTTTGATTTCGTAATTTGTGGCCACGATGCTTGTTGTGTGTGCTTCGCTGCTTATATCAGTCGTACACAGAACTCAGGCTTTTGCGGCAGTAGCAGTTTACGATTAGAAAAAGCAGATGCACGACTTTTAGATGGCAACTAGGTACAAGCAGTGATAACTCGGCGCTAGCATACAGCGCTAGTTACGGCTCGTACCAAAACCGCGCTTCTGTAACCTCATGTTGCACAGACCACGACAGAACGTAGCAATGGATTGCGCCCGGAGTGGGGAAGTGAAGATTGTCTGGTCTCTGCAAGATAGCGTGCGTAGCGCCGGGAAATAAGCCCCGCCACATCGTGTAGCTGGTATCGGCCAGCTGATTTGCACGCTGCTTGTGAAATGTGTGACGTAAACGGAGCAAAAACAGAAGTGGCAAGTTAGTAGTTCGGTTGTTTTTCAACTTGTAATAGCTGCATAAACTCTACTACTACCAGTACGCAGTTATGATATTTGACCGTTTTATTCTGTACAGCTTAAGCATTGGTCGTTCATAATATGCCAAAAAAAGCCCGGACACTTGTGATGACAATTTTCGCCGGCACAGTGAAGTGTGTAGCTGCATCTGCAAATGCTTTTCTTGAGTGAGAGTAAATAAGTATGTACTGTTGCAGTGTTGCTATCAATAAATTCCTTTTTCAATTTCCGTTTCTTAAAAAAATTTTGTTAATTGAGGTAAACGAGGAAGCAAAACCGCTTTCGTGAGGGTACGCAGCTAATTTTATCTTCTCGAATCGCATTAGTTTTTCATGTTGTTGATTTTGAGGCAGGCGCACATTTTGACAGTGGCTAGTTATTAAAAGGTTTACTTACTTGTATTAATTGCATACTTAATTCGATTTTGAGATTTCCGATTGATTGCAATTACATAGTAAAGTTTGCAGAGTAATACGAGTGACAGTTAATCTACTTGTTGAAGTTAGATAGGTGGAGTTTTCGGGATTGCAATATCTGTACATCGCGTTTTTTGGTAGATCCGCCCGATATTATCGGCGGCTGGACTGCAACAAAATCATGGAAACTTACCGAATAATATTGGACAACCGAATAGTGGTATCGTGCGACAACCCTCACCAACACAGTTCGTATCTTATGCTCCAGCCGTACGAACCCCATTGCTGTTCAGTATGGATCCGGCGCGGTTTTCCAATGGCGTCCACCCTAATGTTGCTGGTATGCCTGCCAGTTCCAATGCCCCATCGACAGTATCCCTTTTACCTACATCCCTTACCCAGCCTTCCACGCCTGTGGGCAGCTCCGCTAAAGTGTTTCCAAAGTCGCCAATTGTAGTTAAAGAAAAGTCTAATGCGAATGCGCGAAAACGCGATGCGAATGCAGTCAAATCAAGGAAACCTAGCGCTGCAAAAATAAAGCAAGAGGTAAATTTACTGTAGAATGTAGTCAGTAAGAGATTTAATGTTGTGTTTTTTGAAATGGGTAATAAGTGAAACAACCGAACGATAAATAATTTTCCCTATTGCCATTAGGTTTCGCACGCTCCATTTTCGTCTTGCGTGCCGACTCCTAAAAACCCCGAAGCCTTATTGAACGGTGTTGGATTAGCGCCGCATGTGCCGGCTTCCTTACCTCCTAAAAGATCACCGGACGGCGATGAAGTTGCTGCGACTAAGAAAAGAATCAAGAAGGCCCATACTGAAGTGGATAAGTCGGACGTGGTGGTGCCGCCTTCTATCTCTCCGGGAGGCGTTGTATCCTCTTCGACTCCGGCGCCGTTGCCGGAAGTGGCCCGTCCATCCTCCAGAACGTCACCTGGTAGAAGTGTTTCCAGCATGGGCGACAACGGTGTAACCGACATTCTATGTCGTGATACTTTGTTAGCCGTATCACCACCTCTTGACGCAATGAATGGCACGAACATTGGATCCACTGAGAACGGAGCAGTGAGAAAGAAAACCCGGTTGATGTACGAAAGTGGAATTAAAAAATTGCAGCAGAACAATTTGGAGCCTGTGGAATCACAGCTTCCCATGGGTAAATCTGAAGTGCTCTTTTAGTGATAATCATTATATTATATATAAAGTGTGATAGTGCAATAGAATCTACGCTAAAGAAGCTAAAACTAAGCGAAATGTGACAGACGCCCTTGTGTTTAGTAATTTGATGGTTTTTTGCAGGATCGGTTTACTCCGAACCGCCTTCCAGTATTCATGTCGAGCAACCAGCGAATATAACTTCAGACATTAAGGAAGAGAAAAAGCCAAGACGACCGAGGAAACCTCGTGAAAAGCCACCGACACCCCGCGTTCCCAAAGCCAGAAAAACGCGGCCTGTTATAACCACAACAAAAGTTGTGCCGCTCGCGTTAACTCTAAAACATACCGAAACAGAGGAACAGAAGAAGCAGAGACTGACAAAATTGGCGAGGAAGTACTTCTCTCTTCCCGATGATCAGCGGCAGTGGCTGGCGGCCACCAAAAGTACCAGTCAGCTAAAACTGATTCGTTGGTTACGGTTAGCGGATGGAGCTTATATGCATGCAGAATCGGCGAGGAATTCAGAAAAGATGGAGCGACTTCGCGATCAAAAAATTCATGCAGTCATGGATCTGGAGAAATTGCAGGCTCCACTTCAACCGCGCTTAGCGCACTTTCTGCACTCCGATGATGTGGCGAAGAAAACTTCGTTGATAAAAAAGATTTGTAATGAGGAAGCACCAACGAAGGGAGAAGTCAAATGGCTGAAAGGGCATTATGAGCGGTTGTGCGATGCTGAGAGGTCTGTAATCCATCAGGGCGATGCTGCACTATTGAGTCCTCTAGACAACTACTTGCCTTTATGCCGAGCTGGGGAGGAGGCAACGAATTCGAGTTCTGCAAGAAGGGATGGCTACAACTTACCTTCCACTAGCAGACATCATGCTGACGAAGTTCCATCGACACCTTCTTACAAGTTGGTGGATTTTAATTCCGTGCAGACTGCCCATCAGTACATCCGGAAATTTCCCGATAGCACCAAAGCCATGGTGGAATTACTCCCTAGTGGTATGCCTTGTGCCGTCGTTCTCCTGTTCCAGCTTCCTAACAGCAAAGCAGTTCATATTAAAAAGAAAATCAAAGCGCCCGAAGGAGGATTCTCGTCTGTAGACGATGCGGTGAGTTGATTTTCTGTTTTTCGTATTGCGCCGTATAAATCGTATTCAGTAGCACCCTGATAAACCATCAGTGCCTGTGCATCTTAGATCAGTCTTTCTGTTTATCTTCAATGTATGTTCCTCTTCTGCTTACCTATCCTTTTATATGCAAGTATGTCATACTTATTTGTTACAGCTAAAAGCCGCTGCATCACTGTTGGATCGCCTTGTTGTGAAGTTTTTGTGCCTGCCTCCTTTCCCGGTCCATGTGCGCTATCCGATTGTGCCCGGTAGTTTGAACGATGATATGAAGGACACTCCGATGGCTTCGGAGATTTCCCGGTGGAACTTTAGCAGGGATATGCATGGGTGGGAAACGGTGCAGTACATTAACGGACATGATCTCCATGTGGACATCGATGATCGCGGTGCGACCAACTCTGATCTCTGTACCGACACTGAGAAGTCTACAGTACAAAGTATGACCCAGAATTATCCCGTTGGTGTAGCGCCCACCGATGAACTGTATAGGAATTTGGAGCAACAAATTCATACACGAACACCCATAAATCTCACGGCGATGGCCAATGATCCTGTAGGGCAGCGGACTTGGCTGAGCTGGGAATGTCGGCACCTGTCACAGCAGTATTTTGATTTGGAAGCATGTCAGAAGCTCCATGAAGCCTGGACGCTGGAGACGGTGAACAGGGTGAGGAGTCTGCAATTGCCTGATTCTAGTTTGGCTCGACTAGCGCGTCTGATGGAACTGACTCAGGATGGCATTAAGAAGCCGAAGATGTGCAGTGCAACAATGAGCAAGACCATTAAATTGGGCGAGCAGGTGAGGGATGTACTGGAATCCTTCAAGAAAGAGCGACCCATGACGCGGAGAAAACGAGCGGCGGCGGCTGCACGCAGCCAGCTGCTGGAGAGATGAGACGTGTGGATGCGGGAGAAGTCTATTTGGTTAAAGAATGGATCTATATTATAGCCTGTACTTCGGATAGCCTGGAGCCGTGGATCTCCGGAGTAGAAATATTAATTCACATATGTCTTCGCAGTTCCTGTTTCTTCCGTTTTTGTTATTTTGTCTGTATGGTGTTATTGTTGTCTTGAAATTTAATCGTTTGAGAAGTATTGGTTTGTAAGCAGAACGATTCGTTGCAGTTGTTGATGGAGATTAGCAGTTTATAGTTTTTAAAAAATGGTGACTATCACTACTGTGCCAGAAAAAGCTGTCTATCAAAATATTCTCAGCATTTGATGGCAATTACTTAATCTCTTTCTCCCTCGTTGATGTCTCTTTTGCAATTTTATGCTTATCGTTTGGTTGGAGATTTGACTTTACCATACACTGTTATGTAATGGAACTTTGTATTGTAAAATATGCAAATTTAGTAAATTGAGACGATGATCGCATTAATGACTTTTATCACATTGGTGCAGCATTTTTTGTGGATAAGCTGATTCATCATAAAAATATGGAACTACTTACTCTGTAGAGTGTAGACTATTAGGCAGCATCGCGCCAGCTACTGCGAAAACTAAAACATTGCGCCTTGCAAATAGGCAAATCCAACTTCTTATTCAAGCAGCTGAATAGCTGATTGACCAGTAATGGCCTTCGTGACTTTTAAATCGTAAGTATCAGGCCTATCCATGAACTCTCGCAATATTTTGAAGTAAACGGAATTTTGAAGGATTGAAATAAGGGATGAGTCGGATGACTACGAGTATCGATTGTTGAAGTGCGAATACTGCAACAAATAAATACTTCACTTTAACTGGTATCAACATGCTCGTAGCTAACGCTTACAAAATACGATTCTTTCACGACAATGGCTGTTAGTACGATTAGCTTTGGTGTTTGAACTGTTGCTCAACAGTGACAACAAATTATTTTGTTGTCTTTAGTCTTTACAAATCTGTTTAAGTAATTTTCTGTATTGGAAATCAATGGGAAACGATTTTTTGACCCACTTGTAAAGTTGTAAGTGGCACTGTAGCATTATGCCTGCTGTTAATTTTGTATCGATGTAAGACAGATGCAACCTAACGTGTTTTGTTTTCCAACACGCTGCCAGTACTCTATTCATGCTTGAGCTTCTACACTCCTTTTCGAAAAGCGTGGCTAATAAAATGCACATTATATTTTTTATTTCACCTTAGGCCCTTGGTTTACAGATAGCTTTGGAAATGTGATGTTGACAAATTTCCGCCATGGAAAACATGTGGGAGTACTTGGAAAGTGCGCTGGTGTACAGCAAAGGAAAGCCATTCTCGTCGTTGCAGCAGATCTTCTTCTGTGCTGTCGTCGTAACGACATGCATCAATATCTTCCACTGTGGCTTCTTCTGGACTGTGATATTTGTTTTGGTGTCTGCATTCCTGGGTGGGGCGACGTTTCTCCTCATTGTGGATGAGTCCAATGGAGGAATTGTGGCGGAAATTCGTAAACTTGTTAAACTGCTCCGTCTGTATCCATCATTCGCCTGGCTGCAGCGCTTTTTTCCTGAAGTGGAAGCCCCGAAACCGGCATACTCCGGAGCGAGTCGAGCCAGTACAACGATCGAGCGCACGGGATTATCGAGTGTCAGTTTGGAGCGAATTTATCCATGGATGAATTTGCATGCGCCCAAAGTGTTGGACGATGCACTGACGCGATTTTTCGAAATTATTATTAATCAGTATGTGATTAAAGACTGGTATCATCTGGTGCAAGTGCGAAAGAATTTCGTTACGGAGATACGCTGGGGACTGCGATTTAGTGCAAGTCGGTTGGCACGTAAACTTTCCTCGGCGGATTTCACGCGGTTAATTCACGAGAAAACCACGCGCGCCGTTGTCAGTCACATCTCCGTGTATTTGCAATTGCGCCATTTGGCGAAAACTTCCCACGAAACGAATTTGGAAGCCTTACTGAAGAAGCATGAAGAATTGTCGCATCCGGCTCTGAAATCAGAGGGCGACGAGGATTTTTTCTACTATAATATCTCGCGAAAATTACTGTTATCGCTGCTGCCGCGCGAGTATCGCCGGTTTCCGGCGTCCGTTGCGGTTTTGCGTGAAGTATTGATTGAGATGGTGTTGAAAGTCGCCGTGGAGAGTTTCTCCGAACCATCCCGAATTAATTACCTGGTGGCTGTGGGACTCAGTTCTCTGGGACAGCAAGCGGAAGCCGCCACGGTGGAAACGGAAGACGTCGATTTGTCGCCGGTGCCGTTTTTAAAAAATCTCGTGAATGACGATAAACAGCCGAGTACGATTCAAAAAGTGCCGTTTAGACAGATCCTGAAAGAGACCTCGTTGAAGAATATTTTTGAGCAGCATCTGAAAGCGCTGGGATTAGAGGATTTCTACCGTATCCATGAATCGATGGAATGGATTAATAAATTTCTGGATAGTGCAGTGCTGGGAGAAGCCGCGATGAAATCCACCTATGCTAGTGTGGCCAAGTTGAAAAAGGAGATTGAGGCAGCCCGGGTAAAAGGGTATGCATTTCCGGCCGGGTTTGTGGAAGATGTTGAGGATGTGGTAAAAACCGGCATCAGTGGAGTTCCAAAATTGCGCGGTTCATCGGCATGGAAAGAAACGTGTAAACTCCTAATTTCGTTGATTGAAAATATTTTAGTGCCGGGCTTTCAGGTACGTATGCTTTTGAATTCTAAATTTTTAGTATGCATAGGCTATACTGTTATTAAATTTCTCGACTTTTTAATGTTCTACATTTTACCTAGCGTTGCAAATCTGTTCCCACAACTTAAATAATTTTTAAAAAATTTTAGTACGCAATTTTTGCTGATGCAAAGTTTTTTCTTTATTTAGGAAACGCGGTTGTATCATCACCTTTTGATTCCTCCAACCGAAGAGATTTCTAAACGACGCAGACGGGCGTTGCAGCAACGTTCTCGTCAGGACAATCCGGCTTCCTTTCAGCAGTTGAGCGAAACCGTCCGCGGAGCTTTTAAGGATGTCCCTCCGGTGGTAGAACGGCAGGATTTGTATGACGAATTCGACGGGCAATCGCAGTTCCCGGAAGACGACTTCGTCGATGATCTGGATAGTGAAAATCAGTTCAACGAGGATGCGCTGGGCTCTACACTGCGTGATTTGTTGTACTACGATTTAACTGTCAATCGCGCTGAGCGGCGCAGGGACGACCGCGGAAATGTTTTTATGGTGTTGAACATTATGATACTCGATCGCGGCCCTTTGAGTCCAGATCAGGGAAAAGTGTGGTCAGTACAGCGGAAATATTCAGAGTTTTATATTTTGGATGCCAAAATTCGCGAATTCCACGGAACACTGGACGCGTCCAGCTATCTTCCTCCGAAACGCGCTTGGTTTGCGCCTACATTGGAGTATCTCCAGATGCATGTGGGGAATTTCGAGCGGTTCTTGAAATCGTTGATCAAGGAACCCAAATTACGATACAGTCAAATGCTGTACACGTTTCTGGCTACTACGGTTGAATTTGATGCATCATCCGGTTTTCCCGATCTTGGACTGAGTCGAGTGATGCGATCCGTCCCTCAGATACTGCAGTCTGAACGCGGCCAGAATGTTGACACCTTCATAAGGTCCTTATTGAACTCTGCATTGCCACAGACTGGAAAAAATTTTAAATCAGCCAGTGAAGTGTCGCCCAGCCCTTCTGATTTCGTTGAAATCGTCGATTCCCAGCAGTCGTATCAACGGTTGCACGATATTCCTTTCGATCTGCCAGATGCGATGCTGCAGTCAAAGGGCACAGAGAATGCGCATGATTTGGAAGATATTTTTGATCAGCTAATGTATCTTCTGAGCACAGTGGCGCAGATTGACCCGGAACTGCTTGGATTATTTGTTTGTTGTAAGAGTTTCGCGAAGCCGGTTGTGGGCGACGGTTCTTACTCTCTGGTGGAAAAATTTGTAAATTTCTTCAAGCAGCCTAAACAGTTGACCTTTCTCGTTGATTTGCTATCGGACGCGTTAACCGGAGCGTACCCTCCAGTTGACAGTGCGGAAAAGGAGCGAAGGGCGTCGGCGGCTCTTGATCTGCTGAACATGGTGATGGACAACCCGATGGTGGAAGTGATGTGCGGGAAAAACGCAGAAAATGTTACGAAACTGTTGTTTGACATGGTCCAGTACCGGTTGCTCAATAAACGTTTAGCGCTAGTTTTGCTTGATCTAATTATCGAAGAAGTATTTCCAGAAGTCGATTCCATGACTGCTTGCTATGTGGATGAACCGTGATCTTCCTATATAAAACATTTTTAGTTTTTACTTGTTATTAACAAAAGTTTTGCATTGAAAATAAAAAATTTGTCTTAAGTGATTTGTGCTGACCGATATCGCTTGTTCGACACGATAGGCAATTATGATGAAATTGTGAGGGTTCAGAGTGGTCAGGGGATGTGCTGTACTGTCTGTCTAAACTACTGCACGTAAACGAAGCGTCTGCGTCTGACTGGATACCGGTATCTTTACTCATCTTGATCTTCTGATACATAGATCTAAACTCATGCAACTCCCAAGGTCTAACAGCAGCCTTGAACTGCTTATATACTTTCTTGCTGCACATCAGAATGTTCTAGAACAGCGTGCATGCGTCAGCATGCACCGGAAATAGACAGTGCCAAATATGTAGATCGCAGAGCGCGACTCTACATTGCTCTCCTTTCAAAAGAAGATCGTCCTCGATCATGATTAGTTTTAATTATTTTGTTAATAATATTATGTAAGGTTATTAAACAAAATTAATCAATTCCATTCCGAATCGACAGTCCAATCCGTGAGTAAACCAGCCAAAACCTCCCGAACAGGAAAACTGATCCGCAAGGGAATTTTATTTAAAAATGCAGGTGTTGTAGACTCCAAATCTGTTGTACCGCGACGTGGCTAACTTCCCTTGAGGAGATGAGATGAGGCGATGGTATGAGCACCTCGTAGAAAGGTCATCCAAGTGTGGTGTCTAGAATTAAGTCTTTTTTGAAAAAATTCAAGAATTTACCGAGCTGTGTGAAAAATTTGTAGAGACGATTTTGATGCAGTTGATGACAGAAGTAATGAGAGGCACTGTTGGCTGCAAAGAGATGATGGGTATAGCATTGTAAGTTGTTAATCGCGAACAGTTCATGGGTTGGCTGTCATAACTAAAACGCAGATCAGACTTGGTTGTAAATCTGAGACGCATGCAGTGAAAGAAAAAAATTAAGGTTGACCTTTTGCTAGTAATAACAGATCAGTAAAAAATGCCATTTAACCTTGACATTACCAATGATAACACCCGTACCGCCAAGACATAACTGGGCAATAATCGCACTCAGTATTCTGAGATTTAACACAACGACCAGCAATGGCCATCAAAATTCAAGAAACATTCTCGGCAAAATTGGCCGATAAAAACAAAATCAGCGGAGCAATCAACCTCATTAAAACTTAATGAGACAATCCACAATTATGAGGGTAATCAGTGGTACGGAATGCGTATCTTTAAATGTGTAGCTCAACCTGAGCAAAACAGAAAACGAAGAAGAGACGAGAAAAAAAATATCACTCATCGATTTTTCTTACTGACCAGATGTTCTATCCTCCAGAGGGGGCTACAGATGTGAGGGTTCAGAGTGGTCAGGGGATGTGCTGTACTGTCTGTCTAAACTACTGCACGTAAACGAAGCGTCTGCGTCTGACTGGATACCGGTATCTTTACTCATCTTGATCTTCTGATACATAGATCTAAACTCATGCAACTCCCAAGGTCTAACAGCAGCCTTGAACTGCTTATATACTTTCTTGCTGCACATCAGAATGTTCTAGAACAGCGTGCATGCGTCAGCATGCACCGGAAATAGACAGTGCCAAATATGTAGATCGCAGAGCGCGACTCTACAAAATACAGTGCATCGGAAAGACAACCCTGAAGACGAGGCTGAAGCAATTGTATGATAAAATAACGGGGAAAATACTTACTAATATTGTTGATGGTGTGACTAAAAAACTACGGGGGGAAGTAGTGTTCGGTTACGGCTCTATTGAACTTTACCTGGCTATTTTACGTTCAAATATTCTTCTGTAATAATGTTACCTCGACTGTTCTGCCATCTGGATGTTGTTTTGTTTTGTTATTCTTATTTTATTATCTGACCAGACTAGCGAGTGCCTCAGGGTTTGTCTGCTCGTGAATAGACTAAACTAAACAATACGAGTATAACCGATATTAGCCATTAGACGCATTAAAGAGTAGTGCTAAATAGAAGGATGCTATTTGCCCTATTCCACGGCTAGTAACGGAACTAATAATTAAAGCATGTGTTTATGTAAAAGAAATCAAATGTTTCTTCCTTGTGTATGGGCTCCGGTTCTTGTTCGTAGTTCTTTTTCGTAGTGGCTAATTCAAAAAAGTTGTAAAATATTGAACGATAGAAGAGTCTCAAGTTATGTGAGCTGACCGGAATTTCTTAAGCGTTGCAGTAAACAAAACAAAAACTCTTTTCACGAATTGTTGCCTTTGGCAAAGCCGGTTAAGAGATGGATTTCGCAATCTCATACGCTGGATCGATAACTCAAAGCCTCCAAAACAATTCATCATAAAAACAAGCATAATTTTAGCGTGACTGCTGTGTCTGTTATAACAGCTGCATTACAGTGCTATCAGACAGCGGTATCCAGTGTGCACTAGCCGATTCGATCCGCTAAACCATAATTACAACACAACATAATGAAATAGTTTGAAACACTGCAATTACATATATTTGGAAACGATAAGGTTGTGATTAAATAACGTAATAGTCTAACAGAATATAACCAAAATTTGTCATCATGCCGAGCTGTGTTATTTTCGTTTGTGTTTTGATCATTGTACCAATCACTGAAATCCAAGGGAAACCAAGCAGCGAACGAGCGTCTCTTCCGGCAACAGATCTGGGACCAAGAATTTATTGCGTTAATGCTGTCACGGCGGCGGAAGGTGATACGTGCAAAACTATCGCGAATGCTGCCCATATTTCAAACGTGGACAAAATAGCCATAATTAACCCGCACATCCCATGCAGCGCAACATCCCGCTTGAAAGTTGGAACCTGCGTATGCCTTCGGGAATGCATGGTAAAATTTGGGAAATCAACTTTAAGTACCTATATCACGTTGCAGTAGAGAAAATAATATAACAGCTGACGAGTTTAGTATTTGTCAGTGCGCGCAATTTGTACAAATTTGTAAAATGATAGTAAAACACCGTATGTACTTTTAGATCTATAATATAAAGGAGAAAGTTAATTTTTCAAGTTAATGATGGTTAACAAACAACAGCTAGCCATCGACGTAGGATCATAAATGCACCAGCATCGATATTTCTGTTTCACATTTAATCAACGAACTATACACACTTTGTGTATTGTGCTAGTATTTTCTGACACACCAATTTAAACTGTTTTATTTAGGTGTGCGGCCAAGCAATAATAAATCTGAGAACGTGCAAGCGGACTTCTTAAAATTTGTTTATCCTCGATGGCTGGGACGAATTGTTTTGGACAAATAAGAATAAAAAGACGTGGACAATTCACTACCAAGCCGGATAAAAAAATTGTAGTAGAATATTAGTGGATACATAAGTGACTGTTCCGGAACCCTCCCAGATCAGAATTCAAAGCTATTTACAGCTAGCTGTGTACAAAATATAGATATTGTAAGTCGTAGCCGACTTGTTGCACGCTGTAAATACTTGTATAATTGCAATCAGACTTGTAGCATACTGTAAATACTTGTATAATTGCAATCAAGTGAATCAACTTCATTAAGTTGGCTTCAACTATTGTACATATCTTCTGGAAGTTGGAATCTTGGGGTTCTGGGCTGAACCCATACTTTAAGCAATCAGCCACATTTCGGTGGTGGTTTAACTATTATCAATTGAAGCATAATGCATGATATCTCAAATTTTCGGAAAATTAATTAATTTTTCCACGCAGTTCAAGAATGTTTATAATGTATATTATTCTTGTTTATTTTCAAAAAGGTTTATATTTTAAAGCATGCACTCAGTACTCCGAAAGTTAAGATAGGTACAATGCTGACGGGAACAATGCCTTTTAGTGGTTGTACAGTACATATGCACAGTCACATAATAAAAGTTTTGATATACAACGCGTAAATGCGGCATATGTCCAGAAAATATGTATAATCATATTGGGAATAAATTTAAATCGAATTCTCTGCACGAGATTATATCTATACATAGACCGTCATTAACTTTTGAATGCCGATACGTGTTGCGTTATCTTCTATAGCAAACACTAGTGTACAAGTACCCCGGCCGTACCTACCGATAACATAAAGAGATTCACAGGAAAGTTGAGAAACAATAAAGAAGTTAGTTTTAAATGATAACTTAATTAGAGCGAGGTTTATTGCTCTTCCAAATCTGGCGGAACAAAATCTGAATAGTTTGTGTAGTTATAAACCAAATTTCAGGCAGTAATACAAATTTTTGCACAAAATAAATTATACTTTTAGAGTTATCCCGAAGTATCATGATTCTCATGAATATCTGCACTTTTACTGCTATAGCCTGCAATTATGCTGAAATGCTAATGAGCTTGACAATTTACAACCTCACTTCTTTGGGAAGCCTGGTTTCTTGCAAAATTCATGTGTGGTGTCTGGAAGATGGATCTGCACTGATAAAATATCTAGATATGATTTCATCATGATCTCGACAGGCGATACCAAACCATAATAAAACGTTATTCTTCTGCAGCCACAGATTTTATAAAGTACCTATGCACTACGACAGCGCCACAAATTATCAGCGCTATTTTTTTATAGGTAATTTTTATTAAATAAATACAAATTGTTTTGTTAAAACACATAATGTTTACGCAGATAGGCCATGGGCAGTCAATATAATAAGAAGTTGGTTGTAGAAATTTCGTGCCAGCCATCATGGGTCCGGATCCGAAATATGTGACCTTTGAATATCGCAATGCTATGATATTGTGTAAGATGTATTGTACAATATCTATGCACACTGCAGTATGTCTCATCAAGCGGCTTTGCTCTAAAGTTTGGGCATATGTTTCCCCGCTATCGACCCGTATCGCCATAAACAATTTGTTGTACTACACACGCAAATAATTTTGCCGTTATAGATTTGCAGTGCCGTTATAGAAGAAGCTCCTGTTATCCAGTTTTTCGCCTTTGAAAAGCTGAAGTTTCTACTGAAGCTGAAGCTTTGTACTGAAGTTTCGTAAGAAATACAACCACTGCCAACCAGTACAGCGCTCCATTTCAAAAAATTCTTTCTTTGCTACACTTCGCATGATTTATTATTTAATTGTTAAATAAAAAATACCACGTACGTACGTCCCTACATCATACAGTGGTCTTAATCGTCTTTATAATTCAGAGGTACAAACTTTCTTATGATGTTTATGATGTCAGTTGCTTCGTACGCGGTTTACAATCAGGTGGACGCTGCCGCCTGGCGTGATTCGCTGCCGATTTGACTAAGCAGAAGACAGACGGCGGGACTTCGCGCCACTGTGGCATAAGCAGCAACTGTTCACTTGCGAGTCGACTTGTGAGACTTGTGACCAATTCGTCCCTGCACCAAAAAATTCATTTCCTAAATTTTCCCTGATTAATTGCAGTTCAGTGCTTACCTTACCGTGCGTACGAAATTTGAGCCAACACACTTTGTTCGACTTAAAATATTTTACACACTGCATTTAGCGCTTGGCACTGGCGGGCACTTTTTAGTACCCTTTTAATTGTTGCAACATCAATCAAAATGTATCAAAGGCAATCGCATGCAGGTATGGATTCAAAGTGGGCGATACAGTGAGCCAGCTTTCTATCGATATCGCTGTTATAATTATCATAGTACTTGTTGTACAGTTATTAAATACTGTGCTGTACCTGTAATATACAGCACTGTATTCTGTATTTTGATTTGATTCTTTGGTTGTTGCATTTAATAATCCTACCCGCATTTTGTATGGGGTGTTCATCCCGTTATCATAACCGCGGGTTTGCTGATTTTGTAGGTGGACGAACATACGAAGCCCCTTTTTTCCAGCCACCGCCCGTTCAGACGCCGGTAAACTACATACAAGCCAGCCTAGGAACATTGTCATACCTGCCGACGTTCCAGAGCGACACATCCGTTAAGCTGACGCTGGAGAACAAGTCCATGTGGGACACCTTTAACAAGCAAACAACGGAAATGATCATCACAAAAACCGGCCGGTCAGTGAGCTGATGTTATTATTTTCGTAGTTGCTGTGCAAATATATATGCTTTTCGACAGCACCTTTATGTCAGTTCATACTTATTACACCTCGTACGAGTGCTAAAAAAATGCATTTATCGAAATAGAGTACAGTACATCGCATAGTAGTTAAGATACAGCACTTAAATAATTCAGTTGGTGAGAAAATCGAGAATAGTGAGAAATAGAGAAGAACTGTTAATCGTGTGAGTCGGTGTGACCGAAGACTTTTGCATTATTTACGTTTAGGATCCAAACAGATTTCCTGTATTCTCTGACTGACACAGCTTGCAGATTATTATAATGTTTTATTTTAGTTCACATATTAATGTAAGTTATTACCAGTGAATGCTCCAAGAGCAAAAAATTTTTCTGTGTTTTGGAAGTTTTAGTGCCAGTCTTTGATTACCAGTTTCAAAAACTTCTTAATATCTGTTTTGTACACTGCACTGTCCGTATCAACCTTTATTGAGTTCCGTGTGCTGTTATGCGGCGAAAAACCCCTAATGACAAATCACGGGAAAAGGTACGCATAACCTGTGTGTTTTCCCCATATACTCGAGTATGGATGTTGCGGTGCAGACATAAAAATGTATCATGACATAATCAAGTCCATCGTAGGAAGTATCGTTAGTGTGTAATTAGAGAGACGCAAAGGTTATATATTATTACAGACCGAGGCGGTGTCTCTGTTGTGCCACTAACGACGAGAGGCACAAAAGGCATTGGTAGAAAACTTCCAAAATGTTGTGGAGTTTTCGAAGAAGATAATTTTGTTGTTTTTGCCAGTTCTTTCATTGAGATCACAAAAGGAGGTCGGAGCCGCGACAGCAATGGTCCTTTTAGTATGATAACAAAAGCCATACGCCGACTAATTACTCCCCAGTGTTTTGAAGCAGGCGCCTTGTTTGATTAAGCACTGGCGTCTGCGCCTGGATGCCAGTTTCACTGTAGATCTTAATTGCATCAGATGAAAATGAGTCTGTAAATTAACTGATATACTTCTTCTGTACTTGCTCTGTATCGGCGGGAGTCCTGCACCAGCCAGTCGATCAAGATACGTGTTAATAGTGTCTGCATTAAACGTTGGAGCTGGTAAATTCTGAAGCAACTGATCGCAGATAGTAAACAATACCGATGCCAGTTTTATGAAGTTATGAACTTTTGTGGCATCAGAAATTAACCTATTTTTTACACCCGATAGCAAACTGGTAACCTTTCTTTTATTGAAATAGTGGCCTTTGTGACCTTGTCAGTTATCGCATTGTGCATTCAGGATACGCCTATGATGTAATACCCACGCATATATAATTTTGCCAGGGGTCATTAGCCAAATTCAAAATCATTTCAGGAAATGTCCTTTCCTTTCTGTATTCAGTAAAGTGTAACGATATACGGATTTGATGAGGCGCTCACCTTTACACTTCTGCAGATTGATTTTATGTGCCTAATGCAGTCGAAACTGATTGAAACTAAACGTAACCTTTACATGTGGGTACCGGTTCTTATTTTCTGGAAGTGAGCCCTTGTTAATCGAACTTTTTGAGGCTATTCAAATTGCGTGTCGCCTTTTGTCCTTACCCGGTTTCGATAAAACGAGCGCGCATTTGAACTCTGGACAATGGTCACCAAATGTCTGATCGACTTGAATTAGCCACGAATTTTAATTTGCAATATAAAAACCTTTTTTAGTTTTATTTGTCGTGGTACGTTAAAATGTTGAGATAATTCGCGCGTTAGCGATAACATAGCAATTTGCATTAAAGTTACGCTGCACCGTAGTTGACCATGCATATATTTGGCATTTGATAATTCGTAAATTATGAGAATGCAGAAGCTTATTCCGCTTGAATGAATGCCGAAAGGTATGGCATGGTATTTTCACCTTCCTGGCTGTCCATAGTCGTTCAACGAGGAACAATTAACGTCCTGATTAGCGCTATCTTTGATGCAGCATAGCGCATGCGTTAAACGGTGTCCGCCGTGTTGGGTACCGTCCCAGAACTACTTTTAAAGCAGATTAGTTTATTGTGGCATAAAAATTAATGTTGGTATCCACACTTCATCAGCTAACTTGATCAGGACTGTCCGATTGTCTGCGCCACTGTATTTATGTTGTTAAGGGACGAGTCGGCTGTGAGTTGGTCAATCAGTGTTTAGTCGGATGACATTACCGGTAATCCGTCGGCAACCACTGTCAGCCGGCAGGATTACTCAAGCTGATAGTTCCCCACGATTTATGAGCGCCCGGCATTGATTGTAGCGGTCGGATAACTACTCGTACTTACTACTAGTACAGACAATAGATTGATTAAGCCGAAGGCAATACTTATTTTTTAAAAAAACCTTATGTATTTGAGCAACTGACATAAGTATTCAAAACACACTGAAAATTTTATTCGCAAACAGACAATAAGAATTTTTACCATAGTTATTGTTTATCAAATTACGTGTGGATGGGCATAGTCATGCAATATACATATTTGCACGGTTGCATCTTGTACTTGTTCGTAATAAAAAAATGTGAAGTAGAAAAATGTTGCAGGAAGTGGTTTGGCAGTTTCCGGTTTAAAAAACATCTGTTTGCATTGCAGGAGGATGTTTCCTGTTATAAAGGTCAGCATAAGCGGACTGGACAAAAGCACCCGTTATTTCGGTACGTCAACGTTTTTAGTGTAAATACCGATGTGATTAATATACGTTGTACTACGTAGTACGTACTATAACAAGGATTTAAGTGCTGTCAATTTGCCAGTATGCTTTGACAAATTTGTTATTGCGAATTTTAGTAATTATGGACATGGTGCCAGTGGACGACGTCCGGTATAAATTCCATAACTCTGAATGGCTGGCGTCAGGGAAAGCTGACCCGCACTTTCATGGACGCTTTTATATTCATCCGGACTCACCGGCAGCCGGCAGTCAGTGGATGCGCCAACCCATCTCCTTCCATAAAATCAAGCTGACCAATAATAATTTCGATCAAAATGGTCAGGTGGGTTTTGTTCCCATCCATAATCAAGACGACACTTACTGGTGTACTGTGCTGATCAGAAAAGCACAACATTATTCCATTTTAATTGCCTACAGTTACAGTTCAGGCTGTTATTCATTGCCGAAAGTATTTTTGTAAATATAGATAATACACGTTTGCAAGTTTACTTTACACAGACGAACACAACAGATTTTTGTGGTTTACTGAAATTAATAACAGACGAATGTTTTTAAAAATTTGAAATGCATTTATCCATATTTTTGAGCGTTTAGAACTTTAAGATACCTATTCGTCACTGAAAACATGTTTTTGTAAAACTGAATGATGAAACCAGAGCATGTACTTAGGTCTGGTCAACTTTTAAGCCACATTAGTTTTATAGCGCAGTGAATGTCCGTATCTTCCACCCATGTATGTACAAAATAGCTTCAAAATTTAGCTCTTCCTAATCCATCGGAAACAATTAGCGTTTTCATGCCATTAATACTAATCTTGTCTTATAGATTATCCTCAACTCAATGCATAAATACCAGCCGCGAATTCACGTCATCCGAGCCGATGATTTAGCCTCCTTTAATTACACCGCTTTCAACATTTTCACATTTCCGGAAACGATGTTCATCGCCGGTACGTCAGCGCCGTATTAAGCGCTTTATTAATAGATCTAATAACATGAAAGCTTTTAACTTGAGCGATTACATTAATACTCGATATTACGGCACACGCACTTCGCTAATTCATTTTTGGTTCATTTTTGCAGTGACCGCTTACCAGAATGAACAGGTACGCATTTTACGGCTATCATGATGCCTATCCGAGCATCTATAGATATCTACAGTACATGTACCTTGGCGGTTTCTTAACATAACTCATAATCAATCGAAGCAAACTATGGAATTAAAAAATTTGATTAGCGACGTGCGTAATTATAGACTACCTTAATACAAAGATGTATTGTTTGTTTGTGTCGGGACTAGCGTAAAAAAAGATTATACAGATTTATTTAATAAGGAAAGAGCATGTCATGTAATATGTAACTATGAATTCTTGCTCGTGTTGTCTAAGAAAATTATGACTTGACTGCAGATCACCAAATTGAAAATCGATAACAACCCTTTTGCCAAAGGATTCCGCGATCTGCGAGACTACAAAAAAGCCGAAGAACACGTGTGGATTGGCAAAAGATCACGAAGCGGAAGCGATCATCAGCTTGAAGACGACGACATCAACGATCCGGCAATCAAAATTGCCAAATTTGGTCCAAGAAGCGCAGATGACCGGCCTAGTATGACGCCTATCCCAGATTCGACCTCCAATCACCATCCAGCAGCTTATGCACAACTGGCGGGATTTTGTCCTCGCACTCCTAACCCGACCGGGGCGTTGCCGTCTTCTGCCTGGCAGCAGCAATATGCGGCACACACTTACATGAGCTACCTCTGCCCACCGGCAGCATCGTGGATGTTTTCCCGATTTCCTCTGGCTCACTGTCCGTCAAATTATTCACCGTCATTCGAACACACGGGAAGCCTGGGAAATGGACTGGGATTCCCTCAACTATAATTAATGGTATATTTTTGATTTTTCTGTTCCATATCCATGATTCGATACCAAAGAAGTCGTATTTATGTTAAAATTATCCACGTATATACATATTGCTGTCATCAACTTACACGAACACGAAATGACAGTGAGTTGTTTCACAAATTTCTGATATTATATCAGCCAACACAACTTTTGTCAGATTATGACGAGCACTTTGAAATTTCAGAGCCCTAAACTCACACCAGTTTTATTTTAATTAACTTAGAGAACTTTGTACACGTGGAATAAATTATATTTTTACCGGTAGATCGGTGAACGCAGTGCTATTCTACTCTTACAGTAAGTCTACTCTAGGCAAAGAAACGCGTAAATCCTTCAGAGTACAGATAGTCGTGCTTCGACTAGTGACAGGCACCGGATACTGATAGTTTATGTTGCCTTCCTGATAAATTATTGTGTAAAAATTACTCAATTTTACACCGAAAGGTCTCGTATAAGTTGTAACTACTCATCGAAAACCCCATAAATGACATGTTACGTGCCGCAACCAGCAAGTTGATAGCAATTAGCAACACCACGATTTCATAAAGTAGAAAGAGTCTGGTATTTTCAAACCGACGACATGAACCGATTCCGTCGACTTTTAATAAATTTATGTGGAACACCGAAAGAGAGACAAGACTGAATGCGATACCACAGGCAAACACCTTGATTTCAGATCTATGAAGAGAATGTCAAGACAGGATAAACACAGGCATCTGCTAAAAAATTAAAACCAAGTAAAAACAGTCAGAAATACCAGGGAATGCAAGATTTGTGACATCAAAAATTTATGAGCTAGGCAGGATAAATGACAGACTGGATCCGCTTTCAAAAAGTTCCATAACTACGCTCCTCACTAGACCCTGCAGCACGAAAATATTTAGTCACATACTATACAGTAGAAGTATTTCTAATAGAAGTCTAAATTAAACAAGACATCCAAATATAGTATAGCTATGAATATAGTACTTACTTACGCAACAGATCAGTGAGGAAGTGACATTCCGCAGTTTTATAATACTTGTTTTTTCATATTTACTTATGCATTGTTTTTGACCGTACTGGACTACTGGCCCATAAAGTTCAAACACAGAAAACATTACTTAATGATTTACCCGATAAATAATTATAAAACAAGCACGTATTACGGTAAATTTTCTGTAATGACCGAAATCTTAAAGTTACTACAAGTCAATAAACATCTGTACGCATTTATTTATAATAAATTTAAATTATTCACGGTTATTTTACCCTACTCATTCGAAAGCGTACCAACCTGAAGTAGAAAACATTAATTGTGACAAACGATAGCAAACATCGCTGATAAAAGCATAGAAATGGGCAAAAAAACGGGATCCGTAGGCAGGCAAGTACAGATAGCAAGCGTAGGTGGTCATGAAAATAAATCCCAACAGGAAGGCATCAAACACACGGCGCTCCCACGGCTCCAGCATAAAGGTGGATGTGGCAATGAGGTACTTGAGATACCAGAAGCTAATCTGCTCCTTCCATGACATCCTTTTCCAGTTGATGTTCGCCCACTGAGCAGGAACAGGATAAGAATCTCGATACGTGGACAATTTAGGCTCGCTTAGGGGCCGTAGACGTTCCGAAGGATTCGTCATGTTTTCTGCAATTTTAACACCATATTACTGAGTTTTGTAATAAAAAATCCGAAGATTCTGCAGGTGTTTCTTTCGGTAATATATCTATCTTTTTAACTAATTTTTTATCGCCTTTTAGTATTTTACCGTTACAATTAAAAGTCGGTGCAGTATAGACTACAGTACTTACAAAGATTTCAGCTCTCTGGGTGTTCAAACTTCGGGTCCTATAAAAGTAAAACAGCCACTATTTACCTACTTCTAGACACTCACAAACACTGCATTAAACTGTTAAACAACAGGATCATCCGATCATGGGATTTGAAAGAAAACTACACATGCGGGTCATAACAAAGTCGGGCTGACCATGAGCTGTCAGGAAATGGCGTGGACGGCAGATAAACTCATCAGATAAAATAATAATCATAATCAAAAAAGGCTTCTCGTTCTTTTGAGACGACTTTTAATGTTGTTCAATGAGAAAGCCACCTGCAAGCGGTGGGTATTTTGTCTGGACGCTCATGCACTCAACCTCACTGCAGAGGACAGCTTTCTAAATTGCAGTAGATAAACGGCTACGTATTAAGTGCCCAAAAAATTCTACCCTGAAGCCTCGGTATTAAATTTTGAACTTGCTAGTGAATCTAGTCAGTGGTGTTTGTATGTTCTTGATAGCGCTGGCTTTAGTTTCACTTGTTTCTCTGAACCCTTTGTGAGGCGTCAAATGTTCCCCGATTGTAACGAAATGTTGCGAGTTTTTATCTTATTGGATTAACTATGTGCAATCAGCAACCGTAGTAATGATCTTCATTCCATTGTGAATGTAGATACATCATCATACATGCAACGTTTCCTGTTCCCCTAACATTTACGTCTACAATGGCAAATCCTGGGTCGGTCGCATCCGCGCCTGGCATTGCAGAACCGCAGGAGTTAATTCATAGAGCGCGAATGTTAGCAGATAAGCTGCGCTCGCGTGACGATATGGTCACGTCCTTACTGATGAAGGCTCGCGCCCTGGAAAAACGGGAAGAAGTCACGGGAGAATTCCACAACGCGCTAGTCAGTCTGAATAAGTTGACCGTCCATGCCAGCACTGACCGTTCCGCTGTGATCCGGGATCTTCGTGAAGAGAGCCGTATCATCAAAGGGCTGCGACAAGAAAACGATGCATTATGCGAAGCAGCTCAGGAAAATAGCGCAGTCATAGAGTATATCATGAAGAAATATCGTCAGCATGTCAAGAAGCTGGCACTGATCCGTCAGCAAGAGACTTTATATCCTGCATTGCTCAGTCAAGCCATTGCCAATGGAGGCACTGCCAAAGAACACGCCGAGGACCTGGAAGAGATGATCTGTATCAGTCAGCACGCGGTGAAAGTCGATACCGAATCCAGTCGGAAGCGAATGGAGTTTTTGCAGGGTATCGAGCAGGAAAACAGTGCACTGCGCCATGCCTTGAATACCTCCAAGCGCTACGCACCCCAATTAAATTCCAGCGCTCAAACAGAAGAGGCATCCCAGGGTCGGCCTTCGGTGTAATGGAGGTCCTTTATACACGCCGGAAGAAGCGATGGGCCTAGCTGTGATGAATATTGTCTTTGCCAGTTGCCTGAATATTTGCATTCCCTCTAACTCAAACTTAGCCTTGTTTTGTCGGGTTCATTGTTTGTGACTTCGAGACAACAAATTTTCAGATACGGTTTCTAGCACGAGTTAATTCTTATCATTTTTTATTTGGATTTACTTGCCCATTTATTTCTTGAGCGGTGATTCTTGTAGGATTAATGTTGTGAAAAGTATGATAAGGATGTGTTTGCGAAGTTTTGTATTTCTTGGTGATTCGTGTAGCAAATTTTGAATTTTCGGATTAAAGCGTTCTGGTGTTAGGTGCTGTGTAGGGATCACTAGGGACTACCGTAGGTGATTACGTTGGCGAAGTATAAATTATTATTAATTTATTCTGTTAAAATTAATACTATTTATTTTGTTTATGCCTATCTTATTAATGGCACAAGGAAATTTATTCAACGTTCAATATTGCTGAAAAAAATTTAAAACAAAAATTATTTGCATTGCACTAAACAATTTCGATCGTTTGTTGATTGTCATTTAATTCAGATTGCAAAAGGAATTCACTTTTGTTTACAATAAGGTGAACTGTAAGTCTGTAACGACCACAGTGGATGTTCGCTTAGTGGATGTTTCACTTTAGGCCAGTGCTGTACATGTATGGAGAAGCCTCGCTTAGATAACAAACAGAAACTTATTCCCAGAAACGGAATGCACTAAATTTAAAACTTTTTTAAATTTGTTAAAAATTTAAAGAAAAACCCTGAAAAATTGTTTTAGGCTGCGGAACTGATACATTCCGCGCCCTTGTGCGGCTGGCAAGATATACAACCATGAAACATTAGAACGCCACCATAGGAGTCAGTTACTTACACTCCATACTGAAAATACTATGAAAAAGTTTCGCTTTCGTTTCCTGGTTTCCATAAAAACAACAATGGAACATTCCTCTTCCAGTTTTCTGGTGTTTGAAAATGAATGGTTTCTTGTCTTGCTCAGTTAAGACTTTTGCGTAAATAGTATAACACCATACAAAGAGTAAGGAAACTCTTTGCCTTGGGGCTTGGTTGCAGTCCGGCTGTTCCGCACTTGTTTGCGGCCAGCATGCGTTTGCTTGAATCTGATTGATTGAATAATTTCTCTTTGTGATTAATTAGAAACATTTCGGAAAATTCTTGTTACGGGCAGGGGACAGGAGAAGTATCGCAGCTATCACATGGACAAGTTTGAAATCATGAATCACGATATCGGGAAAGTGGCAGCTGAAAAGGCGTTCCTCGGGAACATGGAAGAGCGAGGCCCGCAGACGGACCGACAGATTGATGATCGAAAGAGTATGAGTGCACCTTCGCACGAAGACTGACTTGATGAGACACCGAGATTTAAAAGATTACAGTCACCTTCAAATGTGTATCCTTAGCAGGTTTGTCAGGATCGCTCTTTCCGGGCACTTCGTCGACTTACTTCCCTTTAGATGCCCCTGACGACGTGCATGCACCAAGTTCAAAGTCGGAACCAGAATTGACCAAAGCCCAGAAAGTCGCGGCGGCATACTTTCCCATCGGTGCACCTGCTGCGGAGCGAAAAGCTCGACTTTCTATGAAGCCGTCCTCGGAGCCTTTTAAAGGCTTATCAAAAACTGGCGGTCCTGTTGAAGATGGATGGAAGGAGTCTGGCGAGCCTAGTCACGAAGGAATGAAACAGCATATTAACATGGACAGCATTAATGCTGGGGGTGAAAATTTCCCGAAACCAATTAATCCTTTTGCTATTCCTGGCGTATTTCCTCCTAATGCATTTGGACAAGGTTTTCCGATGATGGTAAGGCCCTAACTCTTTAATAGAACTAGATAGGCATGAAGACAAACAACATCACGAACTGCAGATGAAAAGCCAGTGATATGATGCGATGAATCGTGCATGGGGTTTCTAGTGATGATTTTATGGCTTTTATGGAGAAATTTTATTTATTGTGTTGATGTTTATGAATAAAATTTGTTTAAGTGCTCGCAGTTTGTGCACAAATTCGGTATAACTGTATGTAATTTTTGTGGCCAGAAATTCGCGTTTTCTAGCTAATTTTATAACTCGCTTTCTTTTTTGGTAAGGTTCGAAAACAGCAGCGTTTAATTCTGACCCGTCCATTTGCTTAATTTTCTTTATTTTTTTTTGTTGGCTTCGCTTGTCTTTTTGGTAGAGCGGAATGGCTTTATGAAATTAATTTGTTTAGGTAAATCCGTATCCGGACGCGGTAAAATGGTTGCAAATGTACGGCAGTGTTGGAGGAATGACGGGGAAGGATCGCGGGACGGGTGCGGCCACGGATACATATATCGAGCACAGTTATCAGTTTACATGCACACTGGCAAAATCTGCCGATGATCGTACTCGCACACACCTCCGGAATTTCGGCAAAACGGTGAAAACCATAGTAAAGGTTGTGGGTTCGCTAGAGGCTGCCTTCGTCACACTGCGTGGATGTTTTTACGCATTACTAAATGCTATTGAATACGGAGCTTACGGATGGAATTTGCTTAGCGGATTTCCATTGGTGCGGTTAACCATAGTGACATTCCGGATGTTTTGGCATTATCTGAAAGTTGTGGGACGGAAAGGGCCGCTGGTGGGATTTTTGGCTTTAATTTGCACTTATGTTGGACGAGCGCTGATACCGGTGCTTAAAAGCCTCTTACAGCCGCTTCGTATGTATAGTTAACCTTGTAAAAAGTACTCCTAGCTTCAGATGCGGTAAGGTTGGCTGTGGTTTAGGAATTAAATTTTCGATGAACAAAACTGCGACAGTCCGGACGGCATATCAGGCTAGGAATCTGCGTGAACTTTCGGTCGAAGTTGGCGAAGAAGTGGTCATTGAAGGTGAGCTCTGCGATTGGTGTGGTTTGTGTTGTCGTAATTGGTGATGATGCACTTTAAGTAAGCCACGACAGATTATGCATCTCAGAAAAGCCCGTTTAATGTGAAAATAAAATCGCTGTTGTTATGTGAAGAGCTGTTGTTATGTGCTTGCTGTTTCAGAGCCTCAGGCAAAATTTTTATCTAACGAGCGGAATATGATTATGGTCAGAAAGTCTAAGGATTCAGCTGGACGGTCAGTCCGAGGTCTCATCCCACGGGGTGCTGTGGGACCAGAATCTAGTCGATAACAAGGTCTATTGTTTATTATTTATGTTACACGAGTGGCATCGTTTACAAATGTGAAACCCCATAATATTTGATCTTATGCAAATTCGTTGTCCGATAATTTGTGCTGCAGCTTGTGGAAGTGACGGTAGCTTGTGGAATATTTCTTGCACAATTGGAATAGGTTTGTTGAAATCTCGTTAGTTAGTGGGCAAATAAAACTTAATGCGCCATAAAATTTATCGCGGTGTTTCCGTTATGCGGCAAATGAAGCTAACCGCCGGTCAAATACAACTACGGAGCTTTGGTTTTTTTGCGCAAATGATTATTAACTCAAACAACTAACAATAAGTAGCAAAAAACCGAATGCAGTTCATACGATGCAAAGCTGCAGTTCCCGTTATCTTTGCACAGGCTAAAAATCGAACGAAAGCGAAACCAAAAACATAACGGAATCATAGGTGAGCGAGTTACATACTTTTGCTTAGCGCGTTATAATACAGTAACGCCAGACATTAGCTCTGTTTATGTCCTTTGGCATGGTAATAATTTGCCTGCACAAAAGGCATTTTCGAAACTTTTCCCTCCACAATCTGGTTGCGCACTTTGATTCGCAAAGGCGTACCAGGCTTTGACAGCGACGTGTTCACATAACCCATCGAAATATTTGTTCCCAAGGACGGTGCGGGGCATCCACTAGTAACCTCGCCAACTTGTTCTCCTTTCTCATCGACAATAGCATAGCCCTCTGTAAAAAGACAAAGTCACAGCAAATCAGGATTTCGCATTCATTAATATTTCCAGAACACAAAATTTACACTCCTACAGATGTACAATACATTAACGGACAAACTCCAAGTTTGCGAATGCACTGTTTGGATGACATGCAAACGATACCAGTTTATAAATCACATCCATGCAGTCTGTACAATGTCATGCGTAATAGGCTCGCAAGTTTTCTTACTTCGGGCAGGTGCTCCAGTGGAAATAATTCCTACGCGTTTTTTCTGCACGCCACTTTTGATTTGCGGAAGGATTTTCTCTGCACCCGGAAATCCACCCTCTTTGCGACGGCGTTTTCCTACAATCACGCAAATATTTCCCACAATTTCAATTTCTTGAGAATGCTTTAAAATTTCTTTGCTTATTTTAATAGGTTTACCTATCGTCCAGGTCAGGTTAGCTTCTACCGGTGTCGTTTGCTCGTTAATATCGTTTCCGTACAAACACAGACCGGCTTCCAGCCGGAGTGAATCCCTGGCTCCCAAACCAGCCATTCGTACCTGCCCTTCACGCGACTTTAATAATATATCACATAATGGCGCAGCATCTTTGGAAAGACAGGATATCTGCAGCAAGTTTGAATTAAGCATGGGAACACTAAAGCGTCCATCGTGTAAGCACGTGCCTCGACGCCATCTTCGCCGGTGTAGCCGCATCTGGTTATTCGGCATCCCTCAAATCCGTACAATGTACAAAACGTAGTCTGCATGAATTCCAAGTTATCCAACGAATCCTTTAAGCCGGGTTGAATAACTCTTGACATTTCCGGTCCTAATCAGTGAAAAAAGGACATATATACGGCAAAAGGTTAAGTGTCACTGTGACCGTAACTTCGAATCAAACGAACGAAAGCACATTTTTCTTTAACATAATGCCAAATAGGTAGAATACTGACAAAAAGTCTGTTTTTATGGGTAATATGATAACTCCATGCCAATACATACTTTTAACAATTTTTTAAATGTTGTCATGCTGAAACAGAACGTGAACAATCACTTATATAATCCGTAACCCGTAAAGACGTGCAATAATTCAACTGAACCTGAACAGCAATTATGAATACAGATTTCCGTTACAACAAACCTTGAACCGCAATCAAAGCTCTTTCCTGCACAGTCACGACGCCCATTTGAGCAGCCTTCCCCTTCTTCTGGAAGTCCAAGACTTTTTTCGTTAGATATTCTAGATCTTTTGCCGCACAACCGGCGTTAACGACAACGAAGAGATGTCCGCGACTGGTATTCATCCACACCGTATCATCAATGATGCCACCGTTCTCGTTGGTTAACAAACTTAATGTGCCGCTGTTTTCCGGTTGCTCTTTAACATCCGACACGCAAACAGATTCCCAGAACTCATGCCGATCGTTGCCGTGAATGACCAGCTGTTGCATGTGAGACACCTGCACAACACAATAAAAGCAGCATAACAAAAAAGTAAACATTCACAAATTTTGAACCTTCTTATTCAGACAATCCGATGCATACAGCCATGGAAAATATACTTGGTCTTTACGGTAGTGGTTAACATAAAGGATAACGTAATCTGCAGTACGAGTATTGTAACCGCTGAATTTCTGACCATCGCTGACCATGGGATACTTAACAGGTACTTTTATAAGCACAAATTAATATCAACACGAAAATCATAATTTAATACACTTCACACGAGAAAAATGCAAGACCTTCCGTCAGCAATACTGTACTTTCATCAAAAATACTGCAGTGTTTCCGAGTATGGATGTGAGATTCCGAAATGGACTGGTCCTGATAAATCAACGGCATTGACCAGCCACCAAAATCCACCATTTTGGCGCCCAAACTGGTGTGTAAATCATACAAGGGAGTTCGCTGAGACGATGGTTTCTGAAAATGCAAATACTGTAATTGCATTTTTGCTTTGGCTAAGAAAGCAAGCACACTTACACCAGAAACCCTATACTCGTACACATCCCGGTCGCACGTTAAAACGTTATAACAAGCTGATATTTTAGCGCATGCAATACGCGGGGAAACGCGTAAAAAGCAAGCTTACAAGTACGCAATAGCACAACTTCTTGATGTTGTAAGAAACTACACTGATACCTTAGTTGAAAAGTAAACAGGAGAGGACTGGATCGCGAACTCATGTTTCTTCTGACTGGCAGCTGTGTTTTCTAAACCGCCAAAACTTTTCCATGATTGTATTTCAAAAACGGATCGGCAGGCACCAAACAACGGTTTATGCTGCGGGATGCGAATCGCCATGATGTAGGCTAATTAACCAAGGAGAATCCGATACGCTGACAAAGAAAATACCTAAGTTGAATATTCCTGGGGGACACGATTACTAGATTCAGGAATCCGGATTTTTTTAGACGTTCTACAGTTTACTAACGCAAGCCTGACAACATTCGACACATACAAAACAGATACAAAACCGATGTACGCGTTGTAAATTCTCCAGGCTGGGGCTGTCGTACCGGTTACATAACGATAGAATTATTTTGTCGTACGCTCTGCAGAAAGCATAACGAAACCGAAGACCGGCTGCATGCACCGTACATACGAGAAAGTAAGTATGTTCCGCATGCAGTCGCTAGCCGCGAAGCGTTTCATTTTTATTACTTTCGAAGTGTGGACGGATCACTCGTTCACCACTAATGACAAAATTGTTATGTACTGACACTGGAGCAACAGGCAATAAACAAATGCGGCATACCGCAATAATTACTTTTACATTTTGATAACCAAAGTGTTGACTTAATCCTGAATCAGCGTGGATTAAAAACAGCACGTCCTGATGATCTATCAATTATTCCGCCTTACCACGATATGTCGACTGCAAGGTACAAAATTACCGATGCAATGCTGACCGGAAACTAAACTAATTAACGGTGGCAACGGCTAGGATAGTCAGTGCGATAGACACAAGCTCACCAATCAGTGGCAGTTTTTGAGTTTTGGAAGGGTGTTGTTGTTATTCCGATTTCCGAGCATAGCATAGTAGTATTGTAGAGCGAGTAATTCGATAATGGAATTTCGATTATACCGCCACTGCCACTGTCTAAACTCTAAATACGAATGATGCATTAGTTCTGCAGCAAACTGAAGTACATTCTCATCATGTGGAAGTATAACTTTGCCTTTATTATTAGCTTTTCAGTGATCACCGGACAGGCTGACACCGACTTGTCGAACAAGGACAAAACTTTAGGAATTCTATAACGGAAACGGCATCCTTGATAGTGCATCTCTCTTTGTTTTTCGTAATGAGCTTAAACGTTTTAACTTTGCTGCGTAACTTTCATATTTTTTTTTACGATCTTGGCTTTCTGTATGGTCTTTCTCTGACTTCCTTCACGTGCCAGATTCGTGTTTTCTTGTGAGCCAGGTTTAAATTCCCACGCTAGAATACGATCCTAGTTTTTAATGGGTTACCTGCCTACGGTTTCAATAAACAAACAATAAACCAGCGGAAGTGACCGCTGGATACCCTTGCCCTTGATACGCTGCGATCGCTCATTTGAACTGCAACCCTGGGGGTGTGACGAAAGAGCACGGAAATAGCATTCGAATTTTCGGAAGTCACTTCGATCGCGGCGACTTATGTTGTTTGTTTTGTTACCAGTAACTTTTGTCATTGTCTTTTCAGAATTTTACTTGTTTTCGGTTCTTTTATTCGGGTGACACTGCGAGATTATCTAGAGCATATTGTCTTGGTATCGTACTTAACTAATACATGTATGATTGTATCATTTAATAGTACCTATATCATTAAGGAGGACTGCATACTGTAGTTTTTTGTTTGTGATTCCCTTTCCAGCTCCTGTAAGATGACTGAGAAATCAGAGGAAGTTGCCGCAAAAGCCGAATGTGATGATGTTGAGAAAAAGGCGGCAGGTAATGAAGAACTATTGCCAGTCTTAAATGATCTTGACGAAGCAGAAAAACCGAATCCATTGTCTCCGGAAATATTGGCACAAGTCGTCGAAAAATTACAAGGACTTGGACTATCAACCATGTAAGTTACTTGAGCTTGAAATTGAATGTATCTGTATGTGCAGTAACTCTATTGATTGAATTAAGTTCACACAAAATTAATCAGAACTAAGAAACGAATTATGGATTAGTACGGGTAAAATTAAAAACTGACAAAGTTGTTTTTCACAGCGGCAGCGGCCCCGTTTTGCACAGTCGCTTATCCTTGTTCGAAAAACGAAAACCTGGCCTGAAACCTGAGTATGCACTAGACTACCTGATTGTGATTGATTTCGAAGCCACGTGCTATGAGAACAAACGAGCTGGCACATATGAGCAAGAAATTATAGAATTCCCAGCCGTCCTCATCGATATACGCAATCGGTGTGTTGTAAGTACCTCCTTTTCGAAACAACCAAAAGAAATGTTTTGATGTGTTTATTTTGTTTTTTTATTCAGCTGGATTCGTTTCACCGGTATTGCCGACCCGTGAAGCACCGAATTCTATCAGACTTTTGTAAGACGCTGACAGGAATATCGCAGGAACAAGTGGACAGAGCTGACTCCTTTGCGGTTGTGTTAAAGGAATTCGAAGAGTGGCTGATTAGATACGATTTGAATCGCAAAACCCGATGGTGTGTTGCCACAGATGGGTAAGCTGAAATGAGCATAATGTTCATGTGTTGATTGTGAGCAAAAAGTGCTGCAAAAATTCCGAATATTTTATCATGTCGCTCGAATACATATACGTAACAAACAGGCTTTCGTTGGCGTTTATATTGGTTTCAAGGTATAATTATCCATGGTTATCGCTTCGCACTTCGCAGTGTAACTTCCCAGGGCACAGTTAAAATTGTATGGAAAGCTGTTAAAAATAGTTAAAACAACACACAGTTAAAATTGTGTGGAAAAATGCCTTAAACTTGAATTATTGAAGTAAATTAATGCCGCTAAAAGATAGATGTTGTATCGTTGATAATATTTGGCGTGGCCTTAATAATTTCTTGTTGTAGCTTTGCTTAAATTGTTCGGAGCTTTTTTATATTGGATATTACTCACTGGTTTGTTTGTAGGAGCTTTGATATCGGTCTGTTTTTATCGTGGCAGTTGAAAGCCAGCCAGCTATCCCCTCCGGCGTATTGTAAAATGTTTGTCCATATTCCGAAACTCTTTCAATGGATTTATCTCTTCAATGATTCGAACAAGGAGCGCGCTGGAATGTATGGCATGCTGGAGCATTTGGGCTTGCAGCCGGAAGGACGATTGCATAGCGGCATCGATGATGCACGGAATCTGGCTCGTATCTGTCTGCAGATGATCCATGATGGTGTGCAGTTTCGCCCGACGGATGTGGCGTATTTCCACGAAGAAGACGAAAAGAAGCGCGAATACTGCTGTAAAGTTGTCCCGCTCAATAAAAAGAAATGGGTGACCATGCATAAAAATACCATGAGTAGAATGAATTTTCGAAAGTAAGGAAATCTGCAGGTTAGTTATTGGGTTTGTGGATCGATGCTTTGTTTCTGTTTGGAAGCTACCGCACATTTTGTAATTTAGAAGCGTTACATACGAGTTTAAAATGCGGGTTTTTCTAAATTCGATTTTTGAAACTGTGATGATGTTTTTTTACAGTTTTGCGCTTTTTGAGTTATCGTCTTGCATTTGAGACTTTTCTGTGTCTCCCACGGTTGTACGGATTTACCTGTGTCAAAATTGGAATGTGCTTTATTTAATGACTGTGAGTTTTCGTAGACACCAGTCACTGATAATAAATTTTATCGGTTTTTTTAATTCGATTTTGATTTGGCTTTGCTTCATACGACATGATTACTCTTCAAAGTATTTAGTGTGGTTGTTATACTGTAGTCTTTCTAATCGATGTTGCATTTTGCATAATCTGGAATTATTATCAAATTGGAATTACTTAACCCGGAAAGGACAACGTCCACTGGAAATTTTATAAGTCTGGTTTGCAAATATGAAAGTGATTGATTCGCTATGCGATTGTTTGCGGATTTCCTCGAAAATTTTGAAGGCTGTCATTGGTAAATAGCGCGCGATGTATATTTGTTTGATTATGGATCATGGAGATTGTATAGTGCGCTAGCACTTAAACTGACACCATCCACCGATAAAAAAAATTGGTGCGATGCATTATGCAGTTTGGGCAAGCCTCTACCTCGTTGCTAGTGTAGGTCAAGTAAAAGTTTAAAAGCCCGTCGCTTTACAGCGAGAGCAGATCTCGATATTCATGCAATACATAGAGCGGTGTCGAATGGACAGTTGTCCGATTAGTGTTAACGTAGTGTTGGCGGTGTTGTAAACTGGTCCGATTAACCCGCGGCAAAGTGTGCTTTGCTGCAGAATCTCTCAGTCGCAATTGCGTTTTGTGGATTTTTTTCAAAAGCGCCCCAATATGAATTCCACTGATCGTGGACAGACTGGGAGTGGGGATCGCCACAGAGACCACGTCAAACACGAATGCGGTGTCTTATGTTTCCGCCCGCCATGTCTGCAGCGTCTCAACAATATGAAGATTTTCATGGTGTGTTTCACGTTGCTGGGATTATTTCACGGTAAGCAATGATCGTTTTTTATAAACTGTGCTGGGAATGTATAAACTGGTCGTCAGAATGTTTTTCACAACTTCAGTGGATATTTTCAAACCAATGATTGCGTATCTCAAACGTGTGTGTATTTATACGGTAATTACGATGTCATATGCCATTGTTTCATTTTCATTCGTGACAATAAGTTAATTTTTTGCAGTAGCGCGGCGCAGAAATATATAATCGATTTTGTTGACTAGTTTCTCAATCGACATTTAAAAATCTTCTGATTTTAGGGATGAGCAACAGCTATTTCAGTTCCGTCAGTAAGTATCAGATGCCGAGTTACGGAAAAAGCCGGGAACTGGTTTTTGATCACGTCGTATAATATAAATCTGAAATGTTTTCTAGTTCCCAGCATTGAAAAACGATTCAACCTTAGTTCCAAAATGATGGGCCTGATTCTGTCCATCAACGATGTGGGTCACGTGCTGGTGGCCTTGTTGGTGGGCCATTTCGGCGGTCGGGGACATCGGCCGCGCTGGATCGCATTGGGATCTTTCATACTGGGCGTGGCACTCATGTTGTTTGCCTTACCGGAACTGGTCACACCGCGAACCGATTCCGATATGCTGGTGACTCACACCGCCGGGAAGGGATCAAAATTTCGCGAACAGTTCTGCACGGCAGCTGTGGTGCTGAACGAAACGGACGGCGACGAAGAGCCGGTGCAATGCACAACCGAGTATACCTCGGATGGGATACTGCCACCACTGATTTTCTGTGTGGCACAGTTCCTTCTGGGCATCGGCGCCACCACACCGTGGGTGCTGGGATTACCGTTTATTGACGATAATGTACGGAATAAAAATTCCGCCCTATATTTCGGTATGCCATATGTGTTAATCTCCTTTACTCTATTCGATACAATAATTAACATGTTATCAAAAACATCCGATAATATTTTCTAAGCTGAATACACCGGTGTGACCTCTCATCTTTCTCTGGAGAAATATTCTCTACAAAATTAACTGCAATATTATAACTGGGCCTTGTTTTTTTTAGGTCTGTCATTTTCTGGGCGTCTAGTCGGACCACTTCTGGGGTTTGCACTTGGTGCACTATGCAATTCTCTATACGTGGATTTGAGCAGTTGAGTACCTTAAATTACGTTGATTTACATCATCGGCATATAAGTGACGTCGAGTTTAGCCAGTTTTATTTGTACATTTACCAGTGCAATTAACATAAGCAATGATCCCGATTTATCATAGATTAAGTTGAATTTTTTATAGTCCCGGAATTTGCTGCCACTGATCCACGCTGGATATCGGCATGGTATCTGGGGTTCCTCGTAACCGGATTAGGCATGTGCATAGCCACTCTGACCATGATGTGTTTCCCGGCCAGTGTGCCAGAATCGAATGGAAAAACCGCCGAAGACGGTGTTGTCAATACGAATAAAGCCACCCTAACGGAGAAACCGGTAACAATAAAAGGTTTGTCTTTTTGTTTTAACAGATTTATTAATAGCATTAATCAATAATCAGGACTACAGATATGTGCTGCTGCTTCTAGATCTACCACGGAATTTAAAGAAAATTGTTGTGAATGCCCCATTAATGGCCCGCATTGTGTGCAAGGTGCTAGCTGCTTTGATTATTTCCGGATACTTCAATTTCCTGCCAAAATTTTTGGCGGCACAGTATCATCTGGGTCCGCGTACGGCTAGTATCGCTAGCGGTGAGTGAAGGTTAAACTTTTTGTAAAATACTGTAGATGACCTCGTGGAAATGCAGCTGTTGCCGTTAACTGCAATCCAAATTACACGGAAGCACCGATGTAAAATTAAGCATACCATACACTAAATGCGTACTTTAAATTAAATTTTGAAATTTCTTAAAGTTTCATTGTTATTAATAACCGTGTTGCTTGTGAGTTAGGTCTCTCAGGAGTAATGGCGGCTGCAGTGGGAATTATTGCTGGAAGTATTGTCATCAAACGGTATCGTCTCCAGCCCAAGCATATCTCGTTAATGCTTATCCTGTCTGCAGTGGCGTTTTCTGCTGCACATTTCATTGCCATTGGTTTATCATGTGATCAGGTCCAGTTAGTTGGAAACTGGGATGTCGCAGTGAGGTAAGCCGTTTCCAGCAATGTTTGAAGATTTCTGAAAAACCCTTTAAATTAATAAAACTGCCAGTAATTAATTAACAGTTCATTAAATTATTATTATTATTTATCATACTCAAGCGATTTTGCGCAGTTTTCGTGGGCTGTGCGCTTGAAAGTTTTAAGTCAGCTACACAGCAGTTTAGTTTATCATTTCAAAACATGTTCGAATAGTATTACATACTGGAGATGTAAAACGCTTTTTTCGCGCTCTTACTCCCTACCCGATGCTTAATAAAGAAATTGTGTCATCTTAATGTAAAATACGGTTTTTTAACTTTCGCAGAAACGCGCGGAAATTCGCTATAGTTTATGTGTCATTTCACTCACTCATGTGCATTTATTTTTTACAGTAACAGCGATGATGCTTCTGAAGCGAATATCTGCCGGACGTCCTGCGGCTGTAATCGTAAGGATTTTGCTCCGGTGTGTCACACCGCGACGCACGAGAGTTATTTTTCACCGTGTCACGCTGGGTGTTCCGGGGTGACGTACCAGGACAGTGGGGTAGGTTCCTTTTTTGTGTGGGCATTATTTCGTTGTGCGTTTTGCATAAAAAGATAACCTGCATAATAATATTGTTATAATTCAATTGATTTTTTAGGTTAAGCAATACGCAAACTGCAAGTGTGCCGCCGCCGACACCCATGACCTTGAGCCGTATAACTTCACGCTTGTACAACAACCGTCGGGCTTTACAACCGGCTTCTGCAAGAACACTTGTGTTAACTTCTACATTTACGTAACAGGTACTTCAAAAATTAATATGTAAATATTTTCCACTTGTGGGCGGGTATTGATCAAAATATAATTTACGTAAGTGCCTCGTAACAGTGCTGCAGTATTTTACCATAGTTTAACATTTACCTACTATGATTTTAGCAGTGTTGTCCGTGAAGATAATAAACCTTCCACATTACCTTCGCGTCGCAAACTCTGATTTTATAGGTTTACAATGGAAACATTAGGGTTGTTGACTTTCTTATTATTTCAGTCATGTTTCTGTTGAAAGCCATCGCAAGTTTCCCTTTGTCCGGGACGATTATGCTGACCTTTCGGCTTGTGGAGCCGGAACTTAAATCCATGGCTAATGCAGTTTCTGCACTAATGATGTCAGCATTTGGTAATTGCTAACTGTTTTGATTAAAAACGGAGCAGCGTATGCCCTATTGTGTTAATACACCATACGGCATACGCTGATACGCTGGTTGATAATTTGCTTGCTAAATTAGGGCCACAATAATTATAATATAAATCTAATACATGTAACTATAATTTTTTGGACAGGATATTTTCCTGCACCGATTCTTATGGGAACCATCATTGATTCCACATGTGTATTATGGAAAGAGCGGGCTTGTGGCGAGAAGGGATCGTGTCTGCTCTACGACACGGATAAATTTCGCTTTCGTATGCATTTAGCGGTGGCCTGCTGCAAGCTTTTGGTGTTATTTCTTGAAATCTACGTAAGTCTTAAATACCATTTATCCGGGAATTCGGATCTATGTTGCAATAATTGTAATAATCGCTTTGGGTTTAGCCTAGCGTATAGTAAATGTACTATTTCTTGTATTCTTGTTGAGTTAAGTTATGCATTATGCGATATAGGTGTTTTTCAAAGTCAAAGATTTAAAGTTCGAGGACGCAGCTGATAGCGAAAAAGATGCGCCGGTGACCCAGCCAGACCTGGAGATGGAGGCCGCGGTCACGGCGGAACCGCAACCCGTTGAACCGCCGGTCGTTGTCAGATAGCCGGATAGACACCGCACTGTGCGCGTTGCAGGTTTACAGTATTATGTAACCCCTGGATGAATTGCGGGTGGCATTCCTTGCTAGCATATTTCAAAATTTTTCGGGAAGCATTCGAATTTGACGTTCCTACTTCCTCCATTCGACTGGGAAAATTGGGATGGTGATTGTTAAAAACTGCCTGTGACTGCTCTTTTCAGATTCTCTGTTTCTGAATTGCAGTGCAATCAGTTTACCGGTGCCATTTATAGTAATCCAGTGAAGACAATGAACTCTTTGTTGTACTTCTTGTTATATTTTGTACGTTGGTTTTGTACCTGTTTTTTTGGTTTATTTTGCTGTAGTTAGTGTTTCAGAATCTGGCTATTCAGTTTAAAAAAACTAGAGAGGATTTACGATTCACGTATTCAAATATACGTAAGCTGATTGCATTTGCACTGGTTTTATACAAGAAAACGCGACCGCTTTCCATAGTAACCACTTAGTTACTACTGTATGCCAGTGCGTAAAAATAAATTTTTAGCAACTATTATGTCATACCAAGGCGGCGCTATAGATTGAGTCTTGCAGTGATTGTATGCAAACTATCTAATAAAATTAATGCACTGCTTTAGAATTTTAACAGGTGTCATTATTTTATCGTGATGGAACTTCTGCGCTCGGCTATAGCGCAGGCTATGCTAACAAAAAAACCGATACCGGATGTTCCACTTTTAACATTAGTTCGTGAAAGTTTAATCGAGCAGATCCGAGTGAGATTTCCGGAGACCACGGGCACCGTATCCACTGAACCCATTCAAGCCAACTGTTTCGGAGTAGTTGATTTTCGTGCATGGTTAGATTGCATTCCTCAAAGATATCGTAATATTAGTAAGAACTAATGGTCTTCTCTAACTGCTTTCAGCAATTTTGAACGGCTTCGTAATTCCACATTACTAATACTACCAATTGTCGGTTGACCTTAGGGAACAGCACTAAATAGCTGTTGAATAGTATACAAATTGAACGTGATCACAATTTGCCATTTTTTGATATTTATATACCAGTACCAAAATATATTTGATAAACGTATACCAAAATACATTTTTGCCTCATGTCCACAACATTTGGTTGCTGCTTGTTATGTAAATATGCTACGATTAATATTCCATACTTATTTGGAGATGAGAATCTAAAACAATAAGCATTTATAGAAATTGACAAATGGATTCGCCAGGAAGAGAACCTTCTGGTATACACCGGGAGGTTTTTAGTGGAGAAAGAGGTGGTTCGGTTTCCGCTGGAACCACCCAATGAGCAAAAGATGCCCATTGGCGATTACTACTGGGAACTGTCACCCTACGTTAGAGATCACAGGGAACTGAAAGACTCCGATGTGTACATTTGCAAGTTGATCAAACGGGGAAATAACGGAGAAAGAACGACTAAGTGCGCATTTGAAATATTTATTATCCAGCCAAATGCGGTCAAAAAAATGGTTCAGATCGCACAGCGAGAAATCAGGAAAAGCATAACCGGAGCCGGTGGACAAAATCCGGATGAAAAGTGCGTCCGTAATACTATTCTAATTTTTTTTCCTGCAGACTTACTACTCACAGTTAATAGCGTTTATTGGTAACATCACATTAACGCCTATGTTCGAGAAACGCCGACAAATGGTTTGGGGCATTAAATGGCCAGACTCAGCTCGGCCGTTGAGTCTCGTGGTATCGTCAGAACACGCACGGGAAGGAGTGTACAGTATGCGTATGCGTGTGCGCGTCTGTGCCATCACAGGCACCTGATGCATGGCCAGATGACTCGCACCCAAGGAGTTGGGACCACCACATGATGCGTGGCTAGGTGCTTCCCCTGATTCGTGGCCAGGGAGATGATACTGCCTTCCGGTGCCCTTCTGCGCGTACCATAGCGAGAAAGCTGCGCGAGTGAGGACAGACCTTTAATCAGAAATTGTTACACCGTTGTGTGAATGCTTAGTAGATATCAAAATCGCTGGTAGCATGCAACTGGGTGGGAAGGCAGGTAAATTTCGATAACACTAAAGGTCACGGAAATTTAATATTCAAGCAGTCAATGAACAACTTTTGAATCAAATCCGCCTGCAGAAGACAAAATGCAAAAGTCACAAACTTAACACACATTCAATATGCCATCTGTGGAAAATCAGCAACAAAACTAGGCCGCCCTCCACTGAAAACGACAGGAACCATCACCAAGCAGGCCGTCGATGAAGGAGCAGGGTGGCTATTGTTGGAAAGCAGGGCAGCTCGAACGGTCGCATGCAGAGAAGAGACAGGAGATCCGCTGGTCAATAGGTAGATTCCACATTCCACGACAATAGAAGGAAGGCAGCAGATCCGCGCAAAGTCCAGCGTGTTTGCCCGTCGCAGAACGAGAGATCAGCCGTGCCAGTGTTTTCTCTTACGCCGCTAAAGCAAGTTAACGATTAAAGCGTTAACTTCAATTAGTTTGTTTCGTGCCTCTTGCAAAAATAGTCTATGCATACAATAAAATAGTCTGTGTAATTTGGGTACGAGAATGAAACGTATACAGTCTGTACCTCACAGCTAATAATGGGATTGTTAACGCTATTGCTAGAGTAATTAAATTACCAGAAACCGTTCGGGAATTTCCATTGAATTAATACTTACCAGTAATAATTATCACTGGTTGTGTATTAATTTATCTGAGATAGATTATTTGGCAGCGGCAGTTATCTATCGGCAGTAACCTTTTGATTGGTTTGCGTTTGATACTATGATACTATGCTTATTGTTTAGACCAAAGGTTCGGGAATACAACGTTCGATGGATTGCGCCAGGATTGGAAGTCGTGAGTAAAGTCACCGAACTATATGGTTATATGCAGCGCCAGCAGCTATACTTGTCGTCGGAACTCGAAAAGCGAATACGCCGGCTGGAAGACGTCAGACTGGAAATATTAGCGGTCAGTCCGGACCAACCGTCACCGGAAATCCGCTTGACAGGTACCAAGTACGACGTACTGTAGGATTTGATGTCGATCGCACTCTCTGACACCAGAAAACTTATAAGCCCAGGAAGCGCTGAGCCGGTTTTTCACTGAATTTCGGGATGCATTGTACCGGCACCGCAACAAACCCCATATAGAAATGCCAGGGAAAAACTGCCCTATAAATAAGGCTAAGCAGGATTCCAGCAAATCACTGGTGAATTTTGCGTGCCCAATTGTAAAAAAGAATTCCAAAGGCAAGGTTGCGGCGTTGCTGAGAAGGAACACTTTAGGATTGCTGAAAACCAGTGACAAACCAGCCGAGAAAATTAAAATCTGACTAACCAGATTATTGCCATAATTATATCAATACACTCTTATTACTTTAATTTTGTGTTTTTATGCAAACTTGAATTTCTTTTGGAGAAAGCTTTTCTTGGTTTTCTGTTTGTAAGCCATTTTTCCACAGTGTTTACGTTAACACTGTTTTTGTATTTTGATATTATTATTATCATGAAATTGCTTATTGTTAACCAGTCATGAGCGACGGCGTAGCGTTAAAATACATTCCGCTTAATCCAGTGCAAGGTCACCTGCGCGTAGAGTTGAGCTTGGAGTTTTGATAGAGTTTTCCAAGTAAAGACACTTTCCGCACATAGGTAAGTAATTTCTAATTCAAAGTGGTCAGATTAAAATTTCATGCTGTGCTACTAGTGTTCCAAAAGGCATAACACCCGAATCAAACATTCATACATTACGTTACGGCAACAAATCCCTTGGAGCTTGACCTTTCGACTACGATTTTGCTGCACAGTGTAAATATGCGCATATATGCTGATTCTGTTACGGTTAGGCGTGGTTAATATTCATGATGCGATGTCAACGAAAGTTGTGGCATAAAACAAAATTTGGGTGGATTTTAACGCAACAAAATGCACATGATAATGAATACGTAACCGTTGCCAGTAACTTACAGCAAGGGATTAACCTGCACGCATCCGGCATAAATAAGTACTGCACTCGTTTGCATACGTATTGCACAATACTTCGCCGGGTTCGCCCACTAAGGCGTGTTTAACTGGTGCTTTTGCAGCAGATGCGATTAGGAAAATTTGTATTCTGTGTAATAGTTCCGAATCATTTATTGCTGCATTTAAATAAAATTTATACCGACATGCGGTTTTGTTGTTTATACGTACTTACTTATCACAAGAAGCTCCTATAATTTATTAGTGCATCAGACCTGAATCTCCTACATCGTGCATTTTGCGAATCGGTCATGTGCCGACCTTACATACGGAGTGATTGTATTTTAAATTGATGAAACTAAAATAAAATAGCGCTTGCCAGTGCATGAATGATAAAAACCTCGGACCACCGTGTGACATCAGTCGGTCATGGCTTTCTTGCTGATGTCGCCGGTTTTATTACTAATATTGCTGATGGTTTGTCCCAAAGTTGCGCGGTGTATTTTTCTTCCGGACTCTATTTTGACCATTTGACCAAATGGGTCCATGGAGACGGCTGCAAGGTTACCGTTTAAAAGCTATGAAGCTTCGGCAAGCTGAGTAGCTACAAAGTAGCACGTCTTTGGGGTTACCAGAAATTTCAGCGACAAAAAACTCAGTTCGGGTTCGGACTCGGAAAGCGACATCTAACAATGCCTGGTAACTTGAAGCGCTGTGATATTTTTTTTTTGCTCTCGGGATGTAAGAGAAGCGTTTACAAAACAGTTGTGCAATATTGTCGGTTAATTACGCAGCACACCTTCAGATTTTATAAAAGTTTTATAAGATCCGATTCAAAACCGTATATAACTGCTGAGCGTTTTGTGACTGAGAGTATACGAGTTACTGATTAGTTTATTGTGCACAATAAAAACCTTTATAGTAAAAGTTTTTCTTATATACCGGTACACTAAACTTATCAATGCCATGTACGAGTATATTTATGGGCATAAAAAGCTCAGCAGTTGCACGAGTATACATTTTTGAATCGGAACTGCATTTTCCTGCAACTCCGAAGCTGAAACCACGGTATAAAGGATTTTTTTTCTCTTTTATACCGTGCCGAAACTGTTGCAGAATTTAACATATTCACACTGGGACAAGGAGTTTACGGGAGCAGTATCACTGTCCCTGCTAGGGCTTCCCGACATTCCACACTCGGCTCCTTATCAGCTGCTAAAGAACTGCGGTAACCGACCAGGCCAAGGCCACCCTTTCGATATAAAGAGTTTGGCTTTATCGTGTTTGTACGATAATAATTATTCAGCAATTCAATTGCACTCGAATACAATCTTCGATGTTTTTGCCTCGTTTTTTTTGCGTCACTTGCGCACTTTGATAATATTATGTTTTCCTATGGAAGGAACTTGCTGGATTGCTTCGTTTCTGGGAGGCGCATTAATTTTATTTATTTCGCACACATAATTTGCTGGAACTGTTGCGCCTGATACTGCGCAATACGAAAGCGTGTATTGTGCTATATGTGCAGTTGTAAATCTAAACACTGTTGGACAGTTATTTAATGTCCGACACAATAAGTTGAAAAAATCAGCTATTCACGGTCAGCCTACAATGCAATGCGAAATCAGTTTTTTTAGGTTGATATAAGATCAGTTCAAAGCAAAAAAGACATACGAATGTTTCGAGTTATTTTTTGCAAAATTAATAAGAATTACTAAAGAAACTAGGTGCTAAGACAAGTTTTTTGGGCTACAAATTTTATGTACCGAGCTTTTTCGGGCCTGTTTGGATTGCCCATAAAGTTTGTACAGCAGTGTGCAGCAATTTGTTTGTTAGTACTGCGTCTGGTTGTATCACAGATGAATCCGAGTTTATACAGATTCTCCAAGTGTTCAACAATCTTATTTGTTTGACTAATTTTTCAAAACCAGCTGTAATTTTGATTGCCGGTGCATAAAGCGAATACGACATCGATATCGGGAGTGTTCTTCCAAAAGTGTGCTCGTTTTAAGCCGGTCACAAATAATACTCCGACCGGAAGTACGGTGTGATGGAATGATAAAAATGGTTTTTGGCTTCTGGACTACTTACTGTGTTCGCAAACTTACAACCGCAACTCCTAATTACTTTAAACTAGCTGCAAGTGTTTCATTGGTGTATTTACTGTATATATAAATTTTTTAATGCGGTTCTGTGTGGAATGATTATCGTATTGTTGCAGAATACACAAAATTAATACCGTTTTTCTAATACAGATATTTTTTGGCGAGGCACATCGACATAATTACCAACTCTGCATTTTTACCTTACCGGTTAGCAATGGGAATGCAAGCACGAAGCAGCGTAGTGGAAAGTGAGGATTTACTGTTCTCCAGTTAAATAAAGCACATTTACATTGCTGCGCGGTGTACGCACTCCCCTTCCGTATGCAACCAGTAGCCACAACAAATAAAAGATGACTAAAACATCAACATTGGGGATATGTGGAAGAGAAGGCAGTTTCTCCCGGTGGTTTTGGCCTGTGCCGATCGAGTTGTAATAGAGCGAGCTAGCTATGTAGTAAGTATTGAACGGGATTGGACATAATAGCGTATACATATGCACTGTACAACCTCGCAAGCCATAGCGGAACCGTGGCTCGTAATACAAAGGCACAACTAGCGATTGATCCTGAATGTAGCGCCAATACGGCAGCCGAAAGCAAATAAAAAGCCGGGGGTACGCCCGGCTCAATAATTTCCACATTTTCCTCCTCTACTGGGTGTAAGAATGATCTATTCAACATTTTTTCTAACCCAAACGCTTTTATAACCGGCTACGAGTAAATGTGCCTATATTGACTTAGTCACTTTGATAAAAAATTTCCCTATTGGTGTCATAATACCGCAAGTGGTTTTCTCTAATTTCACCGTACGGATACAGGAACAGCTGCTCTGTGATAATTCATTTTTCGGAAGGCAGAACGGATTATTTCGATATCATGTTCCGGAAGTTCATCCGTTCCAGAAAGTTTACAACCCAAAAGCTTGAACACTTATACCAGGTAAGTGCGTTGTATCTTAACTGTTACAATAAATTCCCTTCTTGTGTGTGCTTCCACTACTTGTATATGTACTTTTAGAAATATGTCCTTCGACCGAATCAAGGAAGATTAGCGGCACTGCTGCTAATATTTATGGTCTTTGTTGGACTTCTGACGGCATTCCATTATTCCGGTGGACGTACAACGGCGTTAGCCGGAATCGGCTATGCTGTGCTATTTGTGATATTTTTTATCCTGGAAGTGGTAGTTGAAAGGAAGTTCTTCCATCAATTATGGCTTTCGATATCGTCGTATTCGCTGATAATGATCATGCTGGGCATTCAGGTATGTATCCGTATATAAAAAGTTTCATCCTTTACTTTACCGCTTGGAATACCTGCTTGGGTGGGCTTTGGAATACGAAGCACAAAAGTAATAACTAAATTAGTGCAAGAGCTACCCACGTTCAAATTATGTATTGACAGGATGATCCTGTAACAATATGCTTTTATAAATATTGAATTCATCTCCGGTGTACCAGTAATTAATAGGGTCAGCTACGTGCGCAAATCTTTGCTGCTTTGGGAACTGTTCATACAATGTTGTACATGAATTTCCGTTAGATGTTGAGAAATACATTTCAAAACTGTTGTTAAAGTTAGCTGAAATTGTCGGCATACTTTACGAGCGTATATTGTATATCACTTGCCTTGCACGTGGAGTTTACCGAGCTTATTATTTTGTTATTTTCTAGGTGCTGGTCATGTTCGAGTCTTATCCCGTCAGTCCGACAACCGGCGTATGGACTGTAATATTTTTCATATATTGCTCTTATACTTTATTACCCATTTGGATCCTGGGCTCCTTTCTGGGTGGTGTGGCGATCTGTGTGGTACACTTCACATCGGTCCTGATTCTGACTGTATCCAGCAGTGCCGCGTCTATTTGGCAGGAGGTACACCGCACATATACGCATACGTGTTTGCGCCGCTTTGTAACAGCTGTTTAATTTCTTTAAGACTATCTGTCAAAAGTGTCACAGCTAATCCGAACGGGGAGAGAGCGGTTTGTTTTGTAGGGGATATAATCCCTATGAGGGAAAATCAATAGCGGTCATTAATTAATGAGGAGCTAAGAGTGTAGCTGCAATGCCGGATACTGTAACGCTGTGTGCCACCGGAAACTTAGCATTCAGGGTCTGGGTGTAAAGCATGCCTAATATTGGGAAGTGCATTTCGTCGTCTGTTGTGGTAATAGATTTACTGCTCCTTCATCCTCAGCTCATTTGTTGTGGCCCATTGGACACAAATGGTATCTCGATCTAATCCGGTTTGATGCAGAAATAATAATATACATTTTACGCTACTGAAACTTCTCCTATAACCGCGGCAGCGCACTTTTTCTCCTTTTCAGATGAACTTGTTTTGAAGAGCACTGATTACGCACTTTTCACTCATTTATAGTGGCATTCAACTGTGTTACTTTACATCGTGCCCATTCAGCTGTTTTTTTGTATATTTTCGCATTCGAACGGAAACACTGCCAATTCCTTAATCGAACCGCATGCTGAACGTATTGTTACATTGTTATCCAGAGTGTTCTGCGTACATGTCATGAATGTCAAGAGGTAGCCGAAAAATTAGGCAGAAACTCACAATGTGGATTAGCTACCACCGCCAGCTCTTTTAATGCCAAGAATGCATAAAAATATTTTAAATAATATTACAAGATTTTTAACGGTTGCCCGGCTTTATTTTAGTTACGTTAGAAGTACTACATTATTCATCAAATACTACGCTGTTTCCACCGTACGATCGAATGATCTACTGTACAGATAATGAGCAAAATAATAAAGATTGTTTAAATAATTGACTACGTGTCTTAATAATCATATCCGTATCTTCTTGATTTAACTGGCAAAATCGCTCATCGTTATTTTACAGCAGTTTATATGCGGTACATGATCTACTGCAATACAGTCAAGTGACATAATAAATTTGTTTACATAAGGTAAAATTAACTGGATCTCATATTTCCGAAAGGAGAGGCGATCGGATACCGACAAAGATTAATGATTATAAAATAATTACTTCCAAAAACAGCGCCTGTGCGCGTGTATCGCGTTAGCAAATTAAACTAATGCGATAATGAAGCGTATCGAAGCATAGCTGATCCGGTTGCGCCTAAGATTGTTCCGCTGTTATAGTTTCACATGCATGTTGCAGTAGTGTGTTGTGCTGTTGCAGCTGGCGGCCAATCTGTTGATATTCGTGGGTAAGCGGGGAAGCTGATTTTAACGCTGAGATTCCGCATTGCACACAGGGCGATCAGGTAATTACCATGTTCCATATACCGCAGGATCTCATTTAGCCGGAATCTTTACCCATTTCGCCACGGAAGTCACGCAAAGGCAGGCATTTCTGGAGACACGGCAGTGTATTGAATCCCGCTTGCAATCACAAAGGGAAAACGAACAACAAGTAAGGGAAGAGGGAAACCGGTATATTATATATATTCACGGGTCAGTTGTGCTGTTGTGTGCGAATGATCAATGACGTTGTTGAATCTTTTAATTTGCCAATGTCTCAACAAAATAACATTCTGATGTTTATTGGCCCATTTGTCTGCATTCTGTCATCACGAGATGCCAAGAAAATGTCATACATCGTCTAAAAATACCATTTGTCTCAATTTGTTACGCGTAAAATTTATCATCACTAACTTTTTTGCTTTTTGTATGTGTTAAAGAGAATTGATATAGTTGCACATTAAAATTGCCAACCATCTTTTAGCTACTGTAGTACTTATGAACTGCAATTATGTATCAAAATATAAACAGTTTTTATTTCTTAGCAAAAAGTTTTAGGCATCTCACGACGGTGTTTAGTAGATTGTAAGTTATCCTACAATTTGTAATTTAAATGTGTTGCATTCATTTGTTAAACGATGTCGTAGAGTATTGCAAAAAGTAGAATGTTTTTGGTGAGGGTGTTTGCGCCAGTACTAATTATGTAACTCCGACGAAAGTGTGAATTATTTATGGATATTCCCTCTAGCCGGCTTTGTTTTGCGTATTGGTAAAAATATCGATTTCCTGTCAAGATTTAGTGCGTGCTTAATATCGCTGTGATCGCTTTCTTGTTACCTGTATAAGCCTAATGGCCTTATAAGCCACACTTTGTATTATAAGCTTGATCTCACCACACATGTGTACGTGTGTGTTATTAATCTCGTAACCACGCTAAATTTTGAGCACACGGGCGTTACTTTCCCGTCGCATGCAATTAACGTTCTTGAGTGTTGTCTTCCAGGAGCGCTTGCTACTTTCCGTTCTGCCAAGACATGTGGCAATGGAAATGAAAGCTGACATTGCTGGAAAACCGCACGATTCCATGTTCCACAAGATTTATATTCAGCGCCACGATAACGTCAGGTTAGCAGTTTTGCTGTAATCCGACAACTTGGTACCGCACATTTTATCGTGTTCGAGTTACTTGTGCGATGCTTAATTTTTTCATTGCGGGTAGAGCATTAATGAAATTGTTGTTTTTCCTTTTGCTCTGGTTTTACTTGTTACTTTGTATTTCGCTCTCGGATGCCATGCAATTATGGTTTCAGGTTTTCAGAAAACTGATCGAAACGCACATTTCAAAGAAAAACGTATTGTATCATACAAATTTTTACTAGTAATGCAGAATTAAGTTACTCTGTTCCTTCTGATTTTTGTAATATGACTTTACATACAAATGTCTCTTGTCAAACACTTTGTACCGGTACGTCAATAATGAAATACTGAGTATAAGCATAGCCGAGAGCACAGTTTTAGATTCATTTTGCGAAGTTTTAATTAACTTTAAATTTTGGAGTGGAACTAAAAACTACAATTGTTTGCGTTGTTATTTACATTCACAAACCATAAACGTTGTTAATTAATCAGTACGAGTCCGTAAATCATTGCAGTTATTCAGTACACTCGACGACTCGTGTGCAATTCGATTTTTTATGGCAAATCGCTACAGTAAAATGACCTGCAACGTATAGTATTTTCTTATGGTATTGGTAATTACCGTTAAACGTCTTCAAAAAGCCCACATGAATTCTGCCAGAATATATTAACGTATAGCACATGTGTCGATGTCATTTCTAGCCTAGCTAACGTAGTACATTAATTCGATTTTACGATTACTGTTAACGCGGTTCGGGGTTATGTGTTAATGTGCCTGCTGCACCGATGAGCGTAACGTAATCTTGAAAAGTGTTATGTTTTTGCAGCATTCTTTTTGCTGACATTTGCGGATTCACGGTGCTCTCGTCCCAGTGCAACGCGGACGAACTAGTCCGACTCCTCAATGAGCTCTTCGGGCGATTCGACCGGCTGGCGGAAGAGAACAACTGTTTACGGATCAAACTTCTGGGCGACTGCTATTACTGCGTATCCGGTCTACCTGATGCCCGAGCGGATCATGCGCAATGTTGCGTCGGTACGGCGGGTCAATTCACCGCGTATAATTTTCCCATGAGTGATTTAGCATGGCCGGTTTTTTGTTGTCGTCTAGAGATGGGATTGGATATGATTGAAGCAATCAAGTCAGTTGTCAGGAGCGGCTGACCAGTTCCGCCGTTGTTGTAATTGCTTCTAACCAAGCGAATGCGTTCTCTCTCTTGTATTGCATAGATTGGTGCGGGATGTTACGGGCGTCGAGGGCTTAGACATGCGCGTTGGTATCCACAGCGGGCGAGTTCATTGTGGAGTGTTGGGATTGCGCAAGTGGCAATATGATGTGTGGAGCAATGACGTGACTGTCGGCTCGAATATGGAACAGTCAGGCAGTCCCGGGTAAGAGTGCGGAGTGTGTATATGTGTATGTGTATACAGCCGTCCTTAGACGGCCACGCCGGCCACTTCTTCGACGGCTCTCAAGAGGAGTCGTCAAATGCGATCATGAATGAAGAGAAAAAAATCGATTGTCCAACTCCCCTTCTCATGGTGGTATTGATAGAATGCTTATCCGATTTGGACAAGCATTCGATTGCTATTTTCGGAGATTATCGAAGAAAATCAGCTTGTCATAGGGCGCGCATTGGATTATCCCAACGGCCACTATAGCGCCTTGAATTACTTAAGTGACCGAAATTTCTTAAAAAACCGGCTTAGCTATACATTTATTTACGATTAAACACTTGCATTGCAGGGTGAAAACGTGATCTTTGAACTAGTATTAGCGAAACAACAGATTTTACGTTAAAAGGCTGAATGAGCTACTAAATTAAAAATTAATTACTAAAGTAAAAATTTCCCTACCCTACTATTTTAGACGCATCCATATAAGCGGCACAACGCTGGCGTACCTGAACGGGGAATACGAAGTTGCACCCACTGACGGGAGCGAAAAGAATGATTATTTACGGAAGAACCACGTTAAGACCTACTTCATTACTAGTGGCACTCGCAAAGAAAGAGTGCCTCGTCGAACGTTCAGTCAACGACGCGTCAACTCGAAAAATCGCGCTTCGTTTAAAAACTCTCAGTATACTTCGCAAAGTCAAGCAGGAAGAATTGCTAATACGGCAATCCATACCAAGTATGTCAGTAAACATGTTGCGTTTTAAAAATCGAATTATGTCTTAAGTTTTTTATCGTTATGCATTGTACTGGAAAAGCAAAATAAGAGTATTTTTACAGGCTTGGCTTGACAGAATTGTCAGAAAAAGAAATGCAGAAAAGTGCAGACGATGATGTGCACGATTACTTAAGTCGCGCCATTGACGCTCGCAGCATTGACCGACTACGAGCTGAGCACTGCAAGAAGTTCAGGTTGACCTTTCGTGATCCGGATGTGGAAGCAAAGGTATGAGCGCTGACTTGTTGACCGTGAAACTGTCTGGGAAGATTGTTGTTTTTAGTTTTCAGCCAACCGTGATCAGATGTTCAGCTCGTATGCAGTATGTGCATTTTTGATTGGGCTTGTGATATTTCTTATTCAATGGACGATTATTCCGTTGTAAGTCAAAAAAAGTACAATAAAGAACTTGATATTATGTTTCATTTTTAAGGTATAAAATGGCTGGTTTACAGGTCGCATCACGCGCTTGGACTATTTGTGATATGCCTGGTCATGATTCTGATCTTAGTATTGTTCATATCGTTTGAGAAATGGAAATGGATTCCTCTGATAATACGGAATATGTCCACGAGGATAGCTAGCCACCGTTCGTTATCCCAACTCTTGGCACTTGCTATCATTGCTATCGTGTCCTTATTGGCATTTATTTCTGTGAGTATTAGTGTATCACTACAACAGGATCGCATACTTCCGGTGGAACTGCTTTAAAAACCAAAGAATCGAACTGGACTTATCTAATTTTTGCAGTCAAACGTCTTTACCAAATTTTCCGTTGTATAAGATTTCTACTGATATGACAGGATACTATTGTAGTTGTTTACTTGCTATTACACTTTACTAACACAAGACACCTGCATCATAGTCATGTATGAGATGTGAGAACTTCCTAATTTGGGTCGTATTCCATTGTAGTAATTATGCTCTCCTTAAAATAGCTTTTTCTGGAGGATAACTTCTCAAGAAACCTTTACAGTCCTATTTGTAACATATCGATAGTCAGTGCCAGCCCTCCACCACCAGTGACAACCGGAAGTGTCAATGTCTCGACTAAATATGTTGCCTTATCCTGCAACAGCATTTCCGTGTATGAATCGCCAGTGGTACGTACTTGTATATACATACATGTACTACTGTACAAATGAGTACAGTATTCCCGGCTCATTACAAAACTTCGCCTCTCATCTGATTATTAATTCCGTTTTGTTTACAGTACATCACACTGTGCGTAATCCTTGCCATGCTGTCTTGCTCCGTATTCAGTTTGCTCAATACTAATGTAAAATTCCTGACGCTGATCGGAATATCAATTCTGACTGTGATAGTTATTTTTATGACGCCAATGGGACTAGCCTTTGACATTCGGGACCTGATTGTACAATCTTGTGCAAAGTACGGAATTGTTTTGTATTTCACGCGCACAATAGGTGATAAAGAGGACGTGTTGCCTGTTTCAGCCATTGTTTGCGAGATCTGAGCAGTTCAAAGTGGTTATTCGTTGGAATACTGCTTCTCTTCGTAATTATGTTGACTGCGCATGGACATCAAATTGAATCGATGCTTCGCTTGGATTTCTTATGGAAAATGCAGGTGTGACCTTTTTGCTGCGCTACTTTAACAGCTGACAGCAAAACGAGTTATTACGAATAATTTATTGCAAAACATTGAAAAATGTTATACGCTGAAATCTTTAGGCTAACGAAGAGAGGGACGAAATGGAAAAGCTGCAGGCCTATAACAAGACTTTGGTTTTGAACATCCTGCCAGCCCACGTTGCGGCACACTTTATGCAAAGCGAGCGGAAAAACGAAGATCTCTACTCCGAATTATGCGAAGATGCTTGTATAATGTTCGCAAAAATTACAAATTTTTCGGAGTTCTATGTGGAACTGGAAGCGAATAACGAAGGGGTGGAGTGCTTGCGGTTACTGAACGAAATACTGGCGGATTTTGACGAGGTAATAAAAAGCTTGTGAAAAAATAGTGAATGAGTTTCATTTAGCAATAATTGCCAGTGCCTCCTTTCGATAGATGTTATCGCAGCCACAGTTTAATTGTATCGAAAAGATAAAAACTATCGGAGAATGCTACATGGCGGCTTCCGGCCTTACAGCAGCCACAGCTGACCGCATCAAGTTTCGGCATGTTGTTCAGGTAAATATTTCTCTGTGAACCGTTTACAGAAGTAGTATTACCAACAAGATCGCGTTATAATTATTTGATTTTTGTGCAGAGGTCGGTATCACCCATTTTTTAATCTTGTTTCGACATTGTTGTTTATTGCAGTTAGCAGATTACGCGATGGCCATAAAGGACCAATTAAACGAAGTGAACCAACATTCTTTTAATAATTTCACTTTAAGAATAGGTGAGTTGGTTGGTCAATATTCGCAATTTCCGCACACGTCTTATACGGCGAAATTTTTACAGGACTGAGCATGGGTCCAGTGGTTGCCGGTGTTATTGGCGCTAAAAAGCCACAGTACGACATTTGGGGTAATGCAGTCAATATAAGGTAAGGATCATCACGATGAAATGCGTTATCGATAACCATCGGAAATTTGTCTGCCTGTACATGTTACTATCGTGAACGACCTTTACATAGTTCACGAATGGAATCCACCGGAATACCCGATACGATCCAAGTGACGGAAGAAATTTATCGCACTCTCGAACCCTTAGGATACATTTTCCAGTGCCGGGGTCCAGTTCAGGTCAAAGGAAAGGGAGAAATGACAACTTATTTTTTAACTGGGAAAAAGTAAACCTATTTTGGTTCGTGACATTAATTTTTTGACAGTATTTTGTATAAAGCTCTGTTACTTCATATGATAGTTGTTTGAACAACTGTTATTTATTTTAATACTCGGGGCAGTGTTGATGGATCTCAATTAAAGTCTAAAGATGCACTCTGCTGTGTTGTATCTGTACTCTGTACATGTGTATATTGTAAATGCGGTCTTTCGAAACGTGTCAGCATTTGTCGTACCCGGTACTAAACAGTCGTTTCGTTGGTGACTGGTTCTGAAGCATCTATCTTATTAGAAGTGGGATCCACTCTGAAAACAATTTTATACAGAGTTGGTTCTCCTTTCGTGGTTAGCCTTAAACTTAGCCCAGGTTCGGTCCGTCTGATAGTAACAATACTTTTGGTGTTAGTACCAATAACGGTACAGCTGAAAATTACTGTAATAGTACAATCAAGACCGCTATAACGCATTAAACACGTGCAACAGCATTAACTTCTTTAACGTCATTGTTTACAAGCCAATTTCGCGCCTTACAACTTGCTCAAATTGAGCATAAAGCCTCTATGCGTGTGCTGGTGATGTGTACCCGTGTGCGTCATTTGGGAAATCCAGCTGCCATTGCGGTTATGTTCCGCGGCTGCTGCGATCCTGCCTTCCGCTGTGGACAACCGGTTTGGGTTCTCCATACTTAAAGATTCCCGGGCTTTTAAATCATTCTGCAAAAGCAAAACAGGGAAGTTTATAGAGTTATGCATATATTTGACCGAAATGTATAATATACCAGGTACTCTGGTTGTTAAGAAAGGAGTTAAGATTTGACAGTTTTGACAGCGGTTAGTATACACAACAAACGAAAGTTAAAATGTACACCGATCGTATCTTTCCGAGTCACAACGGTAAAATATTTCCAAAAAATAGTCAAGTATTATCGATAGAAAGGAAGACCGAAGGCCAAACGAGTAACAATATCGGAATAACAATCGTTAACATACCGTGATTTCATTCAGCTTTTCTAATACAACCGAAATTTTTTCCGATTGCGAATACGCCCTTCCGGAGTCAATCAAGGACATTCCCTTAGCAAGCTTGATGACCGGCAGAATTTCCCGCTTTTTTTCTGTTTTCCGCTTTAGCGTTAACGTGGGGGTATCCGTGAATTCTTTGTAGTGGTTCATTATCACCGCCTTTCTGCGGTAACCCAGTCCGCAATATGCTAGCATGTGTTCGGAAGGATGAAAGTCCACATCCAGGACGGCGCTTGGGACCGCATTAGTGATTTGCCGTTCCTGCTTTCCGTCGCTGAGATTAAAAACCGAAATGGTGGATTCGTTAGTTGGCACATATAAATGACTGCCGCATGGTGTGACTGCTCCGCGCAGGCGATACTTCACCGGTGCACCGATCACGACACTTCCGATTACAATTAAGCTGCCAAAAATACCTTAGTTGAATATAACGGAAGCAGACACCACTTTGAACTAATCAACGTCATCCAATGTCCGTACTGCGTTGTTATAACACTCTGATGGTGGCAATTTTTCTACCGCCTTTTTTAGTTTATGTTAAGCAGCGTTTCAGTATATCTCATGCCTTGTATCGCAAATGTTTAATCTGCACCAATTTATATATGTAAAACTAAACCTTTCCGTTATTACCGTCACTGCATGTTCGCATTACCGTTTGGTGTCAATATAATGAAATTCTTCGTCTTGGGTCAAAGCGAGCAGTACTCCTCGGTTTGGAATCCATTTAAGATCCGTTATTCCCGATGCAGTGTTAACGTTGATTGGAATTAGCAGTTCATGCGAGGGACTCCAGTTGGCCAGATTTTCATTAACCTTTAATGCGCTTTCTCCTTGCTTCCACACTTTAATGTATCCATCGCTTCCGGCCGAAAACAGTTCATTGCCGAGCTCGTTGAACAGCAAGCAATTGATAAATCCAGAGTGACTGGAGAGTTCTGCGATCAGGAGAAACTGAAAAAGGGTACGATAGCTTAACTAAAACATATATTTTTATCTGAGCTTTTTAAATATAATACTCTGCACCAAAGATTACTCGATTAACTGGATACTACAGAACTGAAGTTACAATTTAATTTTGAAATTATCTGAAGCATCTACCGGTATATTGGTTTAAAGTGTTCATTGGAATGGTGACTTACATCGTTCCAGCTGGTCGATACGTTCCAGACACGAATAACACCATCAAAACATCCGGTTGCTACAATGTGTTGCTGCACGGGATGAAACTGAGCAGAGTAAACAAATCCCGGATGTGGCAAGGAAATTAGAAAATTTGGATGGCATGTTTCGGAATTCCATATCCTAGGGTACGGTGAGATAAAAAAGTAAAAGCTCTGCTAGCGAAATAAAGGCGCATAAACCATATTCACAACCGGCTTGATATAAGATTGAAACAAAAATTTCTGAATATGAGGCTAAATCATTTGCCAGCCAGAAAGTCTACAGTGACTAAAATATACTAAAAAACTTATTATTATTATTTACTTCGGCTGCATGTTACTACAAATGTATTACTTTGCGGTACCGTCAGCACTAGCAGCCAATATTCTGCTATCTGCACGGTTCCAGTCCAGCTCGTAAATAATGCCGCACGATCCATACAATCGCCCGCGAACAATACTACTGCGAACATCGTTGATTTGGACGAAGGCCACCGCTTGTCGCTCAAAACAAGCAAAAGCAATATTCCTAGTTAAAGGTCAACTAATTCGGTGACTGCCACGTGCAACAGCCGGGAGTGCAGATAATGACTGGTAAATGTTTTCTACCTGCCGCTAATGGAGAATTTTGTAGCAGTGGCTCCTTCCTGACCTACAGCGATTTCCATGTGCACATTGTTCGGTATTAGACATTTCTGGTGTGGTAAGCGGACGGAAGCTCGCTGCTTGCGCTTGGTCGGTTCGCTGGTCAACTTTACATCATTTTCGTTATCGTTCTTTGGGTGAGTCTCGACCGTTGTTTCGGAAGCACTACGTACAAGGAAAAACTGATAACGTGACAGATAAATTTCCTGATTACGTATTACCGAACAGGCTTATAATAAAAAAACACATTTACTCTGTAGGCGGTTAAGGGACAATCTACCTGGACAATGTTTTGCATTCTTACCTTGACCCTTCAAGATTGATTTGTGATCCTAGCATACTTTTCAGACGAGTATAGCTGACTTTAGCGATTTCCTAGAAAACTTTCGGTTATATAACAGGAACTTACGCACAAACGATAACAAAATTTCAGTTCCAGTTTTCCTTACCGGTTGATTCGGCAACACCGAACGCAAAACTGGTGGCACTTTGTTGGAAATTTCTGTTTCCACTAATGTTACATACAAAGTCGAGGGATAGCGAATGCGAATTTTTGTTAAGTACCACCGGTAAATGGTGGGGAATGTCGCAGACCGCTTGCTTAATAATCCCGTACTTATAGGCAAATATAGCTGTAGCCGTTTCCTTCCAGTAGTCACTTTCTTAGACAGCGACTGCATCTGCAACCAAACAATCGGCACTCAAAAAATACAACTATATTGCACCACATTTTCTGATTGTACTTTGTAAAACCCCCAAGCAACTGGTTTGAAGGAGGCATCTTCCCATTTGTGTGATTTGGATGGGTTGGTGGCTTTTGCTGCTGGGATGAAGTCAGCCAGCTAAAATGATAAGTTGCAGTTAATGTACTGCAATATATATACTTCTATACTTTTACAGATACCTTTATACGAAAAATTTTATAACTTTTTGCAACTTTATACGAAAAATATAAATCTTACGTATGTAACTGCAATTAAATATTATGGCATACGCGCATCGGGCATTTGAACTAATTGTTTGGGCAGAAATTGCTAACTAATTGAACTAATTGTTTGGGCGGAAATTTTGTTTTGGCATAAATAAATGTGTTTCGTTCGAAGTTTGATTACATCACGACATCACGTACTGCGGCTCATAACTACCTCGAAAAACAGCAAAACATCTTCAGAAGCAAATCGCGCGAACTCTTCATTATATAGCAACTGTTCCTCCCACGCCGGTATACTTGTAACTGGATTCGAAGACTTTGGTATATCACAGATTCTGGTCATAACCGGCAGAATATAATCCAGGTCCTTTCGGGCGTTCTCGTAATAAAAAGTTGCTGCTCTAAAAAATGATCAAATCTATCAGATTTTAGGTCAAAACACGAAAAATTAAGCAGGTTCGTTATAATTCTGTGCATACGTATCTGACAGAAGAGAGAAATTTATGGTGAGTATGGTCGACTGTTATATGATTTGCGCGTACCGCTTTGTTTTTTTAAGATAGTCGGAAGTCGATCTGTCGATTATGCTTATTCTGACCACCACGCTTTGGACGAGAGAACTCACTGCCAGCCGGTCTGTACGATGAACGATTAAAGCGAAAACTTTGCGCAATCTGTCTTTGGAAGCAGTCAAAATCCTTTCCTCCTCTTGCACTTCAAGTTCTGCAAACCTCACACCTGTTTAGATTTTTTATAATTCACATTGTGATTGATTGCTTGATAGTGTTAGCAAACTACCGTTTATGACATATATAATGATCAACGACAGGTAAACCCGTATTTGTGATTACTGGTTATGTCGATTGCTTATTTATAAATTGCTTTAACAATATTTCTGACCTTTCAAGCTTTTCAAAAGTTTCTACATACACTATTAATATTTGTAATAACTATGCCATATTATCAACAATTATTTCAATTGCTGTGCCAAATACCTTCGTTGCTTTCTTCGGCTACAATCATATCTTCTTCCGATACGTTTATTGTACGACTGAAATCTTCAGTTTCAATCTTCGCTGATGGTTCCGCTTTTTGCTCCTGCTCAGTGTGCTTTAATTCTGCTTTAGGTAATTTAACTTCGGATACGATCATCTTCGGCGGCAGATTCACGGTTTCTTTGGTGTGATCGCCACCTGGGGATTCTAATTTCCTTCGCCTTCGGTACTTCTTTATTGGTATCAAATCTTTGCTAACGACAACCAAATATTCGTCGGAGTCGGTCGAACCCGGTGATGGTAGCTTTAATGTTTCGTCTTTCTTTTCTGCCGAATTTGTCCTAACATCTTCATCATTGATATAAGAATCGTTGTTATTTGGGAATGGTTTTAAAGGAAGTGCCAAGCTGCTGTCCGAGCGAGTTATTTCGTGGCTTGACTGGTGGGAAGCAGCACTCCGTTCGATAAGTGAGTTGTCAGTTACCGATTCTTTGGGGTCACCGTGGTTAGTGAGTGAATGCTCGAAATTCTGAAAAATATTGACATACATATATGTAGTTATATTATATAGTGCCTTGAAATAGTGACCTTCATGCAATTCAAAATATTGTACAAATAAAAAATTTAGTACTGTAAGACACTAAGACTGCGATATCATAAAATCACAGTTTGTTGGTAAAATAAGTAATAATTGTCAGCTAATCAGCCAAGCTGTACGCGAGCTGTATACTTTAGTCAACCACAGAATTTACGGGCAGGGCAAGTGATGATAAAATTAATCACGAGTGTTGAAAAATATATGTAAAAGTATTTACTAATTTCAACACCACACAGGACTGTACCTTTCTTGGTGAAGTTGAGGTATTTTCTTCGGCGTAGTTTTCTGATATTTCATTTTCTATACGGAGGCTGTCGTGTCGTCCTGCAATTTTAGAAAAGACAGTTTGGCAACCGAAGGGCGCATTAATGCAGTCATTAGATAAATTTTGTATACCTTGCGAGCTCTCCGGAGTGCTAACTGCATTTCGACCACCAGTCTCAGATCCGTAGTTCGATTCGCAGCTCTCCGTTGCCACCTGAGCGCTGTATGAACCATCTTTCTCATCCGCCAACCCAGCAGGATGGTCAACAGCAGCAAAGGTCATAGGTCTGGAAAACTCTAAGTGTCCAGCCGATCGCGTCCGCCTTTTATTGGACGGAATCCGTTCCGTAAGGTCATACTGCTCCGTGACTGTCCGCGCGGTGTTGGGAATGGAGGACCTTGCAGAGTTATTTTTTCCACCCAGCAAGTCACGAAACCAGTGCTTGGTAGCGGCTTTTGCAAAGCTTTCATCGGGACGATCCATTTTATTGCGTTAGAAGCGCTGGATCAGCTTTTATTACAAGGCATGAATAGCTCCAACTTGAACTGCTTCAATAAGTATCATGACCAACAAAAAAATGTATAACGGTAACATAAAAATATTTTAGTCGCAAAGGTTGGAGGCAAGCAGAATTAAAACGAATTCCCACCCAAATTGGAGCATCCGAATGTGATTTACAAACTTAACAGGAGCAGCAGATATAACTCGGAGAAACAGCTATGCAATCCATTATTCGTTTTTTATTAAAAGTTAAATACAGCAGTAAGTGTCGATCCAACAGCTGTCGATATTTGCCGGTAGATTACCCATGGATGCGTAGATTCCAGTACTAGTTTGAACCTGCAGAAACCACATTCACTGACACGCGGCAGTATGCACATTGTACCATACATACATACAGTATATAGATATGGACCCATGTTTTGATTGAATTTGACGCGCGAGTACCTTGCAACTGAGCAGACGCATTAGACGGTAAGAAGATTTTAGTAATCAATAATATCTCACTGATGAAATCGTACCTGACTCAGTAAAGGATAAGGTAGCTGGCTCTCAAAAATAAATCCTGGGAAGCGTGGGTCGGTACGATGCGGAGATCAACCGGATGATCCGGCACAGCATCGATCAGCACATGGAAAGGCCGACAGGTTGTGAATTTCACAGTCAACCGGAACAGCATGACAAACACAGCGTACTACAACATCCTTAGATCCCTCGCCATCACGTATTTTACAGAATATGTACCTGTTTCAATTGATCCCTCGAGCATGACTGTACTCGTGCGGAACGGTGATCATTATTGTATTATTATCATTGTCTAATTTGTTGTAAATTCGTTTATCGTTAACCGATGCTATTTTCATTATCTTCCCCACATTCGTATACTACCACCTTACTACCGTGCGATTAAAGCATTCGTCTGATTTTTCGATAAACTGACCAGTATTGTTGTGTTAACATTTTTCCTTAAATGTATAGATATGATGCAACGTGGGTCGAATTTGTGAATTGTAATGCTCGCAGTTGTCGATTTGTAAAAATTAATCGCCTTGATTGCACCCATTTATTATTGGGCAATGGCTGCTTCCGGACATGGTTTCCGTATTTTCGCCTTCTTCCAGCATGTGCTTCTACTGGCCGATTTGACCTTCAACATCATCGTCGGTCTCTTTATGGAAACAACGCAAATACAAGTTTCCTTGTACATTGTGCAGGATGTCTGCCTGGTTCTAGCGGCAGCCATTTTCTGTATTCAGATTTTCTCCTTTTTTTACGGACGGAACGGTGGACCACGTCCGACGTTAATTAGCTACGTGGCCATTGCTCCATTTTGGACGGGATATTTTGGTTTATGCTTGGGCGTTCACATTTGGGCCATTAATCAGTGGTATCAGAGCGATACGACATTTATGTTTATCGTCGGATATCGTGCCCTGTATACCGTTCAACGCTGTTTTAGTTATTTGTATTACTATGTTTATTATCGCAAACTATTTGTTTTATTTGAGAATTTCTCGAAAACCGGCACGGATGCTAAATCTGCCGCGAGGGAGAAACGGCTCAGTATTCTGCAAATCTCCACACAGAAGACCAGCTTTCCCGTCAAAGAACCGGCTTTCTACACGCCTTTTGAGAATAGTCCAACCAGTAGCGAGAAATTACGTACGAGGGTTTGAACTTCTAGGTTCTGTCAAACTGCGTCTTAGATTGCTACGAGTACTATATTTACTCATTTCCGGTTTCATTTTACTCGGTACCACGAAAGTGGCTTCTTGTTGTTTTTGCTGCATGCAGTATATCTATATTGTTACAATGCAGTTCCACGTGTTGTAATAAATGTCTGCTACCCAGTCATATGTATATAGATGTGTACGAGTATGACCATGCGCATATCGTTCGGAAACCATATTCAATCCCACATGCATAGGGATCCTGAAAGTTTTTATTTTGTAACGAGTACATTTTTTGAGAGAAATTTAATATGTATAGTTTACGGTACAGAATAGTTGAAATCCGATATTGATGTTTCAAGATATACCACTATGAAAACCAAAATTACGTTTTCAAGCTAATGTTTTACAAAAATGGGACCCAATATCACCAAATCCATTTGCATTCTGGAGTTCAGGCAACATAATCGGAAAACCTGATTTAATTTAAAAGGAGGGTACTTATACAGTAGAGGTTTTAACTTTTTAAGCGTGGCGATTGAGATTACGTGATACGAAACGTTTTTCTCGAAAAGCAGTTAAAGTGCCCGCTTTTTCAATAAGCTAGTTCAATCGAGAAAAACGGTGCTTGTTGTGACAATGTTGTCACATAAGCAATCAACGCTTTTTCGCGATCGGTAGCAGTTAAATATTTTAAATAGAAAAATTATTTTAAATAGACAAATTAATAGAACTTTAATTAATTAATAGACTTAATCCAGTCGCTCGACGCGTTGTGCGTATTCGACACAAGTCACACAACCACCCAGAAGAGGCAGTAATAAACATCGAAAGCCCTTTACGGAAAATCTATATATTTTAATAATTTAATTATCAAATTTTTTCACAAAAGAATGATAAGTTCTGTTATTTTGGAGGGATCTCCAAATTACCAAAATGCCTTCCTGCAAGCGCTTGTAACTTATTGGGCCATTATTAAGGAAGTTTAGCTGATTTGACATAAAATTAACGGAAACCTTCACTGACAGAAGCGAATTCCCGCTGTTACTGCTGCCTTACCGACGCTAGCTTAGCAGCGTTAAAGTGTTTCTGTGCTGATCGATAACGTCTTAAAGATTCGCGCGAAACGTAAGATCTTCGCTTCAAAGTAAGAAATTCCCGCAGGCTTTCCTCTTGTTTTCAGCACAGTAAAACGAGGTAAAATTCGTTGATCTTATAAAGCTCTTGCGTTTTTCAGAGATGAATGAGTAAGCTTGGCGACATGGAGAGGAGCAGCCTGCAATAGAAAACTGCAGTTGTTTCCATGTTTGTACTACCATGATTAACGGGTCTTATTCTAATGGGCCCCTGTCTGCCATTGATTTCCTTCCTGACGAAGATGAGGTCCTTTTTGTATCAACCCCCAGCAGTAGCGCATCGAACACCCGGCGGAAAACAACATGGGCGGACGACGGATCGAGCACGCCTGACCAAAACAGTTCGCCGCGCAGCCCTTCCAGCACAGCTGATCGCCATCTTATGCCCCCGCCGTCCTTCATTCCGACCCGACCCACCAAGGAAAAATCTTCACTGGCTATGAAGCCAGTGAATTTTGTATCGAATTCCGTGCAGGCCGCCACATTCGGCACAACGCTGCGTCGCAAAGAAGATGCACAGCGGAATACGATTACGTACAAGTATAAACGGCCCAATTATGTCGTCACCGACGTCCCGGATTTGTGGACGAATTCGGCGATGCTGGTGGAATCGTGCGCTACGAAAAGCCCTGAGAAGCTACGTCCGCCACCGGAAAAGACGGTTAATGAAAATATCAGTAATCGTATTCCGAGCGCATGCGAAGAGGATTCTGGTGTGAATCGTGTGATCCAGTCCGCAGACGAGAAGGACATTGCCCATGCTCTGGATGAGGCGAAGGAAACCGTGCCGGTTTCCACCGGTGCTGGCGTAGCGAGCGGCTGCCTGCTTAAACAAGTATGGTTCGCAAGATATTTACTGCAGAATTATTGGCGTGTCTAAAATACTGATGCTCAAATTCATTCAAGTTTTAAAAATTTGCAGGTAGAATTTTTCTAGTCGTAGGTCGTATTTAAGTTGCTAAAAACTACTAAAAAAAGTACTAGCTACTTTTAAACATAAGTTTTGGTGGCTTTCGTTAAACTTTGTTGAACCAACCCTTCTCTTTTTCGCTCTGGATGATTTGACCGTTAATGAATGACCATGAATATGTCTCTGACAGTTTTTCTTAAATGTTTTTCAGATTTTTACAACGACTGAACCTACCGATGGCATTTCGGCAGCGGTTTTGGATGTGCTGGACGTTCAGGATGATCGTAAAAATTCTGCCTTGGATTTAGTTAACCGGAAGAGAAAGCGAGACAAATCGGTGAAACAGAACAGCGATAAGAAAGTGGAAAAAGAGCGTAGTCGATCCAAGAAGCACAGAAAACGATCTCGTGATTCGCACAAGAAGTCAAACGATTCATCCGGCAGAAACGAATCGACGAAGAAGAAAAAAGAGAAAAGATCGAAATCGGAAAAAAGTGGCAAAAAGAAGAAGGCTAAAGAAACTGGTAACAATATCGAATGTAGTCTGTTGGAACCTGAAGAGGGTGAAATTCTGGATGCGACTGAACTGGAATTTAACAAGAACAAATTTAGCAGGAAGCATTCCAGAGACAGTGACGATCTGCCGTCAAAGCCGCATGATGTCGTGAGTCATCGTGATTACGATTGGGAGGTTAAGGAGAACAGAACTAGAAGACGGAGCTCCAGAGAGGAGAATGATTTTCCACATCCGTTTGGGAATAGTCATGCCGAAAATGATATGCTTTTTAAGCGACACAGCCTTGAAAGACGATCCAGCTGTGACCGTTATTCGTGCCCCTGGCCTGACTGCGAAGAGGATCATAAATGGGAGCATCGAAATGAGGAAAGACCACAAGACACGCGACGGTCATTCCATTCTCCGGAGGAACGCAGGACCCCATCTCCGGATTATCTGCCGCATCGGTCGAAAATTGTCGATTGGGAGGATGAAGAGCGCGGTATGTCCAGCTGGTTCATGCGCGAACAACGCCATCGTGAGCAAGTAATGCGGGTGAAGTCGAACTCGCGCGAACGTAGTTTTCCGCGACAAAACCTTCATGAAGTTGGGTACCAGTACGCGGGGACGGAACGTGATTATCGAAGGGAACATTCTCATGATCGGTCATCGGTGGCTTCGGATAATCATTCGCGAAGTTCCAGATCGCCTCCCCGGAGTCGTTCGAAATCCACCAGCAGCACCAGACAAGAAGAGAAGCGTTCTACGGAAAAGCCGAAGAGGACTCCGGTTTCCTTTGCCATTAAAAAAGCCGCTCCTGCACCTGCTCCTAAAGAATCTACTGACAGTGAAGGAGCCATGAAAGACATTTTGGATCTGTTGGAAAAGCACCTTCTGAAGACAGGCGGGAAGGAAAACGGGGAAGTGTCCTCGGAATCAGATTGTTCGGACACGGAAAGTGTTGTTTCTATCTCCAAAATGTCAGTCTTCGGTGATAAGGAGAAAAAGTCCCACCGGAAGCGGAAGTCGTCTTTGAACACACCGCGACGAAAATCCGTGGAACGGGATAGCCAGCGTCAGCGCCGACGTTCGTTGTCGCCATTAAGTGTTATGACCCGCACCCGGCAACCCCGCCGTCGCAGTGTGTCACCCGCCCGGCGTCGCAGCCCGGCGCCGTTGAGTCGCCGGCAAAGGGCTTCTTCCTTTGACACCATCGCCAGCAGTCAGATCGACTGCGAGAAGCTAAGGGAAGCGGCCATCAAGAATGCCATTGAGTTACGTCGGATGGGAAAGATTCCACCAGAATACACAATGTCGGCAGAAGAACGCGCACTGTGGCGATCAGGAGGAAAATCCCTAGAGGATCTTACCGCGTTTTGCAAGCGGATGGCTCAACGAAGTAGAGAAGGAGACAGAGAAAGTAGTGTGGCATCGGAATTGCCAGTTTATAATCATCCTTATCACGTCAAAGACCGTCCTCTTCTGACTGAGATCATTATGCACATTAACAACGCCAAAGCCGTGCCAGTGAAAACGCAACAAGAACGGATTGCGTTGAACTTGCCGCTGCGGGAACTATATCCTGTCTCCACGGGCTCGAATCATCGCGAGATGACTTGGCAGCCGGTGATCTCTCATGAACGGGAAGAACGGTATGCTGAGAATCCTGTGCCGAAAAAGAAGCCAACGAAAGAGAAGGAAAAACCTGCCTTAACACTGGAAGATCAACTGAAGGCTCAGCCACCGCCTCCGGACTACCGAATTCCGATTAGTTTTGCGGATAAGCTGCGCTTGTTGAAGTTCCAGCGAGAACTGGCGAAAAATCCCGATAATCCGTACATTTTGAATCAGATGCAGGAGACGCAACAGCAAATGCTGGAGTGGGCTAATCAGTTCACTTACACAGGAAATCCTGGTGAATTTACGGGAGAGACTGCTGGATATAACACTGCGTCGGCGCACTCTAGCGGAAAACAGGCATGGGCACGAAAGGATCAGTTGATGAATTTGAAGCCCGTTGGAGGAAAAGGACAGTATTTACTGCAGAAGATGGGTTGGATTGCGGGGCAGAGTCTGGGCGTCCGCCAGCATGGAACCCTGGAGCCGTTGAAAATGACCATTAAAATGGATAAACGCGGATTGATTGCACAGGAAGAAATACGAGGGAAGCAGCCTACGTCCTTTCGTGGCGTGAAGACAGTCAGCTTTCCGGGATACGAGAATCAGCATCCGTGTTCGGCACTGAACGAGGTGTGTACAAAAAATGGTTGGGGGACGCCATCATTCATACTGGTGGAAGAAGGGGGTCAACCGCATCGAAAAACGTTCCTTTTTCAAGTGATTATCAACGGTGTCGAATATCGGCCGACAGTTCCAGGGTGCAGTAAAAAGATCGCCAAGGCGGAAGCGGCTAAATATTGTTTGCAAGCTATTGGCGTTGAGTTGAAAACAAATCCCTAATTGACTCTTACGCTTATTCTCTTCCTCGAACTGAGTGATTTTTGTTGGCGGTTGTGAATAATTTACGGGAATGCTAATTTGCTAACATGTTACATGAGTAAAATTCAGTAAGTGATCGTTATCTAATGTGTGAAATTTCCGCGCATAGTTCAGCAGCTGTTAAAACAAGAAAGGTCACTTGAAGTAACAAATTCAGACAATCGATCTTAAGCGGAAAACTGACCAAATCTGAAAAAAGCAAGAATAAAGGTTAGTAAACAAACACAACAGATTCAGTAAAACAGACAATAAAAAGATATCTAGATTCACAGTTTAGCTTGTTCATGGCTTCGCTGATGAAATGCAAAGGTGACTCCAACGGGCCAGATCTGCTGCAACTGGACATCCGGAACATTGCGCCGATCATAGTGATGATGCCACTGGGAGTAATCACTGGTGCACGTGCTGTCCGGATGTGGAGCGACCACCTGCTTGCCCATTGTGCACCGTTTGCACTTAATTTGGTCATGAGTATCACTCAAGCACGTTTTATTCAGTTTGAACAGATCTCGAAGATCGGCTGCACTGAAATGCCTTTCAGCATCAATGTCATCCACCACACAATCCTTCAGGGCCTTTTTATGTGCCTGACGCTGGAGGATCTTCTCCTCAATAGTTCCAGTGCTCAGCAAACGGTAAATATAGCACTGTTTGATCTGGCCATCGCGCCACACACGTGCCATAGCCTGATCGTCATTGGCGGGATTCCAATCGGGATCAAACATCACCAAACGATTGGCTCCAATCAGATTCAATCCACAACCTCCTGCTTTACTGCTCAACATGAAAATGAAATCATCGCTGTCCGGACTGTTGAACCGTTCGACAACTTTTCCTCGCTTTTTAATCGTCATTGCCCCGTCCAAGCGAACATATCGGTACCTAAAATATTTGGACTTCTTAAAGGGATTAATTGTCCTTATTTACAAACCACGCATGGAAGCCATAAAAAACCCGAAATTTTCATAAATGAATAATCAGATTTCAGTAAGCCTATCACATCAGTAAATCTATGAATATGTTTCAGATTACTTAAAGGCTTTAGCCGGATAAAAAGCCACAAAAATGTCGCGCTCTTCGATAAAAAACTCAATATAACATTAACTTACGTAAATTTCATTTTAAAGTATTGTGCAGTAATTACCTCCGCTGATGACACAGCTTCTCAAAGACATCCAATGTCTGCGTGTAGTTTGACACTAACACAACTTTATCCTTTGTGGTTGTTTTCAAGATAGCCAACAATCCATCCAGCACCGCCAATTTTCCTGACAGTTCCGGTACACATGCCCTGGTCGGATTATGTCCAGCTGGAAACTTCTCCAACCCGTTTTCCCAGCCTACAGCCTTCTCCTTACACAGATCGTACACCAGATCCGGATGATTACACAATTTCTTCAGCGAAGTAATAGCTGCCAAGGAAGATCCAATACCTTTAGTATCATCATCGCCTTTCGCAAGATTTTTAATAGCTTTAGACTGGAGGAAGCTCTCGTACAACGACATTTGCAAATCCGTAAGCTTGCAGCACACAACCAGTTCGACTTTGACAGGAAGGTATTTTGACAATATAGCTGATGTACGCCGAATCATACACCGGTTGACCATTTTCGTTAGCTCTTCCAGAAGCGCTTCGCCTTTCTTTACCGCATCGTCAGTGGCACAAGCATCCCGGCCTTTCGTAATCGGATTCATAAATTTCTTCTGGAATTCCGTCTGCGTACCCAGCAAGCCACGATTGACGAAATGAACCATACTGTAATACTCAGTGAGATCATTCTGAATAGGTGTGCCGGATATGAGAATTCTTCGTCTGCACTCCAGCGCATCCAGTGCTTGGTACGTCTGATTATCAGCATTTTTTAGCCGATGCCCCTCATCGCAAACAATCATCCCAACGTTCTTGCCTTTTTGCAATGCAGCAGCATGCAAGCGAAAGGTCTCGTACGATATGATGAGAATCGGAGTCGCAATGCGTCGCCCGCTTTGACGCACAAACTGGTCTGAAACATCGGATCAATCAAAATAAAGGAATTCGGAACTATTGTACCAAAGAGTACCACGCATTCCAGAAATAAAATTACTACTAATGGTAAATAAGTAGGTATTAGGTAAGTACTAACCAAGGTCCTTATCAATCTGATCTTTTGAGCCGGAGTCGATTACCAGCGGCGTAAGGCGAATTCCCAACCATTTTTTTATTTCATTAGCCCAATTCTGAAACATGAAGTCCAGGAATAAAATTATACAACCGAAAATTCAGCCCCTCACTCATTTATTACTCAAAATATTCAACAAGAGAACTTATTTAACGGAAATAGTCACTTTACATGCGCAGGTTCGAAATTGTTTGTTTCAAAAATCCAAAAAAGTGCAGTGTCGGATCTAGAGCAGACACTTCTTTTCAAATTCCGTTAGTTTCAAAACTACGATGCTATAAACTGCTATTAAAGCTGCACGATTCTAGAGCGAAAATCATCGCAAAAGAAAACCGAGAGCAGTCTGAATCGGTTGAAAAGTGTTTAATCGCTTTGCCAAACTAATCACTTGCCTTAACTAAACTGCTGGGTGCAACAATCATTGCTCGGTCCAATTCTGGTTTCATTTCTTTGCTTTGCTTCAACAAAGTCCACAGAAGAGAAATCGTCTGTAGTGTTTTTCCCAAGCCCATATCATCAGCCATAATGCATCCGAAGAATTCAGGGATTCGAACCCCCGTGGCACACTCGTACATAAAGCGAACACCTTCACGTTGATGTGGCCGGAGGACTTTGGTCAGCAGGGGATCCACTACGACATGCACGAGACGCTTGTCAGGTTTGATGGATAACTCCTCCTGTGCAGTGAGCTCTGGAGGCGTGTATAGAACAAGCGCATTATCACCGTTAGGATCGTGCAGCGCGCGACGTACACCATCCCGTCGAAATCCCAGAGCTCGTCCACTGAGTCCTTCATAACCGGGTAGGGGGACTTTGAAAGGCTTGGCAAGGATCTGTCGAATAAACTGCTCGTGGGCAGAAATGGTCTGGATCTGGCCATCCAGCTGTTCCTGTGGTGGCGCTTTGAATTCCTTGTGGCTTAAGAACACATTCTCGAAACCGATCTTCAAAACTTTTACACGGGTTTCCGTCGCTTCATCCGAACGGCGCTTTCGATTTTCTGCATCCGCAGGCGGAGACTTACAAAACTGACTAGGAGCGGTGCAACGAAATAGAGGAGGCATGTCCAAACCAAATTTTCCGAAATTCCACAGAGGAGATCAGCCGGACGCCTAACCCACAAATTTATGTCATCACTTGAATACAGTAACTCATTTTCTAATACAAAAATGCTAGTGCTACATCTAATAATTCTAAATTTTTAGAACGAGTGGTCATTCACGTGTTGAAGACAAGAATACAAAAAATTAAATTAATGGAAAATTTTTAACAGATGCATATGAGTCAACTATCGTAGGAACTAGCGAAGTTCAGACAAAACGCCAGCGCGTTAAAACATGATCGAATATGTACAGGGAATTGCTAACAGGCATGAAATTCTGTTGCTAAATGAGCAATAACATATTTAATAGCAACTGTCAAATATCAGCAGCCCGCTTGTATCTGCGACACGACTGCTGCGCACGTATCTGTTACTCATCTTTCTTCTATGACTAAGAGAAAAAAACTGAAATATGTTCCCACCAGTGATAACGGATACACGAGTAGAAATAAATACCATATATCTGAGAGCACCGTGAATTCTGCAATAAATCAGCTATCATTGCCGTTTACTGCCACGGTCAACAGAACACAACAAGTGCAAACTTATTGAGAAAATAATTTAAGCTTAATGACATGCAATAATTAAATTTTTCTTCGTGCGTGCAAAATTTGCTAAATAGGTGCTAAAAATTCAGGTGCAAAATTACTAATTAAGTGCAAAATTTGCTAATTAATTAGGTGTAAATGTTCTAATTAAGCGTAAATGATTCCAGTTATTCAAAGTTCATCAAAGTTTTGCTTAATTACTAATTAGTAATTTAGTTAATTAAACCATATTATCTCAGCACTTAATTATGGACTACAGCGTAATTTCATACAGTCTAATGCAGCACGGAATCATTACGAACATTTATAAGCAGCTCAGGATAATTTTAACGAGTTGATATGCGGTCGTGAATGTGGCCACGAATTATAAAACCGACCTCAACAGCTCGGTTTTATAATTCAGCAACTGATTCTCCATCTGACCAATGCGCGCAGCGTTATCAGTGAATCTGCCTGACTCACAAATCAGTGCGTGAGTTGGAGCGCACTCGAGCGTTTTGACCTAGATACAATTCGCATCTGAATCCCAATACGTGGTAAATTTGACAGTTGCTATTTAGGACTGTCAAATATCAGCAGCCCGCTTGTACCTGCGGCACGACTGCTGCGCACGTATCGGTTACTCATTTTTCCGCTATGACTAAGAGAAAAAAAGTGAAACATGTTCCCACCACTAAGGGTAATCAATCCTATGAGAATTATCTCACTGATGTTTTGCCTGAAGTGGGGCACAACGCTCCGTTGCGTGCCCGAAAGATAACCCGAGTTAGTCACCACAACATTCTCAAGCCGAAAGCTAACGGCTGCGCTCATTGGTCCGCTACGTGATCCACAGATGAATTACAAAACGCAGCTTCGAAGCTGTGTTTTCTGTTTTACATACACATTCACCTCCGTTGTGGTGCTGCTGGTGCATAGCCAACCGAGCTTTACACAGGGTCACCGGAACCCGTAACATATAGTAAATATTAAAGCATTCTAATTGCTAGTTGGCTAATAAAATGTGGTCAGGTATTAATCCGCATTAATAATTTATCCTCACTTATTGTTAGATTGAAAAGTTGTTACTAGTTGTTGTTATTAGACTATTAGTGATTGTTAATTTAGTAATTACGATTAGTAATTAAAGTAATTATTATTAGTGATTGCAATTATCAATGCACACTTGTGATATTGTGTAGGTTGCGTTACTGTAATTAAGTCTAATTACATTAATTAGTAACGCGTATTAATTAGCTAAGTTACATTGAGTAAATGGATACATTCTTTTCTTCAGTTAAGTTGAAAATTAATTGCATTTATTAATGACACCTCAAGCATGTGGATTAAAACGCGCCTGCAGCCCTGTACAATTCGTTTGTGTGTACGCAGCACGATTCATTTAACAGTCAGTGCTTGCGTTTTCTGTGGTGATCCACTGCTTATTACTGGTCCAACGCATTTGTATTTTTTGCTGTGTGTCATCCATTGGTGACGCATTCTGCTTTCACATTTTATTTCGCGATATCTTTTTTGAGAAGATTAGACAGGATTGATCGGGCCTACTGATAATAAATACACTCGTAGAAATAAACACCAAATCTGACAGCACCGTGAATTCTGCAATAAATCTGCCTTCAGTACCATTCACTACCATGGACAACGCAACACAACAAGCGCAAACTTGTTAAGAAAAATAACCTCACATAGCTTAATGACATGTAATTAATTTTTTCTTCATGTGCAATAAATTTGCTAATTAGGTGCTAAAAAAGCCAGGTGCGAAATTACTAATTAGGGGCAGATTCGCTAATTAATTAGCTGCTAAATGTGCTAATTAGGCGTGAATGACTCTAGTTAGTTCATCAAATTTTCGCTCAGTTACTAATTATTAGGTTAATTAATTAAACCTTATTATCTTAAAATTTAATGACGAAGTACAGCGTATAATTACATACAGTTCAATGCAGCCTGGATCACCTCGAACGTTTATTAGCAGCGCAGGATAATTTTAAAGAGTTGCAAGCGGTCATGAATGTGAGCGCGAATTATAAAACCGAGCTCAACAGCTCGGTTTTCTAATTCAGCAACTGATTCTCCATCTGACCAATGCGCGCGGCGTTATCAGTGAATCTGTCTGACTCACAAATCAGTGCGTGAGTTGTTGCGCACTCGAGAGTTTTGACCTAGATACAATTCGCATCAGAGTCCCGAAACGTAGCATATTTGACAGCAACTATTTGCGATTTTAATATGATTATACGACGGTAGTAAAGGATTCTCTGTAAGCGTGTATTTAACAGCTTTCAATCGGGTTTAGCCGGCGGAAAACCAATTTTGAGCCGTTACTTTTCCATTTTAGAGCATTTTTATAACAAAAGAAGGCAAACTATTTTAAATTTTACTTGTTTATGGCTCCGAATTAAGGTCAAATTCAGTTTTTCTCTTTACCACCTCATTGTTTTGAAAAAGGTAATAAATCAAACAAAACTGGACTGTGCATCAGTACATGTTTCTTCAAAATTTTAAATGCAGTATGCACTGCGTTTGGTTCGTTTGGTGGGTGTTTGGGAACCGACCGTTTTTCCAAACACGGCTTGCGTGCAGTACTGAGCTGTCAGCTTCCATCGGTGATTATTTTTTACATTTCGCGATTTTATAAAACTCAAAACTGCAATATTAAAGCGGTGGTAAAATCGGATTCGTACGATCGTCCTATTAAAACAGTTAAAAGGTACAATATCCTGTGGAACTTTTTGACTTGTCTGTCTTCGTTGTTTTCTCACGGTTTCATAACTCCTTGGTGACACGACCAGATTCCTAACTCCTCTGGGGTTTCATAACTTCTCTGGGGTGCTACGGAAAACTGATATCATTGAGCATTCGTTGTTTTCTGATGATCTTGCGTTTGGATGTGTTTAATTTATCCAGGATTTCAACGGCAGCTGTATATTGCTAAACGAGAACTACCATAGAAAATGGACCTTGAGAGAGCGGTAGAGAAACTACTGTCTACAGGTATTGATAGCTCGTATTGCGGAAGTTCCGTAGAGCTCGGGTGCTGCGTTCGAGTCATCGTTAATTGCCGTTGATTTGCGTTTCAGATTCAGCGGAACAAAAGGCAGCAGAACAAACGTTAGCCAGCTTTTTGGAACGCGAATATGTAAGTGATTTTGGTTTCCCCTGGTGCATTCGAAGTTGGTGCTAGTTTGATTGTGTTACAGCAACAAACCGTTCTGCTGCTGTCGGAAATCGTGAAAAATGCTGCCCACTCAGATACCGTGCAGCAGAGTGCTGCGTTGGCTTTCAAGAATGCCATTTACGCGAAGGACCCGGAAATTAAGGCGCGTCGACAGGATGCTTGGATGGCCGTTCCTCCCAGTGTTCGAGGAATGATTAAGCAGAACGTAAGTAAAAAGCTGTCTTGTTTAGCAAGGACCCAACCGGAAAGCCAGCCGATGACGTCACGTGAATATTAGCGTTATGCTATACATATTTGTTATGTTTTTAACTAAAACGCAGCGCGTCAAAATCCGAGTATCTGAAGATGACATGTTGCGATAATATCATGAAAACATTTTATCTTGGCAGATTTTGGAAGCTCTAAAAACGGACAACGCAGTTGTGGGTCGCTCCATTGCGCAGTGTGTTGCCAACATCGCATTGGCCGAAATTGTACGCTCCGAATGGCAGGATCTGTTGCCTTTCCTCTCCAGTTCCATTATGAGCTCGGAAACTGGAAACGTTGCGAAACAGTCCTATTTGGAAGCTATTGGATATATTTGCGAGGAGATCGTAAGTCCTATCGTACTGTATTTAATACCTTTCGCTTATGACTGAATTTATGTCTGTGATGCATCTGAATATTTACAGAGCACCCAAGCTGTGAGGAATTATTCTAATGAAATCCTCTCGGCAATCGTTTTGTCCATGCAGAAAGAGCAGCCGAGGTGATTATTTAACGACAGCAGTCTGGTTTTTAACAGTGTGTAAAGAAAGCCTTGTGCTGTTCTACAGTGTGGAAATTCGTTTTGCTGCCACTACGGCACTGTATAATTCGTTGGACTTCTTCAAAACAAATTTCGAGACCGAGGTGAGAGCATTCGTGAGGGGAGATCAGTTGTGAAAATTTTACTGGTTCTTATATGTTGTCCTATTGGAATCTGAATGTGTTCATGAAGAATTTACGACCCTTTTTTTGCAGCGAGAAAGGAATTACATTATGACAGTGGTTTGCGAGGCGACACAAGCCGATGATGCCCGAGTAAGTTAGCGGAAACGCTCAAACTTTCCTTGATTTGTAATTTTTTGTTGGTTTTGTTTCAGTTGCGGATTGGAGCTCTTCAGTGTGTCGTAAAAATTTTGCAGTACTATTATGAATTCATGCATCCTTACATGAAAGTCGCTCTTTTTCCGGTAAGAATTTTCTTTTGAGTTTTTAAGGAGTTTTGTTTGCATGCTGAATGTTTCAGATCTCATACCAAGCAATGAGCGCTACTGTTCCCGAAATCACTCTCCAGGGTATTGAATTCTGGTCCACTGTGTGCGAAACGGAGATCAACCTAAATTTTGAGGAAGCTGAAGTACTTATTACCTGATTTATGTTTGTTCTAAGAATAGTAAGGCCTGAAATCTATTTATTAGGCAAGAGATGAAGGCCGAACACCCGCAAACAGATCCTATAAATTCTCCTTGGAATACCTCGAATTTGTTGTTCCATGTCTGCTGACGCTATTGGCGCAGCAACCCGAAGTTGATGAGGGCGACGACTGGGTGCCGAGTAAAGCCGCCAGTGTGTGCTTAATGTTGATCGCTCAGTGTGTTCAGAAGGCTGTGCTGGAGCCTGTTATTATTTTTGTGGATCAAAATATTTATAATCCTGACTGGCGTTTTCGCGATGCTGCATGCGTTGCATTCGGTAAGGAATTAGCAGTTATTGTTAAGGACTGTAAATGCAAGAATTGATTTCATCTGTGTTATGAAGGAGTGTGTCGCTGTTGCGCTTATTACTTATATATCATTAGTCTGGTCTGAGTTATTTCGAAATGTTTAGGATCGGTGCTGGAAGGACCAGAGCCAGAGTATTTGAGAACCATAGTGATCCAGGCGTACGACGTGATATTAGCGAAAATGGATGACGGAAACGTCGCAGTCCGTGATAGCGCTGCATGGGTTGTTCAGCGGATGTGCCAGCTGATGCGAGAAGCCGTTCTTGTTCCGAACCGCTTTCAAAATACTGTCCAAATTTTGTGCGGCCATCTCAATGATCCTCCCCGCGTCGCGTCGAATGTTTGTTGGGTAAATCTAATTTGACGAGTATTAGAAGGAATTTGGTTACAATGTTATTTTCACTGTAAGAAACCCGTTCTTCAGGCATTAGGAACACTTGCACAAGCATCTTATGAAGCTGCTCAAGGCAGCGGCTCGGAAATTCCTGCTACTTCTGCGTTATCCTCCGCTTACGAAGCTATCGTTGGCCAGCTTTTAACAATCGTTTTTCGGTATGCGTTCGTTCACCCGTTGACGTATTTTTTAAGACACCTTTGCAGATCTAACTCGATTTTTTTAGCCCGGACGCTGATCAGAATAACTTGCGCACTGCAGCATTTGGAGCTTTGGGGGAATTCCTCAGTCATGCGCCACAGGTGAGCTTACTTACATTTTTTTAGTATCCTGAAGATGAGTGTTGCTGAGATTTGCTGCTTTTTTCAGGATTGCTATCCATTCGTTCTGAGATACTCGAATGTCATCTTCTCTCAGTTGAATGCTATCATACAGAAAGATCCACAGCTCTCTGCAAGCGAGCGACACCAACATGGAGATTTCTGTCAGCATTTCTTGGCCTTGTTGCAGGTTAGTTCTTTTACATAAGTTTACTTTTTGTGATTGTTACACGTGTGAGGTTTCCTGTGTACTTCTAATTCGGTATTCGAAATTTATGATATACGAATGTGCTTGCGTCTTAAGTAGCGCTCTCGACAATACAAGAAAAATTATGGTGGTTTTCTACCCAGAATTTTATTCTCGTGCGTTTTTGTTGCAGACAGTATTAAAACGGCTGCGTAGAGAAGAACTCTCAGGTGTTACGGAGCAGGTGTATGTGGTTTGTGATAGTATCCTGAAACTGCACCCTCTTGGTCGGAGTTTCCAAGCCGAACCTGAAGCCTTCATGTGTTTATATGTCATGCTGGAAGGCAAGTGTTTTGCTGTTTACGTTTCTGAAAAGAAGTTAACCTTCATCAGTCTTAAATTAATGAAGATAATAATCATAGGTTTGCAAGACATGTTTAGTCCGTTTGTGGAGCGTGTGAAGCCGCACATTATGAATGCTTTAAAAGCTTATCATGAACATTCGGTGAGTCCTGCGGGTTGCCTTTGCTGCTTTGCATGCACTTTTCATTTGGTAATCGGCGCTATTTATTCACATGATTTTTGCAGCTGGTCAATAGCGCCTTAGCTTTTGTTGGCGAGTTGTGTCGCGTGTTCGACGTGAAGATTATGCCTCTAATTGGCGAGCTCTTGGATGCTATCTTACACATTATCGCAGTAAGTATTGAATTGGGATAAGTTCAGACATTTCAGTTACTTAATTTGCTAGATTGAGGTGAGTGATATAATTCGTGTTGATTTTTATTTTTAAGTGTTATTGATTCATTTAGTAATTCGTTTTGATTTTTTTAAATTATTGCGGTGTTTCAAAACCAGTTACAGAATTCTTTGTAAACGGATTGGGAATTTGTAATGGGTGAAAATGTTTGCATTTCAGCATGTGAGTGATCCATCTGGACTTATGAAACCAAAAGCTGTCCAGACACTTGGGGATATTGCCATATCTCTCAATACCCACTTTCAGAATTACGCACTCATGTCTTTTGAATGTCTCATGGCGATTTCGGTACCTCAGGTATGACTGGTTGCTAATTTTGTGATGATACCTGGGTTCCTGTTTTGACATAGGGATTGTTTTTAGGATCATGACGTATGGTTGGAGATTTTAGACGCCATTTTAGATGCTTCCCTCAGCATTCTTAATGGTCTTAAAGGGAATGGCGAGACATGGAGTCGTAAGCGGTTTGATGAATAGATCTTGAATTAGCAGTAATCGTGGTATTTGCAGAAGATGCACGCAGTGTCGTGCACCATTACACCAAATTTATCATCAGTTTGATCAGCCATGTTGCCACTGAAAACGGCTCAAGCAGTGTTCAGGACAGTACCATTCTCAGTTCGGCCGGACTTATTGGGTGCGTAAATTGTTTTAAAGGGTTTTATAAGCAAAACCATTGTCTTCTTGGACAATTCATTACAAGCGAATTTTCAAGAAATCTTATATTCGTATTACGGTGAACGCTACTAAATAGTATATTGCAACTTCAGTTAAATGGGGGTGTCGCAAAACATTTCGGCTTTGCAGAGAACTGTGTGGGTTATTTGGCACTGAAGTTCTTCCGTTGTTGGACCGAGCGGATTTTATTGAACTGTTGCAAAAAGGGAAGAAGTCCAGTAAGGGGAAAACGAAAACGTTCAGCAGTTGGGCCTTGAGGGAAGTGAAAAAACTGCGTAGTGCTCAAGGTGCGCCGAGTCGAAAATGAGTCTCCACACAGTGGATTGAGCGATGAATGTTTTGACGTAGGATGAATTGTGTGATTCCAGTCATCACTTGTCCCATTTCGAATACTGCCCTTGGATAAGTGGCAGACATGGAGCAGAACCTTGGTTTTATCTCGCTCTTTCTTTAAACCATTTTATTGGTTGTTTTTTATGTAGTCGCGGGAAATGCTTGTTTGTGTTTTTGCTAACATATATCGGGTGTGTTGTAACGATCTGTAGATGAGGACAATATTACCTGATTACAGCCGTTTAATTTTATACTGGATGACCTGAGCAGTTTGCTTTGTGGTAATTTCTGAAAACGTGCATGTTGAGCTATCCGCGGTCAGCCCTCACTGTTATTGTCGTTCATTAAAGTTAAAGATCAGAAATCATTTTGATTGCTGATGTTATTATTTTGTAATAGGAAACCAAAATTCTATTAAAAGTGCACTATGTGAACACGAGATATGTAATATTCCCTTTAGGCAAGCCATCCCTCCAGGACAATCCATTTCAAGCCATCCCTCCAGGGCAATCCATTTCCGGTGTAATATACAATACCACCAGGTTTTGTTTAATTGAGTTAATTGGTGTCCAGGCACTGCGGCACATTCGGTTGGTAACTTACCGTTTGGTTAACCCGGATAACCGCGAACGCCGGATATTGCCAAAACGGGTTTCATACTTTTGCTTCCGGTGTCACCTGCAAATCCGTGTCGCAGATACTATAAATATCATATACCGTATCATGTCTATGACGTTAACGTAGCATTTTTCCCAAAATCAGTGTTGCAATCGACTTGCGTGAAAATAAATACCGGTTTTCTTAATTAACGCAATGGGTCCTTTATTCTGGGGAGCGCTGCTTGGGTTAGGTAGGTGGTTTCATGTGCAAATCAGCAACACTAATCAGCAACAACGCAATAAGTGCAAAAACAACATATGACAATATACTGAGTATCTGTATGTTTACGTTAAATATTATGTAATACAGCTGCAGTACTTTTTGGTAGCAAGAGCTTAAGATAAGTAATCATTTATACGAGTATGTATGGGACGTTTCAGGAGGACTGGCTTATATGTGGTCTAAGTATTCGGGTAGTTCATACGAACCGGACCACTCTTATTCTCAAGGGTTTATAAGCCAACCGGTTTATGTAAATTCCCGTCCAAGTCCAGATTTTAATCTTAACATTCCAAAACCTATTTTGCCGACTACCGATGCGCCGAACTGGTGGCCAGCAACATCAGCGCGTATGGGTGTGACCAGAGTATCGATACCAAACGACCAGGCATTCAGCGGTCAACCCAGCACATTAGGAAGTGACCACCACACATCCAGCATCGAACCAGCCACTGCACCATCGAGCACTCGGGAGAATATGAAACCAGTTTTCAGTTTACTGAACATGCCACTCCCTTCTAATACCAGCGATGTCGTGGAAACAAGCGCGTCACTGATCGTTGCTAATATTTCGAGCAATATTACCGGTAACCTATTCGAACAATCTCCGTTCGACGAGCAGATGCAATATAACAAAAGTGCTAAGGCAAGCAAGAAATTGACTCCACCAACCGACACAGACACCATCAACGATTCGCTGCTTCTGGACGACGGAAATCGCTATCCAAAAAACGACACAGCCGTCACTGCGTCATCTGGCGCATTCGTCAACTACACTGACGAAACTGCAAGCCGCTCTAAATCAGCACAGGATTTTATTTTCCGATGGAACGTTGTATACGCTTCCGACGCCAGAACCATCAATTCTTGCGAACTACCGGGAACATTTCACTATATTAACGCCGATAATGAACTCCGGCGCGTCGAAATAACCGGTCTGTTTACCCGGAATGACGTTGTCGTTGCCGAAAATGTTCGCCATTTTTCTCAGGGATTTGATGGAAGTGTATGGTACATTCAGCAGAATGGTCAAATTCGGCGAATTCGCGGCGCAAAAGAATCTGAGCCGGTAATAACTATTCTTATTATTATAATAATATAGTCGTACTGTCTTAGATGTCTAGACTCAACTAGACAAAGCGTTTGAGTGGTTAATTATTAATTTAATATCAACTAGTGTATATGCGTTCTAAAGTGGATTTTTTAATTTTTTTAATATCTTTAACTTGACGCTTTCTAATTTTATTCGAATCTTAAGTGTTATCAGCACTGACTGACTTTTTAATGTCAACAGCTGCCGGATCTACCAACTGGCGCCGCCGCAACCTTCGTTGCAGTTCGCAGTTATGACGAAGCGGCAACAGCAACAGGAGATTTGTACCGCTGGCTGGATCATCAATGGTTGCGGGACGAAAGTGCCAAAAACGTTAGTATGGTCGGTCTGGGAATAGATGGATCACTGCTCTATGCGGATTCTAACCACATCATCTGGCGGTGGGACTTCGGCAACAGGAAATATGTACCGTATGAAATAAACGGCAGACGGTTTGGCATCTACAATGCAGACGTGGTCGTTGTGGTCGGCGACAACATGACCGTTAGGAAACGTGTCGATGGTATTTGGACACCAATGGAGGAAAAGTGCTCGGATGTTTCTGTTGGCCGAGATTCCTACATATGTCTGGATTCTGATGGTATAGCTCAGCTCCATCCTTACTGATATGTTATGAATTGTGATATTGTTTTCCTGAATTCAATAAACTGCAGGCGATGTGTTTCGCTGGAATAGTCGAACTAAGGTCACCGGTCCCATGCATTGTAACTTCCTGTTTTACCTTCTCCTGATGTGAATGCTGTCCGGTACCGGTGGCTAAACTATATTGTTTTATTCATAATTAATTGCAGAGGTAATGTTATAATTATTAATTTTAGAGGAAATGGTAATTTAGATGAAATGTTCCGTATACATAAGCGCCTATTTCCGTTGTCGGCTGAGGCTGTTCAGTCAGAGAAAATCTGTCACTTTACAGAAAACTTGTGACTGTTTTGCATCGTCAGAACATACAACTAAAATTAAAATTTTATGTAGCACGAAAAAACTATAGATACTTTTACCATTATAATGCTTGACACTTGACAGTTTACATATTTTTACTGTGCGACACTGCGACGTACGCGAACGGAATCTGCGTACACACCAACCGCCTGCAGCAGCTGGGCCACAACAGCTTTGCATTTTTCCAAGTTTTTGACCAAAAGTCAAACGTACGCGTGTTATTACTAACACGCGTACAAGTACGTCAAACGAGCACTCTTATAGTCTTATGACTCTTATGGTTAGGAACTTGATTTATTTTGCTTCTGAGCGTCTCGTTTCAGTTTCTGTTTATGAAGGGTCTATACTCTATTTGCTAAAATCGCGGACATCATATTCTTCTGTTTTGATTACTTGTCCTAACGGCGGACGCTGCTTAATTTTTATTTTGCAGTACATTACGTATAAATCATAAACTGCGAAAATGAGTGTTAACAGTATGGGTATGGTGACCACCTTGTACAACATCGAAGTGCCAAAAAATATATTCAAGAGAGTCCAGGTATGGAATCCTTTGCAGATGCTTCGCGAAGCCAGTCCAACTGCAATAGTGGTTTAGAAAATGTATGTCTTCTGCGTTGCACTGTTTAGCAATGGGGAGTGATGGCGCGGCAATGGTGGCTGTATGATGCATACGGACAAGACGTATTTCGGTCCGCACTTCAAGTTCGGCCTTATCTCCAAGGAAAACACAAGCCGTATTATGTCGCGCTCGGTGAATATTTTGGCTAATTGGCTCTTGCGATTTAAGGGAAGACTGGTTTGAGATATTTTTTCTCAGGTGACCACGGAGACCATGTGGTCGTCGTGAACGCCAAGCACATCACTATGGAGCACGATCTGTGGGAACGAGTGGAATATTATCACCATACTGGGTACGCGCCGCGGTTCTTCGATAATTATTTGAGCGCATTTGTACGGTTTTTTGTGGAAGACCTTCGTTCATCTGAAATATATATGCATTAGCACTGGACCACAGACTGGGACTTTTGGAAGGCTACTCCAGTTTAATTAAAATTGTTGAATTTTGATTATGCTGATCATAATTAAAATTGATCAATTTCCAATTATGATAAGCTTAATCAAAATTATAAGCAAAATAATTATGATGAGTTTAATATTCACTATTGGAAGCTGAGGACCAGCGAATGCTTGCTTTTATTGCCAGTGTTGTATAAATGCATTAGTAATTACTCCAGCGAAAACGGAAAAAGCCACATTGTAATGATGTAGCTGAAATTTCGACTGTCTCATAGCTTTTGATTTTGGATAGATATCCTGGAGGAGCGGTATGGACACCGGCTTGGAAACTCCATCAGGAGAATCCCACGGAAATGTTTCGGCGTAATCTTCGAAGAAAAATTAAGGGGAACAGATTGAGAGATGAATATATGGCCCGATTGCATGTTTATCCGGAACTGGTGAGATATTCAAGCAGATGAACTGGCCGTCGGTTCTTACATTTACTAGTAAATCATAAAGTGAGCCTTAGAGTTACACGGCAGTATTTGTTGCAATGATTGTTTTTTAGGACGTACCGGAGCATATCATGAAGAATGTTTCTGCACAAATACGGCAAATACAGTTCGTACCAAAGAAACTGCATGAATATTCCGAAGAAGAAAGGAACAATTTTCCACGTTTATTTTCCTATCCGAAAGACTTTGTCATCGAAGGAGATGTTCCTACTGTTATGCCAGTAGAAACACCCAAGAAAAATTAAGGAAAAAATTCAGACCTTCAGAATTACATTTGACTTTTCAGCAATACCTTTTGTGTGTACAGACTACAGATGGTGGCACATTCAGCACTGCTATTGGCGATGAAGCAGTAAGATTTTTTTTGCTGCATGTTTGAAATGTTAAGAGTTTTTGGTAGAGAATGTGCAACAGAAATGCGGTGGCAGATACATACAGTAATATTGTATCCCACCAGCATATAATATTATGCGTTTATGTACGTAGTACATCTAAAATACAAATGCAACCTCATGATTCACATCTTAAATTTTAGCATTTGTCAGTAAAAGAATTAGAGTGCTGTAGTGCCTAAAGATTTGGCCGGCAATATTATTGACCTTCTGGTCTCACCTTTGTACAAATTTAATGTTTTGGTAGCAGGTATGTATAATAAAGTAAGTAACCTTTCGAAAAAGGCCAAAAGCGCATGAATCCGGCTGAACCGTTAAGCACTTCGTAGTTGTTACGAGCAAATTTGGTAATAATCAGGCTAAATTCCGAAAAGTCTGCTGTCGTTTGCGACTGTAGTGAGAATTTCAAACATCATTTTGAAATTGAAGGAAAAACTTTATTGATTTCAAGGCTGAAGGAACAATAAGAAAATGACATGAGATCGAGTTTACTTGAGAATTATTACGTGGTGGTTGCAGCCACCACGGGGAAGCAGTCTTTTATAAAAAATTTTCTCGTTTGGAACTTTGGAGTCTGGACATCGTACCGTGCTTGCACTGACTGTTCTGGCAAGTTTTAAGAAAACATTTTTTTACTTTACTGTCTTTACACTTGACACCTGTGAATTATTTACAGCTCGTACAGAAGGCGTCACGTAAGTCGTAACGGTATTACATCTTTGGTATGTTAACTTCCTCTCGACCTTACTTGCAGATTCTGTTATGCGCATTAGACAAAGTCACTGGTTTAAAGATAAGAATGGCGAAAATTCATAACGTATCTGACTACCCCGAATATTCCGCAGCCATTGAAGAAGTCCAAGTGCGGAGTCCTAAAATTTTCGCGTACTTCTACGGCAATGAGGATCCGGCGACGAAGAAGAGCTGGTGTCCGGATTGCGTACTAGCTGATCCAGTCATTAAAGAAGCATTCAAAAATGCGCCCCAGGACCTGGAGATAGTTCGCGTGGCCGTCGGAGAGAGGGCTGCTTGGAAGACCCCGGACAACGTGTACAGACTGAAAGCCAAAGTTAAATGCATTCCCACGTTAATCAAGCTGGAGAATGGCGAAGAGGCTGGGAGACTGGAGGAACTGGACTGCGCTGCTCCGGAGAAGGTTAACAGTTTTCTACGAAGCTGAAGTATTTATAATTTACGTGAAATATTGATTCGATGCCGTTGCCGTCGTTCATAGTTTGATCGTTTTTTACTGTTTTTCTTACTGTGTGATTCATTTTAATTTTTTAATAGCGCCTTAACCTTTCAGTATAACCGACTGTAACGATATAATTTTTGTTTCCATATTATGATTTTCTATTTACGCTAGGTTGATAAATGAACTATGAACGTGATACTATTTTTTTGTTCTTGGAATATCCGCTGACTGTTCTTTAAAGGAAATTTTTTACTTTTTTAACGTGGAATTAGAATGTTTCTTCCTGACAATACTGGTGTTTCTTCCTGACAATACTGTCTATTAAATCTTCGACGCAGTCATCAGTCATGCACTACCCGTATGGTCGTTTGAGTGGGCCACTATGGTAAGTCAATGAAAGATGGTCGTTTGAGTGGGCCACCCTAAATATTTTTTTCCCGAAACCGATTTTCTTCCGGTTTTCTTCTTTATCTGACCAGGCAAGACTTACCCTTCACAGAGTACTTGAAATTTTAAAAAAAGGTTGAACCGTTCTTTTGCAATTGCGACGTAAAAAAATCAGCGACGAAAGCGCTTTAGCCACGCCACCGAAGCCACTGCACTACACCAAGAAAAATGTAGCCACTGCCACACATGTGCGGCTGTTGTGAACGACACATGTGCACAATGTCGTAACGCTTTAGTTCAACTTACAAAGACCAACTTTGAAGAAGTAAAGGCTTAAATTTAAAATAAAATAAATCTTAACTGCATTGCTCAGCAGCACATCAAGGACTACACTAAGGAAAATGCAATCACGACCGCTGATGTGCTGCTGAGCAATGCAGTTAGATTTATTTTATTTTAAATTTAAGCCTTTACTTCTTCAAAGTTGGTCTTTGTAAGTTGAACTAAAGCGTTACGACATTGTGCACATGTGTCGTTCACAACAGCCGCACATGTGTGGCAGTGGCTACATTTTTCTTGGTGTAGTGCAGTGGCTTCGGTGGCGTGGCTAAAGCGCTTTCGTCGCTGATTTTTTTACGTCGCAATTGCAAAAGAACGGTTCAACCTTTTTTTAAAATTTCAAGTACTCTGTGAAGGGTAAGTCTTGCCTGGTCAGATAAAGAAGAAAACCGGAAGAAAATCGGTTTCGGGAAAAAAATATTTAGGGTGGCCCACTCAAACGACCATCTTTCATTGACTTACCATAGTGGCCCACTCAAACGACCATACGGGTACGTTATGTCATTATCAGTGGATTTCGTAATACATTCTGATATAATTGTAATTTATAGGAATAAAATATATCGAAAAAGTGCTGTGACGCCGTCCGATTCCGATTTTTCCACAGCAGTAGTAACTAATACTACTATTAAGTTCCACTTGGAAGTTTTCAGTCATGTTTTGTAGTCTTAGGTAAATCGTAAGTAACGATTAAAAAATGTATTTACAGTACCTGGAATTCACTTGAAGTTGAGTCTGACTAAATCCTTGTTGCCTGGTTTTTTATGGTTTTCCGTTTTAGCACAGTACAGCAATCACTGTAAATTAAGTACTATAATACAGTAAAAATACAAAGTACTTAATAAATACAGTAAAGAACTATAAAAAAACTATAAAAGTGAGATTGGTTGACACTTGAGTCTGGAGACTCTGGACCATACATTTTCTGGAATTTCATATCCCATGATTCAGATGACAGTGTCTAAAGTGTAATTTGGCAGTGTTGGTTGATGGATAATATTAATTTTATTACGACTTGCGTTACGTATAAATGGTATAACCATATCAGTATATACTCGTACTTAGAAAATACAAAATTTGGTTACAAATTTACAGTTTTTCACGAGGGCTGGAAAGTGGGAACACCTTCAAAACCTGTGATCAATTATCATTTTTAGAGCATTAGAATTTATAAATTTAAGAATTAATGTGACAATGTTCGCAACTGGATTATCGAGAAAAACGTTTGACTATCATGGTGGTGTACAAGTATTAAAGACTTCATGTAGAACTTAAGGTCGCCGCTTGCATGCATATGCGCGACGAAAAGCAAATTATCCTCTGTTATCTACAGATAATATGATGCAGCAAGTGGGCTCCCGGCTGCTATATGATCAGTGGATCACGTTATTTCTTATTACACAATCCCTAAACCAGTAGAACTGTCTTGGAATTACATCAGGATTTACGACTTCCACACCAGCAAAATAATTAATAGCAACTATCGTCTTTTTCTATCTACCAGCTTGAACTGGATCCCCACTCTATGTTTAATCGTTGGATATCCACCGCTGTGCGTTCTGCAGCAAGAATTCATGACGTATCAACATGGAGCGAATACAACACCGCGCTGCAGGAAGTTAAAGGTCGTTCATCGACGGTGATAGCGTACTTTTACGGCAGCGTCGATCCCTTGACGAAAAGCAGTTGGTGTCTGGATAGTGAATTTGCGGAGCCCGTAGTACGAGACGCCCTTAAAGCGACCTCAGGAGAACTGGAAGTCATCCGTGTAGCAGTCGGAAATCGAGATGCTTGGTACAATCCCGGAAATCCTTTCCGGACCAATGCCAATATCAAAAGCATACCGACAATGGTCAAATTTTTCAATGGCCATGAACAAAATCGGTTGGAAGAACCGAATTTTGTTGCTGAAAAGGTCAATCACTTCTTAAAATAGTGCAATCGTCAACGACTAACGGAAACAATACACGAAAAAGTCCTGTTCTTGTTTAACATTTAGTGCATCCTTTAATTTGGTTTTGACAGACGTATAAAAATGGTGACGATAAATCAATAATTAACTACACAACCAAAATGAGAAAATTTCAAATTTATGTATATACTTCGTAGATAAACTTCATCAGTTAAATTAGTCCAAGCGCTATACTCCGGTCACAGGTGTACAGATATAATATATTATACAGATATTCATATTCATGTAACAATTTATTACGAATACCTCTGTAGAAGCCGTAGTTGGTAATTTTGTTTTTCCAGTTATTTTTAACACAAAGTGTACACGCGAATGTGTGCTCTACTTGTAGCGTGGTAGGTACGCAGTTCGCAGTTATATACACTGCATCATTTTGATAGTTTGGGATAGCTGTCCACGCATACGTCGATTATGCCTTTAAATAATTTCATTTTATGCAGAACGTACAGCAATAAAAAAAAACATAAAATTTAATTTTTCTTTGCAAGATCAAGATGCAGTAATAAAAAAGCAGCACTAGCAAATATTACTTGAGACCCATATTACTCTAAACTGAAAGTACAAGAGGCAGAAGCAGGAAAAGTACATAATTACTCGTACATGTAGACGAAACAGTCCATCCGCACTGTTTTTCTTTGCGATCACCGAAGGACACGTTTCAAAGACCAAAGTAAACTGCGAACACGTTCAGTTGAATGCCGACCGCGATCGCATGTGTGAGAAAATGAAGTTGCTCATTTTCGTCTTGGACGCGGTAATAGAATGGTTAATTGTTGGCCATTGAGACAATGTGGTCGTTCATTTTGGCGTGTAATGGGATATTAAGAACATGTTTCTAATTGAAACAAAACAGAAGCTTGACTAGCAGGGAGTTAATTGAGCAGGACGGTCCATGAACTGTATCGACCGCTGCACGGTTTACACACTCTCACTTAATTAGGTCCGGATTATCCTTAAGAATTTAACAAAACAATACCTAGTGTGATTCATACAGTGGGGAAATGGATAGGCGTTGGAAATGTAATTAGATCCGTCATAATCTTTTCCTGTTGACTGTGTTCCGTGTCTGTTGTATCAGATTTTCGCACATATTATTGTACACAGTTTCTTCCTCGGTTTCTACCACATGCATCTATTGTTCTTACATACGAACGAATTGAAAAACAACATGATAAAAATCGATAAACTAAATAACTTAATTCGTTGTTACAATAGTAACAACGAAAACTACTTACTTAATTCGTTGTTATAATAGTCGGACATACACATCTGCGTACTAAGCAATACCCAATATAATTCTGTACGAAAAGAGACGATGGCTGTCAAAATTTCACGTATTATTTTTAGTATTTGATAAATAAAAAGTTTTTCTGCAGCATAGGGCAACGTCGATCAGATTACGACCAACATTTTAATCAAGAATAAAAAGGTATGCGTTAACGGGGCAATAACAATACAGATGTTCGTATTTCAATATGTTTCCTGGTATACGTAGAAATAGTAAATTCCCATCGAATTTTTAATTAAAGCCACCGCCAAGCGCTTAAGGAAAACATTTGGGAAAATAGCCGCATTGTTAGTATTTTAGGATGCGCGACAGCTCACAACGGATATGTGCCAGGTGGGGTATAATGCAGTGCCGTGGCACAACATATATACAGCTTGTATTGCCCGCTACTTTCCGGCAACCAACAAAAGCGGCTTTACAAATCGGCTGCTTTTCCGCTACAGAACAAACTCGCTCTATATTTGGGCTATTAAACTATTGACACTGCGTCATTTGAGTCGTCCAAGATGTTTGCAAATTGACCACTTGGTTTCCAATCGTATAGGACAGTGTATTGTTAGTATCGGCGCGGCACAACTCAGTATTGGTATACATGTTGTTTGAAGGGCACCGGTCAGTTGATGTCGACGAGTGTCACTGTAGTAACCCCCGCTTTTACCGGCTTACCATATTTCTTTTTCAATGAAGCCATGTATTGCGAGTAACTCAACAGCTTTCCAGATTGTTGACTGAGCCATGCAGGTGCATTCTGCGCCAGAATCATATGTCACTGGCATATTATAAACTAATCTTCCATATACAAATGTCTGCTTTATTCCCGATTGAGGGCTATTTTAGTTTTGCTGCATCAGGTTGAAGAAAATTTTCGTTAAATTGTAATACAAGCTCATAGGTGTAAACAAAATTATACGTGCTGATAGAAACGCTGGTGTACATAACGAAAAACAGAATTGGAAAATTTTGCGATCAGAACTGGCAATATTATTAAACCCTTTTAACGCATGCAGCCAGCCAGACAACACTGATATGTAAAGGGTACGTCTGCGCCTTGCTTAAAATTATAGATTTTATTCGCCTCGTCCGAATATAGCGTGGGTCAGAATGAATAAGCCATCCCTGGTCTATAATTATCCGTTAATCTCATAGCCGACATGGACGTATTAATTATGAGTTTAACGTTTTGGGATGGGATATCAAAAGCATCAGCTCAGCGTCGATAATATCTGACGCCCATTGTCATGCTCATTATTTCGGCCAATCCCTTAACCACGATTTTCTCCATAGTGTAATACGAGCATCTCTGTATCGTAAAGGGCCAGATTCCCGGAGTGTTGATGCGACCGGCGTTGTGTATGCATCAGACGCCTCACCATAAACACCCCGTCAAGCATCTCCGGTAAACCCTTCTGAAATTACGCGTGCCAGAAATTCCGTCCAGCGTTCGATCGCGATGTGCGTCTGAATCTTGTCGATTGGTGGGCTGTTGCAACAAACGCCACAAATTCCGGCATCACATTTCATTCTCCTGATGTGCCGTGCTGGTGTGTCGGGTGATCGTCGTTGTGAACTATGGCAGGCATCCTACTGTTTAAGTCGATTTATCATAATAATAGCATGCGACACTACTTATACCGTTTAGGTCCGGTGGTCGAAATTCGCTCGGTATTTATTAACGTGCAACTCGCAATCAGAATCTGTAGCTGGATACTTTTGCTGTTTCATTAATTTCGTTATGACTAAATACTGAAAATGTTTATAATTTCTTGATTATTGGCACAAGGTTAACGTACAAGCACAAACAAGTCCCAAGAATAAATTTATATAAAATTATCATCTTTGCAATAGGCATGTTTATCTCTACCTTACTAAACTAAGCAAAAACCAGTGCGTGTTTGTACTATCTGTATGTGAGCCAGGTTTTGTTATTTTTATGAATAGCCTAGCTTATCCTAGTTATATGATTAATATAAATTGATTATAATTATTTCTACGATGATGTAGGTTGTTGGATACATATTATTTGATGTTTTATTGGGACAATCACTTAACAGATAACCAAAAATGCCATTCTCACGCCTAGAAAATTGCAGCAATAACACTTAGCAGAAGTTGGCACGTTATGGAAATTGTCAGCCGACAGACGCAAATTTACCGGTCATTAGCAGCCTCCAGCTCGTGACATATTGCTTGCTGGCAATTATTGAGATGGGCTCCGGAGCCAACTGTTTAGGTTTAATGCGCGTGTTCAATATGCTTATTAGTGTAATTTCAAAAGATAACCGTGGATAGCATCAAAAGCTGGTTCAATTTTCCTCCCGTCTTTAATGGTGACAGGTTGTAAGCATGGTCCATTACATTTTCAGACATGCACATGCGGCCCAGTGCGGCATGCATGTCGTGCGATAGCTGGCAGGTTTTGCAGGTGATGACGATCTCTGCTTCATTGCTGCCGTCTGAATGCGCCCATAATTGCCGGGGAGGAGTCGCTACTCACCAGTCAGTTCCTGACACCCATAATGGCGTATTATTAACATGTCAAATTTTCATATCTTTCCCTTTCTGCGATTCTTCTCGATGTCTTCTTGCTATGACATGTTTATGTTTGGCTATTATCACCTACTATCTATAGTACAAGGCTACTATACAAGTATACACTTTTTTTTGTCCCATTGAAATAAATTCATTTTTGTACTGAATCTTATACGAATTTTTAACTCCTTTCTCGCTATATTATATGTGCACTTTTCAATGTTATTTCGAATATACAGTACAATCTTAATCCTTTTCATGCCAAGCAATTGTATTATTGCATTAAAATGCTAACTGCAAAGTATCTCGCATTAAGCATGCTATTTTTTATTTCAGCTATCACCAATTTGCAAAAAGTGCAAATTGAATAAATAATACGCATTAAAACTATATCATGAAAAACAGATTTTAATGTAAAATTCGGCATCTGGTAGATGGTACAACAGGAGTGCACATGAACGCTTCACGTATTATGGCCTGTGCTTTAAATGCAGTTTGGGAATCATCTTTAATTTTTCTTTAACTATAAAAATGTGTACAGCATTACGCAGTTATGCCCATTTATTGTAGCGTAATATTTATTTATGACAGCGTGATCTTTTTCCGTAGACCTTTGATGTGATCTACCAGTTCTACCTTAAAGTTACGGTAAACGTTTCGAAATCCAGATGGTCGGGGTACATACATAATATTGGAGGTAATGATGTGCATGTTCGGGTGCAAGTCGATGTTTGTTAGCTTTTGAAAAGAAAGTCGCTTATTATGTTACGGGCTTCTATCGTGTGAATAGTTGATCGGGCAATAGGCAAAGCAATTCAAACTCAATTAAAGGATGCCGGTTCGTGAAGCATATTATGCTGGAGTAGATATGGGATCGACGCCAAAACCGATATGAGAATGTATGCTCGATGGATGTTAGAATGTGGAGGAGATCCCCTTTTAGGCATTCTAGTACAGCATTAAAGGACGCCGAATAGCACGTCCATCATGTCTTTATACACTTTTGCTTTGTGTAACTACTTTAACGCCAATTTTCCATAGAATCAAACTATTCATGAAGCATTCATGATGACCTCTTGCCCATTCCATCGGAAATACTTGCTTCTGTTTGCATGGCTTGCTTTAAGCACTGCATATCGCTAGTGGATTGTCATTTCCTCCCATTACACACCGTTTTATATGTCAATTTCGCTTCGCTACAGCTGTACATGTATCTGTAGTTAAGGTTTTATATTTTTGCCGGCATATATACATCGTTAATGTAATGCAGTACAGTCATGTGTCCGAATATTTTTTTCGTCAGCAAATTAATGGCCATGAGAATTATTTCATTATAGATTGAAAGCAACTAAACTACATCACTAACGAAAAAATTGAGTATGACACAGGCTAAAAGGGAAGCTGTTGAATTGAAAGTGTACAACTAATAAGTAAATTAAGTAATTTGTTAGTTACCACCAAATCGTTGCATGTCACAAACAACAAGACAACGTTCACCTTTCTTAACTGCATGACAACTTTGAGGAAAAACGAACCGGGCTTCAGACGGACTGATGTCGCACATAAATGCATGGTTTTTATTTGTGGTAGCAGTGTTAGTTTATTTTAGTAACTATTTCCCCTTTTTAAAAATTATTGTTATACTGATCGAAGTTATAAATAGGTAACAGTAAACCTTCGCAAGCGCAATGGCATCGCGATCGATTTGCTTAGTATTAAAGATTCGGTTAGCCGCGTTTGTTTTTGTAATAAAGTTGATTTTCATCTATTAAAATAGCTATCCCTCCATAATAACATATAAATATGAGCTGCATGGTATAGCTGATTTTATAGATACCGGTATCTGGCGAATAACAAAGACGCGGTTATTATAAAATACTCTTGCTCTTTGCAGACTTTTCAGGTGCGATTAAATACGCCACCAGAATGGTAAGGTTACATTTGCACTTTGACTCGTACGGTAGAATATGATGCCATCAGCGTAATAAGCCCACGCATAGCGTTTCAGCGAATAAAAAATTCTTGAATTTTTGAAAGTGGATACGCCGATGGCCGGTAAATCAAAATATTAGCAAAAATAAACTTAGATCTTTCTGGCTGCAACGCTACAATTAGGATATAATTCAATCAAAGCAACGATTTGCCAACAACAACTTCCTCATCGGGATCATGTTGCTCGAGTACACTAGCTTGTTGCATTGAGAAATGCCGGCCAAGCGTTGAAAGTGCAAAGAACCAGCCGCTGCACAACTTGATCACCGTCATAATACTCCCGCACGACGACAAATACGGCCGCAGCCTATATACGGATCGTGATATTATCTTTCCATCGATCGGCATTCACATGATTGTATGTTGTTTTTTCCCTTTTGAATTGCTTTCTTTTCATCAAGCACTTAAGTCGTTGCTGACGAGCGTTTTTCGTCGGTGTTTTTTGTATGCCGGCCTCAGCAGAGTGCGGCTTGTGTATACTAGCTTAGACATGCATCTACCCGTCTCGTTGGCCAAAAGAAAAGATATCACACATATCGCGTGGATGGAGATCCGCGAGCGAAAAAGGCCTGACGGATATAGGCAGCAAATAAGTAGTCGTTCAGAATAAAAGAATTTATATGTACCTACATACCAGATACCAACGTAGTTTTTAATATCGGCAGACGTCGACGCCGCCGACGCGTCATTTCTATCACGCATTCTGTAAACCGTGCCTCTTTTCACTCTGTGAACACTGTCACGACAAAAGCTCTGGGCTCCCGTTGTGTAATGTGGGAAGCCCTTGGGCCGTTGAATTGTTAATCTGGTAATTGATGTCATGCCATCCGGCTGAGACGCTAAATTGCTTGTTCATCCATTGTTGTTTCTCTACTTTTCCAGCCAGTTTGAAAGTTTCAGGCATTTTTCTAACGGAGGTTATTATCGTGTTGATAGTTATCTGCTTAAAAATGCCGGGAAAGACTAGCACTAGCACTAGAAGTGCAGTACTCGTAGACACTCCAACAAATTACTGTGTTACTAAGAAATAATTTCACTGATTTTTGTAAAAGCCTTTCAGGGATTTATTATACGGTTTAACTGGCAATCTTTCGCTTTTTTATTTAAAATGTACAAAAGATTTTAAAACTTAAAATATTATAATGAGGCTAAAAGTTGATGGTCGGCAAGCCGTCGGAAGGTGTGCAGCAGTGGAAGATAACGCACCGGTTCGGTGTACACATCGGTCACTCTTTTCGTGGCAGTTTTTGTTGTGCTATACATGTATTGCAAGCCAAAGCGTGAGCTAGTAAATCCCCATTGATTGCAACTATTTTCTCTATAGACATAATCTATCAATTCATTTTTCTTATCATTCCACTTTCTTCGTCTTATGAATTGCTGTGTGTGATCTATTCCAACAATAGGATGTCTATCGTCCTAAGCCAGCCTTGATGAACCTGGTAAATCATTCTGTTCATAGTGGTAGGGATGTAGAAGGCGTTAAGGACAAGTTCACAAAGGACACCCCGGGCAGTTAGGATTAATTGTCCAGCAAAGCGATTGGGCGGATTTGCTGTTTCAATGAAAATATATGAAGGAATCTATATAACTTGCGCAGTACGCGTCAACGTGGCAGGTAGCATAATAGGCTAGCACCGTTCAGAATTCAGCAAGCTGAACTAATATATAAGCTTCCTGAAAAATAATTCCAGCTCAGTCATTATGATAAGAATATAGTGATATATATGTTTATGGCGGCATTTTTCCTGCTAAAGTGTTTAGCAATTAACTGCTGCAACGTCTACAAGTGAGTTCAAGAAAAGACTGCATGTATCTGAGACCGCTATGTTTACTTTCATTAGATTCAATGGATTTGATTAAGTCAGGCGTGAAGTAATTTTATTGACAAAAATGTGTCAGATGGTAATCGTTCTATTGAGGCTTAACGAGAATTAAATCAAGTCTTCAAAGGACAGCACAATTCAACATGGACCATTCGCGGTGTTAACGAGTGGCCGTAATATGGACGATGCATGCATAATGGCTGCAGTCATTACTGCAGCGTTGTATACGGTGCACATTTTACCCAGCATATACATACACAGAAGTGCCCGTATCAGAATCCTTGATAACCCAATAAGAATTTCTGTTTGCAATGCAACGTGGCTACCAGACAGTACATATATGTAAAATTAAAATTTTGTAAGTCTTACAATTCGGTTTTCGAAGCCTTCGTTTGTAAATTTTGTTGGGTAGCATCAGTGAGGCACTGAGGTTCGGAAGTTTGTGTGTTCCCCATATAAGCTAAAAGCTTAACTAGATGCGCAATCGACATGTCTGCTGGAGCAGGATCAATTATTCGATCAGTACGAGTATAAATGTTCTGGATAGCCCAAGATGTACACACTCATGCATTACACTGCATGCATGAAAACCATTACCCGATAGATTTCACCCAATTTATCTCTTTTGCATCGGAAAGAAGGGGCTGAGTCATATCGGCATTATTTTCTTATCAGATTATTATCGTTTTCTTATTATCGACTTTATCGTCCTTCGATTTTGCTTCTGTAAATTAAACTGTGTAGGGAATGCAGTTTCATAAAAGACAAAACTACTACAATTTTCATAAATATGATAGAAGTAACAGCCTGCACTTCAGTGTTACAATTTATAAATTTTGTTCTTTATCATTTAAAATGTATAAAAATCTTGGTTGACGCAGATATCTGCATATTACATTAGCAGATTTTAGAAAAGAACACCGCCGCTTATTAGCAGCTTCAGTGTCAAGTGATGGAAATACTTTCGTTAAGCTAACCTTTCGGTATATAGACGCAATGGAATGTGAAAACTTTGATAACCGATACGCCCCATTGTTCCAGCACTCGATTATTGTATTTGAACAGTTCTCCAGTGACGTTTTTAGCGATGATATTCACACCAGCAGGTAATCTCCTCCTTTTGAATAAAGGCGGTTCTTATTATTAAACATCTTCACAAATGTTTTCCAGACACTTGCGAAATCTATGAGATTTCGTGCGCAGCGTGTTGTAGCAGGTGCAAGAAAATTTCGACTTGTGGATCTCGTTACATAGACCCGAGAAACACTTCAACAAAACGCTGTTAATTGTAATATCGTATGCTCTAACGGCATTATGGTAGCCTTACTCACACTCTTGAAAAATATTCTATGTATCCGCAGGAAAGAATATATATGCAATTGTATGAATGCACGCTTTATGCCTGCATTAATCAAATTAAAATTTATGAAAGTCAGCGAAAAATTATGAGAATATAAGGTTGTTCATAAATTATACGCCAAGATTTAATGCTTGCAGGATAAGCAATTTCACCCGTATTTTGCAATTACTGCATTAGATTTGTTTTCATGCCAATAGCATTTAAAAAAATACGAAACGAGAAGTTTGAACAAATCGACCAGAAGAAATAAATAATTATTATTATGGTGGGAGTGCACAGTGCTCAAGATTTGAGAATTTTTAGCTGTAAATAACAGAACACATTATATGTTTTTGTTCTGAACGCGCAAGTTACCTACGGAGTACTCGTGTACATAAATAAAAGCTTTTGCTACATGTTCTCGGTTATTTCAATGTAACGAATAATTATAAAAAGTCGAATGTGGCTAACGTTTGTTGATATGAGTCAGATCACTAACAAGAAAATGGCGAAAAGGAATCAAGAAGTTCAACAAGGTCCGTATTGGCACTCAACGATAGTCTGTCCGGATAAACCCGTGCTGGGACAATCCGACAATCCTATCTTGTAGTATATTGTACGCAGTTGCTTAGTACGCATCAATAACACGGGCTAGTAATCCGCTTTTCATCTGTAAATTTTCTCACTGGTAATCAAGAGGAGTCTTCTATTTATGTTTGAAAATGTTATCGAGCGGAAAAATATGTTGTTGAACTGAATATAACCTGTATGAGATTATCGTGCTGCACGCGAATAGACACTCTTTTATTTTGCGCACATACAGCTGGTAGTCGATTATTACAAGAAGCGCTGCCAGCTACGAATATTGGCCATGGCATACTAGAAATTATTTTCTTACATTTCAATGAAACTTGTCAGGCATTGTTAGTTGACATGTATTCAGCAGCGAAATAAATCTTTTGCCGCAATTAGGTATTTATTTCCAAGGCAGGCGTCTCATCGAACCAAGTCCTATTACGGCGACCAAATAATACACACTTGATATGATTGTTTTGTTTAGCTTCTGGTTACCTTAAGCGGTCACAAACAAGTTCGATGGACGGATAATTAAACACATCATTCAATGCTGGTTTGTTTATTCGTTTAGTTATCTCATCCATTTCAATCGTCTTAAAAGAATAGCAACAGTTAAAAGTGTACATATAATGCGTGAATTCAATAACTAATGCAACTGCTGGCAGCAACGCTTTTTATAAGTTGTAGTACATTGTACACGGAAGATAGGAAGAAATAGTAACTATCAACCACCGTATGAATGAGTCGGTAACATTATAATTATTCAGCGATGCGCTTCGTAATTGTAACAAAAGGCCACAGTTAACCGAATGCAGATAATAGTTTATACGGCAAATATAATGTTATTGATGGAGCTGAATGCAGATTAAAATTAAACAACCAATATATTTTCTGAACAATGGTAATACATGCACCTGGATTTCGCATCGTAATCATCTTTGATTCAGTCGTCACGCGCTACTCTTTTGCATATGGCCAACCAGTTGATCGGTGACCTTTAGTCTTTCCTTCTGCCGACCGGATGAATAGGTGCACATGGCACGGGGTCACCGGCAATCATATTCGACGGCCTGAACGGAATTTAGCTTTCTCATTCATACTTAAATCGATACAAGTGCTGTTTGAATCGGATGCGGGTGCATCTCCGGTGTTTGGTAGGGGCTGCGGTGCCGGCGATCGACTGCGGCTGCGCTGATTGTTTTGGGTCGATGCAGTGGAAATGAAACTCTGTGGGGAATCGGGTCGATGCTCTGATTGGTGATATGGAGTGAAATGGTTGGGCGCCGATGTTGAAGACACTTCAGAATTATGCACCGGCATTGTCGATAGTATATCGCTAACGTCGGGTTTGACGGGATTTATGGCACAGTGACTGGCAAATAGATGTGGACTGAAAAGAAAAGGTGGCGGGCCTAAGGGATGCATTGGCGGAAGCTGTGTGGAGGAGGCCAGTTGGATACTGTTGGAAGGCGATGGCGGGGAAGGAGATTTCTTCTGGAGCTTGTCGTCATCCGGCCAGTCGTCCATATCTTTACTGTTACAGTCGTCGGCGTCCGAGGACACGGACATGCCGCGATCCATGTGTGACCCATGCAACCTAAAATGAATAGTACATTTTATTACACATCGGCACTGTCCATATATTATTTTGCAAGATTTGCAATACGTAAAATTCACAATTCTTTCGTTTTTTATGTGACACTATAGGTACCCTTTTACCACCGTTTACTATAGACGACACCCATTTTCAATGGCCTGTTGCTCGCATTCTTGAGATAAATTTTTGATGCAGTTTTTTGGCAAAAATCATTTTGACAATTTTTTTGCCATTCAATCCGCGTTCTATTTGCAGCATTTATAATCAAGTTTAAGTTAAGCACAGTGCATAACTACTTATTTCATCCCATTCAAATACCATGGCAAATACCAAACCACACAAAACTTCTCTTGCATATGCTAAATATGTAATTTCAGGTAAATCGGGCGTACACAATAAATCAATGATAACTGTAAAGGATATCTATATCAGATGAAAATCTGATCGCTTATTTCGATTTTGTGGAAGGATGCTGCATATACATGTATCTAGAAAAAAATTTTATTGATTTACCGCTTATAATGATCGGCATTTTCTAAAAAACGTGCACAAATAACTTGCACTTGGTAGTTGATGCTGAATTACTGATATACGAGCACTTATTACGCAAAACGTAAGCGGCCAAACCACAAGGAGCGTAGAGTGACTTTATGAGTAGGAGTACTTCTATATACATTATTACATGAGCTGATCGCGCAAGCACCGCTCAATGCCGGAAAAGGATATATGCAAACTCTAGCAAAACGGTAGTGCATAATAATACGTATTTGTTTATTGAGACAGTTAATCTCGTTTATGTCGTCTCCTAGGGGTTTTTTAAATGGATGATTTTCTTTTCAGTGAGAATGAGCTCTGCGCATGTGCAAGCTCGGCGACCAACGCAGCGGTCGCGGTTAGCTGAGGGCAAACGATTTGATGAATCCGTTGCTTACATTAGAGATTTAATTTATATCTCTTCAGACAACAAAAATCCAATGATAATGTTGGCCTCTTGTCATATTAGCCCGCAGGACATTGCTACACAAGAGTTCTGCTGATGCAGATGTGTGCACAATCACATATTCACTCTCGTACGGCCGCGGACGCAATCGCGTCAGTGCTAAATGGAGAACACTTCTGTCAGAATCCGATATTCTATTTGCGTGTCTTGTTCGTATTATTGTCACCAAGTTTGCGCTATCTTTGATGTATAAAATCTGTCTTGAACTGCTGGATCAGGTACTTCTTCTGTTCATTGATATTAAAATCCAATATGCTCTGATTCGCAGTTTAACCGTCATAATTTTCGTTGCTTAGGTGAATCTCCTTGTCGCTATACTATATGTATCAATAAACTGCGAAACAAAAAGTTTGAAAGTAAGAAAAAAGTTTGAAAGTGTTACCATTACTTTTCTAGAACAAAAAAGAAAATAATGATTGCGCACAATGTTTATACTGCTCTACTAATTTGATAGCGTTAAAAGATCAACTAACATTTGCATGATAAACCCTTAAAGTTGATGCCGGGGGCCATGAAATCTTCATCCCGAATTGTGCATGGTAAAGTTTTCGGGAACGTTGATATATCTACGTATTATATGTGACTCGCTTCCGGGCTATGTAAACGTTAGCGAGATCCAATTTGTCTCGACCCCATCAAAAATCCCCGCATCACTAACGACATCGCGGAAATGATCTCTTCAACGATATTCACGCAACAAACATGCCAAGCAAAAGAAAATAGTTCCGGGCCAAATACAGACTACTTGTTTGTTTTCTCCGTATTCGATAAGCTCGAAAATTAACCACTGCAGTCTGCATATAGATCACTTTCTGCATTGATTAAATGTATTGAGCTTTATAGTCGCCGATCGAGAGTTTTGTGCCCTTACTCAAATATAACTTTGCAAAAATGCACCCATGCACTCCATACCAAAGTAACTAAAATTTTACTGTTACCTATTGTATACCGAAAATATATATTGGGTATCTTACAAAAACGCAAATAAGATACGCATTTGTAGATTATAATGTATTTTCGTTCTGCGTTTTGATTGAAGCCATGCAATAAAACCTTGTTCTTGCTAAAAAACGTACCCATCTGATTTGGAATATGTAAGTTTAATACCCACCATAATGTTAAATTTATAGCACATTGACAGATACTTCCATGATTTACAATTTTGCGGTACTTCAGTAATAAATTTCTTCTATTATCCTGTTTTTTTTAGTTTCCCTGTTTTGATACGTGCTTATTGTCATGATACTCGTAAATGCCATATAAAACTGTTTCGCAGTCAATAATGAGTGTAATCAAAACCACGAAAAATTTATAGCACCGACTAAATTACCTTAAGAGCACATGGGTTGTTAATTGTTATTATATTTCAGAATTTCTGTACTTGATTAAAACTGTATGTCAAATTTTCACTACCGAGTAGCAACAGGAACCGAGTAGCACTACCGAGTAATGGTTGCGGAAGCAGTTTGGATGTGCAACGGGATCACTTACTTGTTTTTGGCTGCGGCCGCTCTGTCGCGCTGTCTGCGGTTCTTAAACCAGTTGCCCACTTGGGTGGGTGTCAAGCCGGTGGCATGGGCCAGTTCCTTTTTCTTCTGTGGATTAGGATAGGGATCCTGTAGATACCATTCCCGTAATAAATTTCTTGTCCGCTCCTTAAAACAGTGCGTCTTCTGTTCGCCGTCCCAGATAGTTTTCGGCAGCGGATACTTCTTCCTCACCCGGTATTTATCGACCGGGCCTAATGGTCGTCCGCGCAACTTTTCCGCATCCAGATAATGCGCTTCCATCCACATACTCTGCAATTTCTGATGATGTTCCTTACTGAAGCGGTGATTCTCCAGCAAATAATAGAGATTCCGGTAATCTCCGCTGTAAAAGAGAACAATGGCTTGAGCACGGAGGACCGATTCGTGTTTCCGCACTTCCATGGCCTGAGGGCTGGCGTTGTTATACAATGGCAGTGTCCAGAGGAAGCGAGCTAGCCGTTCAATATCATTACTCTCCTCCAACGCTTCACACACTTTGGCGATCTGTTGTACGGACAAACCAAGACCAAGGCCGGGTGCGACCGTAGGAATCATTCCCGAATTGGCCGCATGGGCCGCCGCCGCCGCGGCCATGGCCTGCATGTGCATTTGGTTATGAAAGGGAAATGGTGGGAGGCCACGGAAGGATGTTGGTGTGAAGGCCATGATGGTACAGCAGTGCGGCTGGCACTAACACAAAATTAATGTTTCAAGTGACCTTTATCCGTGTATACGGCCATTTGACCACAAGACAGATTAGTAACCCAGTCACATATGTACGAGAAAAGGAGAAAAGGGAATCGACAACTGTCAAGTGAAGATCATTGACGGTGGGGTTGAGAATGACCTGGGTAAGGAAAAGTATCCTGAGCAATATACGTGTGTATGATCTGCGATTCAGTCGTTTGTCAATGCCTTCCTTCTTTCAGTTTCGGCCCACAAGAGTCTAAATTAACTTGGACGGCATCATTATCGCTAACGATAGGGGTGGAGTGCTTAAAGTTGTAAAGAATACGCGTACTGGCCTATTTGCTTCAGCTAAGGCTTTGCATGGAGCCAATAAGGGTGCGAGCCACGGTTGTCTGTATACTGACACCACCGCATCGCTAGCAGTTCCAATAAAAGCGCTACTGTACAATGTTTATTCAAACCAACTACTGTACGCGCTGTGTGTAGGAGACCGCCGGTTAAGTAAGCGATCGCTGCCGCTGTACGATCAACGCCGCTAAACCGTTAAGATTGTCGTATTTCCGCTCGTGCCGCTTGATGCGGTGTATGGTAACCGCAAATTGAGCCGTATCGTGCATTACGCAGCTCCCCTTTAAAGTTGTGTTCGGTATTGTATTACAAAATTTTTATTAATTGTTATTTAAAATAAAGTTGCGCATCGCTAGTATGGTTAGCAGTTAGAGTGGGATTAACAAATTTTACTGTATGATGCCCGCAGTAGCGCCATGCGAACGGGTGGTGTGTTCCAGCTGCGACAATTGGAGTTTTAAGCCGATTACAAGTAGCTTATTTCGTCTAGCTGGTGATTGGCTTTGTTACTGCCCGCCCACATCCAATGGCGGCAATCATATGGCACCGATGCCAGATATAGATGGCATATAATAACGCTAATACTCCTAACTCCGAAATGGAATCGTGCGGCTCGATCACATTCTTGTGAATAACACACACCACGGACGAGCCAAATGCTTTTAAAGCACTCAGCAATAACTGCCAGCTGGGCGACATATAATCGTGAAAAACATCTCCATGGCCGACGTTATAGACTGCTGTTCACAAACGCCTGATTGACACCGGGCATCAAGTACAATAAAAACTGTCAAATTCATATCGATAGCCATGGCAAATTGCGGCTTAATAATATCTGAGTGATAATTGCAGTGGTCATATTATATATAGAGTGTGTAGCTGGTTTATATCGGACTAGGCTTGCAGCCGTATTACATGTGCCCTACATTTTCACGCATTGCAGGCATTTAATTTATACGACGGAAGCCGCTGTACAACGATCTCATTAGAAGCTTATTTGCTGTAACATATGTTATCACGTATATTGCAGTGTAATTGTAGCCAGTTTCAGTAATGACTCGATAACTCATCCCTTCACGCTATAAGATTTAGCGGATGCATCTATAATTTAACGGGCAGAATCCCGAGATATCCTGTTTAAGTGAATTGTGCGTCTCTTTTACAGGGCATCGCCTATCCCGTATATGTCCTCATTTACTGCAAACCCCAATGCCGGGGATGGTGGATTAATGGCGTATGATTGCACTGGGTCGATAGAGATGATGGCAAAATAGCTAAGCTCTGTAACAAATTGGGCAACACGAAGAAATTCAATAATCTAATTTTCTGGACGAGCTCCGTATCCTGCTGCGCTCTATGTAATTTAAAGTCATGGCGATTCAATCAGAGAATGGTTTCTGTGCCTGATTGCATACACACTACACAGCCAGAATCAAACTTTGTGAGCTGTAAGTGTTTTTATCAAATACAGCTTCAGATTTGATAACTTCTTGAAAATCTGCCACAATTTAGTTATTAGACGGCTATATAAACCCATGCAAATTTATCAGCATATTCTTCGGTGTTTTGAGACCACACTGTGATCAAAAAGTCCCTCAAAATATGTTATATGACGGCTATCATACTGCCCAATAAATTGAAATGTTTTTTTCCAGCACTAGTTTCCAGCACTAGTTGTGCCTCGATGCACGTGTTTAACCGTTCTTTAAACAAGCTAGCGAGCGGTCTCCGTTTTTGCATAAACTGCTTGTTATATTAGCCCAATGCGCACAACATAATTAAGACCGCAGTTATCCGACTTTCTTATGATTTTATACGATTCAAAAAATAAAGAAAAGTATGTAAAATAATATTTTCGTTTACAAGAGTTATTTTGATTTATTGATAAACGTCTTTCCAATCGGTCACTTGGAAGGTCATAAGGTACAGTATTATAATAAATTATGTATTCACATTACGTAGTGTAATATTCTACCCATACAAGATACCTGCCATCAGTACTTCACTCATACTAAAACTTTTGATTACAGTAACGCTCCCAGTTAGCAACACAGTACTTTAACGATATGCTTATGCATCCCTGACACACACTTTTTTGCAGCTCAACAGTAAAAATATTGACTTCGCTACGTTTTTAAATTAAAGACTTGCAACTGAAATTTATGAAAACTATAGTAAAAGAAACTTAGCATCGCTTTTATCAAAAACCACTACAAACACATTATAATAATGTACTGTTATATTCAGAAGTATAGTGATAAATATCATTGCAGAAGCTCATAACAGTATTATGTGAAACAAGAAGCTGTGACGATGGTCGATTATACTCGTATTAGCAAACACTCCGCATGTGCGGGTGAGCTCCGTAATCCATCTGAATACAGCAGGAAATCGAAATTCTGACAATAGACGAAGCCGGCTATTAATGCACTGACGAAAAAACCACTATTAAGTCAATAACACTTTTGAGGCTCAGTTTTGTGCGAAAGTCGTTTAAGAAAGCAAACAACGGTGGCAATCGAAGCGTTCCTCTCCGCTCGGTTCACATTCTTTTGAGGAATATTTGTTGGAAATAATTGTCATTTGAAAAGCAGGAGCCGGTGGGTATGTTTGCTCTTTTGTAACCATTAATTCATGCTCATGCAACCATTTTAAGTGACCTCTGGAATCTGATCTATATGTATTGAACCGGTTGCCGTTTGTGCGTATATACCGTCATGTAGTATGTCAGTAAAAAATCAATACTCTCCATCTCTAATGCCTAGAGGTCAGATATGTCGACGGCAATCAACTGTGCTGATTTCAAACCGTAGCAATCACCAGCACAAAAACACATGCCGCAGTGCAGATCATAAGAGTCACACAGTCAGTACTTCTAATTAATTTCGCAGTGCGACAGCACAGGAAGTATTTTACGCGAGAAGTTGTTTACAGTAAAGGTCATAAGGCATAACAAATTCACATGTTGCAGATGGTTTTATACCATTAATCACTGAAGCAACCTACACGAATGTTTAAAATGTATGTATAGATTCGCTACCATAATGTACAAGTAAGCGAAACTATAAAATTAACGCTCTTCGGTTTATTCAAGCTACTGCGCTGAAACAAAATGTTTTGCTTTACTTGGTTTTAATTCTCCAGATCAATTTAGGTCGCAAGCTTAATAACAAAGGGAAACCAAATGCCACGCAAAATGTCTGAAATGTTCTGCACGGATGCGGCTAAATACCGTATGCAATGCTGAAAACCTATACTGTGTAGCCTTCGTATTTTTTCTGTTTTGGCAGAAATATTAGTTAAATTACATGAGCGATTTCCGATTATTCGGCCCGTTTTTCGTCTCGGTGCAGTGTAAAAGCTGATTAATTTCAGAAGTGAAAGGTACAAGGCAAAATGTTGCCGAAGATGAATACCCCTTTGGACCGCAACCATAAAACCGTATAAACTAATATAACACGTAAGCGTTCAAAAATAAATAAGGTTAAATGTGAATATCGAACAACTCCGCTGCTATTTATAATTGGATATTATTACTCACTGCAAAAAATAACTGCAGCTAACTTATTCAAACTGATCTGTGTTGCATCGTATGCACTTATTAATTATTGCGGTACTGGCTGCAGCTGATCATTCGTCTTCAAAAGGAGCCTGTAACATCACTATTACATGTTTATTCTAGTACACGTAATTTTTATGGCAATTGCGATCTTCGTCATTTTCTCTTAAGATTTTCGTATTTTCGTATAGACACAAATTAAGTACTCAATCGTTTTGCAGCGCTATCAGTTCGTGCAAAGCAGTTCCCGTTCAATATAGCATATTAGGTAATTTAGGCTCATATCTCTTCCACAATTGCATGCTATAATTTTCGCGCCGTAAGTTTTACGTATTGACATTTGCGGTAATTGTGGCTACTACAAGTCCTGTAATTGTTCAACTTTAAGCATTGCAGCAGATTTCGATGCATTCCGATTTGATAACAGCATTATTGTTACTAGTTTACGTTTACTAGAGTAGGAGCTGCGAAAGATCTGAGCGCTTTAGTATAGTATATAGTTTTGCATACTGCAGATACAGTGAATATTAAAATATATGAAGAATTTGAATTGTGCTTATGTAAAATCAACTGCATGTATAGTAATATACTTATCAATCTCGAAACCCAGTTAACCCACTAATCATAATGCATCGAAATTAATTTATGATTGTGTTGATTTGTGGTGCATGCCAGGCAGCCGGTGTTGTGCGTAATGTACTGTAACTTCTGCAAGCACGTTTGGGAAATGAGGAGCAAGAAACAGATACATGTTTCTTGTACACAGGCTTTTCCTGCATCCGACCGGGGAAGACTGCGTATTTCTAACAGTTTGGGCGATGATATTTCCCACCGAGTCAGTTCATTTGACGGTTGTATTACGGAGTTTTGCAGTTAAGCTAACAATGCGAATTGATCAAGAGCCGGAATGGCCTGAAGAGAGAAGATGATTATCCGCATTTACGCAGCATCACACAGCAGTTGGTCTCCACTCATTTTGTCCGTGTGGCAAAGGGGATCCAGACTCCAGTAATAAGTCTCCAAGATGAGATGAAGCGTTAAGCATACAATTACATGAAAATATAGCTCACGGATAATCACATTACTATCATGCCTCCTCTCTTCTTCCCCCGGCTGGCTCATCATCTCCCACATCCCTGTGTGTAATTCCCGCTTAAGCATTCCATATATTCCCCGATCAACACATGCATCCGCATTCTCAGTGAGCGACATCGCATATGTATTGAAGAAAATTAATATTGTGCGCCTGACGTGGACATTGATCGGGCAGTATCTCCGGCGTGTCTAGTGAGGTGATATCACATATAATACTCGGGTAGCACACAGGAAGAATCACCGGCGGGATCTAAGACCGGGATTACTCTTTCTCTATGTACAATAACCCTAAATGAGTTGGGTAATCGCTGGCGCGCTGCCCATCGAGGAGCATTAAATTACTCACAAGGCAGTATATCTTACAAACACAAGCATCATCGTTCAGGTGTAGACCGGCTACATTTTACTGCTGTATCCTCATGATATAGGCTATTTCCGGTGGCCTTTAGCACTGTCGCACAGTCTAATTGAACCCGCTATTGTTCCGCATTACTCCCCAGATCAAATTATAGTATCGCATTGCTTGAAACTGGACCACATGAGTTTTTAGACACCGCTTTAGAAAAAGTCAGACGCAGTTAAAGAGATGCACATGATACTATTAAGACAAGTTTAGGTAACAATAATTATTCGCATTACCCGTACAAGCATATACCCATAATAAGCAGCGTAAGGGATGCAATTTTGCACGGGATTACACTTAATTTGTTGGGAGCAATTTGCAATCGAAATTGCTTCAGTTTTATAAAATTTGATTGTTTGCGCAATTATGTTGCTGAATTTAAACGTATCATTATATCTGTGGGCACGAAGAAATGTTCTACCATTCGAAAACGATGACCAAACAAACTTTGATTAACATTACATAGAAGCCTAGAATTACTGTTTTTGTACACCCATATTAGAAATTTAAATCAAATGTAGAGAAATTTTCGATTAATGCCACATAATATGTTTGGGACCTAAAAACCCTTAAATATCAAACCCGACCAGCCCCTAAAATCATTTGTTATCCGTTTGTTGCCGAAATTTAGATATCCTGGTTTATTATGATGCTGCTATAAGCAGCGGCAGCTACGCGAATACTGCAATCATGTTTCATTTACCGGAAGTTTACTTTGTGACAAAAAATTTAGAGCTTACAGTTATGTTCTTGTGGTAATTAATGTATTTATACTTGTATTTTCTTTCTTTTCTTACTTGCATAACTGCATATTTATATTGTATAAGCAAAGAAAAAATGAAACAGAATATCAGTGAGGTACACAACTGCAGTACCACATACGGCACAAAAAGTTAACGTCAGGTTGACCCACGAATACAAAATACTCGTAATTCACTAATAAACACTCAACAGTCAGACAGTTTTTTATTTCTGCGCTTTATTTGCATAAGTTACAGTACATGCTGCGCACTAGCCAGTGATTCTATTTAACTAGATTCTGCATTTACAAGTTTAACGATCACTTCAACAGTAGAAAAGTCCGTAATCTGGTGTATCAGCTACTGATTGAGTTACAAACGATAATAAAAGCATTGACAGATGTGCTAATGAATATGCGGATACTATATGTGATTCAATTATCTTGTACAGCGTTATTTTCATCATCTCGGTTACGTCACCGCAATTATGATACATCTGCATACACAACGTCAACCTCTAATACACAGTTCGCTGTCCTTCCCAGATGTACAGACAGACTGGCCATCGTCGCTGTAAAAAATCATTTCACAGCTGCTTAGCTTTTTGACACGCGAACGACCGGGTTGGATTGAGGAACAAACGGATGATCTCAAATATTATGAATAAAGTTTACCTTCCGCGCCGGATTGTCTTATAGCATCCTTTGACGGCTAATAAAAAATTGATCTATAACGCTGTTTAGACAATGGTAGACGAACTCCAGTATCTCATTTTAAGATGCTTAAAACAAACAGTCACCCGTAAACATCGTTATGGTTTGTCTTAGTCGTACTCACCTAAAGTAGATGGTTATACCGCGGCAACGTTTTGTTGTGCGCTATATACGAAATGTTGAATTACGTTTATCTTTGAGCCTTGGATTTTAATGGACAGCGTGTCTATCTATCATCATGAGCCACGGTTCAATTATGTCGGGACGCATCATTTAATGAACTTCCCTGAACGATTACATATCTTCATTATTCAAGATGATTTTAAGATTGCCGCTATCGACATGGATGAACACTGTGATACTATGCATAACCTTTGGGAATGTTGCCTTCGCTCAAAATAGTACTCATGCGTCTACTGGTACCGCATCGACGTCCACTTCTTCTTCTAGTACTAATACTCCAAAATTACTTCAAGGAATTAACCTTAACGGTAAGAGCAGTCTAGATTCATTATTTTTGTAACATAAAAATTATTGTATTATTATGTTACCATGCAGATTATAGAGTAACAAACATGCGTGGCATCCGCTGCTCAGGAAAGGTGTACATATATACAAGCCCATCCAACAATTCTTTGACCGCTGTAAGCGCAGCGCATATAAATCGCGCACAGTAATGCAAATACGCATCGTAGTGTAGTGGCAGATATATTTATCAATATTTAACCAATAATAATAAATTAGATCACAATTAATCACCGATAAAGCCATCATCACAGTTAAAATTATCAGGTTAATCAACAAAACCAAACAGATCGCAGTTAGAATTATCACAGTTAAATTATTAGTAATTACAAAAGAAACAGATCGGTTTATGAACTACCATCCATAAAACGAAATATGGAACGAAATATCAGTACTCAGTTCGAGCGCCACCCGCGTGGAAGACCTTCTCATATCTCACTGGAATAGATTTGTAAAGATTCTGGCAGAATTCTGTTGTGGCAGACATCACCCAGGCTTCTTTTATCAGATGACGCAACTGCACCAGGTTCTGTGGCTGGAAAAGGGTGATATATTGTTTCATCACAGTCCATAAATTTTCTATCACGTTTAGATCCGGAGACCGCGCGGGCCAGTCGGCCACAATGATTCCCTCTCTCTCGAAAAAATTTCGTACACTAGCCGCCGTATGGATATTGTATTGCAAAGCAAAGATAATACTGTTACAAAACTAACAAAAGCATAAAATTATTATCAATTATGATGGCAATAAATAATGCCAAACATATTATAATATATATCACAGATACAGTAACTGCAACACATGCAGATTTGTTGCTTATACGCAGACCCATGTGGCGTGACGTGTCGAAGCACATTAAATGGCTCAAGCCCACGTTTCTTTAAATTCCCGCTTACAGCGGTCAAAGAATTGTTGGATGGGCTTGTAGCTTGACAGTTAAAAATTCCAGATTTCTGCCATTGCATAGAAATAAATCTTTATGTAAGCAGAACAGTATTAAATCTTTAAATGTTTGTTTTAATTATGAAAATAGATTTCTGACAAAGCATTTATAATATACGTTCTTTGAAGCATGTGCATGTTGGAAAAGATAAGGTTGGTAGTGTTTCTTGCGTGTTTCCAGTATACATGTACAGAGCACATACAGAGTACTAATATGACTGTAGACTTTCGTTTCACGAAACGGGATTTTGCATATAAGGTTCGTATGAGTTCTTGTAGGAAGTTTGTAAACACAATGGACTTAATTTTAAATTGATGTGAAGAAATATTTGTCCTCTTGAAACCATTGTGATTTATGGGCACACAGGAACCGGTGTATTAAGCGGCATTCCCATTCCGACAATGTTCCCACCTGTGATTACTCCCATTTCTGAAACACTGCGTGTCAAAACGGACCCGGTCGCCTCTCAGGAATCCACCACCACAGCACCGTCGACCTCTTCACCATCGACACCAACATTCCATTTATCTGACCTCCTGGCGGACAATGCCACGCTGGCATCTCTACTGGCGGCCGTTATCAACACGGCCAATAAACAACTGACCGTTCCCAGTCAAGCGTCCAGCGTACCGGCCGTGGCGACCGCCGGGGTCGCAGCACCGGCAGCGGGCGCCGCTATATCCGCTAGTCTTCCGGGTCAGCAGTCTGGATACAGTGCCGGACAGGCGGCTCAAAGCGGCCCGTCCAACCTACCCGGACAAGTACCCCAGCAACCGGCACCCGCTCCCGTAAACCAAAACTTCGCGGTCCTTCCAGCTGGTGGTGCATACGGAGGGGTCGGAGTCCAGACACAGCCAACGGGAATTAACAGTTTCGGATTTTCCGGGCAGCAGCCGTCTCAAGGTGTCAACGCGGGAGGAATCATCCAGCAGCCCAACACGTTCGCAGGAGGAAACACAAACTTTAATACTGGTAATCAATTTTCATCTAATCAGAATCAAATAACCGGTGGAATATCCGGAATCGGCGGCAACCAGTTTTCCGGCGCTCAACAGAATCCAGCACAGCAGAATCAACTCAACAACTTTGGATCCAATTTTAACCAGCAAATGCAAAATAACGTGGGAGTGACCAATCAGCAGCAGTACCTGGGACCATCGAGACCTGCCAGTTCATACGGAAGCGGAGGTACAGTCGGCATCCAGCAAGCACCGATGCAACAACCGGTGCAGCAACAACCTATCCAGCAGCCGCAGCAGCCGTTACCGCAAAATCAGCAGGGTGGTTACGGAGTTGGTAATATTGGTCAGCAGCCGATCCAGCAACCGCAACAACCCCTGTTGCAAAATCAACAAGGCGGTTACGGAGGCAATAATATCGGACAACAGCAAATCCAGCAACCGCAACAACCGTTGCCGGCGCAGAATCAACAGGGTGGGTATGGAGGCGGCGGCGCTGGTCAGCAGCCGATCCAGCAGCCGATTCAGCAGCCTCAGCAACCCTTAATACAGAATCAGCAGCAGCAGGGTGGTTACGGAAGTGGTGGTGCCGGTGGCATCCCTAATAACAATTTCCCGCCAACATACGCCACGCCCCTTCCAACCGGATTCACCGCCGCTCCCACGTTCCCGCCCCAGCCGTTAACGGGATTCACCGCCGCACCGACGCCACCCATGAACTTACAAACGCCGTTGCCCATTAATTCCAATACGTACAACCAGATGACCAGCGGCTTTCCTCTGCCGGTGGGGTACTACGCCAGTCCTCAGCAGTCCGGTCCCGGAGGTATTCTGCCGCCACCCACCACGGGGTACGGCGGCGGAGCCAGCATGCAGCAAGTCGTTCAACCTGCCGTCAATAACCAGAACGTGAACAATAATCAGCAGCCGAACAGCGGATTTAATGCTCAGAGCGGTAACACGCAGAATGCCGCCGGCTACAGCGGTCCAACGGCCCAGGCCAATACGGCTTTCCTGGGCGGCGGCGGCGGCATTAGTGCTGGTGGTGGATTCCAAGGTCTACAGCCGGTACAAAATACCAACGTTAACAGTCAAGCGCAAAATCAGCAACAAAAACAGTATGGAACGGGACCGTTCGGCAGTGCCGCCCCGCAAGGTCAACAGCAGCAGCTGGGCACTGGACAGCAGCCCGGGCAAACAAACAGCCAAGGAAACTACGGGAGCAGCAGTTACAGTGGTGGTGTGCCTAATCAGCAAGTCCAAAATCAATTTGCGAACCAAGGGGGTAACACTATCCAAGGAGGCCAAACGGGATTTGGTGGAGTGGTCAATAGTCAACAACCTGTGCAACAGCAGCAACAATCTGGGTTCGGCTTTCAGGGAGTACCAAACCAGAATCAACAAATCGGTCAGCCTCAAAACCAACAAAACCCGAATCTAGGATTCGGCAACAATGTCGGCAACGTAAATTCGGGAGTGTCACAGCAATCTGGCTATGGCAACCAAAATAATATCAATCCAGGCGCGGGAAGTTTCCCACAGAACACCAATATCGGATCAGTTGGTCAACAGGGAATAAATCAGCAACAGCAGTTCCCTTCAGGTGTCCAAAACCAGCCAAACAATCAAGTTCCCGCCATTCCCGCTACACCCAACCAAATTCAAAACCAGCAAGTCCAGCAGTCAAGCATCAGCGTTCCCGGTCTCCAGGGCGGCTACGGCCAGGCATCCGGCGGACAGCCAGTGAACAACCAACCGGTACAGATTCCGGCATCCGCTCCGCCGGTTATTTTATCCGCCGGTCAAGGTGGACAGAATACCGCGGCTTCCATTCAGACTCCTATCCCACCGGCAAATTTAGGGCAAAATCCTACCACTGCCATCACCGCGCCCAATGTGCTGGTGCAGAATCCGGGCACAACCACACCCTTTTCGGGATTCGGTGGACTGGGATCACTGGCACAAAGCATTCAAGAGCAATTAGGCGTAACGCGACCCACCACCACAGGTCAACCAGCTACCACATCGTCCAACCCGTTTCCGGTCATAACACCGACGGTACAGCCTGGTGTGCCGGTGTCAAACACCATTGCCACGAGTAACCAGGGAATTAATACACAAGTCGGTTCGGCTGGGGCTGGACAGCAAGCCACGTCAAATCAACAGATGCAGCAGCCATCCGCACAATTTCCTTTGGGTTCGCAGTTCGGTGCGCAGCAAGCGACGGGTGGCCAACCGGGTCAACAGATCAATCCGGCGTTTGGCAATGCTCAACAGACCGGTGGTCAATTTGGGTTGGGCGGAGTGAATCAGGTCACTCAGCAGCCGCAGACCGGGGTGAATCAAGCACAAAATGTGGGAAACGTTGGAGGATATAATACTGGTTCTTTGGGAGGCGGTATCCCGGTGAGTCAAGGCATTGGCGGAGGATTTGGACAACAAGCTAGTGGAGGACTGCAGAATATCGGCACCGCAAACACTGGTGGTGTACAGCCTGTCAATACCGGACAACAGCAGCAGAACATTAATCAGCCAGTGACCTATGCAACTTTGAACAGAGGAAATTCTTATCGATAATTATAATACGTGATACAAGCTATTTGCAATGTTTTTTTAGTTGCTGCCTAATACTTTTAAATGCTTTCTTCGTTTTGCAGAGATTTATGACCAATGGAGCTAAAACGTTATTAATTTTGCCTGCCACAATAAAACAGATCGAATATTGTGTACACATAAATTGTTCCAGATTACAGAAATTCGAAAGGCATTTTCGTACAGTTGCAGACAGAAATGGCGAATTCGAAGTCGTATTGCAGATTGTACTCCATAATATATATATGTTACATACGTATGTACAGAGTACGTCGCGAATTAAACTGACTTTTAAAATAAAATCCGTAGACTATCGAACTGTGAATTTTTCCGAGTTTATCGGTAACTGTATTCCATTTTGATTATAAACCGCAAACCGGATAAACGATCAGCGCAGTCACTAAAATGACTTAAATGTATGTTACAACAGAATACTATTATTATCGTACATAGAGAAGAACCTAGAAAGAAAATTCCAAATTACTTTTATTGGTTATTTTCACTAGTTGTCAGCGGATGTCATAAATAGAACTTGAAGATTGTATACGTGTTCAAGAAAGAACGGTAAGGGCGTAAGGCAAAGAAACGCTGGAGAGCTGTAAGTTTTTTTATTACTGGAAGTCTTTTAAGTACCGAAACTGTAAATCGCAAGTACTCTAGAAGTATAATAATGAAACCCCAAGGCATGGTAATAATCATTTGAGGAACAACAAAGCTAAATCAAACAACTGGAAAGGTCACAGGTGAATTGAGAAACTTCCAAAGATTACTAGTACTAGTGGCGGGCCTTCAACGTGGTCAGTACTCGTACGAACGGAAATCAAGGAATGAAACCTTACACTGTTCCCACTGCCAGCAGTAACAACAGATCTCTGTTGTACTGGCCATTAAAATTACGTACATAATGTACTTACTGGCACGGCACAATCAGGAGAACTGGGATGTTCAGCACTGAATAAAGTGACAAGTGCAACAAATTACTGCAACCGCTGTGAAAAAAGTGTTGTATGAATCTCAAATCACAGTACAGACACTAGAGGAATTTTTGCTGGTGACAACAATACTAAACTGTCGATACTGGAAAAAATAAAATATTTTGCAATTATGTATTGTACACTAATGTAATCGGCAGACTGTTATCGTTGTCTTTATTATGCGATCAAGCACTCCACTTCGGTGAAGCAACAGTTTCCACGCGAAATTGCATAAGAAACGATATTTCCAAAAATTCTCCATATTGTTAAGTGGTCGCCGCGCACAGCCAGTGCATTATTGACCATAATTAGGGTTTGTGTCCGGCCGACTCCGGCGTAATCGCGGAAGAGAAGACGGCCAATTTGTAATCGGTGCGACGCGATGGTTGACACCAGCGAACCGGTTGGCGGGGATGATGAGATGCACAGATTATCACATAATCCCGAATACAAACAACGAACTAGCATTGAAGTGCTGCATAACAAATGGCCTGCGTAACCATCACGTCCATATTCATCATACAATATCCGAGCGAGCGCGGGAGCTGCTACAAACAAACAGCTGCCCCCTCCTCCGTTCGAGACCCCTGCACACACACACACAGTGACAGTGCACACATACACATCCGATGCTGACCAATACCAATTGGTGCAGACGTACGTGCGACCGACGGCCACGTTCTTGACCGCTGGTAAACAGCCGGTTCTAGCGTGTCTTGTCATAATCAGTGATTGTGGAGTGGATCCACTGCTGACACTGGCAGTTACGATCGTACTGTATGTGTGATGTCTGAGAAACCTCAGCAAATGCTCATCTCCTCTTCGCTACTTCTCATCGCTATTTAATTCTCACGACCGTTAGGCCAAAGCCATCAGTCCCCGTGTCTGTTGTCTGCTAATTCAGTCTTGGTCAACTGTCTCTCTAACAGCGACAACTAACCGGATAAAGGATTTTTCATTTGCACCACTAATCCAGTAAGAGCAAGGACTAACGGCGAGAATGTCGCAGTGGAAGAATGGTGTTATCCTGCTGGGAATTTCCGCATTCGTCCTGACCATCGCTACCGGCCAAAATGTATCAGATGCAGTGGCAGCCGGGTCATCCGTCTCATCCCAAGTCGCCGCGCCGGCGAATGGCCGCGTGAGACAAGCTTATTCGTCAGGTAAGCAGCTGACCCCGCTAACGTGTACGTACACTGCTTATCAATATAGCCGGAGGTCACCAACCAAAGACAGGAAGGATATCTCCATTAATTTATGTAGCTACACATGTTGTATAGGATAATAAAATATTAATTAAAGTTAGTACTCGTATCAGTTACAGAGCTTTGCAACAATTTTGTCCGGATCTTTAGCTAGTGGTTACACCGATTATGCTGATCCGGTTACTCAAATTTTTCTGAAAGATTTTCCCGAATTTTCGCTAATAGAATTAAAAGCGTGCTTTTCCTCAAGTTTTTTTGGTTTTTTATCCAATGTTTGTCACACTTTGAGTATTAGTTTAGCTGGGAATTGAGTTAACTAGTTTAATGACGGTTACAGGATCAAGCGGAACTGGATCTAATTATGGAAGCTCCAGTGGCTCGTCATACGGCAGCGGATCGCAGCCCGCATCCTCGGGTTATTCCTCCGGCAGCACGGGAGGATTATCCAGCTCACTTTACGCCAGTGGAAGCAGCGGCCTCGGAGCGTCTGGTTCGTACGGCGGCATGGGCTCTTCCGGCTCATACTCTAACGGTCAAAGCGGTTTAAGCTCGGGATCTTACGGTGGTCAGAGTGGCTTGAGCAGCGGTGGTCAATATGGCGGCCAGTCTGGATCTGGACTGGGCAGCAGTGCGGGTTACGGCAGCAGCCAACTGGGAGGAGGATTGTCCGGTGGTTCATACAGTTCCGGCATGGGAGGCGGTTTCGGAGGTCAATCAGGATTAAGCGGCGGCTCAGCGGGATACAGTAACGGTCAGAACGGTTTGAGTGGCGGTGGATACGGTGGCAGCAGTCAGACGGGTTTCGGCGGGATGCAAAGCGGCTTCGGTGGTGGACAGTCGGGATACGGTGGTAGCCAAGGCATGAGCAGCGGTTACGGAGGCAGTCAAGGCATGAGCGGCGGCTATAACGGTGGCAGCCAGGGTATGAGCAATGGTTTCAGCGGTGGCAGCCAGGGTTACAATGGTGGCAGCCAGGGATTCAGCGGCGGCAGTGGATCGTATCAGAACGGCGGTGGTTCCGGCATGAGTTCGTACAACGGCGGCGGCTCCAGTGGCCTGGGAAGTGGATCGTATTCCGGAAGCGGCATGAGCAACGGCTACAGCTCGGGCGGTTTGGGCGGCGTCGGTGGGGGCTTCGGGGGATTATCCGGTTCCGGCATGGCCTCGCAGCTCAGCGGCGGGAATGGCTACAGCAACGGTGGTAGCAATGCGTTTGGCAGTTTCGGAGGGATGTCGGGATTCGGAGGCAGTGGTAACGGGGGCCAGTACAGTTCCGGCATGAGCGGCGGCAGTCAGTACGGTAGTGGAATGAGCGGCTCTGGCTTTTCTGGTGGCGATTCGGGATCCTCGCAAGGATATAGCGGTGGAGGTCAACCTTCCGGTTTTTCCGGTATGAGTCAAGGTTATGGATCAGGAGGACAGCAGCAAGGGTTCAGCGGTAGTGGCTACTCCGGCAACGGTGCCGGGTCATCTGGGTCATACAACTCCGGCAACTCGGGATTATCCGGTTTCGGCAGCTCCGGTGGAATGTACTCCGGAATGGGAGGCAACGGAGGATCATTTTCCGGTAGCAGCGGTCTCGGCGGTGGCATGCAGCCGTACGGCGGTGGTAGTTCTAATGGATCCGGATACAGCGCCAGTAGTCAGATGTCTGGTGCAACTGGTGGCTTGGGATCCAGCTTCGGTCAGACAGGATTTTCGGGCTCGAACGGATACAGCCAACCCAGTGCCAGCAGCGGTCAGTCCGGAGCAGGATATAGCTCCAGCAGTGGCCTTTCAAGTGGCAGTTCTGGAACGAATTATGCGGTACAGTCTGGAGGCAGTCGCGGGGGCTACTAAATTTGTATGCCACATTGTTACGCAATATGATTTGTCTTTCTGTCAAGTTTTGCTAGCTGCGTTTGGAGTAGTCACAAAGTTGTTAGTCCAAAACTTTAGAAAGTAGTTTTTTTTATACAACGAACTCGGCATGGATTTGTAATCACGGAAATAAACACAAGGAAACCACATTATTGCAACGAATACAAATACGATATCGATACTTTATAGCAAATTGAGGATTAAATACAATCTGGTAAAACTTAATTGTAAGTATACTTTTGTGACACCAAACCAAAGTTTTACTTTTCTCCACTCCCAAAATTTTTACATTAACTTGCGTACAAAGTTTTTTTGTTGAGCGCTTTTTTTTGTTGAGTTTTCTGACTGCACGTAATTTGACCTTTGCCAAATTTTATTTAGGTGCTTGTAAGCGATACATTATGCTCGCATATCTTGGTCAGCCGAAAGATCAAGCGTGAAAGAAAACATGTATCTAGTACTGTACTGTATCTACCATTAAGCACTTTGTTCACATAAAGACGATAGATTCTTCTCAATAAATCATATTCAAAAACAAAATGAAACGAAAAGATCCAAGGCATGGCGCACATTTAAATAAAAACAAAAACTCATCCCTAAAACGGAGAATTAAAACGAAAATAAAAGAGCAACTATCACAAATAGCCCGAATAAAAATTCGCGATCATTACAATCAGAAATACAAAAAAGAGTCAGGTAACTCATGGTCAGGTTGACTCAGATAGCACCGTAGGTCGAGCTAATTGACTCGTAATCACGATAGCGACGCGCTGCTTTCACCGCTCGCAGACAAAACACCATAGCAAAAATCAGTAGAACGGTAAACACGACCATCAATGATATAAAGACTGCCGTCGACACGAGATTTTCCGGTGGCTCATTGTCTCGCGCATTAGTCGAATTCAAAGCTAATCCTAACGTCCATCCAAGCGCCATGCCATCGATCTAATCAAATTGAACGCATAAACATAATTTTCTTTATGATACTCAATTTCACTACTGAATACATACATCGGGTACAAATCGGATCTGCTCGAATGTCGTATCATTAAATCCATATCCCAATGTCAAGATATTGTCCACGAAATGTGCGTCAAAGCAATACTGGGTAATGAACGGCGAATGTGGATCACTCGCATTCAGAATATTAATCTGTGGAGTAAATTAATAAGCTCGATGTAATCAAAATAAAGACGTAAAATGTCTGTATCAAACCAGTAAGATAGTCAATTATCAATTTTTTATTAATGATTTCTAAGTAGCTCCACGCGAATGTGCCTTGATAGTTACTGCCAGAAAAACGCCACAGTCAAAACCATGATAACCAAACCAACAAAATGCCAAACTCGATCAACAGAACTCACCTCCGAATAATTCTTTAGGCAGAAATCTTTAATCACTTCCCTATAGAGCGGAAGAGGAACGACTCCGCCACTTCTATTAACATTGGTTAGATTAAAAAATTCCATCACAAAGTAGAATCCAGAAAATGCCTACAACAACAACAGCAGTCAGCTTGCGTTTCAGGGAATGAGTCTTGCAAGTATGCAAGCCCAGTACCATAAACTTTCCAGTTAGAGGTGCTTCGTACACGCCATTGAACGAACACCGATCAAAGCCCGAGTAGGGACAATACGTTTTGTTGAACAATTTTCCAACCATAGCCGAACATTCCGTTGAATTACTGGTGCCAACGAAGCTGAGGCTATCTGATTTCACATCCGAATGGAAGCCGCTGGTGCAATAATGTCCAAAGACAGAATTCATGGGCTCAACAGTGGTATTTCCCGTTGGAGCACAGGGATTCAAAATGACACTTTGATTTTGTTCTTGCACCAACAACGCCTTGAACTGGCGTTCGGCTTCACGCAGACCATAGCAGAGGAAACTATGCGAATACAGATCATAAGTTTCCTGAAACAACGTTGCCGTTTGAGTGTAGTTGACTTCGGAATCAAATGTAATCTGCGCTGAAGCTCCGCCAAGATCAAGGGCTCCCACGGACGACTTCGGTGCAATGTGGTCCTATCAAAGCAGAAGAATAAAAGTCAATAATTAATCAACTACGGCGTATCTGCAAGCCCCTTAAAAGGTGGTGAAACGGCGAAAAAGACATCAGCATCAAGTAAAAGAAATCTGCAAGTACAATTACGCTAGAGGCTATTCTTCGCGTACAAATAACAGCGTTTTGGCAAGGTAGTTAACGGTTATCCATCCATAGATCCCTTCCTCGATTCCAGAGATTATTCTGACATGTTCTGCCGAGTATTTAAAAGGATAATTTCCATTAACTTCCGTTCTTATGGCATCCATTATTGATGCAGCCATAGTGGCATTCGTCGCTCTAAAAGAAATCGGCATACATTTGCTTATCGAGTTGACAAAATCGCACCGCTGGTTTTAGTGCTCGCCCTGAACTCCTGAACTTACTCAAGCAGTCTCATGCCAGCTGTGGCTCCCAAATAAATTTCGGTTTTATCCCAAGATGGCCGAGGAATGCTATCTTTTGCGAAACCCATACATGTCTCCAAACTTCTGGCAGCCATTCGCGGATCGACATAATTTTCCAATCCATGATCTGCAACGAATTTCTAAAAATTAAGCCTTAAAATAACGAAACTGATAATTAAATAATGACTTCATGTAAAAGCATTGCAGTGGTCGTCGCCTTTACAACAAATTATGCTTGCAACATTGGAAACATTTTCACATTTTAAAGAGACAAGTGTGTCTCTTGGTAAAATTAACTGGCGATAAAGTTTCGATCTGCTTCGACATACGGTAAACAAAGAAGCTACTCACTTTCGCAGCGAGTATGAGCGTTCTGCTTCACCAATCCTGTCCCTCGGATTTTCATTCCATCCCACTGATAAACATACAAATCAGTGTGCGTTGAGCCAGCATCGATGACCACCACAAAGTCCACAGGTACTGCTCCAGATCGTGCATAAAGGTAGATCATCACCGCAAACCCAATCAGCGATGCACAACAGGCCACAGCAGCCAGCGCAAACCAGTTCTTGCAGCCCAACAAAATTCTTGTTTCTCCTACAAAAAATAAACACCTTTTATTGGATGGCAATCATGGCACGCATGGCTGCAGGCGGGCAAACTAATGTTTATAAAAATTAACAAAAAATGCTCATACGTTTTGCTAGGAAAAGTTTATCACCATCTCGAATTGCATACGAGCCCACTGTCCGATGATTCTTCAAAACGTTTCCCTTCGGATCTAAATAAACAAGGAGGACTTCCATAAATAAAAACAACAAGTAGGAAACTGGCAATCCGTGTTTAAAGTTGCAGCAATTGGCAGCATTGATCATATAATTAACAATCGTAGTGATTAAATCACCTGGAATTATGTCGTGCACAAGGAAATATGACAAAAACATAAAATAAAATGATACTAATCTGACCTTGAACACAGAACTCAGAAACGATATCCGTACGAAGCCTCCGTTCAATAATGAATCCCGCTATAAGACTGCAAATATACCAGTATTGTTGGATTCTGCACCTTCCGTACGATTGCTTAAAGAAACCTTTAGCATTTCCAGCACCCCAGCAGTAGAATAATATCAACTGATGACAAACATACTCAAGCGAAAAATCACAAATTACCTATCACCTACACGTAAACAATACGAAGTGGAATATAAACAATGTTACAATGGAAAAACAAACGCATCCTCAGAAACTCACTTTCCCACAGTGGCGCTCTCGCTAGTCATAATGGTTTCAGCGCCATCGATTCCTGCCACCAAACTTTCAATCTGAACCCTAAGCATTTTTTCGGAATGAATGGATGCCATCAAACGAAATGTACAAAACCAAACAGAGGCTTTCAGATGTCAGTAATTACAAAATGGAACCACACAGCTATTAATTAATACTGCATTTCAAATTCACAACAGTCTATCAAGACCCAATCAACACATCCAAGCAGTCCATAACAGAACGTCAAGATCCTAGTAACATCATGCAAAACGGAAGACCAGATGAATTAAAATGAAACCTCTCGACGATAATATTCAGGATAGACTGCAAAAGAAAAGCCAGATATTTCTAAACGTTTTTTAACAATACTCGTACAGTACACTGTACATTGCATGTTTCTTTTGGCAATCTGCACGGCTGTTTGCCTGTTTCCGTTTACATATCAGCATCCGTTTTATCATTGGAATTGGAATGCAACATGGACAAATCCATCCAATGATTGGATTGGAATAGATCCAGCAATTTAAATTTCCACAAATTTAATATATTGAGTTTAACTGCTGTTTGTTTGCAGTTTATTTTAAAAATTTGAAGTCACTTTTAGTTGTTAGTTCCGTTAGCTGATGAATTTTAGCGAAAATCTTGACGCAGTAAATTTTTAAGAGAGCAAAACCCACGTACGTTTCGCAATTCTCGGCACTGTTTATTTGGATTAAGGAAACTGGAACCGGTCGATGGAAGTACAGTATGTACTTACGGCACTGTGTATTTATTGCAAACGCAAACCGATTGACCCATGTGACGGCCACTGACAGATTTGGATTTTGAAACCGAACAACAACTATCGTTCCAAACCATACAGAATTTCAGTAAGTGCTCCACTGACTTGCTACGTTTCAGTACGTCCAGGCAGTTCTAACAAATTTGAAGCATACATTTTCAGTTTCAAACCTGTTCTATCGGTTTGTGACTTTGTGGTAAACTTGCTCTCTTCATAAGTTGCTTGCTCGTTTGCGGAACAAAGCATAATTTTTGTTTTATTTGTGTGTTTGAGACCACATACTCTGTAGATATTTACACGCCTTGGACTCTACTATTTTGAAGCTTTTTAATTTGCTGTTTCTTGAACTGTTATAAAAAGGAAAATTTGGAAAAAGGTATGGAACTGCATAAACAAATGGTTGTAGGTTACGGCTAATTTCTCTGATTTGCTCATCTGCAAGAAATACTCTGGTCAAGAGTTGAAAACCTGACAGGGATAAAATCTAGCTAATTTTTAACGGTACTGATAATCAAGCATGCTCCGTCAGCGATTTTTTGTTGGGTTTTGTCACTTTTGTGAGCCTTTATTATTTTCTAGTGGCTTACTGTTGACTGATTATACCACAGTTACATACATGATATACTTCGTATGTAAATTTTCAAGTTTTGCAAATCTTCTGTAGGCTTTAATAAGTCTAGTTCTGCTTTTGCTCGTGCGGTGCCTCTTAAATTACAGTTGATAAATTAAAATAAAATGGAATATGAGTAGAGAACAGTAAATTTTCGTATGATTGATTTCGTTTGTCGTCTTGCTGCGTTTATATATTTATCGTTAATTCAACGTTAAAGAGTATGCTTTTGTGGTCGGTAATCGCGTAATTTATTCACTTTTTTGTTTCCAGGAAATTCATCGGAATACTGGTCTTTTAAATGAAAACGTGAAATATTCTAAATTGTGAATTTGGGAATTTTTTCTAAGTCTGACTCAATAATCGATCAATTATAACGTATAAACTATAAACATTACACTTTTTGCCAAACATGAGGTACTTGTGGTTTTGACATTTCAAAATTTATACGGTCAGCGTATTGCGTACGCATCCTAGACCTTGTGTTGCTTTGTCGCACATTTTATTTGCAATTCAAAACAGTTTTCGTCAGTGCTTTGCATTTTTCTAAGTGGCTTTGCTTACAGGTGACTCTTCTTGCGATAGTGCTCACGATTTTGTCTCGCTCTCCATGCATTGTTGTTCAAGTTCCACGGCCCAGACTAGTACCAGACGTTTGCGCAGTACAAACACGGTTGGGTTGCTGTCTTATTACGCTTTCATGCGGGGAATGTGGTTTGAAGTGCAGACTTGTTCTTTAGAGTATATCTCCGCTGAGGAAATGGGAAACCACGAGAGCAGTCAGCACCGCAGCCACAAAAAATCCCCGGGCCGCGCCAACAGTATCCCGGTGGCCAGCGTCCACTCCGATCCGCTGATCACGCCGCACGAGTGCCGTTCACCCACCTGCAGCAGCCAGGAACACCACATGTCGGTGCAGCGCAGCAACAGCGCTCCTGTGCGTTATCGCCATGATTCTCTCAGCTCCACGTATTCCACCAGTCTGGAAGGAGCTTATACGGACGCTTACGACGGGATGTCCCCGACGACCTTTGGAGGAAACTATCACAAGGTTCGTGCATTAAGCGTTCTTTTAATGCAGGTTTTTAATATTGACGGGTTTTCCTCCCAAAGATCTCCAAATCGGCTTTCGCTACACATTTATTTTGCATTACACATTTTTTTTTGCTACACATTTATTTAGTAATTGCGCGAAATAATCGTGTGGCAGTACGAGTACTGCTGTGCGGTACCAAGTGTACTTCGTACGCTTTAATCGCATTTTTGGTTATTTAAAAAATTAAAATGTTCTGGATCATTCTCTAGTATAAAATGTATTCCGTTGCTGTATCATGTGTGTGGTCACATGCTTTTCGCATAGATTCAATCTTCGACTGGTATTCACAGATACATCCGGTTAGCATCAAATAATCATTTGTCAGACGGAATTTCCGGAAGACGTGACCTGCAGATAAACGCTCAAGGTCACGTGTAGTCTAATTTAGCTGGGTGTGCATAATTATATAAGGGGATTTTTAAATTTCCGGGGTGTTTTTCTGAGCCGTAACCTCGCCAGGTCATGACATACAACAACAGGGTTTTTACATTTCATGTTTAGTGAATGTTTCATCGTATTCGTTCTTGTATATGTGATTTTAAGGTTATGAAAAAAACCTTTAATCTGGTGGTTTCTACAATGACAACGTGCTTTGTTTATAGGACGTTCCGCGAAAAGTGCGCGCGCAGAATTTCGATGATGTGCATGGGAATAAGCTGAATATGCCCTTTGATTCTAAGCAGGGCTCGGGATTTGATTTGGACTGGCAGTATAACGAGAAGATGCGCAAGCGTGTGATTGTTAAGCGGTCACTCAATCCGGATCATCCACTATACCATAAGTTGATCCCGCGAATTGCGGAAGGCAATGAAGACTCTGGCCGAATTTAATTTCTGACTGCATGTTTGCCAATTCGTTTTCGGTTTTATGGCGTCGAGTAATTCTTCTCTTATACGGAACTCCTGCCTGAATATCTCTGAACTCTTTACCTTGGGAATCCGCTCCACTCTCCAGTTGTTTTGAGTTCTTCACTTTGGTGGTTTATGTCCTTCCGTTGTTAGTTTAGATGGTAGGCCGACAATGAGTCTACTACCGATTGCTGGCATAATGGAAAGTGGTGCCTACAGTATTTGTTTCGTCAAAACTCGATTAATCAATTTTATGTCTTTGCACGTTGTTATGTATTTTACATCCTAGGGTAAATGGTTTCTTTTTGAATGAGTTACTGCTCACTTGTATGTATTCTGTACTTCCCCTCTGTTGGTGGTAAATGTAGACTGACCTTGAGAGGTCTGTACGCTGTGGACGTTTTAAATTTCAGCGAAATGTTGGGAATATTGTGGTGGAGACTGTTAGATCATTGTGTAAAAAAAATTTACCAATTTACCCAGGAATTCATTCAAGAGATAATTTATTAGCGTAAAAGGCGCATCCGCAGTGAACTGACGCGCTTCTGATTTCACTGATTAATTATCGCTATTTCAAAAACCAGAATCTAGAACAGACAGCAATGAAATCTGGAACCAGTCCACACTTGTTTGCACATTCTATTAAAGTAGAGGACAATGCGATGTTTTCAATTTCAGTTCTGCAATTTATTTTTAAATTGTATATGTGTGCAAGCTAAAACTGCATACAGATAGGTATGTGCAATGTGCATGGCCTGCATGATGCTGCGCTTGCAGCCTTGCACTCTTCGCGGTTTGGGTCATCCAGCACGCAGCCCTACGAGACTTCTTTTCCGGCGCACGGCTCTTTTTTTGTTCAGCGATGTTCGAGATCGACACATTCTCCTTCCGTGAAAAACATTTTAGTTCTGAATGTCAGCCTGCAAATATTGAAAAAAGCTTACTTACACAGGAACAATAACGCGACAAGCCATCATAACAAATGGAGCATCTGTCAGTCATTATTTTATGAACTACTGCAATAATCCTATAATACGAGAAAGCCATAATATCTTCTTCTGTATATAAAACCGGGACAAACACGTTGCAATTGTGTATCTGCGAAGTGCGAATTACATGTTCCTATCGTTGCTATCAAAAGCCGCTACGCCAAATTAAATAATTATACAACATCAAATACCTTATCGTTGGTTGGATAGAAAGGTATTTCACTGCCTCGCACGTAGTGGGTTCACTCCATGATGCAGTATACACATTTTTCTCCGGCGATACGGCAAAACGGCAGTTGAAGTTGCCAATAAGGTCATCGGAACCCCGAAAAATCCTGTCATCGTCCTGGACTTTTACCCGTAACGTAATATTGTTCTAAAGAAATTGCAAATATTTTTCTCACAATCGAAGAAATGAGCGGATGCCCCTGTCAGCATGCATACAGCGTCTTACAGACCAGTTAAATTGCAAAAGCATAATAAAATAACCATAATATCGTGTACAAAAACCTAGGACACTTAACGCCATCCGACTGTACTCAACTGATTTTACTGTTAAAATTTCTGAGAAAAATTCAAGCATGATAAAAAATTATAATTTTGATGCATTTAACTGCGTACAATGATTTTGGCAAATTAAAGTTATGTACGGTATATTCTACTCGTAGAATATGTAACAACCGGTAGTTACTTGAGAATGGTTTCCGGTGCAGAGCTGCGCAATGAATATTTTATTTATATCGAACGATGTTGGCACCGCTTCCGCCACCTCGAAGACTGTGTCATCTTCCTCAAAATCTCGAAATCCCGGCCATTCTTCGTCTGGTTTGATCCTAGAGTAATCTGGCAACAATCTTTCAATGTGCCTCTAGCCAATTGCAGGGTGCCGAGCAATGACGATAAAAAGGCGCGGTCTAGTTCTTGAACTCACCAGTCCAAATACGCAAAAAATCTGGTGTCGCATCCCTGTTTCATGGGGTCACACGGCAAGCCGTTTATTTCCAGCCCCTGCGCATTTTCAAATCTCAGCAATTCGATGTCCACTTGGTACCGCAATCCACTGGCACCGTAGACACCAACTGGCAGACATGAAAACTCCAAAACTCGGATGCAGATTACGAACACACAAACAGCGAAAGAAAAGAGCGGCATTTTTAATGCATGTAGTACAATAGGCACTATGTATTTGTACGAAATACTTGTTACATTGCAAGGTTAAGAAATACCTCAAATAACTGCCGACGCATTAACCAAGAACGATTTAGCCATTTATTTTCAAAATATTTAAGGATGCTGTTGTTCGCTGCCGCTGGTAAATTATTGTGTACCGCAAAGGAACGCACAATCTACAGATCGGTCGTGCTTCCGGACCCGTCGGCTGCAACACTCGGTTTTGATATTATCTTGTATTTTGAACAAGATAACAACAAATTAATTTACATTACACAAGGGCTGTTACAAAGTGCATTAAATAACATATGATTCGGAATCTCGGACGTGACATCGGTGAAAGCCACTGACAGGAGAAGGATAACCACATCTATGACTATGAAACATCAGACAATTATCACCGTCTTCCAATTATCCTCAAGAAAACTTTCCAAATGTACATTTCATACTACAAAAACCGACAGCAATTGTCAGATCAAATTTTTGGCAAATGATTAGGAAATTAAGATCTTTCCGCCGATATCACAAGCGAAAAAATCGCTCAGGCCGGACATCCATCCCTGGACGATTTACGGTACATTCTGTATTTGAAGACCATCCTACAAATTTCAAAGTTTGACGTCAATCGATGCCACCGAAAAGAGGCACAGGTCGCAATCTTTCTAGAATCTTGTGCTGTTATTACGCAAGAAAAGCTTCAAACTATTATATTTCGCCAACAACAGACAAACGAAACTTGCAGATCCAAAATGAGGAAAAATGCTACGAGTAGAAAGGGAATCCAAACTACGCATAACTTTTGTGAAAGTTCTTGTCAGCTTATGGGTCAAATATCATCTTGTCAGCTTATGGGAAATATTTTGGAAGGCATGCTTAAAAGTATTCTGCTTATCAAAAGCAAATGGACCTGCAAATGCCCTACATCAACAAAACTGGAACGAGACGCTTGTTACTAATCACAATAATATAAACAAAAAAAGCAGACCGAAAAACCATTCAAAATTCAACTATTTTTTAGATTATCAAACGACGACAGGCATACGAGATCCTGCAATATTATCGTAGTTTCGCAAATACTGCCGCGCTCACCCCATTAATGGATTGGAATACATGGCATCGCAGGGTATCTCTTTTGACCACCCAGCGGAAATCGCACTATCCGCGATATTGGGAACTTTCGTAAAAATGCAATTGAAGTTGTTGATGCTAGAAATTTTAACATTACATATCAATTAGCTGATACTCCGTGTCATTGCCACCAGACACCGCCTATCGTATTTCACGTTTGTGCAACATCTTCACATGTAAACAGTCATAGTTTTTCTTACAAATCATCCGCTCCACGCAGTCCACCATCTACATCCATGAGATTCACTCTGAGATTTCCGGCCTGATAAATTCATATTTTTATGACTTCCGTCTGCGACGCTTTCAGATATCAATAACAGTACCTTAAAGGAATTTGTATCGCAGATTGTCTTGCGGAAAATGTGATTGAACTTGGGTGAACTTTCCTCGCCTCGATACCAAAAATAATCCGATGGCAAAAGCTCACGAGATCCAGGCCAGTCGTCATAAGGTTTCTCCCTGCACAAATGCACATTTAAAAATATTGAGGTAGTCATAAAATATGTGGCAGCAGTTCACGACCACTTCTGTTTACACTTTACACTCACGACGGTAGTGCGGTCAGTTTTATTGTGAAAAACAATCATATGATCGAGTCATCAACAATTACAATGCGAAACCGAGATTAAAACAACATAAAAATCGCACGATTAAATTATACACACCGGGTTGCAATGCCACATTCTAATATAACAAAACACCTTGTTATATTAGAATATGCATAGCATAAAAATTTATAAAATGGCCTATATTAATTATCCACTTTGCACTGAATACATATTAAATAATTATCGCGTCATAAGACAAAAAAATTGCAGTCTGAAACAGATGTTCCACATCTCTCATGACGAGCAAAAATTAACCAGACTCCAATGACTGCACTACTCTAAACCTGTTGTTTAATTTACCGCCAACATGCTAAATGTCAATAGAGATTTTGTTTATGTAACATAATAACATGCATGCAGTGTGCAATCAAAACGCATGCGTTAACCTCGACGCACTATCTAGACCAATGTAATGGGAAACCCTATAGTGCGCAGAGTACGCACCCCATGCAAAACCTGATTTTTACACATTTACGACAACGGCCTGCCCGAACAGCATGCACTCATGCTTGCAATTGTTTAAGGATGGGCTCTGAAAGCCGTTCTCAAAAAAGTAAGTTCAACTCCGTGAGTAATGCGCAAAAATTCCTATTCCGATTGTGAGCAAGCGATTAATACTGTTGCATGCGTAATCCGGTAATGCAATTAATTTTTCGCTAGTTAAAATGCAATTATCGCTTACACATCAATATATCCCAACGCCTTAATGTCGCATCCCCACCAGAAGAAATCGCACTTCTTCCCGCTGTATACGATACCATGGGGATTGTCGAAACGCAAGAGGAGCACTTCGATTTCTAACGGCAAATTCCGGGAATCGGTCGATGCGGACACTTGTGCGGCTGCCCTCATGTTCGGCAGCAGCTGTCCATCGATCACACCCAGGTAAACAATCTGCAACATAAGGAGAAAGGTGTACGGGATTACCTCATATGACTGCTAACCGCAGCGAATCCATCCGAATCATTATTAACTGTCGAGCATACGATTCTTCGTTGAAACTAACAGGACTTGACAATCAGCCCAAAACGTAATTCACGCGACGGCCAGTTGGCTGAAGCTTACCACGGCAAAGAGGGTTACACGACCGATTCCTTTCGGTTCCATTTTCCACTGCCAATAACGAACTAAAACTATTTTTATCACTAAGCTTCACCGAATTTCCTAAAAAAAAACAACTGTCTTAATAAGTAGAAATTCGACTGCACGACTATTTTTGCGGTGCTCAAAATCAAAATTACGGCATGTCAAATAAAGCCGAAGGCTGAGAGTGAAACAACGCAGACCTCCTGATGATTTTTTCTGTCAGCACGTGAGTCATGAGTAGTAAGGCGTTCACTCAAATGGAGCCCACAAACGTTGTTCGGCCAATCACCGACTTTAGCAATTACAGCAACGTTGTTTAGTTAAGTTGATAGGTTCCCAAATATTATCCTAATTTGCTATTGTCTTTGGGATCAGAACACAGATTTGATAACACCAAATATTACAGTCACACATTTACGTAATTATCAATACTTAAAAGTATTCAGTTAACTTCGGATGGCTTATAGATAGGGCTCACTGCCACCGCGTCGACAAACACGGAACCACCACAATTAAGGTCATCGGGATGGCAGGGCGGTTGTGTGGGATGCGACTTGCTGGGACACAGTGGCCGTGTCTCATGTAAGAGCTAGCTCGAAGAAAGCCGGGAGCGTTGCGCAGTTGGCTGAAGGCAGTAAGCACGGAAAATACGCCTAGATCGTCGAACAGTTGAGATATTTCTTCTACCCTCTGGCAGTCGAGACGTTCGGGACATTTGGAACTTCTTTTGCTGAGCTGATCCGTTTCGTCGGCCGGAAGATCCGTGATGTTACCGGAGAACCTCGATCTACGGCCTTTCTCAGACAGCGTTTAAGCCTCGCAGTAGTCAGAGGAAATGCAGCGGCTGTTTTGGGTACACTACGTGCCCGTAATGACACTAACGATTTTGGGTGTTTTTTTAATGTTTAAAATTCAATCATTTTAATTAGTGTGAATCTGCGCAGGCGTGTTGTCATTGTGTACTGCATGGCCAACTAGCCGAATCAAAATTCACTGGGAGAGAGTTGTACACTGTACACATGCATATAGCGGCTGACTTATCCACTGTATAGGTTTTTTCACGTTAAAAAAAACTGTATTGACGTTAAACACATGCATTCATGGGTTAATAGACAAGATTCCCCCGGAAAAGGGAATCTGTCCATTATTGGCTAGCGGCGCAACCTAAGCCCGCCCGCTTGGAGATTGGCCAGCGGTCAGTGTCTGTATGAGGTATATAAGCAACTCACTGCACACAGTGCATAATCATTGCTCCTACCTTCGCAGTTAGCAAAATTTTTGTTAGCAATTTAGCAAATTAGCCTGCTACTAGCAGATACTTAGCTTTTACATCGTTAGCCTTTAGAACGTTCTGTGACCTTTTTAATAATAACCGCCAACGGTCTAATAATGGTCTCGAAGAACGAACTGAAGAAGTTGAAGGTTCCACAGCTCAAGCAGGCATGCCGTGATGCTGGTCTGGATGATACCGGCGTCAGGAAAGTCTTGTTGGCACGTTTGTATAACCACAACGACATCCCGCCATCACGCATGGAAGGCGCTGTGGATGCCAACGGCGCCATCGCACCGACTGACCATCCTGTTGGACCTCCAGCAGGAATAGCTGCCGCCGGACCATTAGCCGACCTGGACAAACTTCTCCGCCTTCATCAAAGTAAGTCCTATCCGAAAGATCTGGATTTCATCAAGCTTCCTGCCGATCGCAACGAGATTCAGATCTTCATCAATCACCGAGCACCGCTTGCCGTTTCCGATCTCCGCCAACTGCTGCGCTCCCGTAACAACAATGCCGAGAACGCCCGTAAATTGCCGTTACCACATAAGCAAGCTCCAAAGGTCACCTTGCATAGCGGCAAACGCAGCCGACCCACTGCAACGGATTTATCGTACGACGAGTTTATGGTATACGGTTTGAAAACAGCCGTGAAACTTGCACGGACTGTTTCTGGCAAATACCATCAGTCGCTTACTGAATATTTGCAATATTTAGAATTTCTGGCCATACGTCGGCGTGATTTCGACGATAAGGCAGTCTTGAAATTTGACGAAGAATTTCGTGAAATGGCCACTCATGATGGTCTAAGTCTTTCTGATTCACATGAACGGTCTGCCCTAAACGATAAATATTTTCATGCGAAATCGCGTCGTTGTGATCTCGATGTTGATCGGAAAACACAAAATACAAAACCTACACAGCAGAGCCCATATGGTCTCGGGTGCTAAACACCCTCTGTCGCGATGGCAACCCCCATCGCCTGCCGGAAAATAGCAATTGCTATGACTAAGCGATACAGCTTTATCGACGGTATCGAAAGTAAAGCATTCAGCTTCAACATAATTATTTAAAGAGTTGTCGACAGGGCGGCTACAGTCTGTGATTGGACGCAGGCTATTTTCGCCTTTCTTCGGTACAGCTCTAATTGCGTTAATGCGTTTGGGTTTGATTAATTGACGAGATATTTTCCCACTATCAAGCTCTGCTCTGAACAGTTTGTCCAGCATCGGCTTGGCAGTCTCACTCAAAGCCGAAGAATAATTTCGACAATCTGCTGATGGGACACTGTCAATATCATTAACTACGGTATAGCAGCAGGTAAACTTATAGCGGATTGTGCCGGCGCGTTGATTGCCGGCATCCCCACGAAAAAGCGGACGCTTCTAGAGTAGTCTTTTGTGTAGAAGCTGTAGTTTGGCCATATGTGTCCTGTCAAGGACTAATTCTGAGTTGGGTATTTCGATATAAATGAGGCCGCTTTTGAAGTTCTCTGACGAAATGATTTTGGCTTGGATGGTTTTGAATGGAGGGGTTGGTATTTGTTGAGGATTGGTAGTTTTTCGAGCGCAGTTGAGCTTTGGGTATATAAAGGAGACGCGGAGTGTGGTGAGAATTCAATTGGTGAGATTGCTGGAATGAGAAGTTTGTTGTGTGAATAGAGTTTTGATTTATGGTTGCGTCGCGAGTTTTGGGATTTCTGGTGGAATAAATTTGGTAATTGTTTAATGGTATTTTTTAAATGTTTTATTTTTTAATTGTTTGAATTGTAAATTTTGTTTTAATAGGGTGGAGAGGGTGAATTGATCTTCATTGCGTGGAAAGTGGTGTGAGAAGGATTTCGGTGGATTTTTGCCTAGGAAACATTTGATTGGTAAGAAATTATTTGTGTATGTTGATTAGCATACGATAATACTAGGTATTGGTTTGATATGGTTAAAATGATTCTATATACGAAAAGTGGTATATTGTGTTAAGAGATTTAACTTTAGTTGAATTTGTACTGGAATAATATTATTTATTACTTGGAGATATGTTTATGTATATGTATGAGAGGCAGATGGTGTGTTGATGTATGTGTGTTAATGAGTGGTATTTTGTCAATGTTTTGTGTTAGTTTGTTGAAGTTGATATGGAAGTGTGATAATATATGTTTGTGTGTTGAATTTATATTTTACTGGTGTGGTGTTTAAGAAGAATTAGCTATTGTGGTAGCGGTTGAACTGAAATGCTATTTGCATCGGTATTACGGTAATTTAAATTATTAATTTTTAGAATTTAGTAAGAGAATTAAACTAGGGTTAATAGACTGAAATTTGTTAGTCCGAGTAAAATGCGTGCGAAAATTTGTTGGTGTATATTTTTGTAATGGATGATTTATGTATTGCGGAATTAAAGGTTGACTTAAAAATTAGGGCATTTATAGAAATTCAATATTTTGTAAAGTGATACGGAGTGGTTTGATACAATGGATAGAGTTAATAAGTGTGGATTAAGATATTGCGTGCAATGTGTAGAAAATTATGGAGTGAGGTTATGGAGCGTATTTAATCAGTTTTAACGTGCTACACCGCATATTAGATATTGCAGTTTAGGTCACTGTACTCATTTCAATTAGCCCGCTTGAGTGACTGTGAACGTGACATAGTGTTAGAAATATTGACTCGCATAGTGTAACCGTTCGAAATAATGGTAAAGCTAAATACAGAAAATTTATGTGGCATTATAGAGTCATGGTGTGTCGATATTGAAGTTGATAAAATAAATTTGAAGAATCAGGTGGATGTAGTGTTCCGTATGGTTTGGTGTATAGCAAATTTAGTATTGGTTGAATGGTTTTATGCTGAGAATGTGGATAAATTATGGAATAAATATGATATTTGATGTTTATGTGTTATGGATGATGGTGTTATGGATGATTGTGGATGCGATAAAAGTATTTTGAAGAAAAAAGTGGGTGTAACGATCCGTATGATTGTTGTATTTAAGTAACAAAGATTTTTGCGGAAATTGTCTGACTGAGCCGAAACTGTCTGCAATTGCATTTGTTTTCAAGCGTTAAATGTGATTTTAATTTTAGTGAAAAAAATTTTTAATGTATATTAAAAATATCTCTGTACAGGTGCAAATTTCGGACGATAGTGGAGTCGTTGATGTCATGGCATATAATCAAATTCAACAACAATTATCTGGGCCTTCAGCAGCTGCCCATCAAAGTGGACTGATTGGAGTTAACAATTTTTCAGTTATGAATAAGCAATATCGTGTCATTCTGAAGCAGGCTTACAGTAATATTGAAGTAAGTTGAAGTTCTACATTTTAATACTTATTATAAATATGTATGAATGGATATATATGTATGAATATATTTATTAAATATAGTTAAATACATATTAGTATTTATTATAAATATTTATGAACAGATAATATTACTATTGTTAAATAAATGTTATTACAAGGCCGCAGCAAAGAAAGCATCAGTGTAACTTATATGGAAGAAAAGAAGCTTGGTATAATATTATTTTAAACTGAAAACGCAATAAATTTTAAGTATGAAATTATTTTGTTTTTGTAGAAGAAAATCCATGTTCAGCTATGGATATTGGTGTCAGCGAAGAGCAAACAACGACAGTGCAACCTGAGTGCAGCAAACGATTGAATGGTAAGAAATTAAATACAAATAAGTTATATGAATTTGAATATGTATTTTTGTATATAGTTACTCCGAAAAAACGGAATAAATGTGTGGAAAAGTGGAATTGAACTGCGAAGCAGAACTGAATGGTCCAAATTCTTTGAATTTGGATAACATGATAATATTCTTTTACCAGTACAAGTATCATTTTGTATTATTAGCTAAATTCATTAGTGGTATGCTATTTGTATGAATTTTATATTATTATGGTGAATTGATTATGCCCGATTTTTGTACTATTATATTAGGTACATTAGTATCATAATAATTTTACTGTTGTGATGTGAAGGTTCAAAAAATCATGACTACGGTGTAACTAAAATTTAATAAAATTTTTATTTTACAATAAGTTAGGATCTGTGTATAATCTGTGTATAATAAGTATTGTAAAATAAATAAAAATACAGTAATGAATGGAAGTGTAATATGATTATGCTGTGCGTTATAATAGTACATTCTAACCAATAATTGACTGCCAATTGGAAGATGGTGACAAAAAAGTAAGGTTTAGGCTATAAATATGTGCCCAACTGCGCCCAACTGAATTACAAATAATTGCCATTTGGAAGGTAGTGACATAAATCGTATAATATCGTATAATAATGTGGTTAACAACTACCGCTAATATAAATATACCCCGTACTGCGCCCAACCAAGAACTTGGTGCCATCTGGAAGGCGGTGACATTAAGAGTAAGGTGTATGTTATAAATATGCGCCCAACCTCGCCCAACTAAACTAACAACTTACTGCCATACGGAGAGAGGTGACACGAAGAGTAACGTGTATATTATAAATATGCGCCCAACTGCGCCCAACTGCGCCCAACTCAACTAACAACTTACTGCCATCTCGAGGGAGGTGACATAAGAGTAACGTGTATACTATAAATATGCGCCCTTATGCGCCCAACCAACAAAAATCAAGATAATTATGTCATATGCTAATTGTATAATTGATGTGCGTAAGAAATATGCGCTCCTGAACCGCCTGCCACATGGCCCCCTCCCCGAGGTGGCCGCCCGTTAGGTGTTTCAATTATTGACATCCTTGCAGCCTACCGTTCGGTGCCGGTTTTCCCAGCGCATCGCCAGTTACAACGCTTTCGCTGGCGATTTCCGAACGAAGCTGAGCATTTCTACATTGATAATTTTTTATGCTTCGGCTTGGCTAATGCGCCTTATATTTCTCAAAAAATTTCAGGTGCTATAGCCGACTTTATGCGTCGTCGCGGGTATACTATAATAGTATACTTAGATGCATACTATTATAGTATACCGCGGGTATACTATAATAGTATACTATAATAGTATACGGGTATACTTAGATGATTTCCTGATAATTGCTCAAACTTATGCCGCCTGTTTAGCCGTTAAAAACTGTCTCATTTCACTGCTAACCTCACTTGGTTTCAATGTAAAATGAGAAAAAGTGATTGGGCCATCGCAGCGAATTAAGTTTTTGAGAATCATCATAGATTCCGTTAAGTGCACACTGGAAATTCCAGCAGATAAGTTAGCCGAACTCTTAAAAGACGTGGACATGTATAGAATGTCAAAAGCGATATCAAAAAAAGATTTGCAAAAGCTTATCGGCAACATGTCGTACGTCTCGAAAGCAGTCTACAGTGCGAGAGTTTTTACAAGGTTGTTCATCGACGTTATGTCCAGTCTCAAACAGCCGCACGATAAATTCTTAATCGATGACGTTGTTCGCGCAGATCTTTCTTGGTGGCATAAATTTTCAACAGTTCTCAATGGACTGGTACCGTGTCCATTAGGTGTCCAATGCCGGTCAAGACGCTATATACAGATGCGTCGTTTTCCGGTTTCGGGGCCGCTTTGCGCGACACTTACTTTGCCGGCGCTTGGTTGCCGCTACAACCCCCAGTTGGTTTTTCCAATAACTGATTACCGAGCCCACTCGTACACCCAGAATTGGTGAAAAATATCAATATTTTTTAGAGCTTATAGCTGCCTGTCTGCCACTCTTAATATTTGCACCGCACCTTACCGGTCATAAAGTCCTCGTCTTGTCTGACAATACTCAGACTGTGGCTTTTTTAAACCGTGGTACAACAAAAAATTTGCATGCACTTAAGTGGCTTAAAGCCGTTTTTGCCGTGAGCATTCGGCATAATTTCCGTTTTAGCTCTACTCATGCGTCGGGTACGAGCAGGCCCGTCGCGAGACCCCTGTGCAATTTTCAAAAAAAAACTCCTCCTACAGTTTTCATCGGAAAATTTTTCTGAATACACCATTGGATTCGTCGTGAAATTCTGAACAAAACGGTTGAGGCCGATTTTTGAAATTCGTATTTCCCCCTAGACCCTTACTACGGGCGGTCCCCAATTCGACAGCCTGACTTCTGGGGAATTCCCCCGGGCACTTTCAAAAATGTACTTCTCCTACAGCTTTTATCGCATATTTTTCTGAAAATATTCCTGAACTCACCGTAAAATCCTGAACAAAACGGTTGAGGCCAAATTTCAAAATTCGTTCCTCTCCAAGCACGTCCACCCGGGCGGTCGCCTATGTCACAACCCAAGTTTTGGGGCTTTCCCCCCTGACCCCTCAGAAACAGAGAAGCCATTTGCGCTTGAGATACTAATTTTATCACTGAAAAAGGCTCGAGAAGATGTCTTTGACTGCCCTTGGGGGCCAGGGGGGAATGCCCCAAGAACTGGTCTGTCGCATTGGCGACCGCCCGCCGTAACGGTCTGGGGGGAAATGCGAATTTCAAAAATCGGCCTCAACCGTTTTGTTCAGAATTTCACGACGAATCCAATGGTGTATTCAGAAAAATTTTCCGATGAAAACTGTGGGAGGAGTTGTTTTTTGAAAATTGCACAGGGGTCTCGAGACGGGCCTGGGTACGAGTAATGTGCAAGCCGATGCTCTAAGTCGGATCACCGAAGGTGCCTATCATGAGCAGCGATTCTTACAGTACCGCCGATCAGATTTCCCCGGAAATCCGTTACCTCGTAATTTTGTTTTTAGCTATCCGAACATCCTCGATCACTGGAGAAACGATTGAATCGTTTACGGATGAGTGCCTTAGCTCCTTCCTCGTTTAAGACCCGTCGCTCACAATGGGCCTGTTTCGAAAGCTTTTGCCGTGATCACAGGTTAAATCCGCGACCGGCATCTGTCGAAACAATTTGTTTATTCATTGCGTTTTTGTCTAAATCAAAGCAGTTTAGCACTATCCTTAACTACGTGCATGCACTACCCTCCTACCATACTATGTATGGTTTTGATTCACCCAGTTTAAAGCATTCCTCTATACGGCAAACGTTGAATGGTGTTCAACGAAGTTGCGAAGAGTTACCTAATAAAAGACTACCGATCACTGTTGATCACTTGCTTGCAATCCACTCAAGCTTGTCAGCAATACATCGGGGGGCTTCATTGGTTTGTGACCTTAACGATAGCATTGTTTCGATGTGTGATTAAACTCCGAACAGTACAGTCGCCTTTTTGTTATGCGTAGCTGATACAATAATTGTGCAGCTTGCGCCGGTTTCGTTCCTGCAAGCTGAACATTACGGTTTAAGCACAACCGCACAAGCCCAACAACAGATTAAGACAACTGGCAACATTTTATTCTTCTTTGGACAACACTTATGTTTCTTCTTTGGACTTGGGCGAAGGAACAGCAACATAGCTTGCGAGTCTGCGATGCCGGCGTCGCCAAAAAAAGACTATTGGCACATGCAGTATACGCAGAATTGTCCAGAACAGGACCAGAAGTGATGCACCTGCTATTCGTAGTATTCCGCCACTTTCCCGTAGCTGACCATGGTACAACAAAACCGTACCTCACGCCATTCGCAAGTACTTTAATGTATACGAGTACTGATCATGAGAACATTGTGGTATGGACCCGACATGGTGCACAAATTGTTGAAGGGAACGTTGATATGAATTATTTAAATTTTTGTGCTTCGGCATAGGTATTTCGGTTTCGGTTTGAATTATTTGAATTTTTTTATTTCGGTATAGAAGTATTTCGGTTTCAGTGTACTTATTCGAGACTCGAGAGCACAATAATATCTGAAAAAATTACGATGCTGTAGATAATTTGGGATCACTCAAATTGTGTTCCGCTTTGGTTTACAATTCGTATCAACTATCAACCTATTTGCCCGGAAGATATTGCGTTCCTCTTGCCGATCCATGCACGCTACAAAAATCCAGTAATCTTACGTCCCATGGCCACAAAGATAACATTTTTAGGAGAGGCCGACGAAAATCAATCTCCTTAATAAACATGTCCTTTCTAAATTTCATGGGTTTGTGTATATTGACATTCTCAACTCATTTATGTTAAATCACAATTAATTTTGAACTTGCACTTCTGCCCGCAAAAACAGAAGCGCACTGGTTGGCCGCTGCGAATAATTTAATGTGGAGTGGTTGGTCGACATCAACCGTTCAGCGGCGTCCAGTCTCCAGCTTGAATGTTGTCGGAATTGCAGGCTTCACTGTCCGTTTGATACACAACATAGCGGAAGAGCAACCTGCCGACATGAAGAATTAAATACATGTAACACCGAAGCAGAAACTCATAGCGGTAGCCTGTAAGTCTTGATAAATTAACCCTAAACTTCTGTAAACTGTGACTATACATCCAGGTTTGCATCTGCGCATTTCTACTGCAGCACGTACTCTTCATTGTTTTGACCGGAAATGGAGGGATGTGCGGTGCAGCGAGGCGTCTGCCACTGCGGCTGGTAACCCTCGTGAAAAATGTCGGCGGGAAGCTCCACGAGACAATCAAATTTCTTCACCGCACCGGAAGGAGCTTGTCGTCGTGCTAGATAACGGACAAGATGCGCACTTCGAGCGTATCTGTCTCTGGAATATTGATCTTCCGCTTCTTGATAGCTGTTCTGATTAGTGCCGGTTTCACTAAGAAAGTCAGTATAATAATAATTTCAAACGAATGGTCAATAGAAAAAGTTTTTAGCGAGACAAAATACATAAATTATATGCCTACTAGTATGATATCGAACACAAGCTGCTCGAGTGCAGTAATCAGTTGCGGTTCGGTCACTTACGCTATGGACATAACAGAAATTTCAAGGAGCAGTTCCTACAACGAACACCGTGATTTGCCTACCAGCCTACGTAACAACCATAGTGCGAAACTTATTAGAGTGGCGAAAAATTATAATGATACAACATACGAGTTTATGTAAAACTAATCTGCTGTGATAAGTCGGTAACTTTAATTACTTACCTGATTTACAGGTGATGATAGACACAGTGACACTGACGTACGTTTATTGATGTCCACAATTCCTCTTCCCCGGGCCGTATTGATAACGCTCTGCGCTTTTATGATGCGCTGATTTCTAAAAAATACATTAAGACTCGGGTTATTACCTAAAATTCTTTTAAAAACATCTCCAGTCCTTGTTTTTGATACTCCTTATTTTTGATATGTCTTATATAAAATATACAAACTGCGCTTGAAAAAAGCGCTAGAATAAACAAATAATTAGTTCGGAATTTTTTAGTTCTTACAAACTAACCGACACGTACTTAGTACTTTATCGGCTCAGAGTTCCACAGAATAACTTACAGTTTTATGTGCCCAGAGACTGTATAAAGACAGTCTGATTCGCCTCCACCACAGGTCACCTGCCCAGGGTATTCGGGATCGCCATTTTCCGTATAGCGCAAAATTTCCACATCCGCGGTGAGCGAATGCCGTACATTTGATGTTCCCATTTCTATTAAGTTATAACAAGCTACCTTAATGGGCAATACTCCTACAGCTTAAACCTCTTTAATTAAACTACTTCATAAGAACTGAATTCTCGTCGTAATAATAGCATTATATATAATGCTATCATAATATTATGATCACAATATTATGATCGTATTTTGATCATAATATGATCATCTTCGCCACTGTGGTGAAAGAAAAATGCCGTTGCGGTGTTATGCTGTCACCCTATTAGTTTAACATTAAAATCACTGACACAAAAATTCATCAAAAAATTAAAAGCTTTAAAAAAATTAAAACTTAAAAAAATTAAATTGAAAAATTCCTAAGGTTGCAGTACACCTGAGTATGCAGGATTTAGCACATGTGCAGATACACGCGGGGTTGTCCGATATCGGTCTGCAGTTATTCGGCTGACTGTGTGTGGATATGCAACAGGAACAGGTGGCGGCGTCGTGCTTCTACGTCCATATGTGTGCGAAGGATCTTCCGTGGGATAGTGATCCAAGTCCACGTGATGCTGTGCCGAGCGATACGGCTGACCGGCCAACAACCTTTCCGGGATGCTAAGTTCTCCATTGTAAGCTGCCTTGTGTGGACATGACAACCAGAAATGCGTGACCTTAGGGCTTTCTGTTGGAGGTGACCCATCATGATCATTGGCAAGCGGCAGAACAAGGCTGCTCCGGAGCTAAAATGACTCACCCGAATCACAAACGAAGATCAATAATTATGCAAAACGCGCACACTTTTAATCTTTAATCGACTTTCGCGGTGTGGATAGAGAAAAAACTGACCACTGGCGGTAACCTTCGGTACTTACCAAAACACACACCCATAACACAACCAAGATAGTATGTCGATGCATTCTCATCATGATAATCGTAGCCTCATGTCACTATTGGGCACTTTGGAATTTGGCGGAATTACCGCTACACGCGCCGACCTCAATAAGTCTGCTGTGCGTCGATATATGAACATTAATGATGATCAGGAACCGTCAATCTGTACAGAAAGAGTCCCCAATTGCAAAGAGCTTCCCGGATTATTAACGGAAAATTACCAATTACAGTCGCAAAGAAACTTGCTTCTCTAGTGATTACTTAATTAATTCTATTTTGTTCAAGAAACTTCAATCTGAAGATATACTGCACTTTTTTACTGGCGCATGAAACATGCGAATTTGTGACCATAAAAGAAAGCGTGAATGCTTGCAAGCAGTTGATTGCAAGCTGTGCAATGTTTATTGGTTCGCAACTTCTTTGATCGTATCGGCAGTATTTGTACCGCGAGAACGAAGATTTGGCACCGAAGCTTCTAAAATCCGTGGTCTCAAAGTAGTGATGATGTAACCAATCAACATAAAACTTCGCTACCAAATCCACACCAGTTAATCGATTATGCGCAAATTGTGCATAAAATAAAAATACTAGCTTCTAAACGCATATAATGCAAGCACGTTATATGGTTTCCGAAGTCACGTTCGGTCGCGTTGATTCCAATTTTTAAAAATTCAATTGTTCATTCGTTTCAGCAAGGTATCTGTAAAGTAATGTGTACCAAAAAGCCAATTGGCGTGTTCATGATGAAAAAAATTGATAAAAGAATAAAGATGTGCCGCCGTCTATAACAAAAAATAATGAACCCCAGTTCTCACAGCTTGAATACTGCAGAAAAGCTGTGTTGTTTTCATTCATTAAAATTTACACTTTCTAGCAATAAGAAATTTTAAATCGCTCCAAGTGGTATCGGCGGCGTCTGTATTCCTCCCGAAGCCCCCGAAGACCGGCTGCTTTGTCCACTGCTAGTATCCTGCTGTATCCGCTTCAGCCAACCGAGCGTTGTCGTTGTGGTGCGTCGTCTGGTGACAGGCACCCGTGTCATCTCGTGCTCATCCACCTGTCGCTTTAATACCGTTTTATCTCTATGCTTAATCCGGCCCTCGTTGGTGCTGTCACTGGGATCTACAAATTCATGGTGATGATGATCAACCGGCACCAACGTGACGTCCGTATGAAACGGCGTCGGTTGGACGGCGATATGTGACGGCTCACCGGCAGCGGCGATCGTGCCTTCTTCCTCGGTCTGGCGCCGACTGCGCTGGCTTAAGGGTTGCACATTCTTACCAGCCGCACTGGTGTCGGTGGTGTTGGGTGCAACCGCTAAGAAAAAATCGTGTTCGCGACCTTCGCGTCGTCGTCGATACCCGAGATGGTCGAGTGGCGTGTGAGTTACGGTGTATTCCGCGACGACCGTACTCTTCGGATAGCTTTCGTCTTTGTTATGGTCTTTGGCGATCTCCAAACCGGCCAGGCCTTGGCGCCGATTCCGAACCAACGGACTGCTGGTAATATTATTACTGGAATCAATTGGTAAGGATGCCACGGGATTGACGGATGCCGGTTGCATTGCTCCGAACGGTGGTTTATGTTCCCTGGCTTCAAGCTGCAACCCGGAAGTACTTTGCAGGTCGATCCCGGAAGCCGCTGCGACCGTCTGCCAAAAAAGAAGAGTAATCCCTAAAACGCTTTCTATGTTTAACAGAACAAACTACATGGTGGGGAGGGGTTGCACCACTAGGCATAGAAAGTTGTAAATGAAAAAAAACTAGCCACTTCTGTCACGTAAGATATGCCAGACAACGTAGTAATGAAAACCGTGAGTAAACAGCGGTGAAATACCGATACTAATAGCGGTGAAATACGAATGTACTGTACTGCTTGACAAAATTAATGATGTACACTGTAATAATAAATAATTCATGAAATTTCTAAAAGTTATTTATCATTATAAACAACTGCTTTGTTAATTAAATATTTTAGCAGTCTTGCAACCATAACAGGTACAAACAGTACTTGAAGAGTGGAAGTACACGTACAACATATTACATATTTAAGTGAATCGCAACCTCACCTACCATTAAAATTAACACAAACAGCAACCTCATCCTGATCAACATCGTGTACAGATAAGAGCGAATTCTGGAAGGCGGCAGTTCATCAATTTCACTAAAGCGTAAAGAATCGGACGTAAACGTAAATAATCGGACGTAAACGTTTTCAATGCCTAACGCTTTTACAAACACAAACGCTTTCAGTGCAGCGACCCTTCCGATCAACAAATCATTCCGCAGGGAAAAGTAGGAATGAATTCATATGATTAAAAAAATCGTGATTTTTTCCAACAGTAACTGCGTTAAATTTAACCTAAATACGCAAATGACATTTCAGTGATTTCAAGCTTTCTTCATAAGGCGCATCACAAGGCAGTTTTCTGATTTAGAAGTAAACACTAAGTAATTGTGTGTTACTGGCAATAAACGAAAGTTTCTTGCTTGTGTATCATTCTAACGATGAAAGCACGCACAGTTGTAAGTGTATGTGTTTTCCACTCTCAAGGCTTGATCAAAGATTAGTCAGACAATCTAAATTAAAATCATTCCTTCCATGAAAAGGCTGTCCCATCAGGTGGACTTTACTGCCATACCGCCTCACATTCTGATTTGTCACACCGCGTAGCGAGATTCCGTAAAGCGAATGACCCAAACGCTAACATCACTCGAAACAACTACAGAGTACCATCGTTTCAGTTCTGAACATAGTGGTCAGTTCACCATGAGACTGTGCAAAACATAAAATTTTACATTGTTTCAGTAATTTCCAATAATTCGGGCAAAAGGTCATACTATAAGACTGCCACACTGATCAAATAAACGCTTAAATAAGGCTTTACCTGGATACATGCTGCATTTAAAATGAAAATATCACGAACCAAAGAACAAGAAATAATTTACTGTTGTTTACCTCCTTTTCGAGGCACCACTCGGTTTCTTAACAAAACAATATAACTTCTGAAACGCTTTAACCTTCATATATATAACATTATAGTGAGTATACAATGCATTTCATCAATTTTCATGTTAGCGTATAGCTGTCTTAAAACGATATCACATTGCGCAGTACAAATAAGTGGTTGTTCAATAATTTTGAGCAAAAGTTTCGAGGCAAGAAGCAACATTCCATTAGCCTCCCAGCTCCTAGGAATACCTAGATAATAAAATGAAACGCCAGTGTTCCAGATCCATCTGTCCAGGCTGATAACAAAGGCAATGCGTTCAAACTTCGGGATCAGAATTCTGAGAACGCAAATCATCTTCGATAGATAAGTTGTCAAGATCCACTTCTTCATCATTCTCATCATCTGTTTGTCCGGGTTGCCAAGGTCTGTCATTCACAGACGAGGAACCCTCAGCGTTTGATACTGTGGACATAACTGCAAAAACACACATATAATGAAAAAATTCGAACATAATTAATCAGATGTTTCATATCACTAACTAAACGAAATATGACCTCTCCGTATCAGACATCAATAAAGCAACAAACATCTTCCAAAAAAGCAACAAATAACAAAAATAAATACTAATAACCTACAATGGAAAAGCATGTTAACGTTAACTTCACTCGGATGAAATTTGTACAGAGACAAAAACCTGGAAAAAGGTGATCCCAGAATGAACAAGAAAATATAAAACAATAAATAAAAGTGATTAATACTAAATACAGTTTTCAAATATGTATATAACGGAGAAACGGCAAAATATGTATTTACTATGGTATTTACCTATGCAGCTTCGAACGTAAAATCATATCCATTCGCAATACTCGAGGTTACTTACCAGATTGTTCACTGTCCGTGGAAGACGTTTCCGCATCCTCTTCCAAACCCCCAATTCCTAAAAACATTTTCGGTTGTTCCAAATCCGTTGCCAAAGCTGACCGCAGCAGTCGTCGGTATTACTGTAATTTTACTGGAGTAAGCCGGTAAACAAATTAAACAAAGCCAATTCCGCGCACAGCGAAAATTGTGAAACTACAGAGTATTACTGTGCTCTACCGTTATCATAAATTCTGTTTTACCAGCACTGGAAGGACTGCGGTCGGTTGAAAGACGAATTTTTTTCGATTTGGCCTTCCCGTTAGTCTCTCTGGAATCCCTTGGTGGTTCCGTTATTGCCCCGTTCTGTTTCTCAGAGGAACTGTCATCGTCTTCAGCCGAGGTTGACTCTGCGGAATTTTCCGCAACTAGCGCATTAAATGAACACATTCATACAAGTCTACTCGGTCTAAAGGCGTAACGAGTTCACGAATCTTTCAAGTTCATGCACTAACACTAACACGCGGCATCCAAAACACCAAAGTACAGGCTGAAAATAAACTGTGAAAAAATAATATTCAAAATTAGAACTGATTCCACAGAACAGGCTAGGGATTTCTTCACTATTTTCGCTTCATGTACTCGTACACAACAGGTAGTAAAGTCACTAAATTAGTATTGACGCCGCCGTTGTTACCTAAATTAGTTGTTACGCCGCCTAAGGAATAGAACAAAAATGGAAACTACGTCAACCAACCTTCCAACTGCGCAGCCTATCAAACAGCTAAACTGCTAAGTGTGGATAACACTCAGCTAAGTACAGTTTTAATAAATTCATGAAGTTTCCAGGAAACTAATGTTTCCAGTTGCATCGTTCGCAAACCGTAATATTATTATCTTCATAATTATGTGCACAAGTAATGATTACCCCATCTGAAGATTCTGAACCATTTTAATAAGAGACCCCTCAGAACTGAAAAATTCGAAATAACTGCCCCTTCGACAGTAATTCAAGCCCCGCTCTGTACGCTAAACGGAACAGATACGGTATCTGTCTGCATAATATCTGAGCGCAAAGACGTTTTAAAACTGGCAAATAATCGAAAACATTTCAGTGCACTGACCATTGTCAATTCGTCTTTCGGGTATGGTGATTCTTTTACGTGCAGTTTGACGTTGGCCACCGTCTGCCATTCCATTTCGGAGAGGTGAATGCCTCGGACGAATTTCTGATCCCGTAGACCTTGATGATTCCGCAGCAGCTACTCGCTGCCTCTCGAATCTTCGATGGGCTATGAAAAATAAATCGCTTAGAATAAAAAGAAAACACTTTTCTTCCACCTCGACTTTTCTTGCTCACGTGTCAGATCGTTTTGCGTGGTAACAGCGGCCTCTTCCATTGACGTGGCATCGGTATCACTGCCTTCCGAGCTCGATGTCAAGACAGGAATATCTTCGAACCTCTGAACAAACCAGCTGTCAATAAATTCCGCTGGCACCCATGCAGACGCTTCACTGAAATAAAAAAAAGGAAATACTATAAACACATACACAACAACATACACAAAATAATATTATAAAAAACTTACAAAAATTGCAAAAACACAACTTCAGGCTAAAAAAAGGGGGTTTAAAGCGAGGAGATACCGAAAAACTCAAAACTATATCGAAAACGCAAAAACCTGTAGAATACTAGCCAATAGCCATTAACAAAACCTATTTATAAAGTTGCAAATAAAATACCCGCTAGTATTCAGGAAATAAATTTGAAAAAAACTGCCAAAAATAAATCACTCATGAACAATAAAGTCTGAATAGTACTGATTAATCGGTCAAAATCAGTCGAATGCAGCCGCTGTTTGGTCGAATTTTTAAAACAGCCCTTACAGAGGTTCTCCACTCCATTGCACAAAAAATTCCATTTGCGAGGCACCACTTGTCGCGGGTAAATGGCTTCGTCGCTTAGCCAGCAATTTTTCCACAGTCCAATTGGGACAGCGGAAAGCGGGATGCTCCGGAGCGGTGCTAGTGCAGGCGGCAGAATTCTCGTCTTCAGAATCCGAACTTGGAAAATTCATCGTATATTTGCGCCTGCGTTTAGGCTTCTGTCAAAATAAGTCAAATGTGAAATTTAGTCAAAAACAAGAACGAGCAAGGTTCAAAAACTCGTCGATGCTGCGATTAGTGCGGCCCATCACAAAAATGCTGAAATGTGCAAATGCCCACATTAACAGAGTTAAATAATCCCAACCAGCCAGTAACCTGACTATTAAAATAACTCCGTTTCTAAATACGAACTAGTTCAAGCTTCCATTAAATTCGACGTACGGCCATCCAAGTCCACATTTTTTAACACGTTACTTGTAACTTGCCTTCATCGGTTTCCTCTTCGAAGACCCCGAAGTACCAAACTCTTCTCCCGACGAAGAATCGTTTGAGGACATAATGGCTCTCAAGATCATCATAGCGTTTTCAAAACATTTCAAATTTACTGAGTAAGAGCATCCAGTGAATGGATAATGCGCTTTGGTTCACCTTCGCAATAGCTTGGCTGGGATTCTGTGATATCATTATCCAAATATTACTCCTTGAGTCGATAATGTCTAGTTCAGATATAAAAACAAACGTTCCAAAAACTAAGTGGTCAAAGCAGCAAGATAAACGACGTGCGAAATCGGAACACCAAAGGACTGTTTACGGGAAGACGAACAATTTTCAATCAAAGTTACTTCGATAACCGAATGAAAGATCACTCAGACTCACACAACTCGAATTAAAGCAATCTGTCAATCCCGCATCCATTAGAACATTCGATAAATTACAAACTCTTTTCGTTACTTTGCGTAAGCACCTCGAGGTACAAATACTGAATGCTGGTTTGTCCTAATTCATCAACAATTATGCCAAATTGGCTTATTCCTGATATTCGAACCAAAAATTATTTGTATGTAAGTAAGTACTTAATTTGGGCCAAAAAATTTGGAAAGCCGAAAGCTGTAGTTTTCTGTTTCCCACGCAACCTACCTCACCTGGCTGCTTGGGGTTTTAATTCGAGGTTTCGTAACTTCTAAACGGTGCCGGTGGCGCATCAGCAGAGGCGAACACCCGTAAGCGGGAAACCGCGAGAAAAAATAAAGTTTTACTGTACTAAATTAAGATTTAGGGAGGCTAATGATATTACGACAGCTTTTAAAAAAAGAACGAAAAAATCATAGGTAAAACTTACAAGGGTGAGTGATAATAAGCTGAACTAGTGAAGTAAATTCCTAGGTTATCATTAATATCTGTGAGATTTTAATATACTTACATACCCGGCCCACGAATTTCTCCCGCAGCTTCCGTATTATTTGTTCACAGCATCCAGTACGTCTCCGATGGCTGCGGGCTTTTTTTATGAAAGTACCATCTTTTACCTACTTACCTACTACAATATTATGCTGGAAGACATTGTAATAATTCTGATCTGTATTTATTTGCAAAAGCGCGCAACTGAAGGATTTATAATAGACATACGTTATATCTATACAAGAAACCGCTGCGGCTTCGCCTCCGCGTTTCTTGTGATCCACGGCCGCTTTGAACAGATCATTCCGTTTGCAGTAATTCGTTAATACTCGTAAATTCACTAACTGCCTTAGCAGTTATTGTAGAACTTCTTAGGTAAGGAGTCTAGCTCGGTCCCTCACTGGGTTAGCAACTTTGTTCGCTGGACAGTGGTAGCTCGGTCACTCACTCATCTAGCGATTTTGTTCACTGGACAGTGGTGGTAGCTCGGTCACTCACTCACGGTGTCACCTAGCGATTTTGTTCAGTGGACAGTGGTGGTAGCTCGGTCACTCACTCACCTAGCGATTTTGTTCAGGGGACAGCGATGGTAGCTCGGTCACTCACCTAGCGATTTTATTCACTGGACAGTAGTTGTAGCTCGGTCACTCACTCATCCAGCGACTTTGTTCACTGTTCACTAGACAGCGGTGGTAGCTCAGTCACTTACTCATCTAACAATGTTGTTCACCTAGGGTAGCGATTTATTGCTCGGTCATCACTTAGCTAGTGATTTCGTTTTGTTCACTGGACAGTGGCGGTAGCTCAGTCACTTACTCATCTAGTTTTGTTCACTGGGCAGTGGTGGTAGCTCGGTCACTCACTCACGGTGTCACCTAGCGATTTTGTTCAGGGGACAGCGATGGTAGCTCGGTCACTCACCTAGCGATTTTATTCACTGGACAGTAGTTGTAGCTCGGTCACTCACTCATCCAGCGACTTTGTTCACTGTTCACTAGACAGCGGTGGTAGCTCAGTCACTTACTCATCTAACAATGTTCTTCACCTAGGGTAGCGATTTATTGCTCGGTCATCACTTAGCTAGTGATTTCGTTTTGTTACTGGACAGTGGCGGTAGCTGGGTCACTCACTGCCTTAGCAGTTGTGTTCACTGGCTTTTGTTTCCTTCGAAACCTGGGCTAATTCAATCATGGTTCGGGAATCGGATTTTTTAAGCATTTGAACATTGAACATTTGAACAGCAATCAGGAGATTAAAATTCAGCATGTTTGCAAATAAAATAACTACAAATTTATTGTAGTACATACTTAACACTTTTATAAATGTTCTAAGCAACTGGCACTGCTATTATTCTCAAGGTCTCCTTGAAAGCTTTACCGAAGCCTGTTTTGCCGAAACCGGCATCGGTGGGACGGGTTTAAATAATTTTTTTAAGAAATAAAATGCATGTGACACAGTTTCTGAACATGCTGAATCTAATGACGTTTGCAGTTTTTTTTTATAGGTTCTGGTTTTTCCGATCTCGTTGCCTCATCTTTTTTTGTAGTTATATTATAGATCTAGTTCCTTGATATGTAAATATGGCACACGCAAATTTGTCGGTGACCTTTACGGGTGTGAATAATGTTCCCGCTGGCGTATGCTAGTACGGTATTTTTTTTAAGGCGAAATACATGTACTAGTAACGTAACATTCAATTGTCTTGTAACTGAACATACTGAAGTGAGTGTGAGCGGGGGTGGCTAGTTACTGTAGACGTAGCGTTAATATAAACTGCTTATAACAAAGACTCGTTAGATCATTGATCAGGACAGCCATTTCTGTAAGACACGTGATTATTTCAAAAATATTATACAGTTCTGACTGGGAAGCCGACGACATCAATTTCATCCAAATCGAAAAGGAAAACGACGTGGAAATATGTTACGTGGTTCCACTTCTTGGGCTGACGATGCAGGGCGATCGTTGAATGTATTCCAGTTAGATACTTGTCGTAAGGGCACATTCTGCGGCATCCTGAATGTGTCCCCCTCGCGGCCGACGTTGGTTGTTTCGACTGGCTTATCCAAATCGCTTGTTACCATCGTTGCGTACTCCGGTTGCTGCAAGGCGAGGTCACGAAGCAATTTGTTTCGCCAGTTCTGGTATTCCTTAATGCGTGAGTCCAGTCTACCGATTGTCACTATATCGTTCCTGGTCTTTTGCAAAGCGACAGCTCGCTGCACATCGTCAGCTTTGTAGAGCCTTATGGCAGATGTCTGCAAACCTGATTTAATACGTCGCGTCAGTTCAAATTATAAAAACAACTATCAGTACAATAATAAGCCTTTAGGATTGTTTATACGTAGTACGCAGAAATCTTGTGAAGCCTTACCGAGTGACAGTATAATTGCAATGATAGTGATACCGGTGTTTCCGTTCAAAAACCATATAGCCTTTTTATCCATATCACCTTCCAAAATCAGGAGACAATTTTAACCTTATCACATGCCGATTTCAACAGAAGTAATGCAACAACTAGAAATTTTCAACGCTGTTTTTATACACTATCCGGAACAGAAAAGTTGTGCATGTAATTGATTTATCTGAGATCCATAAAGTAAACACCATAGACATTGATACTGTGGGTCATCGATTTTAAGCAATCGCCTAAGATTCCGTCAGTTGTGTGCGTAAATGCATAATTACAAAGACACGCTCATATCGCGGGACGAAAGTGGAATACTCCAACAAGTATCCAGAAATCAGAATCTCAGACGATGCTTATGTGGTACAAAATTGCACTCGGGTAACGCACTTGTTCACTCCTGTGTAAATATCTGCGTAAGGAAACATTTTTTACGTGCGTAAGCTATTGAATAAAATCTATCATAACACTTTTAGCCAATCCCTTGCCAATAAAGACGAGACTGACGGCGATTGTACGGATCGCGAGATACTGTTCGTAATAAGGAATCATTTAAAATGGGGAAAATGATCTCCACGGGAGTCTAAGTTCAGCGTCATTATAACAAAATATTCATAGAAGTATGCTGTATTTCTCTTTTCATACTGTATAGCAGACAAAGCTGAACAATAAAGCTCCTTGAACTGCGCCGGAAAAACAAGCTCCGGTCAGCCATTTACAATTTGAAATCACCGAAAAACGCAAACGACAGAAAATACCGATCTGTCGAGATATCACACTATGTCAGGACCAAAAAATTTATAAATTGTCACAAATGCAAATCCATCAAACTTCAACTGAACATCAACATCTGATGTGTTCTGGTATATTCGTCCAGCACTTTATTGACCTTGTCACCACTTTGCGGTGTGCGCTGATCTCTTAATAATTTATCCACATCATCCAGCATTGTTGTTGATACTCTGCTGGTAAAGGGACCGATTATCAGCCGCAGTGCTGCCAGATCAATTTGACCCTACAATAATATAACGTTACAACGTCGGTCGGCATTCTTATAACGTCACAACGTTAAAATTCAACAATTACTGAATGCTTTCCTCAAGTAAAACAAAATTTTCAGAAACGTGTTCTGCCATGTTTTCGTCTAAAATAACTTTATACAGCGAAACGATATTATAGAACTGCTTTTTGAACTGATTTGAATGTTTGAATTGATTAATTTTTGAATTGATATATTTTGATTATAGATTTCAGCATGCTTTTCGCTGCATGAAAGTGCAAGGGTTACCTGGATCACACCATTAACGTTAAAGCCAGACGCAACAAAAAATAAGCGGTTGACTTCCTCGCAAACTTTAACGATGATTCCTTTCATGATATTGTCACTTAGGTCCTCATCGCTGACAAATACGCATAGCTCCTCGTACACCGCATTCAGATCGAAAGCAATCCTTGTGATGTAGGCATTCACTTCTGAAAAAAACCAACATAGATTAAACTGCTGCCAGTCGGCATTCTTATAACGTTACAACTGCAGGGTCCGCATTTGCGTGTCTCTAGAAAAGTCTACTGTGCCATAATTATTCGTACAGATATTTTCAAATTTTTTTCGTAGATTGTGTCAAAATTAATCTGAAACTTTAGCGAATAATAATCCGTTACCCTGTGGCTCAGAAGCGTGTTTCCAGTCAACACCGTAATCAATCATGTGCTTTTCAATAACTCCAATCACTGGTTCCGCTTTTGTCTCCACAAAGGATTTGGCCAGATCAGAAACGAGTTCATTATAACGATCAGTTATCGTCACTTTGAAGGAAGCTTTGGATTCCGGAATATTACTGTCCAACATCTTAAACAAGCGTGGAAGGACTTTCTTCAGCAAGGTTTGAGCGGACATGAGAGCAAATAACGCCACAACTCCCTGTCCCAACGCAAAATATGTCATATTCTTATAGCAAGGAAGGTCAAAGTTTACACAAGCACAACAATTACCATTTAGAATACAACAAACAATACCTAGTACTGCCGGTGCAAATGAAGAGTGAGGTACGTACATTAACACTAAAAATTTAAGGAAGGGAATATAATGGCTAATTTATTCTTTTTACCGTGCCGCTGTCACCAAAATCGTGCAGTGTGTCGACTGGGACGTTAAACAATCGCGTCCAGTTGTTCAGTATTGCATCCACCAAGGCTGAGTCGTTTAGAATATTAATGTTGTGTATTTTATCCTCGGCCAAATACTGCTTGGTCATGCCTAACGTTTTTACGGCAATGGTCGTAAACAGTTCCGGCATTTTCGATGCCAAACGTAGAACTTTATCGGGACGCTCGGACGCATTTGTAGCAATTGATTCCATCTCTATAAAAAAGGAGGAATATTAAGTACAACATAATTGTTCAGCGCTCTGTCATGCCAAGCCTAAATGCACCTGCAGCACCACGTTCCAGAACAGCTAACACCAACGCGCGCTTTAACTGCATGATAAGCTGCTTCAGCACAGCAGCGCCTTCCCCATGGCCAGTTAACGCTTTCCTAACGTCTTGAATGGCTAAAACCGCAGAATAAAAGTCTTCCGGTTTTATTAAAGTCTCCTTTGGCCGCACCGCACACTGGACGATAGCGACAAAGTTATGCACGGTCTCTACGACCATCTCGCGCTGCCTGTTATATTTCACAGGATCAACCACTGCCGTGACATCCTTCCCGCTTTCCCGCATTTCTGATTGGAAAAACGCTTCGGACAGCCGCAAAAAATGCCGAACACCTTTTACCATATGATCACTGAGCACTTTGAGCAATTGGCAAACAGAAGCGGAATCCGTAATAGCTTCGGGCTTTTCCCGATTAACGGAGGTAGCTCCTTCAATATCGGACGGCACATCAAAATCTAAGTCAAAAGGTGACGCCACATGAATTTGAAAATCAATGTGCAGGTACGCTTTGGTCTGGAGGGACCGTTGAACATCTGCAACTGCTGCGCCGACGTCGGCAAAATAAAAACTGTAAATCTCGAACATCTTTTCCATAATGTACAAATGAAGGGTGTTAATGCAGTCCCAACCGGGATCCCCGGTGTCCTCCAGTTCCGCCAAATTACGACACAGCATGATCTGCTTATCCACGTCCCCGGGCATAACTCTGAGCTCTTCACGCAAACTGGATCGTAATGAGTCAATCTTGGCTTCCACTTCTCGGTAGACATTTTGCAATACTCGCACCTGACTTTTACCGATCATACTTTGGAACTTCCGGAAATCCGCCATGATGGCACGATAATTTCGCAGTCGAATGCTCTTATGGATGCTGGACAATAAATCGAAGAAATAGTGAAAGCGCTGTACAGTGGAAATTGAATGCCGGTAGAATTCAGTTTTCTGCCGGCGTCTGAATACTGCTTCATAGGTATAATTCGACAAGTCGCGCGCATTGGACACTTTCTCCACCAAGCTGTCGACGTTTTCCACAAACTTCTCGCTATCTTCAGCAAAACGAACTTCCAGATGGTCCAGTGTATCGATGCATTCAAAATATGAGCCCAAATGGCCCTTAAGGAACACGACAGAACCTGAAATTACAATCAAGCAAACGTTTCTAAACGGTGGCAATCAAATAATTTTGAAAGCTATTTAATAGTCAGTTACGCTCCACAGTCAAAACAGCCAATCAAAGATTTCTGCTTCTAATTAAATTAGCAAAAGTCTTGATTTTATTAACTAAGCTGCATGATTCGATACGAAAATTCACTATGCTGAATTTTAAGAGCACAGGAAACTGAAAATCTATCTAATTTCACCTTCAGACTGTTGTTTGCTTTGCGTCTGCATATGCCGCAGTCCATGTTTTAAATCTTCCAGAGTAGCTCCACCGTGATTTTCCAATAGAAACCAAGCAGAATTAAAATTCTCCTGGGTTATATTGCCAGAACCTATAAAAAAAACTTAAAAACTTTCGAGCGCTGCATGGCCATCTGGAGCAAATCTTCAGAAATTAAGTGTGCACATAACTACAGTACCTTCCGGAAACATTTCCAGTAACTGTTCTTCCTTGAAGATTTCTTTAGTTTGCTCGTCGGACAGTGCCAGTGGATCTTGCCCTTCGGCAAGTCCAACCGGAGACTGTGGTTGATTGCCAGCTCGTCCATCTGCAGGAGTACAAAAACACTGTTTACCAAAAATTGGCCAAAACAAGCAGACTAAATAAATAACAAAATAGTATCTATATCATAACCTTAACTCTTTCCATTTTTGTTACGATGTACAGAGTATTCACGTCCATATTTAATCAACGCCACAATGTTTGAAAAATAAGCAAAACAGAGATAATACGACGAAAAAATTAATGTGCTAAAATAGACTATATTGTAACGAACGTCGACATTTTAACTTCACCAAATCCCGACACAATTCGCACAATTTCAAAAATACCTGCAAATCTGGATTCATCGATCCAAACAGCGCTTTCTTTGGTCGGTCCTATACTATCAACATAGCCTCGAAACTGCACCGTCGACGTCCCTCTGCCTCCTGAAAATCAATATAAATTTGAACGAAATAAATTGCTGAAAGCCAATCCCACGCTGAAAGACGCAATTGTTTACGTATGCATTTTCGTTGTTACAAAATAAAATAAAAAAATAAACAATGCTTCACATACCAGATTTGGTGGTAATCACCACATCCCCAATACCTTGCCCATTTCCAGAACGACATAAAATTTTACTAGGACTCTGCCACTCTGCTTGGAAGACGCACTCCGCCCCGCAAATCAGCACACTAATCAAGTCATTGGGCTGCGCTCCAAAGTTTTCACCGCGGATAACAATACGGGTTCCAGGTGGGCCCTCTTTGGGAGATAGCCCAGTCACTTTCGGTGGAGCGCGAACCATTTCAAACGGTTGCAAGCTGGAAGGAAAATTCTATATACTGTACTTCACTTTCTGGTGCAAATTTATGTTTACTCAGAACACAGATAAGAAAAAGACGTATGTAGGAGAATGTCTGCAGTTTACAAAAAAAAATTCCGAGTCTTTTTTACAAAAAGTCTATTCGTATGATACAGTAAGTGATTTTACCTACACGTGTTTATCCGGGGCGTTCGCCGTATTTTCTGCACGTAATGTAACTTCGTAGGCGGTAGGCATATGCACAGCCTATGAAATGAAAGTGCCCTACCGCCCTGTATCATAAACTGAATCTTATTACTTATTCAATTGTTACACAATTAAAAAAAAGTTACACATTATAATATAATTATACTAAGATCGTCGAGAACTGGCAAAAACGTCATGGATGTCAAAAAAATTGCTCGGAGCGTATCTGACTGCATTTCACGAGGTGTTCAAGTAAGTGTCATAATTACTGTGCGTGAGCCCACTATGCTGAAGAAGCGAAGCTTACAGCTTGCATGGCGTTTGCATGGCGTCGTGGATTAAGAGTATGTGCATTCGATGAATTCTGGAGTACGTTAAACCTGCTGATGTTGTTTTTTCCTCACAGAGAACCGAAGAAAAGCTAACCCATGTCCTTACTACACCCATCGCCGAAGACGTTCAACAGAAAATCATCAATCTAAACAATACGGCGGAGAGAACCGCTCACATCGTCAAATATGTCGAAAAGGTCATCAAGCCTTTCCGAGGCAAGAATAATTAAGCCGTGAAATGTTCCTTTCCATGCACACTGTGAATACAAATTTACCGCCCCCAAAACTTCTAGAGCAAAGCAAGGAATTTTATATTTATGATTCCACTCCTGGATGCACAACAGCGGAAAAATATAATCCCCATATGCAGTTAGGAAGAGCGTTGGGTGCGGCAGTTCCCGGAGTGATCGAGGAAAATCAGGAATTTGGTGAGTGCACAGCTTCTTCCCGTATAAAACAACATTATTTTTTAGTTTCTTTCAGGCAACATTCTCTCTGTTCTGGGAAAATGTGAGGAGGATTTAGGTTATGAAGAGCTGAAACATGTGAACCGCACGGCAGAAATAATATTGCGTCCCATGAGAGATTTTCTACGACAAAACCTACTGCAAGCATCGGTGAAAATCGAAAATTTAAAGTTCAAACAAACTTTGCAAATTTAATTATGTTAAAGATATACTAATTTTACATTTATTTACGCGGATACTATTAACTTTAAAGTTACGTTTGCGTGGTTCGACGATAAACTGAGTTGTTCTGGTGCTTTTCTTTTTGTAGAAAGAAAAACACAGTTTAATTAACCGGCGCTTGGATCTGGATGCTGCGAAGGGCCGTTTAAAGAAAGCCAAAACACAAGACCAAATTGCCGCGGTAATTATAATACTCTACAACCACAAACGTAAAAACTGTGCAAACATCACGACAGTTTTTTGCCAGGCAGAAACTGCTGTCCGGGTGGCTCAAGTGGAATTCGACCGGCAAACCGAGATCGTCCGTATTGTACTAGATGATGTGGAACAATCACAGGGTTCTCAATTATCTGCTCTAGTACAGTTTCTAGAAGCTCAGTTAGATTACCACCGTGACGCATTGTCCGTGTTGGAGAAACACAAAGCGCTCATGAGCAAGTTAGATCGTCGAACCTAATTCTGTTCTTTAGGAGACTCCTGTTTAATTAAAAGTATTTTATGACCTTTTCAGCAAGCACAACATGAGTAAATCAAACGAATATGCCAGATCACAGACATCAACAAAACCGTATAAGCCAACACCAAAAAGCCCCAAAGTGGAAACTATCGATGCCGATTTTGTGATGGCAAAGGTCAACCAAGACTACCTACCCAAGCGGACACAGGAAGTGGCGGTCCGTACGGGAGAAACAGTTAAAGCGTTCGATATCAATCCGGGTAACGAAAATCCTGATCACTGGATGTATGTGAAACGAGTGGATGGCATGCAAGGTTATGTACCTATGCACATATTAGAAGCCATACAATAATCATCAACACGTGCATCAAATCTGTTTCATATCCAGTTATCGCCTGATTAATGCCGGTCTTTTGTTCCCTTCCTGTTTTTACTTTAAAATCGGTGTCATAAACCGATCAATACAAACTAAATCGATTTCGCTATTTTCTTGGCTAATATGAGCGCAAACCTGGAAACAGCTCGTACAGTACGTACCATCAACTGTAGTATGTTTTTAATCGCGTAATATTTATTGTACAATACATCCAGTCATATTGTTGGCTCCCTGAATCATGATTCACGAACCATGAAAGCGATCCAGTTTCGGCAAACAAATAGCTGGATGGCCATCCATCGTAACTTGTCAAAAATGTTTATCTATGGGTTACATAACTTCCGAGACAAAATTGTAATACTAACCCTAAAAATGAGCCGGGTTAAAAACGACAACGAAAGTTTGGACAAATTGATCATGAATCTTTTCTTACATATCACGGAAGTCCATGTACACGTGTATAATGCGTTTATTCAAAAAACGATACAAAAAAATGCACGAAATATAATTGCCGCAGATTAATGAACGAATTACATGAAGTATAAAATCGATAAAACGTCGTTGCCTTTAAAAGGTTGTAATACAAAAGTAGTTCATGATGTAAATTTGAGAAGTGTAAGCCTGATATTATGTTATGTCATAAATGGGTAAGCATCGCTCGTCTTAAACACACATGCAACTGCAATACTCCGCGAATAACCAATTTCCGATAACAATTCGACAACACAACGGCAAGCAAGGTAAAGAATTATCAGCCAAACTGCGCCATCGTATGCTTGACTGCATAGAATCTGGTGACATTCCTATAAAATTGGTCTTGAACCAATGGCGCTGAAGATAATCGTAATTCATCAGCAAGTGGGTGTTATTGCTACGGATTCAGGGCGTCATTTCGTATGCGTTTTGCTAAACAAGCGGCGAGGACAATTCCGAGTATCTGAAAAAAATTCGAGCTAATTAGAATTTCATACAATTTATACAGTCGTGCTACCGTTTGAGCATTGCGCTTTGTACATGTATGTACTATCAGTATCAGAAATACTGCAATGATTACATTTCAAGTAGCACTGAAACGGTTATACCGCGGTTGCTACAAGGTCACTGTTCTAACTTTTAAACATTTCGATATATATACGAGTGCTGTACTTGAAATGCGGCAACTCCTAAACCGATTCCTCCAATTGCGCCAATGTTTTGACTGAGGTAATCTTCCGCAACAACAAGGCAACCCTATCAAACAAACCTTATTCAAATATTGCACGATTTTAATTTTTAGGGCCTTTTGATTTGCTTGCACTGTACCTTTGTGTTGATAGGGCAATTATTCCTTATTTCTGCTTCACAGTTTCGAATTATGTCGGCTCTCTTATTAGCACAGCCTGGTTTACGGATATCCTCTCGACAACAGGAATCGGGGATCGTGGTTGGCCAGTCGGCGTAGCTTTTAACTCCGCAACATTTGAACTAAAGAAATTTGACTGTTACCACTGTGGTACCTTATGCCGTACATGCCGGTCATCATTTGAAATTGTTCGATTTGAATCTCGAATAAATCAACAAATCAACGTTACGTTTAAAATTAAACTAGACGTTTAGGTGATAGATATTCTGAAAGTTTTGCTATATATGATTATACAAAAAGAGTTAAAAATTAGTTTGTAAGATCATAATTGTACTGATTAGTTTTGCTATCTGTAGAAAGGGAAAATTACTGCATTGCTACTTCAAGCAAAATCGATAGGGTAAAGCTGTGCATTTACTTGCGGCGATAGCGTTTTCTTACGTCGTGTTGCACGAAGTCCCATAGCTTTGCCTGTTCTTCGGTTCTTGGAGTTCTAGTTCCCGCATCACCAATGGACGCATTCATATGGGCTTCAATATACTGACGAACCTAATAAATTGCAAGATCAGGTAATGTGGGTATTTAATGTGGATATCTAATGAGTAAATGCAGGTAATGTGGATATTTAATAGGAACTTTATTGGTTATTCAAAACTTCTTTGTAATAGAGTTTAGTGTTTATGTACCGTTGCTCGTTCAATATATGCCGCAATGACTCCAGATATCTCCAGTAAAAAGACGATCGTCAACAAACTGGCAAACTACAAATTAAAAAAATCAATCATGACTGGTAATCTGCAAAATCGTATATTTACGGTTTTATATTAACTTTTTATTTAGTCCTGGATCAGGACTCCTGATTCATCTCACTGTCCTTTTCCTTACGCCAGGCCATGTGTAATATTAAGCGATATACACTTCTGCAGCCGGCAAGAGCGCTTAAAAGGATACTACCCAAGGGTTAATAATTAGGTATCTGGTAATTACTCAGTTACTGCATTTCCGTTTCAAGTTGATTACATAGTCATATCAATGTATCAATGCTAACATTATTTATGATCTAACGGTTATATTTTCAAAAAAATATGAATATGAAACCGCGCGCATACGAGAATGAGAGTCCATGGTAATAACTTGCAAACTCCAAAGCAGCCAAATGCTGCAATCAGGAACATTACGCATCCGGCAATTATCAGGAGCAGCGGAGCAACGAAGAATTTGATTCCCATGCCGTGGAAGTAATGATTGTAATGCACCTGGTTAAAAACAACTATTTTAGCAGGCTCGGAAGCATTAACTCGTATTCCGGGGAAAACTGTAATAAACCAGCAGTTGCAGAGGCAATATGCTGCACGCAACCGTTATACACAGTTGCTATTGCACAAGGATAATGCGCATTATCTTCGGCATTTTGCAGTTGTTGTTTGTGCGTACCTGGACAATAGTCCCACCAACCACTAGCGCCAATCCGCATAGCTATAAATAAACCACGGAAACATTCAGATCGATGAAAACCATAATAGCGCATTGATTGCGCTAAAGGCATTTTTATTTGTGGCGGTTGCAAATTTTACTCGATAAATGTAGACATTTCCATTTGACCTTTGCAGTCAAAAATATTTGTAGGGTTTGCCATTATTAATTTTTTGAATGTTGTTAGAGCTGCACACTTTATGGAGTCATACACTACATACAAGAATTTAAAGAAAGATAATCTTGAGAATAATTTCTGGTTTCTATCGCCTATCGATTCTCAGGAAACCATAGAGTAGTTATTACAATATACAGAGTATATAAACAAAAATCCATTAAAAACGCTTGAAGATTGGTCTGATATTTTCCCATCGATCCTTCACAGCTGTTCATTTGCATTTACTCAGTATCAATCAATGCCGAGTGCACGTGTGAACATGCTCCCCGGGACCCTTCGACTTTACTTATATCAAGAATACGATGCCGTAATGATGCCTGCAAAGGCTGTTCTTATTTAATTAAAATCTTCAACGACTAATTTACAGCAACTGCATCATGCTTGCATATGGGCAGGCTGGCCATCGTTAAGGTATCGAAACAAAGTTAAGGTAAGTATTATTTTTTAAAAGCGGTTACCAGTTTTGTAGTACAAATTTGAAATCTCTTTTTAAATATTAGTGGTGTCATGCGAACACACCTTTTATGTTTTGACGGCTATTGCCCAATAGGTAATAGGTAGATATAATCTAACATGTACATTTAAATGCTACTGCAATGGTGACAACAGAACCAGATAATTTATAAATAAACAAAGTTTAATAAAATACATCGGGCTGTCGCCGGCTGCTGTAGAACAAACGCACAAGAATACTTATTTATATGGCCGCTGACCATGAGAAATGAGAATATCGGCTAATTTGAAGTACATCACAGTATTTAGAAGACAAACATTAACTACGAAAAACGTTTAACGAGTATTTTTTCAGCGCATCCGGTTTGATGAACAACCACTGGAATAACGTTATAATTACAAAACCAATTATTTTAAAACAGCAAATTTTGGGTAAAAAACCGGAGTACACATACAAGCATGTACACTGGCAAGCCAAAATTTATGCAAAATAAGAAATACGTGAATATCAAAAACGTAAAAAAATTATTATTGCCCTTTAAAATTACGCTTTTGCATTTCGAGTGACTTACCATCAGGAGAAAATTAAAGAGATAAACAAGGACCTTAAGCCCGGTGTGACCCCCCATCATTATACAGCTAATCGGGTTGTAAAGGGATGCGAAAAAACACTACAACAATCCCGCGCACAAAATGTGCCACTGTATGCCTTTCCAATCAATCAGTACTGTTTACTCCAGATTCGGATGAAGTGAGTCCCAGGGATGGCTACGATCATTCACAAAGCGTGTGTAGAAGAGCAGTCACGGCGAATATGGAAGCTGGCGATAAAATGGGTTAGTGATGAACATGAAGCTTAGCACACGGAGAAGCGCTCTGCGGTACAGGACAGATGGATGCAGCAGCACACGCGGCTCATCTTCAGCTGTGTGCCAGTGAATGAAATGGCATGGGAGCCGCCATTTCATCCCATTCCGTCCGCTGCGGAATTGCCTGGGAGAGGGGGATAGAGGCGACGATCGATAGGTGGCCGGAACCGAACCGGGCTATACACACCCCAGTGCGGCAGTGCTGCAAGTCGAAGAGAGGCCAGCTGGTCCATTAATGATAGCCGTCCAATGTTCGGGAATGAAAATTAGACAACCGAGCATCATTATCCACCCGCTATTGATTTTTATTCCGCCGTAACTGTGGAAAACAGCTGCATCTTCTTACCGTCTACCTATGTGCACGTAATATGATACCATGTGCGAGTAAATTTTGTTTGTAAAGGTTAAGGAATTCTGCCGAATAATATTTTTAAAGTTTTATCTTGTGTCGGCAAATGATCGTATATCTGGTTAAGGTACTTGTACATGTTAAGAAACATGTATAGCGCAACTCAAGAGTCGGAAATTGGGAGAAGGTACCAGTAAATCAGTAAATTTTTACTACTTGACGTATGCTTTTATCATTTAATTTTTATCAAGAAAAAAATTTGAAAATTCAAGTTTTAGGACTGTGCTATATTATTCTATATTATTTTATCCCGATACTTTGAATGGCAAAGCGAAATGCTTTTTCCAATTGGATCTAGCTACGACACACCCATTTTCCAAAAAATTTATAATTGTAAGCAAAATTATCTATAAAAATAATTGTAAGTTTAATTGTAAGTTTAAACTGATTATAATAATATTATTGTAAATAAAATTAATAGTATAGTCAGAAAAGATTACCGTTATTAAGACTTGGGAGGAATTACAACGTTTTTCTATACGCTGCTACTCTCTCACCATATTATTAAAAACCCTGATAGAAAGTAATACAATCAATGTAACTATGAATTTTACCGACAACATAAGTCACTTTGTAAATGACCGATACATATTGCTATCCATGATTTGATACAACTAATCTTCCAAAAGGTGTCAAACGTTTCTCTAGACAAAACCAATAATTAATGCACACGCAATACATAGTAACTAATATTATGTCGGCAAGCAGTCAATCAAAAGTCGTATTGCCAGACACCACGCAACACGATCCCAAAACAATAAAAACTCTCATTAGAATTTAAAATCTAGCTCTTGGCTTTTCACCCTTGACAAACTGGTTCCCGTCAAGGAAATATGTCGGCCGTTTTTTTCTAGCCGAACCATGATCCTTTGGTAGTTGTGCTGGGCCTATCGGTGGATCCGCAGCCAAATTTGTCCACATAGTACACTTTGTACTTGTATGTCAGGCTATAAAATTGTGCAACTGTAATTATCATCCAGGTGAGCAAGTGATGCGGAAAACTTTTGGCACCGTGGCGCGCGGCTAGTACTCTGCATGTGCTAGCAAATGACAGTTGTAAGTGCTTACATTTGACCACCCTTTGGATAACGCGGTATGCACTGCTGTTCCGGACTCCAGCTGGCGGAAAATTCATCGCGGGCCGGATCACGGTTGATCACACAGTCGAATTCATTGATAATGGCATTGGATGTCAGCATCTTCTTGTCTTCAACGTGCACACGGAGATTTGCTTCCTATATTAGAACAGCCTGGTAAAGCGAAGGCGATTTATAAAAAGGTCACACTTCTGCGAGTTACCGCCATAAGAAAGAAACAGATAAAATGGTTTATTAATATAAAATCACAAAAAACACTCAATCAGAAAAGCGAAAAACAGTGGCAGAACACAGATTTCCGCATGCCTAAGCTTGATTTCCGCATGAGGTAATGTTTTACCCACTACGCACTATCAGAAGTGACATGACACACAAAGTCACAAGTGCTTGCACGATTTGCGCTTTGCTTATGAGAAGACTTTGTTAATTTGCATGGTAGCCTCAAGCAATATGCGTTTTCCGAGTATGTATTCTCATTTAATCATTTACTGTAAAAAATTTTCGTACGAACCTTTCTTTGTCAACAATAAATAATTGCACATCACTTTATAAACAGCAGTACCTCGGTACCTCTGCATGTATATAATACTATATAAGTACAATCTTCCATACATTACGGCTGAGCCGGAAGTAAGTTACAAGTGAATTCGAAACAATACCTTGTAAGTTTGTCCGCAGTATTGTTTTGTGATATTGACAATGCCAATGTCCACATCATTTTTGTCCTTGACAGAAAGAAGCAGAGGCCAGAATTTTACATCCTTTGATCCGGGCCAGTTTGCATTCGGTCGTTCGCTACACGGAACGAAACGCTTTAGTTATTTCCGGTATACTCTGTGTGTGTGTGTGTAGTATAAGAAATACAAGGATATTTACGCTCCTGAAAATTTCTTACCATATGCGCAGTGTCTCGATTCGTTTAACAGATTTACGCAAGCTTAATACTTACGTATCCAGATTGGCATAGATGAGAGGATCGCATTTGCCGCCAAAGGAAGCGCACTTGCTGCCCGTGTTGGTTTTGCCGTCGGCGTTAGTCAACCGCACCAGGGCGGCTACAATTGTCACATAATTTGGATCCTGTGATGATGAGCCGCGCGACGACGATGAGCCGCTGCCGAAATCATCACGGTCGCGACTGCCGGAACCCGTTCCACGAGAGCCGAAGTTGCTTCCGCTTCCGGAATTGCCCGAATTACCCGAGAACCTCGAGCTGCCGCCGGTAATGGGGAAGCGGTCATCATCGGAATTAGAGAAGGATGAGCCGCGGCTGCCTGAATTAATTGATTTACTAGAACCAGCTGATTGAGAACCAGTTGCGAATGCGTCTGACTGTCTCAGTGAGGATGGTCGAATGTTGCTCTCTTCGAACACACCTGAACGATCCGAATCGGTATTGCGACGATTCCAGCTTACATCAGGACTGGATGCAATCCTTTCCGCCAGTGCGATCCCGCACTAATCAAGCAACAGAACAACACATACTTCTACTTTAAATTCTAAAGCTCGTTGTAGAGTTATTCATCTGATTAGCAGAACGAATTTATGGCAAAAATCACTGAAAATAAAGTTTTACCTAGACAATTAATCAGTTTTTAGCGCAATCAAAATATAGATATTCGTACGTACTATAATAAAATACTAAGTTGTTAAACGAGGTCACTTTTGGCTTTCTGCACTCACCAACAGCAGCGCAACAATAGCAGCTAACCCGGAAAACATTGTTGTATTGCCGAGATGGATCAAATGCTTAGAAATGGTGTTGTTTAATTTCCCACACAGCAACCAGTCCCTTATATACCGGGGAAATATTCTGCGTCGGCAATTTGGAAAAAATGAACAAGTAGGTGTTTTAAAGAGGGATATAACCTGCTGTGAGATTTGACAAATACCAACCCTGCCGTGCAGGTATTTCTCCGAAGGTGGCCGTAATGTATACCCGGCAAAAAACTGACTAACACCTGGTTAATCACTACCACCAACGCTGGCAAGCCTCTCTATTTGCCAAACATGCGACTCTTAAGTACAAGTTAGGCGGAAGCAAAATCGACAAGAATCTTCAGTGTTCCATCCTTGTTTTAACAAAGTATTTGCATATTATAAGGTGACATTTGCGTGATACCGACATAAAGAAAAAATTTTCTTGTGGAAAAAACCAATGCATACAGTAACTATCTCAAAAATTTCCCTGATACTATTACACCAGGATGCGTGTTTTCTGCTCTGCCGGGTTTTTGTTACAGCATCGAAACTGAAAGTATTGCAACTTTTAATACGTGGAATTGGACTCCCTGTTGTATATAGTATATAGATATACGAGTATTCGTATATTGTAAATTATAATAGTGTAAACTGTTCATATACGACGTATAAACAACACTTACAGATAGTATACCTATCAAGCGTCCTTAATTAACGGAAATTTTATATCGGTCCCTTGTAGTCACATTTGATATCACAAAATTAATTGTCTCAAGACTTTTTTCTACGCAGCAAAAGCAATACGTACTTTTAATTACGCCTTCCATAAAACTATTTTAAACACCGCAACAATTTGATTTCAAATGTACATGTAAACGAATACTTGCAACATGAACGTATGGATACGTGTAACAATTGTTTACGTGAATACATAAAGAAAAGCAAAACACTGATCGAGATGCCACGTGTAAGTATTAAAACAAAGTGATGGGTTTCTGTATTTTTGATAATGGAGGTGTGTAGCTTGAAGAACAGACAAAATTCTACCGTTCTTGTTAATCTGTTAATAATTACGAGAATTTAACATCGCTACTGGAAATTGTGCGTCACAGTATTTGCAGCTTAAACAGCTGATCTACCGCACTTGTACTTATTTGGCTTGTAACAGGAAATGCAATCGTATTTCACCCAGACCATGGCTCAACAAATTCTTCTGTACTAGAAATTTTGTGAAAGTGAAACTCTAAAATCGAATTAAATTGTTTGTTGTAAGTTTGACCAGGCAATTAAACGCGATACGAAGATATATGTCTACTAAAGCGATGGAACAATTGAGACAATCAAGATTGCTGTTGTTGACATTTTAAGGTTATTTTGCATGACGAACTTAATTGCCATATTATTCGTACACTTCAGTAATGGTACTTTGGTACATTTTACCTTTTAAAACACTAATTATCATTCACATAACATTTGACAGCTAAAGCAGTTCTCCTCCGTGGATCGCAATTTCCTCATTCGCGAAAAAATCTTATTTTGCATTCGGTACAGTCGAGTTACACTGTGAACGGGTAATGTGGAATACTTGATAACGGTAAGTCAACCTAGAAATATACACGCACTCGTTAATTTTGAAACATCATGAAGCTTTCTGAAAGCTCTATAATTTTTTGAGTTATAATAATATACATACTTCATTTTTCCTGGCTGGTATTTCGGCAGGCATTCAAACGTAGGTGACCATTCCGCGCTTCCTTCATGACGGTCAGGGTTGCGGTTAATCTGTGAGCGAAGATGAACGACAATTTTTAAAACATGCATCTGTCTCTTCGTACAATACAAATACTTCATAGCTTACTAACAGAATTATAAACTATATTTTTTCTTTAACAACACTGTTTCTTTATGAAAATTATTATCAGATTTAACTTTAAAGATGTTCTTAGAATAATGTACCGGGCAATCCCACTGGTTGATAAGGTCATCCTTAGATGCTGGATCGCGATCAAGAGCGAAAATTCTTAGATTGGCTTCCTAGAACGATTTAAGGAATAAATCAACCTTGTGGACGGCGTATTTTTTTTAAACTTACGTTATATTTTGGACCACAGATATCTTTGTGGATGGTAGTACCGATATTGGGACTGTTCACATTGTCAACGCCGAAAACCGTTGGCCAAGTATTATCAGGTTTAGATCCTAAAAATCATTCCAGCTGCGCCATTCTCGGAAAATTTGATGTATATGTAGAAGAAGCATTTTTGCAAAAATGCGTTCACTTCCGGGATATTTTAGACTTAATTTTAAACAACTGCTTACCTGGCCAGTCGGCGTTTGGTCTTTCTCTGAAGGCACAAATATATATTTAATAAAAATATGCAAGTTTGTGTTTTGATTTGTTTTGTCTTTTATTTTACGGTTGTTTCTATGAACTCTTGGTTAATAATTTTTTATAGTTTAAAGTTAGTAACTTACGTGTCCAAATTGCAGTACAAGACGGGGTCACAGGTACCTAGAAAATGATGCAGAACCACTTAAATAGCACGTACGTATATTACCGGAAAAACCTTAACGATATAACCAAGTATCCGCTAGGAGCCTAGGATTACTGTACCATAATACTTTCTCGTATACAAGGAATTCGAATGGTATTTACTCGTACAATGGACGACAAAAATAAGTATAAGAGACGCGACCGCAGACCGACCGGTCGATTTCTATTTATTTTCGTCATGCACTGTATTATGTATAGAGGACATCGGTTATTATACCACACACAACCGTTTACCGGCGAAATCGCAGTGGCTTCCGGAAGAAGCAAGTCCCTGATCATTGGTCAGTTTCAAGATTTCCACTTTTATGCGCACATAATTTCCTGTTAGGCGAGAATCCCCTTGATCTTCCTCAGTTCTAGCTCTTCCTCGGTTGGAGTGTGAGCCGCGGTCGGCACACAGGGCTGGAATCGCCTACAATAATTGCAGGAGGGCTTCATAACATACCTTCGGAAAACCAGCCCTATTTATTGCACAGATTTGCAGAAATATAATTTTGTGTTACATTATATTTTAAAAGTTGTACTTGTGGAAATTTTATTGCGTACCAGGGCACAGATGCAAGCAAAAATCAGTTTCGAATCCATATTTGACGAGGAAGGTATCAGCGGGGGTCGGTCGGTTGTTCAGCCTAGGCCTGCACAAGAAACTATTATGCCGCTTATAAAAATGCACTACTACGGGTAGTTAAATGTCTAGTGGCGAGCAGTTTTACACAAGGTTCGAAGTTGGCACTTTCCAAAATTCTTATCCAACATGATAAAATCTTTCTTTTACAATGAATTGGAGTATAAAGTGGAGATGTACGTACTCATCCCAGTAATTTGTACAGAATACATAACGTACGCATGAAACTTGTTTCAGAAGATTTGGAGTTAGTCATTGCTAGTTCGTGCTAGGACTGATTTTGATCTCGGGATGGTTGACCTTTGCCTCTAGTGGCAGGCTTGCGGCATACTGCAATATCAATTATTGTAGGTAAACAGTCTAAATTAAATACGATCTTAACGCGGTGCTGGAATGATTCACTGAATAAGCCGGGCGAAATTTCAATATCAAACCACTTTAGTTATTATCAAGTGCGAAAGAAGTTAACAGTTCCCCAAATAAGGGATCTTTCAGCATACGTCTGGACTTTTGTGAGCTGCACTGAGACTTTGAAAGATCAATTTATCCGATCTGTAGTGAGCGCAGTTTTAGTTAGGTGGACATGACTAAAGGACATGACTAAAGGCGCTTAAAAATGCAATGTATAAGCCTTTAATTTTATCTTGAATATTTCTTTTTTAGTAACCTTCGTTTTTGCAGTATTTTAAAACCCTTGGAATTGTATGTTTAAAGATTTATACATTCTGGTTACACAAACATGCAAACTTACACACAATTATCGCTTCCGTTACTACTGATGAGAAAAAACACAAAAAAATAAAATATTTCCAGTTTTAATAACTTAATACAAAATACACAATAACCCACACCAAGCACATTTTTTAAAATGCTTTGAAAAGGGAAATGCAAATCTTCTCAGGAACAAAAGATCAAAAGACAGTTTCATGTGAGATACTCCTTCGAGCTGGAATGATAAGAGACAAGAGACAAGTATCAATGCATTCACACTTAAACTGGAATCCGTGAATTGACGAATTAAATTCACAACATGAAAGTACATATGCAATGGAACTGAATATAGGCAAATCCACCATGTCTCCTGTTGTCAAGTCGATTATTTTGCTTCTCCAATCAGCGCCAATAAGATCTTTCTCGCGTCACCAGAAAAATCACCCTGTGGAAAAGGCTGCTGGTTAGAATATGGATCAAACCAGAACTGAGGAAAACTTCAAAATTAATAAAGGCATGCTGACTTTTATCCCATGATAAGTATTGTGCTATAAACTCGTCTGTCATCAGTGTCATGCCGCTCATGCGCACAACAACTTACACTAATCCAACTTTCAAGGCTTTTTCCATACAGGCGAAAATATTCCGATTTAATATTGCCAAGATCTTTTTCACTCCGGGAAACCAAAATGCGCACTACTGTTCGTTCCGTCGTTCCCAGACCTTTCATAGCTTTGTACAGCCGTTCAGCAAAATACGCCGGTGGATTTCGAGTGAGCTTGACTGAAAAATTAATGACAAAGCAATTATAACTGCAGATGAATCTGCACAGTAGTAAAATGACTAATACAAAAAAGAATTGCTTTAGAAAATTGAAATAGCGAGCTGTTTAATTCTGGCTATAACACATACAAGTTACGTAGAAGCGATGGAAGACACTTACTGATAGCCAAGAAATAGTCAGCCACATCGCCGCTGAGTTCGTTAGTGACATCTGTAATTTGTGCCAATAATCAAATTCAACATCCATTCAACTCATGACGATTCAAGTGCCTCGACGACCATTCATACATGCAAAGTGGCAGTGATCGTGGGAAAAACTAGTGCTGTACCGCACTGGTTTGTACCAACCTTTTTCAATGTCCAGTCCACATATGGCTTTGTATTCATCAAACACATGGCGAAGGTGTGCATGACTGCGCCGGGTAAAAATAGGAATGGAGAATGCTTCGTCTTGTGGCCATTTTTTCGGCCCAGTTTCCCAAAGGGCCAAGGCTTCGTGATAAGATTGGTAGAGAAAGATTTCGTCCGTTTCATTCCGCGGAATCTTTGTTTAAGAAAACACAGCCGGATTAACGGTATGCGGTTAACCAAACTGAAGGCCACAACCTTTCCGTTTCTATAAGTTATACAGTTTTTCTGCTGTCTGTACACAAATTTCTTGGTGTCTTTCATTATATAGCGGCACGAACAATAGCGCAAGTAAATATTAGAAATTAGGTTTTAAAGCAGCAGGAGCAGCAGTTAGGTTTAGCAGTACCTGGAATTCCGCAAGCAGCAATCGTCGGAAGTAACCGGAAGTGTCTCCCTGTTTGGCAGATCATTATCGACACGCAACCCTCGCAACTACATTCAAATATGCTTTTGCTTACCGAAATATCCTTTTCCACATCTTTATTAAAAACTGTAAAAAATAGCACTGAAGTTTTTTTTTGAATTTCGAAAGTGGAGGAAGCGTCATACGTTTTTGGTAAGTTAGCTTGATGGCATATAATTCCGCATTAGTACGACTACATAGTATTTCCACAAGGGTCTCCTCATCTGTGCCCAGTCCCTGAAATTTAAATATGGCTTTGTAAATGCACGGAGGCGAGCATCCAGTTCAACAATTACAATCACATAAAAAACTCACAGATATCGCTTTATGAATTTCGTGAGCATCAAACACTTCCGGTGACTGCATAAGCCTGCAGAAAAGCGTGTACGTAAAACTCAGTGTGATGTCGCACTCGCAACAAACATAAGAATTATCGAGATTAAGATTTTTAGCAAGTATAATTTGTTTAACGGAAAATGTGACAAGATTTGATTATGACTGATCGCTACAACAAAATCAATATGATTTACTTGTAAACAGTTGTACTCTGTACATACCCGACAACGACATCTGACAGCGTTCCGCTAAGTTCCGATTTCAAATCTTTAGCAAGATCCTGTGACACCGTAAAACTGGTGATTTCGTTGTAATGAGATTATGTACAGTATTGTGACGCTACTTCAGTGATTTTGTTACGCCGTACTAAAACGTTAAACCGCTAAGACTACACTGCAGAATATGAATTTTTAATATTTGTAGAAGTACTGTACCTTGTTGAACAGCGTCTGATATGCTTCTGCAATGATTTGGCGCTGTTGATTAGTTCGCTTTGTCAGCAGATTGATGATCGCCTTTTCATCGGTTCCTAAAAATTAATTTACACTTGACTTTTCCACATAATACAATTTCCAATCTGTTCCGCCTTCCCAGAAAGCGGTTTTAGATTGCACTTAAAGTCATGTTTGAGGAGCTTGCATATGCCCTCGATGCACTTGGCCAGCAAAATCCGGTGACATGCAATTTGTTCATGCCGGGAACTACAGAGTACAGTAGCTCGCTTAATATTATTTACAGCGAATTAACAAAATATTACTACGATATTCGCATAGTTTTGAACGGTGCTAACCGGCGTAAAATTATCCACCCCAAAATTTGCTCTATCGGTAAAACACAACAAAACAATCACCCTCTCATTTTAGCTCTCTACCGTATTACGTAAACTCGAATTTAATTTATTGTTAGAAATATAAAGCTTTACTTTAACATTTAGTTAGACGAGCCATAATCGCTGCCTTTGCATCTCTACGGTAGTATTTACAAACTAAGAACTCGAAAGTCTAACAAAACAGATTCTGCACTTCGCGGTCTACTCGGAATGCCATACAAAACTGCTGCAATGAAAGGATGCTACGTGAATTTTCAAACCGCGATATGCACATACAGCGTCAATATGGTTAACAAAAAATTAATAATATATCTTCCGCCTTGAGTACATTTTTTTGCCACTTACCAAAGCCTTTCATAGCTTTCTGCAAAGCTTTAGCATCGTCTTCCGGATGAAAGCCCGAAGTTTCACGGATAGTCGGCTCCCGAAATTCAGGGGGCACTTTGATACTGCCCTGGCGGATTCTCTGGATGTTAGCCATCTTCCCAAATTCAACCGGAAGTGCGGTTTATATGCACGGGAAATTGAACAGGATTACATTCAATGCACACAAAAACTTATAAGCCGAAAAAATTTGCAATTCTTTGCTGTGCGTTGCTGCCCGAGTGTGTCTGACTCCGTGTCAATGGATCAGCTCTTGGTGAAGGAATCAAGTTACACGACAAATCGAAAGCCAAGTGTACAGCTAAGCACAAATCTCACAAAAACCTTCCATAGTCTGCTGCCCATGCAGCGGAGAACGCCCATTTATATCGAGCCGTTTCACGCGTAAATTGAAAGCTGCCAACATCAGCGCGCCGCGGTGCTGCAGCACTGTGCCCGGCAGTGTGCCGGCGGCGCAGCATTCCACCATTAGCGTCCCGTTTTGTTGCAGCGATGGTTGTACACGGTTACGCCTAGTTTCCATTGTCAAACGCTATAATCACACACGTCTGGTTGATGGGCAATATGTAGAAAAACAGTTAAAGCAAACAGAAATAAATCACCATATGTCAACCTATAAAAATTATTTTCCACATTTGAATCCGTCGCCGTACAATCTCATGTGCGCAGCTACACATTGCTAGACAGGTGCTGTTACGCTTTGAAAGCGAGTGATGCCACAGTACGCCAGCCGAATTAAACAATACAAGGGCCATACGACTACTGCAATTGCAGTGGTTTTTCCTTCGATGTCGTTGGATATGTAAATTGTCTGCTCGGACAAACTAGGTATTTTTCAAAGGTGAGGAAGTCGACTCGTTTCTATAAAATGAAACGTAAATTAAAGAATTATATGGTGGTCGATTTATTTGTTAGCCTGTTTAAACTGATTCGAATTAATTTATTTCGGTAGTGAGTACATGTGTGCACAAAATCGAGGCTTTGTAAAATAAACAACAAGTTCTGTGCAACAGTGAGCAAAAATCTTGAAAAGTCAAATAACTGTATATAAAACTGCCTTTCACATAAAAATTTTGTGGAGTATACTCAGTATAGGTAAGGAAAAAAAATAAAAATGTGATCGATATGCCAGCGTACGGTTTAGGGTTTGTGCGAATTCGCTAAACCAGTGGCATGTATTTTGCTGCATGTACGCTCGACCACGGGTCATCATGCAATTTAATTGAATTTTTTGGCTTTGAAAAATATTAAATAATTTTGACCGCATTGACGTAGCATAGGCTCACTGTTCTATTTGCAAACCGTGCACGGTTTGTCGCCTTTTAGCTTCCGCGTTGCGAACGCTACGTAGCGCCTAGTGCGTATGGCCTGCGTAGCATGACGCCGTGCGTACCATGACGACGTGCAGCAGCAGTAATTTTTATTTTCTGGTTTTGACTTATGTTTTTAATTTTTTTTAAAACGAAAGTTACGAATCTAAAAAGTGCGTTTTTCTATGTTCGTTCACATTTTCTTTAGTCTATTTTCATTTAAATTTTAGAACGATAGCTGTGCATACTTCTTTTCATTTAAGAATAAGGAACACTTGAACTTGTTACTGGATAAGTACTTGTAGCACCGCCGAAAAATGGAGAAGGTACTGTATAAAAATATCACTTGTGAATGTTGTTGCTTTAACTTTTAAAATAAGTTTTAATACCAGTTTTCTTCTTTTGCAGATGGTGGAAGTCCGCGAAGACGAGGAGCAGAGTGTAAAGTTACAGGAAACCATGGAACTGTTGGTGGCGGCGGGCTATTTCCGAGCCCGCATCAAGGGCTTGCATCCTTTTGATAAAGTGCGCCCACTGAATTCTTCGGGTGATTTCTTTAACTTGCATTCATAATGTTAGAGTACTGGAATTTTAGATCGTCGGCGGAATGGTATGGTGCTTGGAAGTGTGCAATTTGGACATCGATATTGATTTGCTTTTCCAAGAATCCTTGAGCATTGGGCAAAAAATGTACGTTCTCGTAGGCTGTCTTTACAATTTCCAGATAACTAATGCCCATGGTAATGCAACATAAAATAAATAAATTGTTGCTGTCAGCCTATCAGTGCTGATTTTGTGCGAGATAAGTTTTTCCGTAAACGCTTATCGTTGTTAATTTCGATTCGGTTAAATTATCATGCAGAAGATGGTTAAAAATTTGTTTTCAAAAATTTAAGAAATAAAACTTACTTTTTTGACAGCTTTACTGAGTTTATTCAGCATTCGAGATAACAGGCACCGCTTTGCTACGAGCACCGCTTTGCTACGAGCTTTCTAATCATAAATGAAATATTTGTATTGTTATTCTGAAGCGTCATACATGTTAGCGATAAAGGCTTTTTTGAAGTGGCCAAATATTTTTTCGTTTGCCTGTTGATAGTGATTCTTATTTTTTCGTATCTGGCCTTTTTCAGAGCATTAACCGAGAAAATCGTGAAGGTGCTGCCGAAACTGCAGTGTCCGCATCGTTTGGACCCGCATCAAATCCAGGGTCTGGATTTCGTCCACATTTACCCGGTGGTGCAGTGGTTAGTGAAGCGCGCTATCGAGACGCGCGAAGAGACCGGCGATACTAATCGAGCATATGCCATCCGTCAATTCGATAAGCACCACACCACACCGGAAGACACGGAACAGCGCACTATTCAGCAGACAACTGAGCAAGCGCTGCGGAATCTGAATAATGCCTACGCACCGCGCCGGCGATATCGACGAAAAGCCGGACAGACGCAGCCGGATTTCGCCACTAAAGTGCAATACACACTGCTAGAATATGGAAAGTGAGTTGGGATGAGCGGCGGTTGGTGTGGTTGTGCGATGTGAGTGTTTATGAATTATGCCGTCAAGGGAATAACATCGTTTGTCACTGCAGCTCGTTAACGGGGATCAATAGCGGAACTGCGGTAATGGATCAAGCTGAGGGGAAGAACAAGAGTAAAGTGGCCGGATCTGAAGAGAAGAAATCCACAACAGACATTGAAAATGTATCTACTCTTCAGTGTTGAAATCGACTGGCGAGAGACTGTAGTATGGCTCATTTGCTTGACGGAATTTGAAGTTTGACTGCTTTTAGTGAAAAAGATAATATTATTCGCCTTTGAAACTAATGCTGTTGAATTCTGCAATTTGTATAGGACTACTCAGTATCAACGCCGATATGCAGACTGATCTTTTTTTTTTGTTTTTGGATAATTTTACAATCTTTATGATCATGTTATTTTAGTTAACTTTGGCCAATTTAATTGCTTTGTCCGTTTTTGTTCCAACTTATTTGTTAAGTTTTGACAACCTTGCAGGATCGCTTGCGAAATATGGTGGGAGAAATGGAACAACTTGATGATCGAGGTCGGAAGATCAAAGCATCGACGATAGGGAATATTGTCAGCCAGCAAGCAGATGAAATCAGTCAGCTGGAAGCACTCCATGAACAGCAGAAAGCCGAACTGGAGGCAATGGCCGCTGAGGGAATATTCGCTGGATTTAATAAACCTCAGCACATGTCTGACTTGTTGCAGTCGCAGTTGGAAACTCTAAAAGCGAAGGAGCAGGAGGTTGGTGTAATGCCTTTTAATTTTTATTGCTCTGTTTTGGAATAACGTGTAACGGAATAACGGAGTACGGTATTTTTCAGCTGTTGAAAGCAAATTTTTGCTGATTGTAGTTGGCTTCTAAAAAAGAAAGCTTGGAAAATCGTATTGAAGAGCTGAAGATAACCCGAAAAGAGGTAAGGGTGAATTTTTTGTTAATAAACATCATCAATAATCTGCGAAACTTATTTAGTTGAAAGCCCAGAAGGAAACCTTGGACTCAGAAAATGCTGACCTTGATCAGAACACGAATAACATGGACACGGAGCAGTTGGAGCGCATCGCGGAGTTGCTGGTGAGAAAAACTGCCATTGAAGAGGAGATAGCGACATTCCGGACAGAGTGCAAAAAGGAATCAGCCAGAATGAAAACGGAATACAGAAAGATTAAGGAAGAGTTAGAGAATCCCTCCCCAGAGAAAAATCAGGTGGGGTACTTGCATTTATTGTTGTGTTAATGCGCCGATGGAGTGCGTTACAGTAAGTAGAATAGATTTTCGCTACAATACATGGCTTCAAAAGTAAGTACAGCGTGTACGTTTTCGTGGGAATTTTCGTATTCTAGAAATAATCTTTGAAATAATAACGACACTTTTTTTATTGATATAGCTTAGCCAGGATTTAAAAGATCGTTTGGCCACTGAGAGGGACACGTTGCGAGAAATTCGCCTGCGGCTAGCCAAACGTAATCGCGAAGTTGCTCAATTACAGCGGCGGTTGGACGATATCCCGTCCCAAGCAGAACTGTCACAGTATCAGAAACGGTTCATCGAGCTATATGACCAAGGTACAAAGCGGCAGATTGCGACGCACCAGTATATCAAATTTGTGAGATGTTGTTGTTGTTTATTTCAAAACACTTTGAATTCTTTTTAATTTAATATGGTGCATTACTGCATTTCATTTACACTAGGTAGTTAATGAGACATTTGGTTTTTTCAGTGGCTGTGAGACTGCGGGAGACAAAGAAGTATTACACATTGTACAACACTTTATCCGACACGAAAATGTATTATGAAAAAGAAGTGCAGTTGCTGGAATCAATTCATGATAATTTCGAAGTGTGAGTTTGGATGGTTCGTTTTGTTTTTGGGTATTTGTGAGTATCGAGATACCTGAGAAGTTTGATACCTGATAAAGGTCACAGTAGCAAATTCGCGAAAATTAATTTGGCTGTCGTTACAATAGGGCAGTCGCATCCGACTCAGCCAAGGAACAGTTCATCCGACAGTTGGAGCAAATCCTAGATAGTCTTCGACAGACTGTTTCAAAGGCGGAAAAGCGTCGGCAGACGGAGAAGCTGAAGCGTGATCAGCTCAATGATCGGTACTTGGAGCTGTTAGAAAAGCAAAGGTTGTATCACAAACTGGTCAAAGAATTTCAACAGGTAAGCCGTAATTTTGTGGTTCGTGTTGTCGAGTATGAATGATACTGGATGTACCGCTGAAATAATGTTTTCTTGTAGGAATGCGCACGAAATGAAGAGCTTATTGCTTTGGCGGAACAATAGAGAATAATTTTTTCAAATTGCAGTAGTCTGTCTTCAGCTTGGTTGCTGGACTGTTTGATTCTGTGATGTTTCACTGGGTGATTTTTATTTGAAAAGTGTTTTTTGCAGTTGTGAGTTACAACATTCTTTTCGTTGCTAATGTTGTGCATTTTATAGTATAAAATAAAATCATATTATTTGTTCAAAAAAGTGTTTCATGCCAGCAGGCAAAATTTTTCGAATTAAGGGCAACGTACGACGGATTTGCATCCCGTGCACATAAGTTCTGTGTGATACACACTATGGTGTGCCAATTTGAGTTTAGTCTTGGAAATTTTCAAAAGTTTGCTTGATCTAATTTAAATAAAGGTTAGTTTTTAGCTGCAGCGTATGAATTGGTTACATCCCGCGCACATAATTTTGTTTGAAACACAATGGCATACCACGGTTGTTTGGCTAAATTTTGGCGTAATAGATGTGCCAAAGGTACAAAGTATTTTTGCGCACAAGTATCCATATTCTGACATCCAATATCATTTGCGAAATTGCAGGTTTTGAGAAATATTTTGAATAAAATGTGTCCTTGCGCTCGTTTACGGTATTAGCACAGGTTTTGCAATATTGCACCGGCCAGAGAGAAACATATGAGTACCGGTACATACGAATGCATCGGAATGATATGAGTACCAGTTGTGCGGTAACGCGGAGAACGGCAACTTTTTTGCTCTGAGCGGCAGCAGGTGATTCCAACGAATACCGTTAGATAAATTAAACGTATTTGCCGAAGGCGTCAAGCAGCATGCGTTACGACTTGGTGACACAGTTATGGAAAGCATAATTCTTTGACGCGAAAATGCACCACGCGTTCCAGTTATGGCCGACAATTCCAACCAGACGGAATGGTTCGCTCGGTACGTCATGGTTGGAGCCGAATCCAGCGCCGTTTGCGCTCCGGCAGTGTCCTAAAGTACGGCCTCCTATTAACCGTACTGGTCATCCTCATCGGCTTGTCGGCACTGTCATCCTTTGACCTCCTCCAGAATGTGGATACAATTGCTCAGAAAGTGGTGCCGCGTGTGGAGAGAAACGTTGCTGTCGAAGAAGATACTGCGGGCAAAGTGTTGAATGCGCCGGACATTGAGAAAAATGTTAAGCCCCGCGAGGGACCGGGTGAAATGGGGAAAGCGGTGAATATTACGGCGGAGATGCTGGGAAAGGAAGAGCGGGAGATTTTCGAAGCGGGCTTTGAGCGCAATTCATTCAATCAGTATGCCAGTGATATGATCTCCGTTAAACGAACGCTGCCGGATATGCGATCGGAAATGTGAGTGACAAGATACCTGTTGCTGTGTCGTAATGGTCCTGTTCGTTAATAATTTCCTAATAGGCCCATGCACCTATTTGGGAGTTAACAGTATTTGCTAAAATTGTGCAACGCTTGTTGATCAACAATATTTTCAATATTTTACAACTGGTGTTTTATATTGCATAAACAGTACTCCTAACTAGTAATCCAAAATGAACGGCATGCATACAGAAGCTTAACAAATATAAAAAACAACTCAGGTACGTACTGCAAACGATCCAACCTAAACAAAAATTTTTATGATAGCGTTTTTAGTAGCTACGTATGCACAGAATTTTCTCAGTTGCTTCTACTGTTACGTTTTTTCAGATGTAAGACGATAAAATACCGAAAGGAACTGCCCGATACCAGCGTTATTGTGTGTTTCCACAACGAAGGTGCAGGTTTACTTTATTTTTGTAGTACTTATCGTTAATTCAGTAACCGACATATAATGGCAGAATATTTTGTGTAGCTTGAATGATTTTGACGTTTTCAGCTTGGAGTACGCTCATCCGTAGTGTCCACAGTATTCTGGATCGGACACCATCCCATCTTTTAAAGGAAATTATTCTCGTGGACGATGCGTCTACTTTGCGTAAGTGTGCCGGTTTAACAAGGAGATATCGGCCATGTGTATGAAATACAGAATTTTGTGACTTAATTGTTTCTGGTTTACACGTACAGCCCATCTAAAAGAAAAACTGGACAAGTACATTGCCAAGTTTAGTAAAGTTAAACTTCTTCGTGCGAAGACACGGGTGGGCTTAATCACAGCACGTCTGATGGGATTCAAAATCTCCACCGGCAAAGTGGCGACCTTTCTGGATTCGCATATCGAGTGCACAAAAGGTATGGTCACCTATGCAAATACTTTTAACCTCCCAGACTTCGATTCTGGATTTCAGTACACTTGTGAATTTTGCTTTTATTCCTGTAATTTTCGTGTTTTATGAAAAGGGCAACTTAACGTATACAGAAATGCATCGAACAGTACGTACGATTAATTCGTCATGTGGCCATCAAATTTTTGGTTGTTTAAGCTATTGTGTACCGGCACAATCTTGCTGATACGATTTGGCAGTTGACGAAAGAAAATCCAGCATATGTCATGTTTTTGCTAATTTGCAGGCTGGGTGGAACCACTACTGGACCGGATCGCAGAAGACCCGAAAAACGTGGTGTGGCCGGTCATTGATGTGATCAGTCTGAAAACTCTGGAGTACACCCACGGCGATCTGGTGAACAATCTGAATGTGGGAGGATTTGACTGGGGGTTGCAGTTTAATTGGCATCGCATTCCGGAAGCCGACAACAAAACACGCGCTCATCCTTTCGCCCCTGTGCGGTCGCCCACGATGGCCGGTGGATTATTCGCCATTGATCGTGCGTACTTCGAACATCTGGGTACCTATGATCCCGATTTCGATATATGGGGTGGAGAAAATCTGGAACTTAGCTTCAAGGTACAACCAAACAGAATCGAGAACGTTACTGTTTTGGTTTATATAGCATGTTTGGAACGTTGTTGGTAAAAATATCCGTCAATTAGCCGAATTTTCTAATTTATCTTATTTACTTATTGATTCGCATTTTTTGTCGTAAAAGACTTGGATGTGTGGTGGACAATTGGAAATGATCCCGTGTTCACGTGTCGGTCACATTTTCCGTGAAAAATCTCCCTATAAATGGCGCGAAGGAAAAGATGCATTGAAAAAGAATTTAGTGCGCCTTGCTGAAGTTTGGATGGATGACTATAAAAAGTACTACTACACCCGCATTTCAGACGACCTGGGTGATTTCGGTGATGTTAGCGAAAGAATTGCACTACGCAAGCGATTGAATTGCTCCTCGTTTGACTGGTATATCAAAAATATTTTTCCCGGACTGTTTATTCCGGACAAAGTACCGGCATGGGGCGAGGTCAGTGCAACTGCAATATGCAGATTAACACACAGCAGACCAATGTAATGGTTAACCTATGACAAAAAAAGGTACACTAAAAATTCGGGCAGTTATGTTATATAAAGGTGACTTTAATTTGAAGGTGAGAAACGAAGCGGATGCTGGCAAATACTGCATGGATGCCATGGAAGATCATGAAAATCAAAAATCAACCAATTTAACCATCGATGTTTGGCCATGTCACGGACAAGTACAACCCCCCATATCTTCCGCACAATTACCGTTCATTAAGTACAATTCTGTTTCTACCAATTATTAGGGTGGAAACCAATATTTCAGCTATTCTAACGACAGCGAAATTCGCCGCGATGACAATTGCCTTGATTTTTCTGGAAACCGGGTCAAATTATACCCGTGCCATGGATCGGTAAATACCCATTTACCCATTTATGACGTATTTGACTATGCCGCTGTGAACCTGTGGTGGTAAACGATTACTTATATATTAAATATAGAAGCTTATTTATATTTATTTATAGAAGATGTAATTTATGGCCGTCCTGACTCCTGAGTATTGTACCAAAAAGGAAAAACGAATTTATTTTTATTTTAGCGCGGAAATCAGCACTGGGTGCACGATCGTAACACAGGAGCAATTTTCAATCCTCCGTCCAATACTTGCTTGGAATTGGATATAGAACCGCTAAGTATCAGAACCGCTCCGTGCGATCCATCTTTACCGGAACAGAGATGGATATTCGCTAATTACTTGAACGACACATTAAGTTCTAACAGCACTGGTGCTGAACCATTGATTTACGCCGGCTAAGTTGCCGGTACACACTAGTTTTGGGATGATGCGGCTAAATCATTAATTAACTGACTGTGATAGAAGAATGTGTCCGTTCAAGGAGAATAAATTTGTACGCTGGGAAATTCATATTTCAAATCAACTTGCACTTTTGTAAAATATTTTTAAAAATAGTAATAAACATTAATGAAAATCTTGCAGTGACTGTTTCTCTAGCTTTCTTCTGCTCACACCAGTTCTGCGAGAAAATCCATATTTTCCACAACGACTATTTCGCTTCATTAGCAGCGAACGCCATTGTACCGAAATCAGGTCAAAGGCTAAATAATAATCTGGAAAAAATCTGATGTGTATATTTGTATACAAAAACGCCACAGTTAGTACAGTAGGTCAAGTTTTTCCTTATCTTTAGCATCCCACGCACATCAACACAACACACAACGTAAACACGGTATTATGCAAGACGATAACGACATATGTTTAAAAAAACCACATGATATCACTCATCAGCACTCTTCGGAAGTGCAATAAGACAGCGGAAGTCACTAGCGGTGATTTCTGGGATAATTCTCCATGGGCGCTGAATTACTGCCCAATCACGATGCCCTTCCTGTCAAAAAGCAATTAAGCGTATTCCCACCGGACTCGACACATGCAATCCTAATTATAGAGCGAATTCTAATTGGCTCACTATCGCTACAGAAATCCCGGTACGATTATCCTCCCAGTTGAGCGATGAAACACGAACAATCAGCACAAGCCGAATCAAGCGATGTCATTGGCCGAGATTTATTAGAAATACGTAATATTACGATACACTGCGACATTAAATTAAGCATTTCGATTTTTTCCGTACAGCTGGTTTGGCGGTAAAAGGCATAAAACCTGTACAAACAGCTCAGTGACGGTCATCCATGCCTTAAGAAACCGGTTTCGACAAAGACTTTTGCAGATTACTTATATTTTCCGTCAGTACGCCTGGCATTTGGCTTAAATCGTTTGACTAATTCCAAATACATACACAGGGTACTTTGTCAATCAGGTGTACATTATTATTGAACATATTGGATGGTTGTTTGAGCTTCATCTTTCTCGAGCCCGGTTTTCATGCAGTGTTTTAGGTGAACATTAAGCACGCGCATGCGGAAACAGTATGGCACATCTTTTGCCAGCGCACTTTGTATTTCCGATTGCCATCACACTTTGTACGCATTTGTACCCATATCATTTATGAAGAGAGCAGTATTTCAGCGTTAAAAGAGAGAGATACCAATCAAATTAACTGGCTACAAATGGGATATAAGGTAAAATAGCACTAACATTTGATTTATACTGTCTCCTTTTGGACAACAGCGACCGATTGATTTATCCGGCTACATTTGCAAATTTGATACACGCTCGTACATATAGATATGTTCCATATACTCTGTACAGCGACGTTCATGTGTACATATGTGTAAATCCGAATATCGGAAACTGCAAAGTGGTGTTTTTCGGTTACTTTCGGTTCTGTTGACACCATTATGAAGAGTACACTCTCGGCATTTACACTATCCGCCACCAGATGGGAATTTTGTTGATTTAATATTTAACCTCATCCACCACCAATCAACAATATTATATACACGATGGGACATTTCTACCAAAAAATCACCCGCAATCTGCGCCGTGTTCGTCTAAGAATATCACCGGGATTGGCGGTAAAATACGGCGTTGTGGTGTGTTTATTTGTCCTGTGTTTTTATGCCTTATTGTGGAAAAATACCCCGTATGTATCCACACCGCTACCCGTGGAGAAATCCCCGCTGGACGCACCGGAGAGTGCGGAACGGAAAGTACTGCAAGCCCCTGTCCATGTGGATGTGGACAAACTGCCCGAGCGACATGTTGGACCGGGCGAGATGGGTGAACCGGTGGTCATTAAGCGGGAGCAGTTGGGAGCGGAAGAGCAGCTACTGTATGATCAGGGATTTAAAAAGAATTCCTTTAATCAGTATGCGTCGGACATGATCTCGGTCAAACGATCGCTGCCGGATATGCGACCTCAGACGTGAGTGCGCTATGCTTAGCTAATTAACGCTGAATTATGAACAGTTATTGTCAGAAATATGCGTTACCGGTGGTGCATCTTGCATTTTCCACAAATACAGTGATATTTTTGCCCAAAAACTGTTACGCGCTTTTGCATCAAGCTAGAAAGCGGGTCCGATCTGGATATCTCAATATTCAAAGTTTTGCTTAAAATTACAGTTTTTATTGTCAATTTGTACAATGAACGAATTCTTGGGGCTCTGTTTTGCGAATCTCCTGAATCAGCCTTCAACTTGGTACAGTAGTTAGTAAGCCACTAAGTCGATTGGCAACCGGCTCCACACTCCAGATTATTAATCTTAGTTTTTTGAAAGGCGCTCATATGCACCGGCATCGCATAATGTTACAAAGCTAGTGCAATACTTAAAGCATTTTGAGAATTGTCAAGTAATGCAGATTCAAAAATTGTTAAACATCTTTTTTCCGCGATTTTCAGTTTCTTAAATTTTTTTGGTGACCAGTATTGATTTGCACGTTATGTTTGATAGCAGTTTTAAATTTCTTGACTACTCAGTGGCCTTTCTTCCTGTGTCGTCGATGTTGTTAAAATGTTTTCCATTGTTCCATTTCCCAAAAAAAGTAAGAACATACGCTAAAGTAGTGTTAGTATACGAAAGCCCGGAAATGATATAAAATTTCTCTCTAAGCGATACAAGAAAATTTGTCAACAGTGGTGCGCGCATAGAGGATTTCCGGTAACAAAAAACTAGGGATGTAGCACAAAAGACGCTACGTGTATGGTCACCACCGTACAACCATGGCAGTGATCGGCGCTGTTTGCTCCAGATGTAAGGATGCCAAATATTTGACGAACTTGCCGACAACCAGTGTGATAGTTTGCTTTCATAATGAAGCATGGAGTACACTATTGCGGACTGTCCACAGTATCCTTGATCGATCCCCCGCACATTTACTCAAAGAAATCATTTTGATCGATGATGCATCGGACTTAGGTATGCGACGCTAATTTCCTCGTTTTTTCGTATAATTTTTTTAAAGAATGACATGTTGAAGGTTTGCATGCAAATGGTGTGATTGATATAATTATGGTTTACCGATACATAGCCTTCGTTGATATGAGTCATTCGTTGGTGTTTTGTTAAGTATATCTAATTGCGTTCTTTGCACTATAAGTAAACTTGCCTACAAACACGACAAAATAAAGTGTCGATAAAGTCTACGTACTGTACTTCTTTTTGTTACAATACTTTAATTTCTGATCTGTTCAAAATCGTCTGCTAATTTAATGTGCATCCGATATACTAGTATAATTATTGTAACGGCAATTTTTCTATTGTAACGGCAATTTTTTCTATTTTTTCTACTTTCTCTATTGTAACGGCAATTTTTTCTTTCTATTTATTGTAACGGCAATGATGCGCCCAATTGGTTTCCTTTTTTGTGCACTTGAAGTATTTGTTACGCGGACTGTGTCAGTGTGATATATTTTTCAGCACACTTAAAAGAGCAATTGGACAATTATTTTGCAAAGTATCCTAAAGTAAAAATCATCCGATCTCCGGAGCGAGTGGGATTGATTAAGGCACGTTTGTTGGGATACAAACAGGCTACCGGAAGCGCTCTGACGTTCCTGGATTCCCATATCGAATGCACTGAAGGTGGATAATATTTGCTCAACGAAAATTTGGCGTGATTTTAATAATGCAAAAGATTATGTATTGACCCTTAAAAAAGTAGTAATAATTATTGAAATAATTGATCATACAGGTTGGTTGGAGCCGCTGCTGGACCGCATCGCACGTGACGCCACCAATGTCGTTTGGCCGGTAATCGATATAATCAGTGATAAGACGTTTTCCTACAAAAATGATCCCGATGCCGGGACACAAGTTGGCGGCTTTGACTGGGGATTACAGTTCAGCTGGCACACAATTCCTCAGCGCATCGAGAAAACCCGTAAGCACACTACGGACCCGGTTCCATCGCCGACCATGGCGGGTGGATTATTCTCCATTGATCGGGATTTCTTCGAGAAGCTTGGCACCTATGATCCGGATTTTGACATATGGGGTGGCGAAAATCTGGAAATCAGTTTTAAAGTAAGCACTGGTTCTAGCTTCTTCCAGAAAATATAATAAAAAATTTTTACAAGCCTGCTAACTGTTGTATCTTAGCATCTTTGTACAGAAAGCAGAAACGTCAAGTTAATGATTAATATTATATATATATACCTGGTATTATGTCTCGTGCGGTACGTGCACGAGCAGTTACTACTTAATAATAATTTTGTTAAAACCACAACAATGCACTGATGATTCGTGTACAACACAAATTAGCAGCTAACTGAGCAATTTAATAGACATGGATGTGCGGCGGCAAGGTGGAGATGATTCCGTGTTCTCGTGTCGGGCATGTGTTCCGGGATAAGTCGCCGTATAAGTGGCGTACCGGCAAAGATGTCCTCAAGAAAAATCTTGTCCGCTTAGCAGAAGCCTGGATGGATGACTACAAGCAGTATTATTACGAAAGGATCAACAATGAATTAGGAGATTTCGGAGATGTTTCGGAACGGCTGGCCATACGGGAACGTCTGAAATGTAAAAGCTTTGAATGGTACTTGGAAAATGTTTATCCTGAGCAGTTTATTCCGGGAAAGGCCATTGCTTCCGGCGAGGTAATTGCACTGCGGGAATCATTAATGCTAACACTGCATAACAACGACCGCGGTAGAAAATAAATTAAAAGTTTACAATTGTTTATTTTGAATTGGTCCCGTGATTTATGTCAATTTATCGTCAATTTTTCAAATATTGACTGCGGTACATAAGACTTACTGTAATAATTATATTATCTTGTATTAGAATTGTTTTCACTTTCAACATTGTTTATTTTGAATATTGTTTCCTTTTAATTAAGGTGCATGGCAATACAGATCTTTGGTTCGTTTTGGATATAATTGCGATTCGATTGCAAACGTAACAGGTTGCACCAGAAGTAACGAAAGATTTACCCTTTGTAATTTTTGCAGATCAGAAATGCGGCTCTTTCTGGTGCATATTGCGCTGATGCCGACACGGAAGCTGCCGAAGCAAATCATAGCATATCAGTGGCTGTATATCCTTGCCACGGTCAGGTAATACAAATATACCACGTCAATCTGACTATTATTGCGTATTAGTCGATCATGTTTTATTGTGACTCGGGTAGAGTAACAAACAATCGGAAATGATGTCTTTAGGGCGGGAATCAGTACTGGACATACTCCAACGCTAGCGAAATCCGCCGCGACGACAATTGCATGGACTGGGCCCGAAAAAGAATCAGGATTTTACCTTGCCATGGCTTAGTAAGCGCAACAACAATTGTTCGTAAAGCAGATTACACAAAGCATTAATTTTCTACCGAATACATATCTACAAACTTTCTATCACACCGGCAATCAAAATCAAAAACAGTTTTACTTCGTCCATAATTTATGGTTTGATGAATAAATCTTTTCTCAACTTTGAAATCTTGTCTGATTCCTTTTTCATTCGAACGCAGAAAGGAAATCAGGAATGGGTACATGATCGAAAAACTGGACTAATACGTAATCCGAACTCGGATACCTGTATGGAAATCGTGCCGGATTCGATGACCATTACTTTAACCGAATGCGATGAAAACATCAAAGCACAGCGATGGAAGTTCAAGAAATACCTCGAAGATGCTTCTCCCAAACCCAAAAAGAAGTCAAAACTCAAGAAGTCAAATTTGTAACCTTCCGCAACCTGTACTAACCATTTGAAATGGTTGTCTTTCTCTTCCGGACTAATGCGAACGCTTCCTTTAAATGATCAACGAAATACTGTTTTTTATCTTTGTTAATTGTTGCTACTCTGTGATAAAGAAATCCGAGAAATAACCTGAATATTTATATACTCGCAGGCGTAATTTTCATATCGACAATAAAAAAACGTTTTCCCAAATAACAAAAACATCTGCTTCCGAAACCGATTAAAGCTGCTAGGAAAAGACAATTGGTAATAATTACTGCAAATACATTATCACGAGTCGGAATCTTGTGTTTCGGCGGGCGAACTAGCTGGTCATTTTGGGGGTAGATATTGCGCCGGAATTCAACCGGGATCCAAGGCACACAAAAATGGAATGTCAGTGAGGCCGAAGCGCGCAGAATTAATCTGAGAGGGAAGTCCAGCCCAGGAAATGTTAATGCAGTCAACAAATCAACAACCAACCACAAACAAGCGCTTTTTGGAGCAAAATTAGTGCTTTATTGCCTTCGAAGCATCATAGTCTTGAAATTTCCACTTTTGCCGGTCGTTAGACTCATCACACGCAAGCATCTTTAGTGTTTTATGATCCGACGCCATTTCCATACATTTATTGCTGGTCGGATGGAACATACGGCCACTTTCGTGGTTATAATTCCACAGCTGGTTTCCTTTCTGCAAGATATATACAAAAATTACTACAATTAGCTACAAAACTTGACGAATGCTAGTTTAGTGTCAAACATATTTGCTTTAGAAAATCCCATAAAACTACACAGCACCCCAACAGCCGCCTAATCCGAACCGCTGTTATTGTTATTTTTAAAAAGGAAGTTCGGCGCTTTGCAGATATTAAACAAGCACACATTAAAATTATTTTCCGCTCCGTAGTCGTCAGCAGACCCCCGGATAGGTAGAAAGACTACGGTCTACTAGCCCAAGTAACGTACCCGTGTATTCGCTTAATTATTACAGTTGTGTGAAATTTAAACAACGGCCTAGTACGTAAAAAACACCACTGAAAAGGATACTAATGGGAAGTCAACGAAGCATTAATAATGCACCACAAAAAAAGTGGCGAAAAATTACTACCCGTAGAGTATAAAAAAGGGAATTAACGGTGCTTTAATAAAAGTGGCTTCACAAGATAAAATGGATGACGCAATATTGTGCGGATACGTTTCTCAAAATGCCAGAAAACAAACATTGTGGTGCGAACAGTGAGCTCAGGCACTGAACTTACCTGACCGTGACAAGGGTACACCACGACGTCTTTGCCAGCAAAATCGATACAGGCCTCATCCCGACGTATTTCCCCTTCTTTGGACAAACTCCAATACTGATTTCCGCCCTGGAAAACAGAAGCCGCAATGAAGCACAAAATCCTTACAACTTCCTTATCTGGCAGGATAAAATAACACGACCAGCTGATGGCACGGATACATGATGACCACGGGCTGGTCAGTGACATCATCGGTACTGGCATCCATGCAAAATTTATTTCCATCGCCTTTATTGCGAATCTACAACAACAGAGGGACACGATTCAGATTATCTTAGTTACCTGATTATGGCAGGGATACATCGTAATGGGTTTGTGGTAATCGTTTTTCTTAGACGCACTGTCAAGGCAGAAACGGCCGCCTTCGCCCCGGTTACGCACCTACGGAGAGGACCAACCACGTGTGGAATGTCGTTTTTTGTTAGGCAGTTAGAGAGCTCGAGCGGCCATTTATCGGTTATAAAAGAATAGGGTTAAAAAATTCACGGTCATACAGGCGATATTATGCCCAGAGTCCAGCATTCCCGAGCCCAAAACACAGCGATATTTCAACAAGCCGCCTCAGTGAAGGTGAAGCAGCATTGTGTGGCAAACAACGATTTTAACAACAGGAAGCAAGCAAAAAATGCCAATTATTATGTTATATTATGGCAGAAATCGAGGCGTATCAATAACCCAAATAATTAACATACAATTCATCGTCAAATATCTGTGGGTAACAACCACACTATTTTTTACATAACCGATATGATTATCTGCATGTCTGCAACAGTGTAAAACAGAGTAACGATAAAGGATAATGAAAACATTTTTGATTACCTATCTCGATTAATTCAAAATTTTGCGTTATTTTCTCGTTCAATTTAAAATGGAAGTGAACATTACAAAACTACAGCATAACGGCGCAACTCACATTAATTAAAACGGAACAAAAAGGCAGAAAATATCATAATAAAAAACTTGCTTACGCATAACGATTTTCGCTAGGTCGCACGCACAAAACGCACGCTAAAAATTTGTTTTATTATGCATTCGCCAATTTATGAAAAGCATTCATGCGCCAGAAGCAAGCCAAACGAAACCGCCACCGGAGCATGGAATATTTAAGAAGCAGCGCAAAAGCGGCAACATTTTCATACGGCCCAACACATGCGTCATGACAAAAACGCCACCAGTAACCCGCCATTTGTACATATCACAGTACACCGAAAATAACATTGAACATTTTCTTGAACAGTTTTCTCACCTCGCCAGAAGCCACAGCTTCACCGGGAATAAATAGCTCCGGATAAATGTTCTTCAGATACCACTCAAAGGAATGGCACTGGAGGTTATCTCGCAAGTCTTTGCGCTTGCTCACATCACCAAAGTCACCCTACGGCGGCAGATGCAATTTAATTCGCACGGCGCATGTTGTTTCAAATAATCACTTACGATATCATTATTGATTCTTTGATAGTAATACTTCTTGTACTCGTCAAGCCAGACTTCCGCTAAACGGATTGAGTTACGCTTCAGCACGTTGACACCGGTCCGCCATTTATATGGAGATCGTTTGCGAAATATATGGCCAACATGGGAGCAGGGGATAATCTCAAGCGTTCCGCCACACATCCATGTCTGTTTAGTGAGAAGTAAAAACAATAAAAATCAATCTCAGTCAATAACAATACAGACGAAAACCGAAATAAATTAAAAAACGAGCCAGAAACAAAGACACTGTCTTGGTGTGTGATCTTAAATAAATAATGCAAGCTATGCAACCGCCTTAGCCCTTTTGAAATATGTCAAAACTCACCATCTTTATAAAAACTCACCATATCAAAACCATTTTAAATCTTTATCAAAACTCTCGATTGTAACAGTTAATTATAACTAACAACTATTAATGACACTAATCATACTACGACTTTTCGTAAAGCGGTATACGTGTCCGGTATATGACTTTTTGAGTAAATTTAGCATTTAGCCAAAAGAGTAAAACCGTGCTGTGTATTAAAGCAATACGTACCTTAAAGCTTAGCTCCAGATTTTCACCACCCCAAATATCAAAACCTTCATCATAGGTACCAACGCGTTCGAAGAATTTCTTATCAATGGAAAACAATCCTCCGGCCATGGTGGGTGACTGGACAGGATCGGTATCGTACTTTCGGCGCTGCTTCTCCCTGTCCGGAATACCTTAACACGCACAACAAACTAATTTTGCAGGTCCAAGTGATGATAACACAAAGTACGGACATACCGTGCCTGCAATAAACCAAATGCAGAGATTAATAAAACGTGTAGGCAGTTCGTCCCTGTTCTGTAAAACGATTAACTGTACAGTAAGCTATTCATTTACGGCGTTTATTATCGCAGGTACTAAATAACTAGCACCGTCTGTATCCCTTACTCATTGTTTTACTATTTTCGTCTCTCTTGACATCGGTTTTGTTTATATTTTGGTTTAATCACTGTAATTTTCGCGAAGTCAATGCTCAAAAGTCAAGAGCAGCTACGAAATATGGAAAACTCCTCACAGGTCAATCTCGCCGGTAGAATCTTGACACAGTTTCCCAAATGTGCGAACTTTACGTAAACCGAGCTGCGTTCAATACCAAGGAGCAAACGATACAAGTCCGAAGTAAATTTCAATTACACCACATTCCAAGACCGTTCCCACTACGGGCTTAACACAGGGGAAAAATAGATCAAAAGCCAGCGCACTCACACACTGGAGAGAACGGAATAATAATAAACACTACTTCCGATCAAAGTTATGCAAATCGAACTGCCACCAGCTAAACACAAGCTTCGGATAAATTCAACAACACCCTACCCACCCTCTTCGGCAAACAACCCAACAAGGCAATTCAAAATCCAATTTTACTCCAACTGTTAGACTGTTTGTCGGGAACTTGAGATGGCGGAAAACTAATTAGCATGGCATAACTAATGCCCCCAAACCGGGTCCTGCCAATACTGACGGCTTCAGTGCAGCCTATCAAACATGACATATTCTACCAGCCCACTTCCAAACATTTACCACTTTTGTTATCGCATAAAACATTCATGTTCCATGAGATTCGCATCATTAGTGATTTATTGACTCTATCGATCAAAATCAAATGAATCTGTGCTGCTCCACTTATGCCTCTGCACTGAATCCTAACATGTCGCTAAACGACATTCAAACTCTTTTGTACTCATTTTCTAACATCTTGCGTACTCCCTACAGCTGGCAAAAGGATCTCCTCACTTGGCGAAATCAGCGACATTACTGTCACAGCCCCGAAGTGCAGCCGGTCGGATTCACACTCACCAGTTGAACTGCAGATTCCAATCAAATCCCCCAACTTGCGTGCCCGATGCCCGACCGTAATGATACTCGAAGGTGGCGTCATCGATAACGTCAATAACGGGGCAGACGACCGTGGTCCAGTTGCGTGCTATCCGATCCAGTAGGGGCTCCAGCCAGCCCTGCGCGCATTCACAGTGCGAGTCCAGGAAAGTTATCACACCGCCTTGTGCTTGTTCGGCACCCAGAAGCCGAGCGCGAATCAGCCCAACGCGCTTTGGAGCGCGCATAATTTTAACTTTGGGATACTTGGTCATATATTCCTCCAGTGGTTTCTTCAAGTGGTCTAAATCGACAAAACAATAGTTGTTATTAATGCTATTACAATCCGAAATAGAAGCCATACTGTTTTTACGATAACAAACAAAAGCATTTACGAAGTTTTCCATCACTCCAGACTTGATGTAGACCATCACAAGAAGCGCCAACACAACGCAAACAGAAATAAATGATCAATACCTTCTAAATGTCATTTCCCACGAAGAGTTAATCGTACATTAAACGATTATAGCAATTCGCTTTTTTGTGGCTATTTTCGCTGTTTCGATAAGGGGCATTTAGCTAATCCTTGGCTATTTGATTTTCCCGTTTGACTTACCCATATCCGAATCATCATCGACAAGAACGATCTCTTTGAGCAAATGGGATGGCGATCGATCGAGAATACTGTGTACTGTCCGTAAAAGAACACTCCACGCTTCTATATGAGTGAACAGAACGGTAAAAAAATAAAGGCAAGATATGGTCGGGAAACTGGACTAAGAAAGATAAACACCTACCGTTATGAAAGCAGACAACAACCGACGTATCCGGAAGGTCCTTCAAGTAGCCACTTTCCTCCTCTCGACATCTGAAACATAACCCGACCGGAAATTAGCCAGTCTATTCATTGTACACACAGTTGTCTGGTTTTCTCGACACATATCACTGGGAATGCTCTCTGTCAACCATATTAGCAAAAGATGAGCACGGAAATTTGAGATCAGTAATTGTGCCATTGATTTGAACTTCACAAGTCACAGAGCATCGACAATGCACACTGTCTATGTACGACCAAGAACCGGGCCTCTGACCTGGTTTTGAACTTCAAGCACATCGAACAGGCTGAAACTGCAGAAGCACTTACCACGTACTTCCAAATAATTCCGTTTAAAAAGTATACAAACAGCAGCACTTTTGACATTCCTACCTTTTGCATTTATACTTTAAAACCCCCAAATACTTAAAAATTTTTAATTCTAAGCTCAGTTCAAACGGCCAGTTAAAATCACAATTATATATTATTTCCTGGCCAAAAATATTTTTACTACCATGGGATTAATTTCATTAATAAGCATATCCTTTTCTTACTGCTTTAAACAGCAGGATGCACATACATCAAAGTTCTTCTAGTATTTATCGCCATCAGTAAGCTCTTACAAATTTACCGTTCATCACGCACATCCGGGAGAGATCGCTTAACGGAAATCATATCACTGGCATACTGATTGAAGGCATTATTCTGCCAACCGTCATCAAATTTGGTCTTTTCCTTGGGTCCTAATTCTTCTTTCTTGATGTTAACAGCTTTGCCCATTTCGCCGGGACCATTCGGATCGTTACCGGTGTTGACGCCGGGTGGCACGAGCACGTTGTCGGACGCCTCTTTCTCTTTCTCCCCATTCCTGGAAATCAGCCAACCGTAACAATCGACCATACAAAAACTCCATAAAACCGTAAAAATTACCAATCTCAGAAGTTTCTGGGTACACACACCAAAGCACGCCAGAAATTTACTGCTATAATAAATAACATTTCTTTTGCAATAGCTCAAATTTTAAAAATTTATACATTTTTTCTGCTTTTTGCTGATTGATAAGACGACGTGCCATTTTGGTAAGAAACGTAAAATATTTATGCGAGCAGGTAAACGTCGCAATCAATAATTACTCAATAAATCGACGCGCATGCAAACTTCATCAAACCAGAACAAATTAATAAGGAAACCATACGCTTACCTTCGATAAATTTGTCTGGGTTTTGAAGGTTTGGGAACATGTGGCATGCCATAGCCAACACCTTCTATCACAGGTAATCCGTTTTTGCTTTGGCTTTCACTAGCACCGCTGCTGCCATCTGACTTGTTCATCAGTATAAATACACACAGATACACCGCTGGTATGATCAACAGATATTTTATCCATCGCGCACGCCGACGGAAAAAGGTTCCGAAACCCATCACCGGAAGCTATCCGCATAAGGTCACGGAGTCCACACTGGGATACAACTGTAGAGATCCAGACTGATTGATATCCGAAGAAATGATAGCAAGAGCAGTTGTCCTCTCGTTTCGACAAACGCTTAATCACAGCTGAACAATCCCTTCGGAATCGGCGACAAGCGTTCGCTCGATGTACTCCTTAGAGATTTGTCACACAGCTGCACAGTGTTACTACCGAACGACTATGTGCAGCTCTGCGTTGTGACATTACGATTGACGTTACTGCTGGTTCGGCACAGTAGTAACAATACAACCATCTGCGAAAGACAAGGAAAATCCATGAGAACGATGTTGCTACTGTACGTTGGTCTCAAATGTGACCACTCGAACAATCATACACAAAATAGTGCAATTTGGAATTAAAACCAATGTTTGACTGTAGTCATCACCAGCCAAGCAAAAAATCACGTACAACCACTTGTGAATCCACTCTACATTAGACTCCCGCTGCAACGGATCGTGAACGCAACGATCCCGCACGTTGGGTATGGAACTCGCTTTCGCACAGCATAATGATCCCCCAACAAATCGAAATCGTACAATGTTTGCAGTTTGCCCATACAAAGCTACAGCAAACATACGACACAAAAATCAATCGAAAGTAAAAGCAAATTAAAGGTGCTTATCGACTTATCGTTAACTTGTTGCTAAACGTTCTTCGCAGTATGTTAATTAAAAATGTATGACCTCACCACAGAAAACCAAATCAACTATCCCATTTTCACAATGCCGGCAGTATATGAACTGAATCAACTGATGCTGCGAATTATTATCAATTTTCCAATTACGAAATCGATGCAGGTATACCGTAGCTGAAGTGCTATCATCCATTCCAGAAACAGCAAGACCGCGCACCGCAGCAAGACGAAAATGCAAACATCATCAGAAAAGCATGTAAGGTTTAAACCATATTAATTATGAGTCCTACAACGTATGTAGTTACATTTAAAGGGTCAATTGTCTATCTGCCAAGCGTATCACACGAATATAAAAACGATGTTGTTATTCGCATTTCGGGCTGACTTGATTTTGTCTGCAAATAAACATCGCACACAAAAATCGCAACGCGGTGTCTGCAGTACAGTCGTCCGCACAATCCAACGCCAAATGAACTATCAATGGCGATGAATTTAATAAAATGTGAAAAGACAGGTGTAATTCTTTCCTGGAATTTCTAAATTGAAATTACGTACGCTAATGTACCAGTACTAACACACTGCTGTTATAATCCCATTTATATCGATTTCGCTCTCCGGAGAGGTGTGCTTGACTGTGGGTACACGTTAACTCACTGCATGTCACATTTAACATAAATAACAACATATCCATAATCTTTTGATAAAACGTAAATCTGAGAGCCATAAAACTCTGAATGTATCAAATTTTGCCAGTATTAGTAAAGCGCAAGAACCTCACGCCGCACAGTGCACATACGGCACCCTTGCAGTTTGTTAAGTAATTGCACAGCTGCCGATGATTACCAACCAGATTTTCAAGATGTGACTGAATTTTGAATTTCAATCAGAAGCACCAGATTCAAGCTCAGTTCCGATGGGTTTTTGACGACATTCTCTCTTAATCAAATTTTAACGGATTAATCATGAGCTCAGCACATCAATCCATCATTATTCATGAATCGACTTACAACAAACAACCGACATCTGGAAAAATTACGAAGTAATACTGTTTAGGAGAAGTGGATTACAATTGTACAGTCAATGTGCATGAACACACTACGGCTCCAATCTTAATACTTTTTCAGTTTCTCGTGTACCGTACCGTAGTTTTACCAGACCTCTCTTTCCGAGCAAAGCATTACAACTCTTCTAATCCTCGTAAGCGATACAAGGTATTAATTAGGTATCGATTGCAAATCTTCGTACAGGAAGGAGTCTGCGGCACCAGTATTCTTTCATCCTTTCTTCTAGTGAACGCAAACAAAACACGCTATCCTCAACAACGCGATTACATTTACCTGATATAAGACCCGTAAGCGATAAACAGATAAATTTTTTTAACTCTGCTTTTCCGGTATACAATTCACAAAATATAAGCCAAAATCAGTAACAAATAAGCCTGTAATTAAAAAATTAGAACCATCAGATGCTTGATGTACGAGTATAAATGGTGATTATCAAAATAAAATTACTTCGGCTGCATTACTTCAACCGTTCTGCATCATCGAATGTATCCAGGTTCTTCATAATTTTCAATTCAGAAAACGAGAGAAAACCTTTCTCAGAGTGTCCCCAGTAAAAACATAATTCTACTGTGTAACTTACAAAGTGCAATCAAAATTGCAGGAAACAACTTTAAATGACGACCTTGAAAGCGGCGATGCAGCATTTTTTCCATAAGGCAATTGTCATAATAGCTGGTCTGTTATCTTATGCCGCTCTTAAAGCATCAAATAGAGACGCGCGCATAAGTTTATATTTATGGATACATTTCAAGGTTCGTCGGTTTTCGTCGTTTTTGATAAGCAAACAGAAAAACAACGTGCATATAGACAAAGTAAACATATGGGTCATTTCAATATAGCAACTAACAATAAACGACCATCGGCGACGACGACGACAACAGGCCATTTAACAGTCAGGAAAACAGCACAAAAACTACAGGAAACTGTAGCATCGAAAAGATTCCATGGAAAAAAGTTTGCGGTAACCAGTCAATTCAAATAAATAATATTCGATATTGCAAAAACTCTATTCTAGCCATAACGCATTATCACTGCTTCATTAACCTACATTGAAAGACAAAAAAAAATTTGAAAACGTTTGAATCACAATAAAAAGTACATAGCTCCATCTGCATATCAAGCTTTCCTGAACCTCAGTAAAAATTTAAATTTCACGGATCGCAGTTAAAAAATATGATATTCGCACTTGCCGCGGTAAATCGGTCTACAACATCGGAATTTAGACATTTAACTGATTTAACATGAACACTGATGGTGACTGACCGCAAAACATACCGTGGGAACTCGTATACGTAGTCGGTAGTATGTACGATGAATAATATCCTGCTTGCAAAACCAAGGTTTTGGAGTATTTGGAAAAACGAATTCACGGTAACACGATAAAAACCATGAAAACACAGACAAAAATACAAACTGCAACCAAAATCACGAAACCAAATTACACGATTTACAGTTTATTCCATAAATTTTAAGATAACATCATAACAAGAATTATTGAAGTGAAATTGTCTCCATACCAACATAACAATAGATGCTGCATATACACAATATCAAAAAATAAGCTATAGTAGATAGTTAATATAACGGAAATCTACCAGGACTCACCATATAAAGTCCAATTTAACGGAGCGATGAAAACAATTAGGAAAGGAAGTCGGAGGAACAATCTGTCCAGGTCTGGATCCCAAGCGACCAATTTCCCGACGGAATGTGGATGACGAACGGAGCTTCTGCAGGCTAACAAGTCATTCCAGGCTTAAGTACTTAATAAAAGCAGCTATACGATTACAGTTCGTTTTGTTACTTATTTACATAACAGGACCAAAGACAACAGCAAAATTGAACAGAAATTCTTTGACTTCAGCGAATATTTCGAAAGCAGTACGGTATTACCACAGAAAGTACAAGTATAAGTACTTAGAGGGACCGTGGTATTACAGTACCTGTGTTTAATACTGTGTCATGCAAGATTTAGAACGAACGAAACGAAAACGGCGAGGTTGGCGTTATGTAGGGGGCACACGACTCTAACTAACACGACAGTCAGCTCTAACTTTAGGGCTTACAGATAGATACATCAACATGCAAGCATCAGCACATTATAATGAACGAAAAAGACCGAAGAACAAAACTTCAACCTATAATAACTAAATTCCAGAAACGCTTTTTAAAGTCAAAATTCATGAGCCATATAAAATAACCTCATTCACATCGGTTTCAACGAATCCTTATGCACGTAAGTATTGTACGCAGCACGCCACTGGCGCTCGCGCTCAGCGAGTGCGCGACTCGCCGATCGTCACTACGAGGAGCAAAGGGAGCTGGAAGTGCGCAATTAAATTAAAAATTTGATTATACTCGGTACAATGATTTTTGCAGATACTAATATGCTTATATGCATATTTGAAACATTAATTTTAACCATGAATCTGCTATTACTATAAACGAAAAATGAAGATTATCATTTTCCTAAATACCCTGCTTCTGTTTGCAGTTTGTTGACTTACCATCAAAATCCACACTTTGTTAAATATACGCATTACAATCATGCAGATTGAACAGTAAGAAACTAAATATTTCGACCCTATTCAATCGCTGCAAAAATTGGCAGTTATCAGCAATCCAGAAATTATCAATAAACGGTAAACCTAGAAGGCTGGAACCTTGTTAAAACTCAACAACTTACAATAAAGCCTCAGTGCCAAAGCGATTTTGTGGCTAACTGTAAGAATTGGCCTGTCAACGCGGTGACGCTCGACATTCGAAATATTATTGATATTAATGCAGATTATGGAGTAAGTAAAAAGTATGTATATCTAGGATAAGTATATGTACCTGCTATACCTACTGAACTCAATAGTTATCGTCAGTACGAGTACTGTACTGTACTCATGGTCAGCGCCGGTGGCTCATGAAAATCATTTCCGCCGAATGCCGACATTGCGCGCTGTATTGTATCGCTTATTCGCGCATAAGTTTTAATACGTAATATGCTGCTAATAAGTACCGCAAGTCTTGCGTGATGCAATAATAGTACGGCCGACCACGACCGGTAATGTTTTCCCGCAACACGCATTTTACTACGGTGGCCGGTGGGTATAAATATGATACACGTCTTCTATCATGAGTCCATGACGAAGGCAAAGTAAGGCGATACTGGGGTACCTAAGATTAGAAAAGTTATTGTACCTAGCTGTGCTTTTCTAATCGTAAATACCCCGGTGATACAAGGCAAATAAGTACTAGTATGTATCTAGTATCTACCGCGGACCGTGCTGATACTACAATCATAATAGCAAATTAACGATAATTATTACTTAAGGTGCGTACTGTTACTGTTAAAAATTTATCGTGAGCCTCACAGACATTTCCACCCAGTCCTTATTATTCATCAATCTCATCAACCTTTTAAAGACAGCAAACTTTGCCTCCACGCACAGAAGAAAGCTCAGCCACACCATTATCAGCTTTTTTCCTCTTTTTGCGAGTATAGACTATTATCTGTAACAATATGTATTTATCTATGTACATCAGGAGTTCAAAACAATTACACCAAAACACATTACCACATTAACATAGACTCTGTACAAACTCAGGTAGCAGAAGCACAAAAGTGACAACTGACAAGATGAATATCCCCGGATTCCCACAGTTCAGATTACGCGATTCCTGAGCGAGGCTTCAAAATTAACTTGCCATTCTGCAAACAACCAATGATTTGGCATCAGATCATATATGTAAAATTTCAAGTATAGAGTAGACGTAATAATTTTAATTATTACCGTATCACAAGACATATTAAAATCCTTAAGAACAGTTTTCACCCTTGCGGATATTCTGAAACAAAAAACATCTTTATAACAAATAGACGACCGACTTGGACGAACACCTAAACCACAGAGATACGAGGTTTCCGTCAGTCAGTCAGTGGTAAGTGCTACTGTAGCAAATAAATTAAATCCCGCAAATTAATACGCCCAGCGACTGCTTACGGAAATGTCTATACGGGCAAATTAGGGAAGCGCAACTTACATAGATGAAGCTACGACACGGTGGTGAATTCCAGTAAGGAAAAGAATCGTCAAAATCAGTGTACATAAAACGAATCCCGGATGGTTCAGTAGGGATTGCCAAAATGAAACCTGCTGTGTCAACGGATCCAGAAGCCATCGTGCAGTGGATATCACAGTAAACACCGACGCCAAAGCTAGCACCACTAAAAATACGAAAATAATTTCTAGTTTTAAACCTTTACGCAGGCATTTTCAAGAATGTCATGTATTTGTCGGGGTAGATATGCATACAGATCAGAAAAATTCACTGATTCCAAATCTGTAATCAGTCTGCGCGGATGAAAAATGTCTATGCGTGAACATGAACTGAAAATCCTTACGCAGTCTATGATTTTAGGCACCGGAGCAGATGTCCAATAACTTAACTTATTTAATATTAATAAAAAAATATCTTTTTAATTTCATTTTAGGCACTGCAGCAGGTCCAATAACTTAACTCATTTAATAAATAAATGTCTTTTTGATTTCATATTAATATACAAAAGCCAGGAAACAATTTGTGCCAATCAAGAAAAATCTGATAACGATAAGTCGAATTTTTTTTACTTATAACTTATTACTTACTCTGCCATTTTCGTGTCGTACTGCGCGGGCATGCAACGATCTCCATCATTCTACTCTCGAATGCTTTAAGATCTGAAACACAAACACCAAACACGTGTCAAATGCCTTTTATTCCTTTGTGCACAACGATAAAAACACTAATGAGCACTGTACTAAAACATATCACGTAATCGGTAATACTACTGATCACTGATCGTGAGCAAGTATCAATTCTCAGGACTCAAGAGTGTGACAGAGATTACCTACTGATGCATAATACAAGCCCCCGAAAAAGCAAATCGTTAACCAAAATAAGAACTGAAACTATCATCAACTACTTGTATTTACATGCAGCCTTATGAGAACACTGCAGAACACATTTAAACGAAGTTTGACATACCATCAAAAACATTTTGCTCGGTGTTGATCTCGTTCCTGTCACCACGAGCCCGAATATTCGCAACATAATTTTGCGGTTTCCTTGCCATGATTATTGCAAGATAATGTGCTTACGCACTCTGTGGATAAGCGGTTGCAAGAAGGTTCTTAAGCTAAAAAAAAGAACTTTCTATTTTCTAACCTGTAATCGATAATTCAATAATATAAGAAGTTAAGAAGAATTTGAACACACCAATTTGTTGCCTTTAGATGTTTAGAAGTCCAAAATTCGTATGCGAGTGCAACTTCTCCATGCACATTGCACGAGAGCATAGTATTACCGTGCAGACGGATCGTTTGTGGCAATTTTTATCGTAAATTTACGTGAACAGCACCACTGACATAACATACCGAGGCGGTGAGCATGCGACGGGCAGTGCTGGCAGTACTTTGTTCAGTGTGACTGCTGCCAAATTGCGTGCAAATTTTAAATATTCAAAAATGCTCAACTTTTTGTATTCTCAAGTCAAAATTGAATCCATAGGCTTAAAAAATACGTAATAATACATACTTTTTGGTTGTAAGAATGTATTTGTGTGCTTGTGTGCCAAAGCAATGTTATGACCGTAAGAATTTAACATACTCGTCTATGGCAAACCTGGTGCTGGATTTATGCATTTTCCCATAGAAGACTATGTTAACTGCGGAGAGTCATATCATTACTTTGTAATCAAAATAAAAAAACTAAATCCATGCTGCCAAAAGGTATATATTATTATGTATTTTTTAAGCCTATGGATACAATTTTGGCTTAAGAATAAACAAAGTTGAACATTTTTGAATATTTAAAATTTGCACGTAATTTAGCAGCAGTCACACTGAACAAAGTACTGCCAGCACTGCCCGTCGCATGCTCACCGCCTCGGTATGTTATGTCAGTGCTGCTGTTCACGTAAATTTACGATAAAAATTGCCACAAACGATCCGTCTGCACGGTAATACTATGCTCTCATTGCACACCACATCACTGCCACTTACTCTGACTTACTGTCACTTTATGACTTTCTAGTGCGGGAAATCTAATACCTAAATATTGTAGCAAGCCCCTTTAGCTCAGTCGGTAGAGCGTCAGGCTTTTAACGATAAGACACCTGAATGTCGGGGGTTCGAGCCCCCCAGGGGGCGAAGTTTTTGTTTTTTTTAGATTTCAAAAACAGTGCAATGTGACAGGTGCGAATAAATAATTTTATAATTTTAGTTCCGGTGTATCCGGTACATTTTTAGATCTGTAAGGATTTTTGTGAGCTCACTAATAATCAATTTACATATTAACCGATCCGGTAACATTTTTACAATTTCTATAGAAAACTGAAATTGCGTGTTACGACCCCATTACTGTAAATCTCAAATCTATTACTAATTATAGCACGATAGATTTTAACCTATTTTTGAAACTTCATTATTTAAGGAATACTAGGAAATTTAGAGTGCTTAAAATTAGAGCAGTGCAATGCTATGATGCAGTGGCACGAGTAGAGCAAAATCAGCAAATGTACTCGTACATTGTACAGTACAGTGTTAGTACAGTGAAAAAGGATTCGAATTTCGAAACACACAAACCGTGGCAACTTGCAAGTTGCAAGCGATTTAGCTTTGTCAAAATCGGACAAAAATTTGAAAATACGTACTTGTACTTGTCTTCATCTTTATATAATTATACAGTAAGTAGTAAGTACTAAGTACTTATTGAGTCTGACTGAGTTTTACTCTACCCAAAAGGATCGAAAAGAAGAGTTTAACCATATGTTTGTATGAGCAATTGATTTTCGTTTTGTCGCGGAAAATGAAAGACCATTATCAACAAGAAACGCTCAATAAAATACAATAACTGTCTACATTAAAAGCTTTATTATTTATAAGCTTAAAGCTCTGTACTTTAGTATCAATGTAGGTATTGTATCATGTACATATCTATATCGACATCATCAAATTTTATCGCAGAAAATTTGCAAGAACTATCCACGCAATCCTTTATGATTTTCTCCGAAGGATAACAACGGTCCATGAGCATGCGAAGGGCCAGGCGCATTCATACCGGACGAACTGGCGAAGCTATGGCCACTCTGTTGCATAAAGGAGGCAGGAGGAGGAAACGGAATTTCACTCATATTCGGCTCTTCGCAAATCGGAAAACAGAATTCTCCAATCCGTTTCAGATCGCCACCTTTCCCGACGTAGACTGTCAAATATGTCTTGAACATGGCACAATAACCGCGCAGTAATCTGCAGATATCACCTGGCTTCAAATGTTGTCCTTCTTCGCCAAATAAACAGAAGTTTATTGACCCGGACCTGTCCGCTACTCGAAATGTTCGGAGTTCGGTTCCTTCCTTCGTGCGATAGCAATTCCCCAGTTGCTCTAGCACCATAAACTGCAGGTTAACATTTTTTGCACCGGGTTTCAAATCGCGTACGAGCATATACGCGATTGAAGAGCCCTGATTTTCCGACATTTTATTCTGGAGTTTGAAGAAGAGCTGCAGACTGCAGAGCTACCGAGAAGTTACCAATATCCGCACTTCCGAGGCTGACTTTTCCTAACTCTTGTTCCAGGTGATCTTGCTCTAAACAATCTGGAGTTCCATTACCCTAATAAACTTTTTTAATTTTCTGCATTATTAATCTTAACTAACCAAAATACGTGTTGTTCAGAAATTTATTGGCATTTGCCATTTGGCACTAAATGCAAATTTTGCCCGTTGCCACTTATGGAATTCCAAATCCGACAGCTTCATCGATTTGGAAATCTGGAATTGGAAAACATCAATTGTCGATTTCAAAAACATCGATTACGATTTTTCTAACCCGATGCAGGACTTAGAATTTTTTCCAACTTTACAAATTCCATTTCCACATTCCATTTCCAACTACTGTGTGGGATTTTCCATATAATTTACTGGAAATGGCCTTAAACTGGTGTGCTCGCCATACGAAATCTGGCAGTTTGCGTTGTTGTTGACGTTAATAGAAACTAGAAAGTATGTGTTCCTTTTTATTTGAAAAACGAAACCCGTTTATTTCTTCGAGTTGCAGTATCTTTTTTGTTTTATTCTGATTTTGTACTTGTGCCCGCTGAGGGGCTCAAGTCCTCCAAGTGCTTATGACCGGGCCGTGGAATGGTGGAGTCCTCGATGTTTACGTCTTCTGGCCCGTTCTGGGGTTCTAGCCGTTGAGTAACAGCTGTATCTTTCCGCAACCGTTCCATGTGTTGAACAATAGTCTAAAATTTACTTCTACCGCTGTAACTTACAGTGGGATCCATAACGGTCGACTGCTTCCCAAAATCCAAAGTTTCCCGAACACGGTACGTTTCTTACGTTATACTTTGTACGGCAGCACTATAACGACTAATGAATTGTTCGGCTGTGTCACAGCCCAAACTTATTTTTGTAAATTTCATGGTATTGATGTAAGTATTTGTTGGTTTCGGTTTGATGCAGATACAATGGAAGCTTTTTTTGTGTTTGCGGATTCTGTCGTCGGGCGGGCCAATAGACTCTATGATACTGCAGATGGGGATCAGGACGGCATTGAAGGAGCACTGGGGCAGGTTGAATGTTTAACTGGGTAAGCTGTAAAAATCCGATAAAATTGCGGTTAACCTAATTTGATTCTGCCACGTTTATTTTGCTGTTTTTTAGTTGCACACGGGACATATGCGAAAACTTACCAAACGAAGTGACGGGAGATGCTCAGCAGTTGTTCTACGCTTTGCGAAACTGTTCAGAGGACTTGCATCAGCTACTGCGGGAAGACGAAAATGGGTCGGATTATTTCTATGAAATGAATGGCGGCACTAACAAATACGGAAAAATTTGTATTCCGGATAACGAACTCTGTGAAATGCGATGCGAAGGCTTCACAGTTAGGGAAATTGCTGGGTTTTTTGGAGTCACGACACGTACGATCGAGCGCAGGCTTGTTGAATACAATTTAAATCATAAAGTAAATTTTAATGCCAGCAGCTATTTTAACGGTAGCGTCTTATTTGTATTGGCATGGCCAAGTAAAATAAGTTATTGTAAGAGAAATAATTTCCAAATTTTTACAGCGCGGAAAAAAATTTTTTTCGCGATTTTTATCGTAGTACAGCGATATATCAGCAAATGATAACGGTATCAATCTGGAGAGGACGCAAACAACTGCACTGTTTTGAAACACAGAAAGTATCATAATACATTACAACAACCAGTTACTGATCAATAAGGTTTGATATTATTTACATAAAAACCCAACGAAGAAACAAAAAATCACTGGTGGTGCTCAAGTATTAAACAACAATTATTACCTTGTTAAACAACAATTATTACCTTCCGGCATTCGAAGAGGACGTAACTGCTGTGAGGTAGCGTCCTGTGGGATTCAATTGGACATCAAAGAGCAGAAAGTGTGAAACATCCCCAACACTGACAAATCGGCGGCATTCACAAAAGATAAATACCCAACGCTTCCGCTGCAGAACATACAGACAGTGTCAATCAGCACACTGTCAGGAATACGACTGTGCTTTCCTGGAAGCCGTGTGAAGAACGACGAACTGCCCCATAGGCGATCAGGTGATTTTCTCCACCTTGTGCCGCAGCGCTAATTTTTCTATAACGTATTCAAACATAATTAGCACCATAAAACTTTAAAAAATGCGGCGAAATAAATAAATGCTAATCTACTAAATAAATAATACTAAATTACATCGCAGAATAACTTCATAAAGTAATGGCAAGAAATAAAATGCACATCGAGTCTTCATGTAACTCTCTTGAATTGTCTCAAACATCTTCTGCTTATTACATAAATGCTACAAGTAGATACTTGTAATCAAAGATCTGAAAGTTGCAAAAGACCTGCAACTTTTCCATGGACAAGGACACTTACTGACTAATTCCAAAATGACGCCTTGTCGCCCACTTTAGAAATTAGCCAATTTACTGAACCAGCAACAATTAGCACTACCAATGTGTTGCCATTTGGTTCCCAGGATAAATCCATGATGGAGTCTGTAAACGCCAATAAAATTCATTCTAAGTTTTTCTGATAAATCACCACATATTACTAAAACAAATTAACTTTTAAGTTTTTACTAGTCAAAGGAAGATACTCTGTAAAGGCAAAAAGATCATGAACGTGGTTACAAAAGAAAACTGATCTTGTAAAATAAGCCCAATCAACCATTTTCCTAACAACCTGCTACGAAAACCTGTTACGAAAACCGGTAGTCAAAAATATCAAGTCACGTGTTAATTATTATTTCAGTACCGAAAAATCTTGCAATGTATAAATTTATAACTCCTCAAACCGGTCCCACTCTACTGTACTCACCTAGTATTTTAATGGATTCTACGGGAACTTCCGTTCGTTTAATTGAGGCGAAAACCCCCAGGTTGATAAAACATTCCACCGTGGTCAAACTTTGTTTCCCCCTTTTCTTGATATGGTTATAACGCTCCACTTTGACGGGCATGTAATCGCGGTTTTTCTACCAGTAGAACTCGCAGTCCTTGACGCCGAACAGCTGTATAATGCGGATCTCCTCCATGGGCTTGTCTTTATCGGGTGGAATACACAGAAGAACAAGTGATGGCGACGGGGTTTCGATAGACCCTGAATCTCCAGATACGTCCTGGAGATTCGATAAAACGGGACGACAAAGCCAGGAGACACGAGATAGCACAAGATGACACTTCAAAGGGATCGAAATCTGCCATACTCAGAACTGCAGATTTCTCTGAAATATACATATATCCGCTAAACTGAATAAATCCACTCAAACAAACTGAAAAAATAAGAAAAAACAACTTTTAATAGTAATTGTACTGTAAATTGCAACGCCAACGGCAACATCCAGACTTCACTATGGCGTGAACACCAGATTAAGGCCAAAATCCAGTGATTTATAATGAAAGTCCATTACAGTAACTGTAATGGAATGTGGTATTGGAAAATCAAAAGTTGAGAAAAATTCAAGTCCATCATCCGGGTTGGCAAAATCGTAATCGATGTTTTCAGAATCGGCAATCGATGTTTTCCAATTCCAGATTTCCAAATCGATGAGGCTGTCGGATTTGGAATTCCATAGCCACTTACTGAGGCTGAGGCATGAGTTCTGTTTGGCTCTAATGTCGTGTACGTACTTTATGAAGCAGTAGGGCAAGGTGTGTTGTCGACTAGCAAATGGCTGCTTGTGGGGCGGAGACTTATTTTTAAAGCCTATGTGTACGCGCGTACCCTATGTCGACCTAAACATCACGGCTGATCTAATCCTCCTGGAGGGATTGGATGGGTGCTATTCACGCACTTCGGTTCATTTTATGGACTTCAGCGTCGTGCTCAGTGGCAGCGTTTACACATCCAATCTGCCACAAAATCCATTGGAAGTTGTTGTTTTTCAGTGCCTAAGCGCAAGTCCAAGCACGAAAATAATTAATATTATTTGAAATTAGAAATTTTAGTTTCTATCAAAAGGAGGGCATAAAAAGCAAAGCGCAAAACGTATCGACCCTGATAACAGATACCTGGTTTTCTGTTATTATGGTTCCATTCTGACTAGCGTGTGGAACTTTTTGTGAATTGTAAAAGGTACCGCATATCGACATATGCCACGTATAAGAAGAAGAATAGAATGAGAATTTTTCTCGTTCGTGCTAAGTTTTGTTTTGGCCAAATCACAAATGAATTTTTTTTCGGATAACGTTCCATATGTTACACTTTCAGACCAGCAACAGAAGCATTACAAACCTGTTTTTTGTTTAAAATGAAAAGTCAAGGACCGTTTTCGTCCTACCAAAACATGCTTACAAAGAATTCTAAAATATCTATAAATTATCACTTCCACTCACGGAAAGCCTTTCGACAGCACTAAGATGAGCACTCGGGTTAAGACTATGGTTAAAACTAAGGTCAGCATTCGGGTTTTTACTTTGGTTAGAACTAATGTTAGCACTCGGGTTAAGGCTCTGGTTAAATTAAGTGCAAAACGAAACGGGCTTACCATTGTTAGGCTGAAGCATTACTTAGTTAGATAGTTAATTCGATAGAACAACGATTCAAAAAAGTTTATTTTTTATGATTGAATTTAAAAAAGGAAATGGCTATTCTTACCACCCCAGCACCTCCTTTGGCTATTCTCACGACCTTTCACCACCGTTTGGATATTCGCACCCACTTTTTAAAAATATTTTTGCCACCACCTTTGGCTATTGTCGCCACCTTTTTACACCTCCTTTCGACTGTTCCCATTTCCTTACATATTTTAATAATAATATTATGTTTATAAATGCCTACGGAGATCTTTCTTTTATAAAAATGATTGTAAAATCATATTTGTATAACGTTATGCGTTTAGACGCACGATCTTTAAAAGCCGGACAAGTAAACCCGATAATACTTGCCGGTATCAACAAGTACTGTACTAGCAGGTACAAAATCATGAGATACAAGTCAGTTAAATATGACTGGATCCGCCACAAAGTGCATGACGCTCAAAGAACTGGAAGAAAATCATTCCAGCATACCCGGCGAGCCGAATGCAATGCCGCTCTAACCGTAGCCGCACGGCTGAAAGAACACCGCCTCATCATTACTAAGCAAAATATGCGGCATAACCATCCTCTTACCAAGAATGGTTGGCAAAACGTGCTGGAAAATCGACGGTTGGATCCGAAAGAAGCTCTAGAAGTCCGTGAACTGATAGAATCGCGATAAGTTTAAAAAAGTGCGAGTGCGAGTGATAAAAAAGCTACTGAGTTTCCAATAAGGCCAGTCGATCGACATTGTTTCCTCGGGTATAGCAGCAAAAAATGGATACGACTGTAGCGTTTTCGCCATTGCTTTTGCAGTTGAAATCATTTACCAGGGTTTACCGGAAGAAGACGAACTCTGCAATAAGAAGATGCGAGAACGTTTGGCAAACAGCTGCAGCACGGACAAGATGCGCCTAGATACTTTTCCGGCCGGCGGCGGCCCCAACCGTAAAAAAAAGTGCCCCTAACGGCAAAGCTTTGCTTTTTGTCACGAAGTTTTTTATAAAATTTACTGTGTAAAAAATGCAATAAAGAGGTGAGAATAGCTAAAAGAGGTGTGCAGAGGCGGTGGCAATAGTCAAAAGGTGGTGTTAGAATTCAATTCTTGGAAGGTGGTGGGAATAGCCAATAGGTGGTGAAATGACGTGAGAATAGCCAAAGGAGGTGCCAGGGTGGAGAGAAAAACGATTTCCTTTTTAAAAATCAATCAGAAAAAATAAACTCTTTTGAATCGTTGTTCTTTCGAATTAACTATCTAACTAATAATGCTTCAGCCTAACAATGGTAAGCCCGTTTCGTTTTGCACTTAATTTAATCAGAGCCCTAACCCGAGTGCTAACATTAGTTCTAACCAAAGTAAAAACCCGAATGCTGACCTTAGTTTTAACCATAGTCTTAACCCGAGAGCTCATGTTAGTGCTGTCGAAAGGCTTTCCGTGTGTGGAAGTGATAATTTATAGATATTTTAGAATTCTTTGTAAGCATGTTTTGGTAGGACAAAAACGGTCCTTGACTTTTCATTTTAAACAAAAAACAGTTTTGTAATACTTCTATTGTCTGAAAGTGTAACATACGGAAAGTTATCTGAAAAAAGATTCATTTGTGATTTGGCCAAAATAAAACCTAGCACGAACGAGAGAAATTCTTCTATTCTTTTTCATATACGAGGCATATGTCGATATCTGGTACCTTTTACAATTCAAAACCATTTACAATTCAATTTAAAACCATAATAACAGAAAATCGGGTATCTGTTATCAGGATCGATACGTTCTGTGCTCTGCTTTTTAAGCCCTCCTTTTGATAGAAACTAAAATTTCTAATTTCAAATAATATTAATTATTTTCGTGCTTGGACTTGCGCTTAGGCACTGAAAAACAACAACTTCCAATGGATTTTGTGGCAGATTGGATGTGTAAACGCTGCCACTGAGCACGACGCTGAAGTCCATAAAATGAACCGAAGTGCGTGAATAGCACCCATCCAATCCCTCCAGGAGGATTAGATCAGCCGTGATGTTTAGGTCCCTATGTCGTCAACCGTGCACTGTGCAGTTCGTGCTCCGCTTTGAAGTTTCGCGCACTTTTATTTTTCAAAATTACAAAATACTTTGGACGGATTGTCAGTGTCAGAATGCCGTGGAAATTGACAAATTGTGCTGTTAACAGACTTTGAGATCCACATTTTCTGCCAACTTCAGGAACTGCTTTAAAATTCCGTTTTGGGCTCGGTTTCTCGAACTGATTAGTCTGAGCTACACTGCTGCAGTCTACAGAATTGAATAAATTTGTCAGCCCGAGCATTCCGAATAACATTCCGAATGGCTTTGGACGAGGTCTCTTCGGTGGATCCATCAGTGACCGACATCGAAATGCAGTCCGTCGAAAAGCAGCAACCTCAACCAGTACTGAAGACAACTGAGCCACATTACGCGGTCCCAGGATCGCCTTCGGCTTCAGGCAGTTCCAGCGCCGCTGCAGAAGCTTGTATGCCAGGAACGTCGGGCAGTGCATCCACAACGTAATATTTTTATTTTATTGATCGAAAATTAATATTAAATTATTCTTGTGATCGTTATCACTTATCAGTTATCAGACATCGTATACCTAACTGAACGGTAGAGATCGCGACGTGTTTGTGAGTTCTGTTGAAAGTTCATCTTGAATAGGGACTGGAAGCGTGTGGAAACGGCCAGAACCGCACTTGAAACCGCTAAAGCTTTGATGAAAGTGGATCCAGTGGAATACGAACGGATTATTGATACACTGGACCAGGTTTGCTCTACATTGTAAGTAACCGGTTTGACTCTGGTTGTTCTCTTACGGTTACAAGTTATTGTGGTATGATCGTATATTGAAAATAATTTTGTTGTACTCTGCTTATTACGCACGACGTGACTCACGAGTGTAGAATCTAGATGTCATAGAATGATGTCGGTTTGCAGGAAAAAGGAATTGGGCGACTTCCACACGGAAACAGTTGATGCATTGTTTCACTATGGCAGCATCCTTTTGGAGTATTATCAGATGGGCGCAGGATTGGTCAGTAACAAGGCTGAAGATGGTAAGAAAGACAGTATTCAATTATGATAAGTGTTACGAATAAAACGTGCGTTTGTTGGAAGCGCTCTCATTGTCTGCTCTTATAGCGATTAAACAGTATGCGGCGGAAATTCTAGAGGGCTCGAAGGAGGAGGAGGTTGGATTAACTGATGAAAATAAAAGTGCGTAATTGTTTTCTGTATCGGTTCACCGAGCGCTTTTATGTTCTAGATTTGTTCAGAATAGCTTTTTGTTTTTGCAGATCCTGGAGATGAAGTTGGTGAAGGTACTCGTATTTATTTTCTTATAGTCTGAAATCTTTTCTTCAGATGTGATTTTGTGTGAAAGAACTAACCGATTTTTGTTCTAGAAGATAATGGTGAGGATGATGATGCGCAGTCAGACGATGATTCAGTTGAGGATGATGGTGAAGCCCTGGATGTTAGTGATCATCTTGACGACGAAATGGATACCAATGTATGCTGTTCCATACTTTTTTATCAGATGAGAACTGTTGCTGAGTCGAACTGATGTTTTGTAGGCTGAAAGTGTTCCTGAGGAATCTTCCACAGTTGCGGCAGAACCGATCTGTTCGGAGAGTGTCCCAGCAGAGACTTCCAAGAAACAAAACGAAGATGCTATCGCTATCGGTGAACTCCGGTATGCATGGGAAATCTTGGAGACCGCCCGAGTGGGTTACGCCAAACGCGTTAAGGAAACAGGAGCGTTTACCGATAAAATCCGCTTGTCAGACGTACGTAATGGTTTTCCGTGTTTGTGCTTTTTTGTAATACTATTTAAGCAGGGAACATGTCTTCATGTATTGAATACGGACGGTGAGCAGTGAACAGCGCCATTAGTTTTTCTTAATTTAGATTCATCACAAGCTGGCTTTATGCGCCGCGGAGAATGGTCAACAAAATTTGGCTTTGGTAGAAGCAGAACGAGCGCTGAAAGTCTGCGAGGAAGCTTGTCAACCAACCGACCGTGAACTGGCAGAAGCATATTTCAATTACGGAACAACCCTCAGTATGTATGCTTTGTTGGCGGAGGCAGCCCATAATATGAAAACAGCCGTATCTATTCTGGAAAACCGAAAAGGTGAGAGTATGCTGTTGTGGTATTTTTATGCAATCCTATCTCGTCTGCTAGTAGTTCGCTGATAAAACGGTTTTTCGATTTCAGCAATGAGTAATGCTAGAATTTCTGTTTTGGAGTCGTCTACCGAAGGTACTACGTGGTATTGCTTGCATATTTTCGTTAGGTGTCGTGTCGTGTGTAACTGTTGTCTGTTAACTTGTACAGACAAAACTGCTGAAATCTTGAAACTGAAGAAGGAAGTGGATGAAATCTCCGAATTGGTTCCTGATTTAATGGCTCGAGTGCAAGATATTTACGAAGACATGAGACTGGGCAGCGATGAGGCCAGGAAGTTGTTAAATGATTGGCTTGTACGTTGTTTGAACGCATTGAGTATTTTAAATAACAGTTTTAATTGAATCCGCATTACAGAAGGGAGTCAGCGAGCAGTGCAATTCGGAAGCTGGAGTGGCTGTTAGTGCGGCGCCTGTTAGTGATATATCTCATCTTGTCCGAAGGGTTAAAAGATCCAGCGACATGGTCGAGGACGACGCTGTAAAACGGCTGAAGGCATCTGATCCATCATCATCGGACACTGCGGAACGAAATGGCACATCTGATGGAACCAACTGATGAAACCTTTGCACACTAAGGAACATTTTTTTCGGTTTTGAGCGGTTTTCAAATGCGTTGTTCTTTTTAAGTATTAATTTTCAAGCATTTTCGAGGATTTTTCATTTTTTTGTCCTGATTGTATCGAATTTTGGCAGGTTGTGGCGCAATTTTCTATTGATCACATTATCACAACAGTGAGTTTGGATTCTCACAATCAACTTAGTGGTCTCTTGTGAGCTTCACACTGCAGTGCAGTTGAATGCACCTTTTTAGGCTACAGTACACTGATTGTGAGTACAGTCAGTACTTAGTCAGTTTCTTCGGAAGCAACACCTGTCTTTGTATTGTTTAAAATTATCAAATCGGCACTTTTCAACGAGTGAATCAATTTGTTTCCACGAGAAGTAAATTTACGTAATTGTTAACCATTTAAATCGTAACCAGTAAAATCATTATGTGAACAAAATACGTAACAAATTAACTCGCCGAGGTACTAGGACACAATAAACGTTCAACTAAAGCACGCTAATTTTTTTGTTCTAAAACTACATTTTGCTCTGAATCATTCGCACGCCACACAACAATTAAGTACGCACAAAGAAAAGAACAACTGTATTATGCTGTACAGAGTACAGTTAAAAACTCAGAATTCCGTTGCGTACTCGCCGCACAGCGCTGTTCCGGGATAGCATAACTGGCAATTCCCATAGTTAACCGTGTGTATTATACTATTATCACAACTCAAACGGCGATATCGCTAGTGCTGCCAGTAGAAGCACTGATGTCTTCAACGGGGGGAAGCACGTTTGCTTTTTTTACAGGTCGTCCTTGGATCTTCACTAATTCTCCATCCTGGTACTCCCTCTTCGAGACACCACCTGAGCCAACTCGAAAAAGTGTTGCGTTTTTATACTCCATTTTTCGTATCCAATACTCGGCACTGCTCTCCGTAGGGATGCCAGTTCGTCGCGCCTCCGCTTCCTTTTCTTTGTTATGCTCAAAAATCAAATGCATAAGACAGCAAAACATCCCTAACACACTGACATTGTATATCCGCCCTAGGATGGTATCCCACTTTTTGGCAGTGGCTAGGGGGATCGGCGCTGTTGTATCGCGAATGAGTTTGCGTAAACGCCAAAAACGATAAATCGGCATATTGTCACGGGACACGGTATCGCACTATAAACAACGGGCAAGTACAAAACACCGATAAACCAATTTTCACTTGTAGTAACGCTTCGGCTTTGGTTCTTCCTCTAAATTCTCGCCAGCCTGAGCGGAATTCGCTGCTCTTTCTTTCTCAAGCGCCTTGCGCTTTCGGTAATCAGAAAACTCCAACGCAGCAGCGATGAAGGGATGCGGCTTTCTGTCTTGGGGTGGGACAAAGTTGGGGTTTTGCTGGATTTTCCACCACACGTAATGAATTAAACCAATACCTAGAGTAAAAATTAAGATGCAAAGTTGTCCAAGTCGTAACCAATCGACTTAACGACGAAATAATCACTGAATTCAAAAGGCCAGGTTACTGTTACTAACACTTTTTGCAACGGAGTCAAAACTCACTTCCTATAGCAATGGGCCAAAAAAGCTTCTCGCTCCAAGAGGACATGGCATTTCAGGATACTGGATCAATCTCTTCAGTGCATCCAATGGTCCCAATGCAATGTTTCAAACAGCTGCTTCATATAAAGATGCCGATCACTTTAGCAAAACGAACTCCCGTTTACTCAAATGTGTTTCTATTTTGCATTCAGACCAGCGATTAATTGTTCAAGGAAAACTCTGGACAACTTGTAATTTTTGACGGTAAAGTAAGAAGGATTTTGAATTTGGAAACAGAAGCCCCAGACGGCAGACCCGTAGGTCCATATTTCTGTGTTTCAAACATGATCGCCTGTGCCGGGCGGTTAAGCAGGAACAGATCAGCTGGCAGCCTGTTCTTTAATTTTTCAGTTTCTAAACTTTTGCAGGTTTTAATTGTACAAAAAATGCCACTTGGTTATTTATGCGACTTGATTTATTATCTTGCTTTTATTGGGCATACAACAACGTTGTAAATGGATGCAGGGCGCTGTTCTCCTAATTTGACAGAGTTATGAGAGCTCGCCAAAATGCAACAATATGAAGTGGGATCCGAAAATGTTGCTGATATTGTGGCGGAATATCTCGGTACGTAGTGCTGGTGGAATACTTATTTGCTTTAACTTGCCACCATTTGCAAGCTTTTTTGCAAGATGTTATGAAAAATCAAGTACGTACTTTAGTTGCTTAAAATCGTAGAGTATGCCATTCAGCACATTCTGTGCACCAGGATGGTGTACCCGAAATCATCGTTTATGGAAGTACATAAATTCAGTATGAGTTTGGAAGTCCTGAAGGATCCACATTTAAAGGTGTATGTCGATCGGAATATCAAGAAAGCTAGAGGTAAAAACCGTAAGATGGCCCTTGACCTGACTGACAAAAGTAGCAGTTTGAACTGGAAGGAATAAGTTAGCATTGCACTGATGGGTAGAAATCTTTTCTTTGTTGCATTTCCAGATTTGTTGGCCAGTGGACATCTGCAACGGTGTGTCCTTGTCATTGCAAAGATCAGTACGGGCGAAGTAGTGGAAAGATGGCAATTTTCGATGGATGACTCAAACAGGTTATGAAAAAAATTGCGTAGTCGAACTAACATCTCGTTAGAAACGTTTTTTGTTGATGCGCGCTTTTTGGATTGTTTCTAATGTTTGCGTACTTTTAAAAACTGTAAATACTGCCCGGGTGCAAGAAGAGTGAGGATACAGATACATTCTCTTGCATATTCGGCAATACATACGTGCTGTTCGAGCTGCATTAATTTTTGTGATAGTGTGTAACATGGCTTTAACTTGATATTTAAAATTAATAGCGGCATGGTTACCGATCTGCCCAACTTGCACAACAAGATAACTCAGTCGCTCAAGCAAGTCGGAGTGTGCTTCCTTCCGCCATTGGATGCGGATTGTTCGTTCAAAATTTTGCTTTATACGGATAAAAGCGCAAAGTCCTTAGGTGAATCTCTTACCAACATCCATCCCCATCTAATTTTACATGGTAGTGGTGACAGTTTGGAAATGCGCTCTGTTGACTTTCCACGTTGGCGGCTTCATACCGCTGTCTCTTATTTCTCCCCATAAGGATCTGGAACTTCCGTGGTTTATGCTCCCATTTTATTTCATTTTTGTGATTTATTTTTGTGTATATGCGAGATCGATGTGTTCGCATTGGCTGCATAGTGGAATTGTTTGAAACTCTGTATTTTTTCAGTATTTTGCACTTAGGGACATGTTCATTTTATGTGTGCTGATTTCCGTCGGATTTACTATCCACATGATCACTTGCGATAGATTTTCGTGACCGATAAAATTTGTAATCTGTGTACGGTACACTCTGTTTGCCTCTGTTACCTTACTGGTTAAGAATAAAAACTGGATTCATGTTAAAGTAAGACCTATTCCGAAATTTAAATGGGCGGCGGATACGGAAACGCGTCGAAACTCAGCGTCCGGCTTTTTTACTTACAGTAAGTGCTAAACTGACCGCAAGGCGCAAGTAACAGCAAGTATCGTACACTCAGACGGGCCAGACCCACAAGCCGGAGAAGCTGGTAGCAAAATACGCCTGTATCTTTGTACCGCAATGGCCTTAAAGCGTTATAAGGGATTAGCCCGCCTAGCTCAGTCGGTAGAGCGTGAGACTCTTAATCTCAATGTCGGGGGTTCGAGCCCCCCGGTGGGCGACTTTTTGCCCCGTTTTTTTTTTGTTTTTTTTTCGCATTAGAACCATTTGAAAATGAGAATTTGTTGCAGTTTCATTTGTGGTATTACCTGACAGCTTTAACAATTAACTGCAGTGGGCCTAGTCCTAGTGGCCACACTATCCAATTTAACGCATTTTAAAACGAGATTAAACCGGTATAGCACTGATATTATAGCATGTAAACATCAGTTCCCCTTGGTTAAAGATAACTATTGGCAACCTGTTGTGAAAATTACCAATATATCTATATTTACATTTTGCAGTAATTTGCTAGAAGATGCACTATGACGGTACGACCCGGTAAAACTTTTATCTGATGAACTTCCATCTTTTTCTCGATGAGGGTGACAACGGGATTGCAGATTCCGAACAAAACTGTATGGCAAATGCAGTGGTCACTGGTCCGTGCCTTAAAAGAACTATGATAATTTGTACAAAACAGTCTGATGTAGAAGTACTTACTGCATGCTCCTGTACATGTGCAGGACTCACCACCGGAACCAGTAAACTTGCAGTACAATAAATGCAATGATGCACAGCACTTTATTTTATTTACAAGCATACATGTTGATTTTATTATAAATATAGGTACGAGTACAACTGAATTTCGGGTGAAACTACGAAACAGAATAGAACTATTCTTCTTTATTTTCTATGAGTACCAGCACCTGAGTTAATTCGGGCGTACACTTCAGGTAAACAGAAAGATTACTGTTAATAATATAATCCTCCTGTGCCGGATGTTTGCGTTAATATCTATAGTAAGTAATAAAATTCGTTAAGGTACGAAACCCGATCGATCTGGAACGACATTGAAAAATCTCACTATAATAGTCAGCCAGCATATAAAAAATACGGTCTTGTATAGCTGATTGTGAATGATGCACGAAACAAATCTGGTGGAGGCAGCCAGTAATCTATCCAATAAATACTTTTGCACGCATATCTATATTTTTCTGTGGAATCGAAAAACGACTGTCAGCGATCGAATAATTATTATATCGGCAGCAATAACTTGAAATTTGCTTACATAAGCGTCTAGTCAAAGTAAGTTAAGGAACGAAAAATTGGTGGTGATCCAAACCACCGAATTAACCTTGAGAGCTCGACGCAAGCTGTACGCCAACCACGGCTGAATATTTTAACCGCAAATTCCTCGCAAAGGTACAAACAAAATACATTTTATGTCAGTTGCAGTATTCAGTACAAACCGGAAGGGTCGGGAATTCTGCCATATGTTGCCACAAGTGCTTTAAGTAGATACATATACATATGCAGGAGAATTTCCCGGTACCATACAGCATTTTGTGTTGTTTGCTGAAAGGTACAACACGGAACCGGTACGCAACCACAAGACCTTCTGCAGAACTTGCAAGGTGGCTTATTTGATTAAATAAATCAGCGGATGGAAAGAACGACATTGCGGTTTTCGTGGTCGAATAGCAGTGGTAATTTTTGCTGGATATGGCAATGTATACCGCGGTTGTGCAGCAGGACCTTTGTGGGTGCCAGTGCCAATGGTACTAAAATGAGTAAAATCCGATCACTACGGGTACAGTGAGGAGGTACGTCGCAGCCGATGTTCGATATGCAGTTTACAAATTTTACAAGTTGACCAATTTAGGTAAACAACTAAGTCTGGCTCATTTTAAATTAATAGCATTCGTTCTGTTTTAAAACAAGTTGAATTAATTCTTTATCTATCTGAAACTGAAAGAAATAATAGTCTTCACAGTATCACCACGACGGTTATCTGTAGTTCGCTAGTTTGTATGCATTTACAATATTTTGCACAGTATAATACTACGACTGAGATCGATAAATATAATTAATTTAGTATATACAGTTACTTTAAATATCCTACATATACTAGTATATACGCGACACAATATAGTATACTGCGCCGCGTGCGTGTAAAGTTGTAAACCGCCTAGCGGAATGTGAACGGCCTGACTTCTCCAGAATTGCATTAATATATTTTCTTTTGTTTCTTTTAAGTTTCACCCTAGGATGCTTTGAAGCAATATAATATTACAACCATCAATGCTTTGGTAAATTTGCTTATAGGTCTATTCAGTTTATAATTATGGCGCAGTATACTATATAAGCCTCGAGAATGTTACGCTTGCGCACACACTGATGTATCCAATTAACATTTGCGGAAAAGCTACGAGAAATTTTTGACGTATCTTCACGATTTTGGCAGAGTCGTTTAATCCAGTCCTAACGTCAAAGATTACGTACCGCGAATTTGTTTTCGTTGATACAGTACCTGCATTATTAGCGCAACATACACACAAAACTATGCCAAATACATATCTGCCAATGCGCGTGAGGCGGAAGTCTGTGTGCCACTAGCGTGCAATGCAGCAGACAGCCTTTGAATGTCGGCACTCAACATCAGAAGCATAGAGCATACTGAAAATCAACCGCAAGTTTTTTCCTTCCAACCACATTTAGCCTTCCTTCTGCCATAACTGGTGGCTAATGTCGGCATTATTGTTATTATTATAATCATGTAGAACGGCTTGTGGTTTTTCGTGTTAACCGCTTGTCGCAACGTCACTTACCCCAGCCAAAGCGTCTAGCAGCGATGTTCATTACCGAAACGCAACATTCATTCCGCCGGGTCTTCTTGTTCGACAACAGTCTGGCTTTATAACTGTCAACTCTATACGTGCCTGCACACTGGAGAACCTGTTGATCAACGCTTCTTGTTTGTGATCGTTCCTGCTGATCACAAATATGCCTCGATACAAAATGCTTCTGGATATATATTCTGCATTTATCCGACTTCATGGCACACGGAATTATCCCTGAGGATTTACACTGTGATATTATATGCACTGAGTTGGTACTGCTTGTAATGTTATCCGCTGACCAGGGCGTCAACTGACCACTACAACTGCATAAGCATTATCACCTCTATAATCGATCTACAACGCAGGATCTGTATGGGAATTGTGTTTTGAGTGTAATTGCTGTTGTTCTGTATTTATGGCCAGCCGCACCTTGATGACATCAAGCAGTGAGGAATTTGTGACATCGAAGACTTCAAACACGACTCTGCATCCAGTCCATCAACCTCGGTAAGATGGATGTTTAATCTAAAACTGCTCTGTCAGCACAACTAGTTAACGTTTCATCCGGTAGAAATTTTATTTGGTTTAACATCGCGTTTTCTTTGCATTTGAAATACAGAAATTCTCCGTCATCCATTCGAAGTAGGTATCGCATACATTGTATCGTTAAGGTCTTCGATCCGTAACCACTTCAAGCTAAACGGTTTTATTTTATTACAAATACTCTTTTACGCTTTTATTTAAAGTCACCCTTTTGGACTTTTGGTATAATTTTAGCATTATTATCAGGCAATTATATTTGTGGATTTTGATGAGCGCCACGAAATAACTGATCATCCTTATTCTTTGTATAGAAATACGCATCGTACTAATCGGATATTACTTTTTATTTATGATGAGATGTTGAAAAATATGCTTATGTATATCGCTGATACTGATTTAGCACAACGGCACTGTATGGGCTAGCAATTGCTTCTTGTTCCGGCAGATCGTGACTGCATAGTGCATACCGTACGCTACAGTTCCGCACGTTGTGGTACCACGCATGTATGGACATAAGTTCTCACTCTAATTTTTTTGACCGTTGTCTTTTAGTGTTTTGCACAGTTATATTCTGCATTTAACGGTAAGGTACACTAAGCTGGCCACCGGAAGGCCAAACTTCCACAGTTCCACTCTTGCGTGTCTTAATGAAACGCAAAACAAACTTAGCGCACTCGTATACCAGATAGAAACCTAAAATTAAAAAAAAATTTTCAGTTTTCTTTTTCTAATCCTTATCTATGTAATTATGTAGTTCATAGGTGTTCTCCTTAACTTATTAGCAGCATGGCGTTAAATATGCGGAGTTCAGAAGCATACATGCGTGGCGCGTGGATGCGCAAAAAACCAACGTAGAGTTTTTTTCCAAAAAAACTTACGGTTTATACGATGTTGATTTGTTTAACCGTACTTTTAATTGGTTCAGAAAATTTGTGATTTTAAATCTAGTTTTTACAAGAAATTCTCTTAATCCTGGGACATAAAAACCATGTTTTCTGTTTGAACATTTTTATGTAAGATTTAACATCAAAACATTTCTACACACTTCAGATACGAGTACGCTTATTTAATTTTGCATTCAAGTACACATGTGCACGCTAAAGATACCTACCAAGTATTTGTTGCACAAAAACACCAAGCACGAACAAAACAGTTCAACATAAGCATAAATTCTACTGAGTAGAAACTCTTAAAACTATTGGTTTGGAAACTTTATCTTTTTAAAACCGTGGTTTAGGATTTGAAAACGGTCATGGTCATAATAAATCATCCATCTAGCTGTTAGTCGGTAACTGAGATTTTTGCTCCGATATCGGCTAATGATGGGGCATATCTTAGCAAAACCGAGCGGCTGTAAAAGCCTGTTTGTTATGAAACTACTCGTCCAGGAGTTACGATAAAAGAACTTTTTGCGAATGTTTTGCCAAATATACCAGGGCATGATAGCCATTATGCGCAGCTATATTATTGAGAAATTGCATTTTTACAATTATTCACATGTTTAGTGTACTCACAGATATGATCAATTATTTGTTTTTCCAGTTTTGGAAGATTGTTTCTTTACTGTGTACACCTTCTATAGAAATTTTTACCGCTCATTAAAGCCTTGTCCAAGTAAACTTAATTTGAACGTGGTAATTGTTCACAAATTGCACTTTCAAAGAGGAGCAAAATAATATACTTTAATTTAATCACACGCAAATTACAAGTATCTGTAGTAGTACAGAAACCGCAGAAACTGACAAGAAATAAAAAATGTAGAAACCCAGAAAAAAGTGCCGGTCACATTATAATGACAAACAATTTTAGTTGGTGTTAGGCACAGTAAATTATGGGCATATTCTCCGTCGTCGGTAGAAGTAGGCATCGGCTACATCAACGCATAATACAAAGTAAACTCCACAATAACATGAAGCTAGTATGAAAATTCTGATAATTTTTAGGATGACTAACACCGCAGTTTAAGTTTTCTTCTTCGTTTGTTCTAATTCGCATTCCAAGAAAGATAGATTAGCGATCATTATGGCGGGGGCGCTTATCAGTTTCCTCTGCCGTAGCGCTCGTCTGGTAGCGTAAGCCCATGTAAACAAATCGACTGCGTCTATTACTCATTGACGGCTCGCCAACGTACACTCCTTGATTTTGTCTGATTCACACAGACCAGCAAGAGACAACCAGAGCGGTCTGACTCACAATCGTAAAGCAAGCGGCTTGGCTTTTGGCAGAACGTAGACCGTTATTCTACCATTGTAGTTTGTAGCCGCAATTGGCCTGTACTGGGCATATGATAATGATCTCATCGGGTTTTTAACGACTGGTCGCGTGTGCCCTCATCAGTTCGCGTTCCCACAGGACTGCCTTGAGGTGCGCATGCCTGTACAAAAGACCAAAGTGAATCACATACGATACGTTTCCAAACCCACTTTCTCCTACTGATTGGCTGCCCATGGACGATCGATCACGTCAACACTTGGTGACGGAGCTTTGATTTCAATATTACTATTCAGTTTACCGATTACAGCTCTTTTTGGATATCGTATCAAAATTCTTTAACGTGATTTTACTGAATACAGCAAATTCTTTTAAGGGAGTCTGTTTAAAAGCTGTTTGTATGGACAGCTGCAATTATTGCCAAACAAAATTAATAATATGCATCTGGGAATAATCTGTTGAGTTGCCGCCTACCGGCTGGTGCTACCGCATTTACTCGTATCGTTCAGGTAAGCGTAATATTGATATTACATTATTCTGATTGTAAATTTGATCGTGTAATTGCACATCCCTTGTACTTTAGGACATTATATATTCCATCTTTTGATGACTAATTTCTTTTTCTGGTTTCCATATGTGCATCCTGGTAGATCATGGTACATTGTAATCATATTATTTTTAATAATGCCCTTTATCTAATGTAAACAAATGTAAATTACTTTGTATGTTTGATTTCGTATGGCTGCGCCAAGTTAGTTAAACTTAAGTCGGGATGACTCGTTGTGAGATAAATTAAATGGCGGGGTATCGCCTCTCTTAGAGTATGGCTTTCAAAACATGCTAGATCATGTTGCAATATTTCCAGATAACCGTAGAGGTGTATACAATACATGACTGTACTATACTGTAGCGATTAGCGCACTTACTAACACGCGTGCAGGAAATGTAGTGTTCTTGCACTAAGGGTCATTTGGTACTTCTTTAACATTTGTCAGTTTGGCTAAATCTCTGGCATTGCTTGATACAGATTTTTGAAATCTTTTACCTATTTCCTTTTTGGAATGCATTTTAATCAAGAAAATCCCAGTTCTTTCTCGGAACCTGGCCAATCTGTATAATATTAATTTTGTGAATCTGTGAATTGTGACCTATTGGCTTACAGAAAATCGTTTGTGAAACCAGTTTATTTCTTTGTGCTCACCAGTTTTTGGATTTGCTGGTTTCTCATTGCAGCAGCAGTTCTCTTAGTAAGTACAATACCTTTGTATAAGAGGTGTTTAGGACCTTTAATTACTTTGGTACTACGTAGTACGTACTACTGCAGTCATTAAATTTAAAAAATGTAATTTCTTGAAATTTGTCGGGGATTGGGAACTTAGCTTAGAGAACAATCTTTCGAAAAATTAATACTTTAGCAGCAATACAGATATAGCTATTACCAAAATATGACTGGCTCAGCATAGATTTATTCATCGCTGTTGTGAGAATTAAGTAACGTTTTGGTTTGGATCCTTGTCAGTTGCACTTGAAAGTTGTGCTCCGTCTCCTCCGTGCTAAATTAAATATCTGGGAACAGAGAATATTCGCATTACATAATACAATGAATAACTACAATTTAACTATAATAAAAGTCCATGGTTCACGAGTGGAAAACCTTCTCTGGGTGCAGTTCTTTATTCAGGTACTTGTATAAATCAACTCCAGTATATATTGCTTGGATTTGCGTAAGAAGCCATCGAAGTGATTTATTTGTACAAATAGAGTACTTACCTTAGACTACTATAGAATTAAATGGATTGTCCGCGCGTACTATAGTTATGTGATAAAATCTCGCATCTGTTTGCGACAGATTATGCCTTTGACAATTAATTAAACTACCTCCTAATTGCGGCTTCAGTGCGTATTTGTTTCCGTAAATTTCATGGCACATACTGCACAACGATGTTATCATCTCTGAGTTGCCGCGTCGCTTTGCAAAGTGCCAAAACTTCACAGATTGTATTAAATAAATTCCGCTTATTTTCTCATTTTCTATAAAATGTTCCGGTGTACCTTGGTACCCGTAATGCTGGAATTGGCGTACATCCAGTCATTACGCTCTCATTCTTAGCGTGTTTTAGCTTATGTGAGAAATCTGGCTATTTTTTGTTGTTGAAGGAATAAGAATTCAAAAATAAAAAATAAAAGTATGCAATAAATTACAATCTGCGACTTTTTAGTGGTTTTTTATTGTAATGCATAGCCTTACGGAATACACGTCGCTCGGTTAACGTTGTGGTTCTTATTTCTTCTCGCATTTATCTAATCGTGCGGTTGGCGAGAACCTTTATCCTATACACATTTGCGTAATTAGGACGATGCTCTTTTCAGTTTGGAACTTAGAACTCTATGATATCGATAGCATTATGGTTAGCCGCTGCTTACGTAATTTTTATATTTGCATTATCTTACTTCATTTGCGGTAACACAGGAGATGCTGCTCTGCTTGTCGAATACTCAAGGCACATTGTCATCGCTCAAAACTTTACACAAACCATTGACGTATGCGTCCGAATATTTGTATCATTGCTGCAACTGGTTGACGTTAATAACAACAATTGTGTCATTAATAAAGTATTAACTAAAGGTCACTAAGGCGATCCGGCCGTCACGGGCCTCCAGCTGTGAAATTAAAAGGTAACTTAAGTCGATAATCGAAGAATTCGTGGCGGATATGTTTTTACATATGTCCGTGCATCTGAACTTAGTTAGGAATTTCAAAATAATAGTCGAACTATGAATTTTCCCAAGGAATTAGGTGATTCTTTGTTCTTACGCTCGCTTACAGGCTCGCGTACGTATATGATGACCACATTAGTCATCGACTCATCGTAATAATCTTACTACTTTGCACATAATATAAACTGTTTGTTTACACGAATCGAAGAAGGCTTTGCTAAGACAGCTGATTGGTCAAAGTGGTGCTTGGTTTCGGAAGCACTGGTGGTTCGGTTCATTAAATTGGCGAGGACGTTCAGTGTACCGTATGGCGTTCCGCATAATTCATGAAGGACAAACGAAGTATACAGAACTCAGTCTAGTTCACAATCTACGTTTGCTTGACACTATCTACCGGATGTATAGTTGCATTTTTACGTATGTCGTCGTCTGCCAAGTTTGCTGTTTTAATCCTTCAAACGTACGACAAAGATTGTGCACATCAGATACACACACCCAGCAAACCGTGACCTTTTGCATGACTGCCGTATTTTTGTAGGTCTTTCCTCTCCAGTTTGAATTTTTTTTCCTGCATCGACTGTGATATCGTCCGCCGAATTTGTCGACCAATTGCACATCATATTGTTGAAGTGAAGTCTCGTCTTGTTCGTACAGCTTTGGCCAGCCTTGTTAATGCCTCATCCCAGGATGTGTCCGGATTTCTATGACGGTGCAGTGGCCGCCGCACTGATCGAAGCTGAAGAAGCCGGTATTGGTTCGGATAGTAGTACGAGCGGATCCGTGGGTCCGGTCGATCTGACCTCCGCCTACTGCTCACCCTTTCGCCACGTCTGGCCGCGTGGCCTTATTCCTGGTGCAGCGACATCGCCGGCTGGCATTTCCCGTCGGGACTCGTATGCGGCTGCAGTTCATGCGCAGGCTGATTCTGGCACACTCGTCGATCCGAATGCCGCCTGGCGCAAACCATTAGCCAGTCAGAAACACGGCACAAAATTCTCTGGAATGCCCAGAGTGGTGGAAAACCAAAGAGATAAGTTTGAGAATGATCCGTTACTGCGGCGGCTGAATCGGGAAGTAGAGGTCAGGTACGCCGGAGTCCCCTTTGAGCGGCCGATTGAGCAGCGTCGACAGGCCTTCGAACGGGACGTGGAACGAGGATCTCTCCTTGTGGTAAGCGAGAAGCAGTGCGGATCTTTGTGCATGATGATGCAGCTCGAGTCTTACGAAGAGAAAATAGAAAGTGCATTGTATATGGTTTCGGTCACAAAATCTTGCGTTAATTGTACTATTAATTTCTGTTTCTGTATTGTATTACGCGACAATGGTTGCACATAGTACAAATATGCGCATGTGGTAATTACATATGTAATTGCTAGTACAGTAATTTAATAGCAGCGACCGACTGATCAGTAACAGTGATGCACCGCATAATTACGAGTACGTACTCACGGAGCAGTCATGTTTTATCGTGAACCGCTCGATTTTTAAGAGCATTCAAATACTATTAAACGCAAATGGAATTGAATAATCGTCTTTTTAGAGCGTAGTTTCCTCTGGAATACATTTTGTATTGGCATTCCATACAACTCGCGACGTTCCAGAAGCTGGCTCAAGCCATGATATGCAGCGCGATCTCTCTCTCGCGGAAATCCGCAACAATCAGGTACGGAAAACAAACATAAGTGCTGCATTAGTTTTTAGTGGCTTCTAAGCTAATAATTAAGGAAGGATTATGTGCTCCGAGAAAGATTATTGGTGTTACTGTCATAACTTGTAGCCAACCCTAATGGCTAGCGCCTCATGTATTGTATGCGAAAGGTGACCTTTCCCGATATCTCCGGTTTTACCGTGGCTACGCGAACAAATGCTGCTTAAATTTCTCTAGCCCACTCGGGGCAACATACCGTAGTGCTGATTCAGGTGAAACAACAAAAGACTTTAGCAAACGACAATTTGTGTGAATAATTATTGAAAAAATGAGTAATGCATAACGTTTTACTGCTGGTAAACCAGTGTTTTCGAGGCCAGACATTGCTATCGACCACTTTAATTTGCGGAGATGGTAGCATGCGGCACAGCTGCGTAAGGTGACGCATCGTGGCGCACCTTTAATTTTTTACGAGTAATTATTTGTGTGGTTGTCCAATCTTGCTTAACACAACAAAACTAACCGTATAAACGATTCGTCATCGAAATGTGTTTCTATATACGGATTTTAGAGTATAAAGAGATCGGTTAATCCATAAACTGCTACCAGTCAAACAGTCCGAGTCGGAAAGGTAAGCGCTAGCCTAACAACGATCCATCAGTAAATTAAATGGTGCAACCAGGTACCGTTACAGATGTCGCAGCATATTGCAAAATGCAAAGTAATTATGCCGAGATGTAGTGAGTTCTGTTCTTCGCTGATCATGAAATTGTGCACCCCGTTTTCACATTGCTTTGTCTTCCTGGTTAGAAGTTGACGTTGCATAAAAGTATAGCTTTACTACTAACTGAAATGCGCGCAGGTGCATGCAAAGGTCACACTTTCCGCAACGTGGCCCGTAATGCGCCGTTGGCGTCAACGAGCTAGTTACAAGTAAGCAGAGGGAATCAAAACTTGATCTGTTTGTCGACACCTTTTAAGCGCTATCAAATCGAACGAAACCGTCTTTGAAGTCACATATGTATGGGCCGTACAGCTGGACGATTTTAATCGATAATCATTACTGCTGAATAACAACTGGAGAAACAGGGGACGTCCAGGGCAAAATCAATGAACTGTACACGCGAGTGCGCTGGTTTTTCGATCCAAGCGCAACTAATAGCGCTAGCGGATCAAGTGACGGCTCGTGACTGGCATTGAGCTTTTGGTACTAAACACATAATGCTGCAGTTTGATTTTAGCTCTGATTATAGTTATGCTCTTAAGTTTTACCATTAGTGTTCACAATAAAAAAATTTTAAAATCAGTACTTTATTCATATAACTTTTTGCGTTCTTTTTATCTGTGGAACGAGCGCCGATAATAATCGAATTAATTAATCACTGCCCAGTAATAATGTTAGCCGAATCGAACTATTGTGATCTAACAATTTCAGATCAAAAGATGGTCGTTTGCATTATTAGTTTGCAAGTTTACGAGTATTACTGAATTCAACACACATTAAAATGTGTCTGTCTACAAGACTGGTGCTTACAAATCCACAAGTGACGTCTGCTGAAAATGAAGCTAATGCTTGCCACCCTTAGGGGCAAACGCAGTCGAAGCTATTACAGCCGGCAGCATCTTGCTTTTTATCCCGAAATCAGTTTATCTGTACAAGTACGTATTTAAGCGCACATGCACCATAAGGTTATCTGAAAAATCAGTAATTTGTAACGGTTTAGTGATCACAGGCTTCGCAGCTGGATGAATGAATGAAAGTTAGTGTTATCATGAACGGTGGATACTGGACAGTGTCGTAGATTAATATTTAACTCGAAAGTGGAAACTGGTCGAAAATTATACCTGACCATGTACCACCTGCTGCTCATGTTTAGAAGTATGCTTACTCTATCTTTGCAGCGTCTCCTTTTTAATTTTTATGTGCACTGTGTAGTTTTGTTACTGAATTGAAAAAGCTTATTATCAAGGGACATTTCTTTGTTCCTGTAAATTACAGCATTTGAACCGCCCGATTGCTCCACATTTATACACAAATTCTCTTCCTGCTGTTTGATTTGAGCAGTACGGTTTATAATACAGTGTTAACTTCAAGGGAACTGAAAATTTTGATGCAAGTGTTTCGCGCTGCGGAAATGCAATGAGGATTGTCACTCACGCGCCGGATGCCGTATGGCGCCATACAAAACATGGTCCCTAATTTCGTCCCATAGCTATAGGTCCCAACGGGAACACACACTTACAACGGGGCTATATTCAGACTGTCGATCGCTTTATCGCTCATAAATTTTTAACAAAGGCTTACTGTATATTACAGCTACTACTTCGTGCCCGAATGATCCTTAATGGAGTGTGCGTGATTTGGACCGGTCATATTGATATGCAAACTCTGGATGGCCTCGGGCGAATCGAATTTGACACTGCGACAGCCGAGGTATGGACAGCGACATTCAGATTACATTCACGCGTGCAATATTAACGTATTATAAAAGACTCCCTAATTAATCCACTGCAACCGTTTTTTATCGTAATCATTACTCTTTGTACTTTATTTGCATTACATATACAATAGCATTTTTTTAAAAATTTCAGACGGAATCCCTTAGGCTACCTCGGGCGCTGTAGTGGAGAAATTATACATATCAACAAGTTTTATTTCTTTTGGATGTGATACAGTTACGGTGGAGAGCGGAAGCAGTCTTTGTGCCCTCGTTACTTACTTCGCAATGGACCCTTCACGTGGTTTCACGCTCTCGAAACGGGTTACAGTTGACTTTTCTGTACGCGGGACAGCACACGCATTTACGAAAACTAAAGTACTTCGCATATATATTAATAAGGAATTACTTATCGATGTGAGTAACAATGCTTTATAGTCAATTGCACTGTCGATACATGCACTGTTACTGGATACATCAGAATAATTATACGAGCTCGTGTACAATGAGTTTACTTTATTCTACAAAGCCAGACTGTTATACCATGCATACGCAAAATGTTGATGGTTCATGTGCTGAATCTGTCAATGTCAATAATTTGCTGCTTAACTGTCACAGTTTTTTCGGGCATTCCTACCTGGAGCTGGCATCAGCTACTGAGGCTCACGTTGTACGTTGCTAGTAAAGATGGCGGGAATACCGGGAATAGAAGGGCAAAAGCAGACTATCAACAAAACATTAATTCACTTGGCACTGCAGTAGAAAAAATAATGGGACTTATTTTTACCGTTTAAATATGCATGTGTAACCGTCACATAATGTACAGTAAAAAAGACCTCAAAAGCTGTGGGAAATTTTGCATAAAAAACACCTCACAAGCTGTGGGAAATTTAGCTGAATGTAATTATTTGCCGTGAATTCGTAATTCGTGAATTTGTAATTGTTTTCCACGGTAATACGCCCAGTAGCATTCGAAAACTCACTAGTAAATTTATTCTGCCATATGCAGTAATACGAAAAGCAGTGCGTTAAAAGTCGGAGAATTGATTATCAAGTTCACGCCGTTATAACCGTAAGGCGATGATGCTGTACGAAATTACAGCTTGCAACTTTTTAAAATCTCCAAACGAATTCGTATATTGTTCATTTGTTTGTACACGTACACCCAGAGTTATTAAACGGACTTCCAACCACAACTAAAAGGTAAACCATTAAAAACCCACCAAAGTAGTATCCTGACCAACAAAATGCGGATTCCGTCCTGTCCAAACAAAAATTAAAAGCACACGAAAATGTCATAAAACGGAAGGTAGTACAACAACCACCAAAAGCCAGAATCGATAAGTAACCCAAATTTAGTAAGACTAGAAAAGTCCAACACTCCAAACAGGGAGGAACAGCTGTAGATCACTATTTCTTCAAGTTCAGCAACGGCATTCCCTCCTCTTCCTCATCATACATTCTCACACTACTGCGTGCGGAACTGGACCCAGCCGGTCGCGTGGACGCATCTTCGGGCTCTTCCTCTTCACCAATCCGTCCATACTGCCCCAATCGGGATTTCACCCGATTCCGATGGATTTCATGAAGGAAGAGCGCACTAAAACTCATATCCGCCGTGGTCAACTCCAACGGGGACAATGCCGCACTGCCCATTCCGCTGACAGCGGGTGGCGTGGCGACGCCGGCGCTGCCCATCACGCTGTTCAGTAGACCGGCATTCCCGGAACCCGACAATGATCCTTCCTGGCTGTTCACGCCACCTCGAGAAATTTCCGGTCCGCCGCGCAGCACCGATGCCGCAACGATGCCCTGCACACGCGGTCCCAAGGCGCTGAGCGATGCCAACACCGAGTTATTCTCCACGTTCGTATTGGGCTGGGCCAACTCCTGCACACCCTTCTCCACCTGCTCCCGCAGCTTCTGCATGAACCACATCGCTTCCATCGTGGGTTTCCATTCCGGATTGGTCAGTTTGAAATGGATGAGCGACAATTCCGTTTTACCATAATCCGCTTTAAACTCCTCACCGTCTACAATACGATCTTCGTGCATGGTGTCATCCGGCTCCCAGGCGGGGTCACCGTGCTTGCGAATGTCCATCTCCGCAAAGGAACACACATCGCCCACACCGACCAACTCCACGGTGAAGTTGCGAAAGAAATCCACAATAGTCAGACAACGGTTGCGCAGAGCGAAAAATAAGATAAAGGGTGTGATAATGGGACTGAGAAGTTCCTCGCAGATGTGAACGAAACGGTATTGGAACAGTTGGGAAAAGTCGTGGCGGACGTCGGTGGTGTGAGCACGACCTTTCCAGGTTTCTGGCGCGTAGTGAGTTTCACTGACGATTTCAGACAGGAGAACGTCCGGATTGAAGACAGCATTCTCATCGGGAATACACGCTCGGCATATAGTAACCGTCACACCTGCACACGATATAAAACTCAGAACACGGTTGCATAACTCGGACTATGCACTGAACAGCTGTGCATAATACTGCATGCATTCCCAAGAGTGTCCTGTCGAGTCTTACGCGAATTTACTACGCGTGTTTACGACAGGATACAAGGTTTAATGGACTTTACACGACCAAACTGTAACTTCAAGATAACAAACACTAACAGTCCCTGCAACCAACGATGTCCGACACAACCAGTAAACAACAAACCGATTATCACAAGAAGTTTATCATCTGCCTTTGATCAGATCAGTCGTCTACATCAAGGAATTATGGATCGCGAAAGCGGTAGTAAGAAAAATCATTGCTTCTGAATCATTATAAATTCTTTCTAATTCTGCTTCTGATTAAATAAATAAACCACAACAGTTATGCCACTTCGAAAATGAACTAATATTGATCAATACAAACATAACTGTCAATCGTGGTCAATCAACTTATGCGAGCTAGCATCCAGCATATTTCAACCGTAAAACCCTAAACTCTAAAAAATTATCACCCTCGAGGAAAGAAGCAAAGCTGAAGTTCACTAACGCTAACGTACCTAAAACTGTGATGATGGTCAGCACATGTGATACTTTGAGAAAATCCTCGTCAATGACAGCACAAATCACCAAAACCGCCAACAGCGATCCAAATATAAACGTCATGTTTTTGGCCAGAATCACCAAGGCCGGTGAGGTAAAAATATTCATGTACTGTGTGGCGGGTTTGTATGCCCGACGCAATCGTGCATCCAGCTCGTGATCGACCTCGTTGAAATGTCTCAGAAAGTATCGTCCATAATACGACCATCGTCGAGCCCCCAATGCTCCGGGATCCCGTTTGACGATGTCCGCATAATCGAAGAAGGCATACAATATACGCCAAAACAGAACAAATGGACTGCAGACAAAATTAAACAACGCTATGTATTCAATCCGTTTTCGGAGTTTCTCCGCTACGTCTAATCGCCGTCCGTAGAGTTTGTATTCTTCGCGCAGCTGCCAGTTCTGCTCCAGCGGAGCACCCAGACCATATGGGCAGAAGAGAATGTAGTCCAAGTTCTTCAAGTAGATCTTCGTGAAAATCGTCACATCTCCAAGAAAAGGAACACGAAAGCTAACGGGAATCACATTCTTGTTAATCATAGCCACCAGATAGTTTTCCACTCGCAAAATTCGGTGGTACACATCTAATTCCGTTAATTCCGGTTTATGGATGCACATATGATGGATCTTTTGCGCATGAAGTAAGCGCTGCAAAACCTCGTGCCAAGTGAGATTGGCGAGATCAGTATCCTCGATTTTCAAGGCATTTCTAAAAAATGCAAGAACGGTTAGCAGTTGCCTAACTCACAAACCCAACTTGCGATGTCATGCGCCAATTTTACCTGACACCGCGACAACAACGTAAAAGCGCTGACTGCGGTCAGTGCGGTGTATCTTTCTTTTCTTTAAATTTTATTTTTACTAAACTTCAGATTACAGAGCGCCACTGTAAACATTTTAAGAAATTGTGGAAAAAAATACTTCGAACGCGAAATATGTTGACAAATCATTTTCTGAATGTCAATCACGAAGCGCGCTACAAAACCATATCATCGGAATATACGAACCTGTAGAATCGCCTGGTTTCGGCATAGCTGAACACATGGCTAAGCACTTTAACAAATCGGGCGAACCAGAAGATTGCCGCAACAATTATGAGAACAATAATCCCCGTACTAAAATTTTTTAGGCACTGCTCCGTGGATAGCACTGCATCGGCGAATTTCACTTTACATCCGCCAACCACACCACTTTCCGATACTGTACAATTGTGAATTAGCTGTTTGGAGCTGTTAAACCAGGAACTCGGCAGACGGTCGGCAAAGAGCACTTCAAATTCTACACACTCCAAGAGAAAGGTAGAGAATATCACAACATAGGCCAGCTGAATCAGCTCCAGACTCTCCTGTAGCAACATACAGAAATAGCCATTGCGCTGATGATAGCGATAAACGCGGCTAAAAAATCGGTCCAAATCGGCAATATGATGAAATCTGGAAGATCTGTGATTCTCGGCAGGCACTGAGAAAGCTATACCACCTCCTGCAATAAGAATATTAAAATTCAACCGAGCGTATAACACATACCTACATGATATTATAACGATGATACAGAAAACCTAATACAAGCAAAAAATTAGCCGAAAGCTTGCACAATCGAAATCGAAACACTAAAAATCAACTACTTTGTTGAGCAGTACAAAATAACGCAGTTGCGGTAAGAGGACTTAATACTGTAATCAAAATTTAAACAGTAAAAAAATCAAACTTTTTCGCCCTCGGGGTAAAAAGCCAAAGCGCGCACTTACGACTGCTGTAGAATTGTTTTGCAACTGCAGCTTAGCACTGCTTTAAAAAGGTAAAAAAAAAGAAAGCGTACAAACCAGAAAAAAACAAAATCAACAAGAAATTTATTTTCAAAGAGACTAATAAAAATGAATTAATAAGACTCTTCGTATCTTAATAAACCAAACCTTTGTGTATGTGTACAGTGTCATAAGACACAACCGACGCTAAATAACATTTACTCGAGCTAATTCTTTGGTTTTGAATGGTTAATATTTCTGATCAGCACGCAATAACTGTAATTCAAAATTACTCCAATTTTTCAGTTGAACCGCAGATTTTCCACATAAATGACTCACCTGCAGCATCAGGCTGTAAGAGTGAGCCCGACGACGGCCCCGATGGATAATCGAACACTGGTGGTTTCGGGTCCATACTTTGGTAAGTGTTTGGCGCTTTATCCATGGTCGCGTTCACTGGATATTACATAAAAACACGGGCGTCCCAATCCTGTGAGATCCGTTTTGGTCAGGAATACATCAGCTGGGTGCAGAACAGGCTAGTACATGTTCACAAGCTCATCATAAAGAGCATGGCCCACTCCAGTTACACCAAAAATGAGCAATCAGCGGTCATGTTAATGTTCACTGTTGTCATGACTCTTCTCCAGGATGTGTACCATCCTGCGATACGGATTCATGTGACATCATTCAGTTTCATGTCAATGGACGATCCTAAAATTCCTAAATGCACAAAGAACGATCTACATAAATGGAAAAACGAGCATCGTCAACCATATCAATTTGCGTCGACTGACTACACAAAAATCACACATAGGAATAATTTTATCAGTTGTCAACAATAAGCACCATTCATGCCTTCAACTGTATAGTAATTTATAATTCAGTAGTAATTTGTTATTTCACCTCTACCACTAGATAGTTGTGCATCGTCCGAAAATTCACAATAATGGAAACAAATAGAACAAACATAAAACTAATATTTATGCCAAATTCTCAAATTCAACATTACCGTCATTACGTAAGACGATACAGTACGGAATGGATTCGCGAGGCACAGCGTTAAAATGGCATCGTCAAAGTAATAGGACTGTGCGAAACGAATTACTTTTTGACAGCCTAGATAAGTGCACTGTGCCACACTTATAACGGTTAAAGACGATTTTTCGAGTGAAATTACGTAATTGCGAAAAATATCTATCCGAAACCAGTTTCCGTCTTCCTCCTTTACCACAGTACGGGGATAACGGTGTGCAACAGTGAGTACTTACGAAAATTCTTGTCTACTGATTCGCTTTTTCAGTATTGTACACATACTACATGAGTGCAGAAAAATATGGTCTTATTTATTGAAGTAAGCTGTACAAATCATTAAAAATCTTTCAAAAAAGACTTACCATTAGTTACGAAAGTAAGTACAAAAATGCAGAAAAATCTGTTTAACAGAAATGTACCTGTCAGGTGAAACAGTTCTGCCGTCGCAGTTTCACATCTCGGAAGGCTAATGGTGCTGTCTGCTAAAACGATTATAAAACTTTTCGAAGCCTCTAAAATTTTGTAGTTCTATCAAAAGTTAAATTTAATACGGAGTACAACGAAGAAGGTACCACATAAACGTAGTATAAAACACATAAGACTTAGTATAACTAGATACAAACAGACAAACTGTCCAAAACAAATACGACAAGTGAGCACGTGATGTAAACGGTTAGGGCGAAAATCAAGCATCACGAGCAGTATACTTAAATACAGTACTTACACCGTAGGTTGGAAAGCCGTTCACTACAAAATACAAGTACTGTACCTAAAACCAAAATGGCGCCATTTTTGTGAATCGTTTGCACGGGACGGGAAAGGGTACAAAGCATTGGAGCTTTAGTAGGAAGTCCATAAAGTTATAAAACTGCAACTGACTAGAAAGTTTCTGTGCGCTTCCGCCAAAATAAGAATTATGAGAATGAGGTTTTCGTATCAAAATGTTGCTTCAGTTTTTAAATTAAACGGCTCGCACTTGTATATAGGTGTAATTTTCCACTGACCTTGCTTTGCTCGGGAGCATAACTGCTTTGTAGTAATGGTATAAATTAAAACATAAAACTGTTGTATTTATTGTATACTGCTTAAAGTAGTCTGCTTTGTAGCAGCAGTACGATACCTGTTGACTGTAGTCAATAGTGACTCGGTTGTGTTATCCTGGGCATTCTACTGATTCTACCGTATCAAAAATCACTGGATCGAAGCAAATGCTGCATAGTGCACAGGTATCTCGCTGTGTTTGGAGAACTGTCATATGCATCGTTTCGATTGCAGGATAAAAGAGGTCGACAGTCATGATCTTTAATAAAGCAAAATAAAACGTATTGGGCGTAATATGTACAAGGGTGTTGACATCCACGGGGACATGGGCACTGGGCAACGAATTAATCATAACAGGCTGTGGAAAGTAAAATTAATATGAACTGACCAAAAAAAGGCGCAGATACATACAGTAAACTACGCAAACTTGATAGTGATTATTAGTAATGACTACGTACCGTAATTAATTCAGTAAGAGCAAACATACCGCATCACCCAATTTACTTCAAATGTTTTCGCGAAATTAACAAACGCCGTCTTCGCGCCGTCCCTGGCCGTACGTAATCTGAACTTTTTGTTTTTCCTTTTTGCCTACGAGTAGATCGAGCAATGTATGTACCGTGAGACCTCCATCAGTCTAACATCGCTGACCTTTTCGTCTCGCACGGACAAAGCACTCTGTAGTGCAGTTCAATCGGTTGTACTGACTCTGTGGATCTCGGAAAAAAAGACATCTGAAACTGGATCGTAAAAGCTAATTCGAAATAATCTAATTTCGGATTACAGTTTGTTGCAGGCACATTACACACACAAATTATAGTGCTTATTTTCACTGACATGAAACCCAGTCCGCCAACTTCATAATTCATACTACCATGCATAAAACGCCGAAGCATGCGCGCTACGGCCAATTAAGTGGCAGCTGTACTGCATGTACACTGTACAGTACCAGAATCTTACAATTGTTAGCTCCGGTCCAAGGAACACCCAGCTTGCTGGTATCCTTTCGAATTCCGCAACAACCAGCAAATAGCATTCCGTAGCGGTAACCATGCTTTTGGGAAGCATGCATATGGTTTTGATTATCCTGCATGCAGCCGCTTTACCAGGTACATATATAGACATAATATTTTTGCAACAATATATTTAGCGTTGGAAGCGGCTGAATGAGCATCCTCTTGCAGTTGACCTTTTTGAAGATGATGATCCAACAACTTCCGTTTTGCTACGATATAGATAGAACGTAATAATTAAGACAACAACACATCAAAACCAAATTTACGAACAGTTCCCAAATTTGTGAACTAACATCTTTGAAACATTTGAAATTTGTGAACTAACGTGATTTCGTTTAAACGAAAAGTAAATAAAAACAAGGCTACAAACGGTGACCGCAAGCTTATTGCAAAGTTAACTGATTATATTATGTGAGGCGCGCTAAAGGGTCATTAAGGGTGTAAAAAGTAAAGCCATAAAATTATTCTCCGTTTGGTTTTTGGGTTTCCCTCTTCCGGTTGATTTCCGGGAGTTCCAGCGGCATTAGATACTTGTGGGGTGCACGTGGTATCCACGTTAAGAGCCACTGGCTCTGACTGCGCTTTCTGTGCAACGTTCGGTTTTCCGGAATACTACGTATCCTACGGATTTATATCTAAAGAAGCTGGAGGGACCCCAATGATCTTGTAATTGTTACCCCCACATGATCTTTTCTGATAACAGCAATGGCTTGCGGCAAGAGCCAACGCTTTCCATTAATCTAAAGCATTTACTCTAATATTTCATGTATACACAGCAATATCACATTTAAGCCTCATAATTATACGGAATAACTGATCGGTAAAAGACAAAAAGTATTTTACAATCGTTTGTCAAGCGACTTCCTTATATCGTTAGATACTACCGCAAACAGTTCACAATAAAATGACTAACCGCATTTGTAACTCATGTAAATTAGTCGTAGAAAATGGTTTTATTTGTAAAATATCTTCGATTCGACTATCATTTCAGTTTTATCTCACAATTGTTTTGAAACACTAAACCAGGTTAAGTACCAATGCTTCTGTATAAAGTGCTAGACACTGCTAGTAGTAAGCAGAGTATAACAAATATTCAAAGTAAAAAACGTCAGATCCCTTAAGATTTTGTCGTGTGACAGTACGAATTTCGACAGATTCGCTGTTTTTACCCCAGCAGAAAAATGGTTCCTGCGAAAGCCTTCCGGCTTTTGGCTTTTTTCCCTATCATCTGTTAATTCACTGTGTATGATTATGACTTTTTCACTGGTTGTCTTCACACGTCGGACATTCTATCGTAAAAATCGAGAGTGTACGGGGAGAACGAATCGATTACAGTAGTTATTTTTCTCATACAAAAAATTAACCCGAATTTTGCTGGCACGTTGCAGAAGTGTGTCTAACATTAATATTGCGGGAAAATTACTTATGGTTACGCCTTACGCATGATGATGGGCCACCACCAGAATCTGATAATCATATGGATCTATCGCTGCCGCAGTTCATTTGGCCAACAAAGATTGCGCCCGCATGCGTGCTGCACCTTGCAACGACGATGCAGGTTTCTTGTATGGAAATGGTCACCGTCAAATGGCGCGCGCGCGGGTGCAATTATGGTTGAATATGGATTGAATACTGATATAAATATTCAAATTAAAAAATTAACGTCACTGAACGAACACGAATTGAGACTAAAAGGTCAACCGCAACTACCGTACACCGTTCGTGTACAATTACATATTCTACGTACTTTAAACACTTTAAACTTTAGATCGCTAGTTTGCAATAGCTCACTTTGGTAATAAAAAAGCAGAACCCTCGTATACGCTTATTTCTCTTTTTGCTATATGTGAATAAATTACCGCAGTAAAGTTGGAAATATATTCCTTGTCGTTTGTCTGAGTGTTTTATTTGCACCACATACAGCTACAATAATACCGTATATATAGTAGTGTACATCATAATATTATAGTTAGCTCCCAAAGCACGGCTAGACATCACCGCCCGTTCATCTTTATGTTTATAACAAAACGTATAATAAATAACTACGTGTAGGCTCAGAGATTATCCGTTGTCTACGCGAAAAAATAATCCGGGTTAATCTGATTCGTATTGTCTGTCGCAGCTCTCGTGTAAGGTGATAGATTGCACACTCAGCGCGAAAGCGATATGAACTTTTTAAAGCCATCATAATAATTCAGTGCCAAAACACAGCAGGACACCATAATGCACCAATTACACCTAAAGACATCGTTTAATGTTTTTCATATGTGAATTTGTAACAACTCAGCAGGCGGTTAGATTTGTCGACAATCGAGTAACATTGAGTAAGAAGTCACTAAGAACATACTTATCAAATGACTATCATTTTTTCACCCATGAATATACACATAACCATGACAATATCGCTGGCCACGCAGCTGCTCCTGGAAGCCTTCGCCGCCTTCGCCACCACCTCGGAACCGAGTAGCCGCAGCAGTTACGAACGGGCCGTGGCGGCACCGGAGATACTGGAATTTCACTTCTATCCCAATCCCGTGGTCATAGGTCACTATGTCAATGTGACGTGCGCTGTGCGGCCACCGCAATCGCAGGTGTTGATATTGCGACTGTTGACCAACAACTACGATCATCGTCTGGATTATCAGCACTGGATCCACAACGAAACGGTGTCAATATACAGTGCTGATATTGCCGGTGTAACGTGGAATTCCATACCGGGAAACATCAGCAGTTCCTATATATGCGAAGCCCGAAATAATTTAGGATTGGTTCGCAGCCGCAGTGTTAATCTTATCGCACGAAGTAAGCTTTATACGAATACTAGTATGATTTTTTATGTAATCATAGCGATGCCCATAGTAAATGGAATTAGAAAAGTACTGTAACTGTTGTCATATAATGTCAACTGTTGGGATTTTTAGATCCCGTTTATACCACGGTTTTCATTGATCTGAAGACTGAAGCCGGAAGAACAGTTTCCAATGCAATCGTACGCCCGGCTATGTGTAAAGCGACGACAACAGAAAGCGACGTTTTCGAATACAAATGGTAATCACTGCATGACAAACACTGTTAACAAAAATCACGATTAACAATGTATACGGGACATTAGTTTTGGAACAAGAAACCCAAATAAAAAATAGCGCTAGCAAATACCTAGGTAAATGAATTTAATCATTGTAACTGCACAGGACATTTCTCTCTTCTAATTCGTCATCCGAATGGATCCTTCTTCCAGTATCTTCGGCTTCCATCAATGTGTCTGCGGAAGAATCTGGGGTTTACAAATGCGCCGTACGGTCAGATGCTGGATGGAGGTCAGTTTGATGCTGAAAAAGCGTTACCTTTTTATTATAATTATTTTCTAAATTAAATTTTGCATTTACTGTACATGCATACCAAATCAGTAGATCGATACTGAATTAAACAGCAATAATGAAGATAAAGTAGAAAGGGTGCGGCAGTAGAAGTACGAGTATTTTATTAATAGTGCCCAGGCAGTCTGGCTAATTAATAAGATATGATTTCTTGTCTATAATTAGTGCTACAATCTAATTAGCAAGATTGGCGTGATTTAATATTCGTAATTCCACGGGATAGTTTGGCAAGCGGTAACATTATTTCAGACGAATGCAAAATTGCAGATACGAGTGCAATACGCCGTATCTTTCTGCGTTTCTTATGAATTAATTCATAGGATCAAAATCATTTTATGCGGACACCTTAATTGCTACCGGTAGGTGCTACCGGAAATATGTACTGATACGAAATTGTTGTTGAAATATCGGTACTTCCAGCGCTACGGAGATAACACGTACAAGTATATCGACAATATTTTGGTGTGCAATGGGTATGTGGTAACTTGTTTTCGTACTCGCATTTCAGCGAATGGTCGCCTTCCGTGCTGGTAACCACTGCAATAGGAATTAGCGGGCTATCCGGAGGAACCTCGAAAATATTTTTGGACCCGTATATGACTGTTCCCATAAGCATGTAAGAAAACGTATTTGGTAAGAAATCTGCTAATCTGATAAGCAAACATACATCAAATTTTCCTTATAGCGTAATATTAGTGAACAAATTACTGTTGTTATTTGCGTCGTTTGCGGGCGTGTAATTGTTATATTACGTATATCTGCAGTGATTAATGTTTTGGTGTTTATTGCACTATATAATACTCTGAAGCAGTTTGATTTACTTTTGCAGTATAAATTTAAGTGGTAAATAATCTTTGCAGTATAAATTCAACTGGTAAATAATTAATATGAATTACATAGGTATTAAACGACAGTATATGTAATCTTAATAATTTTTTTGGAAAATTTGTGCTATAGATAGCGATATTATCCAAGCGTTCACCTAAGACGCGTTACAGATTTGGCCAAGTTTTTCTGATGCGGATAATTCAAAAATGGAGGAATTCGCTGTGATATTGCCTCGACATCTTCCCACAATTCACGTGCATGAAGGCTTAAATAACAGCATCACAGAAAATGAGCCCGATCGTATTCTGCTAATCGCTATCCATGTTATATCAGCATGAAGCAACTACAGTCAGGATATTCAAGCAAGCAATAGTTTTCCCGAAAGCTATAATTTTCAAAATGTATAATTATAGAGAATTGTTCGCCGTGTGAGTGCACAGCACTGCACGCACACTAACGATAAGTACAGTGCGTTTAAATTACGGAGAGCTATGTATTATAATTATGAATGTGTATCGGCTATCGAATTCTTCATAAAGGTCATTCTTCGGCGGCAAATGTCGATGGAAGTATAAACACATATAAATTTCAATATTGCTGGAAATTGTTAAAAACAGTCATCAACCAGGTCATAGAAAGTATCTATTAAATGTCTGGGAAATTTGTAACACGTCTACATTTACCATTGTTTCAACAAATGCAGCAACAACCATGGAATTAATTAAATACTGTACGTTCCTAACAACAGCACCGTAAGGCTTATACCATTCGTAAATCTTCCTGTGAAATTAAACCAAGCAAACTTGAGACCAAGGGCATGTTTTCGGAACTTAATTTGCAGAGCAGAACAATTTGAAAAAGAATTCAGAGTGCAATTTATAGGCACTGAAAATATGTACTGTACAAGTTCACATGACTGATACCGGCAGCCAGCCGGATTCCATTAGCTGCAGCACCACACCAGTGACACCACTCCTGTGTAATCCACGGGCGCGGTACATTTGGCCGCGCCACAGCCGACCAGGAGTACTCGTACAAATGTGGACGAGCATAAAAATCGATGGGTGCTACGCGGAGTTGCGGGCTGCGTTTTGTAAATGATATCGACAGGCTCGGAGCCGTCGTGATTCCCAGCGCGTTGGCCGATCCCACATGTGCTGTCCGCACTTCGCACGTCGGTACAAATCATGCTGGCGCATCGTATGTGCCTCTATCACTGCATGTGTATAACGTACGTATGACTGTATGTTGGGAACAGAGCGCGGACTCCGTCAGCGGCGGAATAGGCGACTACCATTGCAAGGTTATTTACAGACTACAGTTATTACCTTCCTTCCAACATTTTACATAATATTGGTGCTAACTGTAGCAGTGGATGTTAAAGCAAACCGTGGCTAATTATAATTCTGTTGCGCGTCCTTGTGTGCTTTACTGTGGTATAGCTGTACACACTGCGTCAGATTGTGATCGGATAGATTCAGCGCTTAAACATCGTCGACGCAGTGAAGCGCACATTGAAATGGGAACATCCGTTCGTCTATGTTTTTTCTTCCTTGGATGAAACCATCGGATTTTATGTGATTCTTGTATAATTTGCTACTTTGTCTAATTGAGAATTAGTAGCTAATCTGCTGGATTGGGAATTGTTCTTTGAATCGCATATCCACACACCAGGAAGTCGTAAAGTGTTATTGTATGACAGTTGTCATTTCCTATACGCGCGATTTCCAGACGAGGATGTTATGTTGACGGTGCACTCTGGGTACACGGTGCTGCAGCTGAATGGCGTCGTCTGCGTCTCTGAATATGTGAATGGCTGCGGGGCATCTCTCGCAACCCCAGGCCGACCTTTACGTAGGACACGAGAAGAAGGCCACCGATACGACCATTCCCATCAAAGAGTACGACTGGAAACGGCACAAACTGACTCTGGCCGACAAGTCGTCGTCGGAGCCATTCGCCAATCAGTCCTTCGGCCAGCCGCGCGGCACGGCGGGTTACAGTGTCACCGGATCGTCATCCACACTGTCCCTAGACGAGGACAAAGAGGTCAGCCGCCGCGAGACCGAGCGGCAGGCGTTGAAGCTGCTGGAGAAAGCTAGAAGCAAGCCGGTGGCCTTTGCGGTGCGCACCAATGTCAGCTACGACGGCACAGCGGACGACGACTCTCCGGTGCACGGCTGCGCGGTGTCCTTCGCCGTGAAGGACTTCCTGCACATTAAGGAGAAGTACAACAATGACTGGTGGATCGGCCGACTGGTCAAGGAGAACCACGATGTGGGATTTATTCCCAGTCCGCTGAAACTGGAGAATCTCCGCCTGCAGGCCACCCCGGCCAGCCTGCGCAACACCCAGAGCAGCTCCGTGCCCAATCTGGGAGCGTTCGGTGCCGGCGGGGAATCGGCCTCCTCCAGCCGCCGCGGCGGACACACGTCCCGCAGCTCCACACCCCCGACGCCGGGCCTGGAGCTGGACAACGGGGACAGTGCCGTCGGTGAGGACAGCGACTCCAAGTCGGGCAAGAGCAGCGCGGTGACATCGCCGCTCAAGCAGAAGAAGAAGCCTTTTTTCAAGAAGACAGAAGCCATTGCGCCTTATGATGTTGTGCCTACGATGCGGCCGGTTGTGGTTGTCGGTCCCGCGCTCAAAGGATACGAAGTCACCGACATGATGCAGAAAGCCGTATTTGATTTTCTCAAGCACCGCTTCGAGGGACGGATTATCATTACACGGGTCCAGGCGGACATTGCCCTGGCCAAACGGTCCCTCATGAACAGTCCCAATAAGCGAGCGCTCATGGAACGGAGTGTCAGCCGTTCGGGGACCATAGCGGAAGTGCAGGCGGAAATCGAGCGGATCTTTGAGTTGGCACGCTCCATGCAGCTGGTGGTGCTTGACTGTGATACCATTAATCACCCGTCGCAGGTCATCCGGACGTCGCTGGCACCAATCATCGTCTACCTCAAGATTGGTAATCAAAAAGTCCTGCAGAGGCTGATCAAATCCCGCGGGAAATCCCAAGCGCGTCAGCTGACCGTACAGACCAACACAGCGGAGAAGCTGTCCCAATGTCCACCGGAAATGTTTGATCTGATTTTAGATGAGAATCAGCTGGAAGACGCCTGTGGTCATCTGCAGGAGTACATGGAGAATTACTGGGTCTGCACGCATCCGCCCCTACCGGAAGTCATCCCGGAGCCCACCGTCCGTCCCGAGCACCGGGTTCGCACGTTACGCGATCCCCGCGAACGCTCCAAGGAGGGTCACCTGGGCGAGGGAGGGGCTTCCAATCGGCGCTCAGTATTTCGGCGTTCTCCTTCAGACCGACGAGGCCGACAGGCGCAGTCGGGTAGTAATCAAGCGCAGCAGTCATCTTCGCTGTCGGTACCGGAGGACAGCCTGGACACCGGCATCGATATGCCCATCACGCTGCAGCCGGCTCCGCACGGCCGGCGCCTGTCCCGGACTGAGCCTGGTCCGGGTAGGCCTGGTCGCGTCCTGCCCCAACCGCCCACCTCACAGCCACAACCCAGTGGAAGCGCACGCACTGGTGGACGTCGGCTACCGGATGTGCCGGCACCTGGCAGTGCGAGTGTCAGCCGACGGGAGTCTCAAGTGTCGCAGTATGCGCCACCTTTTCGTCCTTTTGGTCGGCCTCCCATAGCCGGCCAACCTGAACGCGATCCAGATTATTACTAGTGGAGGCATTTTGTTTTCTTTACTGCGGCAGCCAGATTTACTACGTACAATGTCATCTTTACTTGATGAGAATTTCTATGGTAATTTGATTCAGCCTTCTCGAGTTAAGACGTTTGTGAGTTTTTATTTTCGCGTTCGAAGGGAATTTCAGCGTCGTTTCTTCCAGTCTTGTCGTCGCGGTACTGTAAAGTGTGAACTTGGATGAATACTCTGGTTATTTTATCAAGTACAGTAATACAATAAAATAAATTTTTGATATGCTGTGAAGCCTGTACAAAAGTACTGTACATAACATGAGGTGCAACAAGTTAAGTAAAAAAAATAATTTACACAACAAAATAATAACAAAATAATTTCCTGACTGTGTTCCATGCCAACTTGCGCGCGGTGATGAAGATTTTCAACAGCCAGAATTCTTGTCACAATCTTGTGCCACTCTTTACTCCATTTTAAACGCTTGTATTATTTTTCAACTCCAATGGAAAATGTAACGTTATTCGATCCGATACAAAACCATCCGACATGGCCATCGCGAATTTGCAGGTCACTTCGTCAAACGCCGTTGCAATATGTCCTGTAAACCAAGTTCTTCACGGGTGGCCCAAACTGCGTTACAAATCGAGTCAAAACAAAAATCTGTCTTACAAAATGTAGAGAATGGTAAGTTCAAAAATTAAGCATTGTCCAGCATTACTGACCGGCATGAAAGGTCAAGAATCGCACAGATGTACTGTATGTGAATATATAGGTGATCAAGCATAAGCAGCAATATTATCGTACATACTACATACAAAACTAACACAGGAAAGTGTTTAGGTCAAAATTATGTAAACGTACCTCTGCGATAAGCGGGAGCGGCATTGTCCCACAGAGTGCGATATTCACTATCCCGAATTCTTTCATACATGGTGCTCAAGTACGTGCCCTGTGCGCCCAAAATAACCGACTTCGGACTTTCCCGCACGAGCATCACGTGACCATGTCCATTGTGCATTCCCACGATCCGTCCAAAATTGTCTTCATCGAACGTATTTCGAAAGAGCAGATCTAATGACGAGTCGGTAACACGATATTGCCACAAGTTGTTTTCGGCGCTGCACCATAAAAAGCCATCGTTTATTTGCATTTCAGGCAGAGAATTGGACATCATGGATCCCAATGTCTGCGCATCTGCAGAACCATTTCCGTACGGAAGCTATAACGAAACAGTTAAACTTCTTAACGAAAAGCATAGACTTCTTGAAATTTGTATTATTAAACCTCTTTAAAACTGCATTTGTGGCGTGCAGCTTTTGTTGTTTGTTTGTTCTAGATACTCTTTATTATTATTGTGAAACAGAAAAAAATTCAATTATAAATCAATCTGATTCAATCTAATTGCATAAGTAGTTTCAAAAAAACCTGTACAATACATACGAGAGTGGATGAAATATATTGCATGCTTCGTATATCGAACAGCTTGAGCAATCGCTGTCTTTGATCCCATCCGGAAACCACTACCGATCGTTCGTCTGCGATTAACGCCTTCACCAATCGGCAGCTGCTATTGTCCAGGAGAGAAGGATCGCTGATAAAGCGTCTCCTGGCAAAGCACTGAGAGGTCCTTACGTCGAAAAACTCACAAAATCTGCGATATTTAAAATTTTTATCAAGATTTTGCTTAATTGTGGACAGCGTTGCAGCAGTAATTTTTGTCTTTGTGGCATTTGTACATTAAATAAATCTTAACATGTATAGTAATAATCTCACCCTTCTGTACTTCCCGCTACAAGGAGATTACTATGATGATCGTGAGATTCAATGGTGTTTTCCGTCCTGTTAAAAATAATTTTTATGATAATTTTTTATTGCCTTAGCTAGTTATGTTATACCATCGGATATCTTGTAAAACGTACAGTATAAAAATATTTATTTGTTTGCACCGAGCGCGAAGCGCGAGGTGCTGCAATAAGTCTTCGTCGAGAGCATAAAATTTGTCTGACGCCACGAAGAGCGTACGTCACGCTTTTCCAATTCCACAATTCCAATACTATTTCCCAGTGGTATTGGCGCTCGCGCTCGTGCAATAATGTGGTTCGCAACCACCGCTAGTACATAGTTACTTTATTTCAATTTTTAACACAGTAGTAACACTTCACTACATCGCCTAAAGGTTGAATCCACATGTCCGTACATACGCATACTATAGTACTGACCGTAATCGAGCTATAGTCCCATGAGCCAAGCCAGCAGTGAGATCCGTTAATAGGATGCTTTTATCCCAGGAACCAGTACTTAAAACATTTCTCTCGTTTCGAATCGACGACACTTTGTTCTAAAAATACAAAACCAACCAGATGCCATACGGTGTTTCCTTATAAAAGCTGCAGATGCGGACTGCGGAGCAGGAGATTGTATACTTGTTTCGAACACGAGAAGAAAATTCATACCGTGTGTAAAGTGCCCTGGTCAATTACTGGAACCGGAAGCTCTCTATCCACACCAGCCACATTCCACAGAATGATGCTGTTTGGATCGCTACAACCGGCGGCGATCAACTTTCCTACCAAATAATCTCACGCTGATTTAAGTGGATTTGCCCTTGAATTAAAAGTACTTGTATCAACCACAACATGAAAGCTACCTAAATGAAATCAATTGGTCGCTCCTGACTTCGTGCCAAAAAGCAATATCTATATAGATATAAGTAGTTCGTGCCAAAGTACGGAGTACGGATATTATAATTTTCACTTTAAAATTAGAAGTTTCATGAAGACTGACTTAGACAGTGCATTTAATTTTAAGTACAATATATATATCGCTCTATTTCGATCTCATGCGATCAAACCGCTGGAAAAATCATAAAGATTACTATTGAAGAACGACACATTAATGTACTACAGGTAGTATATGTAAAGTAAAATAAACCAGAGATGTTTCCGATGGGCTGTATTGTACAGTACAATTAACGTTAAATTAAGTATTATACAGATATTCTCGCAATGCATAATCCGTATATTTGTCCTGTTACTTACGAAATCGAGAACGTTTCTGCGCATAATTTACACCTAAGACCTAACCAATACTAGGAAACATAAAAATACAGCAAATAATCTTAAATCTGTAAGTGAAATATGTGCTACATTCTTGCCTTCGTTGCAGAAGGCTACGCTAGCAATAGTCCAAAAGTGTTTGTGTTGATTGTTGACGTTCCATGGGCACAACTGTGCACAACCGATGGAATTATCAATAAAAATCCGGTTTTTTCTTTCGAACAACACGTGCGCTTTTCTCCAGAAGTCTGGACTGGGGTGTACCGTTGCGGCTGTAAACAAGTAACTGACTCACCATTGTCTGGTTTACAAATTATTACATAACTAATTTTAAAACGAGCAAACGAAATATTCACATTAATTTATTGTTAGAACCATACCTTTGACTTTGCTTAAAGCACTGAACCTGTATGGATGCCGCTGCTTCATCCGCTGTTCCCAGTATGACTCATCTGAGAAAATCTGCAGTAGCCATTTGTTGACAAGCCGAACATTTTGGGACAGCTCCACACTGCCACTGAAATGTCCAATTCTTTGCAGAACTTCTAAGGGCATATCTTCCAGACAAGCAGCGGTTTCCATGATCAGATTTCAAGTACTTAATAATATTTACTCCGTAAACAATGCCAAGCGAGTAAATAAATTATTCACGATGGACGACAACTGAAATCACGCCGAAAGATGAACGATAGATTACAGATGACAGTCATAACACGAAGAGCAAGCAAACAATCTACCAACTGTTGCATATCGCCGACTGAGAAAGAATCCATCTAGAAAAAGTTCATTGTCTTCTTTTCTGCAAAGTACCACGCATATACGGACCGATTGTTGATCAGCCTTCCGGTAATAGCGAAAGATTGTAAACGCTATTAAATACTACAATTGCACTATTACGGTAAGCTCAAGTTTACAAAGCCGTGCTTCGTCTTCGCCTGCATTGCATGCGCAGTGCCGCCAGTGCGCTTATTTTCCATACGAGTACTTTACAGATAACAATTTATAACGACTGCTGTATGGGTGTTGTGAATCATTTAACGTAAACACGGTACTTCGTATTTGTACAAAAAGTTAGAAATGCTACAATACTTGTATGTATTCCAGTAGTAGTCAAACAAACAGCCAACGGAAATCAGCACAATGCACACTAACGCTGCAAACAACGAAGCACGTGACAGTGAGCCGGCAAAAATACATTATTTATTTATAAAAAAATGTATAAAAATGAGCCGGCAGTATAAAAATGAGCCGGCAAAATTTTTATACTGTACGAGTATATTTTGTCTCATTTTTGTGCCATTTACCGTAGCTATAGCGGCAACCGGCAAATACATCCAGTAGCAGAAATACCGGTTTTTCTCGTTTGATCCCTTTTAAAAAAAAGTTTTCGCGAATCCGTAAGACCATTACCACTACTAGTACTCTAGTCTACCACAACAGAGTTGTTGAGACTGACAAAGGAAAAAGCGGAAATTGATCTAAAAGAAAAAGCATTTTCAACAGGGTATTATAATTTTTTATCATTGTAGATTTAAAGTGCTGTCCTGTGTCCACTTATAAGTTATTACTTATTAGTTAAAAGTCCATGTGAGCATACGAAAACAAAACCATGCAAAGTCTTCAGTGCATAACACAGATCGCAGCGTAGTACAGTAAAATGCGCAACACTCTCAAATCGTGATATAGGAACGTCCTAATAAATATGTGTTCCAACTTCCTACTCAATTGTTATCAGGGGCTTGGGGTCAGTAGTAAATAGTAAATACAACACTTCCGGCTTCCGCATCATTTTTACAAAAATTAAACTTCCACATAGTGCCCTTAGGCCTTAGTAATTAATAATAATGTAAGTAATTTTTCTTTTTTTTTATGTAAGTAATGTAAGTAATTGCTGCAAGTAATTTTTCGAAGCAGGCGCGGAAATCAGCGGTGAGGAGGGTTTTGTTATTGCTTGCGTGCGATTGGTGCATGGAAATGGATCGTCACCATACACAACACCTGGCAACGCCCTTGACCCTGTTGAAAATTTCCATTTGTCGTCTACAGTCTGTTCTACCCTTTCTCCGTCCTTATCGACGTTTTATACAGTTCCAAGTTAGTGACTTTTCCCTGCACCGCCAACTTCTATCGACCATTTATTTCACAGTCACAGCCAGGCGTTGATATTCTTGGTTGTCCTCAAAATTCTCGCAAAATAATAACGCTGATCTAACCTTGTCGCTCCATTTGCACATTATCCTCCGAAGAGTGTTCCTTTTTCTGCCGAAATCATGGTAAGTGTCTCGGATCAACTAATGAGTCGTCTATAAGCTAAACGAACCCTTGCTGCACCATGCAGCCATGCTGCTCCAGTTTTTTAGTGAACGAACGGCCTTGTTAAATTAAATCCTTGTAAATAGTCTTGCATTCCTGCATTCGTTGGAGGTTTTCCAATAATCTGTATGAACAGATGGGTTTTGTGAAAAAATATGCGTTAGCTGCTCGTCATACGAAAGGGCATCAAGGATGTTTTTTATGATGAGTTTTCTCGATACACTTCGAGTGGGACCTGGGAAGGTCGTTGGCTCGTTGCCCAGGCTTTCATCAGACTTTTGACCGCGATTAAGTACGGTTGCACAGAATCGTTTTTAGATCTTTTTTTGCGTAGGATTGTGAATCTAGGTACCTGCTAGCGTTTCTTAAATTTTTTATACGGTTGTGAACTGGAATTTGACAAGTTCCTTTCAGTTTCTGTATTACTGAATTTTTATAGCGTGAATGCATCTCAGTGCACGTCGGACAGGCGGGAGTCCAGATTGGCAATGCCTGCTGGGAGCTGTACTGCTTGGAACACGGAATCCAGCCGGATGGGCAAATGGTTAGTCTCAACTCGTACGAGATTTTCCTTTCAGTCCTTCACTAATATTTGATTCGAAATTCAGCCATCTGATAAAACTATTGGCGGAGGCGATGATTCCTTCAACACGTTTTTCAGCGAGACCGGAGCTGGAAAACATGTCCCGCGTGCCGTGTTCGTCGATCTGGAACCCACTGTTATTGGTAAGTTGCAGGCATTTCCTTGACTCACCATTCGCTGTGGTTTGCAAATTAAAATTTTCAGATGAAATTCGCACCGGGACATATCGGCAGCTGTTCCACCCTGAACAGCTGATCACCGGTAAGGAGGATGCGGCCAATAATTACGCGCGTGGCCACTACACGGTCGGGAAGGAAATTGTCGATCTGGTGCTGGATCGTATCCGCAAGCTGGCTGATCAGTGCACCGGCCTGCAGGGCTTCCTGATTTTCCACAGCTTCGGTGGCGGAACGGGATCGGGATTCACTTCTCTGCTGATGGAGCGCCTGTCGGTTGACTATGGGAAAAAGTCCAAGCTGGAATTCTCTGTGTATCCGGCTCCTCAGGTGGGTGAAAATTTCTTTGGGCATTTGTATTATAAGCGGAACAACGGAGATGCGTTCGATGTTGTAGGTGAGCACGGCTGTGGTCGAGCCATATAACAGCATTTTGACCACGCATACTACTCTGGAGCATTCCGATTGTGCATTTATGGTGGATAACGAAGCCATCTACGACATTTGCCGCCGCAACTTGGACATCGAGCGCCCGACATATACAAATTTGAACCGTCTGATTGGCCAGATTGTTTCCTCAATTACTGCTTCTCTGCGCTTTGATGGAGCCCTAAATGTCGATCTTACGGAATTTCAAACTAATTTGGTATTTCAGTTAATTTTGAATGATTATCGAGGACAAAAACTCGTTAATGCAATCTGTTTTTAGGTGCCATACCCTCGTATCCACTTTCCGCTGGTGACATATGCTCCGATTATTTCCGCTGAAAAGGCATATCACGAGCAGCTTACGGTATGGCTTTTTAATTATTTATTGTACTAGTGAGTTCAGGATGCAGATTCATTGTTGTAGGTGTCGGAGATTACTAACGCGTGCTTCGAACCAGCTAACCAAATGGTCAAGTGTGATCCCCGCCACGGAAAGTACATGGCTTGCTGCATGCTGTATCGTGGCGATGTGGTGCCCAAGGATGTTAACGCTGCGATTGCGGCTATCAAAACTAAGCGCACCATCCAGTTTGTTGATTGGTGCCCCACTGGATTTAAGGTACGATATGCACCGGAGTGAACGCCATTTAATTTTCTAATTGCATGAATGGCGGTTTTTACTTGTATAGGTTTGATAGGTATTGAAGGACTGGTTTTTTGCTCAGCTGTTCGTCTTTTTAATTTCCCTGACTTGTTTTCTGTGTGGCAGTCTCTTCATGATTTTGTTTTTGTTAATTTAGGTTGGCATTAATTATCAGCCGCCGACCGTCGTTCCTGGAGGCGATTTGGCCAAAGTCCAGCGAGCTGTGTGCATGCTGAGCAACACCACGGCCATTGCCGAAGCATGGGCTCGCTTGGATCACAAATTTGACCTGATGTATGCTAAGCGTGCGTTCGTACACTGGTATGTCGGTGAGGGAATGGAAGAGGGTGAATTCAGTGAGGCCCGCGAGGATCTGGCGGCCCTGGAAAAGGATTACGAAGAAGTGGGAGTGGATTCAGTCGAAGGCGAGGGTGAAGGAGAAGGCGAAGAGGTTTAATCGCCAATGCTAACAGCGTGCGTAGAAGCCGTTTTCGGTCATCAGTTTTCTCGGTTTAATCATTCTTGTGGTTTTGTAATTTTTTGCAGGACTTGCTGTAATCTCACGAACTATTCTCATATATATCTCAATTTGTACTTACGATGTTCCTGACTTGTATTCCTGTCAGTGGTACTCTGTCTGACGGTCTCTTTAAATATTTTGCATGGCCTTTCGCCCAGTTGGTGTATTGGTTAAGCGACATTTTGCACAAGTAATTTCGTTCGAATGAAAAATCAGTATAATTATGCTAATGTTTTCATCCTACAATTGGCAGTTTAGTTGAAAGTGAAGGACTTTTATGTGATTTTTGTAAATTAGTCCCCCTTAAGCTGGGTAAGAGGTAAAACGCTCAATGAATGCAGTGGCTGAGTCGAAGTGTAGGAACCCTTCGAGTTTGTTTGGTTATTCCTCTGTCAGTTAAAAATATTTGATAGCTTTCGCCGTTCATGGTATTATTTTTCTTAACCAAACTGGAAGTAAAGCGAAGTTTTTCACTTCGAAGAAGCTTGTGAGTTATGACTATAGTCACCAGAGCTGATTTTCACGGTGTTTCAGCTTTACTGCCATATTTGTTGGCACAGCACAAAATTTTTAACGGTTCACAGTTGTTCACACTTGAAAAAATGTGGAAATTTCAAACCAGCAGCATTTCTGCGCAATAAAGGGCAGCCCCATGACCCTATCGCATAAGGGCCCGGACCTGAAACACCGAAGAGTTTAATCCTTTAAGAACGTCGCTCGTGTGTTTCGCGGACCGCATGGTGAGATAGTTGATTTGTTTTGCTGAATCAGCTACAACCCTTTTTACACCTACAGGGAATTCCCGGAAATTCCCGACTCGCGTGCCGCAAACACAGCAGAGTGGTCTGTCACATGTTTATCATATTCAATGACGTAAATCATGTCTCTCAGCGGAATAGATAAATAAACGGTCAGAAACCCCGGAAGCATACTCATGTGATCGGAGTTCGGAATCAAACACCAAAAGAGCAGCCGCATCCGGTACATGCATGCGTGGCTCATACTGTAGTTGGATTAAAATCCCTACGTACTATGAATAGAAGTAGTCACAGTATGCCAGGAACAGAAGATCGAGCAGGAAGTCTCGAAGACGGCCAGAAGCAGTAAAGATACAGTAAGTATATAATATTCCTGTTCCGAAGCGCCGTAAGATAGCAACAAAATAATAGTCACACGATGCAGAACCTTAGAAATTTTTAGCTTAGACGGGACTAAGATGTAACTTACAGTCTTACAGTAATCTTAGTTTCGCCTAAGCTTCAAATTTCTAAGGTTCTTAGACTGCCGTGGTAACTTTTGAGTGCATAACTCGTAAAATCGCAAACACTAGTCTTATATGCACCGGGTGCGGTAACAATTTTAATAATATGGAAGTGGCAATTTATGAATAGCCTTTGCTTTGCAGTGTAGCATATATAAAAAATATATGTTTTACTAGTTTCGCTTTGTTTATTTTAAAAAGAATGTATAACTTCAATGATATGAGAATATTTACAGCATCAGAGAGGTAAAAACAAAATTTATGGTCAAGAGCTGACAACAGTGAACATTTGGTTAAACAGTGTCTCAAAAATAATTTATGTCCCATTTGGCTCTCCTGAAAAATACAAAATGTACAAAAAATGCATAGAAGTTCCATTTGGTGTAAACACAACATGAATACATCGCAGCAAAACTAAAAACTAAACATTTTTCTCTAAAAAAGACTCATTCTATCCGTCTCGTATTTAGCTGGCTCTGTACAATCAAACGACCACTATTTCTAGTTGGAATTTCCCCAGTGGCAGGAGGTAATTCGGAAACTTTACTGTACGCAGCCGTTTCCTCCTGAACCTTTGACGTTTCCTGGCCATGATTATCGGCACTGGAAGAGGGTTCGGCAACTTTCCAAGGACCCTGAGTGAAATGGCTGAGATCAATGGGATGGACATATTTCTCCTGCATCACGTCCAAGATACGCCAGCCTTTTAGCAATTCCATTAAATCCACAAGTAACTGACTAGCAGCCACAGGACGACGATTGCGGACCGCCGATTTCAGAGCGTCCAGCAAATGATTGTGAATCGCCTGAAAAATAGCGCTAGCATATCAAAATTTCCTGCAAAAATCAGAGCTAACTTAACAGAGGGCGGCCGATTTGATATAACGATTGTTTACAAAGGCGACCAATTTGAATAAATTCGAGCCGTAAATGAAAACAAAAATTAAGTAACGACACCGCTGACATCAATAGTAAGTGGGTTTAAACGATCACAATATTTTAATAGTCCATAAACACTTCAAAATGACCCAACACAATATTAGCATGCGTTAGCACAAAACGATAGTTTTCCATAGGTTACAAAAATTCAGCGCAACTTCAATGCCAAACTCACACGCCACACCCCAAAGGCAAAATGTATCGTTTTTAGCTTATAGAAAAGTACAAAGTGTGAAAATTCAAACAAAACAACAAACTCACCGTAATAAAGTCAACACGATTCAGGCCGGGACGATCTACAATAAAAATAAGGTCAGTCACACCCAGAAATATGATCTTACGTCAGCTGCAGGCACCGTTATCGTGTCAGAATACAAGATAAACGGAATTTGCCAATATTTGCGAGTCTATTAAATTATAACAAGTGTATTTATTTTATCAGGTATGAATACTCTTAGTCTTCGAGGAGAACATTACGACGTCCATAACACATCTCGCCCGCTTCAAAGCATCCATCACATGAGGATGTTTAGTTGTACACAAAACAACAATGTAATGTAATGTAACACCACTGTGATATTGTCCGATCAACGATATTGTTCTCCATACTACTCACAATTATCCCGTCGCGTATAGCATTGTTCATCTAAAGTTTCATACAAATAGTTCAAAGGAAGGAAAATCGTCAGTCCGTTCATGGTATCTGAATTCCCAGCAGTATCCCGCCTTTTGCTGCACTGACATCATAATGCCGAAATAGGAAATACAGAGTCTGTAGGTCTACGTATTGCTAATAAGGCATTATGTTAAGTACTCGTATTTTTATTTTTTTTTTCAGATACTGTTGGCATGCTGGTTTTCTCGTATGCCCTGCAAACTTTGACTGCGAATTTTTGTCGTAGTCGACTTTGCCAGAAACAGTCATTCTAGTTGCTTTATTTACGGTAAGCCGAACTGCGGTGACTGTATGCGACTTTAAGTGCAGCAGAAAACCTACAAGTGTTTAAACAAAAGATGCGAAACGAATTTTCACTAATCAATGCTTGACAACGAAGCATACTATCCTGGGAAAATCCTACTACTCGTAGGAAACCGGTAGGGCTGCATAACTAACAATATGAAGCCCAAAGATAAACAAGCGCCTAAGCAGACCAGGATGACGTCAAACTGACAGGTCAGTTCATTTGAATTTGACCGCTTCCTAGAAGCTGAACGGCACACCCAAAATTATGCAGCACCACATAATAGCACTAGGCAACCACAAATTTTGCTCGTCATAATTTCTACTTGGATTTCTACAGTCCTCTGCTTTTTAGTTTAGTAAAAGAAAGGTTTCAATAACAAAAAATTAAATCGTAAATATTGCTGATCTGGTTTAAATGAACGTTATATCTATATTTGCAGAGTATCACATCCGTCTGCCAATTCTAACGCAAGTACAAAATACTTTGTAATACAGCCGCAGCACATAGTTTCAAAAATAATTATCAAGCTGCCAGTATATAAAAATAACCGTTAAGCAGCAGTTTGACACTTGATTACAATCCGCTAAACAGCCTGCAGAACTAGAAAGCAGGACTAGAAGAAGTACGGTAGCTTTTTTAAAGTGATGTGTCATTTTAGCTATCACGAAAGCTACGGCTGCCTTGAACATTGTGGGAAAACACAAACGCTAATGTCGATGATTGTTTCTTTCCTTTCAAATAACGGAATATTTTAACCAAAGTAAGAGATCAAAAGCCCAGTACTGTAGAATTAAACGCGGAAGATGATCAATAAAATTCTGAGCAAGTAGTTAAACGATTTCGCAAATTTATACTCGTAATAGTTATCCATACGACAAAAGGATAAATTCGTTTCATAAGTCACTATTATCTGAAGTCTTTGCCATTTGCATTAACAATAATACAATTATTAGTCGAAGTCTTTGCCATTTGCATTAACAATTATACAATTAATAGTCATGTTTTTCCGTGCTTCCCTACATTGAGCCCCGACCAGCCGCAATCGCTGAATTTAAACGCATCCTATACGGATGACCACGAAAATAAATTTGCAGTACTTTAAGCACAAGATTGTTGTCCCATAACATCGTGCATTTTAATAGAGTTTAAGTGGTAAACTGAAATGCACGATAATAATATGGAGTAAGGAATTAAAAGATGATAATGTCAGAAACAACATATTTTTCCGGTACAAAATACCACTTCAAGTCTTAAACACATTCTACACTAATTATGTGACGGTGCTCAGAAAAAACTGTTAATTCTAATCACTTAAATGATTAGTCAATGAAATACATAATTTTATGCAAAAGCATAATTTAACGACAACAAACTGATTACGATCAGAACGTGGCTGCGACCACAAGAAACGGATGTTTAAAAACAGCACTTCAGATGCAGATAGTTAGTTATAATTTATACAAGCTAAATACAGACGCAAGCATGCCTCACAAAAATCGGACAAGTGAAAAAGTTCTCCTACGTTAACACGAGAAAAGACCGCGCATGATACACTCATAGCATCGCCGCGCATTATTTCCAAACACAGAAGCTGCAAAAATATATTGTGCAAGTGGAGTCAACACATAATGTCACATAAGTATATCAGTGTTTACGCAATACCGCCAACCACCTTGTAATAACCTTCGACAATCGCTTTCCAAGAAACTGTAATCCTTCAACCGACCTAGATGTTGCTGTAGCGATAGGTGGTGTATAGTGTATACACGGTGGAAATTCCGCTCAAACGAAGCCGAGAAAACCGGTACGACTAACAACCACGGTTGAATAGACGGCCTATTAGCGAGACAGTTATGTGACTGTCCATACATCGTATGCCAGAGTGGCAGCTCTGCAGAGATAAACAGATGGCATGCGCGACAACGCACAAATCTCCTACTTTCCTTTTTGCGGTACATTCGGTAAATCACTACGGCGCTTAACTGAATACGTTTCAATTCGCCCGCCACTGACACGTCACCAATCACCTACTTTTAGTCGACCGCATCGGCGAAGTCGCATTAAATGAAAATTCTCTTCAGAACGCTTTCTTCTCTGTGGCAATGTCAATGCCAAACTCTCCATACGCAAAAAGGGCATGCAATTCAAACAAATCTCTTACCCGGGCGAACGATCAATATGCACTTCAGCAACGACAGCTCATCAAAACTTAAATCCAGCGCATTAATTCGGGAGGCCATTTCGAATACTGTCATTAGAAATTCATCCGTGAGAAACTGCTCCATCCAGTAGCGCGCATAAAACGTGTTGGTCTCCAGAAATAAAATGTAACTCTGCTGATTGCGAAGAAAGCGGGCTGAATGCACCTAAATGCATTGCAAGAAAATTTATCCAGCGAAGAAAAAGACATAAAATAATAACACTAACCATCCAGGTGTCCAGTATACAAGTCCGCAATAAAGAATGCTGGTCATGCATGTCAAGAAATCGGAAACCAGGAATACTTTCACTCAGCATCACCACCCGCTTCACCTGCGTCACAAGACGATCCTTCAAGATGTCTCGCATTTGTAGCGGCGTACGCTCCGGTTGATTCTGGAAAGATCAATGCAGACCGTATTATGTGCTAAATCCACAAACGCATCACGCATTAACGGATTTCTCACCGGTAGGTTATTTGACGTTAGCGCTTCTTTGAGGAACACTTCATTAGCCCGCGTTTCCTCGCCGTAAATTTCATTATTCTTCTTCGAGACGATACGAAACGTGTATTCACACATGGAATTCTTGGCATTTTCGTCTTTTCCCAGTTCATGAAAAAATTCACTTGTTATAACTGCGGGAATTTTTAAATGAGGACTTGGGGACAGTAGAGAGGATTCCGATGAAGAGGAGCCATCTTTACGAGTCTTGCGATAGCGGTGGTGCGTACTAGTCGGTTGGGGAGGGGCCGGTATTTTCTCAGGTGGGACATAGGACGGCGTCATAATCACAATATCTCGTGGCACTACAAAAACGATAACGATATCAATCTAACGTAAAATGCTAAAATGCGAACGATACTTCTATCAAGATAACGAACGACATCAAACAAATCTGATTTCCCAAAAATAATCCAAACTGGCTCGAAAATAACGTTTAAGGATACAGAAGAACAGCTACAGAAACGCTTAATCGCACAGTTACTTGAATAAAATATACCTTAAAATAAAAAATAAAATAAAATTACCGGTTGAAAATAACAAGATAAACAAACACAGAGAAGTGCTACAACTGCGTCTGTATAAGCTTTCACCACATAGTCAGGTCAAACATTACATACCGACGGGGGCACAGTCCTTTGATCCCTGAACAATCGGTTCCAAAACTGCCACAGCCGTCTCATCCGTGGCCATTTCGGCGGTCAGCTGATCAGCAGGCAGCGCTTTCAGTCCTGGAACGTTCTCATTGACCTTCTGTCCAGTTATGGCCATATCTACAACTTCCGGCAAATGAGACGGTTTGACCACGACAGGTAACTGAGAAAATACTATTGTCTGGCCTGTTTTGCGCACTGCGGGGTAACACACTCCACCGCTGCCAGTAAAGCGTGCATTAGGCGACGACGGAATGACATAGCCGTCTAGCGTTCTTGGATGACCGTCTTCGTGCTGTATAGTCCGACCGGTATCGGTCATCGTACTGCCCATTTCCGCATCTTTTCGAGCCGGTGGCGAGTACCGGCTCGTACTCGGCCGGCTCGGACCGGGCTGGTACGAACCCGAGTAGGTAGGCGCCTCATACATGGAAACATCCTCATCGTCGGACTGCTCTTGCATCGGCAATGGCTGTGCTTTAGTTTTATCGATTGGTGTGTTAGATGACGAATGATACGGATGAAATCGATGACCCGACAGGGAAGATGACTGGGGATAGTGAACTGTACCTAGTGCCGCTGAATGATTGCCGGCTTCCACCTGCGAACTGCTACGGATTACAGTGTAACGTTGGCCTGAAGAGCCCGCCGTCGCCTCCGCAGCCGAAATGCTTCTGTTTAGCAGGACAATGTTGCTTGGTGGAGATGGAGTTGTTGGAGTGGGCTGTCGTGTATGGGATGGTCCCGTCACATTATCTCCCGATGAAGAGGCTTCTCCGCTCGTAGCTGCGCTGCTTGATCCACCGGCAGATCGTACCGCCTGCTCTTTCACAGCTTTGGGAATGCGTCCCATTTTCACAGCTAAAGAACATATTGACAATTTCCATACAACACAAATAAAACTAATTAAAAGCTGCCAAACAGCAATTCACAGCAATCAGCACGTTTTTATAACCAATGCACAATGCTAGACTAACACAAGCGAATTCGGTACACATGTCGTACTCTAACCATAACTACAACGCACCCGGCATAGATAGGGCCTGATAGGCATATTCTATTCAGCCACTGGCTTTCGATTAAGTAAGAAAATTAATGTTCTTTAATGCGTCCGTCGATTATGTACGTGCACAGCATTCAAGTTTTTCAACTAATCAAAACGCACTAATTACAAGTATCATAGTTACAAGTATCATAGATATTTCTCTCACCATCCAGCGCCATTCCCGCTTCGATGCATTTTCGGAATCGGCATGCTTTACAACGATTACGAGTATCAGGAGACACCTCGCATCTATTGCCGAAGAAACAGCGAAAGGTTCGGAAAACGGGTAGACTGCGCTTGAAGAATCCCTGTTCAAAACCAGACAGGACGATTATTCCACGCAAATCACAAAAGTGAATCGATAGAACGCAATGTAGTCCACATAGCATCAATCGGTTACCATAAGGCATCGTTGAGCTTATGGTTAAACCTCTGAAGTCTGAATAGTAATAGCCCAGCCTTATCGTCACATAATTAGCTGACGTAATTTAGTTCTAGATCACGGTGAAGAAGAGAGAGTGGCGACTGCAGTATACTACAGATATGTGTGGATGACTGTTGTGAATGCCAGATTTCGGGCTAACCGCTGTCCGTACTCAGGCCGTCAGGCGTACTGTACTGCCAACTGCGTAATAAGGAAACAGATTCGGGGCACATTATAGTATTTATTGTAAAATTGTAGTGCCACATTAAATCTTATTTTCAAATATTTTACAACCCTTGATGAGACTGCTGTCGTGTGAGCACAGATTAATGGCTATCGCTTCGTTAAATATTCATTATTTGTCATTTGTAGTAGTAGATATCAGACTATTGCAAAATGCACCTTTTAGGCTTTTACAAGTTAAACCGATCCAACCACACTCGCGGTCCCTGATGAGGCAAAAAAAAGTTTTCGTCTTACGATAAAAGTAACATTAAATTCTGCACCAACTCAGTCTATGTAAAATGTAAAGAAAAAAATTTCCTTTTTGCGGCAATGAAACCACGGAACTAATCGTAAAGAGCGAGTTAGATGAGTTATGATGTCTCCGGGAAATGACGTAGCTACACGAGATATGCAAACAGTTATTTCTGGTCCAATTTCTCGGTATCAACTCAGATTTGTGTATTGAAAGTATTTCTCGAAAAAAGCAACCGAATACACTGTGCATGAAAAATCCCGATATGTTACCGAGATCATATTCTATTTAAACCTGACACAAAATAAAGATCAAGTTATACAAGTAACACAAATTTCAGATACACGCCTCCAGTGTAGAATTCAAAAAAGCACCAACAAGCACATACGAATTACCCATCGATGTAGAAAACTAACCCCATAAAGAAATAAAATTTTAATATTTCAACACAAAATATAGTCAAAATGAGAGTTCATACATAAATTTAATGAAATCAGCATTACTAATCAGCATTAACACTGTAAGCAGCGGTAATGTCATACCGTATTATTATCACAGCGGAGCATGATTATTATTTCTGATTATGATTATTTGTCACACTGAGAAAACACTGTAATAAAAAAATGCTCGAATAGAAAATACAAATAACGACTAAAGGATTCTCCATAAAAAAGAGAAAAAAATTTAAAAAGTAACACTGTAACAGCAAGGCTCAAAGCTAATGTTGGCAATTAATCTGTAAAACAAACAAGTTTGCAATCAAAATCTTGAGCTTTATTTTCTACAGAATGTTTCAAAATGGTAGAGAACAGCATCAAACGCTAACTGAGCTTGCTTACCTTGCAGCCTTCGCACGTGTTAGCCCCGTAATGATTTCCGGTAGCTTCCGCTCCGCATATCTGCTCAAGAGAAAACCGAAATGGATCAGGCAAACCCAACCAACCTCTTGAGGAAAACACAACCGTCGCGGACAATTGACCGCTCAGTACCTGACATTGACCAAAGGGGAAGGGAGTAAATCCTCGACCCTTTGGAATTGGGATGTTGATTTCCATGATCAGATGTGCAAAAATAATTAACCATTCAACATCGCAGAACCAACGAAAAACGAAGTATGTCGATCGGACAAGCGCAAGCCAGCAAAAAACCACTTTCGGTTGGTAACAGCTAGTTAGGTGTATTTCTCATTTTCCGTTCATTTCTGTCAAGCGACATTTATACAGACAACACAAGTTCGAACGGTATGTACAGAACTGAGAAGCTAGCTCGTAAGGTGATAAAAATGCCGGATTCCCTCCAGCAAATGGAAAACTACGGTAGATTAGCAGCAACAGAAAATACATTCAACGTGAGCAGATGTATAGAAGTCGCACACTTGAATTTTCCGCTACGCATGAACCAGAAACCTGTTTGCCAGTGCAGGCACAGCTGTTGTATTTCAGACGTAAGCACTCGGTAGTCGACTAGTCGGTATCGTAAAAATAGGCCCGACAGACTGGATGGACGCTGTCACGTGAGTGAAGTGTAAAAGGAGGGGTTGCTCAGGCAGCCCAATCGGGTAATGCGGTACCGGTTGTAAAAATGAATAAAACGAAGAAAGCGCGGTAGTAGAAGTATCGATGGCTCAGTGGTACTTACGAGTACGGAATATGTAGTAAATTTTATATTATGCCGACAGAAACCAGCTCAAAAGCAGGACACCTTTATGTAGTTATTAAACAAAACTTTTATTTTCTTCACATGTAGAGCTGGTTAAAAAGATTCCACCACCTGATCGATTATTGCAGATCAGACGGGAATCTGTTACACGAACTTTATTTCAAAAAAATTAAATTATGCTATCAATCAGTAAAAGCTTGAGGAAGCTTAGAATGCGTATCGTTTAGTGGAAACGTGAATTATAAAAGAAGTTCCGAAGTGAGCTTATTAGTACTTTACAGCAGTCTGACTATGACATTCGAAATAGAATAATTATTCTCATCTCGTACAAAATTTATGAATTGGCAAATTAATTTTCGCAGTATTGTTGCTTGTTATGGTTGATGTGGACTTTAAAACGGTCGAACTGCGTTCAATGGCTGGAATCCAATCGGTCAGTTGAAGGTTAGAACTACGTCATTATGGTCACCATGCGGATTGAATCAGGAATGAGGGATCAGACACGACACAGACACCCGGAACTCAAAACGAGACCAGCGTCGTCTGCAATTTGCATTGTCATGCAAATCCAAGCACGCTAAATATACTCGCACTTGCTGTAGTCCAGTACCGAGCGCTGGTCGTATGAATGAATTGCATTCATACGACAACTATAGGCGCGGTTCTGCGTGTGTATTGTAATTGTGTACAAGCAAAAAAAACAATAGAATTACTACCCCATTTAATTTTTGCCATACTCCACGTTCACACTCCACAGTACTTAAGGCAACCATACAGCATTACGGTCTTTTGTGATACCTAGTTTATGTGGTTACATTTCAAATTGATATCTATATTCAACGAAATGCGGCATCCATCATGGGATCGGCGTCGGCTCCGGCTAATTTACGAGTAGATGAAAATAAAAATCATGAGATGTTCTCTGTAATCCGGTCGCCTGCTTCCTGTTTGTTAACGATATGTAATAAACTGACATAATTAAGCATGTTTTCTGACATAATTATGTAGTGCGCGTTTTTGGACAACAGCTTCACAAATAAAAAGATTTAAAAGGATTCAACTGCAGCTGCGAAATTACCGTACTGTCAAATTACAAGAACTCGTTGTGTACATTATCTCGCAGTATTGTCCAGAGAGTTCAAAAACCAAAGAAAATATTATACATCAAGTACTCGTAGTGCAATAATTTATTACTTCATTAAATTTAGTGGTTAGCTTTTTTAATAGTTAGATTTTATCTGTCATGTAGTATGCCCGCGCTTGCTACTAATGTCGTGTAATAAAACAAATTTTTGAAATTTGCAGTGGGTGGCTCGGCTCACTGGCTTTGCTAGAATAGCTTGTGAAATATGCGTCCGAAGTAAGTAAGTACTGGAATTGTACAAGTACTCTGTCGGAACAACGGATACCGAACATCGAGGATATTTGCACGCCTTCCAAAATTATGGAAATACGCTTGTAAAAGAATTAATACGCTTGTGAAACAAATCTGTAAGCATCGTCCTTAAGGAATATTAAAGCAACACAAATGTGTTACCGAGCAAGTGCAGAATTACTCTATAGGGCAGTATTCTTACCGGTGTGATACATCTTGCTGAACGTTGAGTCGTTGACCATGGATTGTTAAGTAAATTGTTAACTTAAACAGAATGAATTTGTGTAGTATGGTTTCTAGTTTTACAATTATTATAAGTAACCTTTCTAAGTTTCTTGTCCTCGCTTTCGGATTTTGTGCAGTTTTGTGATCGTGCAATTTCTTTCCTAATTATGTAATGATGACTCTTGACCCGGCGTATTCACTTGTGTCTGCATTTGTGCAGCTACGGTACGATTAAAGCCATTGCTTTGATTGCACCGTTAAGCAATTAATTATAAAAACTTTTATTAGCTCAGTTTTATTAATGCGCCTCCAGCAGTACTACTCAACACTTGATAATATCCGGTTTTTTAAACACAGTATAAACTTGAGTCGCTAATTCTCTAATTAAGTGAATGAAAATATACTGGGTCAACTTTTGTGTGCTGTAATATGTAAAAATATATGGATAGCAGGTGAAAATTAACACAGAACAAACACGCCATCAGAAAAACGCAGCTGCCACGATTTCTAGCCAAGGAATACACTACCGAACTCCATTTTGAACAAGTCAGATCTGACGTGAACACACCACGAAAAAGTCTGATGAACGTTGAACAAGCATAGTTACCAAACTGTACAAAATGTAAAAAAATAAAAACCAGCTCTCACAAAGATAATAATCTATGCCCTGTAAAAGGCTTCCACTTGTAAAACAATTTAAAATTAATATTAAAATTGATCACACAGTTTCATTAGTTACAATTAGTTTCATTTCCAAGAAAAGAATTTTGGAATGCCTTATCCCTATCTAATGGTAAATCTACAAATCACAATAAAAACAAGTATTTTTCATTTTTTGCTAATCATTATCTTTCAAATTCAGTCAGATCAACGTTAAAAATCACTTTAAGAGTCCGAAAAGGCAACCACGGTCACAATGGTTGGGTTCGATCGCAGGCGTAGTGACCGGGCATCGGATCCTGGGAAGGAAGCTAATATGGGCAACTGCTGATTGCCCATCAGATTTCCTGTTCGTCCGCCGAAAATTGGCACATTAGGAAATACTTCGCGCAGTGTAACAATATCGCGCTGTGGGATTTCCTTGCTGGTTCCACCGGGCCAAAGCTCCGTAAAATAGAAAATCCAGCATGTCCTAGAACGGAATTCCAATGGAAAATTCCAGCCCAATTGTGCATGTAATGCACGAATTTTCTGATCCCGTTCTTCTCGCTTATCGGATACTTCCAGAATGACCTTCAACACACATATTACTCCTTTTTATAAAAATAGTAGCACCACTCAAACTGACATATTGCATATCCAATTTAACCTTCTGGTTATGGTTAGAGGAGGACGATTACCGCGACTGTTGGCTGAAGTACGAGTACTCATTAAAAGGTGTGTAGTTGTACATAAAAAAGTATACTTACGAGTATAAAAAAGTATACTTGTACATAAAAAAGTATCGTTAGTATATCTACATATATTTTTCGAACAGCATATTATACATGAAATCAGGGACCAAATAATTTCTTGTCGTACGAGTAATCAATTAGAAGCTTTTTACGATACATTTATTACCAACTAGGAATTGTAAAAACAACTGAACAGTCCATACATTCTGTCCGGAATCGTTAGCCGAAACTTGAGTAAGAAAAGTACTCGTACTGTTAATGCTGCCCTGTCTCAACTTGACAATCGAAACAAATGTACCTGAAAGACAGTCACACCGTCTCCCGAAAATGACATCCAGCCTTCAGGTCCATGGCTGTCAAACAACCGGGAGGCAATAACAATCACAGGAAAATCAACGAGCTCATTTTCCACATTCCGCGGCAAATCTCTAATGGACAAAATAACAAGCTTCGGTCGAAATCGTTGACCGATGACAAACAAATATTGAAAAAGACTGCTGCGAATCTCGTTTCGTTCAAATTCAGGTACATTAAGGAGCATGTTAAAGTTTAACGGGTGATGGCGAATTCTGACGTTTTCCAATGTCGGCAAAAACACCATCACCAAATCTTCGCTATGCCATAGGGGAAAACGTTTTAGCTCATGAGCTGTCATATGGGACGAAAACGCCGTCGAAGTTATAGGCTGTATAACGGAAAACACACGGAAGTGCCACACGCGCCAATCGGAATCATTTTGTTGTTTCAGAAGATTGTCTAGCAAAACGTCCGATTTCACCGTACCCGAATGAGCGCCGTCGATTACCCGAATACCATACTGAAATATATCCGGCGAATAAAAAACCAATATGTGTTCCGGAAAGCAGTATAACTCCCGGATCAGCCGCGAAAAAGCATTGTCGTATTTCGTCATAGTGCAAGATGCATATGACATATTTAAATGGCGAATAAATTCTTTTCGGTAAATCCATTCAAAACGATGTCGTCGCGAGCGACAACGTTCGTTTCTAATGAGCACGCGAAAGTCGCGGCAAGTGCAGGCCAGAGAAAGGAGGCTCGTCATGGGCAAACTTTTTAGAATTCGGGAATAAACTGAATGAAACAAAAGAATATCGGCGAAGGACAACTCATGGTTCCCTCCTTCGTCGGTTACGACTTCCTCGGCTTGCAGTAAATCCAGAAACAACGGACTGGATAAATCAGGCTTGTCGCTGCCCCGAGCACGGGGTGGATTAACATGGATAGCGTTGTCGCCGTCAAAAGAGCCGGTGGGATTATCCACGGTTTTATTGAAATCCGCACTGCCGGGAGAATTACCAACAGGCAAAAGCGCAGCCGTCACTGGCTTTTCCAAAGAAGCACGAGCTGTTGACACATACGTGGGATGCAGCAGCTCTGAATCCTGGCGGGATGTTTTTGCGTTAGATATCTTTCTTGCCATTTCTCGAATTTGCCCGATATTCATCATCTTGAAACAGGTCTTCTTGGTTATAGACGCGAAAATACTTTTGAAACTGGTCGAGTAACCGTCACGAGTACACAAACGGCATTATCATTAATGGCAAATTGTCCAAAAGCCACAACGACAGAAGGTGACACTGCAACAGAAACTCCAATGACAAAACTCCAAAGTAAACACAAGAGAGATCGGTCGTCAGACAGTATTATGGGTATCACTACGTCGTATTTCACACGTTCAAAAAACGTGATCTATCGTTACCGACGTTACGCAGCAAAATCTTAACTCAAATCACAATCGCGTTACGATTACAGCTATCTTACCTTCGCTTTCATGCAGTAAAAACGAAGCTAATAGCCAACAGGACCTCTTTCAGGGGTGCTCGCAATATAAGAAACAGGTTTTGCAGTTTCGGACATGTGACTCGAAGATCCGCGCGATGGAAACGTCAATAGGCTGAATGGCCTCACAAAAACTGGTGTCGTCGTTTATTGCATATGAATCCATTGAAACCTTTCTGCTCTAACTGCTAAGTGTATGTCATAGAAGTTATATAAAACGAAAAGATATAAAACTAAAACTTGTGCGGATCCGTTCACAATCTAAAACGTAAACAGATCACAAATGATACAAAACAAATAAACAAATCTAAACTGAATTCTGAAAGTACAGTACGAGTAGCAAACAAAAGTGGGATCGATCCACCACTACGGGCGACAATCACCATACTTTGTCAAACCTTAGCCGGTCGGTGCACCATGTGCATTTCGTTAGCGTGCATATTTGAGCCGGCCAGTGCACCACATCCTGCTAAACCTCGTGTCTGCTGCTAACGACATGCGTAAGGCAGCATTGAGTTATTTGGTAGGGCAAAAATCTTGCTGTGAACTCTATGGCAGAGCTTGGAGTTTCATGTGCAGCACTGCAATGATCCACGATGTAGTGTTGTTATCGCTCGATAGCTCAACATTTTTGTGAGAGGTTGATTAAAATTAACCGTTTTTGTGGATTTGAGAAAAAAATTTATCTCAGTTTTGTCAGCAAATTATTTTTCGATTCTTGAGCCAAAAGATGCAAAGAGAGGATAAGCTACCAAATGAATAGCCCCAAAACCGAGAGATTGTCAAGGTCGCTTTGACTGTTCTTTTCTCTTTATATTCATTCTAATGTATTATGAAACTAGCAGAAAACTTATTTTTTTGTAATTATTCCTCTAACTAACTAAGAAATGCATTTTGTAGGCACCCAGCGTCATCGATGCAGTTGTCAAAACGGAAGCCCGGGCGTGTATTGACTGATAAGGATGTGGAGTCAAGAACCCGACTCAATGTGAGTCAACATTAGGCGTTTGGCGTGGTCATTTTGTTTCGATCATAACAATTCTTTTCTTACAGGGAGATTCCAATAAGGGTGACTCTGCTAACGGAAATCGGCCGCCGTCGATGCAGGACAGACCCGATAAGCCCAAACAGCAGAGTGTCCTAGTTGTTCCCAGCGACTCATCCCTCCAGTACACCAATGGCATGGAGGCTGATAACCGTATCCATGACGTGAATGATTCCAAAAATCCTCCTCGAAAATCTCGCCACAATCCGGGTCCCCTCCCGCCCGACGGTAATGGCCCGGGACGGCGTAACTGGCGACCGATGGCTGGGGCTGCGGCCGCCAGCACATCCGCCGCCGTTCTCGATACCTTTAGCAACCGTACCGTTGGCTCATCCGAGCGCTCATCCACTGGTTACCATGCAGAATCTCGGAAACGTATGCGCCGACAAAATGGACGCCTACCGCGTTCGCATGGTAATTTCCGTAATAATCGCCATGAAGCGGATGGCTGGCGTAGGCGACAGTTGGGAAACTGTCTGAAAGCGGATCAGCACATGAGTCCTCACGGCGGCCCAGCACGAACAGGCAGTTCATTGTCGAAAAAATCGGGATCGTCCGATAAGACGGCGGGTTCTTCACCAGGGGGCCCGGGTCAACAAAGAAAAAATGCCCGACAAAGTAAGTAACGGCGGTGGTAGTGGCTGTAACTGTCCCCGCAGCTTCCGGAATTGGGGAAATATTTGCTTCGGCAATTTTTAGCCATTTTAATTTCAGTCTGTGATTTATAATGTCTTAGCCGTGCTGATGAAAATGTAAATTTCATGGCTTCATTTAGAATCGTTAACGGGTTATTGCATTTTTATTATAGTTAAATTCTGTAACTTCGGAAATGTTGAATACGCTTACAAGTTAAGCTTGCAAGTTGCGACAAATATTACTTCGTAAATTCTGTTCTTCGTAAATTTTGTTGTCGCTTATGAATCTTTATGGTTCTCTTTCCATAACGGTTTTTGTTTTTTCCTGTGTTTTCGACGTAGTCATCTTAGCTTCTTTGCTCACATCTGAGGTGGAAGCTTCGCAATTTTTTCCGGGAAAATGCAGTTTCCTGGTTTTCCGTATCGGACAGTTGTTAATATTTTATCGTGCTAAAAATGTGGTTTGTGGCAGATGCGCAGTCCCGGCCTACGACATTTTTCTCAAAACTCGCTTCGGAATCGACATCTGCTCCCGTACCATCGCCCGCAAGCGCTGACAAACTTCAGCCCAAGCTGAAGTCACAAGTGAAACGATTGTCTGCGGAACGAACGGTAAGCGCTTCTGACAGTGATAGTATTATGGTGTTTGGTTTGGCACGATCTTCGGAACTGATATGTATTATGAGTTTATTATTGACTATAATCTCATAAGTACGTATTCGAACATTTAATTATAATTCCATAAATAATGGTATTTTCATTATTTTGATAGGCATATCCATGTGCTTTGTTTAACTACTTACGTACTTAATTTCTGAAAAGTAATTGGACTGTTCAAATTTTGAAACTGTCGTCGAATTCAATAGAAATATCAAAGCTGAATTGAAATGGCTGACAAATGCTTCGTTTTGCATAAGACTGAATGCGCAAATCTATTTACGGCATTATTATTATGTAAAAACTAACTTAAACTGTAGGAGCAACAAAAAACGGAAAGCCCGGCGAAAGCATCTTCCGGTCGCAACGCTGCTCCACCGGCCCCTGTCCTCCCGTCTTCAAGTGGGGACTGGACTGTACAAAAGAGCTCTACTGGGAAGCAGTATTACTACAACAAGAAGACGAAAGTGTCTCAGTGGACACTACCTGGGGAACTTGCAGTTGTTAATACGTATGTGGTCACTTTTTCACAGCTTTACAGTTTATATATAGTCTGCTGAAAGCTTTATCTTTCCCTCCCAGGAGCCAGGGTGATACATCTGACGCACGAGCGCAAGATACAGGAGAACCAGACCGAAAGAAACCGGTTCCGACAGAAGAAACAGAGCGGAAAAAGCATGTTCCTAAACGGAAAGCCGAAGAAATCGTCTCACCGGGAACTAGTGTCGCTGCACCCAAATATCCCAAGATTACGCCACGCAATGAATCACTGCTAGGCAGTCCAATTAGCGATGACGACAATGGGATGTCTTTACTGAAAGGTTTGTGGTCATTGTTTTGCTGCGGCATTAATAACGTTGTGAAGAGGGCCTCCTGTATGTTTTTGATTGTTTCTTAAAGGATGTGCGGTTTCCTCCGCACAGTCAGTGGAAATGGATATATCCGATGGCAGCGAAAGTTCTGCGTCGAACCACTCAAAAAAGGCTATGGCATCTGCGCATAGGGGTCCTTCGCCGTCTCGCTCCAAGGTCTCAAATGAAAAATCAGGGAAAACGTGCGCGGAAATCTCTCCTAGCGGAAAACGGACAAAAGCACCTACCGTGGATGATCTCCGAAAACTAAATGAAACCCTCGGTATAATAACACATATTACTCGTAAATCTTTCTGCCATTCAAAGCCTTCCTGACTGTGACCAGCTTGATAGTAATTTGTATAAAATAAATTCTAATTTTGTCTTGAGGTTACGAGATTTTATCTTTTCGGCAGTATCGTTTATTCTCTACTGTTTCCATGCTCAGTTTGAAACTATGATAAATGTGGTTACGATGCGACACCAAAACAGGAATGACGCTTGCGTTTTTTAGACCCAGGAAACCGAAGGAGCGACAAACTGCAACGTGTAGAGAAATGGATGAAAAAAAGTAATTTTCGAAGTGATAGAACGCAAATGGTTAAATTTTTTCTTTCATGATATTTGTTCTATTTTTGTAGTCGAAACCGTGATTGATACTGTTTCTTCGCCACCTGATGATGTTTCATTGTCACCCGTTTCGTCCATAGCCTCAATGGAGTCTGCTGGAACCAGCCCTTCCCGGTAAGTTCTGGCTACGTGTCATGTACAGTACTGTTTTCAATAAATACGCCATATCTATTCAGTTTGTTTGTTCATAGACACGCGGATTCACCCGTTGTAACCTCAACGGCATTCTTAAAACTCGAGAGTGACTCTGCGTTACCAGCTGTCCACTGCCCGTCGCCTTTGCCCGCCGGTGGATGTAGTAAGATCGTCTTGCCTACCTTTGATTTATGCGAGCTTCCTGATCTCTCCAAATCCGATGTTCCACCGGAATTTAACGTAACCTTAACCCAAATTTTTCGCAGCTTGAAAATCGAAGCTACGGAAGATCAGGTGAGGGCAACAATACGTAGCATGGGTGCACTAAATGATTTTAATCGGTTTTTTGTTATAGCGATGTAAAATTTTGCTGGAAAGTTTAGCCCAGCAGCATTGTCGTGCGGATGAAAAAACGGTGGTCTTGAAGAATAATTTGGCGGACATAAGGCAGACGAAAATTGTTACTTCATCGGAAACTGACCAGTAAGTGGAAGAGAAGTTCATATTGTCAGTGCAGCACTGTTGGGAGATGCCGATACTAAACTTGTATGAGAACGCACTAAACAGTTTTTATTGACCTGTAATGAGATTTCGATGCTTCTGATTGTTTTGTATACTCCTACTTTCTCTTTACTGCAAGTTAGATTGTAGAATTATTTGAGAAATCTTTCTGATGGCTAAGTTTGTAATGGTATTTTCACATTATTAATTGAGGTTTCAGTCAGTTTGCATCTGTTTTGAACTGATCTTCTTGATTATAGTCTCGTATCTTTTGCAGCATCAATTCCTTATCGAAATTTGAGGATGAACTGTTTCGATCAATCCACTCAGGACCGGAAAACAAACCGGCAGACTCTCCTTTAAAAACTGTTGTTAAAGTGGAAAGTGTGGAAATGGATATCAAAGAGGAAAACAGTAACGATTCGACACTGAAGCGTGTGCTTGCCACGCCGGACGTCTTTCCTTCCAAGGGACTGGAGATGTCCGCTTGAATTTGAATATAACCCTAGTCAGGCATCATCAGTTCATTGTATCTGGCAGTTACTAGCTTTTGATGGATTCTCTTTGTGGATTTCATAAGAACGTAGGCAATGAGGGGTGCTTGGGTAACTTGAAAAACGCGGGGCATGCCGGGTATTACGTTGCTGTGACTGATCCGAACTTTTTTGAGTCAGTGGGCACTGACTCAGCTGATGCGGGGAAGTGTTTGTACTTTTTGTTTCATATTTATTTAGAAAAATTTCGTAACGACTTGGGTTCTTTATTACAGTGCAAAAAGATAATAAAGTTCTTTATTAAGTGGAAGTGCGACGGTGACTATACTGTCTGCACTTTCAAATTAAGCTATTAATCATTATTAACCTTACCAGGATGCTAATAGTTAGGTAATCTGTTAATGTCTAGCTAATGATAACTGAAATGCCTGGTTTGTAATTTTTCTTATCCTCAGATCTGTAACAGTACCTATGCAGTAAACACGCACTCTTAGAGAATACTTAATTTTTAATAAACTGTACAAAAGTGTGAAGGCTGCCTAGGCTGGTAACAACAATACGTATTGGATTTTTTCAATTAAATTACTCTATTTTCGCGTTTTACAGTTTGTACTACGAGTAGAAGTAGTACTAATTATAAGTACTGTTACGCGCCTGCACGTAGACGGCAGAATCTGTAGACAGTCGCAGCAGCAAGAATCTTTATTTCCTTCTCGCTCAGTCCCGTTTAGCGCACAGCGTTCTATAAATTCAGACATCAAAAATGATCATATCTACGTAGCTCAACGAAGACGGAGAATTCAAAACTGCTGTTCAGTCTGCTTGGATTTCTTCCACACTTGATGTGCAATACGATCCAAATCCCGTTTTCCCTGACTGGTTAGCCGGCGACCCCTAAAGAAAATAACAACCCAGTTAAATGTGAACTTTTATGAGCAGCGTAAATTCATCTCTCATAATAACAAAAAAAGAGAAAATATGTACTGGACGTTACACAGCCATTTACCATTTTATACAAAAGCTTTTATGGAAACGACAGGAAAACCCTATTTTATTAGTAAAACAAATTCCGAACATATCTCACTACTTTAAGTAAAAAAGATTGCTGCCATTCGAGACAAGTCATTGCAGACCGCCGACAAACACCACACTTCATAAGCGGAAGTGTCAGTCGTAATGTTCCTGGCAAACACTCACCCATTCTCTGGATCGACTTCCACAAGTTTCAAGGCTTCCAGCTGCTGCACCGCCTTACGGATTACTGAGGACGAGGCGATACAATAATGTGCAGGTGTAACACCGTTTCGCTTACGACCTGCGCACAAAGAAGATAAAATTATAATATTATTTTAGTTGGCACTTCAGAATAAACATTTTTAACATTTAACTGCTTCTTTTGTGTTTGTGCGTAAGCACTAACCTCCATAAGTCCGTGCCAAAGCACCAATGCCAGTAGGGAATCGAATGTACAATCGTCTTGCGATGGAAGCTGATTAAAAAAAGACAGCTACGTGAATGACCAAGAATACGGTATTAACGCCAGGTTGACGGAACGCACGAACACGTACCGGTTCTTGTGTAAAACCAGTCATCTTCCGTAGGCGCCAGCTCCTTAAATCGCCCAGTCTTGACAACATCGACCCATTCTGGTACCTTTATCTGTCCTTTCCTAAAAATAATACAACATCAGAGGCGTTTCAACGACCAGAAAAAAGATTCAGATTCCTGGGCTCTGACATACTTTTTGAGATAGTTGGCGAGTTCTCGGACAAACTCCTGCTGACTAACATCCTTAACACTTATCTTCGGCATTATGAGCGGAATAGGAAAGTATTTTTCACGGCGGAAACAATAAGAACGCTATTGGGTAATGCAGCGAACTTCTGGAACGCTCCGCTATCCTCAAAAATACTTATAGAGAGTTCTCGGTTCTCCGCTTCGGTCGCTCTGATACGGCGCATCGCATGCCTGCCGCGCGATACGTTCACATTAATACGCACCACGTATCGGCGTACGTTGTGTGCCGTACGGCGTAGCGTTCACACGTAGCTCTAATAACGGTACCCTGAGCGGTTGTGTTGACTCCAGGGGCTATCAGTGGCAACGCCCGTCAGCCACAATTATTTTCATTGCGAATCTCGCAACGTGTTTTTTTGTGCAAAAATAAAATATAAAATTAAACGCAAAACGTCGGTAATAACGATAAGTAATAAGTATGTTATTATTAAGCAAGTGAAGTAACGATTTAAAGACTAATAAGAACGATAACATTTTGATATTTTGAAAAGCCCCGTTGTGAGATCGGAGTTACTACAAGTGTTCTTTTCTCATCGTTGAGACGTTGACAGTCAAGAACCGTCCCGTAAGGTAAGATACGAGTTAACGAGTACCGTAAGAAATGTTCCTACAACATAAATTGCGAGTATTGTTACTATGTAAGTAATATAATTCGAACTAGTTACTAGTAAGTAGTTTATCAATTCAAAAGTTTAGATTTTAGAACTCAAAATATTCTAAAAGTGAGTCGAAGTAAGTCTGAAACTGCTAGGAGTAGGCGCACATTTACATGGTTTGCAAAATTATTGGTTACAGTTACACCGTAACAATTATTAAATAATCACAAGGCAAAACAAGCGACAACAATAACATAAACATAATTTTATGCTTAACATTCTAACTAATGTACAGGGTGAAAGTCGTGATCTTATACTTCCTATCCTTGTTATCTTGTTTTACTTCCTATCCTTTTACTAAGCAGAACTGGTTTCCCCAGGAAAATGGCTTTGAATCTTTCCATGCAGCACTTAACGCGACTGCTGCCAGTCAAACGGGACCTGATCTTGGCTTCCCGCATGGCTGCTCAGGCTGCGGTGGCCCATGAGCGCGATGCCAAATCAGTATCCCCCGGCGGAAAGGAGAAACCCAAGAAAGAGCCCAGAATGAAGAAATTTTCCGTTTATCGATGGGATCCCGATCAGCCTGGCTCCAAGCCCCGTATGCAGACGTACGATGTGGATTTGTCTGCGTGCGGCCCCATGGTTCTGGATGCGTTGATTAAAATCAAAAATGAGATGGATCCGACTCTTACTTTTCGCCGTTCCTGCCGCGAGGGTATCTGTGGTTCATGCGCAATGAATATTGGGGGAGGGAATACTTTAGCGTGTATTGCGCGCATCGATCCGGATGTTGGAAAAACGACTAAGGTTTACCCACTTCCCCATATGTATGTCGTCAAGGTAAGAATTCCTGGGAAGCTGTTCTGGCTTGTCTTATTAGTACGTGCGAATCCGTTAATAATGCACTAGGATTGTGAGTTTTAAAATGGTGTTTTTAACATCAAGCGCAATTTATTTAACTGGTTTTTTGTATGATATTAACATTTTAATATATCAGTTTTTCCACTTTTGGCGTTTTGTTTTACTTGGTAGAAGATAGTTATTGATCAGTGGCCCGGTATTTTGATATACTCTGTAGATTGTCATAGTTGTAAGACAGCTTTAGAACATGAGATATACAATAGATGTTACTTTGGGAGCAAACTAAAGAAGATCGATTTTGCTTGAATGGTAACTGGGTATGATGTTGTGCAACAGGATTTGGTTCCCGATTTATCAAATCTGTATGTCCAGTACGCTTCCATTCAGCCGTATCTGAAACGAAAAGACGAGACGAAGTTGGGTAAGGAGCAGCTGCTCCAGAACGAAGCCGATCGCGCCAAACTGGATGGGCTTTACGAATGCATTCTGTGTTTTTGCTGCTCCACATCTTGTCCGAGCTACTGGTGGCATTCGGACAAGTATTTGGGTCCGGCCGTCCTGCTGCAGGCCTACCGCTGGATCATTGATTCCCGCGATGAAGCTACCGAGGAGCGGCTGAATGCGCTGCGAGATCCGTTTTCCGTGTACAAATGTCACACCATTCTGAGCTGCACTCGCACCTGCCCAAAACATCTGAACCCTGGTCGCGCCATCGGAGAGATTAAGAAGATGCTGGCGGGAATCGGTAATAAGGATACCACGCCGGACCACCAGTTAAGAAAGGCGGCTGAATAAAAATTGTTACTGGAGTGTACAACAGCGATGACATTGTAGATTTCACGCGCGTGTTTTAAATGGTACGAGTACACCTTTCAGATGATGAAGCATTATAGCTAAATGCAGAGTTATTTATTTCTAAGCTTTTCTTTTTATCACAGGTGCAGATTTGTGTGTTTAGTTTGCTTTGCGTATAGTTAAATTGATCACTTTTAAAACGTAACTTGTCGTAGTAGTTCTGATGGTAACAAAAGTTGAATTGCTGATTGATTGTCTCATATTAAGTTAAGAGGTCATAACAAATCTTTCCCTTTTCGATAAAATGTCATTATGATGTTCAGAGTGATTTCACTGTTCGAATGTGTGAATTTTAATGTAAACGAAACTGAGCGGCAGTTATATTTTTATTAAATAAATTACTGCTGACATTCGTAATGCATTGGTGCTGGTGGTGGCTGATTGGCATCAGCTGAAATATTGTTGGGTATTGTAATCAGCGGCGCAGATTGTTCACTGGTGAAATTGCATAGTTCTTCCACTGTACACCACTGTATTTCGTCTCGCGATGATAGTTTCTCCAGAGGACAGGTAGGCAGCGATAACTCTGCTGTTTCCAAAAAACTCAACGCACAGTCCGCAGATTGTGATGTGTCTCGGGTAGCTTTTTCCTGGGCAATAAAAGCGCGCTCCAGTTGATCGACATTAGCAACATTCTCGTATACCACTCGGAGGTAATGCACCACTTCCTCCAAAATGCTGTAACCGCACCAGCACGTCCCGTTGTTACCAATCAGCCATGAGCATTACCGGCGCTCACGTTAACAACACGAGTACTCATAAGTCACAGATCTACTGTAGATCATATTCGTATGTTCTTGTTACGAACGCGAATACGGAAGTTTATTCCTTATGTACCATGGGGCATGGAGTGATAATTTTCAAATATCCTGTTGTAGAAAAAGCTTCCCTACTGGGTACCTGGTTTTGTCTTTTTTCCGCAGATGGCCAAGAGGCAGCAAACCGGCTAATTGTTTTATTATGTTGGCAAGTTGTTTCCTGCAAGTACTTTGATTGCAGCAATGCAGCGAATCTGTACGATTATGAAGTAAGAAACTAAGAATGCAACGAATCATGATCATTATCTATCTACACATACAAGTATAAAGAATGATGATTATTCCACTGTGAGTACTGAATGATTTTTGACAATACCGTCGTTTGCATTCGATTTGGTTATGCTGATGACGCCATTCAGCTGTGACCTTTTTGTCTCTTTTGGGTTGTTCTGGAAAAGAGGTACGAGTAGTACACGATTCCGTACCAGGAGCCATATCTGGTACAGACACCAAATTAATCCCACAATCATCCATTAATTGCCGGGCTCGTAAGGCGAAAAAACGGCTTTCTGTACTCAGCTACTTTCTCATTAAATGCTGCAATTATTAAACTTTCGTCGCACGCTGATGAACGATGCTGGCAATTGTCTTAATTGGTTGAATTGTCTCATCAGTCTTGTCTGAAAGCCGAATTTCAGCATGGTCAAAGAAAGCGTTCATTATTGCAGAAATGGTCGTTTGCTATGGCACGAGTGCGGATCGTAGCACTTATGGTTTAGGTTTTACCATGGTTTTGGTAGCAGGTAGTACCAGTTGTTTCACTTTTTTTACAGCTCATGCAACAGTACGAGGACAAACTCACTGCTGATGAGGGTGGGAATAGAATCTGGTACTGGATGATGCGCACTTTGCTAATCGGTTAAGCACAAGAAAAATTAGAAAATATTAAGCAGTGAAATTAGTAATAAAATTATTCTTCAACGTGCATTTTCCTTATCGTTAGGTATGGTTCTGTTAGGCACTATTTCGCAGTCGTATTCAAAATAGTTCCATTATTAAAGTATACCGTGTGTACATTGTGGTTATTGGTTAAGAAGTTATAGGCTCCTTAGATTCGTTCCTCGTCCAGGAAGGAGACCAACCACTTCACAAGAAAATTTTGTTAAAGGTCACTACCGTAGTATAACGGATTTATTCCGATGCACCTTATGGTTGGTAACTCACTATCAGTATACAGTATAGTGAGTATACAATACATACATACGTCTGTACCAGTCCTTACCTTTCGCACAGACACTCTACTGTCTGTGTAACTGTTTCCTGGTAACAGCGATTTCAAAGGTCTTAATGATTTAAACAATTTCTTTCAAAATGATGGATTTACAAAAACAAATTAACAAGATATCTCAGAAAAGATATGAATTAAACGAATTTACTGGTAAACTTACTTATATAGGACATGTTAAGTTTTGGAGCCAGGAGCCATATCTGGCGCAAACACCAAATTAATCCCAGAACCATCCATTAATTGGCGGGCTCGTAAGGCGAAATGTCAGCTTTGTAGCAAAATACTTTAAAGTTTTATTTCTCAATATGTACAAGGCGAGCTTGCAAAATACTTGTTGGATACGTATACAGACACAAGACAATTACACGTACGTAGTTAAATCATAGCGTCATAGAATTACACTGAATGAACCACGGTTGATATCAACAGTAAAAAAACGGCTTTCTGTGCTCAGCTTCTGTGAACTCCCAGATCGTATGAATGCAACTCTTTTGCATCGTTTTCCAGCTACTGAGACTGCCGGCTGAAAACTGGAAAACGCTACTGAAAAAGAGAATCAAACCAGTAATAATTCTATGCAGCTTACAAAAAATTAAAGAATTATAAAATTACTTAATCGTCTTCGTGGGAAGCCACCGTACCTTAGATTTACATAATTCAATTATCTTGTGTTGACCGTATACCTCAGACTTATCAAGCACACCATCTAAGCACGATTAAAACTTATATAATTACGGCAATCAATCAGTAGATGCTGATACCTCCTCCCGGGTACGGTCCACCCTAACAGTCATAGAAAAAAATGGGTGCTCGAATCTTATGAATGTTTGGGCGTTTACGCTCATTGTCAGGGACACACTACACTCGTACAAATTTGTCGAATGTATTACACCATACCCGAAGAGGCGAGCACAATAACACTTCAAGAGTATCGGAACAACTTTGCAGAATTTAAATACACAAGTTTCGAGATGGTAAACAACAACAACGATACAATATCGTAATAGAAATACAACAGGAAGAACCAAGTCAGAATATTATAATCTACAACGGGAGATCGCCGTACAAAGCACTGCAAAACAGCTGAATAAATAACAAAAAAAAACGCTTTACCAGCGCTAAAGATTCCACATAAATCTTTTGTATCACGTAACAGAGCTTTTCGGACTCTGTGAGACACTTTCACTCAAGGACACGTTGCTATTTGTTTTTGATGCATCCATGACTCTTGTGCGGGAAGAATTTTCCGACCGGCTAGAGGATTTCAGCTTTGGTGAGTGCAGATTACATCCCAGTGCAATCAAGCTTTTTACGATATTCTGGACAGCATCTCTAGATGCGAAAGTGCAAAAACACGTATTAGCATTTTCTTATTCGGATAAAAACTACTTACGTTATTCTTACGGCACCGCATCGACGGTATTTTGGGAAGCATAGCTATTTACTACAACTTTTATTGTAAAGTTTGTACATTTCACAACTAAAAATAGCCTCAACATCAGTTTACAAAATTAATGCGCCAAATTGTATCCCATTGTACCACTATGGGATGAATGTGATACTAACAGAATTCTACAAAATACAGTGACTATCCTGTGAGGGTTGTTACCTGTTGGCTTTCTTTATTGTCCAGTCAATTTTATCGTACGGTACCAGATGTGGACTGCGTTTACATTGGTTATCCTCACTATTACCATACTGCCAGCCCTGCTGAATTCGATTTTTAGCCCAAATTTCGTGGAGGTTGGCTGCAAGCGTTTCCACCAAATTTTCCACGTCGGCATCCAGGTGGCAGCGCGAAAGATCAAAAGGAAGCGGTTTGTAACCATTGGTCTGGCGGTACTCTTCCGGCACTTCCATTACGTTTGGTCGTTTCTCAGCTGCAATTTGGTCCGAGAACTGGTATCCCAAAGCCGTCAACGCTCTAACACAGTGCAGAATTCTCAATAAAACAGAATAGACAGGAGCGGAATCCGAGAAGCGACAAAAATTAAAATTCCTGTTGGTTTTGTACCTTTTGTAATTATTAGTTTTGTGATATAATTTCACTGATTTTAGCGCACCATTGGTTGTTTAGATTCTTTAGAATAAAATTAAAACTGAGAAACCACAGCGACAGCAATGCAAATTATAAGTAACCTGATCCATTCGAGCTTTTTCAATGTGAATCGAATATTCGATAATGACCTTAGTACACGGTAGTCAATAATCGCTAACGGATTGTTAAAATTTTTAATTCACACTGTGAGCCGTATTAAATCAGAACTTACTTTAGTGTTTCCATTGTGAGAGTAATATCATATTCCTTCTCCGTGTCGGACAGCAACTGGTACGTGGTCAAGCACGGGTGCTTCTTGTGGAGATCATCGCGTTCCAGTGCGTAGGCCCATCCAGCCTGAATCTTATTGAGCGACCAGACTTCGTGTAAGTTTTCCGCGAGAACATCCCGCAAACCGATCACGCAGTCAGGCAGGACCATGTGCGATGTATCAATGGGAGACGGAGTGAAGGCTTCCAGGGTCGGAGAGATCACACTGTTGCCCGCGGCATTGGAATGTATAGGCAGGGTGAGTGAGGTCCGTTTAGGGGACGTTGTGGCGCTATCTGCACTCGGCGGTGGCCTTCAAAATAACTCCGTTTATTAACAGCACACGGTATTACTAATTTGTCAGCTACATGAGCCGTCACGGTGACGGCGTCACCGCACCTCTCTCCTGTATTTGTACTGCATGAAGAAAATGTATAAATCACGCTCCGGAAAAAACCAGTGATCTCAGGAAAATGTGGCATTCGACATCACTGTATTCTCAGGACTCGCATCCCAGATTCGTCCCCCTTAGTACGGACTCTGGTGAGGATATAAAAATCCAAGACAAAACACGTCAGACGATACGAATATTCATATGAATGACAGTTGATTGAACTATCTTTCAATGGAAAATAATTACTCCTCGTTCAAGTATTGATGCAATTCGAATCTCAAGCTAGAATTAACGCAGATCAAAAATAGGTTATCATTCTAAAATTTGCGGATGACGGCATGAGCACAATTTTTGGCAATCAAAGCACGATTTCCTTTTTAGTTCTGGGCATGACTCATACATGTCTTATCGTGGACAGTCGTTCGGAGCGTTTCGCCTCGGTTCAACAAAGCAACTGCCGTGCGATCGCGGCTGCCGGGTTGACTCAGAAGTCTGAATGGACATCAATGGAGAAACGCTCATATGGAGGTACAGTAAACCGTTCGAGTTTCGACGTAAAAGGCGGTAAAACGACTTAAAAAACGAAGTTAATACGAATTAAAACGAAAATGTCTTTGTACATACTTTGTAGTCACCTGCGAGGCTGCGACCACAGCTTTCAGTTGTACACTAGTGACTCACTGGTCAGTGTTCAACTGAAAACTTGCCAAGGAAATAATGTAAAACACAGATTTTAACTTTCAAATCCGTAGCGTCACATTCAAATTTTAAACTTATAATAAGGACGGGTATCACATGTTAGCCGCACCAACTGAGGACATACTCGTACCAAAATTAAACAAAATTTATACTTATGTTGTACATGAATTTCGTAGTACTGTACTTTTAGCAGCTTTCTAAATTCTAAAAGTGACTAGAATGTAGAAACGAACCAAAAGATATCCGCAACAAAATATCTATATTATTAGTGCTGCTGCTGCAGTGAAGGCATTTCAATCGATACATCAGTTTTCGTTTTTCAACTTTTCCATTGTATGTTGACAGTACTACCACTGTAGCTGTGCAGTGTGCAAAGGGAAGCGGCGTGAGTGCAGTTTTAGCTGCACTCGCGGCGTATGTTTATTGTTTATTCCTCTATGGTACTACCCACTTCCGATCTATAAATATTTTTTATTTTTATTGCATAAGTCCGCCGGCACAGTTGAGCATCCGGGTCGCCATAAGGAGTTCTTTTAAAGTCTTCTCTAGACAACTTCGTCTAGAGTAACCCTTTTGTGTTTTTCGATTTCTTCTTGGGAATTTTTGTGGATAAATAGTGAGCCCTGCCATTTCTGGTTCGAACCAGATTGGCAGGGACAAGTTGTTCATAGGAACTACAGATACACTCTCCACTCTCCAGTGTACGAACTGCCTTCGGTTCTCGCAGCATCTTTTCGTGACTTTTATTCCTCTCATTATTCCTTACTTACCTTCATACTGCTCGAGTCATACGTCGGAACCCATTCTTGCCTATCTAATGGAGTCGTCAGGACGCTGGAGCCTGTGCTGCGGGAGCGACTGCATGCGCTGTGAGGGGGGACATTCTGGGGCGTCTGAATGTTGTGCTTCGAGTGATCTGGGGGCTTGCCCTTATAACGCTTCGCGTTTGACCCTTTTAACCAGTGATCTCGTCAGCGCGGCAATCGGTAAACCCCTAAATCCTGCTTTTATGGTAAATGCGCCCGAAGAACGTGGATCTGTGCTGTGGAGCCTTGTTGACTTCTGGAACTCTCACTGCGCGTTGGATCGTTTCATTTCATTGTTCATGTCGTTGGGGTATCGTGGAACGAACGTGGATCTCCCAGGCTCTGGATACGGATGGAGGAAGCGCGGATGTTTGCGGTCGGATTTTTCTGTTGTTACGCCCGAAGCAATCTGGGGGCTTGCCCTTACAACGCTCTGCGTTTGGCCCTTAACCAGCGAGCTCGTTGGTGTGGCACCTGTGGATTCTGGCTGCTTGTTTGTAGTTTTTCTGTCGGTCTCTGTATTTGCTAGGTTCTCGAATGTCGTAAAATCATCTTAATCGTCAGTTGTTTTCGCTTATGTTGGTTTGAACATTTTCATGGTGTCTGATAAAACATCCTTGCAGTGAAAAAATATTTATTACTTTATCATCATCCACTGTTCACTAACTGACAGTTATTACTCGTAGGTATTAGGGTAGGTAATGAAAGTCTGAAAGTACAGTACTTTCAGAAAATGACTCCGATAACTTTAAAACGAAAGGAACAACAATACAGGACATTTTCATATGCTTTTTCCATTAATTACAACTTACAAGCACTGAAACAGACCACATTATTTCTTGCTACGGACAAAGCCAGAAACAAAGTTAAGTAAACAGCTATAAGCAAAAAGTTAAAAATGTCACAAGTTCAAAAGAATAACAGGAGTGCAAAAGGAAGTTATCTTACAATTATCGTGCAGTGCCCATAACAAAAGTTCTGAATAGATAAAAAAAGCAGATGACGAAGCACATCATTTTATACTCTGGACTAGCGTAACAAGGAAACTGATTTGTGATCTAATTAGCGATGGGCCTGGCAATGATAAAACCTTTTCAAGTATTCGCGGCGCGCGCATCATACAAAGGATGACGAACAAAAGATTAAACACAATTTCGAATTGTTTCGTGCTGAGAGATCAGTCGTATTTGTATAGCCTACTTTCCACATGGGATATGATATCCCACTCGTTCAGATTTGGCTCCTCTCCAGCTAAGATCTTCCTTCCCAGGTAGAATCTGTAGCAATAAAAAGACGTACTGTACGGTCTGTGCCATATACACCGGGTAGCACTGTCTTACAACGAACTTCTAAAAAAATGAAGTTCAAAATGCGATTTCAGATAAGCCGGATGTAAGGCGGAAAACTACAGGGCGGCGGCATTTACCGGGTAATGATGACCGAACCTTTTACAACCAGCATTTGAATGTCAGCACACTTGCAAGTTTAAAATTCGAACTCTGCATGAAGAACTCACCCCAAACCAGCACCTAAGATCAACGCCAGGAAATTCGTAAGAAGGAGCAATCCCAGGAATTTTCGTTTGGCACCGCAGATCTTTTTCGGACTTCTGGACATATGATATTTCGCTTTTCTGTAAATTACAAAAACAAGATGCGAAAAGGTCTCAAGCATTCCAGACCCGCACAACCCGCTGATCACTTACAAGTGGACTGAAGTTGGTGCGGCATAATTCCAGTCCCAAAACCAATCGGTTGAACCATCGGCAGCGGAAGGACTGAGAAGGATTTGTCGGTTAAATTCGTCATAACCCAGAAAGTAATCTCCACTTTCGGCTGGCGAATCCGGAAAAACAGGGCTGAAAAGGTAGAAATTATTAAATGTCGGCTTACCAAATCAATCAATTTACGATAATCAGTTTGAATCATGAGGATTCACAGAGACCATCACTGATTATTCGAACTAAATAAAACAGAAAGTCGCCCACTGATCATAACTCAAATAAATCGGTGGCAAGATTAATCATTTGTTCGCGCGATTAACGGTCCATACCTGCTGCGTTTACTTTGTCGTAAACTTTGTCGAGCGGAGCTTTGAAGAGATTCTCTTTGCGCGTCCATCAGCAAACGTTCCATGCTGCCTTCGTTTTTCCGCTTTAGAGTCAGGTTAGACTGCGATGCGGCCATCAGTTTACTTGCGTCTAAACTTTCCTGACCCGAAGCAGATGGGACCTACGGTGTGTTAACAAAAAAGTTAACAAATAAGAAAACTTAGAAAAGCTTTATAACATTGTAGTCATAAGTTCACTGGTCAGTTACGCAGAGGCACCTGCAGCACTTCCCACGTGTCCACGGATTCTGAAAAGATACCGATGCAATAAAGGTTTTTTTACCAGTCCACCTATTTGTCATTTGTGGACCAAAATCTATCGCATAAAGAAATGAACCGTGTAAAAGAATCAACGTAATCAATTAAGAAATCGTCCAGAAATATTGAAATATTTTTCAAAATCCGTACTGTATTTACTGTACTCGTCCTAAGTGTACAGTACTTTTACGGAATAGTCAATAGCATACATACATTTTACAGTATCGAAACATCTATAATTAAGTAATCAACAATGTCACCATGTGACTTTGCAGGCAGGCAAGAACATCTTTTTGACAACGGAACCGTAAAATACATATTTAATTTTATCAACTATACGATTCTACTGCTTGAGTCTTAAGTCTTAACCTACAAACATGTAATAATTGTAGTGTCATTATAATAAAGATCAAGACTCACTGGTCAGCTCAACAATACTGTAAAGTTCTCAACGACTTAAGTTCTTAACCTTAAGCAACAAATTACTAATTTAATAAACATCAGTTAATTATCGTGAAAACAGTATTTGCAGTTTACACTGGTTACCTTTCATTTTGTTCATGTCTGGATTTTGCTCGGGAGACTTCTGATTGGCCATGATCGATACTACTATGATGAGTACTATCGTTCCCAACTTCCCAAACAACGAAAACACAGGTTCGAAAACGGATCAAAACACGGTAAAGTCTTTTCGTCCAAGTCAAACGGTTCATAAACTACAGGAATTTCCCAGTCCTATGCCACTCTGTGGATTACAAAAGCACGTTTCTGCAAGAAAATTATTATCAGATATTATTATTAGTATTAAACGATGGAATCCATAAAGAAAAGTATGAAGTCGAAAGGCAAATTAAAACCCTGCTAGATTCATTGTTAGCGAAAATACATTCGCCAGCTGTTATACAATTAGCACAAAACGACAACTTCACGATGTTGGCAAGCACGAGATATCCTCGTGAGCGAGTAGAAGTCCCAACAACGAAGCGCTGCGGAAGCAGCTTTGTGCGACACAGAATGAGTCATTCCAGCTATAAAACTGACAACTGAAACTGAGTCAGTGGGACCTGTGGATGGGATATGAACAGAGTTGACACCGCTTGCGCAAGGTAGGAAAGACAATATGATCAATAACTTCGGTGGAAACCACTAAAAACCCGAAAGGCCAATAAAACAATAAAAATTTTATCTAGTCAGAACTTAATTTCTTTGTTTATATGCCGCACATTCTTTCGTTTATGCAAGAATAATTCATTAGAAAACGGGACCCCGGGATCCCACCTTGCGACGGCAGTTGTGGAGTTTTGCTCCAGTCAGTTTTTTACAGTTTACTTTTTCAGTTTTGGTCAGCTGGAGCCGAGTTGGCTCTTTTTAACTTGCGAATCGATCGGAAGCTGGTAAGGACTAAAAATTAATAAGCACTTCATAATATCTATATAAATAAAATACATAAGGCACTAAATTTACGAGTTAGTAATATTGAATAATTATGGTAGTAACGGCACTTACAATTATGTCAGCTAGCAAATGCATTTATTAGCAGATGCTGATATCAGGAAAAAATTTTTCCGGATATCAGCCGTTTCTCTTTTTTTGAGCAATACTTGACAAAAACTGGAGATAAATTCGACCGTGGGATGCGGCCGGTAAAAAATAAAAATGTAAAGAAAATTAAAAAAATAACTTCAAATGAGGGCTCTGACCAACCATAACAGGAAAAAGCCAACAACCAACAGAGAGAAGGAATTTAATTCTTAGGTAAAGTATGTTCTGAATCGTCTTTAATTGTAGCTATAGAAGTAAACAAAATTTTTAATCGCTGGACTTAATTTTGGTGCTACCGATATGACAATTACCTTTAGGCTTTAATACTAGATCAATTAATATTTAATATTAAAATGTTAAAATTTTGTTTAAGTCGAAATGTAAATCGGAAGACAGATTTATGTAAGGCGGCTAAGGCCGCGCCAGTTGCCTAACGAACCGCACCGCGCGCCGGCCGTGAACTTAGCCGTTATACAGAGTACCGAGAGCGTAGCCAAATCGCAAGAATTTTTCCGTTTTAAGTTTTCTGCTTCAGAAATTTTAGAATTGTACGAGGAGGGGGTAAATGAGCTCGATGCACCCGAGCAAGGGGTAACAGAGCTCGTTATCTGTGACCGTGCCTGTGCAACACGGCCAGCCACCAAGAGACGGCAGCCCGTGCTATCACGCAGAACACCTGAAGCAGTCACTGAGCCCGACAGATTTTTGTTTCCATAGACTTGTATGCTAAACTGAATCACTTCTGTTTTGCACATTCGGGAACGAAACCAAGCAAATAACATTCCAAAAGAATCAGAAAAAATTCACGAGATTTTGTATACTAAGTTATGATTCATGGTGCAGGACACAAGTTATGGCCATTTATGTTTCTCGTAGACACAGCATAGAGTTTGTGCGTGGAACCCAACCGTTGATTCGAATTCTATGCTATGTCTACGAGAAACGCAAATGGCTATAACTTGTGTCCTGCACCATGGATCATTACTAGTTTAGTATCAAAAATCTTGTGAATTTTTTCTGATTCTTTTGGAATGTTATTTGCTTGGTTTCGTTCCCGAATGTGCAAAACAGAAGTGATTCAGTTTAGCATGTCTATGGAAACAAAATCTATCGGGCTCAGTGACTGCTTCAGGTGTTCTGCATAGCACGGCTGCTCTCTGGTGGCTTTAGTGCACACACGGTCTAACGAGCTCTGTTACTGCTCGATCAGCTCATTTACCCCCTCCTCGTAGAAATTGTATTGCTGACTGTGAAATGATAAAAGACGCTCGCACAAGCTACCCATGACGTAAAGTGTTGCACGTGGCTTGTTACTTAGTTAAAGTTAGTTTATTTCGTGTATTTTACTTTTTTACAGGATCGTTAATTCGATATGCCAATGATTTTTTATTTGTTTGTTACAGTTTGTAGAATTCAGTGTAAGAGCACTGCGATGAGGGAAATATGTGTTCCCGCCTAGCTCAAACTGATCCCTTCCGATCGTGGAAATGTTATGATTGCAGATGCAAGACGTTTTAACTGCGATCGTCTTTCTTGATAATTGCTCAAGAGTCAGCAGAAGTGTTTGGAACTTCGCAGTGATTAATTAGCTTAGCGGCCTTAGCCAGCAAAGAATGTCTGCTACGGCACAACCGCGGGATAGAAGAGCCCACGAAAAACGTCGAAGGAAACGACAAGATGGAAATTCCGATAACCAAAGTCCACGATCAGCGCCAGTGTTGACTGGGCTCCGTCCAACGGTCGCTCAGAATGCAGTGGTACCATCTGATCATCAGAACGGAGATTCAGCAGTGGAACACAGTCCTCGATCAAGACTGGAGCGAAAACTGGCTGCATTATTGCATAATCAAGAACCTGACGAGCAATCGATGAATGTTATTTCGTTATTGGTGGATGAAACTAATCGCGAATACGAACAGGAGGTGGAAATGTTAAGGGAAGAAGTGCAGAAATTAAAAAGGATGCTACACGATGCAACAGGTAAACCATTGTTAATTATGTAAAAATTGATTTTATAATTTTTATTATTTCCGTTGCAGTGGTTTATCGAATTTTACGGTTTTTAACTGTAATGGTGATCTGTAACTGTCTGCTTGCTACTCTATTGGAAATTGGATTCTTTGAAGTACATTTATTATAACCCTTCGGTTTAAGTCATTTGTATAGTCCACACAAACAAACGTTTTGCAGGAATGCTTCAGCAGATTCCTCAGGAGCAGCACGTCCTAGACGGAAAAATGCAGGAGGCTCCTGTTAATGCTAATCGCGAAGCCGAACGTGAAGACTCTGAGCTGCGATTCCAGCGGGAAGTGCATCGTATCAAAAAGAGGATGCAGGAAGAGCACCAGAAAGAAATGGAGAAGCTGCGACAGTATTTTGAGAGACAGTGTTCAAAGAGTCAAACAGATTACATCAATGAAATTTATACTCTCAAGCTGGAATGCCAGGAAATTGAACAGCAGCGTTCAGAATTAGCAAAGGTAATTGCAGGATAATTTTATCTGACTATGTATGTATTCAAACTCTGAAATGAAAAAGCCATAAGCCATTTGGTTGTTATTATTAATTTGTAAGTAGGTTTTGCGTCTGGTAAATAATTTAGTAAGTAATTAATGTAATAAGTATTTTCCAGTCAGACGTTAGCAAACATTTTCTCCATTCTGCAGCTGACAATGATTTGGCAGATCAGCTTTGTGATACCTTGTTTACTTTTTATTTCACGAGTTTTTTACGATGACGATATGCGAAACTACATACTAGTAAGCCTAAACTAATTCAGATGTCGCAAATATTATGGCTACGTTATTTAGAGACTGAAAATCTTGTCGTTATACAGTAATTGCATGGTTACAGTACTTTCTCACAAGCAGTTTCTCGGTTGGTTCAACGCTTCTTGACGGTTGAATTTTTCCGTTTTACCGTGGACTGCAGATGTCTTTTTGCGGTTGTTTGAAATTGTGAAGTGCGCAGATCAGCTGATGGGCTGTGGCAGCTGGCCTGTTTTTGAGCTGGGCAGTTATCGTGATCCACGCTATGAAATATAGATATTTCTATGCGGTCTTATAACCAGGTAGACGACGAATGCGCAGTATTAGATGAGGCGAACAGGTAGACTGATTGGGTGGGAGAAGAGGCCGGATATCACGACACAGCATTACCTGGCGTGTGGTGATGGATGAGGTGGAAAATGGATAATGGGGGAACTGCAGCCAGCGGCACAGGTTACCTAATCGATAATATTTACGTGGTACGCTGCTGTAGACAGACAGACGTGCGGCTTTCGATGGCGGCATTCATTTCGGCTACCTGAAGAGAGCATAATGTAGTTCAAGCCGTGCTTAGGGATCATTTCTGGACTGTTAAATGGGTCGCTGTCCTAGACTGTAGTCGTACACAGTCTGATAATAGGGGGAGATATTTATCTGGAATAAATTATTTGCGTAAAATTCATCATCTCATTGCCGCGATGTATTTATTGTGGTCGTGGAATAATGCGTTACCCTTCTGTGGATGGTTTTATGGTACAGTATGCGGAGCATATTGTTAATTCGTAATTTTGATTGTTTTTTAATTATATTCGGTTGCAGCAAAAAGTGTTTTCCAGCTCACAATCAGATATAAATACAGAATCACTGAGTCTCATTGTATCCGTGGATTATAATTATAAGCTTTTACGCCTGCGCTGTCTGTCGTGCTGTACTTACTGAACGCTTTCGAAAGAGTTGTTTTCGAATTGGGTTTTAGTTGTTGGTGCCAGCTTTTCCAAATGCTTGGTGGTCGAATTTTTGGCGGTTTGTAACACATCACTTACTCATAATTACTGTATGTATCCTTATCTCCGAGACAGACTCCGATCACCGTGACGGTGATTTAAAGAACGATCATAATATCATGGGTCAAATTGGGTGGTCATTTGTGTAAACATTGATAACGGTTACAATTTTCGCCGGGCTTTTTATAGCATGGGGTTTGCGGGCAGGAGTTAGGCTTATGGTGCTTTCTTCTGGTGGTCCTGGCCAGCTTACTATTTGTATGACAAACTGCTTCCGATATGCATGTTTCAGTTTGGAATAAGCAGTTAAATTTTACAGTGCAGTACTTTTATACGCGCACACATGCGTGCCATCGTCACTAAATGACATCTGGACCTTACGGATGCGTGTACAGTAATATGATTTAAAAATGCTTATAATTAGAAGGGGTGGATGCTGAGATTTGGTGTATGTTTACGACGAGGACAAAGAGCATGAGAAAATCACCACTGGTCAGCGAATTCTTGACTTGCGAATATTTGCTCTGTTTTACCGTGAAACTGTCACGAAGGGGTAGCAAATGTTGTACTTGGCAGGGATTTACGTAATGTGTATTTGGTGTTTCCTGCTCTTTTGTGTATTTAGGGCAATAAATCCTCGTTAAGGCGATTGTATGAAAACTTTCCGTATGATTTATTTGCTTTCGAGCGATTTTACTACAATTTTAAAATCACTGTGATTGTTAGGTGGTGTGTATCCAGGGGATTTGTATTTGCTCTTGAGTTTAGTGTTTGTGGTTTTCTCATAACTGATAACTCGTAGAGTCGTAGCCATCGCTAGTCTTATGGTTAGTAATTTTGTGCAGTTTTATGTGTTTAAAACACTAAAGTTCTGGTAATTTTACAGTGACACCGAATACCGTGTGAAACCAATTTTTGGGTTTTCTGTGCTGCGTTGTTCATTTAGTCTATTACTGAATATTTTAATTAGGCACTGACCAAATTGAGACTATTACAATATTTCTTTGATTTTTTAGCTCAAGTCTGTTTGTGATACGAAGGATGAAAGCCTGAAGCAGCTTGACAGACAAAATGCAGGCATAATGCGGGTCAGAAATCAGCTTGCCACGGAAATACAGCAATTAGATGCGACATTAAAGAAGATGGAGAAAGACAAGTGAGTGCTGTCTTGTCTCGTTAGAATGCTTGACATCGGTAACCCGTAAGACTGTAACCGATCGCCATAGTCCAAAGATTACACTATCTTTTACGCTGTGGATTAAAATTTTACGTTTTACAGATATAAATGTTTATTTACAGATTAGCATCAGAGGAACGCACAAAGAAGATCCTATCGGCCGTACGTGAAGGTTTACACAAACTGTCGGACATGCGCGATGAAGTGCCGGCAGAGGGGCCGGGCCAACCCGGTCTGTCCACTTTCTATAATCACATTGAAGAGATTATTACTACGGATGACTGGGGCGACGATGATGTGTACACCAAGGGAGTTGTGGAAGAAATTCAGGTTTCTGTACAGAAATTGGCCCGACCGACCGTTACATCGGAGCGTGTAACGTTTCAGCCAAAAACCACCAAACTTTCGTCTGAAACGCAGACAGAATTCCCCCCGCCGATACCTCCAGCGGAAATGGATGCTCTGAAGAGCGGTTATGAGACAAGGATATTTACGTTAGAGGAAACAGTGATCAGTGAGAAGAGAATATCTGAGCAGAAAATTTATGATCAGCAGCAACAGATTACAAAGCTGCTGCAGAAAGTGGATGCGGATCGGAAGTTTATTGAAGAGTTGTCGTCTGAAAGGGAAGCCGACCGGGATGAAACATTGAAATTGACCAGGAATTTGGAAAATACTTGGCGGGAAAATGAAAATATAACGGAGAAACTGAATAATTTACGACAGACTAATGAAGATACCGAGAATCAGCTAAAGATAGCTACGGCACAAAACGAACTGTTGGAAAATATCCGAAAGCGATTTGCCGATGAACTCCAGGTATTTCAAAAAATTATACTCAAAAATTTCAAAATTATAAATTCAAAATTCTACTCTGGAGTGACTGCTTGTACCATTATTACCGCATGTATCGCTTTTGCTTAATTTTTTTGTATTGAAAGTTTATTTCGATTGGTTTTTGATTTCCCTTTTTAACCATTTGACGTCGTGCGACTTGTTATGTAATCTTAATCTCTGTTGATGGGTTTTCTGAGTTTTTATTTCTTTCACCATAATTATACGATGGAAACTTTTCTTTTTTGTTAATTATTTATTTTTCATGGTTACAGGTTGTTCGTAAAATCGTAATGTGCATGAGAATTTGGCTAATTTTAGATGAGGAACGAGCAGATAAAACAGAAAGACGATCTGATTACGGATTTAGAACGCCAACTAAGTGATAAGATGTCCTGTGAAGAGCAGCATCGGCGTCAACTTGAGAATCTCAAATTGGAATTGAGCGGCTTTCTCCGTTCACCCCCGCTGTCACCCGAGCCCGAGACGGCTGATATGTCACACAGTTTGGACGATCTGCGGAAGCAGGTCATGGATCTCAAGGACGAACTGGCCGTGAAAAACCGCTCAACCGTCCAGGAACATGAAAGATTACTAACGTCTCTGCAACAAGAATTGAAAAATGCTAAGAAGAGTGAAGAAAAGGGTCGGCAGGAACGCGAGACATTGGAGCAACAAGTCAGTGCACTGGAGCTGGAAGCGGCAGGATTACGGCGCCAGTTAGACGTATCAAAATTTCAAATACCTGATGAGGATGTGGTGGAGCAATTAAATGCGCGCTTAGCCATGTTGCAGAAAGAAATGGAAGGCTGCCAGCGGGTAATTGAAGGCCAGGAATCGGAATTGCTCAGTAATCGAACCGAACTGGAGTCAGTGCAAATGCACTATGAGGAATTGCTGGGAAAATGGGAGAAACTGAACAGCGAACACGGAGCTGTCTCGCGGGAAGATTTACTGCGACAGATGGAACAGTTTGAATACCGAAACAAGTTCCTGACGCAACAGCTGGAAGAAACTGCGCAAATGTTGGATGATCAGCAGCGATTGTGGGAACGGGAGCTTACCCACAAATCGGCCGAGATCGTGGCTCTGAAAAATGAATTGGCGGAGAATCACGATTTGACTGCGGATCTGGAGAGCGTGCGAGTGCAGATGGGAGATCTCAAAAGGCTTTTGGACGAAGCAGAAAAGACAGCCCGCGAGAAGTCGCTGTATGCGGATAGTCTGAAGAATCTGGTTGATATCATGAAAACCGAGGCGGCGCAGAAAGACGCAGCAGTAAAAGCGCTTCAGAAACAGTTCAACGATAATTCTTCAAGTTTGGCGCGACAACTGGAGGAAGTGGAGAAGATGAACAGTAGCATGTTGAAGGAAGTTGAAGTGTATCGGAATGCACCTAATCAGTCAATTGACTTCGATAGCATTATTTTGGAAAAGGATACAGAGATCTCTAGATTGCGAGATTTGGTTGAAGCGTCGCTGGACGATTCTCTCATCACCTCGAAACATGTTTTGTCACTCGAAAACAACACACAAACGGAAAATGGATTGAGTTTTGAAAGCGTTGAAATTCAAGTGGATTTATTGGATGACACACAGCTGCTTGCAGAGATCGCGGACTTGCATGCAACAGTCCGGGAGTTGGAACACAAAATTGTTCAGAAAAATAACCAGATGGAGGCTCTCGCAGCCGAATTAGCGTCGTTGAACGATCGACATGGAAAAACTCAAACAAAATTCCGCACGACGATTCAGTATTTAAACCAGTCAGGACATTCGTCCAGTGATGAAGGAACAGTTACCACCACTCCGACAAAAGACCTCGGGGAGACATCGCATTTAGTAGAAAAATACGAAGAGAAATTGCGCGAAATGGAGAAGACGCATATCGATGAGATGGAGCGATTGGTGCATGAAAGCTTGTCGGTTTTGCAGAATCAGAGTGTGATTACGCCAAATGCCAATGATTCGTTAACGGCGCCTCATGTTAACGGTTCTACCCGCGAGATTTCTCCAGGAAGCTTCAGCTTGAGTTCGAACGATGACTCCACCCTAAACGATGCACCGCTGTCCGATACGCTGCAGCGTGCGCTACGGGAACTGCGGAACGGAAGTGAGGCGATACTGAAAGCATCCATAAAAATCAACAATGGAGCAGTGTCCGAAAACGCTGAAAATTGGCCGGCTGAGCGAGATTTGTTGGTGGCCAAAATCAACTTCTTCCGAGATACCATCAACCAGTTAGTACTAAGCCGTGATTCCATGGAAATGGCATTGCGCCATTTGGAACAACAGAATGAAGATCTTCGTGCGGAGTTGGAGATGCTGCGGAAGGAAGACGAAATGGCCGACGAGGGCAAAACATTACTGCTGACCATGTTGAAGAAAACTGAATCCGAGCTAGCGGAATTACAAGCACGATACCGACAACGCGATGTGCGGTTGGAAATCGAGCAGGCAGGCCGAGAACGCGAAGAACGGGAGAGGGAGAAACTGCAGAAAGAGCTGCGAGATACCGAGGTTCAACTAGTGCGCATCCGAGGTGAGTTGCGGCAGAAAGAGGCTCAATGGGAACGGGAACGGATATTAACCATGTGGAAGAAGGAATCCGCCGTTAATGGGGGTGCGGAGGAAGTTGAGCATGCCCGCTCACTGTGGAAAGGAAAATGTATTCGGGCGGAGAGCTATCGAAAGAATTTAACCCATCAGAAACGCTATTTGATCACGCTCATTGATGATTTGGTCTTGAATACAACGGATGAGCTTGTTAAGCGACTTGCCTTAGATGGGATCCGTCCAACGAGTATACGGGGACCGGGTGGGAGTTCTGACGTAAAGCGTCCTGAGAAGAGACGATTTAAAACGTTTGGAATAGTGGTTTGCGCTGTTATTCGGCTGCAGATAACCAGAATGAAATGGCAGCAAATAAGGCAATATAGCTAATGTTGCCGGTGACCTGTCTTCGTTTTAATTTCGTTTGATAATTATTGCTTTAATTTCCTTTAAAGCTGTTTTAACTTACCTGGATTCGACTTGTTTTAAAGCGTTCTTATGTATTTTAAATGTCTTAAATCACATCAGTGGATGATGAGTTGATTTACCAGTGCCATTATAAAGGTTACAAATCTGGAGCCACTTTTGATTGTCATGTGTCTGACGAGCGGTAAAAAGGTACAAGTTTGGCCATGTAGAAGTGCTTTTACTGATGTATTTACTCATGTGATCTGAATGTGATCATTAATTTTATCACTCACTAAAAAACCACAGTTTGTTGCAGAACTCAGATCGTTTAGGAGTTATGCAAAAACATTACTAACAAGGTACAGCACTGAAATATGTGCGCGAGTTCACAATCTGCCCTAGAATCGAAAACGACGAGACAACACCAAATTTCCTTCTGTTTTTTATCACGAGTAGGAGTAATTCCAGTGGTCGTAAATTCGTGACCTGGCGCGATACCGATAAATAAATGCAACTATAAATACATTGTCCATAGATTGAATTTGTGAACGGTAAATGCATCACACCACAATGCATGGAGTACTTGCCAGCCCACGGAAGGGCTTTCGAATCCGGCAACGTTTTCAGTGATTCACCCGTATGAAAACGTTGAAATTAGTAGCGCCGCTATCGCATTTAATTTAAACTATTAGAACATTAAAAAAACATGGATGCAAAACTGTAATAAACTATAGAATTATGCTTTATGTGCAACAGCTGGTGAGTGCTATCGACTATATTATCACTCATGTTGGACAAGATGTATTGTACGTACCTTCAGAATGTTCAGATACAGAATGTACCTGTACCGGGCATTACGTACAACTTACAAGTATGAATACTAAAGGTCACTGCATTGACGTTATGCCCAATTGTCCATTCTGAGCCTTCCAGTGCCACATTTCGTTGTGATTCTTGAAACAGAATTTTTTTGCATTTTCATTGTCAACAAGCGAGTAGTAACGATTGAGTAACCACATAAACGAGCCGGAAGTACGCGGTTGATCGATGTTCCTGATTAAGAAAACGATAGGTTGATAACAACGTGCTCCCATGGAAAGATTGCAGAATGGCATTACAACCAGACCAGTTGCACAAAGTAGTCGGAGACTTCTTGTATATGCTGTATTAATAATTATACTTATAATCAACGTGACCCACTAATCATGCGGAACACCACAAGACATCTTTTGATTGTATTCGGGAGCATGGTACTTATGTGCTCTTTATGCGTGGTGGAAAATGGTACCTCTTACTTGGTGTCAGATAATTTCAGAAGTAGTATCAAATCAGTGATAGTGGAGTTTTTTTGCTGAAATACTTAACAGCACTTGATTTTTTATTAGAGCCGTATGTTCTGAAAATTAATGTTGTATTTTCAGCGATTTTGAGAGGGAAAAGACAGGATTACTGCGACACAACATTCACGAGACCGGAACTGCAAAACCGGACGGTCACGGCGTATTGTCGGTATTATGGGGACCGATTTTACGAATGTACGGCCTGGAACAGGATGTTAGCACGGACTCATTGGGTGCTCACCGACGGTGCGTACACACGGTACAGGGAGCATTTTTCCCTGGAGACCATTTTAAATACTTGCGTTTCCCGAAAACTCCACTCGTGGGTCAAGTCATCGTGTATAATTAGATTGCTTACATTTTTCACAGGTATCATACCATCCGAAATGTGGCTAAACCGGAACGAACATGTGCAAATTGCTGAATGCAAATTTTACGACGGAGGATTTTACCGCTGTCGTGGAAAGCCCAGATATGACACTCCCGGTGGTCAACCACGACGGTGCGCTTGGGGCGGACGGTACGAAGGAACAGCACATACAGGATACAAACAAGTTGGTTCCTCATGATGTGGTTTATTAAGTCTAAAGTCCTCACGATTTGTGCAGTACGTACTAATATGTAACTGTAATCCTTGATTGCACTTCGACTGAATTTTATTTAACAAATTTAACGAACCTTCGTGAATGGTCAGCTATGCAGTATTAAAGTCGACTTTTCCTGGGTACTACAAATTCAGCTGCTACTGTAATGTTCCACGAAATTTTTTTATGATATTCGAACGAAGTCGTAGACTCGTGGGTATCTAAGTGAAGAAACAAGATTGTGTAAATTCTCATTTACTGGCTGTATCATCGGACATGTTCACAATTCTTCATCGAGCATAAAATCCCCAAATAACATAAACATGTAACAAACAATTATATAAGTTACAGAAACAAAAAAAGAAAGAACCTAAAGATTTTCAAAAAATGCCAACAAAGCGCGCTATGGATCATTGATCCAGCAACGGGAACGCACCGCGTCTTCTTTTCTGGAGAACAAGGAATCACAAACACGGCAAAAACATTCGATGCACTTTATAATTCATCTTTTGGTGCATCTTCTTCTTCCTCGGGCGCTCCACCGGCTCCCGCACCGCCGGCACCAGCGTATAATTTACTGGTAATCGGTTGCACAATACCCTCCAACTCCTTCTTCTGCTCTTTGAACTCTTCCGCCGTGGCATCCTGATGACCTTCTAACCATTCAATCTTCTCATTGACGGCCTTCTCAATGGTCTCTTTATCGTCATCCGCTAATTTTCCACCCAGTTTATCCTTATCACCGATCTGGTTCTTTAATGAATACGCGAACGACTCCAGTTCATTCCTAGCCTCAACGCGTTCCTTCACTAACTTATCATCTTCGGCAAACTGTTCAGCTTCCTTGATCATCCTTTCAATATCTTCCGGATTCAAACGATTCTGATCGTTAGTAATGGTGATCTTCTGCTTGTTGCCGGTGCCCTTATCTTCAGCGGACACGTGGAGAATACCGTTCACATCGATCTCAAAGGTCACTTCAATCTGGGGTACACCGCGAGGAGCAGGAGGAATACCAGAGAGATCGAACTTGCCCAGCTGATGGTTGTCCTTGGTCATGGGACGTTCTCCTTCGAACACCTGGATACTGACGGTGGGCTGGTTGTCCGCGGCGGTACTGAAAATCTGGGATTTCTTGGTGGGGATGACGCTATTACGGGGAATCAGCTTGGTCATAACACCGCCGACGGTCTCAATACCCAGGGTGAGGGGTTGACGTCCAGGAGCACCATGTCGCTGGCCGTTTCCTCACCACCCAATACACCAGCTTGCACAGCGGCACCATAGGCGACGGCTTCATCGGGGTTGATGCCACGGGATGGCTCTTTGCCGTCGAAGAAATCTTTGACTAGCTGTTGAACCTTGGGAATACGGGTGCTGCCACCGACAAGGACGACTTCGTGGATGTCTGTCTTCTTCATGTCGGCATCTTCCATAACTTTCTGCACCGGTTTCATGGTGGATCGGAAAAGATCCTGTTAATCAATAAAACAGATTAGAATACTAATTAATTCACCATGGATCACCATGATTTTAATAACATGACAAGTTCATGATTTTACCATGTTCAGTTCTTCGAATTTAGCGCGGGTCAGAGTCTCACTGAAGTCGATACCATCGAAGAGAGATTCAATTTCAATACGGGTCTGATGCTGGCTACTGAGGGCACGCTTGGCTTTTTCTACTTCACGACGCAGCTTCTGAACGGCACGATTGTCCTTGCGGAGATCCTTGTCGTGCTTCTTCTTGAACAGTTTGATGAAATGCTCCATAACCCGTTGATCAAAATCTTCACCACCTGCACAAAACAATTTCCAATCAGTCAGATGCAGTGACCCCAAAAAATGTCGATGCAAAAAATAATCTTTCTTTTAATGTGTTACATTTACCCAAGTGAGTGTCTCCGTTGGTTGCCACGACTTCAAAGACTCCGTTATCAATGGTCAACAGCGACACGTCAAAGGTGCCACCGCCCAAATCAAACACCAGGATGTTCTTTTCGCCCTTCTTGTCCAGACCATAGGCGATGGCAGCGGCGGTCGGCTCGTTGATGATGCGCATCACATTCAGTCCACTGATGGTTCCGGCATCCTTGGTGGCCGCACGCTGGGCATCGTTGAAGTAGGCCGGCACGGTGACGACGGCATGTGTGACGGGCTTGCCGAGGTAGGCCTCCGCGGTCTCCTTCATCTTGCCCAGCACCATGGCGCTGATCTCTTCGGGAGTGAAGATCTTCTTGCTGCCACCCACGGTCACTTCCACGTTGGGTTTGCCGTTGCGGTTAACCACTTTAAAGGGATAGTGCTTAATGTCGGCCTGCACGGAGGGATCCGACCACTCGCGACCAATCAGACGCTTCACGTCAAAGACGGTGTTCTCCGGGTTGGATGTCAGCTGGTTTTTAGCGGCATCCCCCACGAGACGCTCGCCTTCCGAGGTAAAGGCCACATACGAGGGAGTAATGCGGTTGCCTTGATCGTTGGCGATGATTTCCACGCGGCCATTTCTAAACCATACGAAAGACGTTCAGAATTCCGTGGTATTAGTAATTAGTGATCATAGTTAGTTATTAAATACACATCACAATGCTGAAGGGATGCACTTGAAATCTATTTGGTCATTCCAGTCAGTGCGAACACCACCCATATTGCGCCACGTCAAAACCATTAAGTGCAATGACAGCTCTAGAAATCTACACAGCCAAGCTGAAAATTCTAACAAATTAAAAAATCTGTGCAGTTACAACGCTAAGCCATTATTAGGCGCAACTTATCATGCCACAGAGTACATACGCCGATTCAATTAAAACAAAAGGACATTCAAGATCATGTTAACGCTGTCGGCGCTAAGACACTGTTTTCACTACGCCACGAAGAAACCCAGTGAATTAAAAATTTTCGATAAATAATAGCGGTGTTTCTGGTGTCCAGCACAGAAAACCGCTAATACTCACTTGAAAACTCCGACGCACGAGTACGTTGTTCCGAGATCAATGCCAATCACTGTGCCGACATTTTCAGCACCTTCTTTGGCTTTCTTTTCAGCGGCGAAAGCCGAAAGAACGAAGGCGGTGTAGATTATAAGGAAGGCGCCCCTGGCCGTTCTCCACATTGTGAAAGAAGGGATTGTGAACTGGTGCGCGTTAGCAAACGGAGATCCAGAATTCGGGACCACTGAACGACGTGTACGTTTATCCCAAACGGCTTAAAAACCAGTAATTGCCTGGTTACTGATGGATAAATGATATTAATTTCACCTTTCAACAGAGAAAACGAAAATGCACATATAAATCCCTGTGAATCCGAAACCGTTATAAAAGTGAATACGAAAATTCCGGAAATACGATTTCAACTACCGTCGGTGTCAAGTAAAGAAAATTTTCTAAGTCGATTCATTCAGGAATTGTTTGATCTGAGATGCACAGTACAGTGAACCGGCTGACACGTCAAGGCTATTTGTATGGGGAAAGCTGGCGAGTTGTCGGCGTGGTCCAATAAAACCGCACCACGTTCCAGATGGGCGGGATCATTCCGAAAGATCAGCGCAACGAACAAACGTGGCGGTAGCAACGTACCGTACCTATTGTATAACGATAAATAATTTATTAAACTCCCATCCCGATGCAACATGAGTAAAACTCAAGATAACTGTGTTTTGAGTTTTAATTATTAAGTAATTTTACTTAAAATTAATCGTTTTAATCATTTTCCACATCAATCTGGAATATTCACGCAAAAACTAACAAAACTTCTTCCGTTACACTGCAGCCTCCACAAGCAACATCATGTAAAATTAATGCATTTTGCTTTCAACTTTTCCAGTACAGTAATTTCACTGTATTTATTTAGATATAAAGATTCACTGTATCTACAATGTAAAACAGTACTTATTTAAATATTGTATTGTAAAACAGTAAGTACTTATTTAAATATTACTGTTAAGCCACAAAATCATTCGACCGTATTCAGTTGTGCACCGCTTTGTACTCGTACAGTTGGTACGGTACAAAATTATCAATATGTAAAAAGTTGAAAACCGGCTACAAATCTTAAAAATTGCGGCTGACCTTTCCTTAGCAAAATTTGGCTAACATAACAACATAGCTCGTCATACAGCTATGTATACGAGGTAGTACGTACTGTAACTCTGTAAGTACATACATTCCTTACTTATTTTGTGTTTTCTTATAAATTATATGTAGCAGCGGCCGGGGAATCAAGTCGAAAGTTCTGAGTTTCGACAGCAGTTAAATTTTAGACAGCCATTTTGACATTTCGTCAAAATTTCCGATATGTAGTCGGTACAGAATACAGATACTTGCTCCGTTTACCAGTTAGTAAACAAACTGAGCTAACAAAACTTCACTTACAAGTTAAAATGCATTTTTTGACTAACGACGATTCATCGTGATTCAGCTTTAATTCTGTAATTCTAAATTGAATAAACACTACATTCTTCACCGGACAGTAGCCTATAGAACAAGAAGAAAACAGCCGGGAATGGGGAACTGTAATAATTCTGTACAGTATTAGCAAAATAAGTTATGTGGTTACAGTGCAAGTAAAATTAAATTTATTTTAATTTCGTCAAACGATGATTCCCCTACGGGTGGCAGTCGTACCCCACAGTTCTGCATCCGCATCCTTCTGGAATCCGTTTGAAAGATTGGATGCATGTTGACAACAACATGGGTTGCTAAGTTTATCCAGAAGTCAGAAATGCTGTTTTTTTTTGTTTTTATAGTTTTATGTCGCTTATTTTATGTATCATCATTATATTGTGTCGGTTCGTGGATTGCTGATATTACTGTAGGTGACCTACGGCCTACGGGATTGTCGTAGTAATTACCTTTTTGTTTTACTTTTAAGGATTAGACGGTTCTGTGTTAACTTCACGCTCAGTGTGTTAGTTGTTATTGATGTCACAGCGCGTACTTCATGGTGTTCTCGGGACCTGAGCATCTGCAAATACTAACATCGTTAGATTTGAAAGTACCAAAGTGATCAGTTCGGCGACATTGAAATTCTGATAAAACCTGGCTTGACGTTGAAATATCACATGTGGTTTGTTGACGTGGATCAGCCTTCCTGTTTCGCGGTCTGGATATGCTAGCGTCAGGATGGATCAGCGCGCTACTGGGCACGCGCTTACTGTCCCAGTTCTTCCTCATTCTGTGTTTGATCTTTTCATTGGTGGCCTTGACACATGGGACATGGTATTGTAAAAATCGAGAATGCACAGGTGAGAATAGGTAATCTCATATTTGATTGGAAGATGCTGATCACGGATGTATTCACTGTGTTGATTCTTGCTCTTGACACGTTGTAGAACCCGTTTTCGAGGGAAGAACTACGCATGATTATGAGCCACCGCCAGATGCCATCAAAAATGGATATATCGCTGCTCCAGCTCATCAGGATTCTATAATCTACCGACTTTCCCAGGAGCCATTTATTGTGGATGCTGAGGTCAGTAAAGCGAATTTTGTTAAAAATGCCTACTTGTACTCTGTAGTTATGTAATACAGTAAAATTGCAGCACGGTAACAAGTAAACACTGTAAACGGAGCTGTTTGCATGGGTGTTTGCTTGAATTTATAGTTTTATTATATTGTTCAGATTTTGACGTTGAATAAATGTTTTCGGATAATGAAGGTCCTCTAAAATTTTATTGAAGTGCTGATTTGCTGTGATAATAATCATTCTATTTATTAATAATAATTTATTTTTAGATCAATGGAAAGCGTGGACTCTTGCCACGCGCCATCATTGCCATCACGAAAGATCATATGGGCGATAAAAATTACGAAACGATCGAAGCACCCCCAGCTCCATATGAAGTGGATCCATATACGGAGAAACCCGTGGGTGATGAGGAGAAAACGCAGCCGAAGCCCGTTGACGAAACAGTCAGAGAAAGTCCCGCTCCGGTTCCAGAGAATGCCGTGAAGGAGCAGATTCCTGTGCAACCTGGTGATGCCGGTGTCGATCAGCCAAAAAGCGAAGACAGTCCGCAGAATACGAAGCAAGTTGAAAGTAATGCCGTGGCTGGCGGCAGTCCGAAAGATGAATCGGATTCTGGCACTGCAGCAGTGAAATCGGACGTGGAGAAGGTTGAGGCTATCCCACAAAAAGATAGTACCGCTGCGGAAAGCACGGCAAATCAACCGGCAGAGGCAAAACCTCAAGGTAGACCGAGAAAATCGTATTGATGTTTATGGATTGTAATAAGTAATAATATCGAAAAAATGTTCAAGATCAGTGAAATGCGGTTGCCTCCAAAATCATTTTGTTGGATTAACCGATTAACCGCGACGTGCATGACCTGCGGCGCAGGTCATGCATCATGCACGTAGTTATGGTCGTACGCCAATTTGTGAGGAGTTGTATATTGCGTGGCCAGTAGGTATACAAATTTACATTTGTATATTACAAGTCGTCAACTGTGAGAAGTTCCCTATCGATGCGATAATCTGGTTGAGCAGCCCGTTCTGTGTACAGTATGTGTGTGATTTCTGGAGTTAGTTTTGTGTATTTCTGTAGAACTTGGCGATAAAACGGATGAGCCGAAGGAGAAAAAAGCGGCAGACGGCACGGCAGACCAGCCTTTGACGAACAACATCGCCAAAGAAGAACCACGAGCTGATGCTGATGTAACTGTTAATATGGTTTCGGAAATCGCTAAAGAGGACAAATCGGCAGCGATCGTTGCTGAGAGAACAGCGGATTTAGGAAGGGGTACGGAACAGAAGAGTGCAGACGTTAAACCGGAAACCCCATCCGGTGATAGCACTCCATCCAATGCAGTTGACCCCATCCAGGCGCAAAATGTGAGCGGAACTGATAATGCCAAAACCCAAGCGCCGGAAAAACCTAAGGAAAAAATTGGCGAATCGGTACCTGCGGAGGTATATTTTTTAACAGTACTGAATCTTTTCTAACATTAACTAAACTTTGTGTTGCGATACTGCATGTTTCTTTTTTTTATTTGCTATTTTGTTTTCTTTTTGTGATTCCACCCGGTAAATGTGAATTTATGATGTGAATTTACGATGTTCCAATATTTTTTAGCCTCCAAAGCCGTCAGGGCCTACGCCAGATTTAACGAAGCAACCCGCGCTGGATGAAACCAAGAAAACTCTTGTTGTTGATCCAGTTATGGAAACATCCACCGTTGCTCCCACTGCCTCCATTAAAGAGTCACCTCTTCCTGCAGCCACTCCGGCTGTTCCGATCCAACAGCCTTCCACTATTCCTAAAATGCCGGAGCCTAAAGTTACATTTCAGGATCCCATGCGGAATAATTATGGTGGCATGCCGCAGTTGGACCTGGATCACCCGCGACCTGTGTTCACCACGAAAGTTGCCAATCGTTTTCACGATCACCACCATCATCACCATCATGGAGCGCATGACCATTCACATGATCACCACGGACATGCACACCACCACGGACATGATCATCACGGACACCATGACCATGCTCATCACGATCACGAACATGACCACGACCACCATGATCATGCGCATGAAAAACTTGAGAAAAAAGAATCGGGGAATGTTATTTCAGAGCAGCCACTCAGCACTTCACGTGACGAGAAAGCAGTTGAAGAAAAAGTACATCATCATCATGAGGAACATTCGCATTCGGATAAACCCAAAGCCGCTGACTCAGTGCAGTCGGAATCAGCCGTTGGAGTGGCAAATAGTGCGATAAGTCCAGCAGATCTTCCGGTAGAACAGGCTCTGTTGGTTAATGCGAATTTCACGTTCATTCCGCCAGAAGATGCCACACATGCCCCTGTGAACTATACTCAGTTGGTTCTGGATCGCATGGAAGGAAAAACGATACCGGGATTTTTAAACGAAGCTCTGGACAAAGAACCGTCTGAAGGATATCCAGTTCCGCCGCCCCTGGATCCGGCCACAGCCACGGAGGCGCCCAGAATTCCTGGATTATCGGACAACGCCTTACCGGCGACCGATATGGAAGCCGCTGTTCAATCGGTTGACCGGTACAATAAACACGGACGAGCGAGATTTATTAATCGTGGAGGTCGCGGCGTACCGGCCATATCTGAGGGTACATTGATATGTTAATATGTGGCTGTAACAAAAAATGCTTTCGAAATGACTTCATTGAAATATCGGAAAGCTTGATTGTGATAATTTGTTCTCTTTAGGTTCTGAAGAGAAACAGACTTCGGAGGAAAACCATAACCACGATCACGACAGTCATGATCACAGCCATCATGATCATCATCACGACCATCACGATGATCACGGCCATCATCACCATGATCATGGGCTTCCACCTTCAACTGCACCGGACACTGAATCCGTCCCGGCCGAAGAAGTGGTGGGTGGAACATGCTCGGCCCGGACTGGTGGCGGGGAAGGTTCGTGCGATGATATCGAGCCTCTGGATGTTGTCGAATATGAACCGGGATTGTCAGAGCCTGTGAAGTCATCGGAGGATAAGCCCAACGAGAAATCCATGCTCCACGGCGGCATGGTTGTAGCTACGAAATACTGGTTGTTGGTTGTAGCGGAATTCGAAAAGGTGTCTGCGAGTTTGCGCTTGATCGGGATGATGATTTTCGCTGCTGCGGCCACTGTGTTTTTGGGCGTGGCGTCCAGAGATCGGAATATTAGAAAAGCCCTGGAACGCGGTTTTGAGGAATACGACCATAAAAAAGATACGGAATTGATAGTATTACGTGAGCAAGTACAGAAGTTAGTGAAAGAGAAACAGGAAACGGAACGGGCGAGATCGATGATTCTTCCTATTCCGCCACCGGGTATCATACCAAAACTCCCCGATGGGCCGCCAGCGCCGTGCTTAGAATGCAGTAATTTAAGGAACAGCGCTGTGGGATTAAAGAAAACAATAACCGAAAATGAACAGCTTCTGAAAGATCACCGAGAAACACATGCGAATTTATTAAGCAAGAACAATGAAATGATGACGGAAGTGGTACTTATCAGAAAAGAGCGGGATGATTTGCGCCGGGAACTGGATGGCACAAAATCAAGACTTATCGAAATGGAACGAAGGCCGATCGGAGGGGCGGTTACTAACGGTTATGATGCTGCGAAGGAGGCTGAACTTACTTCTCTTCGTATTAGCCTGCAACAGTTGCAATCCGAAAACGATGCTCTACGAACCGATATTCAGAGTGCATCGTCAACCGATATCAGCTCAACCAAACTGGCGGCATTACAGACCGAGCGGGATGAAGCAGCCAGCAATGTCAGGTTATTGAAGCAGTTACTAGGCGAAAAAGAAGAGGAGATACGGAAAGTTCGGAGCACAGACGGATCTGGTGGGGTCAGCGCTCGTGAACTCCAGGAGAAAACCGACGAAGCACGCAGCTACCGAAAACAGGTACATCGTCTACAGGACGAAATCGAGACCATCAAGCGCGAAAGGGAATCCCAGCTGCAGCTGCGCTGTCAGTCTTTCCGAATTGCTGCGGATAAAGCTCAGCGCGATGCATTAATGGCTCGTCAGGAAACGATTGTCGTGCGCCAACAGCTGGAGGAGTTGTGTCGGAAATATGGTGAACAGGTGCCGGCCGTAATTATTCCCCAAATTTCTAATGGGGCAGCATCCCCACCTGGAATCGCCACGCCTCCGATGATGTTTGGGGGAATGCCGTATCCACCCGGTCCACCACCGCCGACTTTCGAGGCCTTCAAACAACATGTGCTTTCCCATAGCGCCGGCTCCAGTGGCTATATATCGCCCCATAGTCCCGGACGAGAACAGGAACGCGATCGGGTGCGGGAGAGGAAAGTTGGCAAGAAGAATGCTCAAGAGTATTCGCGTAATGGAAAGGATGGATATTTGGATGATTCTGATACCGAACGAGAGAAAAAGCGTGATCGAAGTAAAAGATGAACCAGTTTTTTGGAGTGATTTGAATCTGACATGCCAAGCTTGTTGGATTGTTGGATCGCAAATGGGATAGATGCCAACTGCGTTCGGATACATACCTCGTTCGTGCTGTCGGGTTAATTTATAAGATTTCTTTATTAACCGGTTTCGTACTCTTGCTGACGATTGTCGTCAGTGGTCGCTGTTGTGCTTTCGTTGGTGTCATGTATTCTGCTTTTCTTATCTTTCTGATGTTCTTTTACAAATAATTTATGGCTGGAATATGTGATTGTCCTTTTTTTACTAACGCAGATAATTACGATGTGGAATGTTCGTTTGATCCGGTTAACTTACCATTAAAAATTGCTCCAGTATGGATGTATGTTTCTTTCGAACTACTACACCATAGCACATGGTCAGGTCAGCTAATAAGGAAAACACTGCATTTCCATGGGCAATCGCACATTTTCTTTTTTTACAACCAAATAGTCACACGATTGCAACATACCGTACATATGGTCAAAATTTTTAGACAACAAATCAGCGACCACTAACTCACGATATTATCCCTTTAGAACACATGACAACTAGCACAATATTCCTACGTACTCCGTTTCCGTAAAGAGGAAAGTTAATGCCGATCGGTCGTGATTGTTACGATGTTTAATGATGTTCATCATGCTCTCCTGGCAGTTCAGTTTCGTAGCCATCGGGAAGAGCGTTCTTCATGGGGTTGTGCAAGAGTGAATGATTTCCATCTCCCCACGGAAAAGGCTGCAAAAAATCCGCATGTAACTACATAAGTACCAAAATTTAAACTAACAAGCTGCTACAGCTGGAGATAGTAGCCATAGTATAAACGAAAACTGGTATGTACAAATGTGCATGAAGCAGTCCGAAAATGAAGTATGCGCGTGCACTTGAACTCAGCTCGTAGCAGCACCAAGTTGCACCAACCCAAGTAATTTTAAGTCACTCATTGCTCCCGCAGTCAGCCAACTTCTGAAGACAACTGGTAACCTATCACTTTAACCTTGCATGTGAATGCGTTATTAGGAATTTTTAACAAATAATTTTCGAAAACTTTTGAACCGTCGTAACACCACATACACTTGCATCAAAACAGTACCCATATCGCAAACAGAAAGCACGATAAATTCCAAACACCCCTCTAAAAATCACTTGCAAACTATTAAAATTTGATACTATGCAAAGTCATAATCTAAATCCATTAACTAAATAATATACCGTAATGCAATCGCACAAATTAAGAACTGATCAGACATCAGACTAGAAGAATCAGAAAATGCAAACAAATTGGGGTTCAAGCTTAGTGGAAAGTTGATCTAAATAATTGTGTTACCAATTAGCGTTAACAGAACAAAAGCCTTCCCTTCCCCGTTCACCGCCAATATTAAACTAGGAAAACGTTTCTGAAAGAAGAATGTTATCGATTTAGGGATCTTACTTTGGTGCGACGACGCATGTATTCGTAGGCGACGAACTTGGGACGAGCATGCTCAGGATGTGCCCAGTGCTCCTTCTCCCCCAGATAAGCGTTAACCATGCACGCTCCGACCGCAGGAAGCGCCACCAAGAAGGTCAAGTTGCGCCATAAATTGGGATTAGCTAAAAAACAACAATAAGCATTCAGCATTCGCACTGTTCAAAGGGGCAATCTTCTGAATGTCTAAACTTACAGTTTACTTACTATGGGATCGTGGATCAGGAATTCCAGCAAACTGGGTTACTTTGGCAGTAACTCGTCCACCCCCCGGCTTAATACTGGTGGACATATGCCGACACAAACGCAGCGCGAACATTTTGAAGCTTTCACAATTCAAACAGCTTTTTCGAACAGATTATGAGTAAAACTTAAAATAAAATTATTACGAAATAATTTTCAAGTGAATGTACATTAATTTTCCCAGCCCCAGCTTTTCCCACTGTGAAATTTGAAAAGATTAGTAAGGGATGTGGCCAATCGCGGTGTACCCTAGTGAACATTTCCGAGTGCACATCCTGCACTACTGTAACACACTGGCGCGAGAGGTGGAGCCAGCTGGGAACCATCAACCCAGCTGACTTCATCGATTTTTATCCATGGAAAATGAAATCTTTCCTTGCGACCGCATCCATCATCAGTGATTCAGTATCACCAGTAAGCGATCTGGTTATCGCGAAATCGCCTGTTTTTTTTATTTTCTTGAACTTTTTTTCCCTAACGTTGTTATTGGATATACATGTCTTTACATTTGTTTGACCTTATTAAAACCCCACATCTCAACCTTTGAGACATGGGCAATGCAGAGACACTACCGGCGGCTGGACGAAATAACAGACATGGATGGTTACCCAAAGTCAAACCGCATCGCCATCCCATCCACGGAATTTCCAGCATTACGGGAGTGTATTTCAGCTGTGCATCGCATCCTGATCTGCACATGGCCACATGTGGGAATTGCTATAAGCTGACACTTCTCCAGCGCATCAAAAACGCTGCTAAGTATACCGTGCCAAAACTTCACCTCAGGAAGAAAAGATGCGAGGATCCTGTATCCTGTTCCGAGAAATCGTCATGTAGTTTAATTTCCTATCGTCCATCCAGCACGGATAGCGATTATGGTTCAGTTTCAAAGGTAGGCCCTACTTGTATCATGCTTTATTGGTGAAACTAATTCGAACTTTAATGTTAACGCGTCGCTCTGTGGTGACTTCCGGTTGCACGTGCACATGTTCTGATGATATTAAAAATGTTAAGATGTGCGATGAAACTGGGCAAGGGGCATCTATGAACTAACACTTTCGAATAGATTTTATGCCACTCAACGAAGCAAAAAGAATTTCGAAGATATGCAGCCAGTGTATTAAAATAGTATTTTAGAATGTTTGCCGTTTGTGCAAGTATTTTTTGAATTTGTGAAATAGTTCAGAATATTATTGTGCGTTGATATTGTTTCAGAGCTTTAGTAGCAGTATCTCGTCCAGTGGCGGGTCGGTAACATCAACAGGATCGAATTCGTCGACCGGAAGTACAAATTTTAAACGACGCCGGAGTCGTGGACGATGTGAAAAACGATGGACAAACGTTCCCAACCCGTCGGCTTACGAGTACAAAACTGTCTGGCCGGTAACCGTGAAGGAGTCGCTGTTTCTGCCCGAATTCCCTATTAATAAGCAACCTCCTGCCGCCAGAAGTTTTGAGGTTAGTCCATTAGTGCTTGCCTTACGGCATGCAGTTCTACAGAAAATTTGTATTACTTAGTACTGCGTGTAGAAGATCTTGCGTTTTCATTCATTCGGCTAAGAATTTTCGTTTGAATAGCATCATCCAGGGATACAACCATTTTTGTATTTCCTTGTAGATTGTGAAAGAGATATCACGTGGTAAGTTCAGCGACGTTTCCAAGATTTGTATGCGCAATAGCCGCGAAGAATACGCCATGAAGCGAATGTCCAAAGATAGCATCATCCGCACCCATGCGGTTAACCAAGCCAAAACCGAAGCCATTATCCAGAGAACGTCACGGCATCCGTTCCTGGTCTCGGCTGTTGCCACATGGCAGTCCCGCACCCACGTTTATATCGGTAAGTAATAAGCGAAATAAAAAAAGTTCAGTCTTTTTTTTGACTTGTTGTTACGTCTTATTCAGACGCAATGCTTCGTCACGTTGAAGTACTTACAATTAGTACTGAATGCCTGCAATATAAGACGAAGTAGCTGCATTATATTGTTTGTAATTGCTTTTTGTTAAGAGTAGGTTGTTAAATAAGTAAATAAAACCGCTCCCCGCTTTTTAGCAGCAGCTTATTGTCGACAGTTACTACACTCCATACCGGACTGTGGTCTGATAGGCGTAATAGTCTCCTTCCTTGCGATACGCTTTCCTGATTTTACGGGTACAGATTGTGTACAGTTGATTTCTTCGTTGCAGTTACTGAGTACTTTCCTGGTGGTGATCTGGCTGCGATCTGGAAAAACTTCGGAGCCTTTCCCGAGGCGGTAGTGCAGGTGTGGGGTGCAGAAATCGCCCTGGCACTTGACTTCCTGCATACAAACGGCATCATATATCGGGATCTGAAACTTGGTAATATCCTGGTGGATATCAATGGTCATCTGAAGATATCGGACTTCGGGCTTGCCCGCTACACCACGGAGGAGCCTCGCGCCATGGTAATAATAATAGTGTTGTATATGTATTCCGTTTATATAAGATACAATTATCAGATATTACATTTATACAGTGACCTTTCAAGCCGGTGACCTTTTGGTGAACTTTTTGTTTAGACTATTTGCGGCACACTCAATTACATGGCTCCGGAAGTACTCTTGGGCGAGCCATACTCGTTCGCCGCCGACTGGTGGTCCTTCGGCATTGTGTTGTATACCCTGTTAACGGGGGGATACCCCCTTTTGTCAGAGAAGGATCATGTCGTCATGGCAGAAAAAGTTTTGAACCACTCGTACACTGTGCCGGATGGTCCGGCGCTCTGTATTTCGGCTTCAGCCAAATTGCTGATTGAAAGGTTACTGAAGAAGGTGCCATCGCGGCGTTTGACGGACTTCAAACAGATCAGTGCCGAGGCGTTCTTTTGTGGATTGAGCTTTGCCCAAGTGCACCGCAAAGCTATTTGCCCGTTTACCTTTATGCATTTTTCGAATCAGAACCATTCCCAAGATGTCGATCAGTCCGTAAATGTCGATCAATCCGTAAGTGATTTTAAATTTGTTAGTACAGTGCTATGTATCACGAAATGGTACAGGAGCACTCTAGGCATAAACCATGGTTGCTCGTGTTGCGATACCGATATAAATTGCAATTTGGTTTCTAAAACTGAACCATGGCCACTACTGTAGATCTTGTTACGGCAGTGTTGTGGTCGTCCGGCATGTGTATTTTGTTGCCCAAGGGCCGTTACATTATAATGCGTAGGATGTATAATTGTTAAATTGAATGTTTGTAAAACCTTGAATTTGTATATAGACATTTTTAATTGCCTTTTTTCCGCAGATGGATGAGTTCGATTTCATGGATGGATAATTTCAAAAAGAGTTCAGTATTAAACTGGTTGTTTCACTGGATGCCTTCGTCCTTTTGCTCATTCCCAAGAGCGTGTTTTCATTAGTTTTATCTTATTGCCAAATTAATCTAATATAGGCATATTTTTAGTTTTATCTTGTTGCATGATGATGTTCTTCTGAGATTTTTGTCGCCAATTTTGCATGTTGTGGCATTATATTGTTGTTTGTATATCGTGGCGCTTGTATGTACATACAATATGAGCGCGGAATGTTGTTGCCCGTATTTGGAAGATGTTTTTCATTACCTTGTTGTGATGTGACTGATGTCGATAATTCTCACCGTTTTTTATTCCTCAGTAGTCGTGTATCATTTCCATGAGAAAATAAAATTTTGGTTATCGTTGGATTGTTTACCATGTGGGACATTGGGATGCTGTTTCTTTCTTGATTTTACTATTTCTGTTGGACTTATTACTTACTAACGTCTTTGCTTCTTACTGGCCAGACTGGTGATTTGCGTCTGCATCGTATTGGTAAAGTTCAGTTACATATTATTGTACATTATGTGAGCAATTGCAGTAGCTGCAGTTTATGTATTATCTATTTTTACAGGTTTTGATTTCAAACGAATTTCACATCCCGGTCCTCTAAATAGTAATTGTGTGTTGATTAAAAAATCAGTAATGAAATGTGTAACTGATTCTATTCAGCAGACAGGTATTCTCGAGAATAATCAATGGATTCTCAGTGCATTAAAGTGCACCGAAACTGCTCACCGTCAGACAGTTTGAAATAAGCAGATGAAAAAGCGCACGATCATACAGTCGTGATCATACAGTATAACGGCATATTTGATGTCTCGTGTGTGCATTATTTGCTCGAATAAACAATGATTAAACGGAATCTCTGTGCCGAATAGGCTGGAATAGCTAACAGAATAATTATCGTAGAATTATTTGTACTGCTGCCAAGACCGGTAGTGCGACCGGTGCTGGGTTGAGATACCTAGTATGCAAACTAACTGGCCTGGTATATAACGCGCGTGAGCCTAATCAGCGAATTATTTGCCGCAGTTTATTCATTGGCATAGCACAGCAAAAGATTAGTTCGCAGCACAGCAGAAAATTCGCGATAAGAAGACGTTCAGGTTCTTGCAGCGTTGTAGATTACGCTATCAGTTTTCGTTAAATAATTGCCTAGAAGTGCTACGAGTATACTAACAATTACGCTCCTAACGACTATATAAATTTTTGCAATATACTGTTTCCGCGGCAGATAATTTCAAAATACAATTTCGCAATAATTCGTTTTGCTTTTACTTATTTGAACTAATATCCGGAAAATGGTTCATAAATACAAACTGATTTATTTCAATCTGCCCGGTCGTGCTGAACTTCCGCGTTGGATTTTTCATTATGCCGGGCAAGACTTCGAAGATAAACGCATTGAACATGCTCAGTGGCCGGCGGTGAAACCAACCACACCGGACGGCACACTGCCCTACCTGGAAGTGGACGGTAAACCGTTGTCGCAGAGTCAGGCCATCGCTCGCTACTTGGCACGCACATTCAAGGTGGCTGGACACAATGCCTGGGAGGAAGCGGAAGCTGATGCTGTTGTGGATTATCTTGGTGGTAAGAATTTCGGTTTATTTATAGGGATACATTATACAATTTCGGTATTTCTGTCGATGCAATACTACGATTGCGTAAAAAAATTCCCGTGTGAATAAATGACAGTCATTTATAGTAAACAATTTATCAGTTTATATTACGTTTAACTATTTTATTTTCCTTTCATTCAAATAAAGATGCATCGAAGGATTACATCAGATACGCTGGAGCGCTCCGGGCTAAGGACGAGCAGCTGGCAAAAAGCATTAAGGAGAAGTACATCGGAGAGACAGTGATTCCGTATTTGGACGGACTGAACCGGAAGTTGGAACACAATTCTGGCAGCCAGTACCTAGTCGGCAAAGATCCCACTTGGGCAGATTTTGCTGTAACGATTTTCCTGGAAAAACTTTGCAGCATGGACGCACACATCGTGGACAAATACCCGCGACTGAAAGTCCACACCGAACATGTTCGCAATCTACCCGGTATTCGCGAATGGATTGCCAAACGTCCTGCGAATCCAGTCTGACAAAAATTACCAATAATTTCAATAAATCAAGCATTTTCTTACGCACTACTCGGTATTTGAAGAGTGCAACTGCACGCTAGTGTTGTGCTTCGCATACGTTTATTTATTTACTGCGCTTGATAACTGCTGGAATAATTTTTTTGGGAGCCTATCACTGGCACTCGACAAGAGCGATCAAATAAATTACCTAATTGTAAGCTCGTATGTGAGGCAAAGCCTGGTTTCGACAAAGCTGCCGTAGGTTCGTAATTTTTGCATGGCACTATTTTTGCTTGGTAGCTGATACAGTGTACATACTCTGCATGTTCAGTTCGGTTTTGATGTCTAATTAAATAAAGAATAACTACTCGTACTACATTTAACGATATTTGCATTATTTAATTTTGGTTTCAAGACAATATACAAACACACAGTTGAAAAGCTGTAGAACTTAGAAGTATGTTTATTTACTGGAAAAATTAACTTCGGGAACCTAAAAAATTACGCCGACTCGTAATGTTAAATAGGTTATCCGACTGTATAGGACATCGTACATTTTTACAGTAGAAGTATAGCATATCGTACTTATCTTTAGAACTTTCTACATACGAGTAACATTATTATGGTCGTTTTTCTACACTTTGAAATGCTACTCGTAGTGGCATAGTGCTGTACCTAATTGCTAACGGACAATGAAAACGATTCTACGTTTGAATTAAATTGTACTTGGTGAGTTATTACTGCAATAGTAATTAAGTAAGTACAGTGTTCGATAATCCGAATTTTTAAAGCGCTTTTTATTAAATGAATGTGCACTTCCCGCTTATACTACGCATGACAGAAAACAGCAAAAAGGAACTTTAACCAACACCCAAACTACTACATTTAATGCTAGAGAACAGCTGCGCTAAACAAAATTTGATGTCAGCACCGGAAAGTACATGCTCAACATACGACCGAAACCGGAAGTCGGATTACATGGGAGTGTTGGGACGCTTGGCGATCCACTCCTTGATGCCCTTCAGTTCATGGACGCGCTGGTTATGGGCCTTCAGTTTGGGGAACTTGTCCAACAGAGTGCTTTCCATGCCCAGAATGCCATCCAGAGCGACAACCACCACGAAATCAGCCCAGGTGGGTCCACTCCCAATGAAGAAACCGTCGCCGTTGTTGTTCTCCTGCAGCTTGCGCTCCAGTCCCTGCAGATACGGTTGGATCTGCTCCTTCACGAAGGCCTCTTTCAGCTTGCTCTTCTTACCCTCGTCTTGTTCGTGAAAAATGGCCATCAATGGCTTCAAAGAATCTGCAAGAGGACTACACTTACAAAACTAATTACTAGCACGAGAAATTAACTGTTAGAATTTACTCGCATAAGAGCCAAGTTGTTAAGGTCACCAAACGCTCTTTCAGAAGTACAATACGAGAAGTACTCGTACAGCCAGAACTACAGATATTTATTTACCAAACTCAATCTTATACTAACCCAACTTAATAATTTAAAAAATTTCTTTTAACGAGTATAACTATCTGTGGTCTAGAAAAAAAAAGTTACGACGTCGTCAACAATGTTATCATTCTTATGCTTCTGTTTTCGTAACCTACCCACTTCAATGTCAGTTCTCTGCAGACTGCACATACTTTGCATATTGTAGTAGATCAAAACAAAGGTCATGCGAACACCATTCAGCACCTATCGCTACAGATCATGTACACCTGCAATGTCCTCACCTAACAATAAGTATCAAAAAAGTATTATAATATTTTGAAGAATTGTAGTTTATTATCACGAAAATAGAACTGGTAAATTTTTTAAAAGAATCAGTTGTAAGAGCAGACATCGTATCACGTCAAACAATTAACGGCCATTTCTAAACGAACAAACCGTGAAAGAAAATTAAAATAATTTTCAATGGCTTGAAATTTATCACCTTTTGTATTACGCTGCTTTCAGGCGAGAACCGTTCAATGTATTCAAATTTACTGCCTGCATGCATCAGTGTGGTAAAAAACTGCATAAAATTTCACACGCGAATACCGGTTTTGAAATGAATAAATATGCATATTGTCAACTGCAGCCGTTGGGTAGCACAATGCAAACACGTCCCTTCACTATGCAGAGCATGGCTAGCGATATCGGGTTTGTGAAATGATTATCGACCGAAATGATACAGCATTTTACGGTACCTTGAACGTAATCCACGAGAGCGTCGGCCTGCAAACGGAAAACTATCAGCCGGGGCCGGGAAATTACTTACTGTACTCGCATATAGGAACAACACATACATACACACGCCATGTGAAAATTAATCAGAAACTGTGCAAGGTACTGTACCTGAGCTGCTTCCCAGTCATCCTTGCCAACCAGCTTGTGCTGGCGAGCCAGATAACGAGTCAAGCTCAGACTCTGGGGCAGCGGTTTGCCATCCACCTCCAGATAGGGCACCTGTCCGAAGGGAGCGGTGGATTTCAGAGTGGGCCACTGATCTTTCGGGATGCGATGATCTTCATAGTCAACGCCAGCGTAGGCTAAAACCCAGCGGGCAGGTTCAGCACGTCCGCGGGCATCGAAGTAAACCAGCTTATACTTTGGTGCCATGGTGAATCGTTAGGGAGAAAACTACGAAATGGGATTTTCCAAGTAAAAGCCGGTAAACAAGGACTGGGTGGTTTGCAAGCTGCAAGATGTGAACTAAATGGAAGGGCACACTGCGAAGCCTTTAAATGTTGATCAAAATCGTTGCTCCTCTTGTGGGCGTACCAGCTGAGAAAGTTCGCGAATTGTCGCTCTGCATTCTTAAATCCTGTACGTACACCGGCACATGTCAGTGCGCGTCCTCCTTGTGTTTTGCCGGATATTATTATTGTACGTACCAAATTACCTATACGAGTGCTGATTAATAATCTGCATCAAATTGTAATGGTTAGGGACTTATAAGATTACACGATAACGAAAACTTCAAAAATAATAATGTGAACGCGTTCTTACAGCTTTTGGATTTCCATGCAGGCATTCTCAAGTACTATACTTACATGCTCCAAAGTCTCCACTACAGTCCTTGGATTTCGCTATACGCGGAATACATGCTACAATATGCCTGCGCATATTTAATCAATATATATAGATATAAATATATATAGATATATATATATATATAGATAAATATATAATCTATATAGGTATAGATATATATTAGGAAGAAGATCAATATTACGCGCGGCCTCCCCACAGTCTGGAGATCTCTCTAACCAAGAACGTTTTAAAAAATCTGATACCACAGTTAGATCGGCCGTGGTCCAGAACTGCGTCACATGACTTTTGTTTTTGAATACGCTCGATCAGAATCGTGCCGGCACGATGCCGCAAACGATCCAACCCAGTTTCAAGGTGACCTTGGAACTTAGAAAAATTTTGCCTGAATACAATATGCAACAAAAATTATTAAATACGCATATTAAACGGAATAAATTAAACTTATTTTCGTACAACACCAACCACAAAATTAAGTAATCACAAGTTAATTTTTCGATTTTTGTTGTCGGCAAATTTTTAATATAATGGTAGGTATTGACCATACGGACATCGGGCTGTTCGATTTTGGCAGGACCATCCTTCTAAGCAATTGCTAGAATTGCAAACAGCCGCATTTGTATTATTTAATGGTGAGTGAGTGAGCGAGCTACCACTGTCCAGTGAGCAGAATCACTAACTGAGTAAGATGTAAGTTACCGAGCTACCACTGTCCAGTGAGCAGAATCATTAACTGAGTAAGTTACCGAGCTACCACTACTGTCCAGTGAGCAGAATCGCTAACTAAGTGAGTATGTTACCGAGCTACCACTGTCCAGTGAGCAGAATCGCTAACTGAATAAGTTACCGAGCTACCACTACTGTCCAGTGAGCAGAATCGCTAACTGAATAAGTTACCGAGCTACCACTACTGTCCAGTGAGCAGAATCACTAACTGAGTAAGTTACCGAGCTACCACTACTGTCCAGTGAGCAGAATCGCTAACTGAATAAGTTACCGAGCTACCACTACTGTCCAGTGAGCAGAATCGCTAACTGAATAAGTTACCGAGCTACCACTACTGTCCAGTGAGCAGAATCGCTAACTAAGTGAGTATGTTACCGAGCTACCACTGTCCAGTGAGCAGAATCGCTAACTGAATAAGTTACCGAGCTACCACTACTGTCCAGTGAGCAGAATCGCTAACTGAATAAGTTACCGAGCTACCACTACTGTCCAGTGAGCAGAATCGCTAACTAAGTGAGTATGTTACCGAGCTACCACTGTCCAGTGAGCAGAATCGCTAACTGAATAAGTTACCGAGCTACCACTACTGTCCAGTGAACAGAATCGCTAACTGAATAAGTTACCGAGCTACCACTACTGTCCAGTGAGCAGAATCACTAACTGAGTAAGTTACCGAGCTACCACTGTCCAGTGAGCAGAATCGCTAACTGAATAAGTTACCGAGCTACCACTACTGTCCAGTGAGCAGAATCACTAACTGAGTAAGTTACCGAGCTACCACTGTCCAGTGAGCAGAATCGCTAACTGAGTGAGTTACCGAGCTACCACTACTGTCCAGTGAACAGAATCGCTAACTGAGTAAGTTACCGAGCTACCACTACTGTCCAGTGAGCAGAATCGCTAACTGAGTAAGTTACCGAGCTGCCACTACTGTCCAGAGATCAAAATCGCTCATTGAGTGAGTTAGTTACCGAGCTACCACTGTCCAGTGAGCAAAATCGCTACCTGAGTGAGAGAGCTACCAAGCTACTACCACTATCCAGTGCCCGAAACGCTACGTGAATGAGCAACTGAGCTATTCGTTGATTCGGGCCGTGGATCACAAGAAACGCGGAGGCGAAGCCGCAGCTGTTTCTTGTATATAGATATAACTATATGCATTATACAATATCTATATTACTGCAATATCGTACATTCTAATTATTGTAAAGGCACGAGTGGAACATCCAAACACTGATGTGCGTGTTGCAATTGCGCGGCATCCGTCGACACTTATGCAATTTAGTAATAATTTCTTAATGCTAATAATTGTTGCCCGATTTTATGTGCACAGCTTACGATTAATTGGTTGATTTTTAAGGTTTCGTGGTTCCTTGATCTGCTAAAATACGCAGGCGTATTTACAGAGCCCATGAATGTTACGATGTTTATTAGGCAACACTTATTTTCACTTGCAGTTAGACCCCAGATTCCAGAGAACACTTTCCTGTGTGCAATACTGTACTCTAAACACTGCTGCACGAATTTGTATTTGCTTCCATGCAATAGCCGGGAATCAGAGTCTCATTTTTTTTTCCACAACAATCCACGATATTTAGATATTTGTGGCTTACCTGTTAGCTTTTGTTTGGCTCAGTTAACATTCGCTGTGCTTGCAACTAGCAGGCTAAATTTTACCAGTTGACAGTTGTTAAATAATGACAAATTACGAGTAAAAACAATACTTACGAGTTACAAATTAGGATTACTAACTAGTAAAAAACTGCACAGTGTGCAGTGTAGCACCAAGGTACAAGTAGTACGTACGCCACTTACTGTATGCCAGGAGGCGCTTTTGAAAAGCAGTTTGTGGAATTACCAAAACAGCTGCGCATTGGGCAACCCCCGCAGGTTTGGTGTTTTTTCGATTTGTTCAAATTCATACAATCCGTGCGTACCATAGCTTAAAAAATGCAGAAAAAAAAGTTAAGTTTGAAAACGAAAAGTCTATAAGCAAAAAGTTTTGAAAGAAACGTTTGATTTGCGATTGAAGAGAATTTCGTTCAGCATAGCGGTCTATGGCAAACCGCCTCGTAGACCTCCATGCTGAACGAAATTCTCTTAAATCGCAAATCAAACGTTTCTTTCAAAACTTTTTGCTTATAGACTTTTCGTTTTCAAACTTAACTTTTTTTTCTGCATTTTTCAAGCTATGGTACGCAGGATTGTATGAATTTGAACAAATCGAAAAAACATCAAACCTGCGGGGGTTGCCCAATGCGCAGCTGTTTTGGTAATTCCACAAACTGCTTTTCAAAAGCGCCTCCTGGCATACAGTAAGGCCTCGTCCCGAATTCAAAGCGAATCTCGTTGCGATACAGCAACTCCACCTCGCGAGGTGGCTTCGCGTACCGTATCTGTAGGCGTGGCCACTGCATACAGCCACCTCGTGCGGTTGAGCAACCGTACCATAACGAGATTCGCTTTGAATTCGGGACAAGGCCTAAGTGGCGCACGTAGTACTCGTACTTATTTAGTCAAAATAATCGGAGTAGGTACTGTAAATTCGAATTTTAAAATTCGTGAGCTGTTCGCTCGCCCTAGAATGGCAGTCACTTTTATATGTAGCACTTCCGGTCTGGCTCCGATCCGGCACTTCCGATTCAAAAACTGTGAAAAACACTTCAGTTTTTATTTTTGCAAGTTACTTTTGATTTTAAGTCAGCTGCAACTCGTAAGTACTTTCTGGTTTCCAGCTTCATGAGAAACTTTTTTCTGGCTTTGTAATAGTGCATGGAGTCTAGTGTTTCATTAGTAAACTTTCTGCGGAAAATTCCAAACTGATAGAGTGGCAGGTTTCAAAATAATATTATTTGTTGCAGCGGTAGACCGGAGTATGTGAGCTGACTGAGAGAAGTGAACGAGGCAACATAATAATGTCGACGATTGAAAACGCCATTGCTTCGGACGATCTTCCATCTAGTTCGGATATCAATGCGGACGCACATGAGGATCTGGATAGTGACGAAGAAGGCGATGAATACTTGATCCAAGGGACTTCTTCAGGTGTGTCTATGATAGAACTCTGACATATTTCCGATGCTTGGTAGTTGGTAACGAGTTGGCATTTCCCCTAGGTTCGCGATTGATGTATGGAGGAACCAAAAGGGTCCATCAGAGTCCCTCACCTGAAAGAATGGATACCTCCTCGAATTCTCTATCGAAACGGGCATGCCTGTCGATGGACACGGTGGAACTGCAAGATAATCAGAAATTCCACCGAATGGAAGTACGCTCCATTCCTGGACTGGTGTCATGCATCCACGAAGTGGCCATCCCTCCGGGCGCCGACTACATTCCGCTCCAGCCCCGTCAAGGCCCGCCGCTCCGCGAGTATAAATTCGTTCTGGACTCTTTCCAGACGCAGGCCATCCTCTGCATTGATAATCTACAATCGGTGCTGGTGGCGGCTCACACATCGGCGGGGAAAACAGTGGTTGCAGAGTGAGTGGAACAGTGCGAGTGGTGATTACGCAATCGAAGCTCATTGCGTTTACCTTGTTTACTTTTTCTTCTGCAGGTATGCTATCGCGAAAGGCTTAAAAAACAATCAACGTGTTATTTACACATCACCCATAAAAGCCTTGAGTAACCAGAAATATCGGGAAATGATGGACCATTTCCAGGAGCAAGTCGGTCTCATGACTGGCGATATCACTATAAATCCCAATGCGAGCGTGCTGATTATGACCACTGAGGTAGGATTGTACATTTGTATTTAGATTTTGACATAATTTTTTAGGCTTTAAATTGTCGGAACGCTGTGTACGTAGCGCGGAATTTTTTTGTGGTTTCAGATTTTAAGGAGCATGCTTTACCGCGGAAATGAGGTACGCCACGGTATTTCTTTCATGGAATTTAACTTATTTTTATGTTTTTATAATTTTTATGAATGAAATATTGTTGGTGATATTGTTTTTTAAATGAAGTTATTAATTACGCACTCTTATTTATATTTTTTTTTATTTATAATTTTTTACCCTGAAATGGTTTTCTGAAAACCATTTCAGGGTAAAAAATTATAAATAAAAAAAAATTATAAATAACAGTGCGTAATTAATAACTTATAATTTTTTACCCTGAAATGGTTTTCTTAGATAATGCGTGAAGTCGGATGGGTGATATTCGATGAAATTCATTACATGCGCGATCCGGAGAGAGGTATAAAGCGCAAACTTTGGCAGGCTGACTGGGTGTAAATGGATGTTTGATTTCGATACAGGTGTCGTATGGGAAGAAACAATTATCCTCTTACCAGATAAAGTCAGATTCGTCTTCTTGTCCGCCACAATTCCCAATGCCATTCAGCTGGCGGAATGGATAGCCTGGCTGCACAAACAACCCTGTCACGTCGTGTACACAGAACACCGTCCCGTGCCCTTACAACAGTATTTGTATCCGGCTGGAAGTAAAGGGCTCTATCTCATCATGGACGAGAACAGGAACTTCCGGTAAGAATCGCATCACTTTAACGGTGATCACTAGTTCGCTTTTTGGCCGATATGTGACGTGCTATTATTTTACTTAGTAAGCGAGATCGATACTGATGGTCAATTTGAAGCGAAGATGAGATATGTTTTGCGTAACAGTGGCTGAGATGTCTTCTTATCATAAATCTTATGTATTCCGCTTTTTTTCTTCCTGACTGCAATTTTTACGTGTGTGTATCCTGTACAGAGAAGCGAATTTCGCAACCGCCATGCAGCATTTACAGGAAGGATCTACATCGGATGAATTAAGCAGAAAGCAACAAGCCCATCGCAACAAATCAGGTTTGGTTGATGAAAAATAAATTCGAATCCATTGCTTGATTTTAGTGGAATCGATTTATGCATTTTAGGCCAAGCCACCGTAACGAAGTTGGTGCAGATGGTTATGGAAAGAAATTACGAACCAGTTATTGTCTTTTCCTTCAACCGACGCGAATGTGAGCAGTACGCTACCAGCATGCACAAAATGGACTTTAATACGGATGAAGAAAAAGAAATGGTCGATGCCGTGTTTAAAAACGCAATCGAAGTATTATCGCCGGATGAGCGCAAATTGCCTCAGATTCTCAATACCGTTCCTCTTCTCAAACGTGGCATCGGTATCCATCATTCTGGGCTGTTGCCCTTAATCAAAGAAACAATTGAGCTGTTGTTTCAAGAAGGATTGATTAAAGTATGTTTAAATGGGTTTATTTGGGCTTACTTTCAGAACGGAGACCATACACCTTTTCAGCACCAGCGGTTACCAGCTATAGTTTATTTTTCTTGTTTGCTTGTTAGGTATTGTTTGCCACCGAGACGTTTGCTATGGGTTTAAACATGCCAGCAAGAACAGTTTTGTTCACTAGTTTGAGGAAATTCGACGGAAAGGAGAACAGATTTGTGAGTGCCTGATTTATTTATGATTTGCTGATTGACAATTGCCGTGTATCCATAAATGTAAAGAAGTATTTACAATTAGCTGAGCAATTAAAATGGATTCTTTTTGTAGATTACTTCCAACGAATTTATTCAGATGAGTGGTCGTGCCGGACGTCGAGGAATCGATACTCGTGGCATTGTGTTAATCCAAGTGGACGAACAGATTCCCTCGGCGGTTTTGAAAAACATTGTCAAAGTAAATAATTCGAAGTTTCGAACGATCGGGAATATTTCCCGTTTTATTCGAGTTTGAAATTTTTATTATAGGGCAGCGCCGATCCGTTAAAAAGCGCTTTTCGGTTGACATATAATATGATCCTGAATCTTCTACGAGTTGACGGAATCTCTCCTGAATATATATTGGAGAGGTCTTTCTTGCAGTACCAGAGTTATGCCGATGTTCCCAAAACACTCGAAGGTTAGTGGATTGTGAATACTATGCAAACATAGTTTCCTTAACTGTGATGCATGGTATTTGTGAATTTCATTGCCGGTAAAGCAATTATTGTGGTTGTCATACGGCATTGATTATCGTATTAAAAGGGCAAACAAATAAAAGAAGAAAATTTCGACGTACGGAATTGTTTGAGTAATTTGTCTTTTAATTTTGCCGTCTTTAGAAATATCGAAGAAGAAAGAGGAATTGGAGAAACTGGTGATACCTCGACCCGAAGACTTAAGTCAGTACTTTCGTATTCTAAACGAAGTGACGCGGTTGACCAAAACGGTGCAAGAAATCATCACCAGCGAGGAAAATGTTTTGGCCTGGTTAACACCGGGACGGTTGCTACGTGTAGGTGTACATTTTGGGAGCATCTTTTAGTTCGGTCTTATGTTAAATTTTCGTAATCCGGTTGTTCACAAAATGCAATTCGTTCTGCGTTTGGTTGTTTATGGAAGATTGCGGTGAAATGACTTTGCGCAAGAAGCGAATATTTTTATTGAGGATTGGTTCTTGCAGCTGAGGCACAACGAGATGGATTTCGGTTGGTGTCCGTTCCTACAATACAAGAAAACCAAAAGCGAAAAGAAAAAAGATAAGAGCGCTGAGAACTCCGAAATTTGCTTGATAGTAGCGCTGCCTGTCAGAGATTTGGCCAATCTGGAAGGATCAGATGGTCTCAGCTATTTAAAGCCTGTTAGCATACAAGAGGCGAAAGATGCTTTGGTGAGTGACCACTTTATTGTCAACTTTATTGTGTCTGGATCCCACTATCTTACTTTACATTCACAGATAATCAAAGCAAACCTTGGAGCTATTCAGGCTTTGAGCAGCTTGAAGCTGTATGTACCAGAAGATCTGTCAAACAAAGACGGACGATTGCAGTTGTTGAAGTCTCTGAAGGTATGTTTTCGCAATTCAAGTTTTTACTTGGCAAGTGTCTGTTAGTGGCATGTATGAGTTGAAAAGTTGTTTGACTTTTTCATAGTAAAAGCTAGCGTTTAATGAATTGTTCGATAATCGTTAAATCTTGCATTAAATTAAATCTGTATTTGTGATTAGGAGGTTCACAAGCGGTTTCCGGATGGTATGCCCGCACTTGACCCTGTTAACCACATGAAAATTAAAGATGAGAAATTCACCGACTCGGTTAAATTGTTGACTGTTTTGGAAGCCCGAATGAAGGCGCTACCAATCCATGGTGATCCAGCCAAAGATGATCTGATGCTTCTCCATAAAAAGAAAATCTCACTGGAGAAAGACATTTCCAGAATGGAGAAAGAGGTTAAGGACACTACCAAAGTGGGACTGCATGATGAACTGAAAAGTCGAATTCGAGTGCTGAAGAAACTGGGTTACTGCAATGCCGACGGCATATGTTCTTTAAAAGGGCGAGCTGCCTGTGAAATTAGCTGGTAAGATCATCTCTCACGTTACCCTTTACTGACAGAGATATTTTGCGGAATTTTCAATCGAATAATCCTGACTGGCAAAGCCTTATGCAAGCGGCGCTAGGTGAGAGTAGGCCAGTACTCTGGGAACATATACATACTTTTACCGCGTTCGCTCTATAAGGAAATCGCTCTGACATGTTTTCTTTTAATTGTAGTACGGTACGTTCGTAGTGATTGTTATCGGAATTTAGGGCTAATACCGCATGTACAAAGTATTAAAATTAAAATATAAATTATTACCTTATAATTTATGTCATGCTAATACAGTGCCTGACTGGAATTTTGTGCTTCCTTGGTAATTTTTGCTAGATAGTCGATCCCCATATTGGCCTAAACGCTGAATGATATTGGTGCTTTGTTTTCTCGGTGCGTCATAAACGATTTATCAGTGTTTTTTTTATCATGAAGGATCTATCAGTGCGTTATTCAGAATAAGAGTATGCGGTGACTGATTGCGGTCACTGGGGATTTTAATACAAGTTACAGTTTTACCGTATGTATTTTAAACCGATTAGCGTATACCTTGTACCTGCTCTGGTTAGTTACACTATATTTACTTTCGGGGTAGTGTTATTAGGAGTATTGATAAAAGGACACAGCCGGTACATACCCTGCTTATTGCTTTATTCTGGCTAAGTTTTCGAAAAAATAAGAAGTCAGTCTTGGGTTTGTGATACAAGTGGCAGCTTTAGACTGGGATCGAACAACCAATGGATGGGTTTGGACCGTTTGGTTATTGCTTTACGCATCCGAAAATAAGGTTATCGGATATAATGAAGACAGTTCGAATAAAATGGTTAAGGAACTTACAGCTATTTTAAAGCTATTTTAATTACGAAATGAAGCATAGCATAAAAGGGTTTACTAAATTTGCAGTGCGGATGAACTTTTGTTGACGGAAATGCTCTTCGCCGGTCACTTCAATGACCTGGAGCCGGCCTATGTTGTGTCGTTATTGAGCTGCTTCGTAGCCGAGAACAGTAAATCTTTTGGCAATGAAGCGCCAAAGATCAATGAGCGGTTATCGGGTGTCCTTCGGCAAGCTCAAGAGATCTCGAAGAAAATTGCGACAGTTTCCAAGGAATGTGATGTGCCAGAGGAAAAAGCCGTTACGCGCGAGCTCAAACCCGAATTGATGGATATTTGCCTACAGTGGTGTAATGGTTCCAGCTTTGCCGAAATCTGCAAAAGTGGTATTTATGAAGGTAAGGGAAGGAATCGATCCATGTGGAACGAATGTCAAACACTATTGGTTTGTTAGGGACCATTGTACGCTGCCTACGGTTACTGGAAGAACTACTGCGGCAAATGGCTGCAGCGGCCAAGGTTATCGGTAATGAGCCGCTGGAAGAGCGCTTCACCTCGGGTGCGTACAGTAGGCACGATATAGTATAATATTGTTTCATTTTTGCCCGCAGTTATCGATTGGTGATCGATTCGTACATTGGATGTGTTTCAATATTCTAGGTATCCTGAAGCTCAAGCGTGATATTATATTTGCCGCGAGCCTGTATCTGTGAACTGTATCGCAGTGCTCGCCTGAAACTTCTTATACTGTCTGATGTTCTGGAAGTGCGTGGTGATCATCGAGTGTGTTTCTAATTTGATCGTGGAATAAATTGAGATGCCATTATTGATATTATGATCCTCCTGTATCGTGCCGTCGATTTATACGGACGTAGTAACATCTGTTTTTGTCACTTACAATGTTACTCGGGTAGGTGACTTCACGTTGTTGAATAATTATTCTGTTAAGTCCGTCACCTTTGGAAGTTCTGTATAATAAATATGTGCAGCACACTTGGATTTAATTTGAAAACCTTGTTTGCTTCGAATGTTGATTAATACCGTGTAAGAATTATTTTGGTGATCCTGCTTGCCGCACTGACGGCGGCTGAACATGTTCATTAATTTTTGCAACATTTCAACATACACATTTGTATATTCGTAACTGGTCTGCTATTATAATCTTGGAAGATATTCCCAGCAAAGCTGCATTTTGGAAACCTTATTCATGCTTTTTTAGAAACAGTGATTTGGAATGATAAGTGCATAGAAAAACCGGTCACATTGTTCAGTTGCTGCCTATTTTGCTTAAATGCGTAGGCCGAAAAATTGGGTTTTGGTGGTAAGTACATTTAATAATTACCGTATGTGGTGTTATGGTTATAAGTAACTTGTGAGAAATTTCTTAACAGCAAATGTGGAACCGGTTACCAACTGCGACATTTATCTCAACTTTGTCCAGACTTTATCGCGGCGAATCGGGAAAGCCGAAAGCTGTTAGTGTTGTACGTAATTTGGTACCTATGGTTGTTATCGTCGTTCAATGACGCATTCAGTGATTTCGTGATAAATTCTTATTAATTTTGTTCATTGTTAAAATCTATGGTAGCTGCCGAGTGCAGACTGGCCCGTGTTGATGGTCCTGTTTGTTTATGCTACTCGCCTCCGGCTTTTGAGCATTCATTTTGTGCAAATGATATCATAAATGGAAAGCGAAAGTGTATGTTAAACACCGTACGTTCTTCATGCTAAATTTTCCGTATACCGTACTGACAGTCAACCATTGCAAAGCCCGTATTTTATCGTTAATTCCTGCTGTTTATTGCTGTTCTGCAAATTTGTTGACGAATGACGATCAATGATCGAGCGTGGGTTGATCGATCAGCTGATACACTACCTTTACGGACCAGTAAACTACAGTATAGGAATTACGCTTGAATGCCTTGATGCCATCGTAACTCGGAAGGAAAAGGAAAAATCTTGTCTGATCTTGATAATGAATGCTCGATTTTCTTGAAATAGTGTACTATCTGAGCTCAAGGTTTTATCCGTCGGAACTACAGCTTGTGATCACCAAAGTCGCGCTGCACTACTGGCTGTCATTTGGATTTATTCTTGTCCGCGACTTCCCATATTCGCGGTACATTATGGGAAGTAGTTGTATGAAGCCGAAGCGATGGTTGCCCGGAGGACCAAATTACAATAACAAGGACAAGGCTCGCAGTTCGGTACGTGGACAGTCGCTTGGCACATCAGCATCATTAAGACCCACAGCATCCACGACTACCATCATTCCTAGCAGTAATGCTGTCGCCGCTCCGGTCCATGCGTCGGAGCTGGTGGAGCTGCACAGAACGGATCTCCAAGCAGGAGCAAGCGCAACAGGTGCACATTCTAAATACGAGTATAAAGAAAGTGTAGACCAAACATAAGCCGAATTATCGTGATTAAACGCAGAGTGAATAAACGATTTTATGCGCGGCGCGAATAAAAAAGTTTAGGACCAGTGCGAGTAGATGTGAATGTAATTGAGTCGGAAACCACCAGTGTCGTACAGGAAAATCGGCCGTCAAGGGTTTGTTCACTGCAGATTGTTGTTTAGTATAGTTGTTTCAAAATTAGTTGATATAGCGAAAGCGGAAAGGGTTGGAATAATGATGGGTATCTATTTTAAATTGCTGTTTATTATAGGTAAAGAACTGCTTCCCAGCTCGTCAGCCGTCAACAGTCGTTTCGCTTCCATGCACCCGTGGAATAACGGAGGACTGAATCGTCGAGGCGGCAAAGTTGTGATATTCGAAATCAGTGATTTCTATCCGCCCTTCAAATCCCAGTGCCAGTTGGCACAGCGTTCCCATATTTTCAAGGAGACGCAACAACTGACCAAACTGCTCCGCGCCGCCGGGGTGGCCGCTCTCCAAGTGGAACAAAATTCCACCACGGACGAGGTAATTTTTGTTCGTTATTCGGTGTCGGTTTTATGCGCACGGCGCAATACGGCGTAAAGCCCCTGAGTTGTTATATATTTCCTTCACGATATGTATTTAACATTGAATGTTAATATTAATGACAGCTGGTTTCGATTTTGAATTTTCACAATTCATTTTTTTTAATTGTACAATATATCTAAACACTTCAGTTGCGGTGCTGCGCGCAATAACAAATGCGATTTAAGCTGCGAATTTCATAACTGCTTTGTCAAAAGTAAAACTGGTACTCTAGAAGAAGTTATTCATTTACGTGGAATAATTATGTGTAATTTATGTGTTTTTACGTGGAATAATTTATTCCGCATTGTAGTTTATGGCCGCATAGCATGTAAATTTTACATAAGTATTTTGTCATATATAATATGAAACTATGATAAAAGAGACGGTACTTGTAACGTTGTCGATCGTTTAGGTGCGGGATGTAATGGCGCGACTGGCCACCGACTCAACCATGGAACACTATAACTGTCTGGTGTGTGTCATCTTGACCCGTGGTGTGTTGACGCTGGTGCGGACGACACCGGATATCGGCGATGATTTCCTGCCGTTTTACGATGGCTACCTGCGCCGTAGCGAACTGATTGATCCGCTGCGAAAATCTCCGTATTGTACCAAAATTCCTGTTTTGTTCATGTTCGAGGGAATGCGGGATGGATGGCTCTCTGATCCGCTGGATGTGAATAACGTGGCCCTGTTGATGCCCACAACACCACGGACCTGACAATTATTAGCGGAAACCTGCAGCTCATACAATTATTGTGATGACATCGCGGTTATTTGGTATTTTCATGCCATAATCTTCGCACACAGTGCCATACATTTACGGCTAGACGGGGTCGTTGTGATGCCGGCGCTGGCCAATGGTTAATTTTTGAATCTATTAAATTTTATATTATAATTCTGTAAAATTTTATGATTTTTCCAATCCGTTCCATTGATGCGAAGGCACTTAATTCTTTGTTTGAACTGTTACTTATGATTGATTTAAATTTGAATTTTTGTGTTCACACATTTTATGTCTTATGCAAACACTGTACGAGATATCTTTTCCATTGACGGTTGTTTGAATAAGATCTGGCTCGGAGATATTGCTAGCGAATATGGATTATGTTGGCACGTTTGGTATATTCTGTAGACAACATGACTGCGTAGAGAAAATTTAGCTGGATGAACTGCAGAGTTGGAACTATATGAATGTTCAAGTAGGAATGTTTGCTCAGTACAGATATCGAGTAGGGCGACATAAATTTTATCCATGGCGGAGTAGTCTCCAAAACATCTTTATCTAAAATTTTAATAAACTGAGTGCAAGAATTTGAAAAGGCGAGCTTTTTTTAACAATGCAGTCGTAGTTTTTACGGGCATGTACAGGATCTGTATGTATCCGCAGTAGGCCGGCTTCTTCGCAGATCCTTCGCCAGTTTGTATACCGGAATGGTGAATCAGGTGAAAGGGCCCTTCACCCGCCGAAGAACGCAAGCTTCACCTCCTTCGCAAGAATGGGCAATGCAAACCTTACCGGTTGCTTTCGGATGAAGCGACGCAAAAGTACCGATGATATCAACAAAAAGGAATTTCCAGTAATACTGCCTGTATCTGGCAGCACTACGGGAAAGGAATCCGCACAAGTAACAACGATTCCGGAAAATACCTCCACTGTGCCAAGGAGTATGACTGGAAGCCTACAAAGAAACGTTTCTCTGAAAGTTCGCACGTTAAGCCGCTCGACATCGTACCGTAAGTTCCCAATACGCTTGTTGAATGCCTAAAACTGAAACAATTAGTACAATTGTCATAGACAGTTACAATAATTGTCTTTACCTTTATTAAGGCCGCAATGCTGCGACAGATTCAGGCTTCGAATTAATTGATGCGTACGAGCAAAATCCGGACCCGTCATTCCGTGGCACAGCAATTCTTTTCGAACTGAAAAACCTTGATCCAGATTTTCGGAGGAAATACGGACTATCTCCTATTCCGAATGCCAGCAAAGACGCCAGTGACCTTTACGATGTTCTAAGGAGTGCCGGTTACAAGGTGGAGCGCAAGATCAACAGCACAGTGAAAGATGCAAGAAATACTGTGAAAGCGATAGCGGAAGACGAATCGAACTCCGACTCGTTTATATGTGTGCTTATAACGCATCTGCTACCATCGAACGATGGGACAAAGAAATATCTTGCCTTTTTTGACGAATATATCTCGTGCCGGAAGCTATTTAATCCACTGCGAAAAAGTCGTCAGCTGTCAGGAATACCAAAAATAATATTTATTAATTCATGCTCTAACATTCAGAAAATGTTATCCATTGAATTTGCTCCTACGATTAACGTGTGCGCATCCCCGTTTCCCGGCATCGATTACGCACCACTCGATCCGGATTTTCTAGTGTTATATGCGGATTGCTCTACAATGTGCAGCATTCAGTATCCCGAACTTGGATCATATTTTGTACAAAAACTGTGCAGCCTTTTACGATACAATTCTCGCCACCAGCAACTGGTACTGGTTGATTTACTAACAAAACTTAACGGGAATTTGCGAACAACTGCACGATTGTCATCATCAGCCACGGAAGCCGATACGAATGTGGAGACGTCGGCTTATGACATGGAACCATTAATAATTATTTCCACTTTAAGGAAGGATTTTCATTTGTTTCCAAGAATGCTAACGAAGACAGTTCCGATTTCTCTAGAAACCTGAGCGGGTTGCTTTTTGTTTCGGAACTGCATAGAATTTCTGCTTCAATTTTATTTCAAATCAAACCTGATGAAATTACTTTTAACCAAGCGGGGTACATCGAACGAAATCAATAAAATTAAATCGAACTTTATCATTTCTCGATGCTGTAAATCGCACAAGCTAGAGCATTATGGTTTCCTGGCAGAAATCAAAAGCAGCATGGGTAGTTCCTTCTCCTCATCCAAAGCGGGATTACGCAAAATCTGTTCCGCTGTTGGACCAAATTCCTCCACATGCACAATAACGAAACCGCTGGCCACCAACAAATTCAGATACGTAGCCATTAAGCGGTGCTGCTTGACCACTCCCTCCGCCAACCAATTGGTTACTCGTCGGCCTTCCGCTTGGTAATTGTTTACAGGCCACGATTTGTTTCCGCTGCGATCCATCAGCCAGCTGGGTTCTTTCGGCGCAGTGTAAATCGGATGCTCGACAGAAAAAACAAAGTTTCCTCCTGGTTTTAATGCGTGGAAAACGACTTTGATCAGTGCACACAAATTCTCGACGTAATGCAGAGTTAGGGAAGAATAGACTAAATCGTACGCCGCTGTTGGAAGCTGTAGTGCCTCGAGATCTTCCTGCTGATAGGTAATTCCCTGGTCGTTGGTTGTCATTTCACGGGCTTTATTGAGCATTTTTGTAGAGATGTCCAGACCGGTAACCTGTTGAGCGCCTTGACGCTGCGCCTCTCGACAGAACCAGCCGTAGCCACATCCCAGATCGACGACATGGAGCCCGTTCATGTTCGGTAACATTCGAGCAAGAGACAGCCATTCCGGTGCACCGTCCAACCCGTTTACGGAACGGTTGAGTTTGGCGTATCCTTCGAAAAATTCTGGATTGTCGTAAATATTTTGCGCCATGGTGGTGCTTGACCGGAACTATCCCTGTCTGTCCCTAGATCGAGTTTAATACAAACAACAGCCAAACAAACGCTGGCTGCGCTGCGAATCAAGAACAACTCATCTGCTGCTCTGTAGCAGTACCTACATACCTACATAATGTACTTGTTACCTATGAATGCCTAAATAAGTAAATATGTGCGCACCCTTGCAATCGGTTCGTGCATTCGTTTCTTGTATCGCGAAGTGAAAGTGCGAAAGATATGTGTGTGTTAAAAACTGGGTATTTTAGCAAACAACCTTTGAACTTTTCAAAGTATGAACAATGCAATTCTAGCAAATAAACTAGAATTCGGACCAAAATCGGCTTTCATCCGGCAAGCAGAACACAGTAACACTGTAATATTACCAAATAGTACAATGGGGAAATGCTTTTAATGGCATTTAAATCAAACCCAGTGCACGGCTACACGCGTTAGTACTTATGTAATTTGATGATTCCGAGTGGAACTCGTCGTGTCATGAATGTTTTGCGTATATAATCATCTGTACTTCTATACGTCAAGCTCTACAAAACTTTGATATTTTTTGTTAATACTGAATAAATCAAATAGGTAGGGACTTAAATGTGAAAGGATGGCGGTACCGGATAGAAGTATTCCTGAAGAAGAAAAGATGCCCGCCCTGGACGACACGACTCTGGATGTGGACCACCTTCAGATCCTCTCAGATTTAGAGTTGCATTCAGAGACAACTGACGGTATGTATTAATAGACAATTCGGGCAAAACTGCGACCGTAGTAGTACCAGTGACAGTTGCGCTATTTTGCTATAGTGCGTCTCTGGCGAAATAACCGCTACTGTCATTGGTATTGCTACTGCCGCAACCTGCCCAAATTGTCTATTAAGTCCTTTGGTCAGTGGTCATAGCGATGAAAAATACCATTTGTATTTGTTGCTTCAAAAAATATCAATAGTTCTATTTTGGCAGAATTTCTGGATTTCGAATGGGATGATAAACACGAAGAACGAGCGGCTTCGCCGGTGCATTCTCCCGGTCGGGTGATAATAATCCAGTTAAAAAACTATTGCGCGATCCTAAAAGATAAATACAGAGTATCTCCGCGGCCAGAAGTGGATGTTGACGGGGCTACTTTGAATAAACTTCTAACGGAGGCCGGTTGCTCTGTACGACTAATCAAAGATCCCGACTGCACCGACGTGTCGGAGCTCCTGGTTGAGGAAGCAAACAATCTCCGCCAAGCCGCACAGCACCCAAAGTTTTTCATGCTGATAGTGCTTTCACAAAGCTTACAGCCTCTGCAAGCTAACCATGAAGTCGTATTACTGTACGACGGATTCTTGACCTTTACCGAAATCATCCAGCCGTTTTACGAGAAAGCAAATCATACGGAGAAAGTGGCGAAAGTCTTTATCTTCCATGTACCCAAGTGTGGAAAACCGGATATGGGGTTGACCATATTGCGAAAGAAGAAACTGTTGGCATCGGATGAGAACTCGGCAAACATAGCTCCACTTATACCAAAGGAAGAGATTGTTCTTGTACATTCCACTATTGGTGGCTGCTTTGCATTTCGCAACCCACAGAGCGGTTCCTATTTCATAAAGCGCTTTAGTCAGTCTCTGGAATTCAATGTGAATCACAAAGAAGTGGATTTCCTTACGCTGCTCACTCGGTATACAATTAATATATATTGCTAGTTTGTGATAATATTTATGAGGGTACTTCCTTTATGAAATTTCTAATTTTAATACGAGCGTATTGGTTTGATGCGAATGTTATTATTCATACTACAGATTCTTGCGGAGATCCATTGATTGCTTGCTTTTCATTTACGTAGGTTGAATGGACAAATTGCAAATTATAATCCGCAGCCGTTGCTCCATGATAACTCACCGGATGGAAACGGCACTGTAAGTTCTGCACTAATGGAATTTAAAAGAAAACCTACGGTTCCTTTATTCTCGACTCTGAGAAAAAAGCTGTACCTCTTTAAATAAGTAAAAACTAGGCACAAGGCGCTTTTAATACCGGGCGCATGCCGCGTATTGCCGCAGTGCCTTTGCAGATACGATTCTCTTAGGCTTAAAATGCCTACTCTATGCCTAAAATTACAATTGTACAACAATTTCTAGACAACATAATAAAGAATAATCATTATAAAACGTCGAGTACACAATGGTTATTATACATATTGACAGTACTTAAAATGCAACACGTATCGTCGATAAGTTATCGATGTATTGTAGGAATTTGTAGCTGTGCAGTGTGCACAAAGACAGTACCTAGCATGAGTACAGTGTAGTTGTCCAAATCTACTTACCAGTTAAAAATTACACCATCATTCATCAGTTTTCCGAATCATTTGGCAGACATAAATACAAAAGGAGACATAAATACAAACAGACATAAATACAAAACCAATAGTTTAGAAAAGGAGTATCACAGTTCACACATAACTATAAGTACTATTTTGCCAAGAGGCGTCTCGTCAGAACGTTCCTGTGCCACTGCCGCTCCGGATTGCGTAGATGTGGCGGCGAAATACCTGTGATAGGGTCAACACTTCATATTATAGAAATTAGAATAAGTTTTCATTATTTGCCTTTTCAAAAATATATTTTGATAAATTGCAATGCATTGAAATTACTAATATTGTTTTTAGTAATGGAGATGTTTCTGATGCAGGCAATTGACAAGAGATCTCCCAGTTACCAACAAAGCACGAGAAAATCTGTAAAGTATTGTAAGTAGTTACTTACCATTAATTATTGTGTACTGTACTAAAATACGAGCTACATACAAAGCTATCGCGTAAGTACTAACCTGCGCGCTTATTGTTTATCGCTGTTTATTGCTTATCACTGTTTTATTTAAGTACACGGTTTTGTTAGACAGTACAAATACAGTATTATATCTACTGTAAAAATTTCTGTTGTACGAGTACGATCCCACCTATGGACGACAGGAAGTAAAAAGGTAAGAGTGTTTCCAAGGAATTGAGGATGCAGCGGCTGCATCTGTGGGTGTAGGAAGGCGCAAGCATAATTTACTGCCAGATCACGCATTGTTCGGTACGTAAGATCTTATACGGTTTTAGGAATGTATTGGCTAATTTGTTTGTCCCTGATTTATTTTTTATGTGTCACAACAAAGGAAACGAACAGGAATAGCAATAAATTTTATATTAGAAATCATTATTAACTGATATTTTCTTGCAGCTTATCGCATTAACACATCATTCTTGTGCCGTGTGCGCCTTATACAAACGTGTTTTTAGGTGCCTCCTGTTGTTAATACACTATTGTTTACAGTGAAATACCGATTTATTTATTGTTAGTTCCCAAAAGAAGTACTGTACATTGGCGATCATGATGCAGCGGGTGTCGCCCGTGCAGAAAAATTTCGGATTAGCAGACGATGAGCTAATTCGCCACTTGATGTTGCAGTCTGGTGTGTACAAGCCGTTATCCCGCGACGATGTACGGCTTGATACGGATAATCTTGACAGTTCCCAGGTTGACAATCAAACAGTTACGGACAACCAAACAAATCCTGAATTCCACATTAATCAACAGTTCAAGGAAGCACTCTCGCTATATGAAAGTAGTAAGTTTTCGATAGTTTGTTTGTTTGTTTAATGGGGGTTTAATGTCTGCGACGATCAGATGTAACCTGGGCAAGGTCGTAGACTACTCATAACAGAAAAAGCTTACGCAGTAGCGAAAGCCTTGCGCAAAGAAAAACCGTAAAAATAAACAAATGTTTATAGTAAACAGTAATGATCCTTATGAATGAAATCCTTTTTGTAGTCTGACACTCTGACATGCATATGGCAAACAAGGGTCACAGAATTTACGCCCATGCAATACACTTTTACAGAGATTAGCTGCCTTATACTGCACAATATTCTGTGATGAAAAAACGTTTGTTTGTCAGAAAAGTAAAATGTTATATAACAATGATATCATGAATTTAAACCGCGTACCAGTTTTAACACTTACTCGTAATTTTCCAGAAGATTTTGAGAACGCCTATCATCTGTTTGAGGAACTGGCCGATAAAGGGCTTATTCCAGGCCTGTATTATCAGGCAATTATGATTTATGACGGAAAAGGTGCAGAGGAAAATGCCGCAGTTGGCTTTGCATTAATGCAAAAGGTTTACGAAATGTCTTTAATCAGTCCCGTGGACGTTGAGTTTCGACATTTGGCTTGCTACCATTTGGGAAACGCGTGTGCACAAGGTTATGGAACAAGCAGAAGCGAAGAGCTGGCGGTGTCATGGTGGCAGAGAGCAGCAAATGAAATACTCTTTGATCCACACAAAAATGTTGGTAAAAGAAATAAACTTACTTCTGTGGTTATAAAAATGTATGTCATTTTGTTAAGAACTTAAGAATGCCGCAACAAGAGTTTTAGCCGTTTGGCATAGCAGTATCTGCATCTGTATTTTTAATCTTTAGTTTTGACAGTTCTCCGGTATGATAAATGTATAAATATTAATTGAATAACTTCAAATATTAATTAACAAAGAGTTATCACTGATATGCAAAGCTACTCACTAAAATTAATGTCTTCAGAGAAGCAAGTGGTGACCGATGCTGGAGTACTTTGTCAGACCGCAATGGGATCCTATTACAGCCGGTGCAGTAAGCCGGAAGGAGCAGATTACACGAAAGCCTTTTACTGGCACTCAGAAGCTGCTCGAAACGGCAACATCAGTTCAGTAGCGCAGATGGGAATGTTTTATCTGTATGGACTGGGCTGTCAGAAAAGCTCCGCTTTGGCCCACGAACACCTTCTTCTGGCGGGGACGCGCAACAACATCTGCGCTATAGGTCACATTGCTCTGTATTATTTGGAAAACAACATGGCGGAGTCGGCATACTCATGGGCCGTCCGGGCGGCCGATATTGTAGGCAATCTTAAAGGCTTAGATGCGGGAAAGGTGGATACAATTATCAGACAGGTAACATCATCCAGTGCCAACCGTGGAGACGAGGAGGATACGAAAAGGTCACTAGCCATGTCGCTGTTTATTTTGGGTTATTTGTACGAGACTGGAAGAGATTGTGTTGCCAGAGGAAGATACACAGCAGCAGATTACTACAGTGCTGCGAGTAAAATTGATTTGGACGCAGTTTTGTTTCTGGGAAACCGATTGAAACTTGGAAGATCGGCTTGAAAGTCTTTTAAAAAAGGTTTTCGTCTGCATGCAAGTCAGAATATTTACGTTGCAAAAAATATTGTACATCTCTGAAGCTTTCATGAACTGCTAAAAAACTGATGGCACGTATGAGTAATTTGACAGTTGCTGTTTTCATAATTTAGCTAGCATGGGAAAATCATTGTTTTACAGTTCAACTATGCGTTTTTTAGTACACGAAACAACAACGTTAACAGTACCTCGGAGTCTCGGACATATGTGTTACTCACTTGTCGCATCATTCTTATGCACCTGTGGTAAACGATGGCAAAATAGAATTTACATCAATGCATGTACAGAGTATACCGTCCCCCCAAACTATAAGAAGAATCGATCAAGGACAAAGTAAGCACAACTTTTTGCGTTCTATTGGTCCAACCACTATAAGGAATATAAATCCAATAGAGAAGTATATGTTGACCAAAAATGAACTAATGGCATCCCATGGTATCAAGAACGACATGGTTAAATTAAATGTACAGAACGGTGGATGGCTGGCAATTTCCAAAAACGGCATAATCATGGTAAGGCTCTGTGTGATGAGGTAGAACAAAGAGCTGACAAAGAGCATTCGGGTTTTGGAAATTTCTGCACAGGATCGCGGACAGCGCGTGACCATCCATGACTTGTTTGCACCATACGTCGTATGTACGCTGGACGTTGGGCTAAGCGATAAGGCTTTTGAATTTTGTATGGAGCTATTCCCGGCATCGGAAATGTCGAGACCGGAAGTCGAATCGGTTGACCAGCGCCGCTCGCGTTGTTTTAATGCATACAACAGCACGGTATTACACATGAATATCAGGATATACACAATGATCCCAAAAAGAGCCTGTAATTAAAACAAATGAGCCATTTTGTAATGGTTACCATGCCGTTAATTATACCGTATTACCATTATTGTACAATAACAGCTAAATTATAGTTTTAGACGAATGTTTTTGTTGTAGAATCTATATGTTTTAGGTGAAGTATAATTATAAGACAACAACGACAGATATCAGTATTTAACCGAAATATTGACCGCTTTGTGTTATTCAGTTATGACCTTTCCTATAAATCGGCTTCAGTTGGAAGTAACAGTCCAACTGTTGGACATCGTTTCTTACAATTACTTTATGCAGTTATGCTGGGCCTATAGAAGTACTGTCTAACCGACAGAAATGCCATATTTATTTATTTGATCATAAAATTACACAATATTTACCTCCCACCATACGTCGACTTCTTTCCATCTGGATAGATAGTCCGGCATATTTCTCACATAACTATTGACGGTGAAATCAAAATTTTGTTGGTTCCAGTAATAAGTAACCGGGAGTAAAAGCGCATTGAGAGCCGCGGCTGCAAATGCTAATGTAATGGCCAATGCTCCAAAACCGCGCTGCCAGTTGGCGAAATGATAAAGCGGGAAGACGATTGCGACACACCGATCAAAACAGAACATCATCAGTATCCTAAAGCCAATTAATAAAAGGTGAACATAGATAAAATTTAGAATTAATAAATCTAATTCACAAATTTTTTTAAATGTTAGACGCACCATTGCGATGCCAAATACAGCACTTCTGATAGATAGAACCATACTCCGCCGGTTGGAATAAAGAAACTGTTGTAAACACTGGTGTCATCACTTGGATCCGGTTCCCATGTTTTGCTTCCAATAAGTACAATAAGGTTATTCCATCTTCGAAACAAGCACCATTAGAAAATCGTTGTGAAATAAACTGAAGTCACAATAGAATACGTTTTATTTAACAACGAGAATTTTAAGCGTCATATATTTTCACCCCTGTAGCCAGTATTTTAACACCCCTGTAGTATTATTACTGTTGCATGCAGTTATGTTTTTAAATGCGTAAACTTACAAGTACAAGAGGTTAATGCAGTAAAGGCACAATAAAAATGTGCGCTGGGAGCCTCGTTTACATCGGTAGGCAATAAGAATGCCAACAATATTCCCCACGGTGCCAATGGCTAGCAGTATCGGAAAGGTTATTTTGGTAATCCATTCCCAGCCTCCGTAGTTGTTTGTGAAAAACAGTTGTAAGCTGCGATTGCAGCCATCCATCGGTGTGCCTCCCGGTGTAAGCAGTGTCCACGTAGAGCCATTTCTCGTTTCGTTTTCCATTTTCCGATACCAAAACTAATGATCATAGGCGAATTACCGAAAACAATTTTCAGATGAGCACAATTTTTGTAGCTGCCGTGTACAGATCGCCCACAAGCCGTATATACTGGTAATCATTTCCTGTCCCAATTAATGATGAAATAAAATCAGCAATAATTAATAAGCGCCTCAGCTGATAATCACGTTACACCGGAATCAGAAGCGGAGCATATTATACACTGATATACTTAAGTTTAGTTACAATACATACAAACATGTAGATACATATACCGTAGATAAAAAGATTGTTCCTGTGCCGCATAGGAAATGTTTATAGGGCGTAGTAAAATGCGATATAATTATGGTGTCCTTCGTCCATCAGCAAACGCAAGATTAACATAGACAGATTCACATTTGCTACTCGACTTACAATGCAAAACGCAAACCGCCATAAGGCTATTTAATATTATCAAAAACTTATTAAGTTTCGCCACTTAGCTAACTTTGACAAAACTCAGGACTAATGAAGTTTCGGCAGCACGCTTCTCTCCATGGAAGAATTAATTATGCGATATAAATAAACGGAGCGACATTATTACAAACCCCTCAGTAAAGCGATACATGTTTAGCTTGTTTACCGATTCGTTTATTTACACTCGCAGCTCTCTTATACGCGGAAACCAAGATTTAGCAGTTGTAAAACTGCAATTTTGCTGATACGACAGATGCAGCCATAGTAAAACCGTCACAATACCGATCGTACTCTGACAAAAACACTTCGGTTTCCGCAAGTTCCGGCAATATGAGCTACACCTTTAACACTGAGCATCCACACGCACGGTTGTTCACTCGAATAATGTTTTAATAAGTAAACATGTGCCAATGCAAACAAATGCCGCAGTAATATTACTTCATTAAATGCAGCCGTACGGGCATCTGCGCCCATAAAAAACGAAATAACAGAGCAACAACGCAAAAATTTTCGGGCATGCGAGTTGAGAAACAAAGAATATGAAAGAAAACACCACACACAAAAATTCTGGGAAAACTCAACACCAAAAATAACAACTTCAACCATAAAAATGCACAAAACGCTCACCATTAGAAAACCGGTGTGAAATAAAATGAAAGAACCGTTTTCAAATTCGAAAGGCATATGGAATCATCAGTTATCTCGGAGCGGTCGCCGGTCACCCACTGCATCTGGTCCCCGTTGACTGGTGCTTGCAAAGCGATTAGCGTTCGCTTTCTGAGCGGCCACAGCCCGGCGAGCAAAGCTTTTCTGCTGCTTATAATCTTCCAGAAACGTCGGGTTTTTCAGGGCAGCTTCAGCTGCAGCTTCTTCGGCTAGTTTCGTATTTGATGCTGTAGCTGTAGCCAATCTTTCTCCATTGAAATATACAGCCACCTCATATTGGCGATTATTACTCGGTCCAACTTTGTTTATCACTCTGAAAAACGAGAATACTGTACACGTGACCGTGCCACCAATAATGTCAGCAAAACGGATGCAACAACTAGAAGTTCTATCATATTACGTGTTGAAAAGCCACAGTAGATTTTTTTCTTAGCATTAATGTCAGAAAAAGTAAAAGAATAAGATGAAAGCTGCAGGCCTGCTTGCATGACCATTACCGGATCTTGCTAAATAATATGATTCTAGTTAATTCGTATAAATAAACCGAACCGATTAGTAACATTAACCACAATTTTAAAGTTATGAATACACATACCAGCTGCGAATATGCATCTTATTAGGAAACATTTAATAAAAACTGAAACCTACTTGTATTCCGGCAATTTAGGTGCACTGCCGTCCACCGATCGTAACGTTAGGCAACACTGCTGCAATCGCGATTTTGGATCGCTCCATGACTGGTTCGATATGAAATCCGTCAATTTCGGAAAAAACACCACTTTGCAGAACGCACTGCATACTGTAAGACCTTTGTCCAAATACAATGCACCCAAATATGCTAAAACATGGCAACAATTTTAAGCGAATTACTCGTATCAAAAATTAATATTATTGGCTTCCAGATGAATTACCTTCGACCAAATCGGCTTTGTCTTTCATTTTGATGTCGGAAAAACCAATCCCTTTCGAGCTCTGATCGCGAATCTGAAATCTGGCCATGTCCAGCTCGTCGCACACGAAAGCCTGGGTTTTATTACTGACAAGAGAACTGCGCAGCAGTGACAAATGACCTTCATGGTGCATGGGAAAGTGTTTGAATAAATAATCTGATACTATCAACTGCAATACGGTGTCACCGAGGAATTCCAGGCGCTGATTGTTTCCACTAAAAGAAAAAAACCATAACACTGCAGTACAATTACCTGGCGCTTTCAAATCGCATTCTTACATTGTTATATCGTTATCGTGGATTTGGCGCGAAGAGAAAGCATTCGCCAATAAGCGGATATGCGTAAACGGAATTCCCGTCAGTTCTTCAAACTTAACACAGCGCTGCAGCAATTCGTGCTGGGGAATGAGATGACGGTCTCCATTTGGATATGCACTCTATGGATTAAAACGAAGAGCTTTTAGCAGAATTTCGTCTTCTTTGCTATAAGGCGGGTAACGTCACATGTATAAGGAAAGAAATTCGTTCACACTTTCAGTTTCTTACAAGTACTATCAGGATTACTCTTACCATGCTAACATGCGACGGCGGTAACATCCACACTTTGGCCAGATGGTCATCTTCGTTGAAGAGGCGTACTTTTAGCGACCGTCCAAAAAATTCATCCACATATCGAATACCCCCGTCCAGATAGATGGCTCCGCATACCGCCTCAAAGCAATTCGCAGCCGCATGCTTATCCGTTATACGCTTCCTGGAACTCAGTTCTCTCCCATGGGAAATCAGAAGATAATGACTAAGACTGTACGTTTCTCCCAGCACAGCCAGGTGGCTGTTCTGTACTAATGTCGCCCGAAATGTGGCCAATCCACCTTCCTGAATGTCTTGGAAGATTAAGAATAACCTCAACGACGTCAAAAACTCCAGAACAGCATCTCCTAAGAATTCCAGGCGTTCGTAATTTTTTATCGGGGAAGCCATTTCATCTTCCACTCCCAGCTGAGCCATCGTATGGATTAAAGTTTTAATGCCAGATTTAGGAATTTGTCCGGCTTGGCCATACGCGGCTTTTCGGAATCCCAGATTTGACAAGACATTTCGTATGTGGTCAGCGTTCGTGCCGATATTTAACTGGTACGACGGGTGGGTCAGTGCTAATTCCAACAGATTCCGGTCGCTAAATTTATACTGCAACTTCTCTTCCAAAATATCCAGAGAAATATGATAGCGAAAATGAAAAGCCACCCACGGAATCAACGTTCCATACTGAAACGACAGTTACGGCGCTAATTATTTAGGGACAACTTGCAGAAAATGAAATTCATAGATCACAGCACAAAACTCCACAAAATGAAATTCATAGGTTACCTGAGCGATATCCGACTTCAATCCCGTATTATATATTCCGCGTGAGCTAACTACAACGGTTACTTCTCTCTTCAATTTCGAATTTCTACTCAAATCATCCACCAATTTCTGCTGATTGTGCAAACGTATCTTATCTTCCGCCGTGATCTGGCTTTTGGGTCTGGTTTCCAATACATTACGGATTTGGTCCAATTTCTTTTGTTCCCTGTAAGTTCGTGGATCAGCGGCACTAACCGACCGCGTAGCAAAATGCACCAATGCCGGATAATGCTTATCCCTATCCCGACGGGAAACATCACTAGCATCATCATCAATCTGGTCAATGCGGAAAGCAGCAGGCCTTCTGCCAGGCACAGCTACAAGGCCACCGCGCAAGGCCCCGACCTGTTCATGGAAGGCGAGATCCGGTGCGCACTTGAGCAATTCAATATCACTATCCGAAAAAAGCAAATGAAATGCACTGAGAATGTGGTAGAGAACCGAACTCATTGGAGCTATTTCCATCAAATCGTCGGTCTGCCGACCAAAGACTGGATAAAAGTGGAAAACATCACAGATATCATTATCAGCGACAAAATTTTCCGCCTTAAGATGCCAGTCGACTAACTCCATCAATTCGCTGAACATGTAACGCTTGAATATATTCAGATCTTCAACAACAAAGGTTCCGGGCGTCGGCATTTCCTCCAGACGCACGACGTACTCGACATTAAACCGGGTGGTCACAGCCCGTGGAAACTAAAACCATATTGAATTTAATCGCTTCTCGCCTTTCATTATCTTACATTTTAAAACGTACATAACAAATCTTACGCCTACTCCTCACGCCAACAACATACCTTACTGAGCTTTTGATGCGAAAATATGCAAAATCCAGCAAAGGCGAACTCCCGACCAGCGTGTCGCACCTTAGTGGAATCCGGCGAGACAAAGTTGATCACGGGATCCAAGACCATACGGTAGCAAAACAAATCTTGAGCATTATTACTCAGTGGCTTGCACTGAAATTTATGTTCTTCTTCGCCAACAAGATGACCATGCTTAATACCATATCCCCGCAAAGCATGTGAGCATCTGCAAGCTTTTCCGTCGTTCAGCTAAAAATTAAAGAAATTTAAAAAAAATTTTTAACTGCATTCGCTTTTCGCAAAAATTTTCGTTTTTCGCAAAAATTATCCACTTTTTCCCGAACATCTGTGAAAATGTACAAATGGATGTTTACCCGATTATGGGCGTTAAACATCAGATCGGGATTTATCACATTTGGATCCACTTTGCGATTTTTACCACTATCTGTTGCACGCAGCTTTTTCTCCCCGCTAAACTGTCCTGAGTTTCTCACTTCATTTTCGCTATCAGATTCTTCCGACTCATCATCACACTTTTTATCTATAATTCAAAACTGTGGATGAAATATCCGCACAAATGGGCCGACATAAGCGCCCCATTTTCAGCAATTCAGATTATTAATTGTTGTCTCACTTTTTTTATTGGCCTCTTCGAATATACCAAAAATTCGTTTTCGAAACGCATCATGTAAAGCTTCCAGACGTGAAGTTGCTACCACAATATTTCCACCAGCTCGATAAAACTCTCTCGCTTCCAGAAAACAGTACCGCTTTGGTTCCGGACTGGACAAGGTAAGATCGGGAATGTCAGATGGAATATTTCTTCTCAAGCTATTTCGAGATTGATCACAACTGGTTTCTGGTCCTAATCAAAGGATTACAATGTCATCAGCCAGAAAACTACAACTTCGCCACTGCAAAAACCTACCGTGAGAATTGCGCCGTCCGTCATAGGCAGCAACACTTTTTCTGATAATACCACGAAAATCACTCTTGGACTCTACAATATGAAAGGTCAAAATTTTCACCATTCACACTAATAAACATCGACATTACCCTGGACAAAATGGCTGTCTGATCCTCGACCAACCCTATCCACCGATACTGAGTCGAATCGAGTACGGCGACCACTTCCGCTTTCCACTCCTGAATTAAAAATCGGTTCAAATATACAATGATGCCACCCTCATACGGCATTCTGCTCTCCATGCTATTGTCCCATTTTTTTCCAGCTTTTCTAATGCACCTTACCATTGGTCCTAGAGAAATACGTATTTCTCTGATTATTCCGTGCATTACTTGCGTTTGGAAGAGAATCGTTCTTAGTTGCTTCTGAACCGGTCTTCCGGCCCGGAGGATTCAGCTCACTTTTCTGGATACCGGCATTACGCAATCCGTCACAATTCGTTATACTCTGCGGGGAAATTGGACGCTTCGTTCCACGTTTTTCGTTGGTATTCTGGTACTGTTGGCAGTAATCTCGAGCTGGATTCGTACGTCCATTAAATAATTCCGAATTGCTGGATTTTTCAACTCCACCGGCCCTGGGCACGGATCCGATGTGGGTAGAGTTACCAGATCGATAACCATTGGGTATCCCCACAGGCGGCGGGGGCGCTGTGGGCCGCGGAAAAGGTGGCGGCGGCGGCTGAGGAGGCCTTTCTGCCGGAAGAGGAGGAAGTGGGCGCGTAAAAGGGAATGGGCATTGTTTCGCTGGTTGGCCCAACGCGACAGAAGTCACGGAGGATGCTGGTAAAGGCCCCCGTCCACTAAACCCATAAACAAAACAAACAATTTACATCATTTTCAGTTACTTGATTTTTTAATGATCTCGTTTGACTAAGAATAGGCTAACTTCGATTATCCCACACAAAAAATTAAACAGCGCAATTGTAATCGGCAAGTCTTCTGGAAGGAATTCTTGATCTTCCAATTCCAACCTCATACCAAAAAATACGGTACGCAAAAAAGGCCATACATCCATGTCTACTCGTAGTAATTAGTGATTACCATTTACCCATGATTAGATAATTCTAGTTATATCCATGGTGGGGAAATTTTTTAACCAGGAATGACATGTCGCTTATCAATTATTAAATTCGAAGCTACGCCAGGATGTGTAACAATAAAACAATAAGCAGATATGTACGTATATGCTTTTGGTATAAAATATGTACTGAAACAAACAACAAGACTGGCTACATAAATAAAATTCTGAATTTTTTCGTAGATTCTAGAATTCAGCCTACAACAACACACTAAATCATAATGCAAGACACAAAAATTACCTAACCACAAGTCCATAGAAGTATGTACAGTATGTGTAATGATAGTATCCATACAAGTACCTGAATTTGTCCATGAAGGTTCACAAACTCATCTGTGTTCAACATCCATAAAACAACTCCCGCTCTCTTTGCACATCTCCAGCTTAAACCACATCAGTTAAGCCACTTCATCGTAATTATGATTTGTCCTGTAATATTACTCAATCACAACGACATAGCGTAAACCTGCCCGGAAGCCAGACAGCATCGTCATCACCTATTTTACCGGCTAGAGTAGAGACAGAATGCTGACAGTAAAATCATACGAGCCAGTTCAGATACAAACAGACATTAGGCAGCTCAGTCACCGCTCACAAAATAACAAGGGAAGACGGCAGAAAACAGAAGATACTGTAACACACATAAAAACAGATGCGACCAATTTAAACAAAGGGTCGATGCAGATTGCAGATTACCGTCAACTGTATCGATGCTTTTGTTTAAATCGTCTACTGTTGACGCATCGCATAAACTCATGAAACCAGATACGTTATGGGCCTAACTTATGGCTGATATCATAGTCACAGAAGCATAAAGAATGCCGCGAAACATTCATGATTAATTAAAACGGGCATCGAACTAACTTACCTTTGCTGTCCGGAAGGAACTCGATTTACACTTTACGTCCCTTAATTGCCTCAAACGGAGCCGACAATAGAACCTCGTCAACGTACCAGACGTGAAGCCCGCACTCAATCCGCCATTGATTAGGCTATAATCAGCACCGTTCAAGTTGCGATTTAGGGCCTGGCTTCCAGGGAATTCAATGCGACACAAAACTTGCAACGTTCCACTACTCACAGCTAGCGCAGAACCAAAAAAAAACCGAATTCGCAACTGCGTCAGCGCAACAGTATTCTCACAGTTGCGTAATTACGCTGGCGAATAGTTCCACAAAGATATAAGTACCATTTCAGTTGTAGGTTCACCGAACATTATTTAACGAATGACCATTAATTCCGTAATTACCATTCAACCAGTACGAGTATTCATGGCGGCGGAGATCTATCAAAACGGCACGAAAAATATGAGTATTTGTAAATTTGTTATTACAATATTACTTGTTAATTTGTAACAAACGTTTCTTCCAACTTTCGAAATTTTAGTTTTTCGATTAGATTAGAGCCAGTTCGACGTCGATACGCCGACATGCCGTACGAATACCAGCCTACGCATTCGTCGTAGACCGTAGCCGCCGTACGCAGGCCGAATGTAAGCAGGCATGAAGTTTATAGCGAGCACCCGCCAGCGGGTGTTGTATGTTTTGCACGACGCACGCGTAGCTCAAAGTCGCAGTCGTAACAAAAGATTCAAAACAACGACAGAATACAGCTGGATATTTTGCACCTGTTTTAAGTGTTTTTGGAGTTTACTGTTTACAAACTTTAATACGAGGATTGTTCTTCGCAAATGGAGCATGTACATATATATAAAAATACATTGTTCTTATGGCTTTTTTCTAGTTTTTTTGTAACTTTACTTTCAACTAAGCACGTGTAAGTGGGAGCATCATGTCTGGAAGTGCGAAGTTTTCTGTGCGGATAGTCACCGCTGATTCCTATATGACCAAGCCAACACCAGGTTTGGATCCCGTCTGTTCTGATTTTGGACTTCCCATCGCTCGTGTTCCTGTTGTGCGAATTTTCGGTTCTACGCCGGCAGGTAAAGAGTTTTGCAGCAAAGAGAATAGAGAATTTTGCAGCATCAATGAAATACATTATCGCACACATGGACGAAAACTGGACTGTAAATTACTTACAAACATCTGTATTATGTTATCGAATTTTTTTATTTTTGTTTTATTTTGTTATTGAAGTAAGCACATATTTGGTAGCGTACTGTTCCTTCGCAGGTCAGACCGTTTGCTTACACGTACACCGAGTGTTTCCTTATTTCTACGTTCCTTACGATGGGGTGTCGCCGGCCGAAGACTATCTGAGATTGTTCGCAACCAGTTTGGATCGCGCCTTAAACATGTACGCTGGTGATGCACAGGACGATGGTGACGAGCCGCTGTTTGATGCTACCTCGTCAAAAACAGCTGATAAGGAACAACAGCATGTATATAAAATTTCCATCGTTAAGGGGATGTAAGTAGAATTTATTCATTTATTATCACAGATTTACGAAGTTCAGCTTGGAACTCTTTTTGTAGACCTTTCTACGGATTTTACCAAGACGAAGTGATGTTTTTGAAAATATATTTTTATTCCGCGCAAAGCATAAAACGGTGAGACGCAGCAATATGGAACATTCGACTGGTTTTATGTCGTCGCTTCTCTGAGACAGTTGCATTTTATTTTACTGTGATGCAATACAGGTTTCCTTTTTCCATTTAAAACGATTTTGTTGCAGTGCGGTCAAACTGTTGATGAATGGAGCAGTTTTGCGAAAGAAATTCCAGCCGTACGAATCGCACATCCCACACCTTCTTCAAGTAAGCCGATGATGCATTTTGGTTGATGTTTTCCCTTACGTTGTTGATCGATATGGTTGACAAAAAATTCTCTAGTTTTTTATGGATTACAACTTGCAAGGCATGAATTATATAAATGCTTCGGCCTGGGAACTGCGAGCTGTCAATCCTGAAGGTACGGTACTGTGAAACTAAATGTAATTTGCTTTGGTTAGCGCATCTTTTAGTTTTACAGACATGCTGTCACATACATACTTAACATGGTAAGCTTTGGTGTTTCGCAGATTTTTGTTCCAAAAGAGTTGAATACCGTGACGATATGGTTTCTCTTACTCGAGCATCGCAAAACCTAACAAACGCCACGACTTACCACCAACCAAATACGCAAATTTTTGCTAACGTTGGAGTGAGGTTTGTAATAATTAGTACTTCCGACTGGCTGTAGTCTGGAATATTTTTCTGTTTCAATATCATGGGTAATAAAAAACGTAACTGCGCTGCAGCACGAATCGATTGAAACGAATTAGTTCTTGTGAACTGGAAGTTGACGTGGTCTCTGATCACATATTGAATCGCGAAGAAATCGAGATAAAAATCGGCACGAATCCGGGATTGGCGGTTATTTGGCGGGATGAGAATGCGAGGCGAGTCAGTCGAGGACTACAAGCGGTCAACAACTTACCCCCGTCACAAGGCTGGTACTTCTAATAATTTTGTTTGTAAAATTTCTGGTGCACATGGTCTGTTTTAATGCCTGTATCTATGCTTGTTTAAGGAGCAGTGTTGTAGCCTTTCAGTTTTCAGCTACTCAGGTATAAATAGCCTCTTAGTTTGTTAAGAACAGTTTTCCGTTTTTACTCTTATTTACGTAGCAAGCAAGCTGTCATTAATAATATTTCTTGCAGACCGTTACGATACTGAGCCGGCCAAATCGGAAATATTTTTCCGTAGCAGGTTGCGGGAGAAACTGAATGCCTTTTATTCTTCCGAAAGGTATACGTCGCTCTTTTTGGTGCGTAGTGCGCGAAATATATTTGAGGAGTTTTTCTACTAGTGTTGCGAGACATGGCCAACCGGTGACCGGAGTAGGACACTTCACGCGCGGAAGGTCTTCCATGGACGACAGCCTGCTGGTCGGCGTGGCTACAGCCTCAACGGAAAACGCTCTTCAGCTTGTTAACAGTTCATTTTACCTTGACCGGCACACGCTTGCCGATGCAAGTACGTAGAGTTTTATTGAAGTTTTGGAAACATTTCAGAAATGCAATTTAATGCAGTGGCTGAATTACTGGGCATTATGATTTTCGTTTCTGTAATTGCAGAACCTTCGCAAAATTCCGATTCGGTGGTAGATGCTGAGCAGATTCAGCAACTGCAGTATGACGAGTCTCACGATGGTATGCAGTTCTAAATTTTCGAATACAAGTAGACTTTAAACTGAAAATCTGCTGTTATGCGAGTTTTCAGATGATTTGGCAAATATTTTGTACGATTTGGCAGCAATGGTGGAAGAAGAGAGAATAGAAGGTTCCGAAAACGGAAATCCACTAAACATTCTCCAGGCCGATGATGAAGAAAGTGGGAAGATGCAGGAAACTATTATTTTTGATTTCGATTCCATGTACGAGCGTTTAATTGCTTTTCAAATAAGAGATTTCGGATATTATAGCGTTATTTCTGATAAAATTCTACCATTATCTGTATACCCCCGTACAGCGTCATGAACCAGCAAAAGTATGCGCAGACGAGCTATTTCACCATTTGCAGATCTGATTCACCGGAAGAATCTGGAAATACTGAAACACCAGGCGATGCGGTTAATACCCCAGACATCCTGCCGATTGATGAAGCTACCAATGATGTCAGCGGCACGCAGCACAGACATTCCCCCGTACTGTTTGAAGAACCAACAGAAGAAAATTCTGCTACTTTTAGCCAACCTACCAAAACATCGGAACTGAAGGAACATGCCCAAGCCCTTCAACCATTACCCGATGACTGGGACGGGGATGTGATTTTAACTCCTGCTCTGGGGTTTCCAAGCAGAAGTGAGATAGAGATGACCGCAAACCGCCACAGTCTACAAACGAAATGGTCCATGTACTATTCTGCTTTGAAAGAGCTGGGAGCTGACATAGCACCGTAAGCCGAATTCTGCGCTGACAATCGATTGTTATGAATTTTGAAAAAATTTTGTAATTACAGAGAAAAAGGCGAAATTGTAGTGAACCGACCAACTGGTATTAAACAAGTAAGGATTTAGGACAAATCAGCTGTTCTTTGAACGTGTAGTATGAAAGTACAGTCCATAGTTGTTTGTATGATCGTGTCAGTTGACTGAATTGAGGTTTGGACAGAGGAACTCGAGGAAGTATACAAAAATGGAATATTCGCAGAACGGTCTATACGGTACTTTTTAACATTTTATCTTGTCAGGTTATCGTCATCTTATTTTACAGGTACGGGAAGTGGTCGAATATGCAGGCTTCGGAATGCAGTTCAAATCTTCAGCATTGTTTGCAGCAGGCATTCGATTCGTCAAAGAATTACAGTTAGAAAAGCAGCGAAAACTGAAGCTTATTGCAGAAGAGAGATTTTGGCAGCCGAAGCGTGTTGATGGTCGTAAAGTTGTTTTGACACCTGCCATTGGTTTTCCAAATTTGTCCCATATTACAAGAATGTTGGATCGCACTGGAAAGAATAAACTGAAAAGCGAAAACTCGTCCACCAGTTTGAGTTTGTTTGCTACTGGGCATGACGACGATGCAGTAGCATCATCGGGCGAGTCAACTCGTTCGGCCCAAAAAGCTCGTAGTAACCATCGGTTTGAGGTAAACTTGGTTTTAACAGTGTTGATTTCGAATGAAAAGCAGGAAAAATCTTGAAAAACTTCCAGAATAACTCTAAAATTTACGCATTTCTTGTAGGAGCTGGTCGGACGAAATTTAGGGACGCCTTTAGCGATCGCAGAAGAGGAAGAGCTACCTGGGGACGATACCGCTGCAGTGTTACATGAGGTAACTGGTAAACCCCTATAATTGTGGGTGTTAAATTCCGACATACGGTTCATTTCTGCTGTGTTCCTGCGCATGTTTAGCGCAGTTTATTGATGTTTTTGGGAAAAAACACACTTACAGTAATCATACTTCAGTAACAGTGGTAGATGACATTGTTTTATGGCTGAAATCTTCACAAAGAACTGGAATAGGGAAAAAATTTACTTAAAGCTGGAAAAGTTTGTTAAAGCTGGAAAAGTGATGATACGATTGCGTTATGAGCGACCTGATTATTCTTACCAATAGTCGGAAAACCTTTTACTTCTGAGCCTGGAACTGCATGCTGATGCGGCTAAAGATCGTTGCTGTGATCCGCTGCGGGATCCGGTCCGGTTTGTTGTATGCACGCTGATGACGGACACTGGGGATGGAAAAGCTAATGATGTGGTTGTTTGCATCTGTACGGACTCTGTGTCAACAGTCACTGCACGTGAAAGAAACACGAAGCGTTTTGTATCTTGGATATCGCGGCGGAAATACTTCAAAGATCTTCAGTTGTGGTTCGTAGGAGACGAACAGGAGCTTTTTTGTACCCTTATCAACTATGTTCGGAGGTAAAACTGCTGTAATTAAATAAACAATTGCTTCTGGCATGGACATGGTACATTTATAAGAATGCCGAAGAATTTTACACGAATAATGTTACACGTGTAATATTCGTTAACATCCTCCGTGATATTTACTAGAGTAGTACTTACTCGTTTGGTATGCCTACGCTACGATAGGAATCTTGAAATGTTCGATTTAAAATCCTCAAAATATTTTTCTGTTTTAGCCTTGACCCTGATATTTTAATCGGTTATGAAGTGCAGTTATCATCTTGGGGATATTTAATTGAACGAGGAAACGCGCTTGGGATAAATGTGCTTCGGTTGCTTTCCAGGTTGTCGAAACCAGGTATTCACTACTTTTTCTGTTGGACTAATTAATATGCCTGAATATGGTTTGAGAAATCTGATGGATAAAGTTAAAAAAGACAAAATGAAATGTAGATGTAGATGAAATGTAGAAAAAAGACAAAATGAAATCTCTGCATTTTTTAGCAGTGGGGAGCAAGTTTATTCAGCAGCGGCACGTCCCTCAAGCTGTTGCTGAATATGAAGCGAGAAAAATGTCCGAATTTCACGTGGTAGGCCGTGTTGTACTGAACCTTTGGAGGCTGATGAGAAAAGAGGTAAACCGTCGTAGTTGAAGAGGTTGAATGGAATAAAACTAAAAAAAATAATTGGACTGGTCTAATGGTCTTTAACAGTTGCGTTCTTTGAAAAAGTAATATACGTTAGCTATGTATGTTTCAGTTTTAAATCACTGAACATTTGTCTCCCACGATCGCAGTGAACATTCGTCGTTCTTGCTTGCAGGTAAATCTCTACACCTATTCATTGGAAAACGTGATTTTCCATGTCCTTAAACTTCGATTCCACCTTTTTTCGGCCACAACCCTTACAGAATGGTTTGGTCAGCCATTAGGCAATTTGAGCCGGTGCGCATTTACTCATTTTCTGTAAACTGGCGAAAATTACAAAATGTTTACTTTGTGGTCCAGATGGCGAGCTATGGAGTATGTCATAACTAAATCGTCTTTTAACGTGGCATTGCTTCGGAAACTTGATCTTATCCGTCAGACGAGTGAGTTCTCCCGTCTCTTTGGAATTCAGTTCTACGAAACGTTAACTCGTGGATCTCAGGTAAAGCGCAAGATCTGTAAACAGCATATACCGAATTACCGTTATATTCTTTCTGAAGTGGCGGGTGGAATCGATGATGCTGAGGCTGGCGAAACCTTACAATTTTGTGCCGGTCTCTCCTAGCGGTGATCAGTTGAAAGGGTAGGCTTCGTTACTGGTGAAAAAAAATCCGGTATTGTGAAATGGAATTGAGTTTCATTATTTATGTAGTGGGCATTATCTGTGTTATAAAAGTTTTCTAATTTGTTTATTGTTGTTAGGATGGCGGCCCAGGAATGCCTTCCACTGATCTTGGAACCGCAGTCGCGCCTTTATCTGGATCCTGTCGTAGTCCTGGACTTCCAATCGTTGTACCCATCTATGGTTATTGCATATAATTATTGCTTCTCTACTTGCTTGGGAAAAGTGGAATATATGGGAAAGTAAGTATTGTTTGGAACGCTGGATGAAGGCGTCATAATTGATTAATTCGTTTTGTTATATACTGAATCTTTAACGGCCAGTGGCTTTATTTCAGCAAAGATTATTTTAAATTTGGCTGTACTGCAATGAAAATCTCCCCAAGTTTCCTGAAGGAACACGCAAATGAATTGCATTTCTCGCCAAATGGAGTGGCCTTTGTTCCCAAGACTGTGCGTCGCGGAATTTTGCCTGTCATGCTAGAGGAGATTCTCAACACTCGCATCATGGTTAAGAAATCTATGGAAAGCTATAAAAACAACCCGGTTTTAAAGAAAGTTCTACATGCCCGCCAGTTAGCTCTGAAACTGATTGCCAATGTGACATACGGCTACACCTCGGCAAGCTTTTCAGGGCGTATGCCCTGTGTCGAGATTGGGGATGCGATAGTTTCGAAAGGACGGGAAACCTTAGAAAGAGCCATAAAATTTGTCGAAACTACTCCCAAATGGAATGCCCGTGTTATTTATGGAGACACAGACAGGTACGGTACTGCCTCTTTTTCTGCATCCGGATACGTTTGTTTGTATATCTGTTCATGAAAGGGTTTTGCTCTTTCAAAGGGTTAGAATTTAAGGAATCTGTCAGCTTAATGTAACTGATTCATACGCTCGAAAGTTAAGTTTTTATTTTTGTTTTTTTTGTAAAATATATTACTTTTCTTTGTCATGAATAAACGGAGTATTATGTGTTCGGTAACATAATATTTGTTGTTATCCTGCATTTCTAACAAATACATTTCTTCCGGTCTAGCATGTTCGTTCTTCTTCGGGGTCGTACGAAACATGAAGCTTTCCGAATCGGCCGAGAGATCGAAAAAGCCATCACTGATATGAACCCTAAACCAGTGAAACTAAAATTCGAAAAGGTTGCCGTTATTTTTTTAGCTCTCAAACCTGTTGAGGGTTACGTAAATAATTCGTTTGCAGGTATATTTGCCGTGTGTTCTGCAGACAAAGAAACGTTATTGTGGGTTTATGTATGAGAACGAAGACCAGACTAATCCCGCGTTCGATGCGAAAGGAATTGAGACTGTTCGGCGGGATACTTGTCCCTTGGTATCTAAGGTAGCGTGATTCATCTTTGTACAGCTAGTTTCGTATTAAGCAACATTTCTCTCAATTGCTAGACGCTGGAAGATATGATTCGAATGCTCTTTGCCCGCAACTGCGATCTGTTGTCCGTCAAACAATTCGTACAAGGGAGATTCGCCAGTGTTTTACTGGGTGACACAAAAATGGAAGACTTTATTTTTGCCAAAGAATATCGTGGGCGTGAAAGCTACAAAGATGGAGCATCGGTCCCGGCTTTGGCAATTGCGAAGTATGAGATGTATAACGCGTAGCACGTTATTTACTGGTTACAACATACCCCTTCGTAATAGCTTTCGCAAAATATCTTAAATACAGCTTTTGAATAATTGCGTTCGTAAATACAGTCTCGTTTAGATAAAGGCATTAATGTTTGAAAAAAAACGGCAGCTGCGTAGCGACAGAATTCGTTACTGAGTTGTGCAACGCTTATTTCTGCAAAATAAGCGTTGTGCAGATGTACGATCTATGCACAATTCTGCAGTTTTAAGTATCACAGAGTGAATTACATTATTACTGCTAGTAATCAACTAAGGATTTAGCACATCTGTGTGAAAAGTTTACCGTTTTGATTGCGATTGCAAAAAAGGGAATTTTTTGGTTGCAGTTGTCATACGTTTTTACGTTCTGTAGAAAGTCGACTCGGGTGGATCCGCGTAATGAACCGCGTGTAGGCGAGCGTGTCCCTTACATTATCACATACGGTGATCCTTCTCGGACTCTGCTTTCTCTCGTGCGCCCACCGGCTGAACTTTTCCAAGATCCCTCCTTGCGTCCGCATGGCTACTATTACTGCAGTCGCCAGCTTGTCCCTGTCCTCAATCGAATTTTACTACTCCTTGGTTTGGATTCCAAAAAATGGCAAGCAACCGCGTGTGCACAGACATTGCGTTTTTATTATGTTTGTCTTTTATTTCAGGCTTTTCGAAGTACAAGAAAGGCTGTTGAGTACGTTACCCAGAACGGGGCTCCTGGATAGCTGTATAAATGATTTACCATATTTTTATAAGTTTTGCACACAAGCCTTGCTGGGAAGGAATAATTTTACTCTGATGGTTAACAATAAAAAAGTTTCCCGTGGGGCCGCCGCGGAACAGTTTTATTCGGACTGTAAACGATGGGAAACAGCCATTGCAAAAGCAACTGCGGTGAGGAGTCGGATAGCTTGAAGTTAATAGTCACGATCTATCTGTGCATGAAACTTAGATAAATTAAAGTTATTTCATAGCTGGTAATAAATTTTGACTTTTGATTTACTTTTATACTTCTTTCGTGATTGTACAACTCCTGTATGGATTTATGCTGATGTGAAGATTCAGGAAAATGCTGGAGGTTGCTTGAGATCTAATTCTATGGTTGCAGGTTTGTCAAGGATGCATGGGTACGCAGTCATTCAATGTGGAATGCGAATCGTTTGATTGTCCGGTCATGTTTGAGCTGCTACGAGCCAGCGACCGCTTGGCGCGCTTGAAGATAACGAAGCATCCTTCCGCTTATGAACTGTGATGAATGTCGTGCCTTTCACTGTACAGTGAATACTTTTCTTGTATTTTAAAATTTCCAGAGACAATTTATAATTACGCTTTAAGGGCAGTTTTTGGATGTCTGGATAAGGTTGTTGTGGTGGTTTTTATTGTGAGAGGTTTAACTTCAGACGATATAATGCAACTTCCGTCGCACGTCATTTAAGTTTCTTCTGTTTAATGGTTTAGTATCAGAATTTAGGCGCTCGAATTCGTAGGAGCGGTAATGCCGCTATGTACAAACTACAAGTGGTTCCGTTCGAGCGCATGAGATTTCGTCACGTTAATGCAGCAACACTTTCAGTCTAACAACCGGAAGTTACTAGTTATAAATTATTAAAAGCCCAACTCAAATTACAGGAAACACACTAACATAGTATCAGCCGTTCAGTTTTCTCTCCATTGATTTCCACAAGAAACGCACTTGTAAAATATGGTCATAGGCTCATCCGCAGACCGAGTTTGCATTTGATGGTAGTATGCCCGCTTATGGTTGCATTTTGGACATGTGCCTACAATTAAAAGAAGCTTGTCAATGCAGAAAATAACAAGGCTGAGCAAAAGGCTGATGTGTCCAAATGTCAGCAATAGCTTCAAGTATTTACTTTCAGTTTCGTTCCTCCCAGCGTTGTCGTCACCGGAAAGAACCTCCGAAAATTCCTTCAGTTTTGGATAAAATGAACAAACCAGCTAAAAATCAATCCGTTTGGTTCAACCAGTATTGTACTCAAATCACCAAAACGATACTCCACAAAAGTTTTTGCCAATGCAAGCGGTAAAACAATACAAGGAAAAGTTGGAAAGGACGCAAGTGATTTCAGAACCAGGCAAGCGTGTTTGTGTACAGTGTAAACTGACTGCTGCTTATAAAAAATTACTCACCACGCCGCCGGGGAGATCGGCAACAGGAATATCAGATTTGCACACTCGGCAAGCAACATGATATCCTTTGCTGGAGTGGCTTTCCGATTTGGACACCTGCATAAACCCTTTACACTGTTCGCAAATGATGATCATTCTGAAGGATCGCAAGCCTCCAGTCAGTCTTATGGACTAAACGATTCAGCACATCAAAACCAAGTCTGGCAACAGGGATTCAGCGTCATTCATGGGAAAATGGAAAATAAAAAAAAACATTAAAATGTCAACGTAAACGTGCCCGTATAACACCGGTTCGTTTACAGTTTACTTTAATTTTTATGATAAATGTCGAAAAAACTGAAAAAAGCTTCAGAAGTAATCATTCAATAATAAAATGTTATGAAGTTTTGCGTCGGCTCTTTACTGAAGTTTGGAAAGAACATATTTTTAGGCGTGGTTACCGCTTTTGACGTCATCGCGGCGCTGTTATAATTGGCCGGCGCAGGCACGCAGGGAAACCAAAACAAATCCGCAGTTTCGGTGATTTCATCATCATTTTCATCGTCATTTTCTTACTGTGCATTTGTTTCTGCATTGTAATGGTAATGGGAACTGTTATTAAGTTTTCGTGTTCCTTTTTATGTGGATTGCGAACATTTTTATCTCCAAACTTGAATCAGTTTATCTCACGATCGAGAATTACCGCCATTAATACATCATTTGACGCTTTTCGGGGACTGTCGACAGCTCGTCAACAAGCCGTAGAAATGACCGGCGATCCAGGAATTAGCAACGTTGTTAAGTGGAGTAAAGACAGCGCGAAAGGTAATTACAACAATCGCGAATTGCCTGGTTTTCTTGTCATTTGACAGTGTCGTAAGGCGTAATGGAAGGCATTTGATTCTGTGACTGTGAGGTATTCGGAAAATTTTAGAAAACGAGGTGATACAGCGGGCCGTCAACGCTTTACAGAAAGGAAAACTGATTGCTGTTCCTACCGATACGATTTACGGGATTGCCGGTCTCGCTCAGAATTCGTGTGCCGTTAGTCAGATCTATAAAGTTAAAGGACGAGATCCTTCGAAGCCCATTGCAATCTGCGTGGACTGCGTCGAAGCCGTCAGCAGGTGCTTTGATGACAGGAATATTTCAGTCTTTCAATTGTTTGGTACCCTGGTTTAGTAGGAAAGCAAAATATGAATTTATTCTAAAAGCTTGATTTGTAGGTGGGCCAAAACGGATATGCTTCCGGAAAAATTCCTTAACAGTTTTTTCCCTGGTCCCGTGACCGGTGTTTTCGAAAGACAACCGTCCCTGAATCCTGAATTGAATCCCGAAACCAGTATTATTGGAGTGCGCATTCCTGATCATTCCTTTATTCGACGGTTGGCGGAAGCCTGTGGTGAACCGATTGCGCTGACCAGTGCGAATAAAAGCGGCGGCGAAAGCTCACTGATTATTGAAGTAATAATTGAAAATTCTACGAAGGAGTTTTGTTAGTGTTAGAAGCTTAGAAACATGTACTGTATTGCAGGAATTCAAGTACTTATGGCCGCATCTGGATTTGGTCGTAGATGCCGGTTGTTTAGCTCCAGACACGATATCCAAACAGACCGCACGATTAGGTTCTACCGTGGTTGATCTGAGTAAACCTGGATTCTTTCGCATCATTAGGCCGGGCAGGTAATGTTGGTAACTTGGTCCTAAAGGATCGTATTTTTTTGTTTTACCGGTTTTGTACTGTACTGTAGCCGCTAGACGGACTCTGTGGTGCAATCTGGTCTAGCAGCTACCGTACTCTTATTCAGTTTAAGATACACCATCCTGAATTTTATTTTGTGATTTGCAGCGCATACGACACCACCGTTCGTCTGCTACAGTTATATGGAGTAAAAGAATTCAAAGATTATGAATGAATCAGATCGCTTGATTTTGGAAAGGTTCATTGATGCACAAATTAGAAGGAACAGTTAACGAAGATCCATGCCCCATCCGCCCAAAAAACAGGCAGTGCCTGGGCAGTTCGAATCTTTTAGAAATGGAGAAACAAACAAGATCATTATCGTTCGGGCTCCAGATTTCCTTCGTTACTAACGAGATCGTCTTCGCCAAACTTGCTCTTGTAGGCAGCCTCCTTTGCCGGCTGGGCGAGCTAAAAAAGTTTGGGTACGTTAAAACGAAAAAACAAACTACTACCAAGTGTTACCAACAATTATTACGACCACTGAAGTGTACACTGTAACACACTGCGCAAGGTTATTTTTGAAAAAAAAATCGTACATTTTGAAAATTCAACTAATTCAACCGACATTTTAGAAATAAAAACTTTCGAGCAAATCCATTTTTCGCTTATTGGCTTACAGCATTATGGATATAACAATCGCACGCGAAGCACCAAACTGACAAATCTGCCACGCTGAGAGCTATAGTATGGCCGCTGGTTTCGTTGTGGTCTTTCATATGGCCATTAACGTAGCGGCTACAAAACACCTGTGGAATAAAATTCGGTCAAATCTTGGACTGCCCCACGAGAATCTCTTCAATTTACTTACGAGTAACAAAAAGTACCGAGAAAATCAGAACAGAAAGAAAAATATATTTTTGCTTAAGTAAAAATTCGAAACGTTATCGAGTAAGAGTGTACGGCACTGTGAAGTGTGAACAATCGGCAAACCGCCATACTGTTTGAACTGTACACTGTACAGCGTGCGCGCACCTTGTAGCAGTGAAGACAAACCCAGTTCTCCCGCGCATCTTCACAAACAGAGCAGTTTGCTGCCGCATCTATCCCGGCATCGGAAACTGGCTTTATGTTTCCTTCCAAGTGTTCGCACCACGGTTTTGGAATTACTCCGTAAAATTTTATCTGACGATGAAAACATGAGAGTAATAAGTCTCGCCTAAGTATAATCAGTTTGAAGTGGCTTGCCGCTTATCATAAGCCATTAGGACGACAGCATGATTGCTGATTCATTTATAATATAACAAGAGCTCGAATTTGAACTCAACATCTGCGGTGATACCAATACCATGTAAATAAGGTAGAATTTACGAATAGTAAAACTGTAAAATGCAGTAGATACTAAGAAAAAAGCAGAACTACCTGGTCAGAATCTGTGGAACCCGGGTCGCCTCCATTGCTACTTGATGCCCCCTGTTCAGCTTGCATGTCAGAAATAAATATGTAACCTAGGCCGACTAAACTGCTCTGTGGCGCTCGGCTCGTTGCCCTACGAAAAAAAGACGGAGGCCTGCGCCCAATCGCCGTCGGAAACGTATACCGTCGCATTGCTGCCAAGGCGGTGGATACCCGAATTCGATCTGTAACATCGGAGATCCTTCGACCACATCAGCTCGGTTCCGGGGTAAAGAAGGGTGTTGAAGGAATTATCCACGCAGCACGAGACTTTTTGCTTCAGTACAGCAGTGGCGTTAAAGCACTTCTCAAAATTGATTTTACGAACGCCTTCAATTGCGTGTCCCGGGAGGAAGTATTACGGATAACAGCCGAAGTCATCCCGGAATATTACGCCTTTGTGAAAATGTGTTACGGGACACATTCCTCCCTGTTTCTAGAAGAAACGGTTATTTCCTCCCAGTCCGGCGTGCAGCAAGGCGATCCTCTCGGGCCCGTTTTGTTTTGTTTGGTTCTGCAGTTCATCGTCAACAAACTTAATGCCTACCTGAACGCGTGGTACATGGACGATGGGACATTAGGAGGGACACCGTTAGAAGTGATCCGTAACTTCCAGCTGCTGATTCTGGAAGCTAAAAAAATCGGCCTGGAAGTCAACATTGCGAAGTGCGAAGTGTTCTTTTGCGGGGGCAGTGAAACACAGCGCACATCAGCCGCTAACGATTTCTGCAGCTTATTTCCTGGAATCGCTGTAGTAACAGCCGATAAATTAACCTTACTCGGATCCCCTCTTCTACCAGCCGCCGTAATTCCGATGATCAATGAGAAAATCAGCCAGTTGGAAATTATGAGCGGCCGCTTGCAGCTAATCCCTAAACACCAGGCGCTATTCCTGTTGAAAAATTGCCTTGGAGTGCCGAAAATAGTGCATATCCTACGCACCTCTCTCGCATGGATGTTCCCACAAGAGCTGTACAGACTGGACCAGGTATTTCGCGAGGCTGTGGAGACGATTACCAACGTAAAGATGGACCACCCAACATGGCTCCAGGCATCCCTTCCAGTTCGTTTCGGGGGTTTGGGGATCAGGCGCACTGAGAAGCTAGCTCCTTCTGCCTACCTGGCATCGGCTTCCTCGCTGCGACCACTGATTTCCAGACTTTGTCCCACACTGAAGGAAACGGATGTCATCACAGCCACGCGCGCCTGGAAGTTAGAAGCTGACACCGACGAACTTCCACCGGAAGCTTTCCGCCACGTCCAGAAAGCATGGGACACTCTCACAACCCTGCAGGCTTTTTCAAGACTTACCGCACTACGGACATCCCAGGAGGAAGTTGCCCATCTAAAGGCGGTATCAGTCCCGGAAGCAGGCGTGTGGATCCATGCATTGCCGGCAGCCTGCCTCGGTAATCTGTTAGATGACAACGCTTTTCGCATAAGTGTCGCACTGCGTCTGGGAGCTCCGATCGTCACTCCACACGTATGCGTTTGTGGTGGGCTGGTCGACGAGTTCGGCCGGCACGGACTTCGTTGTAAGCGATCTGCCGGGAGATTGCCACGACACGACGGAATCAGCGCGGAATTCACTCGGGGCCTGAAATCAGCTGGCTTTCCTTCGAGAATGGAACCAAAAGGTCTATCCCTGAAAGATAAGAAAAGGCCGGATGTGATCACCCTCATTCCGTGGAAGCGCGGAAAACCGCTGGCAGTGGATGTGACCTGCGTGGACACGCTGGCGGCCTCGTACATCGAACGCACTTCCGTGAACGCCGGCGCAGCAGCCGAACTTGCTGAAAGAAAGAAACTAGCGAAACACGCTTGGATGCAAACAAGATACGATTTCGTTGCTGCAGCCTTCGAAATTTATGGACCTTTTGGAGACGGTACTAAAAAGCTAGTAGAAACGGTTGGAAACGGTATAGCGACTTCAACTGGCCAAAAGCGGGCGAAAGAGTTTTTTAAACAGCGAATATCTATGCAAATACAGCGGGGAAACGCGATTTGTGTAATGGGTACGATCCCCGATCAGGATAGCATAGAGGAAGTGTTTCTTTTGTAAACGCTGTTTTGTTTTGTTCTGGTGCATAGTTTGTACTCGTACCATGATACTTATTAAAGGTTCATGTGCAGTAAGATTATATATAATCAGAAATCTTTCAAAAAATTACACAGTCGCATATTATCCTATGAAAATCAAGTACGAGAAAACCGCATGAAGAGACGGAATATTCATTCGAAAAATTCAAAACTGATTATAAATGATCTGCAACAAATCAAAATAAACAAAACAGGTGAGCTACTCGGCAAGTCGTTGCAGGAAATCGCCAACCCAAGGCTGGCTCGTGCTTCATTGTTACGACTTCCGGTAAATAACGGAAAGTTACCGTGTATAGGTTCCGCCTGTACCGGAAAAGTTCTGAAAGGTGTTTTTAATTTTACTTGATTTCCAAAAGTATATATTTTAATGCGAGATGTTTCACTTGTTTGATTTAGTACTTACTAGAGTTTTAATTATTAATGTTTGCGACTACTCTTATGTCTAAGACCGCACATCTTATCGGTTAGATCTATTCGTGCTCAAGTCGAAGTGAATTACTAAGTAAGAACTGTCGAAGTGAATTACTAAGTAAGAACTAAGAACAAAATAGAAGAAAGTAAGTCTGTCGAAGAAATTTGCAGAAAATCGGTCTGAAAACATGCCCCTTTCTCTTAGAAAATGTCTTTTATTCGATACGAGTCCGGCTCAAAGGTTAACTAACAGTAGAAATGTTTTCTACCATCAATCCACAATCAATTAAACAACAATCATTTAACCAAGAGATACCAGTAAACGGAGACAGCAAACGGTAAATTAATCGTTTACTGGACAGGACAATTCACTGTTTCGCTCAAAATAAGCAACATAAGGTATCAACTATCAACAGAGAAAACACTAAACGAAGACATAAACGAGTACCAGCTAGAGGTAAGTACCTATGCATGAGACAAACGGCATAAAACCACATACAAAACGAAACTGGTAAGTGCCACAAATAACGTACAACCAAGCTAAAAAATAAAATACAAAAACTACAACATATAAAACAAAATTTTGAGTCAAATGTATTTCCAGATCTACCCAAATTTAAATCAAATGCCATGCTCCCTACATTCAGTGCGAAAAAGGCAGTTTTACTGATTTCCGCGCTGAATATTTGCAATAAGGGCAGGCTAGGAACAAGGAAGTGGGCAATATACACCAGCCACCACGAAGAGCGCCGAGCAAAGGACATAAAGATACTGGACATGAAGGATCAGACAGGACCTATCCAGGTTTTCTACAGGGTGGGCCAACCGCCAACACGTGCATAAGGAATGGAGGGCACTGCCATCAACCACATCTTAAATCAACGAGTCATCAGGGGTGGTCAAAGCTGAAGCAAAACAACAGGGCATTAGTTTCCCATAGCAGAAACGGCGCGCCCTAAATGCAACGACTCCTACACGATTAAGACACAATATTAAGACGTTTCTCTTTTAAAGCGTTTAACGCAACTACTTATCACTAAAAAAGCCATCAACTGACGGCGCTAAGAAAGTTGCTGCAAGTTCAATAAGCAATACAAAGGTTTCTTTTGAACAAAAATTAGTTTTTGAACTGCTGAAAGGTATAGAAAATTATCACACCCGCAAAATTTCCACTGCTTTGTTGAAGCAGATGGCAATCCAGTCCGGCTGGGTGCTGGCCCATTGGATCTGATTGATAGCACCATCGGCCTTGTACGCCAGAATAGGATCCTCAATCTGTCTGGGCATTTGCTGGATGTCCCAAATCAATGCCTGCTGGTCATCTGCTGCCGTACAGATGTGGCAAGCGGAATGGGGTGCCCAGGCCATGCCGTTAACGCAAGCCCGATGATTATTCAGACGAGCAACAGGAGTGCAGGGAACGCGAACATCCAAAATAATCACCTGAACAAAATCAATAAGGATTGGGATGTGCGCTTTTTTCAGTTATACGTGTGTGACTGTAATCTATATGTATCTTCGCTCGTGAGAAGGCAAACTCAAAAGATCACGCAAACCAGTCAAAAAAACATAGCCTGCACACATGTATCTCAATTACACCGAGAAAGCACAGTAGTCTGATTTTTGACGATTGAGCATGTATTTTAATGCCAGCATGTATGAATGCCGAACAAAGTCTTATATAAGGCACAGTTAATACAATGTATGTACCACCATTTTAAACTTATGTATTTGAATCCTACCTCCGTCGAATCCAGAGCAAAAGTTGCCAAATAACTGGGATCTTGCTTGTTCCATGTGAGACGCAGCAGCGGTTGATGCTGAATATCTTCGTAAATAATTGTCGAATGCTCCAGATGACGGAGATCAAACATACGAACCGATCCATCGGCACCTGCGCAACACCGCAATTCATGCCACCGCAACTCAAAAAATACCGAAACCAGGAAAGCACCACTACCAGTAGTGCCAGTAAGAGATCACTTGTTAGTTGTTAATACTACTGTTCAAGTACATACCGACGCTAGCAAACATGTCGCGGCCGCCTCCTGCACGACTAAATGCAATGTCGTACACCTCCTTGTCGTGAGCAATCAGCTGAGTTTTCACACTTCCTGTCACAGCAGGTGTCACGCCCACGACCTGTCCTGTCTGTTTGAAATTTGAAAACAAACCATCAGTTAGAATCACCCTTTTAAAGCGCTAAAACAAAGATAATTAATAAGACGATTAATAATTCATGAGTTTTAATGAGACCAACAATCAGATTAATTTTAGTACCTCCAAACTCCAGATTGTGCAAGTGGTGTCGATGCTGGAAGTTCCTAGTAAATTTGGATCCACTTCATTCCAATCAAAGCTTGTCAAAGGAGCACAAAACTCGGAATTTTTGTTCTAAAAATATATTTTAATAAATGGTTATCTGATTTCATGCTGGCGATAAGTAAAAAGTCCTGGCCCTGAATTCTACGAGACATAGTACTGGCGCCCGAAACTCCATAAACATAACACTGCTTACGTTATTCAAGAGACATTCCATGCGAATATTGCCTTCGGGTTGCAGTTGCCAAATGCGCAAAAAATCGCCAGAAGTTGCAAAGAGATCAGGATACAGGCTTTTCTGTCAAGAAGTACACGTGTGCATTATTTCAAACCTATAGAAGCACTTACCACTCCAGACTGTATACTATAAATGATTTTAACAGTGCTAAACCGTTTAGCATTCTGGGCTGTGCATTAACGTTTAGCCTAAACGTTAATGCACAGCCCAGAACTGATAACATAGCTTACACTATCCGGGATCCACATAATTTTGGTACATGGATAAGGATGGTCAATCTCGTGCAGTTTAGTGAAATCTCCAGGCTCTTCGTCCAGCTGGATAACCTGCACTTTATTGTTGTACTCTTCAATGAAACTTCCCACGGCAAGACGAAATTTTTTATCGGGACGCACGCTCCAGTTCATGGCGTACACATTCCATGGTGCTTCGTATTTGTAAATTTCTTTGCGTTTGGTCGAAGAGGTCCCGTTGACGGATCCAGCCGACGGTGGAGCAGACATCTTCGCGATGGACTCCAGTCCAGATGAAAAGTTGTCACTCCTTACTTTCAACGTTAACAGAAAACTGCAGGAATTTCTATGCTTCTCACAACATTGTGCTGGAACGCGTTAATGCCGTAATCAGTCCATATTCTCTGCTGCGCAAATCACCAGATACTGACAGACCAGAGAACGAAGAACAACACCATAAATAGTTTGCGAATTTCCCCTGTTTTAAGTCTTAATAATACACAACAAACTGTAAACAGTACGCTAATCTCGCTTTTGAAGCTTCCTACAATAAAATTATTAAAATAACATTAATTTTCACAAAAATATAGAAATCCGAAATCGCCAATCGATTGGACAGATTGGGCCTGATTGGCATCTACTTTGTTGTGAAGTCCAGGGAATGCCGGAGTAATACAGGCAGTGGTTAAGCTACGTAAAGCCCTTTTTGGTGGAATTCATTGATGTGACTTACGGTCACTTACCATCAGGTTTTATAGTGTTCACTGTTCAGTGTTATTAGCCATATAAATTACTGTATTTAAAATTAATATGAATTTTGGATTATAAGAGAGAATCCTGATTAGTGTTTTCTTTTTTTTTATTGAGTAATTGGTGATCATCTAATAAGGAAACGTTCACACTTCACAGATGAGCTGCTTCTGAGCAAGGATGAGTGACTCCGAAGATTCAAACTCCAGTGGTCGGGATGATTTCAAACGGGTGCGAGGGCCTGCAGATCTCCAAAGGCGTCGTCTAGAGCGTTTGATGAAAAATCCTGTAAGTGCCAGGCTGTTAGCCAGTTTCGGAATTATATGTACTGTACTTAATCAGTGAACCCAAGAGGCTTCGCGATAAAAGTTGGGCACCAAGTATCACGTACCAACAGGCACGCTCTCTGGCATAATGTCTTTACTGTATATGGATGGACTGTGTCTCTGGTGTAAAAATGAGATACAACTGTTAGCACCGTTCACTGTTCGGTGCTAGGATTTAGATGTGCGATTTGAATACGGCCACAGAGTCGTCACATGTGAGCTGCTGAAGTACTGTACGTGTTGTGGTTATTAGGAGAAGGAAGTCCATATTGCGGAACCACCTAAAAACAAGCCACCTCCCGCGCCTCCGGAATATGTCCGATTTTATATGGGTTCCAGGTGTGTGCCAGTTAGAGTTGCTCGCAGTTTCTTGGTGCATGGAATATTGTTTATTCGCATTTTTTAGAAAGTTTGTAAGACCTTCTGATTTTAAAATTACAAACGCTCGTTTTTAACAGGTTAAGTAAAGTACGCTTCCTAGTACAGTAGAGTATTAAAGTAGTTTCGTGTCCACTGTCCAATATTAATCTATTGCGTATTGAGTCTATTGACTACAATTATTACGTTTGTCGCACATTTGAACCTTGCCAGTTGTTAATCAAAGAGACACAAAAATTAAAGGCTGGCTGACATTCGTTTTCGTTGATTTCTTTGTAGCGCTGGGGCTGGAAGCGGGGAGTTTCATATATACCGCAATCTCAGGAGAAAGGAACAAAACCGGATGCGGTATATTGATGAACAAGCGAAGAAGGTATTGATCAAAATTTAGAATCTCTTGGTTGGACTTTTTAGTCGTGCTTCAATCTACGGATTTTAAGGAAGCCACTTTCTGTTAAATTAATGCGTAAATTAGCGAAATTGTGAACCGATAGTTAAAGTTGGATCGAAAACAACTATGTTCTTCAGTTAATTTGTTAACGTCATTTCTGGATGACGCGACTGTGTTGCCAGGGACAAACAAACTCGCCCGGCGTTAACGGTATTTAACGCCTTAAGGAAATAGGAACAAAGGAACATAGGAACAAAGGAACATAGTTGAACATTCCCCGTATTATTAAATGAGTAGAAACGCATGGATGGGCTGATCGGTGATACAAATGTAGTTAGTGTCAGTCTTCATATCAAATTGAACTGCTCCTATGCCGTTTTAGTTTTGCAGGATGATTTGCAAAAAGCCTTCGTAGAAAGAGTTTCGGAACAGAAGCGCGCCGCGGACAAGAAAGCGGAAAAGAAACGTGCTAAGCGGTTGAAGAAGAAGGCTAAAAAAGCGAACAAGAAGGGCGATACGAACACACAGCAGAAGGACACTAATCAGGAGGAAAGTGATGATTCTTCAGATGACAGCGGCTCGGATAATACGGAAAAACCTGCTGCATCCGACACTTTTGCTGAAAAAGTACAGGAAGAAACAGCAATTCCACACAGTGCAAGCGGCAGTGGATCTGTTTCTGACGCCGACCGATCCGTTGTTGGTCATAAATCGTAATTAATTTAACATATTCGCGAAGAAATTTTTTGGGACGAATTAATTGTAGCTTTCCCGTTACATTCTTCTTCTTTGCACGGTATGTGTTTCAGATTTTTTAGTTCGGAACGCGGTATGCCTATTTTGCTTTTTGATATGTTTGCTGAACTCGCTTCAGCTGACTGTAGGTGTTGTTTCCACAGCAATGGAGTTTCCATGTACAGTACTTGTTAGTGCTTTTAATCGCAAGTGTTACCTGTTTGATTGGTTCTGATTACAACAAGGAATTACTTCAGAAGTCAGATTACTTACTGTACTTGTTCACCGGCACTCAAATGCGATCGATACAAGTGCAGTAATATTAAATCGACAGCATAACAACTAAAATCCTTAGTTATACCGCGTGCATTGTGAGCATAGTTAATTGGCAAAATGGCTGGGCAACTTGGTTATCTCTCCTTCAAAGCTGCCAGTGAGGCTAGGAATTTCGACGAGAAAAGCAGAATCCAGCAGCAACGCAATATTTTAATTCTGATCGTGCACTATTTAAAAGATAATGGTCTTTTTGACTCAGCGGAAACGATTTTAAATGAATCTCAGGCGCATCATCTTGATTTAGTAGGTTTTACGGTCTGTGATAATATGGACCTGAGTACGATATTGTTGGAATTTGAATGCAACTACCTTTCTCGACTACAAAAGAAGCCTAAATTTATTCGCGAATTGCTGACTGATGAACTAGCAACTGGTGGAGCGAAATCTGGTCGGAATATTGCGAAATCAAAATCAATCATACCGCCGGTAAAATCAAACGCTAAGAAAAAAGACAAACATATTCAAGGCGCAGTTAATAATACCGATTCAAATGTGCCGGGAATCTCCGTTCAAAAATTAACCAAATCTGATTTGGGCGGTGGTGATATTATGAGAGATAACATTCACAGCACTCATCAGCAACTGCACATTGTCCCACCCATTTCTCGAATGGCCAGTGCTTTGAGGGATTATGATAATTCCCATTGTGGTGAATTAAGAGAACTGGCGCAGATTATCAGCAAGGAGATGTACATCGATAATCCGGGTGTTCACTGGGACGATATCAAAGGCATGGAGGATGCCAAGCGTTTCGTTCGGGAAGCGGTGGTGTATCCCGTTAATTATCCCGCGCTTTTTCAGGGAATTTTATCCCCGTGGCGGGGGCTGTTGCTGGCAGGCCCACCCGGTACCGGTAAGACCATGCTAGCCAAAGCGGTGGCCACCGAGTGCAATACGGCATTTTTCAACATAACCGCCTCGACCGTGGTCAGCAAGTGGCGCGGTGAATCTGAGAAACTAGTGCGCGTCTGCTTTGATTTGGCGCGACGCTGTGCGCCCAGTACTATTTTTCTGGATGAACTGGATGCGTTAATGGGACAGCGCGGGGAAAATGGGGAACATGAAGGCAGTCGGCGAATGAAGACGGAAATCCTTATACAAATGGATGGTTTGCAAAGGTCAACGGATGTTGTTTTTGTCTTGGCAGCGTCCAATTTGCCGTGGGAACTGGATTCCGCCGTCGTCAGGAGGCTAGAGAAGCGGACATTTGTTGGTCTGCCTGATCGCAATGCGCGATGCGCAATGTTCAGAGCGTTTCTCCCGGAAATCATACAAGAGCATCCATTGAGTATCACCACGGAACTGGATTATGATCGACTGGCTGAATTAACCGACGAATATTCCGGCAACGATATACACTTGATTTGCAAAGAGGCTGCTATGCAGTGTGTACGAAAAGTTTTTAGTTTTCTCAAGGAGGATAATAATTATTTTGATAATAAAGGGACACAGTTCATGTTGGAACCAATTAAAACCGATGACGTGCTGGCTGTGATGCAGTACACTAAACCTGTCGGATATTCGCAGTATAAGGCTAAGTTTTTACAGTGGCGGACGCAAATGGCTGAGTGTCCAAGGCAATTATGACAAAGAGAGCTAAAAACCGGCAGCATTATATATTTAAACTCAAGTATGGACAGCTTGGCGAATTTCGGGGATTAAAATTTCTACGGTTTCTAAGTTTGTTGTATTTCATGAGGACATCGAACTTTATGTGCGTACACATGCACTGCAAATCTTGCCTGCACCGTCGAAAATTTCAAAACCAACTTTAAAGTTAATATTAGTTAGCAGTAATAATAGCAAAATACACCTTGGCATAGAAGCCCTCTATTAAGTTGGTCGCTATTTTTAGGAGTAGCGGCCCGCCGGCGGCCGGCCACTATTAAATGCATGGGTTAGTTTCTTCATACATAACTTTCCTATCTTCGCGAGTTGCCGTACCCGAAAGAAAGTCTGGTAAAATCAAATTGTACATAATTTTTACCAACATATTTTTATCTGTACTACGACGTAATCAGGTCATTTGTGTTTGTAGCAGCTTTGCGACAGCTTGTGAAGCCGACCCTTCCTTTATGTTGCGGCTCATCTAAATTAAAGGTCATCAATTTCCACATTTCACTTGTTCTGTATACGGCAGCACGTGCACTTTTCAAGTTCATTAAATACTGTGTTCTTTGTGAACCAGAAATTATATACTGTTCTGACTAGCGCGTAGGTATAATGCCTAGCACGCATTTGCGTACTAATACATATTAATTAGTTCAATAAAATAGTGTCGTGTGTGCTGTATGCCGTTAATGGTTACGCATGTACTTTATAATCGCCGGTTTCAATTTCGACTGATGGTGGAAGTTAAAAAAATTGAAATTTCAAATCATGCCCATGCATGATGTAAATGTGCATCCAAAATGTACTGTGCAATTAATAGCAGTTTAAAACAGTTACGGTTCTATTCTACAGATCTCTCAAACTGCAAACTGATTTAAATATACATTGCGGTTGTTACTTAAATGCGCCCGTATTTATCAAATGGTGTACCAAAGTCTATACCCTGTGCGGCCATGCGCCTCAATGAATATCCAATTAAATCCTAATTTTATTGCTCGTTTAGCGCAGGTGAGTCCATTGGCTGTGGCCGACGCTGCGTTTTGCCTTAATCGAAAAGTCAATTTAACATCATGTCAATCTTTTGAAGCCGAATGTCGGCATTTGAATGACATTCGGCGAAGTCCATCTTTCGAATGCACATAACTTTAAATCCTTTAATTCTTTGCATATGCGGCATGTACATTTGCACCTCCCACGTGTGTTATGCATTTTTAATGGTCTGCTGCGTTACCTACCGTACAGAGCGCGGGACGTTAATTTGTTCCATACAAACAATGTCCACAAAGAGATGCGACCTTTGCCGACCGGACAATATCGGGCTTGTCAGAAAGAATACTAAGCATTTATTTTGATTTTTACACTAACAATAAAAAAACTTGAGTTAACCTGATGGGGCAGAATTGATTATACTTACTTTTTAATTAAGCTGACAAAATAAAAGAGTTACTGTGATTTTTATACATGTGAGAAAACCTTTCAAAGTTATTTAGTATAGTTTGACTAATGCTTTTTTTATTCGATAATTTTATTTTGGAAAGTATATAAGTACAGATATATTCTTGCCGCGTTATACGAAAGATCAAGAACAACAATCTGGTATTCATGCGCTATGATGTTTTTCTATTATCATGCATCATTTGTTCTCCCAATACCATATCGCAGTAGACAATCAGAATTAAGCTACACTGAGAATTACTGAATGACCACACTCATTATAGTCACAGAAATTGCAACGCACAGAACGATAAAAGTTCACTAACAATTGTAAGCACAAAAGACGGTAATCCAAATGTAGCGTTGCCTGTCCAAAATCTCGCTAAAATTTTAAACCTGAATGAAATTCTACCGTCGCCTCTTGAGGATTCTCATAAAACTGTATGAAATTACAATCAATAATGGATATTTATTCAGTTTGTGGTAATCCTTATTTGAATTGTCGAGTGAGGAAGATGGCAGTTAACACTGTACTTATCGCACCAAATTCGAGTTTAAGAGGTTCTACCCATTTCAGTAAAGTTGTACGCTAATGACATACAGAACAAATTCTTGTCTTTTTCGAATCAACAATGTAGCCGAATGTTAAATCAATCACAAAGTATGGCTAGTGGGTATACTTCTATTGCACTTGGAAATTCGCTGCACACATCATTCTATCTAGCAATATTATCTGATTAACACTGATCGAAGAATTCGTTACTTACTTTTATATAATACTAAATTCGTATAGTATATTTAGCGCTTAATTAAATCGTCACGGCTGATGCTAATGATATCAGATATTCATATGACTGCTCATATGAACAACTGAGCGCAAGTAAAACAAGGTCACTCATTTTTATCATCAAAGATACACTGAACTTGCATGCATTTAAAGGTCGAAGAAAGGCCAATTCTATGTTGATTCTCACAACATTATCCGGGTCTATTTAACATATCTATTAAATGTGCTATGACACGATGTATTGTACAATATTGCATAGCAAAAGCAATAAATTAAATCAACATAATGATCGTTTTTAGGACAATGCTCAGGCAGAATACGAAGTACCCGTACGCAGAGATTTTTTAATTGTCTAACTATCCTTAGAGACAGTAGTAGTACAAAGCGAGGTTTAAACACCATCAAATTATTAATATGGTTTGGTATTATAACTATTATTTGTTTTATATCAGTTATATGCAGAGCAGCTTTGAATTACCTATCAATAAAATCTGCTGTATCTCTATCCTGATACTCATCATGACTAAAATCAATTCTGTAATTAAGGTTATAGTAGCTCAATTTCTTTACAAGTACTGGTTGCAAGTGATTGTTTTGGTGCAGACTGAAACATTAAGTTTAAAGTAATTGTAGAAGAGTGAACATTTTTGAGAAAACGGCGCGGCTGTATATGGAGCCGCAAGCTCGCAGCCGCTTAAGGTGAATTTCTACTCACATTACGCCATTTTAAATTATACAGGAATCGATAGAGAATTCATTTCTCTATCTGCTGATGTGAATCAAACTTTTATGAAAAAATTGTACACCGTTACCTATTTCAAAAACTATGATCGAGCAGAAACCTTTACAAGGTTTTAATACTGCGCAGAAGAGGAGACATCTCTGTTCTGGCGGGATGGCAAGTTTACTGACCACAAGCCACGAAATTATCAGCGGCAGTAAATGTTTGTATAAGAACCAGAAGATGCGCGCGCTATCATAAATGATCAGGTAGAACAATGAAATTTATTGCCCTGTTTTCATCTCCATCTCCATTCACCACTGGCGCTTGAGTGTCAGAGAGTCATTCCTGCTCAGCTGAAACAATACGTGACCCGAAGAGGCCGGGACATAACAGGATGCGCAGCAATCGCACCAAGAATAGGCATGCTGTCCAGCTTAGTCTATACCGTTCACAAAAAAGTCATTTTCTCAAAATAGCAAATGTGGGGCAAATAATTCGGTGTTTTATCCGACTCCAAGTTTGATCGCTCCATCACATGGAGTAAATTCCCATACACATTCTGAACCAAAATGAAGCTGGTCAGATGTATATTGACCAAGTTATAAGAGTTTAAAATTTTCGAAAATGCATTGCATCTTTGTTTTTTAAGTTATCATCACCATAATGGTTCAGAATGATCTTAAGATATAGATTTACCATAATGGTTGATTTGGTCGGAGTCGGATAGATAGGTGAATTATTTGACGCGTCTGAGTTTTTAAACTTTTTCCGGCGATAGTACAGCAGCCGGTTATTGCGCGCACATTTTGAGTTTAAATCGGTGAAGTTCAATGTTTTGAGCACCAAAAGCAGCAACATACACTATAGAACTGTTTATGAGTCCGCAGCGGTGTTTTTTCTCGCAAGAGGGGTGCAAACGAGTAGAAACTCAGCTTAAATGTAGTCAATTTGTACAGTAGTCAATTGTAGTGCATCCACAATGTGATAAAATCCTGTACAGTACGTTCCATACTGGAATCACATAGCCGAAGGAACACGGCCAGTGGAGGCCGAAGCTGTATTGGGATTGCCGGATTGGCAGGTGATACAGGTGACAAACTGTACATGTGGAAATGGGCTGAAGCAGTGATTTTACAGTCAGCCTTTAACACGATAGTACTGTACGCTCTACAATTTAGAGAGACTAGGCAGCTTTATATCTATATATAATTAACGTAAGCAGGTCGGCTGGTAAAGTTGGATACTAGTCACGTACAACCCTCACAGGAAGAGTGTTTCTATTTTCTCTTGTGTAGTTGCCCATCAAAATTTAGTTTATCGTTCGCTTAATTAAAGACTGTTAAAATGGATGTGTATACACCACCGGTTGCCCAAACAGTATCTAAGTTTGAGCGTTTGAGCGGAGGTTTTTTGTTGTCGATGTGTTTTTGCAGGCACTACCTTGTTTTGATTATTACTGTACACAGTACCAATCGTATTGAAGGATTTATCTTTGTTGTCGTAAGTAGATATGTACTTAATCTCTAACTCATGTCACGCAGTTTTTATACTATATTTTACTTAATGGTACTTAACTTGCGACTTGCGTAAAAAAGTAAAGTGCGTATCAGATAATTATTGGAAAAACTGCGGAGCTGCTCAGGTATATTCAGTAATAATTTTAAATCCATTTTGAAATACGATTATAATATTATGTCGGCTTACGCTGTGCCTGGTAAAGTGTACTTATCCTCATACCGCATGCACTGAAGCAAGGAGAAATTCTTCTATATATATATACTGTTGTTTCTTTTTGAGCTGGATCGAACTCTTCAAACTTCACTCGCAACAAATGTGCTAGCGGAAACAATGAACAATCCTGCTGAGAAAATTAGCTTACTTAAATTTAATAATAGAAAAGACTAATCAACTATAATCATATGTCCCGGGTTATTATCTTACTTCATGGATTATAGGCAACCGTGCTGCTTTTTTCATTCCTGTTTGGAGTGCAACAAATGAACAAGAAATTCGCTTGAGCACCTGTAGTATTGCAGAATTCTTTGAAGAAGAACTGCTCCAGATAGCCGACCTATCGCAAGTTAGCGTTACTTTATCAGCTAATTACAACACATGGATAATCAGTTTGATTGGGATATAAACGATGTGCAACTGCCCTCGGTATGTGTGATATTAAAACAAAATGTATATAATTACAAACTCTAACAATTACTTTATTATGCGACAGTGTATTACGTTATGGCAGTGGTCATTCACAAACACAATTGCCGGCTTTGTACCGTCTTAACGTCCTGAAACCTTCTTGTGTAAAAGCGCAACATGGCCCCCGTATCGCTACTTCTACCTGAGTATTTGAATGTTTGTGTTCCGCAGGTTGCACAGTACGATATGTTTCACGAATGGATTGATGGCCATGTAAAACTGGTCTATCCACTGGAGCACGAAGATGCCAAACGACACTCCAGTGGTTGGGCAATGCGCAATACAAATAATCACAATGTGATCATCCTAAAAAAATCGTGCTTGGGAGTGTTGGTGTGCAGTAAAAGCTGCATCAATGAATTTGGGCAAAAAGTTTATTTGCGACCGGCTATATGCGACAAAGCCAGGAAAAAACAACATGGTACGCAGTAACTGTATGTAGAAGCACAGAACGATTTCTAAGTTTAAATGTGGACCTGTGGTAAACTACAGTGGACTTCAAAAAGGTGATACATTCGGTCCGCGACCGACAATTCATTAGTCAAGACCAAATGACCAATAAAATGACCAATAAACTGCAAACATGCAACTGAGCACAGACTCATGCTGAATTCAAACACTTGCGCCGCGCACAGTTCCGAACGCAAACCATCCACCGATACCTCAAACGAAAGAAAAAACAATTACAAGAATTTTGATACCAAACAAGCTGTTTTTATGCGATCTAAAAGAAAATCGAGGCACTCAAAGTTTCTCGTAGACAAAGCATAGAATTTGAATCCACGGTTGAGTTTCAGTTTTCACGCAGAAAAAGTATGCTTTGTCTACGAGAAACTTTAAGTGCCTCGATTTTCTCTTGGATTCCATAAAATACAACTTGTCTGGTATCAAAATTCTTATAATTTTTTTCTCTTTCGTTTGAGATATCGCTGGACAGTTTTCGTTGGGAAATGTGCAAGTTGCAAGTGATAATATCAGCAGGCCGATGGCCAGCACGGAAGTTGGGTGTTTGAGTACAGGTAAGTTCCTGGTTGCGCGCGTTTTGTGGGTGGGTGGGTTTTGTAACACCTTTTTGAATTCCATTGTATAGTACTACTAAAGGTCATACAACAGTGCATGGCGTTAAATTTGGTTCATCAAGTTGACAGCAGATAGTGTTACTGAGATCTGACATTCAGATCGCCATCTAGCCGGCCCTTGCTTGTATGCAGTACATTATATTATTTTGTTTCTTTTACAGTAGTACTGTAATTATTTGTACGGTATAGAATTTATTTGTACTGCATAATGCACTGTAGTTGTTTTACTGAACGGATTTAAAATTAATCGATACTATCGTATATATATACTTGTTAAAAGTATCTGAACTTCTTCGAAGTTTCGGTTCTTACATATAAACATAAAAGCATACTTATTGCTGACCTTAGTATAAACATTAACTAAGTAAAAAGGACAGTTTCGTCTGCGATAAACATTGTCATACTTTTTCAACGTTGAAACAGGACGACCATGCCCCAACAAACTGTGTTCCGGCCGTTTGACAGTCGTACCCTGTCGAGGTCATTGTGGCTATCCAGTCACGCATTTCTGGCGGCACTCGTCGCATAGCATATTCTTTCAGTCGAAAGGTGTGCATGATCACCATCGCCCGGAACCTAAGATGACATCGGAATCGCGTAAATCCACCCGCAACGCCCTGAAGGCGAAGATGAGTGCCATGTGGCTGCACCGCAAAGACACTGCAGAATGGCATTCCACTGCAGGGCGGAAGCGATCGTTGGCTCGTGTTGGTCACGAGCACTATGACAACCCTGTCACCAGTCAAGTGAGTGCAGCCCTAAAATCAGCATGTCTATGTCGTTGAAACAGAATTTAATGTCTCATCGAATGTGGGTAATTAAAGTAGGGACAATGAATTTCAATGAGCAGGTTGCAATATGTGTACGAATTGGCTGTAATTTCATTATCACCGCAGGTGCAGCATTTTTATATATATTTTTCCGCATTTGCTGTAAACTACGGTAGCGCTACAATACAATATACTGCCATTCTGCTGAGTACGAAACACTAAACCGAAAGCGAAAAAAACGTAATTTGTTTTATGTCGAACAGCATTCTTTTGTTTTAGCGCTGATGTCGATATCGAAATTGTGGGATACTTAACTAAAATTTATGATCGGGCTATAAATGTACTGTACTATCGATACCGCCACGCATAGAGGTAACAAATGGTTGGGTTGTAAAACAAACAATTTAACCAAATTTAATCAATATTTTTTTCCAAAACCGTGGTGGTAAAAGTTGAACAGTCGAGTCAACCAAGTTCGTATTACGTGCGTATATTAGTGTAATTCAATGTCGTTTACTCTATACATAGTACGCGTATACGTAATACGTTTTCGCCTGAGTGTACATTGTATTACATCACGATTTGTAGTAGATTCATTTCTGTTTTAGAAAATCAGTAATTATACAACGAAACCCCACATATCCGAAAGAGAGGATTCTTTTGCTGCACCGCGACAACAGAGCATTATGCCACCAGCACACTTCGACACAACGTTGCAGGCAGATAGCCAACACATTCATCTTCCCGTAATTCATTCCCACAGAAACACTTACACCATCCAGAGACGATACTGTAATTTTACGGAAACTATGTACTCGTCGAACCGGACTCTTAACGAATCTGTCGAACAACCGGCATGTGAGCAATATTCCGATTTCCCAGCTGTCATTAAAGGTAGGCAAATCTTTATGAATCCTTTTGTGTTGACCCTTTTGGCTTCTCAATACCTTTTTGACCTTTTTGGCTTTGTCAGATGAAGACAGTAAGTATCGTACAATTCATTGCATTGCTCGTGCGCATACAGATACAGTACAGAATATGCATTCAAGTACTGAACTTGAAATTTCATACAAATAAAAAATAATTTTACTTGTTCAAAGTATAATAATTGTATAAACAAATTAAGCACCCTGTGAATAAGGTACAGTACTATTTCCAATAGATGTTACTGAAACCGATCCATCTCATGCGGATGACCTTTCCTACCACTATCGAGCGGAAGAAGCACATGTGAAATGCAGCTCCATCATAGCCGGGACATGCAACAATTCTCATTTTGCTAATGCGCCTTGTGCTACTGAACAATTTAACTATTTTTACGACCGCGATAATCAAGTCGATAGTCCTCCTGTAACCGGTTTTCTCGCTTATCCCTTGATTGATGAACCGACAAACCAAGAGTTTTCGACGCCGCAACGAAACGATCAGTTTTTATGCAAATACAAACTCGGAAATCGGGATGAGTTTGGAACCCATTCTTCCGCCTATATTTCTGGCTGCATGTCGACGAATGAATCTCAATTTCGTACTCCACATCCCTATGGGGACGCAAATTATTCCGTGAATTCCTCTCCAGTCGAACAAAGCGGAACTGAATTTGCTGGTAATTTTACTCCAGTATCTTGTTCCGAAATTTCTGCGTTTCCTTTAAGTGTACCACTTTACGTAGATTACAATTGCCAAAATAACAGCACATCTGATCGTATCCAGGCTGAGCGATGTTGTTATGTCCCATATTATGACGAATAAAAAATAAAAAGACAAAGTAATTAGTCAATTTGTTTATATGAAAGTAAGTTATCTGAGATGATATTAGTTTTGATGGGGGAAAAGCATGGAAAAAGATATGAAGGCTAACTTGGCTAACCGTAAGCGAAATTTAGTTCTTCTCTTCTGCCAGTTAGTCACTGATTATCTCGAGCAAAGCTTAACTTTTCTTGAAAGTGGCACTACAGTGAAAAAGCGATGGCATAATCAACAGTTGCGTTCTCTTTTATTGCACACAACAGTACATTTACACAGCGCAAATATTTTACTTGAACTCAACCGCGAAATGAGCGACAAAACAACCGCATAGTAACTGAAGACAGATAACTGGTGGATCTGTTGAACTGCCCATCACACAGCGGGAATCGCCTCCAAGAATAGCTTAAACCAAACTGTCGCGTCCAGCGAAGGTAACGGAAACATCTTCTAAACCCACCACGAAGGATGCTCGATGCCTTGACCAGGAACGAGTTCAAACCAATGGCCACACTCACAACGTTTCGGCTCGCCTTTATAGACAGTCATGTAGCTAATGTACAGCGAATCTTCATTGCCTGCAATAAATTCAAAGACTGTTGAAGAATATCCGTGCAGCTGAACTATATCAGTTATTCGCATTCGTCCTATTACGGGTATTAAAAATTTACATAAACTACTATCGACATGATCATATACCGGGTAACTTATAAAAAATTACCCTTCGTGACAAGAGGCAAAGCAGGTGATTGCTACGCGCACTACGTACGGGGCATAGAATCTGATGCTGCGCCCTGAACATAATTTTTTATTTGAACAGGTAACAGCAAAACCAAACGGTTTTGTAGAAGTCCTCAAAACATCCGTTCCGCATTGTGAAATTTACATCAGTCAGTAATCTGTTAAAGCCTAAAGCTTATGGTTAAGCGGTTAAATAAGAAAAATCGAATATAAAATCGCCGAGAAAACATGAGAGTGGTGGCGCACGACAACTTCGCGCCAGTTGCAAAATGACGTAAAATTTAAGAAAACTCGTAGACAAGTGGCTTAAAATAGCCACTACACTTTTCGATTATAATTTTTGACGCGCCAGGGTCAGCTCGCTGCATGCTGTTTCTCCATTTTCTCCCTCAGAAAGGCAAAGCAAGACAAGAGGCAAAGCAGGTGATTGCTACGCGCACTACGGGGCATAGAATCTGATGCTGCGACCCGAAAATAATTTTTTATTTCAACAGGCCGCAAATCGGGGCAGAAAAGTCTGATCCTCGAACAATCGGGAGACAAACGGGCGCACCAGCTTTGGATTAAAATTACGATAAAATTTATCATCACTGTTGAGACTTTGAGTAATGCTGAAATTAAATTATTATTCGATCGCATATTTACTTAATCTGATCAAAACAAACGGTACTTGCCTAACCGTACCCATAAAGCTTTACAATAGCAGAAAGATAACGAAGATTAGTGTGTTTAACAAAATGCAGTTCGTGGCTTTGCGTAAACGCTCTGCAAGTAGTGACATTAGAAATAATTATTCCATCATGAGATTGCCACAATGACCTACACATACACAGTACACCCACAGGCATAAATAGGTATTCCATTTCAGATGTACTGTTCTACTGTGGAACTTACAGACACAACCAATGATACGGTCGTCCAACATTGAAGGGACTTTCGTGGGCTGCTCTCGGGTGCCAGGTCCACGTTTGATGGCATTAATTTGAAACGGATCCTGGATGCATCCATCAACTCATGAGATCTCAAAAGATAAAACTTCACTCCAACTGCAAAAAGCACAGCTCACCTCATTTCCAGCGGCTCTTGCAAGCAGCTCCTTCTTTTCCAGACCAGTAGCCAGATCTAAAGGATCTGGTCCCCATCTCGGCACTAGAGAAACAGATCAACAATCAATAAAATTAGTTTTAGCAAGCCCGGTGCGGCAAATGCCTACAACAAGACGCAACACAAGAAAAAAAGCAAATAAGGCGATGCCCGGAAAACTATGCCACCCTAACTATGAAGTATGAACCGTGTGATGTGATCGCAGCATCAAGATCAGCAACTTCACCCACGTTTGACTCCAAAAAGCGATCGCGTTCCAACTGGTACAACAAATGCAGAAATTTTCTGCAACGCGGCTCGGGTAACAGGAAGAGCCATTTTCGAAAGAAAGTGGAAATATCACCCCTCCAGATAATTTTTACTTGAAATTTTTATAAAGCCTTAATCCTCAGAAATCACGTTCGGGTTTTGTTGGTGTGCAGGTTGCAAACGACTTGCAGAGACAAGGAAGTCGCAGACTTCGCTAATTATTCAATGCATAATCTGCTGCTGCATGAAAGACGAACTGTACAGGGCCAAACAGACCTGCGCTCTCAGCTGCATTTGAAACTTTTTTCAAGCCGCCGCCCTATGGAAGGCATTTAAAATTTGTTTAGAAAAACTGTTTAAAAACTAAAAACCATGTACGGTTGGGACAGCTAATTTTACGCGTATGGATCCCTTTTCCGGCATCCAAGAAATTCCGGAGTCATGCTTTTTTATGATTTTAGATTTTGCACCTCATTGCAACCACACAGTTGACAGATCACTGATAAAGTGATAATTATTTGCTTCAGCACCGATGGGTACGTACGGTACTACTAGCAAAGTCTGTAAAAACAGCACGGTAGAAAGCTGTTTGTCGGCGTATCGTAGCCCTGGCATATAACTCATATTTATATAAGCGTTCACGCACCTATTACTTAATATACATTTATACTCATGTCCCTTCCCCGGAGACATTTCTCTTAGACAAGAAAAAGGAATGCTAAACAGCTCAAGAAATGCAAAGATTTACGCTTAAAGTGCAATGGATGGTTAAAACCTACAAACATTGTTTGTTAAAGGCATGCGATGTCCTTTGTCTGGCATTAATCGATCGAAGCTCTCAAACAGTCTTGCCGTTGCCGCATGCACGACGCACGTAGGGCGGCAACTGATTTTTTTGTCATCGGGGACTACTTTCAGTGAGCATCAAAAACACATTTTTGTGGTATCCTAATACTCGTCCACACTCCACACTGTGGAGTGTGGACGAGTATTAGGATACCACAAAAATGTGTTTTTGTGTATTAGGATACCACAAAAATGGACTCCACAGTACGTACACGAGACCAGGAGTACAATATACTCGTGCTATAACTAACAATACTGTACTTGAAGATTTCTGTTTACGTGTAGGGTATATAAATACGAATGTAAAGACAGCATTCAGACCACTGGTACACTTCTTTTATATAGGTCGACGGTAGCAGTAACCGGAAGTTTGCAAAGCACTCACTGACATATTTATGACTAATTCCTGACGATGAGAACATATTCTACGATACGTAAGAGAAACTTAAAGTATATTATGTTAACAAGATCACGTTTCAGGACGGTGCCCAGGAATAACGGATGAAGTGCTATGTTGGCCAATTACCGCATTACGCGTAATTAAATAACCGTCAAAATTTGCTGCAAGCATTTCCAAAGGTTTTGGTGCAAAATCGACTTGTCTCACTAGCTGTGTGGTTGTGATTACGGGTATTAGCCACCGCAGATACTGTACTATTCTACCGTGGTACCGGTACTTCAGTACAGTACAGTAACTCCAGCTGTCAAGTCAATCACTACTTCAGCTGTAGCAGTTTATTTACAAGCAGCAACCATTTTATTTGAATCGCTGGCAAATGGCAATCATAAAAATACTTACAAGAGTAGAGTCACTGTATTTGTAACAGAAATTGCAGCATCAGTTATTTTACAAATCCACTTTTCCCACATCAATTTTCTTGAAATCCAGGTCGCTCAGAGCCCTCCATTTCCGGTTAAGCAGAACGCTCATTTCGTCTTCGAACACTGCAAAGTTTGAGCTGGATTTTTTTAGCCACTGGTAAAACTCTTTTGACCAGTCAGGCGTAGGAGGCCAGTCCAGCCTGCGTATAATGGCATTGCGGCGCACGTACAGGTTGCGGAGTTGACCTTTGGCGTACCACGCCATCAGAAGCAGCGAGCTAGTACTGACCAACTCATGGACCATCACAGTGCGCAGGTGCTCGCATGTCCGCACCAGAAGAAGCAGCTGCGAATCGCAGCGTTCGTACATTGGCCGACCACGATGGTACGGAATTTTGGGTATTCCAATCTATAAACGATATACCAATGACATAGTTATAGATGGATCATTATTTTTAAGTTCAAACTTAATGATCCATCTATGATCCATCCCTTTTCTACGTACGGGCTATTCGGGCTATTTAAATAGTCCGTACGTATACGTACAAAATTAAGAGCGCCGGCAAAACATAATTATAACTGTGAAAAAGCATAAAGATTGTGTACTGTAATGCTTACCACGGCAACTACAACCCGCCGAGAAAATACTGGTACCACTAAAAACATTTTTATGGCTTCACGTTTACAGTTAACTTTGATATCATATCCATTTTAGCGTGGGGATCATCACAGAACTTGTTACCTGACAGTAAACTTGCAGAGTGTTGCCGTATTGATTAATAATTTCAAGTGCACCGTGATGGGTCAGTTTCGAATAGGGCGTGGCATGGATAATCGCATAGACGGGCGCTCTTTCTTGCCAAATTATGTCTTCTTTTGTTTTGCCTAAAAAAAGTTGTTAAACAATCACAAAATCACGTTTATAAGACGAATTAGATAAGACAATAAGATTAAGATCCAAGGTATTCAAATGGGGTAAATTGCATTTGTTATTGTCATTGCACGCTTATTTCTGCGGTCAACTCCAGCAACTTGTACCATACGTATACGTACTACCGTGGCATTTACGAAAGCTTTCGTAATGCCTCGGGACTACGAATAATAGCAGCAATCAGGGATAAATGAATGCGTGCTCAAGCAAAATTGTATATCGTATTAACGTATTTCATATCTACCTCTGGTTTCCAGAAACAGATGCACTTTGCTGTTATCTCTAAATGGCTGCCAGTCTCGGAATCGCAGATGCTGTGCACCGGAAGTGAATTCTGTTTGTATCACGTGTAGTTCTTTGAAAGACTCGATATCGCTCAGTAACTTTATCAAATCGGGATGCAGATGGTTGGTGGAAATGGTCAGAATTTGCAGGTTGCGAAATAAGCCACAGTGCATGAAAAAGTAATTGTGCTTGCTGCAGTTAATGATGGACATGGTCCGCATACTTTCTTCGCAGTTATGAAGGACATTTTCCAGCAGGTGCACCGCCTCGAAGGTTTCTAACAACAGATTCTCTAGTCGCAGATCTTGCAAATTCACCAGATGACTCATGAGTTTTATTAGCGTTTCAAATAATCGCCCGCCAGTCCCGAAAATCCGGATTCCTTCCCTGTAGAACATAAATAAAATTCTCAAGCGGAAAACTCCTTGATAGGGTGAACATTCAGTTTAGCGTACTGCCTTATAAAACCATTTTTAATGCATAATATTTTAACGACTACGTCACAAACTCACAATAAACGTAAACGCACACAAACGACACAGCAAACTTACAAAGTGCCGTAATTTAGTCAGAATACCACGACTTTTACCGTAACCAGTTACATCAAATTTAATTAGGACAAATACATTATACGGTAATAATTATTATGATATATCAGAACAAACAGATTTTTACCGTAGTATACTTACCGGCTTCTTATCTGGCAAGCAAAGGAGAACTCGAAAGCTCGAAGGTGTTTCATTGGAGTAATATCATAATATGTAATAAAAGAATCCACCATGGTCAAGAATTCAAAAAGGTTGTGGAAATTGGAAATTGGAAAAATTTTCAACCGCCGGAAATGTCGACCAATCTGGAAAACCAGAATTGTCATGGACATGCGTAATACTGTTAACGAAACAACTGTTGCACAAGATCGAGCGCGCCGGACTATATTTCGTTTATATATTTTCCTAACCCGTCTTAAGCAAGCCTGCGCCACAAAAGGGTCAAGCGCGTCCTGGTAACCTGTAATAACCGATGGCAAAATTAGGATTCTAGGTTTCATCTGCCCATCATAAGCTTATAATTAAGATGTTAATGTACATGCTGTACTGCACATACGATATTGTACAATGCACGTTACGGTATTGCACAATTAACCATTATTTTATTTGTTAGATGTTACCCTACCCTAGTGGATCTATTCTGCATAACCCTTGAGGCCTTGACCACATTATTCTTGCAGGCCACACTCAATGATAAAATGCAGTTTGAAACAGAAAATTTCCTTTAACTGCTATAATCATTAGACGTACCTTTGTAGTAATCGAATTTTGACCGTGTAAGCGTTAATTCCCTCATAGCAAAGGTTTTCCACAGTTCGGGAAAATACAACACGCGCAACCACGAGGAACAAGTTACGGCGGCATTATAGCGGCTTCGCTTTGGTAGATAAGAAAAGATCTTTTCCACAATCAACTACAACAAGCGCAGTACATAAATCAATCGATTCATGGAAGAACTACGTATAGTTTCAGTCCTCTTCGACTGAGCATGAGTTTAGACCAAAATGCCACATTATAAGTTTTCACGCGCACTGCATGCGCTGTGCTAACTTACGTCTGGTAAATAATCCCATCTAGGAGGTGCCCTTTTCACCCTCTGATGGTTCCCTGGGTCGGTTCGGTTACCACCAGTAACGGTGGTGACGCTTGTCATTTTATTTTATGTCTATTTTGGAAAACTGGGCAATTTTTTCGATGTTCGTAGTCATATTACCACGCTTAATGAATAAGTATTATGAGCAACAACATCATGCAGCAAACCAAACGAGAGCAACAGTGCATCATATCATACGCATTTTCATACTGCGATACGGTAGCGCATTACGATGCAGTGAACTTATTTCCATTCTAATAATAAACAACCTTGCTGCTACTTCCCCGTGCTACACCCGCTCAAGCTTGTTGATCATTCAAGAAACGCTAAAAATAGAATCCAGGCCGAGCTTCTTTTGCAGCCGCATGTATACAAATCGGTACACTTAGAAACGGGCAAATGTTTTCACGTTTAATTTTCAAAGTTTACGGTACACTGTTTTCCACAGCTAAAACATTAAAAACCGACATTCTACGAAAGAAAAAATAGTAAACATACTCAATAATTCACAGAGCAAAAAGTTCTAATCGAAAAGTTTCGGCAGAAAATTCGAGATTATTAACCATTGTATACATCAGTCGTTAACACGCCCAATTCCGCCGCAAAACGAGCTCCTTCCTGGAAAACACGTTCAAATTCTAACAGGGACGGACGATCACTAAACGTCGCCTTAAATGTGGCCTTTTCTGAGCGTCCAGTGGCTTCATCGCTGGCTTTCCATTTGGCTGTATTACTCTGCGGATCCGTTTCCAAATGCGCGTCGGAGGCGATGCTGTGAATTGCTAAAGAGTTCGGTTCCTCGTAAGGATTATCATTGCGTTCAACGAATTCAACGTAGAACGGACTATCATATTCACTGTCCCGGCCCACACGAATCTGCCCGGCTTTCAAATTCTGTAAACAAGTCAACAAGGTACTTAATAAACGGTTCTGAAATTCACCGAACTGAGTACTTACTTAGAAATTTAGAATTACAGTTTTTAATTTTGAAGAGCTACCCAAACAAACCAGTCAGTTTGATACCTTCTTTATTCATAGTCAGTAGTCTGACTTTCCGTAATACTTACTTCCCAGTTCCTACTTTTTTCGGGTTGTTTGTGAACCGTAGCATTACGCTCAAAGATGGGAGCCCGCCAAATTTCATCCTCACCCAGCTCGCGGATACGCATAACGGCCAAATACCGAAGGATGCTTTGAGGCAGATTACTGTGATCTGGAAAAGCATTATGATTCACCTTGTGCACACGAATTCGAGGTCAAGAGGACTACTTACCGGAAATGTCTATTGGCTCAGTCACAGATTCTAGGACCATCATAAACTCATCACGAGGTCTTTCGTCTGCAGCAATGAGATCCTTCAAGTTATCCTCGGTTTTCAAGCGTAGCAGACCGCTATGCGGATGCACAACAGCATCAACTTTTCCACGACCGTTGTATATCACCCCGAACTGATTGTACAACTTATCACCATAACAGTGCCGCCGAAGATCGATTTCCTTTTGAACTGAAACATCACAGAAAATAAGCTATTGTCGAAAATGCTTAAATACTACCGAGTAGTAACTGTAGCAAGGTATAACCGTCTATATCGCGCAGTATGACGAAGAAAAATGACAGAGCCTGCATTCAATCATGGATCCATATACTTAAATCTGAATTCTTAAAGCCGCTTACCGTCAACACGCTCCTCATGCGCAGGAACATCATCTCGCACTTGCGTAGAGGTTTGTAATCCAATACTCGGCAAAACATTGGTATCCATCTTGACGGGTGCCTTTTGCCCTCCGTCAACAATCGGCATCATCATTTCGTTCTCATTCACCAGAACGCGATCGAACTCTTTAATCTCATCCTTCCATTTTCCAGCTACGATCTGCTTGCATCGATCAAACAACTCCTTGAATTCCTTTGCATGAGCTTCGTGTTTAAACTTCACAGCCAATGTTTCGCGCTCCATTGTACCTTCGCTAAAATCCATCGCATCCCATATCCATGCATTTTTTGAACCCGGCATCGGACGCAGTTCCATATCCTCTCGTACGTGGTGGTTGCAGCAAACTTTAAGGATCTTTTCTCGACGCATAAGAAGACGAATCTTATTGGAATTTTTGTCTTTCAACATTTTGAGATCACCCAGGCCACGTTCCTTCCATTCGGCATTAGTGTACCGATAGAGCTTGGCCCGCTGCGAATACAGTTCAAGTTCATTTTCTTCTCCAGTTGACAGGTCAACCTTTTCCGGTAGTTTAACAATGGGCTCGAAATATAAATCAGTGCGTTCAGCTTCAACATCGCCCGTATCATCTTCATCGTTCTCTTCTTCAGGCTTTTTCGGTGTAGTCTGGGGGCTAGTCAGACTGAAGGAGAAATTCCCAGATGGATTAAAAGAAAAGCCACCGGTGCCAGTGGGGGCAGACCCTTTCTGCGGAGTAGTCATCGCTGACGCAAACGAAAAACCGCCACCGGGAGTAGCAGCAGATGTAGCGGACGATCCAAATAAATTCGCAAAAGAAGAAGCTTTGTCGTCGGCCTTTACCGCCGCTGCCGGAGGAGCACCGAAGCTAAATCCAAAGCCAGGCTGTGCAGCAGCGGAGGCACTGGGTTGGAATAGATTTTTGAAGGGCCCACTTGGCTCAGGTGCCGGTGCAGAACCGGCTTTCGGAGTGGTGCAAGATACACATGCACTTTTATCGGCGCTATTTACAGTATAACACGCATCACAACTCCAGGAGCCAACCTTCGGTTTGAACATTTCGCTCAGTGAAGGCTGTTTATCAGGAACCGTTTCTTGCTTCTTTTCAACAGGTTTAGCGATTTCCCCGGTGGCTTCCTGACAAGCGACTTCTTTCTGGATACGCTCAAATGCGTCTTTAAAAGCATCCGCACGGTCGGGTAACTTGAATCTCACAGCAAAATATTCTGGCTTGAGTTCTCCATCCGCGAAGTCCTGAGCCGACCAACGCCACAGTGTTTTCTCTCCTTCTTTTCGATCTAACTTCATGGACGGCAAGATAGCATGATTTGCACAAATTTTGAACGTTTTCTCCCATCTCATCAAAACACGCCCATTGATTTTTCTTGTTTCTGGGTTGACTCGTCGCTGGATCGCTATGTCGCCCAGGCCTCGCTCCTTCCACTCCGATGTATTCCTGTCGAATCGGTGAAGTTTTGCACGCTCCTTGAAAAGGGTTTCATATTCTTCTTCCCCAGTCTTCACTTCGACTTCCGGTAAATTAACGAGTGGTTTGAATGAGACGTTGGGTTCATATTCCGCGGATCCTCCTTCACCCTCTTCATCCTCATCGTTCCCAGCAGCCTGCACTATGGCCACTGGTGCAAACAGTTTTGACCCACTTCCGGGGAATCCACTAGGATTATTCTGAAACATCCCAGTTGTTCCTGAACTAGCCAGATCAGCAAAACTGGACGCTCCACCGGCGGTTCCAATGGAAAACAAAGACGAAGCATCGCTTTGCCCAGATTTACTAGTTCCAAATCCCGAGAAAACAGAGGATGAAGGGGCTGCGCTTTTAGCCACTTCAGGCGTTGCTCCTTGGAAGGCTGTACCGAACCCTTGGAATCCAGAAAACAAACCACCCTTTGCTGACTCTGAGGCCTTAATGGGATCGGCAGGGATTTTCACCGGGGTCTCATTGGGTTTTTCCGGCTTCGGGGTGGACATGCTTGGAATTTGGGATTTCTGTGCCGGAGCTCCCCAAGTAACGGTTTTGGTGCCTTTCGTTTCCGGAACAACCGTAGCCGGTGAGCAGACAGGCGTATTAATTAGGCGTTCCAGTGAAGATGGTTCTTTCTTGGGCACATGCACTACAAACTGGGGATTCGATGAAGTTGACGGTTGAGCGGCGGTAACCTGTGGCGGAGTGGAATGCGCTGACGCGGTGAAAGCCGGGCTCAATTCCGTGCTGACGGGACGGGCCATATTCATGGTGCCTTCCAACTGTGCCGTGCCCATTGGCAGCATTCCACTCAAATTAACGTGTACAACATGGGGAACAGCGGCGTTCGTCTGCTGTTGCCGCTGGAGTTCTTCGATCTTCTGTGTGTGATTCTCGCCCATTGTTCTAAATCGGTCGAACAAATCTCCGTACTGCTGTTCCACTTTCTGCGTCGTCTGTTTAAAAGCACCCTCGACGTCGCTCAATTTCTTTTCAACCGCTACAAACCGAACATTGGTCCTGTTCTCCAGCAAGTCCAAGCGATCAGACAATTCCTTTTTGGTGACCTGTAATTCTCGGATAATGTCTGCAGAGTTCTTGGCGAGGACGTCTTGAATTTCTTTCAGCAAGCGATTCTGAATCAAGAATTAGTAATAAATTACTCACAAAAAGAATTCAGACGTAATAAAGCAAAATGTTGACATAAATGACAACTAACGGTTACTAACACCTGTTTTTACGTCAACTATCCGTACGTTTAAAAAACATACCTGTCCCACTTCCTCAGTTTGCAAATCTCCGTTGGCAGATGACAAAGAAAATGGCGACTGGAAAGAGAGGTTCGCCAGCGAACCAGATAATCCAGAACGGTTGCGCGCCTGATTTCTTTCTTTCACTAGATTATCGATGCCCTCCACAGCAAATCGCAGAAGTGAACTAATGTCGGCCACCGACGGCTTCGTCGAATGTTCAGAAACTTGGCTTCTCAAAGCGCTGGCGCCGTTTCGCAGCTGCTGTAAATAATTTAGACGTTTGCCAAAGTCTTCACTCGGGGCCAAATCTTCCACTGCCCGTTTCAAAGAGTTCACTGGAAAACCAGACCAGATTGTACTTAACAATTTTCGCGTGAAGACAGCGAACTGAGATAAAACTTACATTCTTCAAATTTCTTCTGCAAATCCGCGCTAGAAGTCGTCATGGATCGCATTGTCAGCGTCGGCGGAGTACTTCGATCTGTTCGGTTGGACATGCTCTGTTACAGAATCACTTCTAAACTCCCCAGTAATACCGGCGTATTTACCATGAGCTTGGTTCGGTTGTGAGGATCACGAAAAAGTTTTTCGATCAAAGTACGAAAAATCAAAAATCGCAGGGAACCGATCTAACGTAATTTGCGATTTTATGATTAATCAGTTTTCTATTTTTATCAAATTGTATGATTTATACAGTACTGTAATATCTCCGTTACAAAATCGCAGCACAACTGAAAAGTTCACACAGTACACCACTCCTCTTCCCTGTCCCTGCACTACTTGGCGCAATCCACATTTCCCTTCTCTCGCCGGCAGATCTGATGTCAGCGAATCTTTGTATTTTGTCAGTTATAATTTTCATGGAAGCTTACAATATATTTTTTTATAATAATATTCTATTTTTGTATTAGTGTTTTTTTCAAAGTATTAAATTTTAAGTATCGTGCAGCGTAAGTACGTGTTAATTCACTTAATTGTTCAGTACCCAATTCGTATGGTTTCGTTTTTCAATTTGAATACATACGTTATTTTTTTAATCTTAACAGAGAAATAATAATCGATGAATTACCCTCACGAATTATGAATGCTGGAGAATAACAAAAGCGAAAAATTCCGAGTACAAACAAAACGTTACTGATTGTGAGCTATGTACTTGCTTCAGCTTATGTTAGAACTTACTTAGAAGTTCACTTGTGAATTGTGATAACATTTCCATTTTCCACACGCTGCGATGCCGCACTTTTATTAGCTAATTCAATGGTCCATGATTACAGCATTCATTACAATCACAATTTTCAGGAATTTTTCATCAATATTCCAAAATTAACACAATAATTGCGCACCAGTTTAAAATCCGTGCGTTAAACGGTCACATAAACCCATTCGGCATCTAGCAAATTTAATAATCTACACGAAACAGTGAATGAAACACATCAAAACTGATTACAGTTTATTATTTATTAGCGTAGATCGAGATGCGAAGCAAGTTTAAGTACCTACTGGCATCTATTATTAATAACAGAAATTAAATAACAGGAGATGAGAAGAACAAAAATTCAGGGCTGATAAAACGTTTCACGACACTGTATTACGAGTAGTTTCTGTGTCAGACCCCATCCTCACAAGTAAAGCAAAAAATATCCGTTCGGAAACCACAACTCCAAATCACTGCCGTACATATACTTTCCATAATTTTCATCAGCTTCATGTCCATGTTGTACCTCCACGCAGAGCCAACACGAGATGCAGGACCGATCCCGCCTGAATTTTGTAATCGGCAGCAGTTTTGTCATCGTTCATTTGCTTTCCCGAATAAATCAGCCGCTGTTGTGGTGGGGGTATTCCTTCCTTTTCCTCCACTCTCTCCTTGATCCGCTCGACACGATCGGTTGGTTCGATGTCGATTTCAATTTCTTTTCCGGTAAGAGTTTTAACTTTGATCAACATCTTGATGCAGTTCGAAAATTAATGTCATGGGGTTTCTCGAAAAACAATAGAAACCCAATGCCAAAATTGCTAACCACTCTTAAAAGGCTGCCTTTCCAACTTCCCAGATTCTCCTGATAAAATCTAGTGCTTGGAAATGTGTAAGAAAATGATAAAATAATAACTACTTCGACAAGTTTTGAGAAAAAGATTTTTCCGTTACTGTTGCCTATTATCTGCGTTTGAACTCTGAAAGTCTGAAGTCTGCAGTGCTTAAGAAGGCGGGGAATCGAGTACGGACGCCCCTAATCCTATACTTCATATCCAGCATTTGGAGTTTACAGGCCGCATGTTTGTTTAGATTTTTGGATCATAGTGCGATGGCTAAGCAGTGACTAATAATAATATTATGTCTTCTACGCCTGTGAGCGACACTCGAAATTATATCAAATAAATTATTCGTACCGTTTATTTATGAGAAAATAAGAGTTTTAATTAATGCGTTGTCTTTTTCTGATAATTGCTAGCGGAGAACGTTGTTGTAGTGATAACATTCTTGGATGACTGTCGTGCGTGACGAGATTTAGAATGTAAGCTGATCTTGTGCTGAAGTACGCCATTGCGTTGTGAATTTGTTTTGCTCTTCTAAATCTTCCCACTCATTGTCTCAACATGGCGCGGTCTCTGATGCCTGGATATCAAAAATTGGCAGAGAAGTTGATCATCTTGAATGATCGGGCTCAGGGGATGTTGACAAGATTATACAACATTCGTAAGGTATGGTGTGCAGCATAGACATACTTTCTGTGTTTTGGTTTTCTTCTCGCAGTATTTTGTAGTACTTTCTTTTCTCAAGAAAGGAGGCTGTGCAGGTGTCTGCAGTTAATTTTACTGTCTTAGGCCTGCATCGATCCAGAATCCAAGCCGAGATTTCTGCAAGACAAGCAGTTGGAACCTGCCATTCGACATGTTGAGAAGAAATTCCCTGCTATCAATGCGAAATCAAACGGGGTAAGTGCACTGTACAGACCAGATAATGACGGATACTGCATTTACTCGAATTTTGAAAACAAAACCAAGTTGGCCAAATTATGCAATATCGACGACATTCCAGGGTGTTTACGGCTATTTGGCCCAAATTCGTGGGGATGTGCAGAAGCAGTTATCCATTTATTACGAAACTTTCGTGGACATCTTGGATTTTAAGGATCATGTCAGCGAATTACTTACAACGATGGATGCCTGCCAAATTACTCTCGATATAGTGAGTGATGGTTTGGTTTTTTGAAATACGATTCATTAGATTGTGGACTCGGTGTGGATCCTTACTGATATGAAAAAGTTTCATCCGACTGCAAAAAACACCGAGAATTTGATTTTTATTTTATTTTTTTGCTTTTTATTTGCTTTAGACAGCGAATTATGACGTTACGGTGCGGTATCTGGAACTTGTGACCAAATATGTGTGCCTGATGATCATTCTTTCGCGAGTGGATGACCGGAAAGCTATGTTGGGACTGTACACAGCGGTGAACGAATTAGCTAATGGAGTGAGGTAAGTTATCTTATAATCTTAAATTCGTAACTTAACATGAAAACGTGATCACTTACTAATGTAATTATATTCTTCTTGCAGTGAGCCCAGCTTCCCGCGACTTGGCCAGATGATTCTGGACTACGAGAGTCCTCTGAAGAAGCTTTGTGAGGATTTTGTTCCACATAATCGAGTAAAGGATTCAACTCAATAATAATATGGTCACTTCAGCAGCGTGGCGGTCCATAATAAAATACTTTTGTAGATACTTTCCTCGGCGCTGCTGTCCCTTCAGAAGATCTACTCGCGACGCAATTTGACTGCTGATCAATGGCGATCTGCACAGTTGTTGAATTTAACCAGTTTCCCACTAACTTTATCAACCCCTGCCCATACTGAAACGGTTCGAAGAAATATTATCCGCACTGATATGCTGCCGTTTGGCCTGTTAATAGTGTATGAATTTTATTTAGACTGCTTGTGAATATCTCAGCCTGGAAACCATGGAACGGTGGATACTTAGTAAGGACGAGCATGCATGCTGTTGCGGTAAAAATGTGGTGATAGCTGTTTGACTTTACAGTTGGGTTTACGTTATGTCACACTTCTTTGAACCAACCCGTCGCAATGGAACTATGGTCGTTGGCGCTGCATACCAGCTGGATCATGACGCTGTTCCGGGACGAAGCCATCCAGGTGCATTACTATCTGATAAGCTTTTTTGAATCCATAAAAGGTTTGAACAAGCGAGTGAATGAATTAAGGGACAGCTATGCCGCCGTCGTGCAGAACTCGTAAGCTTGTTCAAATTTTGTTGTCATTGCGGGCGACTACAGTTACGTTTTTTGCTGTAGGATTGTCTTCCATAAAGACCGTCGATTATTTCTGAGAATAGCCTTGAAAGAGCTGAATTTGCTGTTTAGTGACCAACCTGGACTTTTGGGCCCTAAGGTATACCGCATGCATAAAATAGTCGAAAGTAATATTTGGGTAATGGCTTTTGTCCAACCTACCGTGAGCTTGTTATTTAATGTAAGTGTAATGCATGTTTAACTTAGAACCAAAAAAGCGTTTATTTAGATGTCATATGAAATAAAACCAACAGAAATCTGTTAAATAGTTTGTCCATGCAGGCTATAGTATTTGAATTAAATTTTGTAGGCGTTATTAGCGCTGATTGCTCTTTCTTTGGCGCGGGATGAAATATCCTGGCTGATTCGGCATTCTGTCCATTTTGACCCGGGTCAACCATCCAAGGATAAACGAAATCGCGGTTACGATGAAATTATCGACAGGCATCTGCCAGAATTGCTGTTTCTTACAGAGCAATTGAGAGGTAACGTATATTAACATCCTCATGTTTTTTCGTTAGTTACTGTTGTATAAATTTTATTGCAGAGCTAATTCGTCGGCACGGAAAGATTATTCAGACTTATCATATTCAGTACTTGGGCAGTTTTGATTCGGGCATGTTGAATGCTCTGATGCAGGTAAGAATTTGAGAACCACGGAACCTGAGACGTTCTATGAACTTTGTTTTGGGACGTTTTATTAATCATTAACTATGATTTTGGTTATTTGCAGAACATTTCCACTTTACCAGAAGACGAAAACGTGATTTTATCTTCGTTATGTCATTCCTTGAGTGAGCTTAGCCGGCGGAAAAACAACAGCGACATAAATTGCGATACTGCGGATCTGAGAGATGTTCGCTTGGATTGGTTTCGGGTGCAGGTAAATCACGCGATTTCTTGTTTTTTTATACGCGTTCGTCGCATTGTGGCATAACCCTGACTAGGATTGAGATTTAAGAGATTGCTTACTTTTTAGGCGTCTGCTAGTTCTACTGCTAGGAATAATTTTGTCCTGCATGAGCACAAAGATCTGGTGTCTCACTTGAATACAGTGGCATATCATTCCCGCCTGGTCGATGACCTGGATAATCTTCTGGAGGAAGTGTCCGATTTGTCCATCTGCTGGTAAAATACCTTTTTTGCTGGTTACAAATTGTATGCGTTAACTGTGAAATTTTTTTAGTTTTTATCAAAGCTTTTTCCAAGAGCAGTTCTCTTTATGCCTGGAGTTTCCATCGCAAACGCGATTCATTATAGCTTTTCCGTTGATTTGTGGGCATTTCATGGCGGCTACCCATGAACTGTGCCCGGAAGAGCGGTCGTGTCTAGGTAATATTGCCATCGGAATGACCAATTTCTTTTTGGAAGAAATGGGTAAAGAGGCCAAGGGGATAATTTTCGATATTTGTGATGCGCAAAACGTCTTGGCTGATCAGGTGAGGCCGCACTTTTGATGTTAACGTGAGTGATATTTACTAATGGTGTTTCGTGTCCAAAACATTTCGGGGAATTGTTAAAGAGAAGTTAGTCATGGTGCTTTCGTGCTGGTTTGCGCATATGAAAGTTGTTTGTTTTTTATTTGCCGAAAAAAATAATATCTACAGATACATTATATCGAATTTGTATGTTTCTGAATTTTTGTTTGCATACTCGTCTAGTTAGTTGTGATTCGTTTACTTCCATCCTGGTGATTCGAAAATGAGCTCGCTATCAGTTGCTTTCGAAATTAATACGATATTCTGCTTTTTTTCTTGTTTTTGACAAGTGGAATTATTAGTAACGGTATTTTGGCTGTTCATTGTAGCTATCTCCCAAATATGCAGCGTACGTCTTAGTTAATCAGGCTGCTCAAGAGCGAAAAGGGAAAAAATCAAAAGCTGCTCCTGTGCACCACACGCTTCCGTTTCCGGGTCATGAAAGTTACAGGCGCAGCCGAGAAGATTTGACTACGTGAGTACATATCGAAGAACAATTATGGCGGTTATGTCGCTTCATTGACGTATGAAATGATTTATAAATGTGTTGTTCGATTTTCTCTTAGTTACGACAAATGTCATATGGCACTCACGGAATTGTGCTATTCCATCAATTATAGCAGCAGCGTGGTTGTTTGGGAACATATCTTTTGTCCAAAAGAATATCTGGTGCAACAGATTGAGTCTTCATTGGGAAAGTAAGATTTAGTACATTTCCGGCCGACTTTATGGGCTTTGCGTTTTCCGGCACGCATATGGACACATTTTTCTGTAGGGTCTTTGTCGATTTAATCAATTATAACCCAGAAACCCATGGGATAGCGCGTCCTTCGGAATTACTTGTCTGGATTCAGACATACATGAATACCCTGCAGACACTGGAGAATTATGGTAAATAAATTTTTCTAATATTTACAGTGCATATATGCTGGTGTGCTGTGCATGAAATTACAATTTTGTGCTCGTAAGTTTGGTGGGGGTGTGTTCGGTACCTGGTTTGGCCGTTTTGATTCTATTCACATTAGGTTCGAAGTTTTTTGTGATGTACTTAAACTTCGCCACGTCGGTTTAAAATATTTTCTTGCCAAATTTACGATGTGACCTTTTGATATTTGTAGTTCAGGTCGACATGTCCCGCGTGTTCAATACTGTCATGCTGCAGCAAACTCAGCCAACCGACACTTATGGACAAAAAACGATAACGCAGATTTATACAACATGGTACCTCGAGACGATGTTGCGTCGTGTGTCTAATGGACACATTGTATTTTCGCCTCTTCAAAAAGCTTTCGTGGCCATTAATCACGAAGGTGGAGGATTAGTGCGACCCGAAGATTACGTCAACCTCGTTGAGTTGAGGGCGTTGGCAGAACTGATTGGACCGTATGGGATGAAATATTTTTATGAAACTCTGACGTGGAATGTGGCCACGCAGATTGGAGAACTGAAAGTACACCGCAGTCGAACGTGTGGATAGCCGAGTAGGAATAATTAAAATGGTACTGATTGCAGAAACTGGTGCTGCAGAATAGTGCCGTTCTTTTGGACTTGCGTACAAGCTTTGATAAGCCGGAAAATATGAAGGAATTATCCAAGCGATTGCAAAGTAAGTTTGAGATGACGTAAAGGATAATTGGTTGCTGTAATTGGTGGTGGGCTTGTTCTACATTAACAATGTCTGTTTCTTCCCGCGTGCTCGCGCTCTGCAGAAGCAAAGGCAGATCATGGTAATTGCTGCTGTTGCATGCTGGGTTGGTATACGTTTAGTTAATGGGGCTTATTTGATGGTTACAGACGCCGATAATTTGCTCCATCGGATGATCCTGATTGGGATGATCTTACACTTCCGGTCTTTATGTCAGGAACCGCTTATTGAAGTGAGAAGCTTGGGTAGATTCCTGGTGCGTCATTAAAGCCACTTTGCTGTCGTATTTTCAGGCAGTGAAAAAACACGTGCCATATTTGTATTCGTCGGTGGAAGACTTTATGAGCTCAACGCATACGGGCGATGCGATGATGGTAAGCCGTACGAGTGGATATTAATTATCCTTTACAAAGCTTGTTGTATGGCTTTTCCTAGTTCGTTGTATTTTTCATGAATATTTTAATAAATGCTAAACTTTCTACAGCACTTTTATTTTTATTTTTGCTTTCTTTAGTTTGTTTACTAGTGTGTTGGTCATGATTTAATTGAAACGTTTAAAAAGCGTAACCCGCTAATTGTTTAGCGTGTGCTTGCGTCACTTAATTGAAATGATCATATCCATGAAATTAAGTGACATGTAGTGCGTCTTAATAAGTTTTACCATGTCACCTGTCAAACTATCATAAAATTGTTCACATGTACCTGAAAAGGCCGTACACCTTTGATTCATTTTGTGATAATATTTCGAAGTAAGTCAGCAGAGTGGTAATGATAGTTTCGTTGAAGCATGCGTGCCAGTTCTTCCGCTGAATGGCGGTTTAATAATGACGGTGAGAAATAGTATACCTGTGAACCTGTGATACAAACAAAACTGACATCTGTATATTATTGTAGTTGGTTAATGAAATGTTGATTTCTGTCGGCCTGGAACCAAACATTGATGCGGTGCTGATTAACGCTATTAGAGCACAAAAGAACGAAAAGAAAGGTAAGGGACGCTCAGTAATGGCTGCTGAATAACACCCTCGGGGGAGCCAGGATAAAAGCGGTGGCATAATTGGGCATATTAAAACGAGAATTTCTTTACGTATATCGATACCCATCTTCCACTTTTTTGGAATCTAGTTGAAAATGAAACCTTGGTTGAAAATGCTGGTATTTTGTAGAAAATGTTTCGGAAGAAGATCACCAGTTTACTTGTCTGTTGATGGTGTTCTTGGCCGTTTCTCTGCCGCGGTTGGCTCGTTTGGACGAAGCGGTTTTCAACGTCGCCCTAGAAGCCCATATGAACAACATGCACTGCCTCGGCAAAGCGGTTAATGTGGTGTTGGGGGCCATGTTTTACTTGTGCGATCGCGGTGACACCGTTGATCGTATGAGGGAATTCTTAGCATTGGCATCATCCAGTTTGCTGAGACTGGCTACTGAGTCCGACAAAGAGGCCATAAAAAACCGTGACTCCACTTATTTATTGTTGGAATATATTGTTAAAGAGTCGCCGTTCCTGACACAGGATCTCTTCGAAGCTTGTTTTCCCCAGGCACTGTACCGGACAGCTTACCAAGCTGTACATCGCACCGATCGACACCTGAATTCTTTTGCATAAGACTGTGGGACTAAGGATGTTCCATTGAACTCAGAGGTGCTTGCTTGTTGGATCTGTACAGAGTGCTCGTACTGGTGTCGTTTACGTCAGTTTTCCCAGTGTTGTCTTAGTTTCTTTTTACTGTTGACTTTTTTTACTGTTAACTGACATTTTTACATGTTTTTTTTATTTTTTATTATTTTATACAGTTTTATGTTTTTCGGAATGTCATTCACACATCAAATCAGAGTAACATCTGGTTAACAATACTATGATTCAGAACCATTCAGATCCGTAATGCCAAGGTGAGGGACAACAAAGGTTCCTTCAACAAATAAATTAAAAATCCAGTGTGCTCGCAAAAAGAGCAGCACTGGTTTTAAATAAAACAAAAACTACAATGTCATTCTGTATACAACGCGAGAGAAAAATCTTTCGAATAATAAATAACAGTGTTTTAATTGTAATCTCATGGAGGATTGTCTCTTGAGCTGCATCAGGCAAACTTATCACATCTCGATATTCTCTTCCCTTTCCTCTTTTATTGTGCCGTTGAAAGGGAAATGCATCGACGTGGTCGTCGTATCATTTGGAATTTGCGACGGCTTCCGGCTGTTTCTTGCACTGCCTCCCAGTGTCCTTGTATTGGCCCAACATGGAAATAGTTTCAGGAAACGATTGGAAGGCTCGCGCCTATTTGGTTCGCTTTGGACTGATTCCCGGTTAACTTGCATGTACCGCGTTAGATGGGAGGAAGATAAACTGCTTACTCTACGAGCAGCGTTGCGGTTTGTCTCGCGCTGGATGGCTCGTCTTTGGCATGCTGAACGAATGGCGGACTGCACCTGGAAGTTAATTAAATTACTACGAGTACTGTACGTATCGTTCGCAATGATTTTGTTTTGTACATGCAAGTCAACTAAATGCACCATTTTCACCATTTATTTCATCGTTAATTTGGTAAATAAAACATCTGAATTTTGTAACAATGGCCTATCCGTATAGTTTCTGTAAAAGGTGACCTTTCGCATTATTAGAGCTATGCTGAGTAAAAGTAAACTGAGTGCACACAAATTTAATATTGCATAGTACTTATGCAAACTTATCGGTTAAGACATCAAATCCTAGTTGAAATAGTTACTATAGTTAACGTTAACATTATTTTCAATTAGCAAAACTCTATTATTTAGGATTCAATTCTACAAACATTTGCAACCGAATCCTGGAATACCGGCTGGAAATTGTAAAAGCATTGCTGTAACAGATAACCACACCGGAGGATGCTGATTGTGTTTGCCCGACAAACGAGTTTCCTATTCAACGGATGGTTTGCACTCGTACTGTTCATACATACCTCGCCATTTAAAAAGCAGTACACAAGGCACACGAAAAACCCTTCAAATGACCGCAGAAAATGCGAAACATACATGAAGCCGGCGTATGCCGCGTATGGTATTTCGCTCTACGAAATCAAATAAAAATGGATTACAATCACTTATCAATGGCACTTGAAGGAGAGAGAATGTATTTCTCACATTTATCGGCGGCGGTACCGCCCAGATGAGATTTGTGACACCCAAAAGAGGTGCTAATACGATTGTTGCTTTGACGGCTTTTCTGTAAATTAAAAGAATATTCAATCAATGAGCATTATAATCGATTGTTGAAGGCTGCTGATGCTGCATTTGCCGCTGTATCGAAATATCGGGTTGATGAACTAGAAATCAATAATTACAGTACAGCCAGACAGCATGCAACGCACTCTTACCTTATTTGTACGGTATCCGATTGATGGGAATCGCGAAGTTTCGTCAGAAGCACCCGGATAATATTAATCAGAAAAATCAGGTTTATGGCGATAAAGAAATGCCGTGGGACTTCTAGGATGTAGTAGAAAAGACTTCCCGCATGCTGATACCAGCACATATCTTCGTTCGTTTTATTCCGTGACAGAAACCTGAAACAAAATAATTACACAATACAATTCGTATAACCTGCACTGTACAGTGTACACAATTACACATACTATAGATATAATTATATTTATATTGTCGTGGTTTCTTGGCATTACTGCCTCGTACGGTACTAGTACTCAAGCGGCGAAAGGCAGAAAAGGTTTCAAATACTCACACATATCACCGCAAGTAAAGGACATCATCACAGAAAGCGCAACGGTATGATTAAAAGATACGTCAAGGATAATTACACCCGAACACCAGATTGCACAAGCATCTTGTTTACTATTTCATTCAAGCTCACTATACGTGATCATGAGCGTCTTTTCTAACGATTGTTTTTAATTTTAATCCGGTGATTTCAATCGATATGACGAAAAGAGATCTTCGTGCCGACTGCGTCTTGAATTTCTCCTATCATTATACCTTCCCTAATCAGCCATTACTACATATCAGCGCAACGGCCGGAGTAAGGTATCGCAAAATAATTTAATCAGTGCCAAAACTGTTGCAAACATTTATAGCTAATGGCAAGCAGCGGGAACGTCCATTCGTTTGACGTAAACATGGAATCCCTACCTTAAAAATCTGTGTATTTACGTGCGGACAATTATCAACTACCTCTAATGATACTGTTATTAAGCAGCGGAATCGATACAATCATCGTTTAGTAGTTGATGCAATATCTATAACTTGTTAATTGATATTTCATTTAATTCGTAATCGTATGGATCGTATGGTACCTTTCATGCAGCCAGACGAACTCAACAATTGGCGCCCAAGCCGATACTAATAGTGCCGGAAAGCCTGCAAAGGAAGAGAAAAGCATGATGTATATCCAGACCGGCCACGTCGCACTATGTATACGACATGATTCGCACGGCACCCAGCGCGCCTTATTTAAGCTGTCTATCGATTAGTTTTCTAGGATCAGCTGCACTTGCACATAAAATGTCTCCTCTGTCGACCGGAAGTCCTCTAGGATGCCTTAGGAACGGCATGGGCTTTCCAAGTAATGATGCTTTGGCGAATAAGTGCATGTTTAACTGGCCAAGCATACTTTTAGAAAAAAATGTGCACAGACAACGCGTCGGCCAAATATATGTGTACAGTAATATATAGATGTGTGTCTGTGCCCGCGCGCCGGATTTATGGGTGCATTTGGAATGTAATTGCTATATTCCTTTTGATCAATTGACGGTTGTCGCTTGTATATACAGTAGAGAATACTAATACATACCCCAACCCACAGCGCAGTATAGCCAATAATTAGGTTTTGAAGCTTCGAAAACCTTCCAGGCCACGGCATTGTGCATATACAGCCCCTCCTATTAAGAAATCTACATAATGAGCTGCTCATGGTTAGATCGGCAGCTTCACCGGACGTAAAACAATTTTCTTACCAAGAACATCCACATGAACATTGCCGTCTGCAAAATAAAATGAACCTATGGCTAGTGCAGGTGTACGAAAATGTGACAACATAAATGCGTATTGCACGTTGAAAAAGATGCAAAGCAACAGCAACTTACCCGGCCGAATTCGATGACAATGACCAGAATTTCACATAAAGGTCGCTGAAATTATAACAGTCTTTTTTGTACTCTGTTCTTCTGGTTTTAAGTGGTTTTGAGCTAACAGCTTTTTGCGCCATTCAACTAGGCTTTGTTAATTTTGACAGCCTACCATTGATCTTAAACTTGATATGGTTCCAGAGCTGTGGGACGTCTTTCCGTAACCGGAAATGATCTGATCGGCAATTTCGGTTGTCTTGCTGAGTGTCTGGAAGGTAAGTGGAATTATGATAGCGGCATATCAAAGACTTATACCAAAAGCAACTGCGATTAAATTGTTAACCAAATGCGTTAGCGGTTCAAAAAAGTTTTTACCATTATCGCAATGGCAATGAATAAATGAACGTGGATGGTCGTTCGCGCACATCGTAAACTCCTAAATAAATGAAAAGCATAATCACTGCACTTAAAGCACGCCGGGTCCTGGCTTAGCATTCACAGTTTATTTAATTCTTTTACTTACCGGAAATATCGAAATATAAACAAAGACACCAAAACGCAGATAAAAGACAATGGAAATCCTGACATTTCGATGGCACGGGCTTTATGTAGTACTTCAAATCGCTCGTTCGTGTTATTTGAATCGCCGAGGAACACTTCAAACAGCGCTTTTGTGTCGTCTGTGAAGCAATCATCGTAGTGAGTGTATCCGGCTTCTCCATGGTCTCCACCCGGCAGTCCCGTCCATTTCCCGTCCGATCCACAAATCTTTTTAGCATATTCTGCAAAGGTCAAATTCGTCTATTAAGTTTTCTCGCAACGTGATCGAGTATTAACCGATGCAGCGCGAAATTCATTTTATTATTTCAAAATCATTTGGCCCTTGAAAAAAAGGCATCTACCTTTAGAATTTTTTAGTTCGTCGTTGCAAGCCGTGTGAATAAAACGTTATGTATTTGAAGAAGAAATAAGGTAGCTATCAAAAGATTCATAAAATCTGTTTGTTTACATAGTAGCTGTGGCGCATGCTTATCAAACTGCACATGACGTTAAGACAAATTTATCGATCTAAGATATGTACATTGCGCATCAATAAATAATTTATATTATGTCAACGTCGTTTATTGTCGTTATCGAAAGTTAACCGGAATAAATGCACGACATCTAACCTAATCGTGCTTTCTTGAGCGAACCGAAAACAAAATCGATACACTGGACCGAATCGATACAATGTAAGAGCAACAAGCTAACATAAACTACAATTACGCATTTCCAGGTAGTTTTAGGATAGAGGTAGCCAATTATTATATACCAAATGTAATAGTAGCCAATTATATAATAAATAGAAAATGCGGAGTTAAGAGTTAGTTAAAATTAGTACTTCGTACTCGTCAAATCAAGTATTCGTTAGGATACCAGAAGTCGAGTGAACGCGAATTTAGAATATACAAGCTTAAGTACACTGAAGAAACAAAAGTAAGTTTTAAATATAACGTTTTATAGTGTTTAAACTACGCTTTCCTTTCTGTAGCAAATGTTTTTACATTAAATAAAAGCTATAAAAAGTTCAAGGTTTGAAATAATGGCTTGCTAGCGAATCAGGAAAAGGAAAAGGTCGCACAGTGACACAGTCTGTAAACTGCAATTTAAATCTTCTAGTTGGCAAGAACGACGTTCCATTAATGTCATCCACGGAATAAAGTCGAGTCATATATGTAGTTCACTGGAGAATGCGACTAGTCGGCTCTCCAATTATGTATCGCAATAAGAAATACCGTTCCCAAGGTTATTACTTACTGGTGGGATCAACGCCTTGCATTCGCGGGCACAGTTGCGTGATCGTTTCGCCTGGTGGTGCAGCCGGCCAGCACAGAACCTCGTCCGTTATTCCAGGACACCATCCTGACGCGTGATAACATAATTTGTTAGCATTGAGTCATTGACCATTGTAAGAGCAACATGAAATAGAAACGGCTTCTGGTTTAAAAGATCTTCGTTTACTCTGTACGACTACATCGAAAAATGCCAACACCGTAATAGCAAAGTCTACTGAAACTACACTATGGTAATAGCTGAGTGACAACGACTGCTGCTTTTTAGCAATAAAAGTTTAAATTAAAACAACAAAAACGTCCAGCTCGTATAAATGGCCATATAATCATCATGATCAGCTGCATTTTGTACGCAAAATACTAGAAGTATGTTATATAATAGGTACTTAACTAAAAAACCAAAATCGTTGTGCCGAAGTCTATTCTTATATGTTGGATCGGTGCACAACTTTGCCGCTTAATTTCTAACCTTCTTCGCCTTTTGCTTGATTGATACTTTCTAGGAACGAAATGCACTGGTCTGGGATATAGATAGCCCATGGTTGGGGAGGAGGAACGACCATTTCGACATTCCGGCTCATCCGGGAAACCGGGCGATTCCGCGAAAAATCATTATAGTCAGCTGAGATGGTCGGAATGATTCCATACAAAATCACAAGAACAACAGGAATACGGAAGGCAGGGAAATCGAGAACCTGCAGTAAAAGTTAATTCAAGTTAATTCTTTATAATCACTGATGTCAGCACGTCAGCAGACACTTCAGAATACAGTATATAGAATTATTCATGCAATACAATATTTTCCAGAATACAGTATTTGATTTCTGCCCTTATGGAATATGCTCAGTACATACTTCAGAAACAATAATTGTGGATTTTTATTTTGCATGATAATAAATTACAACGTTTATTTACTTTAATAATATGCAGTATGCACTTGGCCAAGCACTGACGAAAAATCTGTTACCATTATCAGGATACGGGACCGTGTTTAAGACACACTCACAGAATTGCAGATCATCTAGAATTTCACTTTTTTACAGGGATGTTAACTAATGCATTACTAATAACTGTGGCATATCCTCATCGAATAAATGCAAACTACGCAAAGACGTTTCATGAATCATTCTTTCACAAATAAATTTATTATTCTTGATGATGTAGTTGCGATGCGTAATTTGCCTTAAATACTCTGTTGGAAATTACTATTTCCGCTGCACTGTAAAGATAAAAATATTCAGCCAGCAGATCTACAGTGCGTGCATATAAGTTTGAGTAAGACATGACGGGTTGCCTGCTCCATCGAAATTATGACTTTTTCATGGAGAAGGACAAAGAGAAAGCAAACGCCATAATACAGGCTGCAGGGGAATAAATCGGGTTTTTCCGCGCAGAGATGCAGGGCTCATGGGAAAAGCACTTGCCAACACTGGCCCGTAATGGAATCCATGGCCATCCCGGCTCAAGAGCGCTGTCACCGGTTATACAGCATATACTGCATCATTTCAATCGTATTAATCTGCTATGCTACAAATTGGCACCGATTTCAAATCATTAATTTAATCACATACGCACGTTCCTCTGACCTCTTGCACATCTTGCGGCAGCAAATTATACAAATAGGCATACTCTTTCGTGTAAGTTTATTGACTGTTTCTGTGTAACGATGATTTAAATATTGTGAGTTAATTTAGTGATGACTTCACGCAAAAATTAGTTAGTTCCCCAGATTAGCGCGTGGTTGATAGAAAAACTCTATACCACAGTGCCATACCGACTGAGTCCTCTTACGCAAAAGAAAACCACAAAAAGTCACGGCCATACTAGTGAAAAACAGCGATTCATCCCGATAAGAACGTGCCGTTAGCGTTAAGTACAAGAAACCACATTACCGGGAAGAGCTATTGCGGCCTTAACGCTGCCTATGGGTATGGCATTCAAGTTCCGGTTGCCGCATTCAGCATCTTTACTTCTCCCGGCAGATAAGATTAATTTTCAGAAAATTCCTATTAATATCGGTAAATTTTCTGACGGCAATAATGTTAATATGCACTATGACGCCTCTCTGTACTTGCACGGCAATTTCACTTTGTAACATACCGTAATTGCTGCAATATGATTACCAGCGTCTATCAGACTAATGGAAACATATACAGAGAGCCTGTATGGCGCACTTGTACCAATAAAAGCAACAGACATCCTAGCATCGAACAGTACGATTCCAAACAAAACATTTTTCTGTGGATTGTTTTCATTTTTATTGGAAAAGATTAGCAAGCAGTGATCACTTAAAATTTTATGACGGGACACTTGACAAAGAATCGAAAATTTGCAGAATAGCTCATCAGATGGTGCAACCGCACACACATACGAGTACATTTGACCAGCGAAAGGTGTCCCGTACTTACATCGCAATCAAAAGATAAGGGCAGAAACAGGCTAAATTTTTCCGGACAAGAGATGTAAATTTATTTATATGACAAGCATATTTTTGAAACAAAAATTTAGGCACTTCATGCATACAATACGCAAGCACAAGGATGTGATAAGCGTTCACTGGTAATCGGTTGTCAACAGCAGGCACAACCACAAAGGTTAATTTTTTCCAGCATTTTATCGGAAGCATGTGGCACCTATCCGATTACAGCAAAAAGTGAAATCATTTTAATTTTATTTACACAGGAGCAAATTTTAAGAATGACATTGCAAAAAGAGAGTGGTCAGCTGTTTGACATTCTCTACTCAAATGTCCCACTCGAAATTTCTCTCAAGTAACACGTGCTGTAAGTTTTTAAACAGATCCCGGATCATGACGTCTGTACGTCGGAGCATCAAACATTTTGTATTTTATTCCAGTCGTGAACAGAAACTCTGCGCCATGCAGAGATCCTGATAAAAATAAGCGATACAATGTCTATATTTAAAACTTCAACAGTGACGGCGGAATATATATTGTGGAGACTGTGATTACAAAGAAACTTAACGCCGGCGCATGTGCATGATAGATTTTCTTACAGCTGAGGCTCTCCGCTCTCGTATGCAATTTCGATGTATCTGTACCTACAGAAAGTAACATCTAGAAAAACGATATTTGCCAAAACTTGATGTCATGCTGGATATTTTCAGCTCTTGCTGTTTTAGTAATGGCTCGACGTCACAACGCTGTATAAGCGTTGTTCTACATAGTGCAGGGTCATTTGATGTGATCAGCGGTGTATTCTTTACGAAAAAATTTAACACATAGTTAGCACAGGGGCAATAATTTCACTTCAGTCCAAAAGACATCATTAAAGTACAAAATCCATTAAATTCACATTGGGCAGCATTGCTGCCTGTATACACACTAACAACACACAGCACCCGGTGCATATGTTTCAGCGGGAGTGCTGGCTAAGCACAACAGCCGAGTGGCTGCAAAGGGCTTCGTACTTGGAGGGTTTCGGATCAGAGAGTCGACTACTCCTAAACAGTACTTGTACCGTTTTGCGGAAACGACGAAATTTTATACCAATCGATTTTCTATCCCCATAGTTTGGATTTTCACAATGATGTTTTCTCCCGGCCGGAATTACCGTCACCGGCTGACGTACAGTCCGACTTATACTGCAGCTTTACTGCCGATCACTATGACCCACTGTGTTGCCCACTAATCCACGCTGATAGATCGATCTCAGAACCGGGAAGAGCTTTTTCTTATAAGCAATATCATCCTCCTCTTAACATAGTTGGATGATTCACAATTTGGAATGCAGAAGAGCATTGCCCACCATTGGCAATTTATTATGACGTATTGTAATTAGCTCAAAAAGTAAATTAGCCAAGTAAATATTAACAGAGTATTTGAATCTGCCCCACACTTGCAGTAATGACTATATCTTACGTGTAATCCAAACAATTCAGGAAGAAAAAATTCAAAGCGCATGATCGAAAAACCAGCAGTGGCACTCGCTAATTCTTCGTAAAGTTATACGTACTTTTATGTGTAACTTTTATGAGAGCTGTTAAATTTCAAACTGGATATATTCTCATTCACGCAGATACATTTTGTTTTGTAATACTATAAGTGGCAACCATTTGCCGTATTGCAGAGTGGTATTTACATTGTTAATAATAATAAAAGCTAAATTGGAAACGACGACGACGATTTTGAAATAATGCTTTGTAATAAATACGACTTCAGACATAACATTTTTCCGGGAGTATACCAAAATTTGCTAACAAATTGTGATAAAATAAAGATGATAACTGAATTGTATAATAAAAGTAGTAGTACATGGATGATTTACATTTATTTATAAAAATTAAATTTTTGGCTGTATCTGGTATTTCGTTGTCGCATACCTGGTCATTTCGTGCTAATACAGTAATTAATTTTTGTCAGGTAATGCAACAAGCCTGTGATTGACTGCTGATCAGTTCGTCTTATGACTGCACCATTCAAAATATTCAATTAATTGTACAACAGACCGGCATGTATGAATCTAACAGAATGTCTGCAAACGCTAGCGCAAAACAAAAGCAAATAAGCATGTTTAGTGTTGCACCAATGACACAATATATTTGCACACTGAGAATGTCGACAACAAGTACCAGAGAATCCATAGTCACCTGGTTCGGTATTTTTCGCCACCATGTAGCTATGTCTGTATGTTTTTATTTTCTTTTCTCTACCTGACACGACTATCGACCTGAACGTCCTGCAGCAGCACAAGACTTCTCATCTCCTACATCGTTTATGCGTTCATGTTCGGAATATAAGGTTTCTTTTCCACAAAGTGTTTTAGTTCGTAGGTGCATTTCTCACCACGAAAAAACTTCAAAGCTGTTCTAACTGTATTTAAGTAATAAAGCGAAATAAATTGAGCATATTTTCTAGTACAATATACAGTATTTTTCTACAACGTATAATATTATGTACAATATACAATATACAATATTTTTGTGCAATATACAATATTTTTCTAGTATAATATAGTAATTTTCTTCTACACATTTAAACAAAACAAATATGCTGTATTACTACATGCAGAATTGAGAATACTACCCAACTGGATCAAAATTAATTTTTTAATCAATGACATTTAGTTGTTTGTATGTGTAGATTGCTGAACCAGTTGCCTTATGCCACACATATTCAAAAAAGTTCAAAGAAAACTACTTCTCAAAGATAATACTCAACTCTTATACAAAAGTTCGAATAACGTTTACAGTGGAAAACTTGGTTAGACAACAAACGCCTTCCAAATTGTCAAAGCTTGCCTTTAATTAAATTTTCCCAGGGCATGACCGATGACTTTTAGGCTTTCGGTTATGATTAATATAATTAGTACCCCTGAGCTTTCGAATTAAGCCATAATAAAAAAACACAGACGCTCATGATCACTGGAACCAGTACTTCGCACCTGTACGAATCCAAAATTGCATAACGTTTTCTAACGTTAACATGATAATTTTATCAATGACCGAAAGAGGATACAGTATTTTCTACCGAAACACTAAATCTTTGCGGTGAATACTCATGGCAATGTTATCAGCAATATCGGCAACACAGCTGACGTAAATGTCCACTTTATGGACTAACTAGGTGTTTAAATTTATCCATAAAGTAAACACTCCATCGCTGCCAGCTCAGCAGTTTCATTAATACCTTGTACAGTGCTGGTTTTTTTTATAAAAACTGTCTCAACCAAAATAACGCCAACAGAGTGTAAATATTCTATACAATGTAAAACTTCATCGGCTACGATATACGATATTGCATTACGAGTCGCGTAAAATTTTGAATGTCATTTAGCCTCAGAGAATGTAGAGGAGAAATAGATGAAAACGCAAATTCATAAATTTGAGCTGGGTTTAATCTTAAAAAAAGTTCATCAAAAGCATACAATTCTTAATAATTCTAACAAGATGAACATTTCGTAGTGTCTGCGTAATTTCACTGTACGTAAAAACATACCCGGTTCTTCGTTGTTGCGGAGGCAGTCTTGCGACACAAAATGCAGTGGATAGAAGAACACATTAAAGTAATCCTCGCAATACCATATAAATAAAATAGTAGCAAATAATTACGATGGTGAGATGGTTTCGATGTAGGATAGTCTTCCTGTAATTAATGACACATGATCACGATTGCCGGCAATAGTAGTGGCAACTCATGCATACAAAGTGCGGTCAGCAGCGAATGATACAATCACAACCTTTACGACAGTTGTATATATAATCCTAGATCAGTTAAATATAGGAAAAAAAGGTAAACAGTGGCAGGTGTACGGTCGTGTACATCATGTACAATGATTAAGTTAGCCCATCTGCGCACATCATCTAACAACACCGAAACATTCTCTTTGAATAAGAATGACCTTATAAAAAACTGGCATAAGGTAAAAATGACTAAATATGGCAGCAGTGTATTAATCTGGAGAAGATTGTTGTGCAGATCGATTCATGAATCGTCTGTACGAAAAACGCGCACCCTCTATCAAGCCAACCGCGCAGCAGATCACAGCGCACCAACACACAAGTACCTACAAATAGACTTTCGCCGAGCGCCCGTAACAACTGACGACATTGAACGGCGCGCGCATATTGCAAGACGTTACATCACTGCCTGTGGTCGAAACTTCCCTTCGCGTATCTCTCGGGCTGATAGAATATTGTATGGCCGGGTACTGCAGCAGCACCGGTACGGCGTGTACATACTGATTGGAAGTTTAAGATGACGTGCTAGGGTTGCCAAATATTCCGCATGATACGATCGTGCACAAGGAAAACACAAGGCGATATTCACTCATCGGGTTATGCTTTCATACCGCATGTACAAGTACTTCTTAAATATACCCAACAGCTGCTAAATTATTGTACATACAGAGAGTAACAAATAACTGAATCACATAGAACTATTCCAAAGTGTGCCGGAAACTTACGAGGCTTAATGTTTATTTCGTACTCTTGCCAGCAGCGACAACGAAGAAACACTGACACGCTACGAGTACCAACACTTCTCAGTACAGGTGTATATGCCGGCACTTTCAACTGTCGCTACTTATTAATGGCGAAGTAGGCTTATTGGCACATAATATGGTAGGGGTCCCACCCAAATAAGAAAGAATTATCGCTTAATAACAGCTGCTATTTCCTGCATCACGGGGTGTTATTACATGTCAGGATTTGGACAGAATCTTGATTAATATAATAACACACTCTGATATATAAATATCTATATATTGTATTTATATCTGCAGTACTTATGTTTCGACCGAACAGCCGCGATGGTTTATTACTGTAGTAAATTTTCGTAATGTCGACTAGCACAATACATACAGATACACAAAAAATCCTGCATGTTTCTAGGGCAAAACGGCTTTGTTGGGAGCTGTACGGATATGATTATATGCATATCAACCGGTACCTTAAGGCAGCGTCATTATAGGGAATTTTTGGAGGTGCATGCGCACGGATGCTATCGATTTACCGTTGCAACCCAACGTTTTATTTGGGATGCGTGCCACCACGCCTTTTTCGAAAGAGTAAACAGCCAATCGATTTGGGTTGTCTTAATTCTTGTTAGACCGACATCGAAGCGGAAGCATTATACGTATACGTTCGTCTCCATTCCATCATCGCCGTCCGTAACAAACTTGTTAGACAAAAACTCGTGTGCCTTCTAGGCCGTGATGAACGAAACGATCCCTTGATTTCCCTTTAGACTGCGGATTGAAATTACTGCATGGTTGCCGCATGTACGACCGCGTTTTTCCAAGGGGCTGGGCTTTTAAATTATTAATAATACAAAACTGACGCAGAAGTTTGTAGATACCGTCGCAATAAGTATTCCGCTCAGCTAGACCAAATGCTTTTAGCAAACTTTTGCATATCATTTGGAACATAAAAGTACCGGAACCTAAGTTGTAAAAAGTTAATTTAAATTCACTAAGAATACTATGAACAATTCAAGGTAAATAAATGTACGCTGACCGCTGCCTATCGGTAAAAAAATCTAACAAAATAAATGCCAAGAATTTGTTTTGCAGTGATGTGGATAGTGGGATACTACGTCCGCTGCATTGTTATGTTTTTTTTACATTAATTTTGTATTCCCTTTTATATATATCTCTTCCTACTTGTTTGGTGTGCTCGTACATCTTTCTTGATTTCTACGATTGATGCCTTTATTTTTGTCATGTGGACCTTAACGCACATAGTCATCGCACCTCAATTGTTGTAGCCAATGGCTACTGATCGCTAGCTTATTACGCATTACTGAACTAAGTTTGCCAAGTTATGTTAATGTGCCGGTATCTGCTCAAACCTAACGGTAAGTCGGTAACACCCAAAAGTCTAAATCACCAGTAGAATACCACTATCGAAGTCACGTTTAGCATTGTAGGACTGGACCATGGTGAGCCGAATAATTCTCGCTCAATAACACGCCAGGACGCGCTCGCCAGGATTCTCGCTCTGGTTGTACTGTTTATCTGCACACAACATGAGGTACGCTCTCTTGTAGGTGTTCTGCACCTGACCTTTCCATCTGCCCAACCCGAGGGACCTGGGACATTATCTCCAGCTTTGCGCTGGACCTCGGATTACAATGAATTTTATCCTGTACACAAGGTTAAGTACAATCTGATGTACCCAGTTCGAATTTTTGCTTTATTTTTGCTTTTTGGTATTCCTGTTTGGTATTCGTGTTCCTGTAAGTCGCCCTTTCTGTAATTATCCGACCGCGGAGAACTGAAATCAGCCGCTCGGCGACTGATCGAGTGTGATCAGTATTGTACAAGCAGTATTGTTCGCCTATCCTTTCTTACATGACAGCAAAGTTACAATGCCAATAGAAAATTTTTATGTTAAACATAAAAATTATTTACTTGCACTATCACATTTAACTATACAAGATAGCCAATGCTAAAAAGAAAAACCGTGTGAGCAGTGAACTGTATTAGTGCAAAAATCTACTCGTAGATCTGTATGAGGTTCTATGGCAGTTGTGTACATATGCGGAGAAGTGATAATTACTGTATTTTATGTAAGCGACGGCATCATAGATCACTCCGTAAAATTCTGTACTCGTAAAGATGCACTCGGTAATATTAAGATCTTAGGCATACACTCTGTAAGGTTAATTAAAGGTTTGCAACAGAAGGCATACAGAGTATTTGTAAAAATTTATACGAAACGACCATCGACGATCTGTATGTAGCATCCGTATGTGTGTAACAGGTACACGATCCAGAATTTCACCGTTTTTCATGTCGATATTTAATAGTATTGTACTTATCTTTCTATCGGACTTGACCAGTTAAAATATCAAAACCCAAGCATACCTATTATTAAAAATATTGATTTTTAATTGTAAAAAATATTGACCTTTATTTTTATGTGTAGCTGCTTTGCACGCAAATTCTGAAGTTCGTGGATTCAAAAATATGAATTTGCAGTTACTAATCAGCGAATTTTCTGATATTGGGTAGGAGACTTACCATTACTAAACTTCTGCAATAATCTTCTGCAAACAAGCTAGCAAATATTTAATAACAGTACACTACTGTAGTAGCTAGTCGGTAAGCACATCACGAAATAATCACAGCATTTGCTCATTTGAATTTTCCAACTGTCAGTGAAATTTAGTGTGTTTAATCTTTTTTCACTCTTAAAAACGAAAAGACTGCATTGTGGAGCATACGTACGTGCTGGAGTTTTAGAGGGCCAAGAGCTCACCGTAAACCCACCTTGGGAATCGCAGCTTTGGCCACATACCCGATCCTAAGGCTTAATTCTAAACGATCCCTAAAGGATCTACAGGTACTGCACTTTAGATCCTCAGTCGATCCGAAGAGGAGCGGCTGTATAGTGAAATTTTTTTGGTTGAAGAGTGGAGCTCTATGATTAGGCGATCGTGTTACGAGTACAGAGGGATACAGATTTCGAGCACCTAGCGGCTCGTTTGACGATTCACCGTAACTGGTCAGTCGAGTCCTAAGAGAGTCGATTTCGATGAAAGAAGTATGCTAGAGGAATTCGTTGCGGGTCGTATGTGGAGCAAACCGTACTCTTAACCGGATCGCATGTAGCGGATACAGAGTTCTCAGTTAGGAACGCAGTTTAAATTGCTGAATTTTAATTATTTCCGCTAAAAAACTAATTCCGTAACTGGAAAAGCAATTAATACGAAGTCGTAACAATAACCTATTAAGTGCAAAATAACTTTAAAAAACCAGGAACCAAATTACTAACTTGACCAGTTAATTAAAATCATCTAGGTCATATAAATCACTACCTTATAAAACTTAAAAAAAGCGAATTCAAGACACAACAATAAAACTCAAGTCATTTTGGACAACAAATCTACCGGTATCTTTATGCTCTTAATTTGGCGGCCGTTCCCGGTAGTCGGCTAAAATTCGGCAGCGCGCGATTTCGCTTTTCATCCAGGAGGTCATCGCTCTGGCGGCTGTCACGTCGCGAAGTCAGCGGTGCGGACATGTGCTAAAAACATAAAAACCTTAACTGAACCAATTAAAGAACCTCAGTAGGCAGATTTTAATTACGAGGTGAAATCAGTGGATAGCTACATACCTTTCATAGCGCCAACAAAGCCTTTGCCAAATGTGCGCTGGAATTCTGCTTCGGATGTTTGGGGTTCGAAACTTCCCCGTTTATTTCATTTTAAATTCTTGCGAATACGCATCTGCAAAAAGCATGTTTAAAATAATTAATATTTCCGTGGCCTTTACGTTCTAAAATTTTGTTGAGAGACTTACACAAAATTTGAAAAAATAAAGATTATAACAATAAATATGTATTACAGTATACAATTCTATAACACTCCATATCATTTTCAATAATTCGATTAAAAATTTTTGATAAATTGAAATACTAAGAAAACTTTACAGTGAAACTTGCAAAACAAAGTTAATGGTGCACACTGTACAGTTTATTTCATCATAAATTTTAGATAAAATTTAAAAGCTGTACAGTAAACTCCACAGACGCGGTGGTTCAACATACCTTCGCTCGTTCTGTTTCACTGTCCCTGGTTCTGTTTCACTGTTCCCAAGTGCACCTGCCCTAGAACTGCACGCTGACGAAATCGTCTAGTCAGGATCATGGGGCAGAAGTAGAAGTCCAGCGACAAATGAAGAAGAGTAGCCGTTCTGTAGTTGAGCAGGGCAGCCACAAACTGGACGTTTTCAGGACACGCTTCCTTTTCTTTAGGCAAGCCTATTCTCTACTGTAACTTTATCCCGAATCGATTTACGAAAATGCGAAATCGCACGCAACTAATGAGCAAAACCTAGTTTGGTTGAAAGAAAAAGGAAAACGGAGTCAGCTTTTAGTTTTTGAAACCAAAAAGCTCACGTGGACGATGGTTTCAAAAAACTGAAAGCATGAATCTGCAGGCTGTAAATTCAGACTGCAGATCCAAACCAAGCGCGCTCCATGCCGCCATCTTGTGTACGCAAGTGACCACGGCCATTGGATAAATAGCCAAGGACACGCCTTCTCTTTACTAATATACGGCAAATGTACGTACGTTGTTAATGGGCAGTGGGCACTTAGCCTACCAGCTGAGGTATGCCGAGCACAAGTCGCTCGACTATTAGCGATAACAAATGTTCACATACAGTACACGCAAGAACTGGCGCTAAATGCAGTAAAACTTTAGCCAGATTGCAGAAAAGGTACAATAGTGACCTTGGTGTAAAAGTAAAACCTAATTGCCCTAATCCGGGCACCATTCTATATATATACAGATTAAAAACTTACCGGAACTTTCATTTTTGCAGTTAACTTCGTAAATCGAACAGTACTTGGAAGCGGTTATAGCATTCGGTTATTATGCATAAAAACCTAGTTCGTGCGTCCCTGCTTTAGATTTTTTGTCTGTAAGATACCATGGTATAAGTACAACACAGTGCCAAATACCAAATTCCAGCTAACTATAAGTAAAATTCGTACGAGTGAAATTGGTATAAGTTGTTGTTCAAGGATACTCTTGTATAGATAGCCTATATAGACGGTAGAAAATGTTGTCATGAATAAAATTTCAGATACATTATAGCCTTAAAATTAATAGCATTAAAAAATAGCAATAGCTTTTGAAAGTCACATTTAGAAACGAATTGCCAAATAGTACCAAACAATATTCCAAATAGTATTAAATTTCTCCGTATTTGCAGTTTACAAACTCACGAGCTTCCGAACTTTAAGCAAACTTTAATCATCTCATGACAGTTGCGATACAAAAAAACTAATAAACAGCATAACATCGATTTCAGTTACATTCGCGTAACAGTATCTGCATGTGTGAATTCTCTTTTTTTGAACGAATATACCAATAGGCCGAATCATTAGCGGCTATAAAGGTCACCTTGTCGATTCAGTTACTAAAGTAGACCATGTTCTGCTCTAACGGTATACGTTTACACGGTTAGGTTTACACTTAGGCCTGCAGCAAATGCCCATTTCTAAACAAATTCTTATAAAAGAATGATGTGTTGCACTAATTTCGCCGTTTTTACAAGTCTTAATTATTAGTAGATTAGTTTGCTAAATCAGTTTCTGCAATGGCTGGCTGGACGGGCAGCTAGTAACCAGTTCTTCTGCCAATTTTTTTCCGCTGTCCGCAAATGCGTTTTGAGCGTATATCGCTATGACCTTGTACTGCAATAACTGGCGAGTCTTTCGTTTTTTTCGCAAGAATTTTAAAAAAGTATTTTTTTGTTAGTGATGCATACTCGGTAGCTCTCACGGGATGTTCTCAACTGTTCTGGTGATTATAAGAATTAAGGGAAGGGGTGAATGACCACAGACAAGAAACCCGCTGCATTTTTTTAAGAGGAATTAGGTAATTAAATGTAACTGTTTGAATCCAGATAATTTTTGTTATGGTATCGTTCATGTGCTTCTAAAATTTAAGCATTATTCAAAAGATCACTTAGATATTTAATACCGCTTTTGAGTGCATGGAAGAGTGGGCCATCTTAGACATACGCAACGAAGCTCCATCGTACCTTCCTCATAAAGGAGGGTACACGTACTGGACTTGTACTCGTACATATGTGTCAGAGTATTTTATCTACACCATCTTGGATGTCTCACCTACTGCATATGATTTCGTGATCTTGTATTAGAATGGATTGACTGGTCAGCTTTTAATTGTATTTTAGCATACTCGCACATGTACAGCTGGGTGGCGTCCAAAACAAAACTAATTTTTTCCGGGTATTATTGCACATATAAAAAGTCCTTATGTAAGGAAATTATTTGTAATAATAATATACTAAAGTCTACTCTACTAGACAAGAAATCCATGCGACAGAACCATAAAATGGACGCACACGCAGATAATAATTTTCAAGGTCTCGATTATTGCGAAATCATCTAAAATTAAAGCCGCTTGTTGAGTGAAAGATGTTTTCTTAGAAGTCAGCTCGTTTGCCTCCGGACCTTGTAAAGGTCACCGTATCTAACGGCAGTGTTCTACCACAATACTGTGGATTGTATCGGTACGTCAGCAGGATACGGTATGAGTCAAATCCTTGTATCAGACAATTAAGATAACATAATTTCGCTACCTAAACGCATATGTTCACACAGTAAATACTCAAATATTGTATCATTATGCTTTATTAACATATTTTAAAATCTGAACCAAAGTAATTATGGATAAAACACACACATATGTGCAAACGGTGCATGCCTCACAAAGAAACGAGCTCAGACTGTACACGCGGTGAGCTCAGCATTTGGCTGGGTTTCTCGTTATAACTTACGCAGCAGTAACCGGGGGCACAAATAATTGCTTGAAATCTTTGGTCCACAGAAAGACGCAGCTTCTTGGACATTATAGTTTTACAAACCATCACAAGCTGCCGTTTTTAGCAGGAACGGAAATCTTAGCTTAGAGCTCTCTGTTTATTGACTAGAACAATGTAGAAAGTGCCTGAGAGAGATTTCTGTGAGAGAAGAGAAAAAGTGGTAAGTAATACCCGGGATCGGTTGAGAAAAGTGTTTGCAGCCGGCAAACATATAATCTGAGATTGCTACGCATTCCGGCTACCGCCACACACCGCAACGGCACAGTCGGTCAGTTACACTCGGGACCCTTCGTTTGTGGGCGTATCGGAAGAGGCACGGGAGCTGGTGCTGCTGCCGGCGGTGGTCGAGCGGGAACTGTAGCGATAGAATTCGGCCGTGGTCAGACTGCTCAATGTGTCCGATTTGGCCTGCAACGAACCGGCAAATTAAACCGGTTAATGATTGCCGACCCAGGGGGGCTGGTCTGTAGTGTGTGTGTATACAGGTCAACCAACACATGCTCTCACTACAACGGATACAAAAAACCGTGTAAGTGCACTGTTAACGAAAAATAAGGGAGTGCATTTGGGTACGGATAAATTAGAATACGTATATCGCTTTCATTAGATCTATTATCTATGAAAAAATAATAAATTTAGAAGATTTCATTATTTACATTATGATCATTCATACTTGATCGCGCTATTTTTAAATGAATGAAATTTAAATATCGTAATTACCACTTACCAGGGGCGCTGCGGTTTGGGCAGCCACTTCAGTGTGAGATCGAGCCATCAGTATTTGTTTTAATTCCTCAAAACGACGAGCTGTATGTTCTTCGAAGCGGTCCAAGCGCCTGTAGAAAAAGATAAATTATTTTTAGGTGACATGTTCTTGATATTGTATTGCTTCTGTAAGCTCACTGCAAAACAGTTGCTGCACTTCGGAGCACCGTAGCACATACGCCAACACGAAAGTACTTAAATAAAATAACAAACGAAATTTCTCGGATAGGCATTTAAAAACAACACTAGTTTTACCGTAATCAGTTTGGAACAACGTAATCCAAATATTACGGTAACAGTATTAGTACTACTAACCATGCTTTCTTTACGATACTGTACGAGTATTCTCGAAATTATGAAGCAGTTTTTCCATCTGCTCCGTATTACTAAGTTTAATGGTTTAACGTCCGCACACATTGTAAGTAATTAGTTAAGCCGCCATACTACGACAGTCTGGTAATCATGACCCAATGTATTCCAACGCGTAACAACCCCAACCAAAATGAAGTTTTCCCGTTCATTAATGTACAGTTAAGTTGTGACTTTTAAATTTCCATAATTCGTAAAACCGCGTCTGACTTAACATTCAAAAAGAGCCGTATAATTCTAAATTCTACACAATAACCTTTTCGAGAAGCGTGACCTTTATGAGAAAGGTGAATAAGCAGAACTGCCAAATTTTTATTATAATAAATCTTTTAATACGGACAGCTTCACCACAACTGTAGACAGCGTGCACTTTATGCATAGACAATGGGAAAAACTGCTGGCTATGATCTCTTACGTTATAAGCTCATCAATGCGCGGATCCGCTGCATGAGCATGGGACAGCGCCGTGCCGGCTTCCTCCACACTGGCGCGGCTGCGGAAGGTGGCAAGCGGCGGTGCACGGCGTTTGGATGTCCTGGGAGATTCACTGGCAACACTGATGCGCTGCTCACGGGAAGTGTGCGGAATGCCGCTGGTCTGCGCGGAATGTAATAGGGGAACTTGTTCCGTCGTATCGGATGATGCTGCAAGCACAGATTATACAAGGCCCCGTTAGTTTATGTCCCAGGAGATCACGAAAAATTTTCAGTTAAAAGCATTTCTTTTCTCACGTTGGGGTTTGCTCAAGGCTAAATCGGTTATGCTTCGCTTGATTGCTGTCACCATATCTGCACGCATGAAAAAGCAGGTTATGGAACGGTAGAAATTAAACTGTGGAATCCTGTATAATGCTTAATAGGATGGGGATGCACAAGAGCAATACAGTACAATGAGTACGTGTACAACGTTAACCGGGAAAAACGAATAAAAATGTTTGTAAATATAAGAATGTATAACTTTCCATAAACCTGAAGTAGTTTTGTTTACGTGCGGAAATGCACTTCCATTTTATAATATACTGCGCGTTCCGTTTAATCAGAAAACTGTTCAACAGAATATAAAGTACAGGTTAACAATAACAAAGATTGGCGTACCGCCTAAAGTGCTGCGCCGTGATGCACGGTCAAAATCCAAATTCGCCGGCGTGACGTCCTGGCCAGCCAGAAAGGGCGTAAATTCCAAAATACCTTTGCCGGCACCTTCAGGCCGCAGAGAATAAAGATGAGATTCGGGAGAGATGCTGCTGGAGCGATGTCCGTGGAGGTCACCATGACCCCGGTCCGGATGAGGATGACTGGTGCTTTGTCCGCGGTGCTGTGGTCGCATCTGGCGGGTCCGTCGACGAGAGGGCTCCTTGGCGAGTTCATCTTCGTTTTCGTCACTGGATGATTCGTGCCGCTGGCCGCGAGGTAGACGGATTTGCGATACCTGAGCGCTTAATTCCTCCTGCACCAAGCATGCCCTTTAGTAAGTGCCATACAAATTGGGCTTACGTTTGCCTTTAACTAATGTTTGTGCATCTAAATCTACACCATCGTGCATATGCTATGAACGATATATAGGTATTGAGGTACGTTATTTAGACTTATTCGTACATCGCGAAGGCACACGGTCAGCTCCAGATTCTTGCTCAAATGGTCATGGAATTCTGGATAACTTTCGAGTATATCGAGAATATCATCCCTCCAAATCTTATGTAAATCACAGTAACTTAAGGCACGAACGGTTGCCGATGATTTGCCAATAGTAGGATAAATGCAGGGATTTTCACCAAACACATCGTCTTTCCCTGTAGAAAACAAAATCACAGCTACGTTTCTATAAGTGCTACAGTGGATATGTACTTCTATGGAAAACATGTACAAACCAAGTATGGCTTCGACTATGTCCTCCTTAATGACTTCCAAGGAGCCCCTCGAGACAAAATACAAGGCATTAAGGACGTCACCGCGGTGGACAAGAGTATCGCCAGGAGGCACATGTGTTGTGTGAAATCTCACACTTAAGGCACGCAGGCAGCCAGGAGAAGCATCTCTAAAGGCCGGATTATTTTCTAATAACTGACGATTCAGATGAAGGCAAATATCTCCTTGCAAGCATTCAGGAAAGCCTTTTAATACCTACAACATTTTCAGATACAAAAAAACACATTACAATCCAACCGCTGCACAGAGAGACGGTTTTGTCGGCAGTTTGATGAAGCGGACACAACTGAAATATTTGATATGCACAGCCAAATAAATGTCAACACAAACTGACTTCGTTCATATTAATTCCATTGGTATAGGACCAAGCATGCTGAAAGTATTCTTCCAGACGTTGCCGGAGGGGATTTGGGATTTGATGGAATCGAATAAACTCCTTAACTTGCGCCAGCTGTGTGTGATAACGCGCTGTCCCCGAATAAAGTCGTTGAATAATGGCCGACACATTGCCAAAAATACTGGCATACATAAGGGAGCCAACCATCATGACGCAGATGGAAAATATCTGCAACATCGATTTTTTGCATTATGTACGTAGCATTCAAATATTGTGCCACATAAGCAGTACAAGATTATCCTAAAGGGCGCTAGAGAAAATACAGAAATATAATACAACTTGCACGTACATAAAAACAATTTTATAGTTTTGGATACGTCACTGATGTTAGCATGCACGTAATTGTACAAATGCAGCTTGCTCTACAGCTGTCGATATTAATTTGGTGTCGCGTAACTCTTTTTGCAATTAAGCCTACATAAGTCCATGTCGAGCCTTATAAACAGGAAGACCTAGAAGTTCGATAACCCTATATTAACCTTAGGTGGCCGGCAAATCAATCGTTACCGTTTATGGCTGATGGGTTACAGTGACTAACATGCTCTTCGGGACAATTTGTAGGACGATTACGAGACCCATATGTCAACATCAAGCAGGTGCTAACACTAGAAATCTGCCTTAATCAAACAACTGTGTAAATCTTGTCAATGATACTAATTTGCCGTCGCTATCAAGCAAACTGTTGAATTATTAACATTTCAATCAGCAAAATTTTTGGGCTGCCGCGGGATGGACATTATATTACAGCGATAACTATGTTAAACGACGACGTGTGGTACATATGCATATACTCGAATACCCACAAAAAGACGTATAGCCGGGTATGTGTGTATTTTTATCGTTAGTTACCTTTTCAGAATTGGTTGTTGCGCTGATATTTCCAAAACCGATCGTCGTCAGACTACTCATGATGAAGTATAGCGATGTTATGTATTTGGATTTTAATGATGGTCCACTAGTGATATCGGTTTCATTGTAGTACTGTTTGGTTTGTTGCGCCAGCTGATCTAGCCAGCCGTACTGCATCACGTAGGCCTTCTCCACGTTTCCAATCGCGTACCATATACATGAGAGCCAGTGGGCTATGAGCAAAAACGTTGCTAAAAGTAGCATGAGCACCGCAGCACCATACTCCGAATATCGGTCTAATTTTCTGGCCACTCTCACTAATCGCAGCAGACGAGCGGTTTTCAGTAGACCAATAAGCGTCGTTGTCTGTAAATAAGAAGAAATTTACCTTCAACAAAAGCAGTGTAGTAAATAGTAAAGGTCAGTGTTCTTATCACAAGTGTGTCTTTGCACTAAAGCAGTTTGATTAAATGGTTTGAATCAGTAGTCATGCGCCAGTATGACAGTTTAGATTCTACTCAGTTCTTAAAAATCGTTACAATCGTAAAAGAGACGCATTAGTATATGAAACTAAATCTGGTTTTTGTAACAACACATTTTCGGTAAATCCAGATATTTGTAATAAAACATAAGCTTAACCTGAATAGGCACACATTAGTTTTTATGCTTTGCATAAGCCCAGCAGTCGCTGCAATGCGCACATGACCTTTAGGCCATGGACAACAGTTAAAGACATACGAGTATATGTGGTGAATTGCTTGCCAAATTACAAAAATTTACAAATATTGGAGTAGTGAAAGGTTAACGGATTCCTCGGGACAGCAGAAAACGCTTGTTCGAAAAGTCAGATTGAATATGCCATTTTACAGACATAAACGATGATTAGCTTCGACAAAATCTTAGAGTCGAGATCGTGATGGCTAATCTGGGCGACCTTCCCATTTAATAGTATACCAAATTTCAACCCGTTGTATATTGATAACTGAAAAGTAGCTTAGTTGTGAAATGGCAGTGGAGCGTGGATATATTCACAGCCGGGCCAGCGGAATACGTCTCCGTCATGTCAGTCAATAATATCGATGAAATGAATTTACAGTTATGCGCGCTTCCCTACTTTTTTCCCGGGCAAAGCGTTTTGAATAGAAGATGAAAATGATAAAGGCTGACTGAGCCGAGCAAAAATCGTTGCCCCATGCGTATACAAGTATTACCATTTATCCTCAGATAGACAACTAGGGTTATTATTATCTTCCTCTTTCGCGTTTTTACTATGGTGCGTACTTCACATTCCCAGTTATCGAACTGGATGCAACGATGAGAATGTATCAGTGATACTGGATCGTTATAGCAGTTTATGCGTCACTGGCATCATAGCTGATGTATACACTACCGGTCAAAAATGACTACAAACCTCATCACTTTGCGATCCGAACAGGAGCAAATCAAATGGAATAGCCGCCACAACGTCAATAAGGAACCAGCCTTTGAAATAATGGACCGATATCTTGCCCAGGTCACTGACAACTTCATCATTCGTGTTGACGTATGTTGTGCGGAAATTGATTAATATATCAACAATAAACCTAGACAACATGGCAAATACATTTCCGCATATCGCTATGCAAAATCAAAAATCACATATTTCGAAAACAGAATATAGATATTACAACTATGTTACTTTTACTGTAGAGCGGTTATTACCACGCTGGCTAACGAACTCTGTTAATCAACTGTATCGCTTAAATTTAAAACCGGAGGTTATATAATTTTGTAATTACAGCAGTAGCAAAATAATATGACCATTGCGTGCTTATTCTCGCGCTCTGCTACATTGCGCATAGGTACGTTCTGCATGTTCGCAATCTATATATGTAAAACGTATTCCAATTAACCATATAACTTTCAGCACTTAGTCAAAACCATTTTCCACATGCATCTGCTATGCTTTAGATGTATAATGGCATGAGTTTGACAACTGCCTTGATCTATGATGCCGGCGGGATGTTACGTAACTCACATTATATCCACTATAAGATCCACTATTGTCATAGGGTCGTCGTAACGATTACTGGAATCTTCTGCACCTTCTCCTCGTGTTTCGGGGTTCTGTAATCCAAGAGCCAAACGAACATTACAAAGACGTGAAATATAATGCTGTATTATTGGAAAAAATCAATTACGATTTGGATTACATATGAAGCGCAGGACGTGCAGGGCAAGCCACGCACAGAGTTTAGCTGTATCGGTTTTGATGGCGTTCATAGTACGGCATATATATTGTATCAACACTATACCGATGTATGTATCGTATACAGTCTATACTCATAACGCCGTGCCATATCCCGATCCCGCGCGCGCGCGGCCGGAAAAAATCAGCACTTGTTTCAAGCAGCCTAGCATGCGGAGTCGGGATGGCGGAAATGTAGCGTTTCCCGTGGTGTTTGAAATTAACCTAATCACGCTAGGGTTCAACACAGCATGGGCACACCGGGTACCTGGTTGAGTTTGGCTCGGCGTTCTTCCTCATTTAGCAAGAAGGCCGCCACATAGGGCGTAACAATGGCTGTATAGATCACTAAGAGGAGAATTATCCAGTCCCATACGGCTTTAAATGGTGAGTAGTGCAATATGGTCCATCTATTGACTTTTGGAGGATTGAGCACAAAATCTTGCGTTTTATCGTCCTCCAACTGAAAGGCCTGAAGCATACAAAATGATCGTCAGCATTAAGTAACACATACATACATGGTACAGTTCCTATGCGTATATATCTGTATATCGTTTCTACTACAACCCGGCGTCTAGAGTGTCAGTGTCACTTGGACAAAACTCTTGAGCTTCCAGAATCTATACTTGAAACTTGAACCCTGGGCTCCGTTAGCGTAAAGTGTTTCACAAAAAGCCGGGATTAGGGACGGTATGCATTTCGGCGCGGGGAACTCAGTAAAAGATTTCAAAGTCAACATACTGAGCCGAGATGGCCAATAAGTCTTCATATTTACAGTACATAGTATACGTATTTCAGTATCTCTAAGCAGCATGCAGTGTACGATATTAATTTAATGGTTTATACATTTACAATAAAAATCTCACACTGCACAATAACGATATTGCAGATTTCTATTTTAAGTTAAAGATTGGAGCTAAATCTGGCAGTTTCCGAAATCTGGCCGTTTTCTGGCAAAATCTGGCCCTAAATGTTAGCTTGCTTGATCATATGCGGCAGGGTGCATGTTTCGTTAGAACATATACGAGGTAGTTATCCAACGCAAACGAGGTAATTATTATAACAACTAAAAACTATACTGTAACCCTAAAATATCCACTCGCGCAATGTACTCATTCCTGCTTTTGGAAAACCAATATAGAAATTTAGTATTATACACCATCAGATGCTGTACATTACCGATGAAAATTTGTTAACGTTGTATTAACGACTCTACGACTTATGAGCACATACTTATGAATACTCCTAGTCATTAATATTATAGTGGCAGTTTAAGCGAGAACTAATAAAGGTCGTCGCTATATACACATACCTTCTGCCTCTCATTAATACAACAACTGAGATGTAGTGGAGATGCGCAACTTACGTGTGACAATCATGAGAGCAGAGTATAGATTCCCAGTTGGATTATACGCATGTTCATGCAATTAAAGGCGCATGTCATTATCAAGTCAATATTATCATAAAAATAATGTTCAACGGTAAAAACCCATTAACTTCCTCTCTCACCTCATGTTTATGCAAACGATGTGGAGCAATAATTCTACCCGACATGGTATTTAACTAGTCAATCAAACTGTCAAAAACTAACATTGTCAGTCCAAAATATTAACCAAAACTGTAGTTAGTTTCGTCCAAATAAAAAAGACAATAAGAACACTGGATGTCATGCGCCGCGGTTATCCGGGATAGTGCCACTACTAAATTTCACGGCTGACCCGCATCTGTGCTAGTGTGAAGTTACCCCAAACTATGTCCAAGGAAGACTTTATTTTATATATTTGGCCCTGTATTCTTGATCCTTCAGTAAGCATCGTTACTCTTCTTTTACTGTAATTGTCAATGTAGTTAAATAAGCACTTGTCGACAACACTTTGAGACCGTAGCGAGTCTCTGGTCGGGAATGGAAAGAGCGTTTTGACACAGATTTCCTCCGATTGTGCTAGTACACTGTGGCAGTGAGCCTGGGTGTGTGTGTATGTGTGTGTGTCAGCGCCCCGGCCAAAGAGAAAGAATCGATTATTACATTTGACGATTGGGAGAGCCCAACGCATCGCCGAGGCCCACTGGTTAATTACCGTCGCTCCGTGGAGAACAGGATGATAATTCAGTGTGGAGATATAACAAGCCGGGAATCAATGCCGGCAATGGGGGAAATTATCTGGATCGGCTCAAGCACAATTGGAAGGACTGTGTGTTACACGCTGGCTAATACAGCCGCTACCACTCGTACTGCTTATATGCCACTTAAAGTGCAGAAACGACTGCCAGACTATGCATCCTCTTCAGATACTACAGTGCATATTGTACGTACCGAGGCGATGCCGTGCACTTTGTGTCCCAGGGAATCTGATTTCTTCATCTCATGCCGTGGCTGATCAACAGAGGATGCTGGCCCAGGTCCTTCCGAAGACCCATACGTGGCTTTCAGATCGGCCAGACTACTGGTCGGGGAGATTTTGGGAATATGGGAAGAATGCGGCGGAATGCGATTAATATGCAGTCGCTCGGCAGAATCTGCAATTCAGGCATGCCAGCTTGTGCCAATGTGTTATACGGTATAATGAACAACACACGGTTCTGGATGCGATAATGAAATGTTCAGCAACCAGATATGATTGCCCGCTTCAATGGTGGGTGACTGGATCGGAAAGCGGATATATAATATATAATATGATCTGGAAGTTAATACACTATACAGCATCGTTGTCAGTTGTCACCATCATATAAGTAACCTCAACGCTGCACACATGCCGCATGCCTGGTGCGCGCTCCCGGTTCACAGAGATATATATGTATTAGCCGGCAGGTAAGTATAAGTACATGCGATAATCCCATCTACTTACGCAGGGAAGTCGCATCCACCGAAACCATTCGTGGCACGTCGTGCCCGCGTCCTATATAACACCAATGGAGAAAGATCAAAGGTTAGAAAATTGATGAAGTGATTAGCGTGTGCGTACCGGGGCACTGCTTTGGCCGCGGTACAGTATGGGCATATGTCAATCACAATATTATGGGAGAAACATGAAAAGGAAGTGAAAATAATTACTAACCAGTACTGGGTGCTGTTGTCGCTGACGCTGCACCCGGTCCACTGGCGGAGGTAGCTGCGCCGATTGACATCCCGCTAAAGGAATGGGGCATGACAGGTGACTGCGTATTCTCGCGTGATGACGCATAGTTCTCCTGGCGTTCAGCGGCACTGCTGGTCGCACGACTCCCTGATGGCTCGCGTATGGAGCGGACGGATGGGGTAGTGGAGGCACGTCGACTTCCTGGCGGAAACTGTTGAGCGGACACACTCAGCATGTTGGGATTGAATGTTGCGGAGAAGGTATCCATGGGTATGGCTTCGCCAGCAGTAGCAGCTGCACCAGCTGCCGATGCCGGAGCGCCGCGTTGCGTGCTGGTTATAGATACAGGCACGTCGCCTGATGAGGCGATGGAGTAATTACCGCCGAAATCCGACGGGGAAGGCGAGCCGGCTTTACTGCGGCGGGAGCCGGTGCGGCGAAAGCGCGGTAGTTGTAAGTTCAATTGGGGCCGAACTGCAACTATAAGGGCGACTAGTGCAACTAGCTGTGCACCAACTCTTCATCAGCGTCAATATTTCACAGTTCTCACCATCAAGATCCAATGCTATTTGCACAATACATAATGCATGCAGACATTCAGAATTGGGCAGTTTTAGCCTTGTACATAAACGCTGCGTTCTGTGCGTGTCACGAAAAAGGAAGCAAAAAAGGCAATTGTATGGACGCTATGTATGCATTTGCCTGGATGCCATAAGGCCCATAACCAAGCTGAATAAGCTATAAAATAAAATCATCACCACACGGGCTAGCGGGCCTAGCATGCATGTATATGACAAGTAAAACAAATTGTGAAATACGAGCTAGACGTGTATCCGTTTAATTTACCAAGGATGGCTTGGTCTATATATATTGAGCTAATATGTACCGTATTTTGCCAACTTAATTGACGGGTTCTCATGATGCGATACCGTAGCAAAACAGCAATTCACCTGTTTCAAGTTACGTAAATATCGTATCATCGTATGCAGCTTGCTGCTCCGCGCCGCTCAATAATGCACAAACTATCCCATACAGTACGCTCCATACGTAATCCATTAAAGCATAGTTCGTTATATCTCAAATGATGCATGGTTAATAATGACAAAAGCAGGGATGCGATAAGGGGTCAACCACAGGGTACTTCCGGTTCAGCATGCTGAAAAGCCAAGAACAAATTGGACAACGTGCAGCGCAACAAAGGGCCCCTGGACATTAATAAAGCGGGAAAAAATAAAATTAGTCCAATATGCGGTAGGTGTCGACAAATATAACGCAGCTTATTTGTTTTGCCAATCAATAAGATATATAAAAAAGCTAAGCTAGTTAGTCCACGTACGTGTGACATTAAGCAGGTGTTTTACTGATGTGCATTGGATACAGTCGTTTTTGTCGGTCTACGAACGCTACAGAAAAACGCTGATAATTGGCAGTTACATATTGGCTTACCGTGATTATGTCGTTCCTCATCTTCTTTATCAGTAAGATCCTCAAAATTCAAAATGTACATAATCACAGAGGAGGTTTCATTGCGGACCGGCGCAAGTATCACATTGCAGAGGAACTCTGTGCCTGCAAAGACACAAGCATATATCGCTGTCGATCATGAGATAGTGCGGACGCGAACAGCAGCTGGTCGTTGTAATCGTTACAATATGGCCATCAGTAGCCCAGCTACAAAATCCAATGATTATACTGTCGGGTTATATGACTTGTTGCCCAAGTTGAATATATGGAAAATTTTGCCGCATATTCTTGGACTACGCTTTGTCAGTATCTTTTGCCGCATCGTCCAAGGCGTACACTACATACGTCGATATGTATCGTTTTTGTGCGTTACAACGTATCCCGTACTAGCCACCTCCCACAAATCACACATTCACGCACACAAATCCATAATGTGTGTTGTGGGAAAAGTATTTGGACGAGTGTGTTCTGTATCTCTGTCCTATACAACCAGGGATGCAGCGAGATAGACAGGAAGAAAAACGGGTTAACTCGTGACAGCTCGCTGCGCTTTGCCGGCAGTTCAGTTGCGTACTGTCAATACATACGCGCGCAGAGCGCGGGGTATCTCCCATCCACTTTGAGAAGCGAACGCGCAACATATCCATAACAAAGACTTGGATAATTGCTTCACTTGACGAGCTGGTGTCAATAAAAACCACAATAAAGACCTGTGCCGCGCTGTTCCCCTACCATGTAGCAGCGTACACGGGAACCAATATATCCAAATTAGAGATAGTACATTCACGCAGCGTACGAGTATGCCGGTTTCCCTCCGGTTCTAACAACGAGTGTGCCATGTATGCTGAGTGCGGACCCATCGATACAAATTGTCACGGAATCTTTTGATCCTCATCCAGTAATTTGGCCTGTTCTGGGGTAAAAAGCAGTGGTTTCCTTGTGTGTTTAAGTACTGCATCTCAAGATTCCTTATCATTGAGACTCTGGTAACACATTAGCACACCATGAGAGCACTCGCCGACGTATTGCACCGGCACGCAACGTGACCTTATAATTTCGCACACACCTACTCAAATTGAAGTGTCGGTGGACTCTGAGGTTAACTAAACTGTAATAATAGGTTCTTATTAAAAGAAATTAGCCTGTGAATCAGCCATTTAGCAACACATAACCAAATTCAGGATGTTGCTATATTATTACTGCGACACAACTTCGATTATATATGCAATCAAAGCACAATTTCATTCAACCAATCACCTTACAGAGCAAAATCCAATGACACCTTAAACAGTCGTAAAAACACCTGTGTTTTAATTTTTGTGCAACACCGAAATCCCTTAATATTCTCGCAGCCCTTGCAAACATTTCACTGCTATACAACTGATGCATATATATGACGTACGAGTACTTTAGTACGCCGCAAACAAAACTGATCATCATGCAGCGCTGCACTTGTCATTACATTAATTGCCAACACTTGGACTCAAGCGCCAATGAACTGATGCCGTAGAACTGTTTATTGTAAACTGCAAACCACAACCCAACGCTGATGACAGAGAGACAGATACAACATTTGAACATGTGGCTACGTTGATTCTGGGTCTCTTCCCGACGTCAGATGTTTCTACGCCAAAAAGGAAGGAAAGTGTTTTATTGATTTTTCGTTGCGGAGCACCGTAACCGGGCTCCATTATTATACATAAGCGAATCTGCTGGTTTAATCATTTTTGTCCTGATTGCCTTAAAACTGTGCCTCGTCAATGTTTCGCAGCAGCTAGAACAGGCTAAGAAGTCATGGGGTAATGTAATCCAACCAATTCGTTCAATAGACAACACAAAAAATACCGGGTTTGCAGGCACAACAGGAATACTCTACAGGATGGCAAACCTAAGTAGCAATACTTAGTATGCCAGATAATATCAACCAAAATTTTGTTTACAATAGTACAAAATTTTTGGCCGTTATGAGTTCATGTCTAGATCTGGTACTGAATGGAGACTCGCTGATCATCAAGTGTTATTGTGCAGCATAATACTGTAATATCCCGCCGGTATATTATATACTTCAGTACACTCTGTGCGTTCGAAAACCGCTCGACAGACTGGTGTATCCACACTGATTCCACATGACGTATGAAATATAAAATAAAATACGTAAAGTGAAAAGTATGAAATATATATGAAATGTAAACGTTGTAATTTTTTTAATAAGCAAATACCGCAGTCTGGATTGACGTAACAGTTCGTGCTGTTACAGGGATCTAACGACGCAGCGGCAGCTTTTTGTTTATTTACACTATAGATCAAAGTACCAAGCCAGCTGTTAATACATTTCAATGCAATTTGGAATTATTGGGATCCCATGTAACCATACCGCTAATGCACTCTATGAAAACAAAAAACTCCTAAGAAGTTAGGAAGGACCGTTTAGAACCTACTTTTCTACATTTACAAAGGTTTTAAGTTTATAAGAGCGCTGTTTTGTGAACACTGCACGAAAATCTAAAATCCGGCACTTTCTTTACGTGAAAATAGGCGTTGAAATAGAAATAACTATTGTACGAGTACTTACTACTACCGGTACCGATAAGCGCACAATAAACATACTCAGAAATGTTCATAAACTTGCGAACACTGAAATCATATGAAGGAAAGACATAACTTTAATATATTATCATAACAGACAACGCAAGACTAATAAATTTTCGATCTTTTTTTATGGTGCAGCTGTTTTAATTTGGTTGTGCAAGAAATGCTAAAAAATAACAAGAACTGTTGCGACGTTTGCTGACGTTAATCGTTTGCTGCCTATTAAAATATGAAAAAACTTCAATCCAACAAAACAAAAGTTGCTAAAAGCACAAGTTCATCTGAATCTGACTATCTTATACACATATCAAACTAGTAAGCCATGCAGTTACAACCTTTTTTAAGATAAGAATGTGAAAAATAGCTCTATTGAGAATTGAGATACAACTGCTCCGTTTTGACGATTCACTACAGTTAAAGGATTTCGGTCATCAAATTTTTTTCTGCATTAAGAATTACTTTGTATTAGGAAATCATAAAATTATCGATATCACGACTGAAAGTAGTTGCAAATGAACGTCCAGTGAGGTGTTTGGAAAACGCAAAGCAAAATCTCTATTTCTGGCATGTTATAATTTTCATGCACAATTCAGTACCAGTGTAAGCGACAATAAGAACACCCTTATTTTGGTAAAGTTTAAGGCAGATTCCTTCAATCAAAAAGCAAGAACACCGTGCGCCTTGCGCATGCATCATTCATGTATCTACGAATGCATATTCCATATTTTCCAGAGAACTACACATATAAAAGCACTGAACGGGATCGATTGCCGGTCGACACTGCAGTGCGGCATTCGGGAGAAAGTGAAGGACGCACTGACACGCATGATAGTAAGCTCTAGATTCTGGCGTTGTCCATGCTTGAACGATCGAAATAAACGAGAAATTTTTTCCAGCAAAAGGAATTCGCAGGATTCAAACGCAAGCAGCATTAAAGATGAGACCGGACACAGAGAGAGGGGTCGGGATCCGCCTGGATCCGAACCCAGCATAATGACATAGGATGCTCTATGGCGTTATCGACCATATCTGACGCCCAAAATCATTCTTTTCCACAAAAATCATCAGTTCCAATTAGAGCAACCTCTTTGTTGTCAGAATTCGCCAGACACGTTATACAAAATGGTTAATCGATAAAGCAGACAACGGTGGATTAATACATACGAAGAAATTCCATACTTTGCAATATCAGAGCTAGAAAAAAAAATGTAAGCAACGAAAAGTGTTTTTACATTTCTATGCCTTATGCACTCGAAAGGCGACAGTACAGATAAAACCTGTACGTTTTATTAAAGCTCATAATTGCTCGTTTCAAGAACTCAAAGCAAAATTTATAAGAGTGATTACACGTCCAAAAAAACTATATCGCATTAAAGAGGTAAATGCGTCGCGGTTTTTGTCGTACGAACTACCACAACAAGAGTTGCTTGAATAAGACGTAAAATAGCAAATCTGAGTTGAAGCGCATTTGTGTTGTACTTAAAAGCTCACTTTCATTATTAGAAACTGACTTTTTTAGAAAATTAAAACTTACGCTGGTAAAGGCCAGCTACATGGATTTCTCTTCAATTGCTATTATTTTATATAATTCCGCTCGTTGTCAGTAATATGGTTTAGTAATGATTTTGAACTAGTTCCTTTTACGTGCGTTCATGCAGAACGTAAAAAAAACTTCAGCACACGAATTATTTTTGCGAAAAGTTTTGCGCTAAAAGTTAGAGCAATAAAAATTAAGTGTATGATTGATTATTCGTATCAATATTTCAGATACAAGTTTGTTAAACTCATATAAAAAAGTCAAATCCGAAACGGAGAAAGCGGGACCGATCGCAAATACAATGTGATCGCAGCTGCAATGTAGCATTTTAAAAAAGTTAGTGCATGGATTTTTTACAAAGTAGTAAGCACGAGTATTGCAGAAGAAGCCCTGTAAGCAATGAGAGATAAACCATCTACACTAATTTTCCCAGCAATAAGGCCTCTATTGTTATTTAGTCATCAGTGGTGCTTTATGGCTCAAAAGAATTGTACAATCACCATCTATTCGAAAGGCAAAAATTATTTGCACTTGTCTATCAGGGTCTGAAGAATTGCATTTGGATTGGAAAACACTTTGCAAGTTGGCTGAAAAACAGCTGATTGTTCCCCCCAAATTTTGTCGAATGAAACGCAATCCCCTTTCGGCTGTTTAGCCGCTGAAAAAAGCGTTGTAACCATTTGCTGGCTAAAGTGCTTTGGCCTGGTCGGTGGGGCATAGCAATGTGCCGGTAACGTAGGAGATCTGCAGCATTTCTCGCCATGTTCTCAAATAAAAGTGGATCCAGAAGGCGTTTTTGAAATTGCGCTTCCGTGTAGTGTATGTCACAGCATTCATGCTAAAATCCCCACAACTCCTAAGGGTAATCATGCAAAGATACTCTTGAGCAATCTGTGCCCTTGCACCAACGTTTTATAACTACGTCAACAGAGGCGTGAAATAAACACATGATCCACTGCGACTAAGGTTGTTTAACTGGAATCAACATTACGTCTCACTTAAGTTCACTTTTTAAGACCAATCTGTTATTTACCAAATTGATCATGTACAGCGTGGATTCGTTCTGGTAACTCATAACTTTTGTTTCGAATCAGGGAATTATTATCTTTTGGCCCAAAACGATGTGTAGCTCACTATACTGAGTATATAATTGTATACTATTTAAAGTTCGTAAATGCAACTAAGAAATAATAAGTAGTTCAGTATCTGTGTACAAAACACTGCGCAAAATTAGGCATTTAATTTATGTTATTCCTACTCATGACTCTAATAAAGAATCCAGGAATTGTAAAGGGACCTTACCATTACTATAAAGAATTACTGAATCGTGGTTAATTAAGAAGGTTAGGATGAAACCAACGTAAAAGAACAAAAGGTCATGACAGCCTCTTACCCGAGTAAAACAGCTTGTAGGAAAAACGTTAGTTTAACATTTAAGTACTACTAGGTTAACGGATGTGTGTCAATTTTAGCCGTTTCCTAACGTTAAGTTAACGTTTTTTTTGCAAGTTGTTTTACTCGGGTTATTAGATGATGCACCGATATTACTACTAAAATTAGCAAAACGCTTGAGTACTCTTAAATTTATATCCAATCCCTGAATGCAAAAAAGTGTCAATTTTGACTGCGATACTTGCTGTCATTTAACAAAAAGGGTTCACGAAAATACAAGAAACCGGCTGAGTGTGGCAAAATCATTAGTATGCAAAGCATTACGAGGTACGCACTTAATTCGTTGTCGCACTCCAAATATATAGCCTGTCTAATAGACTGTTATATGTAGCTTACACTTGCTCGGTTAGTTCTTGTCTGTTTTTGCATTCTATAAACCACGCTTTTTTAATTCTTAACACTTTTCTCAAAAGGTGCGCCCGGGTGTTGAGGTCGACCTAAGTACGCACAGGTACAACGGTCTTCCTTTTTTCCAGCACTGACGCATTCAGAAATGCACAAAGTGATTACGGTATTAGGGTTATTGATATTTTGCGAAATATAATCACACCAAGAGTGTATACATACATGCACCATAATTTTCGTTAAGAGCAACCCACTGGGTTCGTATTACCCATGAAGGGCCGAAGTTACTTCGCGTATCAGTGTTGAATGCATGTCTGCATACAGCGGGCTATCGTTAGTGTGTATTTTGTGGCTGTATAACACATTTTGCGAAAGAAATCAATATAACGTGCTAAATCACTTTTCGCTACTGTAAAGTATTACACTGATGGTACATAAGACCATTGTATACGCATCGGTCGGCGATCTCAAGTGTCTAAGTAAAAGGTCTAGATGTGGGTATTGGGAGTCATTAAGAGCAATGCATCTTGCGACTTTAATTAGATTACCCTTGTAGGAAGCACAGACAGTTTATATACGACCCAGGACCACCGATATGTTTTTGCAACAAACAGACCCGGCAGCCTGATATCCTGCCGGAATTTTTTGTTCCTCCGTACGGAATTAAGCGTGCCAAAACGCACTTCTAAATGAACGGCATTTATCGCGTTCAGTTACATTCAATTACAATCGACCACTGAGTCACCGTGTGAACTTCTAATGGTTGCAATCAGCACAATGCATAACTGTTTCAAATTATTATTTTTAGGTAAACGTTCACATTTCACAGCGTTTATCTTAACTGAATGAGCCTATTATAGTACTAGCTGATTCAGAAAACGTATTTTGCATGGACAGAAACAATTCAGGCTATCATAATGCCAACAAGCGCACATACAATATGATTTCCAGAACAATAAACTTGACAGACATATTAGTTCGGGAAAAATATTTTCCTATAATATTTTAGAGAATATGAAATTAATTATTTTTTTGTATTTAAACAATAAAAAATCCATGCAGTAGACGTATGCCGAGAGATTCTGTAGTTCTACTGGTGTTCGAACAAGATTTCAATATTCGCTTGTTTGCGTTTCGATCAGGTATTGGGTGGCGAAAGAAACTGTTAGCAGAGCACTACACAGCAAGTTGTTCACGACTAACTTGATCGTGCTTGTTTTGACAAGTGCGCTAAATGAGCTCTTTTAACGGATTCCAGATTCTCTGTACTTGTGGCATTCTCAAGTGTTACACCTTGTCAGTGTAATCTTTTTTTAACTGAAACACTAAAGACACGCACTCTATTTCCTATTTCCTCGTTCCGTTCCCTGGAGCCGCCACCACCAAATCAACTGTATATGCATTTCTCCTGTCTTCAACGCATTCAGCGGTATGATTAAGAAATATGGAAAGCATAATCGAACAAAGGACTCGCTTTCGTCATCGGTAGCTCATTAATAGAGGTGGGACATGCACCACTTTCGTAATTAACAGGTAGCACAGACTTCCTTTCGGTTTATGCTTCAGCCTTTGCCTCTATAATTTCGAAATAAATAATATTTTAACAATTTTAAAACCCGAAACAACAAGGCATTTCAATGTTTTTTAGTTTTCACCCACATTAGTATTACAATACTGCTCACACTCTTTCCTGCAAAAACTTCTTGTCGAGATAAAAGTTAGTTCATCCGTGGCTGTACCTAAATTACTGATAATTATTTCCCATCGATGCTACATATAAATATTTGCAAAAGAGTGTATCCTGCTGTGGTGTACGGACAACGCAACTTTAAAAAGGTCACAAACAATGCGCGAAACTTACCATCTTTCTTATATAACCATAATTCCACTTGAAGCTCCTCAGCCTGCTGTACACCAATTTCAATTTCCTGGATTTTGTGCAAGTCAGTTTTGGGCCCGTGAAGAAATTTAATTGTACAGTTATTCTGCATAACTTCACTGCGACTGAAGCCGGACAACTCATTAAATCTGTCGCTGGAATATATGATGCGCGGTAGTGGTATGGTGGCATTGCATATGAGGAATACGCGGTCTGTAAAGGGAAAGCAAATGTAAAGAAGAAACAATACTTAATTAAGTAAGTCATTTATAATCAGGGCTGATGCGCTGAGATCATCTGAAGATGACATAATAATCTGGGCGCAGTCATGCGGAAAATAGTATTATATGATGGTCGTTTGGAGAGGAATTTTTTGACATCATACCCGAAAAGCACTGCCAGCCTTGGCCGGGCTGAGCATGACCAGGAAATCGGCATTCTACGCCAGCATTACTGGCTATATAATACACTTATACAGGGTGTTAGTTATTAGGCATGATTACAACTCACTTTGGCTTTCGAATTTCCGGATAATCGTCTCAATAAAAGTGTTTTTCGGAGCAACATGGCCTCGTCGTACTGGCATCCTTTGGGCCCAGAGAGACTAACCGCGTCTTCCCGGGCTGTGCTCTTCAGTGCGCTGGGGGTAGATTACGGCAGCAGGAAGATGCTGATTAGATGCTGCTGTGATCGGGCCAAATAGTCTCTTAACCGGCATACACGTCGGTCAGTCTCACGACGGCAACCGCGGTAGCTACGAATATCCCGTACAACACCACAACAGAAGATGATAATAACCTAGTCCGAAAACAGAACATATGTAAACACGGATCCTGATAATGGGTTTTATTCCGCTTCATAACGTCTTCTGCTTCTGGCCCAGATTGGAGTGATTTACGGGTAGGTCAGTGGTGACGAAAGCTAGCGCGTTCCCGTGGCATGATGATTAGAGAGCTGTTGCACACAGAGAAAGAAATATCAACCTGGAACTCCTTTTGATACCCGCTTTCCTGCTGACGGTAAGGTGGTTACATAATGTTTAATACACTAAGTATAATCAATGGACAAAGTGCCGAACGACTCTCATGTTTGGTCGCGGTGTGTAGAGACCGCTCATATAATCATTGAATGCGACATTTAAAATCACATCAATTTCTCTTCCCGGTTTTTCGACACATACGTATACAGTACAACAGAATCATATAGTGCGCAGTGCATGTGTGTATGTGTGTGTGCGAGCATACACACGAGAAAAATCAACATCTGCTGTTTCTGATGGCGATGGGTGAAAATCACGGATGAGAAGCTGCACGCCAGAAGAGGTGTGGGCGGGCTGGGGATATATGCGATACAAGAGCGGCTAGAGAGACCCCGAAGAGTTGTGCCAGGAAAAAAGATCACCAAAAATAATAACAGGAGCTTAACGCTGTAACCAGTCCCAAATGTTGTCCACACTGTGACACATACGACATATACCGCGCACAACTATCCGATGCAGTGGATGCACGCAGCCAAAAGACAACACAGAAAACCCGCTGCACAAACTTGCGCCATAACTATAATTGCAGGATATACGGCATATTATGACGTTGGTGTTATACGCCGTCCGAAGAGGCGAGAACTATAAGGGCCGAAAATGCGGGCAGACAGATAAAAGAAATCACCATTAATATCCAGATTCCCACTATGCAAACACGCTCACACTGGGACTTGTCATCTTTACGGATCATGACATCGTGGGGATTCAACTGTTAATAGTTTTATTTCTCCATGCGATAATGGTGCCAAAAGGGGTTTGCGTCCATGCCAGTTACACATACAAAGTGCATGAGCCGCGGAATCCCAATAGAAAATTATTAACCTGTACACTGTGCGTAATGTGGTTATATCGGGGCATACAGAGAAAAAGAGCTGCAAGATAGAAATCTTGATTGATCTGAATTACTCTGGAGCGACGAGCGTTTATCCACGTTTCTTTAATAACATCTCCGCTGAATAGAAGAGTTTACTCGTCATGTTCAGTCACACTAGAAGAACGTTCTCAATAAGCAATTTAATTCTATGACAAGGACACAAGATTTCACGAATATGGCAAATACAACACATCACACACAACAGTACATATGAGATTCAATATGCAGTATGTAAGATCACCGGAAAATGTGTCTTATACAGGACATGTAATATCTCTAAGCTGGGATCGTTGGCGTCGCCGCTCTCTCGCGCTCTCTCCGTGATCAGGGCCGCTAGTTATCGAGGTTCCCAATGATCCTGTTGGTTACGGCTTGTCTCCTCTTGATTCCGTTTGCTTATACGTGCCCAGCGTTTTCCAGCCCGTGTGGCGCGCATGCTCTTGGGGATTCCAGTATTCGCAACGTGTATATGTGTGAGTGCCAGAGTGTGGACTATATGTATGTACATTTCTTTTGGCAATCTATATATATGCCGATGTATAGTTAGCTGGATGTGTACTGGGTTTGAGATGAAAAGTGAAGTTGAATCGATCTGCTCATCCTATTTTGACCATTATTGATTCTTCTCCTTGTGTGTGTATGTGTGTATGTGTGACGCGAGCGGCGTGAGCCAGGTACGCGCGAAATGATCTCGCGGGAAACACCTTCTGCAACAGTGGCTTCAAGCCGATTTTCGGGACTCCGCGGTGGCATACCGGCACCGCCAGTGCCATCTACAATATGACTGGCATATATGCATTTACAGTCAACGTTTTTAATCACAAGCACCATAAAAGGCGCACATTAGATCGGAGTTTACCCATCAAATCCCAATGTATCCTCGACCGCTATAAATAGAGAGTACTACTCACAAGTAAAAGAGGGGAACTACTCCCTGGATGCGCTCTGCTCCTTTATGCAACAACTTTGCGCTGTGAACAAAGTACCTGTACATGGAAGTTTCTTTCACCTAGTAACCGCAACTTAGCGATTAATATTTCCAGAAATCGGCACACGGTACACTAACCTTAACACCAAGAAATGACTGAAATGTGTGCAAGCGTATGTAAAATGTGTACGCGGCTAGCTTTTATAACGCACAATTTTTTATTCGTGTTTACCGTTAATTCTCTGGCGTGCTCTGCCGGACTGCATATTCGAAGTAACCTAAACGTGCTAATTAAGGCAGCTACAAGTCTGCGTGATACCAGGTTACTTACAATGACCGTATGTGCACGTTGCCGCATCAACTTCATGCAACTCCTTAACCTGTTAAAAAAGTGTTCCTTTTTTCTACCACTTTTTTTCTATACATGCATGCATGTACTGCTTACATCACTGCACGATATGTTAGTGCACCCCTCTACTGTAGTAATTAATTAATTATTCCCAACGTCCTGACAAATCCTCCTGACAAATCCTCGTCGTGACAAATCTGGCAAAAACCAATGGTGTTATAGTTGTACCATATTTTTAAGTATCTTGAGTTCTTATAGTTAGTTCTGTCCTTCTATTTGATTAATGTGCAATTTATTTATGTACGTACACAGAAATGAACAGCACGTACGGCCATGTTATTATTACCGTAGCAAAGTTGTTTTGCAAATTTTGGAAGACCAATCGCTTTAACTAGCCAACTACATCTGCACTGTCGGATAACGCAAACGCAGCCTAAAATTATATTAGTAGGGTTGGACAATTTCCATTCTCATACCGACAGAATGTTTTCAGATTAATGAGTAAAACAGACAGCCGAGATTGCTGCTGTGAATTTTACTGTGTTAGATAACAATAAGTTTATCAGCACAATGTGTTTTTCAAAAAGGTCAGCGCGACAAATTGTATTCGTGGTGTTAAAGTAAACGCAGCTGTGCTAGACAGCTTGTACGGCCATGCTCTACGCAGCTTGGTGTACTATAGCACAATAAATACGGCAGTTGTATCTGCACTTGTAGACAGGCTTTCTACTGTAGTTTCGGAGTAAAAAAAGCTGACAATAATTTTGCGCTGATTTTTCATGCTTTAGTTAGCAGTCGGCAGATGCCTGCTAAAACAAGCAATTACCACGACTTAGACGCTAGAGATGCATATAATAATACAACAATGATAAGTTGTATTCCTAATACTGTGTTATTACCGGCATAGTATAGCTGTTATTAACTGCATTTATATACGAGTGCGGTCGAAGAAGTTAACAATTACCAGTAAAAATCTGTCTTCGGATAAAACATAGCACTCGAAATACTCATATATACCATAGTGTACCGTTTCGCGAGTTGAAAACTTATTTAGAACTAGTACACGAGTGTAAACGGAGCGTTCTGTTTGTACTGCTTGCAATTTGCTTTGATAACACTGCAGAGCAGCAATAGTTACTGTACTAAAACTTGTTTGAACGGATAAAATCTGCAGCGATACAGTGATACATATTGTAGACATCTGCCACGTGGTGGCTGTATATAGCCGGGTCTTGCAAAAACTCGGTGTCCCGATCATTTAAAATTGTACTTGTACCAGTAACTTATAACTTTGGGTATTTGTTTATAAATAACTTTAAAATTCCTCGAATATGATGTGGAAGACTACACTATTTGCTATTTTTACCGACCAGTTGCTGCGCAGACAAGCCCGGAAAACGACCCGAAAAGCGCGACACAAGCAGAATGCAACAAAATGCCGCTAGCACGAAAGATTAGCTCTTCGAAAAAGGTAAATATCCACAAGTCCTTTGCAGTGGTTAGGTATACTGTATTCTTTGCTTTTTTAACTTATAATTATTTTAGAAAATCCTTCGTATATATGGAAGCGAGTTTTATTTCCTCTACGTTGAGCGTTGCCACTGCAGCTTCGTCGGCGTACGGAAGATGCGAATATCTAAGCTTGAATCAGAAAATGGACCGAGGTAAAACATTTGTTTATCTGACCAATTTTAGGCGTATTAAGTCTTAGAAATAACTGCAACTTCTTTACAATTATTAGTCGGTAAAGCCGGGTAGATTGCGTATCTAAATTTGTACGTTCGTCAAATTCGTCTGCTGTTGCAGCAAAATCCATCTAATTAGCTTTGCACACCGGGCGAGCCAAGAGGATCTCAGAATTAATACCTGGACCACATATTCTAAAAGGTATTACTTCTGTTTTTATGTAGCTTGTGTAGGAAACCACATGAGTATGTTGACAAGAATTACAGCATACGTATTATTGTGTGTGGTTACTTTGCCCACTATGATGACAACATTAATTCTCGATGTGCTAATGAGGGTTTCAACTGATTTAATGAGTCTGATGTAAATGGGGCATAAAAAGTAGTAGTTTATGTTGTGCTTGATTACTTTCAAGACAGAATAATAGTATTATTAGCAATGGCATTGATATTGCAGAAGTCTTTGTGGACCATTTTACTGGAATCTTACAGGAGTTCGTTTACTGGAACGCTCAAATTCCAAGGCATTATCCTGTTCCAATAGGCAAATAGCTTTTTGGAAATTACCTGATGTCCGTTCAGTTATTAATGATTCGTGCGATATTTATAGTGCAGAATCACTGCAGATCTTGATTTTCTATGATACCTGTCGTACAACAAGAAAGTACATGTACCGAGAACATTTATAGTTACTAGGAACTTACTACATACAGGCTACAGCAGTCAGTCTGTTACTTTTTGCCGATGGATTTTTAAATTTTTTTACTGTGCAGTTTTACATGATATGTGTACGTATAAATGCAGCCAAATGAGGCTTCATAATAAGCTTGAGGGAATTAAAAATTGTATTTATGGCTGAACTGAACTGAAAAGGTACCTATACTTTCTTAACTTCTTAATTTTCTTTCCATAATTAACCCTAATATATACACAGTACAGCACAAGTGCTGCATTCACACGAGATAAAATGAAGTGGATCTTCGAAAATAGATAGTTTAAATAAGATTAGCCCTTACTGATTAGATAAATGCAACGCGTCTGCAGCTTTGCATCCAGATACTTGTACATCATCAAAATTTTTCCAGGACAGAGTTGTACACAAATGTTCAAACTGCTTGATCCTAAATTTCCTTTATATCGAATTCTCATTTCAGGCGACCATGTTAATTTGTTGTAGCACTGGTTGTTTTAATTCCTAATATTAATTTGTCATTTTTTCCTCAGATTTTCCTGTTAGCTTTTAACAGTTAGAATGAAATATGGCGGATACCTACGCATATAAGCCTCGATCAAAATCGTACTCGGAAACTGGTCATGCAGTTCGAAACCAGTTAAACCGTAAGGAAGAACGACAATCTCTTTTGCGGCCTCGCCTTGAAGAAGATGTTCTCTGGGATCCGGCTATTCGAGAAAAGCTATCAAGTCGCTCTTCCGGTCATTATGGCGCAGTACCCGCACACAAAAGCCCGTTTGCTAAGAGATCAAAAACTCTTCTCAGTGCGGGAGATGGTATGCGCGCTAATTTAGCATTTGAGAACGTTTGTGTTTACACCATTCCTAAACAGCGCAATCGCTGGCTTGGCAGCAACCAGTATTCCGAAGCTGTGGGAGATGGTCCGACACAACTGCTAAGAAATGGTATGTGTCGCGGCTAATATTTGAAATTTTAATACAATGTCATAAAAATTGATACAAGTTACAAAACTACCTTTATCTTCGATGTTGGATACCAATGCCTAAAGAGCACATACCGCATAACTGGAAAATTCAAGCCATACCCACTCTTAACCATAAGGAAGCATTCTTACTTGTACAGAGTATATAAAAAAAACTATGGTAACTCACCGTAACTGATGGTCAAGTTATGGAATTTTTTTACAGTCAGTGGGATAGTCCGAGCGGGAGAAGTAATGGCAGTGATAGGATCGAGGTGAGTAATAACTATACTATATATTCCTAGAGATGGATTATTAGGGATGCTTTTCTGTTCTGTATGTGCTGCACGTAAATTTTGTAAAATAATATTAACATTCGGCCACGCGGTCACAGGCTCCCAATAGCTAATTGGTACTACATAAGTACAGTGCCTGCTGTAAGCAGTGGCTAATAACACGAACTACGCCTGCATTCGCCGGTTTCGGACAATTCCGAATTTTGCAACCATATGTAGTTGACGTCGAATTAATTTTCATTTTCATACAGTTTATATTATGCGCGCTACCTTTTATACGGGGCTTGTTGAAAATTATTAAGTACGATTGCGACATCCTCTTCGCTTTTTACAGTGGAGCGGGAAAATCGACTCTGATGAATGTCCTGACAAACCGAAACCTGAGCGACAACCTTTTGATAAATGGCTCCGTAAAAGTAAATGGTGTCGAACTGAGGTCCGGAATATCCAAAATATCCGGCTACGTACAGCAGGATGACTTGTTTTTTCCAACCTTGACGGTCAAAGAGCACCTGCGATTCCAAGCAGCGCTGAAAATTGGTAACCTGCTGAGTAAAGAGGAACGAGAAACAAGAATTACTGAACTGCTCGACTTGGTAAGTTATGGATTTGACTTGATTTATTTTCGAATAGATTTATAGTAGTGAGCTATACTATACTATTACAGGTATTGACTATTGAGTATACTGCGCGTTGAGAATCTTGAAACTAGCACTAGTATCCTGAAATTTATGTTTAAGCTGCGCCTGCATAACGTGTGACAATACAAATTACACAAAAATCAGTAATCGCATACATTTAGTTAGTAATTATGTTTCGCAACAGATGGGTTTGCGAAAGTGTCAGAATACTCGAATCGGCCTGCCAGGAGTGGAAAAAAGCATTTCCGGCGGGGAAAGTAAACGTCTGGCCTTCGCCACAGAGGTACTGGATTACATGTATATAGTCGTAATATTAGATCGAACAAAATAGACAACTTATGTACTTCATTGTGCACATTTCTTGTCCTTTGGCTTCACGTCTACTGTTTCTAATCTTGTTGTCCGTAGCTAATCGTTAATCCAGCAATTCTTTTCTGTGATGAACCAACCACCGGGCTTGATTCCTTCATGGCCGAGCAGGTGGGCTAAATACATCACCGGAATTTAAATACAACTAATTATTAAGAACAGTGTTATACGACTATTTCCTTGCGTAAGCACAGATTTTGTTTACTATACATATCGTATGTGTGTTTTTTACATAGGTTGTGAACGTTTTAAAACAACTGGCCCAACAAGGAAAGACCATTATTTGCGTAATTCATCAGCCATCTTCCGTGGTCTTTAGCATGTTTACAAAGTAACTGCATTCGGCGAAAATTAGTAGACTGATCACGGGCCGATTACAGGAATTAATAGACACATATTTGCAGACTATTGCTAATGGCCGAAGGCCGAGTCGCATACCAAGGGTCACTTACCGGCGCTATCCAGTATTTCTCCGCTCTGGGTTATGCGTGCCCCGAATCGTACAATCCCGCAGAATATTACATAAAAACCTTGGCAATTTCCGCTGGCGATGTTTCCCGGTGCCGCGAGCAAATACGAGCCATTTGCGATGCGTACGACCAGTCGGCAGAGGCCGCCGAAGTTCGCCAAGAACTAGATGCTGTGGCCGGGAAAGAGGCCGAAATGCGCGCAGTCTTTGCATTTGACGAAACATCTAAGTACTACTAACAAAATATTGACATGAGTCTGCAAATACTGTTGTACAATTAGGTGCACTGTTTTACAATACTTTACATTCTGACTCATCTATCTCTTTGCAGTTATCGAGTGTCAATGTGGATGCAATTAAGCTGGTTATTGTGGCGAGGTATGCTGGACAATTTACGGAATCCCGACATGTTTAGAGTGCGAACAATTCAAAAAATAGTACGTGCTGAAATAGTAGGTCGAAATTGTACTGAACTACTACTAATAATATGACACCCTCATTGGTGATCGCGAAAACTTCCGCACTGCATGCTCAGGAAATCTTAACTGCGACATCTTACTCTTGTAGATTATTGCCTTTATATACGGAATGATTTACTATCATGGGGCCAAATTTACGCAAGAGGGAATTCAGAACATCAATGGAGCGTTATTCTTGTACATGACTGGTAAGAAAAGCTTAAGGAAGTGTCAGTCTTCCGCCCGCTCAACTTAAATATTATTATCTAATTAAGGAAAACTTATTTAAAATACTGCTTATACTTCTAGAGAATTCCTTTGCGGTTATGCTGGATCTTGTAACGGTGAGAATGAAGTTAATCATTGTCATGTTAGCTTAAAGATGTTAGTCCAGTTATAGAAGCAGCGTAGAATTGTTGCTACTCTTGACATACGAAATCGTTTGATCGTTTGACATTCGTATTCATCGTATTCATCGTTTGACAGCATACTAATTTATTACTTATTTAAAACAGGTATTCCAACGAGCAATGCCGTTGTTTAGAAGAGAATATTCTGCATATATGTACAGATTGCCCGTGTACTATATGGCTCAAGTTTTGGGATGGGTAATGCTGCAACTTTTCACACTTTTAATGAATATCGAAACATGCAGAGCGGTAACAAAGACAACGATACAAAGAGTACCTTGTACATCACAAAATAATAATTCTGATTTTGTGTTTGAGTACTAACACAATAAAATAAAATGATAACATAATTTGATTAAATAAAATAATTTGATTTTTTATTTTGTCAAGTTCCGCTGTTTTTATATCCTGACCTTTGCAATTCATGATGATAACATCACATGTTCGTCTGGCGTAGCTACCATCCTTTGCCATTGACGCGTCCGTATTCTGCGTTATAACCTACCTGATGGTGGGATTAGCCCGGAACTGGTACAAGTTCCTCATCACGTTCTTAATGTGTATTGTCACAGCAAACGTCGCAGCCGCTTCCGGTAGTCTTGTGTCCACCATGTCTCCGTCCGTAGACGTTGGTCTGGTGGTCGCTCCAACAATAACGGTCGTAGTAATGCTGTTCGGCGGTGGAGTTTATTTAAAGCTGAGGTACCAACTGGAAATTTACGTTGCTTCTGCTTCTAGCATACAATGGAATTTACCCGGACGTAATAAACGTTTGATTTTAGAACTCTTCCGAAATTTTTAGCGTGGCTGCAGTGGTTCAGTTGGTTTCGATATGGAAACGAAATTCTGGGCATTGTCCACTGGCAGGACGTTCATAATATCAGTAAGTCAGCAAGGAAACGGTATTTAGTTTATGCCGGAGAGGAGGACAGTGTCGTTAAAAAATGATTCATTTCAGCTTGCAATGGGAAGCCCGGGACATCGTGTATAAAGACAGGAGCGGAGGTCATGCATGACTTTGAGTATGACCCGGTGCGTATCTCCGGAAATGGGTGTAGTTATTCGCCACAGCAATTTATTTTCGAAAAATTGCAGTAAGAATTAATAGAATTTCGTTGATAAGCAGCTTTCGTGCACGAAGACGTGACTCGGCAGACACCAAACACGCTCGGTGGCGATTCCATTTAACCATTTGAACCTGCGATGCATGTTTTTGGTTTTTGCAGGACAAATTGGAGCTGGATTTGAGCATGGTATGCGTTTTATTTGCCGGATTTCATATACTAGCGTGCTTGTTTCTATTTTTGCGAAATCGTCGGTAAAGGCTGTTCTTACTACCTGTTTCTCACGTGTCTGTACTATCATTAGAACGCTGCCCTTTTAAAAGCAAAACAATTATCTGAAAATTTATTAATTATTACGATACGATAAATGGAATACCATAGAGATATAATGTCACGATAAATGGAATATCATAGATATATAGTGTCGAATTCTGGCTTTTCTGATTGATTTTAGTTTCAGTTAATCACTTTGTGTGAGTTTTACAAGGCATCCATCGCATGTATGTTTGTGTCAACTTTGTTCTTATCAGACAGTTGCCAATGCATATTCGGTTGCCAATAAAAACAGCGCAGTTACTATTCGTTCCATTCAGCTGCTAAAACAGAAATTACGATATCTACATATGCAAAATACAATAAACTAAGTAAAATTTGACCAAAATCGGCAAAAGATTGGTTGGAAACAAACAAAATTAAATTTTAATTAAAATCTGCCGCAATTTTGGCTGCAGCTTCACTATGGCAGTCATCCGCAGTTCGATAAAAACTCGCGTAAAAATTCGCCTCAGGATTAACACAAATAGTACCCGCAGCAAATCTGGCAAAGGCCGGTAACTCCGATAGAGCAATAAGAAGTGTTGGCCGATTGTCCATTGCATCGCCATCGCCGTTCGTGCTGATAAAGATGCGACAAAATATCCGTGGATGTCAGGCCGACAACTATCCCATTAATATTGAGCAATGCCGGCTCCCGTTCAAAGGTTAATAGACGAGTAACATCGGATTTAGCGAAAGCTACAGCGTTTTCCACACAATCAGTCATTGTAAATCTTGGTACAGGATAGACTGGCACTCCCACAAGTTGACCAGCGCTGGGAACAACGATAATCGGAATATGAAGATTCTCGGGGATTTGAGCAAATATAAAATGCATCTGCAAAAACAACCATACTTGTTTTCAAAATCCATTACCTTCTGCGCCCAATAGATTAAATTAATTTCGGGGGCAAATTTATAACATTTTTATGTCAATCATTAACAACTAACCAGTATTCAATTTTACCGTTTCATTTTTTTCCAAAAAAATGTCCCAAACACCATGACCTTTTGTTGCTAAAATGCGTCAGAACGTACTTACCACAGATTTGAACTGGTTTTCGAACGTTGTTTCGTTCATGAATTCCTCATTACGTGCCAATGTTTCGTCAACAAACGGACCCATGAATATAACCAGATCTGGCTTGGTGTCGATAACATATCCAATAAAATCTTTCAAGGGCTCCGGTTGGCTTTCACCTGCCAAATTAAACGGTCCGCAAGCCGCTAAAATATGCAGCGTGTCTTTCTCTGGTAAAGCCAGCTTAACTAGCCTCGGAGGTGCGCCTACAAAAAGGACATCAGAAGCAAGAAGAATACAAATCAAATCCACATCTAATTCTTTCTGTCGGATACAATAAAAAAATGAACTGGTAAAACTACACATATAGTAGTAAAAACAGACGACATCAGACTTCTCTAACCTGTAAAAATTTCCGATGCGGAGAAGACTTTCCCGTTGGAAATTCCCTTGGCTACGATAACCTGTCCCGGAAATAAGGCGCAGTTTTTCACCAAGCCAATATCTAATCGGCACATGGCGGCTCCAAACTGTCCAGATGTCTGAAACCACAGATTATCTGCATTCAATCCATCGGGATTTGGTAATATTCGGCCGCAGGTGTAGCACGTTTCGCCGATGACATTGGGCGCAGAGAATCCAGGGATGTTGTACTGTCGTGCCATTTCTTCGCACAATTCTTCCAGACTACTGCTCAGTGTCACTGCTACGTCGTGATACTTGACAAACATTAACGGGTACTGCTCGGTTAAAAATGAGGATGGATCTCCAATAGTTGGAATCGCAACCGCGCACGCAAGAAGCATTAGCGCTACAATTGGTAGGATGGAGGGACGGCGTCGCGCTCTAGCCGGATTAGCAACTCCTTCTTCCGCCCCCCCCGAAAGGAGCGCCCAAACTGGCTCCCGTAGCGGCACGTATTCCTCCGGGCATGTCTTCCTTGTTCCGGAAGTAATACCCAGCGTAAGCTGCCAAGACGGCCGTTACAATGTGCAGTAAGCCCGCCAGCATTGCGAGTGTCCCGGGGAACTCTACAAAGGACGAATATTTTTATTCGTAAAAACAGATTGGGGGCATAGAACAATCACAAATTCCCTATAAAAGTAAGTGATCCTGGAACCGTCATGAAGATTACAATAACATTGCTGCCATGAAGAGATGACCTCAATCAAAATTTGTTGGAGCCATGGTCCAATCAAGAACTACACTGTAAAACCCTCAACAACTCTCCAACAACAATGGCCTGCTCACAGCTAAAAAACACCTGTTGTGCCGACAATCTGCAAAAACTTCTCGAACTCGAGCCTGGATGTATCTCGTAAACTTGAAAGGCAGGACACTTACTAGCAGCCCAGTCATCAGTGTCAGCGTGTGTGCGCGGGCAGGACATCGACGCCGCGCCATGAAGCCCACACAACACTACCACAGCAAGAAGGCCACTAACTACAATCGCAAGGATAACGCAGAGCCCATGAAATACTCCAGGATATTTGGGCATTATCGCACCAGTTAACCAGATCGTCAGTATCCAAAGTGCTAGCAATTCCGAAAAATGTTGTTCCCGTACCCGACGCGCTCAGTCCCAACAGACTCTCAATACGGTGCAAACAAAATCTGAACTCTAGTTAGCAATTAAATCAAAATGACACGTTCAAACACGACCTCGGAAGCTGGAAAGTGGAAGCACCAAAACAACAAAAAAGATGTGGAAAAAACTCTTTAATCGAAAATAGTAAGTATTCCAAGTCTGCCTGCAGAGTGCATGGCCAGTTGTCGATTAGCATTAGCACTTGTTGAAATCTGCATTGCAATGGAGCAAATGTGAGACCCTGATAGATGAGTCAGTAAACTCCACCGCCGCCGAACAGCATTACTGCAACCGTTATTGTTGGAGCGACCATCAAACCAACGTGGACGGAGATATGGTGGACACAAGACTACCGGAAGCGGCTGCGACGTTTGCTGTGACAATACACATTAAGAACGTAATGAGGAACTTCTACCAGTAGGTTATAACGCAGAATACGGACGCGTCAATGGCAAAGGATGGTAGCTACGCCAGACGAACATGTGATGTTATCATCATGAATTGCAAAGGTCAGGATATAAAAACAGCGGAACTTGACAAAATAAAAACCAAATTTATTTTAAATTATGTTAGTATGCAAACAAAAACTCAGAACTACCATTTTATTATGAGCAAGGTACTCTTTATGTCGCTGTCTTTGTTATCGCTCCACACATTTCGATATTCATTAAAAGTGGGTAAACAGCGGAATTTACATATTTGTAATCCACAAGCGCATAAATATACAGGCATTGTTTTATTTCACGATTACCGAGGATTCAAACATAACACAATTTTCAGTTTTTTCAGTGCATGGAACAACAACTGCCCGAAATGAGCTGCACACACTGCCAGTTCTGTTATGCAAAGGTCAAATCGTTCCAAATATGTCAACAGCGTTGCTTTCGCACATAAACTTTCCCAAATCGCATTCGCTGTTTCTTTGGGGTAATATTCAAACAGCAGCAACTTTTTCATTGTAAGAATCTCGGACTGGCAACGCAGGCAGACTATTATATTTAAAGTAGCTATGCCGGTAGGCAGCAGCGGCGCGAGGAGAAATTCTCGGCCCGAGATCTTTTCAAAATTATAGGTCACTAACTCCAGGAGACCTGATACGTAGTCGACATCATGGACCAAGACGAACCACTGCACGGCAATTGCGTACAAGCAGTAAAATGCGCAGAATGTCAAATTGAGCAGAATACAACACTCGAGACTAATGGTTTCTGCCCAGTATTTTGTCAGCATCTGTCCGGCCTCCAATCCCAAAGTGGATAAAATGCGCCAAGCGGGCATTTCGCTCACAATGCGCCAACCCAAAATGCATGATAGTATGCTACTAAGGCATCCAACCGGAGCGGTACCGACATTGAGGCCTTCAAGGACAAGCCAGAAGTATTTGCAGAAGAAGTCATAGCGCACCTGAAAAGTTTCGATTACATTTTTACCACTTTCTCTTAATAGAACGGACTCTATCTACCGTGTATTCGGGTACAGGTACAATACTCAAATTTACAGTATGTGGATTAACTGCGTATCTGTTGTATAATTACGTGCCTTCTTAATTACGTAAAACTCTATAAAAATTATTTGCTTACCTCCCTGTTTTTGCACTTAGGGATGTTCGCCGAGGGGAGCCATACGTACGTACGCCATACGTATGGCGAAGGGAGCCAGTACAGAACCGTCACTGTCGCAACAAGCAGGACCACATTGATACTAATTATCCACTTAAAATGCGATGTAATAGATAAAATGCAAGAGCGCCTCATGTAAGCTTTTCGCGTTTCTTCCCGAAACTGCTTTTCAGACTGGCACACTAGGCAAAGGCAACCGCTTTCCGTGGAATGGTGCTGCACTGACGACTCATCCATTGCCGATAACAATCTCTCACAATATGACAACACAAATATTTTTGTGGTCCGGTAAGTAAAACAGACAAAACAGGAACTGTGCTCAGTAAATTTGGCTCCTTTTTGGGGCTGTTGTAATATACAGAATTCCGCGGGACGAGCGCACGGCAACTACCTATGCTGGAGTTTATTATTTTGGGTAGCGAAGACGCCATGTATTAATATCCATCTCGTGAGCAAAATAAATTATAATATAGATATTACAAACAATTATTAAAACACGTATCCATTAAGGAGAAATGACACTTTAACAAGTAGGCTAATGCCACAAACGCCAGAGTCTACGAAAGCATCAAAACAGCCCCAAGTGGCCCCAACACCGACTTTGCAATTGAGAAGATGAGGAATGGCAAGTAAATCTCCGGCGCATTCAGTTAAACAACCGCAGCGCTGTACAACATTCTCCATCCTGCTGCTTCTTATGCTGATGCTTATACATAGCAGGCTAAGTCCTGTACGGTTGTCTCAGGATGGTCGGTCATAATAATATTGTCCAAGAAAGATCTAATAGGACATGTACAGCATCCCGGATGTGGCATTGTTCGGTACAAGCAGATTTGTCTGGATAGGGGCAAACAGTCTTCCTCGTGAAAATATCGGTGGCTGTTATAATTCAACTATTCAAGACTATGTAATATGCATACAGTGTACTGCGCCACATGCGTACGGAATGCTGGCACGGGAGCGCGCGACCTTTTAGTCTCAAATGGTATCTTACACTATATTATACATAAATTACCTATATTCTAATTACATTTATACTGCATATAATTAGCTGGGAATATAACCGCAGCTGTGATTATCATTTTTGGTTCTACATATACGTTCATTAAACGTTGATTTTCCAGAAAGCAAAGTAAACCAATCAAAGTACTGCAGTCTCAAACACCCTCGCACAGCCTCTATCCTTTAAGGCCTACTAACAATTCCACTCCAATCGATAAATTTTGGAGAAGCCAGAGCTTGCTGGTCCAGATCTTGCTCATGGCACAAATGTTCATACATATATCTATAGATATACCCATATACATGGCGCTGCTTATACCATAGTGAAGGCTAGTAGTGGTAAGGCTGGCAGTTAAGTTTCCATGCCTCACACAGAAACTGTTGTCAGCCTTGGAATCATCATTCTGAAAGTTGTGAACACTCGCACTACACCTCGATTGTCTTCGAAGTATTCCAACTTCGATTGACGTGCCCTATTCCTATGTGCCGTAAAGGCAGATAGGCTGGTTTCGCGCCAGTCGGGTTCCAATCGACACATTTCCAACTGCAAATGATTCCTTACCATGGTATTTAGCATGTTTACAAAATATTTGCATTCGGCAAAAAATTGTAGACTAATCAAGCACCGATTATAGGAATCAATAATAGACACATGTTCAGACTATTGTTAACGGCAGAAAGCCGAGTCGCATACCAAGGGTCACTTACCGGCGCTATCCAGTATTTCTCAGCTCTGGGATATATACGTGCCGCGAATTGTATAATCCCGCGGCAGAATATTACATAAAATCCTTGGTGATTTCCGCTGGTGATGTTTACCGGTGCCGCGAGCGAATATATACGAGCCATTTGCGATGCGTACGACCAGTCGGCAGAGGCCGCCGAGGTTCACCAATAACTACCCTAGATGCTGTGGCCGGGAAAGAGGCCGAAATGCGAGCAGTCTTTGCATTGACGAAATATGTAAGAACTACGAATAAAAATTGTCATGAGACTGCACTTACTATTGTACAATTAGTGCACTGTTTTATAATACCTGTTTCTTTGCAGTTATCGAGTGTCAATTTGGATGCAATCACGGTGGTTATTGTGGCGAGGAATGCCGGACAATTTACGCAATACCGACATGTTTAGAGGGCGAACAATTCAAAAAATAGTACGTGCTGAAATAGTAGGTCGAAATTGTACTGAACTACTACTAATAATATGACACCCTCATTGGTGATCGCGAAAACTTCCGCACTGCATGCTCAGGAAATCTTAACTGCGAAATCTTACTCTTGTAGATTATTGCCTTTATATACGGAATGATTTACTATCATGGGGCCAAATTACGCAAAGGGGAATTCAGAGCATTAATGGAGCATTATTCTTGTACACGACTGGTAAGAAAAGATTAAGCAAGTGTCAGTCTTCCGCCGGTTCCACTTGAGTAATACTATTTAATTAGGGAAAACGTATTTAAAGTACTGTTCATACTTTCAGAGAATTCATTTGGGTTATGCTGGATCTCGTAACGGTGAGAGTCAAGTTAATTAATGTCCTGCTAGTTTGAAATGTTATTCCAGTTACAAAAGCACCGTAGAAATGTTGCTGCTTTTGACATACTGTATATACCGTTTGACAGCATACTAATTTATTACTTATTTAAAACAGGTATTCCAACGATCAATGACGTTGCTTAGAAGAGAATGTTTCTGCATATATGTACAGACTGCTCGTGTACTATACATGGCTCAAGTTCTGGGATGGGTAATGTTGCAACTTTTCCCACTTTTAATGAATATCGAAATGTGTGGAGCGATAACAAAGACAGCGACATAAAGAGTACCTTGCTCATAATAAAATTAGTTCTGAGTTTTTGTTTGCATGGTAACATAATAAAATAAATTTGATTTTTATTTTGAAAAGTTCCGCTCTTTTTATATCCTGACCTTTGCTGTTCATGATAATAGCATCACATGTTCGTCTGGCGTAGCTGCCATCCTTTGCCATTGACGCGTCCGTATTGTGCGTTACAACCTACCTGATGTACCTGAGCTTTAAATAAACTCCACCGCCAAACAGCATCACTTCGACCGTTATTGTTGGAGCGACCACCAAACCAACGTCTACGGACGAAGACATGGTGGACTCAAGACTACCGGAAGCGGCTACGACGTTTGCTGTGACAATACACATTAAGAACGTGATGAGGAATTTGTACCAGTTCCGAGCTAATCCCACACCAACTGGAAATTTACGTTGCTTTTGCTTCTAGCATACAATGGAATTTACCTTTACCTGGACGTAATAAACGTTTGATTTTAGAACTCTTCCGAAATTTTTAGCGTGGCTGCAGTGGTTTAGCTGGTTTCGATATGGAAATGAAATTCTGGGCATTGTCCACTGGAAGGACGTTCATAACATCAGTAAGTCAGCAAGGAAGCGGTATTTAGTTATGCCGGAGAGGAGGACAGTGTCGTTAAAAAATGATTCATTTCAGCTTGCAATGGGAAGCTGGGACATCGTGTATAAAGACAGGAGCGGAGGTCATGCATGACTTTGAGTATGACCCGGTGCGTTCCGGAAATGGGTGTGGTTATTCGCCACAACAATTTATTTTTGTAAAGTTACCGTAAGAAATAAGAATCAATAAAATTTCAATTGATAAGCAGCTTTCGCGCATGCAGACGTGACCCGGCAGACCCTAAACACGCTCGGTGGCGATTCCGTTGAACCAATTTGAACTTGGAATGCATTATTGTGTTTTTTTGCAGGACAAACTAGAGCTGGATTTGGGCATGGTATGCGTTGTATTTGCCGGATTCCATATACTAGGGTGCCTGTTTCTATTTTTGCGAAATCGTCGGTAAAGGTTGTTCTTACTGCTTGCTGTTCACATGTATCTGTACTGTCATAAGTGTCATTAGAACGTTGCCCTTCTGGAAGCAAAAAATTGTCTGAAAATTTATTAATTATCACGGTACGATATGCTCGTATAATGTCGAATACTGGCTTTCTGAGTGATTTTTATTTCAGTAAATCACTTTGTATGAGTTGTACAAAGCATCCATCGCATGTATGTTTGTGTCAACTTTGTTCTTATCAGACAGTTGCCAATGCATATTCGGTTGCCAATAAAAAACAGCGCAGCTCGGCTACTATCCCTTTCATTTACTGTAGTTGTTAAAACAGAAATTCCGATGTCTAGATATGCATTATGCAGCAAAATACAGTAAAAAAAACTAAAAAAAAGAAAACTTTGCAAAAACCGACAAAAGATTGGCTGGAACAAACAATCAAATTAAATCCTAATTACATCTGCCGCAATTCTGGCTGCAGCGTCACTATGGTAATCATCCGCAGTTCGAATAAAAATTCGCGTAAAACAACCTCCAGAATCAGTCTGTCCTAATTTCTCAGGATTAACACAAATAGTACCCGCAACAAATCTGGCAAATGCCGGTAGCTCCGATGGAGCAATTAGAAGATGTGGTTGATAAGTGATCTTTGCAAACTTCTTCTGAGCAATGGTATCGGAAGGAATCATAGACGGATATAAAGGATAGAAGCTCTGCTGAAGCAACATATGTCCGGCAGTGTCGGCCAATTGTCCATTGCATCGCCATCGCAGTTCGTGCTGATTAAGATGCGACAAAATATCCGTGGATGTCAGGCCAACAATTACTCCATTAATATTGAGGAGAGCCGGCTCCGGTATAAAGGTTACTAGACGAGTAACATCGGATTTAGCGAAAGCGACAGCGTTTTCCACACAATCGGCCATAGTAAATCTTGCTACAGGATAGACGGGCATTCCCACAAGTTGACCAGCGCTTGGAACAACGATAATCGGAATATGAAGGTTCTCGGGGATCTGAGCAAATATAAAATGCATCTGCAAAAGCAACCATATTCGTTTTTAAATTCCATTATCTTCTGCGCCCAATCAGCTAAATTAATTTCGGGTGCAAATTCATAACATTTCCATGTTAATCATTTAACCACAAACCAGTACTCATAAAATTTTGCCGTTTCATTTTTTTCCAAAAAAATATCCGAAAACACCATGAACTTTTGTGGCCAAAATGCGTCAGAGCGTACTTACCACAGATTTGAACTGGTTTTCGAACGTTGTTTCGTTCATGAATTCCTCATTGCGTGCCAATGTTTCATCAACAAATGGTCCCATGAATATAACCAGATCTGGCTTGGTGTCGATAATATATCCAATAAAATCCTTCAAAGGCTCCGGTTGGCTTTCGCCAGCCAAATTATACGGTCCACAAGCCGCTAAAATGTGCAGCGTGTCTTTCTCTGGTAAAGCCAGCTCAACTTGCCTCGGAGGTGCGCCTATAAAAAGGACATTAGGAGCAAGAAGAATAAAAATATAACCCAAATCTCATGCGTTCTGTCGGAAACAATAAAAACAGTACAATAAAAATATAAACTGGTGAAACTACACATATGTAGTAGTAAAAACAGACGACACCAGACTTCTCTAACCCGTAAAAATTTCCGATGCGGAGAAGACTTTTCCGTTGGAAATTCCCTTGGCTACGATAACCTGTCCCGGAAATAAGGCGCAGTTTTTCACCATGCCAATATCTAATCGGCACATGGCGGCTCCAAACTGTCCAGATGTCTGAAACCACAGATTATCTGCATTCAATCCATCGGGATTTGGTAATATTCGGCCGCAGGTGTAGCACGTTTCGCCGATGACATTAGGCGCAGAGAATTTAGGGATGTTGTACTGTCGTGCCATTTCTTCGCACAATTCTTCCAGACTACTGCTCAGTGTCACTGCTACGTCGTGATACTTGACAAACATCAATGGGTATTGCTCGGTTAAGTACGACGATGGATCTTGGATGGAAATTTTCACAGTGGACGTAGCTAAATAAATGAAGAATCAAATCTCACAATACTGTAAAATAAAAGCATTCACAAAAAATAACATTAAAAAGGAAACAACTGGTGTCTGGTATAAATAACGAACGCCCCGAAAAACACGACGACAAGATTATCAAGTACTGTACGACAAGATTATCAAGTAAGTACTACGACAGGCAAGATAATCAAGCACTGTATCGAACAACAATTTTGCAAAATTTGCAACAACAATGTTACAATTCCAAAAGTGTAACAAAAATCGTTTAGCATACGACGGCTTCGAGAAAACACCCAAGCCCACTTCTAATCGGATTTTAAAGTATGCGTCCACCCGCAATAGTGAATAGTCAACTGCTGTATTGCAAGTTATCAAGCATTAATCATGATTAATGGCTGTGCAAGCACAGCCTCATACCTCGAGGAAGATTCTGCCAGGTGTACCCATCCGGTAGAAATCCATGCGAAGCCACCAATTCGCCCTGATTATTCCGTTCGTTAAATGGCTGTTGCTTTACCTTTGCATCTGGCTTGATATTGCTTATCCGATCTGTCATGTACGCATCCAGCCGCGGAGAACCTACGCCATTAAAACGTTGTCCATTCCCGCCAGCACCAGCACTACCATGCGGTTTTTTGTTCGACGCTGCTGTGGACTTTGTTGGTCGATGAGCGCTAGTTGGCGTTTTGAAAACCGTGGACGATTTGGCAGAAGCGGAATTCTTCTGCGGAGTGAGAAACTCAGGCTGCATACCAGGATCAGGATCCTTGTCAATTTCCTCTTTCGCTCGCAGGGCAGACTGTTTCTCGAAGCGACTGACATCTTGGGCTGTAACAATCTTCTCCTTGCTTCTCGCCTTGCTTTGTTGGTGGAATGCCAGGAACGAATTAACCAGATCGTCAGTATCCAAAGCGCTGACAATTCCGAAAGTGTGCAGTTGTTCCAGAACGCTGTCGGATTGAAATTCAATACCAAACACGTTCAGCTCACTTTTCAGCCGTTCTGTTGCTAGTTCCGTGGCCATCTTCGATTGTGAAAAAAACCTTGTTCTAAATCATGCAACGAACTGCAGTGGCCGAAAGACTGGACGGAAAGTAAAGTAAGTCGAGGTAGTAAACCTGATACCGTAAACGGTAAACCTCAAAAATATCCAAAACTTTTTTTAATATTCATGACAAAATTTTGGCGGGCTGCAGAACAACGGGGATGCTCCTCGGTCTTTGCCCATGTCGCATAGGCATAAGTGAGCCATAACACAGCCTGCTCTTGCCGCTGCCGTCCGAGTGCGGTCCGTGTCCCACCAGACACCGGAAGGTAACAAATTCAGCGAAATATTAGTACTCGTACTAGACGTGTACAGACATACTCCCAGTGCACTACATCATGATTGCGCAATAAATTTTTTGATGCTGAAAATGATCACTTAAGCCAGCACTCAGCACGGAGTCAACAGTACTTTAGCAGTAACGTAGTGACACGTACGCATGCGGTGGCCCATGTCGCACGCGGTTGAATGCAAATCTTCAAAAAATCTTTAATTTGCGTTAAATTTTTATACAAGCTTAAAAATAAATAATATAGAAAGTGGTTTTCGTTTTCTTTTGCAGTTACGCACTGTGAGCATGCGTGGTTAGCATAGCCGCCTATGAGAAATCTTAAATGAGTCCTCCATAGACAACTATGCTAACTGCATAGGCTCACAGTGCGTAACTGTAAAAGAAAAACGAAAAACCACTTGTTCTGCCTACTAGTATGTATTATTCTGTGTTTTTTAAGCCTTTGTATAAAAATTTAACGCGAAAATTAACAAAGTTATGATTTTTTGAAGATTTGCATTCCAACCGCGTGCGACATGGGCCACCGCATGCGTACGTGTCACTACGTAACTGCTAAAGTACTGTTGACTCCGTGCTGAGTGCTGGCTTCAGTGATCATTTTCAGCATCAAAAAATTTATTGCGCAATCATGATGTAGTGCACTGGGAGTATGTCTGTACACACTAGACTCGGCAAGACAGTACTTTAAATTTGCGAAGAAAATACCGCTGCATATTTTCTAAAGCATATTTTCTAAAGCTATAGTATATTATGAAAGTATAATATAGCTTCAAGCTATGGATATGGAAACGGGCGAAAGAATTGTTTAAGCAACGACTATCTATTCAGAATTCAGATACATTTATTTTTTACATGTAAATGGGTACACGGTAAACCAACATAATTGTAGTACAGCAGCTATATCCAGATTATTACGAATGAAGGAAGCAAAAACTTTGCCAATTAATATTAACGTAATTACTAAGAAAATAAGGATTATCAGGAATACCTTTAATAATTCTCACCTGTAAGTGCTTAGAAAAACAGAAATTCATAAAACAACACTTCCTCAATGCTATTCTGGTCGGGATTAATTGTACTCATCTCATATGTATATCGCACTTCTTCGTTGTACGGACTTGTACGACGTAATGATAATTTTTCTTCCCTTATTACGTTTAGCTTTTTTGCACCTTAAACTGCATCTTTAATATTCACTATCTGTACTTCTACCAAGGTTGACATGGATTGTTAAAGTTGCTTCTGCAACTTACTGTGCCACTGCCTGCTGTAGTATTCTGCTGCTGTGCGCGAGGTGCTTGATTAATAGCTACAGGATCTACGTAGCAGGAGAAGCGCGCCCGCGCTACGATTGTCATATACTGCTCTATTTCCAGATATGACCATACTCACAATTAATGGCAACATTACTTTTGAAATTAGCATACTGCCTAATTACGTGCAACAGTAGCGGTTGCACCAGAAAAGTCGTTGAGTTTTCAAGAACGAAAATTTGTTGTAACACCGGTACTGAGCTCTCTTGGTATGGTTCGTCTTAGCTGGCGATGAGACAACCATAGCTAATGGTTGGTTAATTAATTTGATTCATTTTAAATCTTGTTCATGCATTTTTAATGATTGCACGGAAGACCGAACAAAGTTTCGCGGAAAATTGACTAGGTGATTTAGGAAATGGTGTGATGACACACCATCGTCAGCCGAATGGATTCCCTGGGTATACACTAAAGCGAAAGACAATATTTGGCTTTAAGGGAGCGCGCAATCAGTTCGATCATAGGGGAATACTAATACACACGGGCCGCGGCGGCCACTTGTGATGCATGTAAATACCGGCGGAACAAAATGCATTTTCTCGGGTTACAAATCGTTTTCCGGGTGTCGATGTTTCCTTATGCACTGCGGCACCAGTACCCGCAGCTGATCGCGCCTGAAACGTGGGACCAGTTTTGTGCTAATATCAATCGGCTTAAAAACTGCATCAAATTGCTGAGTGTTGCATTTTTCTGTTGTACATTCGTATTCATTCGTGTGCCTTTTTTCAAGTGTAATCTTGACAAAGCGGTTCTCGATGTGCATATTTTGTTGACGATGGGATTTTTCGTGATTTTTGATTTTTATCACTTGCCAAAACGTTTTATTCAGCAGCGACAAACGTTTACCAATAATATTTTTATTTCCATTTGGACAATTTGGTCCAAAGTACGTATGCGAGGCTCAGTTATAGGTTCTGCGTTATTGTAGCATTAATTAATTGCAAACGTGCATTGTTTAGCGTGCTGCTTTCTTCCGGTGCGCTATTCCAAGTTTCACTATGATAAACCAATGCAATCAAATTGTTTAATTACTAACCAGAAATTATTGCCTTATTAGTAATTTAAATGCGGCGATAAATTAAAGATCAGTTATTCTGGCTAGTGAAATTGTGATCCATGCTTACGCATACATGATATTATGTGCTAAAAATACCTTTTATGAAACTTTCTTCTGAAATGGATTTATGTCGTAACGAATTCGGCTATCATCCGGTGAATACTTATCTGAATATAACGTGCGCATTGTGCTACGTATACACATTCCATTCTACCGATTCGACCAATTATCCGTTGACCTATCATCCGGATGGATATCTCACTAATTATGATGCTTTGCCCGACGGAAATAAAACGCTGCGTCAATTGTATTTGCCGTTGGCTTCCGATCGAAATGCGCCCGTTTACAGTGTAGGGTTTCCAAGTTGGGAAGTGGACCGAGATGCGGAAGTGTGGAAGCAGTGCTGCCAGGCCGCCGCAGATTGCTGTAGCCAGCAGCAACGAGCTGGGAACGATAGCGACTGTCCGCCGACGTGGTATGCCTTTTTGTTGCACTGTACTGCGGCCGATAAGGCTAGTAGATACGGTACTTTATACAATACTTATGAACATCTTGGAATTCATTCTTCACTTGTGGATTTAATATACGTTCATCTTTTAATCGCTGTGCGGTACATTCCGTATTATTGGATCTTTCTTATGTTGAGAAATGGAATTTCGGCATAACTTTTCTGGTCGTAACATAATAACAGTTGCACTTAAAAAAGATCCATCGTCATACCTCATATTCTATGAAATTATTGAATTTCATACACTTTATAACATTTTTGCATTATATCGGTGGCATTTTTACTGGTGTCGTTTTTAGTTTTACCACTCTTTACAAGCGCTGGGTAAAAAGTGGGTTTGTATTGGGGGTGGTCACTATAAGTTCATAACGATAGTATAAAATGATTTCGGGGAGCTCTTGCTAAATCGGGGAGGGTCACTAATTGATAAAATACGGTAACTGTGCGTATTGTACGTAATGCAAGATACAGGAAAGGCGCCCCTAAAAACTTATTAATTTTGATTTTCCGTGAATATTGTCAGAAATGAATGTTGCTGTTAACGCCAAAACCTTATAGTTTATCCAGGTGAAAGATTTTTGTATTTCTTTTAATTTGTATGATTTCACCTGTTGTGTAAGTAAAAATTGAGTAGCAATTAAATTCACGATGCCCAAAAGGCTTATAAGTACATACCGTTGTATGATGATACTAATAGAATGCGTGTAAACTATGCAAATGATCCGGTTCTGGATCTCCTATGCAGCAGGTACTGAAAGGCACTAAAAACGCAAATTTATTTTTGCATTGGTTGCATTTGACGGATTTTTTGCCATTGTGCGACGCGTACTATATTCTGCTGTATAACTTTTGCGAAGATGGCGTTAAATTTCGACTCACTGAACAGCTTTTCCACTTCGTTTTAGGGATGGATGGCAATGTTGGCGAGGCGCTAAGGCAGGCGAAATATTACAGGGACACTGCCCTAGACATATTCAGCCATTTGCTAGGTCTACGTGTACAGGTATTTTTTGGGATTGATGATTTGTATGGCGTCATAATATGGCTCTCAGCGTGGATTAACATTTCAAATTTAAGACGGATTAAGAGATTACTACACTACAAAGAAAATCTTATTCAGTGCTGCATTAACGTTATTTGCCAAATATACATAGAGCGTAACTACGGCAAGTATTCCTGCTACTCACCTTAACAAAGATTATTCGTTTTTACGTAGGTGTGGCAGAAAAAGTCTGTACTCAAAATGGGACTTGGTACGCAAAGCATGCCGGCCCAGAGGACCCATCGTTCTCGAAAGAGTGGACTAATTACACGGAATGTCTTAATTTGTCACCACTGGAAAGTCGGTTTCAAGTGCAAATGGTGACTTACTGTATCTCTATTGCATTTCTTGTGCCAGCATTGTTAATCTTCTGGAGATGCCAGTAAGTCATGGAAAAGCTAAATGTGCTGACTAGATGTTTTTTTATGAACATAGCCGAGAAGAAGTCAATCAATGACAACCCCTAAGATATACACGCATCAAATATTTACGGTTAATATTTATATTTGAACAAAGGTTAGAAAAACACTTTCAAAAGCGCAGACGGCTTTAAAGTACCTGTGTTAGCTAAGCTGTATTTTCCGCTGCGTTTAAATTAATCAATGAGAGGATTGCTTCATGATTACAGCATATGCGTAAATAATCAACGTGAGTTATAAATTACCATCAATGCACCAAACTTTTGCAGACCTTTTGTTTTTAATAACAAACAGCAGTTCAGTTGCTCAGTAAATAAATTTGAAGCCGCTCAATTTTTCATGCATTTTGTTCCGAGAAAACTATGCATACATACGTTAAATCAACCGTATCCCAAATACATTTTCACGCTTGCATGACAGGTGCATTAGGTCGACTGGCCAGCAGAACTGTTTATAGAAAGTTAAATGCTAATGATCCGTTACCGCTTGTTATACGGAGAAGAAAAGTTTTTTAAATCACGATAATTCTAATTGGTTTCAGGCATCTTCAGGTGCAGCGCAACTTAATTCACGTGAACTTCTTCGTATCACTGCTGCTGTACGCAATTACGCTAACAGTTTTCCACGGACTGGTAACTCAGCAGCTCCTGAGCGATCCGGATCTACTTTTGCTGGAGCATCACGATGTTTGGCAGTGCCGGGTGGTTTACGGTCTTACTAAATACTTCCGACTGTGTAATTACTGCTGGATGCTATGCGAGGGTTTATTCCTACTCCGTCACCTAAAACATGTGTTTATGAGAGAACAAAGATTCTACGTTTACATATTATACGGATGGGGTACGCTAACGCGTTATGTTTTTTCCGCGTACAAGACATTATTATAAATTCATGCTCCGAAATGACCGTCACATACTTTGTATAATTCGGTTGTTCGTCCCAATTCTCGGGGAGCGTAATGTGTAATCCTTTCATATACGCCATCGCCCAGTCATTCACAAAGGGACCAGCTGCTTGATTTTAAATTTTATAGTCTTGGGTCATAGTTAAGAAATTCTATGAAATAGCTCGCAGCAGTATTAAAAAAAGAAACTGGGCTGCAGTGATTTGCTTATGTTCAGCTGGCTAGAGTTGGAAAAATATTACTCTTTTTTATTTTCAGGATTGCCGTTTTTGCCGGTTAGCATTTATGCTGGGGTGCGATGGTCGGAAAATGGGTACGAACACCATTCTATATAAATTAAGCATTTTTTATTGTACCATTCCATATAATAATATGTCATAAGACTCATAACTCATACTCCACTGCTGCCGAACCCGATTCGATTTGCATGGTTTACGTTATAGATAAGTATTTTAGTTGATCTATCCTAAAAAGTGACGAATTCCTTAATTTTCTAAAAGAAACACGCTACTGCAGTAACAATATAAGCTATGGTACTGGATATTACATACTGAAACAAAAATACTGAAAAATATTGGAGCCGGAGACGAAAATGATACAATACATCGGTATATGTAATACATCTGTTCTTTCTACTGTATAGCTGCTGGATAGAACCTGTGGAAGTCTTGGAGTGGCTATTCAAAGGACCTGCTCTCCTATCGCTGAGTGTGAGCTTCGCTATTTTTTTGGTAGTTTTAGTTAGCTAAGAAGAGCATACGAAAGATGCGTAGAAAAGGATATAATTATTATGCATAGTTTGTTAGTTTGTATTGTACTTTACACCTTTCCCGGATTACTGGCCTCCAGCACTTATATAGTGTAACACCATTGTTATTACTGTCAACTGAAACATCTTCAATTTCGGATCTTTTGTTTTTACAGTTGAACTTTTTATTCCTCTGGTATATCATTTGCTTACTCGTTAAAAAGCTTCAAACCCGATATGTCAGCGAAATCGGTAAAGTAAGGTAAGCCGGTCTCATACCTTTAGTATGTACTTAATAAAATATCTGCAGTAAACTGACCACTGGTATGCTGACTGCGGTTTTATCGCAACAGTACCACATTATTTAAAGCTTCCATTAACTAAACTTTGACATTACTTTCAGCACTTCCCTAAACAGCTTGCATGTTCATAGGAAAAGTTTTCGCGCTATCCTAGTGCTGATGCCTCTTTTTGGACTGCATTTTGTCATAACGGCGTATCGACCGGCGGACTCCTGTCATACGCAGTGGTACTTTTACTTAAACAATGCTTTGGACGGACTTCAAGGCTTTTTTGTTTCGGTGACCTTTTGTTATTGTAACGGCGAGGTAAGCGCAGATTTCTCTAACTTCATGTATATAGTACCATTAAAAGCTTTTGGAATTAACGCTGTTTACTGCAGTAAAAAGTTACCTGCTTTTAAAAACTGTTTTTAAAGGTCATTGCGGTATTTAAACGTTCCCTACGACTCTGGAGGTTGCGTCGAGGAAATATGCCTCGCAGCGATAGTGCGGCCATCCGTTCGTTAAGCACCGTCACTAGGATTTCACCGTTGAACAGCGTGAGACACTCCTCAACCAAAAGCACGAAAAGCCCTCATGCTCGGGTTTGTCGGTACGATTCCCTCATGGGCACTCGGCAGTCTAGCGTGGAGAAAAAGGAACTGCTGCGAAAATCTAACAGCAGCCCTTTAAGTATTGAAACAGGAATGTAAGCGGCTACCCAGCTCGGAAATTTTGTTTTCTATTGTTCGCTGAGCATTGCCTTCTCTATTGTATTAAGAAACCTGTGATTCGTATCAGCGGTATCTTGTTTTCCGCTGCGATATTGTTTATATTATAACCTGTTGATTTTGATACTTAAAAGCGATTCCCTTGCAAGTGTTCCTTTTTTGATCATACAGTTTATATACAGTAAAACCTGTGACTTTGAACACTCGCGTAAATTGAACACTGGTGTACATTGAACGGTTATTACGGAACCGGCGCGTCTCATAGACTATAACACAGGGGGGCCCTCGCGTATATTGAACAACTCCCTAAAGTGAACATTGAACAAATTAGCTGGAACGGACCTAATTATTTACTAATATTTAGACCTTTCGAGAGTGAACAAAGCGTCGGAATCTGGTTTCGAGAGCGAAAAAACCCAAAAAAAAACGCGTAACGGACCAGAGTTCACAGACATGCGCTGGTTACAACAATAACTCCACGTGATTTTTGATTTATTATGAGCGAAAATAGTGTAAAAAAGGCTTGCTAACGGGGCTGTCCCCCTTGAGGCGGCGCCTGTTCGCTTTCAGGGACAGCTTTAAAACGCTGAAGCACTGTCTTCAAGGGCGCCCCCCTGGGGGCAGCTGTTCTGTACATTGAACAGGCGTCTACATTGAACGAAAAATATGGAACCGTTGGTGTTCAAAGTACGCAGGTTTTACTGTATCTTCAATTTTTGTTTGACATTCAAAAATAAGAAAAATTGTAATGGGGTAAGACATTTTTTGCAGCTTCGCAGACGACGGCAGCAATTTATACACTGCTGTGACAGTAGCAGTGATTTACACATGGCTAAAATCGTCGACCCTATGGGGCATGTATCGCCAAAACTGTTGCAGGACCTGATGATATCAGCTAGAATATATTGTTTACAGATAATAACGCTAATTACTTTACAATAAGTTGCACCACAACTAATTTAGCCTTGGGCAATATACGGCCATTATTGTCTACCTATACTAACCATTAGGCGCAAAACCCTGTCAGCGAATAAGTAGATATTTGTAACTGTCGCAACTTATCGCTACACTTAAACCCACATACTTGAAACTGGTTTTCATTATTAAAGTACATTAGATAGTGTGTTCGGCATGTCATTCGGGTATGGACAATACAATACTTTGTTGAATTTAACGGCATTTACATATGATATTAAGTATGTCCATCGGGCATTACGAATTCAACGCATTTTATTGACTCGCAGCTATTTAACGCTATAAAACAACACACCACAACACTAAGCGTCTCAAGATCCCCAATTTCGAATTAATCAAAATATAACGAAGATAATACCAGAAGATTTGACCGCTTATTCCGCAATATGATTGTTAAATGAATAACTAAGCCTTTTTTTTGCTTCAGTCCACTTATGCGTATCTAGTTAATGTGAAGTTGGTTTATAAAGCCATATTTCTGGTGCCATACTGCTTTACATTGGGAGTGATGTATGCATGGAATGCCAAGAAATGCAAATGTCATAATGATCCATGAAAGTTCCTTGCATTGACACGGAACAGAAAATTCTTAGAAAAAGCGGAAATATATTTATACAGATGGGCAGGTTTTGCTAATGTATGCATTTAACATTGTGGTGTTAAATTTTGGCGGATATATATAACTCGTGTAATATAGCACACTTACAAGTACGTAGACTATTAATCGTAAATAAGGGCCGTTCTGCAGTAGAGCAGAGAACTGACGTAGTTTAAAACTGTCAGTTAAAAACTAAAATGGCTCGAATAAGAAATTAATGTTTGAGGTTGTAAACAAGCGAAGTACATCATGCAGTCACAAGAACAGCTGCATTTGCAGGGACTTGGCATGTATCATGTATGCATGGTAAAGTGACGAACCACATAATTTAACAAAACTTTTCTGGATATGTTAAGTCCACTGTAATCCCTACATAAATTTATTAGCGTACGCAATAGTTTGTTAAAATTGCTAAACCTTAATTCGGTTCAGACGCGCTTGATCAGTGTGTACTATTGTACAGCGACACTGATTAATTACATTCTGCATGCTAAATTTATGCAGAGCGCCCACCAAATATAGGATTGTTAATGAAATAGACCAATGGCCAGCTATGTTTTGTATATTATAATTACCAAGTTACCATCCATTTCGTTTTTTGTTGTTCGTTGTAAAAAATCGTTCACTACGTTTTCGTTGTCAGTTGTCACTAAATACTGCATCAAGCTCGTTTTAAACGAATCAAGGATTAGCAATTTCAACAAACTATGCGCATGCTAATATGTTTATGTAGGGAATTACAGTGGACTTAACGTATCCAGAAAAGTTTTGTTAAATTTTGTGGTCCGGCATCAATTTACCATGCACGCATGCCAAATCCCTGCAAATGCAGCCGTGCTTGTGAATGCATGGTGTACTTTGCTTGTTTGCAACCTCAAACATTTTCCTACTTTGAGTCATATTAGTTTTTAACTGGCAGTTCGGAAGTACAACCGTGAACCGACACACTGTTTCTAATGTTCTCGGCTTTTTGTTGGCAGTTCTCCAGCCACATTGCTCCATGTTTGAGTACCCGGTCCGTCGATCGTCGCATGTACATCGGAAATGGCAATAACTGGCCTCACTTTCTATAAACAGAACTGCTGCATTTCGAAACCATGGTGGGCAATATAAGCATCCGAGATCTCGAGTAGCACCGATCACCGATCGCCGCAAATAAACAAATTTTATTATCCTGCGTAAATATATGGCCTACTAAGATATTATTACTCCGCTTCCTATATTACCACGGAAAATAATTTATACTCGCATAAATTTACAAAAGTGTTTACTGCCTGGATGATCGTAAACTGAAGAAATTGTCGTGTCGGACCCGTGCCTATACAGCATTACGTTTTCAGCCTTCATGCACCATTTATTTTTGCGGAGCTGGCCTCTAAAAGTTATTTTAATTTTTTGACGAGAGTGATTTCCCTTACCCGGAAAACATATTTGACTTATGCCGGTGGCCGCAGCATTTTTCGTAGGCTTCTCTTACTGACCTGTTGTGATTGTTTCTCTTACTGTGGCCCGTTATGCTTTTGAGGAATATATTTGTTCGACTTGTGACTGCTGAGAAATCGGTACGTGAAATCACTGAAATGGACGTTGACAATTGTGTTTAGGGACTTCACAATGAAAATTATAAACACACATTCACATGTTTGGTTACTTTGGTAAGCGCGTGATGCTTGCGCATGTACTTCAATCTGCGATGCCGGAATAATTTATAATAATAATTTGTTTTGTTTTGTTTCAAAATGTTGTACAGCGCATATCATGGCACAGAGTGTCATACACTGATCTCATACGCCTGCACGTTGTCAGGACTTTTGCGGCTGGGCATATAACCATGAACCCTTTCTGGTTTATTTTGAATTTCTAAAAAATAGATCGTAATTAAAAGTTATGTATCGTGAATGTATGTAACTGTGGATTTTGTATGTCCGTTAAAAACGTACATTTGTATTTTAATCTGAAATAACTTCGGTGTGATCTGCAGCCTTATCCGCACTCACAAAGATGTCAAATTTTAAACAGCGTCGATTCCAATTCAGTATACGATAATAGCAGCAATATATATAACGTAAATTACAAACCTAAGCCAAGTCTGTTATTATTCGAACAGATGTAGACACTTCTATTAAGTACGAATTAATTTTACTTTTGCATAATAAAATTTATTACTATATACGTACGTTTTTAAGTTTTGCATACTTAATACAATTATATTCGTATAAAAAAGCACATTACGTAGGTGTGTAATGCATATGGTTGTTACTTTATAGTCCTGATCAGTACGTATTATGGCTGCATGGCTTAAAAATCTATAACTAATAATGAAATTTGAGAACTGTTGTGTAAGCCGATCCAATGAACTTTTACTTACGAGTAGCTAGTGCAGTAAATTAAACGTGCTTGGCTTTATAGGCGAAGGAATTTTTCAGTGCTGCACGCACTTGGTTTCTGCAATTTGCACGGAATAAATATTTTAGGCTTCTGTTAGGCCTAAGTTAAAGTTAACTTTTATAATGGCTTATGAAGACATCATTTATTGGCAAAACCATATTCTTCGACAGAATGTTGAGAAAGGAATTGCTACAGGTATGGTGTTTGTTACTAATCAAGAATTGTAAATGCAACGTCACCGGGATGAGCGCGGTATTAAGTAGGACACCTGCGGTTTGTTACATAAGCGGATTGTTGATTCTAAAAATGCACTGCTGAGATTTCTACTGCACGAGCTTGAGGTTTATCTAAATAACCCAGTTAACAAGATCCTGTGCCACCTTGCCTGTACAATCGGAAGCACTTAAAGAAGCACATTACTGCGGTGTCGAGGAAAGTGCACTTCGGTGCGTGAAGCTGCTGATGCAAATTAAGATAAATATTTGATTAATTCCGGCTCACAATCTAACACTCTAAAAAGCAAACGCAGAAACGCTAATAATTAATATAGGTTCATGAGTATACCATTGTATGTGGTAGGAAACGTGAGAAGCCTTCCCATGCCCATAGAACCATATTTTTTTTTCAAAACGTTATTGCGTTATTAATTGCCCTATAATGGTTTTTCTGTTGCATAATAATAATTCTCTTTCCGGTCATATAAAAGAAAAAATATTTCGTTGTATCATGGTAATATCATGGCATAATACATACTACCGCCAGTTATAATGAGTATATGGTATGCCATGGTAATACTGCAGTACTCTAGAGGTAGTCAACTGATATCATTGGGACATCACAGAGCTCGTTTTTTGGTAAAATTAAAATATGTACAGATAGAGTAGAAGTATACTATAGCTGCGCTCTGATGGCTGACTTGCAAAATCCCATTGACATGTATTATACCCTATAATAAACATATGTCAATATTAAATTTGAAGTGCCATACTTCAAATTAAACATCTTTTGAGCGACACGTACATCAAACAACACAAAAAACGGTTACTGAATGTGTTGTATATAAAAAAATTAGAGAAGAATTGAACTATGTTATTGAACCTACGTTCGCTGAAGTATGCTTACTTACACCATAACCGAGTTGGAACATAAGATTTGATCAAGCGATTATCCATATATGCACGCATGCGCTCAAATTGATTATACACCGTATTTATCGCAACCGGCATAGCTGCTCCTCCCAGTTTAACGGCACAAATCGTTGCCGTACTCCAGCCACGATGTTTTCCAGCCCAAAAGGGATAACCGCATTTGCATGTCAGGTTGTATTCCTCTAATAAAAGTGGTTCGGGACAATAATTATGGGGTTAGTGTCATCATAATTATATGTGTTAGGCCGCACTGACCCCCTCTCATACAATAAGCGAGTGCTCATTTATCGGATAGAATGTAAAGGAATCAAGTACTGCAAACCTTTATCATTTTTAAGGTAATTTACATGCTCGTTCCGACTGTTCCCGATTTGGCGGATTGCTGTGTATCACCCAGCGATTTCCTTTTTAGACTAACCCGGGGGAATGGCCGTATGGATATATTTATGTAAAACTGGTTCAACCCTCTAAACTCCCTTCCTCTCGGTTCTGCCAGAGAGGGCTTTACATGCAAGATCATTACCATTCTAAATTAACGAAATTTGCTGCATATGTTTTAAAGTGGGCTTGTGCACATCAATCAGCAGTATGTTAACAGTAGCGGCGCGACAGTTGACCGTTCACCGCGCGGTGAACGACTGTACTATGCCGAATTATTACACTTCTTATTTTTTCGCGAAGCGGTCTATCCAAACAATATCTCCATGAAGTCCAATCAAAATCTTCTCGGTTTGGCACGAGTAATGTGTCCATATTATTTTATCCGGATACAGATTCATCATCTTGACATTTACGGAGAGAAATACCGCATTACCAGCCAATGTAACAATTTTAATGACATCCAAATGATTACTATTATCCTGAGCGCCGCGCACTCGTATATACGCTACTGTGTTGGCTAATCTCCCGGCCGTATGACGCGCTTGATTAACGTCTTTTTCTGCTTGGCAGATTTATCCTGCACTCCGGCGTAGGTGAGAGAGTGCGATCGGAAGGAGAGCGAAAACGCGCTGTACATTTTTGGGCCGCAATTATTCTACGTCGGCTGCGTCAACATGAGCCATAGAAGCTTCCGTTAAAGTTTAAACAATATTCGTTGGAATTGCCTGTACCGGCAGAAGACGATATATATAGTACCAACCCCCGTGGAACACGAAAATGACGGAAGACCCGAGTGCCACATTATTCAGCAATTATACTGATGGTTTAGACAATGATCCTGTGGCGCAAACTGAAGAGAAAACCGTTATAACGGAGTCTGAGCAGCATCGATGGGAGTTCGCAGCACGGCAACAACAGGCAGCACAAGATTGCGAAGACAACATAATGAGCTTGCCGTATCCTAATGACGGTAAGAATCAGCAATTAATAACCGCTAATCTTAGCAGTTTTAGTGTTCGTAATTGGCGATTAAGTTACGGAAATACGATGTCTGATCACATGTACTGCAGTACTCTTTATTACAAATAATTTATTCGAAGGTTGCATGAGTAATGTAATGCTGGTGTAGCGGCATGGTTTATTGCGTAAAGCTTGAGCTCTTTATAATTATTTATTGCTAGACTTATCGAGAAATATGAACAATGACGTCGCCGGAATGGTTATGCTAGCTGTATTTCGTTATAAATGTCCAGTTCATCAGATTGCTGTTAATACCAATAGTTTTCACTCTGCTTCGGCAGTACCTTTTAGGGATCAGGTCAGTTACATGCATATACAAAGCTAATTTTGTATTCTTCACTAGCGAATAGTGCTCTGTTTTTCGTCGCGAATAAATGGGAAACTGCCAGACTGCATAGCGCAAATATCTGTATAATTATAACTCGTTGAAAGATAGTGCCTCTGTTAGAGCCAAAAATAAACACCGTAACGGATCATCATGCTTGTGTTTAACATGCCACATACAAAAGTTACTGTCAACGATTGGGATCAAGATCAGGTTATATAATTGCCGCTGTTGTTGTCGGTCCAAAATGTATCACATCCCAACACCACCGCAAACTGCTTAAAAGTGTCTGGGCTACCATAAGAATGTAGTGCGTACCGATTTGACTTCATCGGGCTTATCCCGAGAATCCCATAAACATTCATTACGTCCCCCCATTCTGCGTACTTGAAATAACCGGCGATTAAATGTTTGGTGATACTGATTTTTTGATTGTGTAATTGTAGTCGTAATTGTGTCATTTTGTAGAATAATTTACTATTCATTGCAGGACGGCTTTACTGCAATCGGACATTCGACAACTGGGGCTGCTGGAACGATACTCTGGCCGGAACACGAGTACATATGCATCCTTATCTGCGCATATCCCATGCCTAACAAATAATTTACTGCTCATTTAGGCATACATCCCGTGCCCGGCCTGGGCGCATGATGGCTTTGATCCGAGATGTGCGTGAATGCGATGTTTGTTTATGGGCTATCAATTCTGTGTTGCGCATTAGACTGTTTTTTTTTCTTCTGCTCCCCTGCAGTAACTGCCTTTAAGGACTGCATGGAAAATGGATCGTGGTGGACACATCCACTAAGCGGCAAGCCCTGGTCCAATTACACATCGTGTGTGGATTACGATGAGTTGTCAGTAAGTTTATCAACGCAAAGTCTAAAGCTGTTTGATCGGAGATTATCATGTATTATCGGTGCGCTTCACTACCATAGCATTAGCTGCAGAATTACGAATATCGACAGCGAAATAAAAAAATTCAAACGAGATTAATGGCGCTATTAAAATAACGTACGTATCTGTATATATTTCAGAAACAAAATTATTTGGAATTAAAATTTATTTTATGTGCTTATTTTGGTAATAATTATGACCTGCGCAACAATATCCAGCCGCGATAGAAGAAACAAGGTTGAAAGATTTGTAGAACTATGTCCGCAGACTGAAATTACTCTAACATTTTTTTTATAAACAGTTGCTAGCGCTCTTTCATTCACTTTAAATTTGCTTATGATGTTTTAGCCTAATCAATAAACTGCGTTTGCGCCCGGTTTATTAGACACAGTAATAATATGGGATGTACACTTTTTGAATCTTAATTTCAGTTCAAATATTGTTAACGAAATTTCAGTTTTCAGTGCATGTAAATCTATCTGTACAATAATCTGCAGATACTTATATACAGCCAATTACAATGGAAACACTGTTTTCATTTTTTAATGAGGGTCTAATACCGATCGTACAGTAATATGAGTGTACATTATTTTCATCGCTTTTGAAACTTTCCAGTGCAGGTGGCAAATGGACTATATCATTATCCATCATTGATGCGCCGTTTATAACTGCCTAGCAAGAGAATCCTTTCTAATGACAGTTAAATTGTGTTAACCTTTTGTGATTCCTTTGGGAAAAGAGCGTAGGCCGCAAGGGCTCTTGTTTGATCGTTGTATACGCACGATACATGGGAAAATTGCGTAATCGTTCATATCAGTTCTCATTAAGGCGTTATTGTACGTATGTACGGCGGCTCAAGAATCAGTAAAAAAGCATATTATATACTGGTATCTTGTGGCACATGTATTTTTAAGAGACATACAAACGGATATACAGTATATATCACACACTGTACAAAAAACATTTTACAGTAAATTGAGTCAAAATATGATGCTGCTATAAATCCGATACGAAATTTTTATTTGCAGACTTGGTGATCATCGAGCGCACGAAGTAGCGTTTGATGCATCGAACATTATTTTTTGCAGTCTGCTTCAATAATATTTGTCAGTTCGTCGGTTAAACATACGAAATGCATTAAATGCGCATTAGCCAATAAATCTGTGGCTTGCTTGGAAGCAAAAAAACCTGAGCGTACAGCCTGCGCTTTTTGATTTCTTTATTAAATAAAGTCTATAATTCGATCGAAGTTTGTTCAACGAAATTGGTTGTTGTGGTTGTCTTAATTATATAGACTGAATTTAATTAATAAGATGACTTTTCGCAAAGCCAATGACCGGAAGACGGTTGCGGCAGGAACCTGAAATAAAATCAAACACACCATGCAGCGGCGTAGTAATAAAATGGGCGTGGACAAAGTAAAGCCATCTTGCATAATTGTGGAATTAGATCAAAACATTCTCGTTGAGTGGCGCCGCATGTCGCCTTAAGTGTTTCAGATTATCATAGGATATCTACAACAATTCCGTATGCATACTGACCGGGTTATTTTCAGAGACAGCAAACTATCAATCTCATCTACGTGATAGGCTACTCGGTCTCCCTAGTGTTCCTCCTGGCATCCCTCTTCATTTTCTTCTACTTCCGCCAGCTAAGTTGCACACGCATAACTATTCACAAGCATCTTTTTGTCTCCTTCATCATCCACAATATTGTCTGGATTATCCATGACAATGTTATTCCACCATATCCGGACAGGCTCAAGGAAAATGGGGTACACTTTATAATTAATCTTTAATGGTGTCGTCTTTAAAAAACCACAGAAACCTTTATATGGAAGTTTTGTTATTTGAGGAGAGTCTGTTTTCGGAAAACATTAAAACATGCTTTTTAAAATTGTACTAAAATAGAAAATAATAAGCGTTACTGCTGAAGAAGCAGAATATCGATTTTTGATACTGCAATATGCGCATCTACGTAAAAGCATATCGCGCTCATGAAGTTGTTTAGTGTTGCCATTAACGATTAAAGACTAATTTCTATTATCGATGAAAGACTCCTTTATCTTTCTATAAATCTTTCAGTTTTATAATTTTGTGGCACTTATGCACCTGAAATTATGAAGGAATTTGCATTCGATAGGTCTTTCTTAACTTTAAATTCGACTGACCTCCGTATATGAAAAGAGGCACAATTGCATATCTCACGCAATAAACGTATTGCAGGCTGAAATAAACGTGCAGAATGCTGTCATTCTTGTCAGTCAATAAAATAATTTGATGGAGAACTAATCTCGTGAGACTGCGGATTAATTCCTCCTATCCAAGTCTAACCAGATGGCTTGGCACAGGGAATTAATCAATATTAATGTGACAAAAAGATTTTCCGCTTGCTAATGGAAAGTGTACGCTGCGTATGCGTTACGTTACCATTGACTGTATTTTTTTTGCAGTGGGCTTGCCGACTGTTCCACACTTTTATCAGATACATCCTGGTGTGTAATTATTTCTGGATGTTTTGTGAAGGTACGAAAATGGAAACTAGACTTTTTAGCTAGGCACTTATAATGTTGTGTCCTATAGTGCTGATGTTACCTTCTTTAGGATTTTACTTGCATACCGTTCTGGTGGTGGCGTTCGCAAAAACGGAAATCTTAATGAAAGCATTTTACGCCATTGGATGGTAAGCGAATATGAAAGAAAATAAGCTTTCAAAATACAGATTAATTTACTATTACCAATTATATGACCAGGCAGTCATACAGCATGTGCATTATTAACAGTATGTGCATATACAATATTTCTCCCACACGATTTTATTTGTCCATTAAATTAAATAAATAATACTGCTATAATAACTTTGCAAAACTGAGCCCATCTTAGCGAGCGGAGTAAATGGCATAATCTATTTAGTTTGCAAAACTCTTATTGACACGGCATGTAGGTACACTATTTCACACCTCGTGTTAATATCCACAGGGGCTTACCGGTGATACCGGCTTTTGTGTATGCCATCGTGCGAGCGCTGGATCCCCTCGAGAATAAGAATTGCTGGATCTCGGCGGGAAAATATCTATATATTTTAGCGGTTCCTGTAATAATATCTCTTGTTGTAAGCGGATATAAATAACACGAACAGTGGGGAAAAGAGTGACTTTTTACGTGATTCAAAGGGATACAGCGTTTCCGTTTTGCTTTGCAGGCTAATCTCATCTTTTTGTGCAATATTGTGAGGGTATTGATTACGAAAATGCGTGCGACAAATTCCCGTGAAGATCATCATACAAGAAAAGCCGTCCGCGCTACGCTTATCCTCGTGCCATTGTTAGGATTGCAGTACATCCTATTTCCGTTCCGACCAGACGAGAGTGCGCGACATTTTATCTTTGCTTACGATATAGCGTCGGCAATATGCACATCGCTTCAGGTAAACAAATATCTGTAGTCAGGGTATACATTTCTGTTTTGCGGTTCCATTGATGGATTTACATTTTGTTTGTTTGCATTTCCCGAGGCATGCGAGTGCCATTTCAATAAAAACATTTTTTGATTTTTTTATCATACATTTTAGCATTTCTTCAGAGCACTTGTAATCATCTCTACGTGTATAAGTTCAACAATATATAATGTCCTACATTGTTTAGCAATGCTCTCGGTCACATAAAGCAAGTCTTACGTTTTACAAACGTGTACTGCATAATGTCATATTTAAGGTAAACATTGAAATTTTGTTTTATTTGTGCATCCAGTCACAGATGACAGTCACTGTATTAATCTGGGATCCTCAATTCCAAAAGTCTGTTTTTTACCCAGTGTAGTGATAAGTGATTAAGGTACCACCGATTGATCGTACACAATATTTTCTTCCATATAGATATTTTCGAGATGCGATGAAGCCATGACCTAGCAATTTTTGCACTCGTAAATTTCAATTCTGTGGTGCTGATTTCAGGGCCTGTTTGTGGCGCTGATCTTTTGCTTCTTCAATGGCGAGGTACGGGAAGTGCTCAAGCGTTCCGCAAAGCAGTATATGTCAATGCATGAAGTCCCGTTCCTATCTGGACATTATCGAGCTCGAGATCGTGAAAGTAACGCGCATCAAATGCATGACCACTACAAGCACCGCAACAACAGTGACATTCTTACAGATATAACGGATGTCAACGAACTGTGATTATTTATTAATGCCGTACTTCTTATTGCTCATTATTATTATTGTTTTTGCATGCTTTATAATATCGACAAGTGCTAATGTGCAATGCGGCTGCTACATATTACCGGCAGATATTGGTCACTGCGGTATTTATGGTTCGCCCGCGTACATATGCATCATGATATGATATTTTTGACAATGAAATTTTGTTTTATGTTGCATGCAGTGTTAGACTTGAACGTTGAGCTTGTACTGCAAATGACTGGAACCTTAATTAACCAATAAAGAGAAACTGCTTTTGTGAATGTCAACATACGCCTAACGATATCGTCTGGTGACTTATTTACTGTGCGCCTGTGCATGGTCCAGCCCTCAGGCACTTGGCTGAAGTTTTCCTGCATGGATGCAGTTTCCGTCGGACGGATATTCCTCATCCTGTTTCAATTATTCTTCAGGTCATGGACCTCAGTAAACGGCAGATCCGGACTCGCAGGGAAAGTTACGTTTTAAACAGGCACCGCTCCTCTCTGGCAACCTCATCGGTATGTCATGCATATCCATATTATAACCGTAATCTTTAAGTCTTAATCATAGCCAAGCAAAAGAAACGCGACGGTATGGTGTTGTGCCGTGACCTTTTTCCGGACAGCCCACGTGACGGACTTTCGGAGTCAGTTTAATAGAAATCGCAGTTTTTCGTTGCCAGAAATTTTTGGCACACCTAGCTCGATCTATTGCGCAGTCAGCCAAGGTGTTTGTACTTCAAAAAATTAAAGCGCTAAATACAAAACAGGTTTGATAAAACTGGGGGTAAAGGTGAGCCGCCTTCTACTAGGGCGAGCATTCCATTTTTGTAGTGCGTACGCGTAGTGATGTCACCGTGTCAGACACCTACAGTTCGAATGCATCAATTTTCGGTTTGGTTGCTTCAAAAAATAAGAAAAATTAGTTTTTTTAGTAGGATAGCGGTTTATACTAGCTCATTCGGAAACAAGAGCATAAGTGTATAGCGCGAAAAATAAAAAGCGAGACTTGAGCCATTAGATTTTTCAACGGCACGCTACGCCAGCACCAAAATGGCAGCACGGGTGCAAAAATTTAAGCTCAGATACTAATAGTTATGTAGCTTAATAAAATGTGATAACTCACAGTTTAAGATTACCCGGTTTGGTGGTGAAGTTTTGTAATGGTTAACAAAGTTACCTGTATCCACTGCACTACGGTAATTAATCGACGTTACTTTACGCGTCCGCGGTCCAATTATTTCGCGGGTACACTTAATGCTTTTGTTTCCGGATGGGCTTCTACGTTGGCATGTGTGGAGCATCATATACAATATTCTACTTATATTATAATTGTTATGTTAAACGTTTTTAGCTGAGATTAAACCATGATCAGTCTATGCAGATGCGTCTGAAGGTGAGTTTTGAAAAAGAGTTGTTGAGCTGAAAGAGATTGTTCAGTGCACCGGTTATTCAAATTGCCGCCGCGCACCTGACTGTGTTTGCAATTGCCTATGCACAAAATTTGTAAAATCAAAAACATTTTTTTTAATTTTGATATTCACACATCATTAATTTACAGATGACTGTACTGTTTAGGTTTGCACACCCCTGCCTCGATACTTTGAGCACCCTGTCTGTCAAGAGCACAATGCATGTCAGGCAGTAATAAGTAATACTAGTATCTGAGCTACACCAAAGCATATAATGCTGCAAAATATTTTTCAACCTTTATGGATTATTTGAATTTATTTCCTATTCATATTAACGTTTATAACGCATAAAAAGATTTGCTTAAAACAACCAGCTGCGGAAATTAAATTAAACTGCGAGCCATGGTACACACATCCGCCATTCCTGCACACTGCACCCTCGCACTCTAAATTTATTATTACATAATTATGATATCCTCTAAATAAAATATTTATTACAGCAGCATGGTAATAAATGTAAGTATATCCCGTAAACTAATAAAAAAATTTTCTTAAAATTATCAGAATTGCGAACTTCAAAACAAAACATAAGGTGTTTGTAATTGTTATACATACCACTTTATTTTGTTTATGGCACACATGCGTTATAATTAAACTGTTGTTGTTATTAAGTGTGTTAATTTGTGATCCGTTGACGCTTGCACGCTTGCACTGTGCACATAACATTACCAGATTCAAAATGGTTAATTTATTTACAGATGAAGTATGCTAATTCATCCAGCTCACCATCAACTATTCGACGCGGCAGCCAATTTCAAGAATCCCTGAAATATCGTAATGATAACAGCTACAGAGATTCTACAGCCTCGACTTTCGCCTAAGTTTTGCTCACTCTGGGAAAAGTATTTGCACAATAGGAAAGAGTGCCTTTGATTTGCATTGTTTATGTATCTGTGTATAACCTTGTTTTTTTATTCTTTTGCATGCACAAAACTTTATTTCTAAAATACTAAAAACTTTAAGATATTCAACCACTCATATGATTGTTCCTTTGGCATATCGAAGCCGGTCGAGAAGTGACCAGCTGCCATGTGTATTTTATGTAATTAATGCAGTTGCAACAGATTGATTTTGCTTACGTATTAAAATAAATGTAACAGTTTGTAATTAGATATTGTTTGTAATAAAAGCATTGTTCGGCGCCCGCAACGGATCAACGTTGCGCATGTATTAAATAAATCTTACATTATCAAAGATCAAAACAATACCATGGCAGTTCAGCAAGTACTTTTCATCATCAATCAACCTAGTTCCAATTTCTGCAACTGAATTTTGCCGGAAACTATAACCTCGCGAGTATCCAGGCAAGCACCGGATAACCGATTCGTTCCTCAACTAGTATTACCGAAGAAAATCGAGGTGTCTAAGGCACCAAAAAACAACATAAATGCCATACTTTTACCTGTTTGACGACATTTTATTGCATTAAAAAACTCTAATGATGAAAGCTTGAAGCACGGCCCCTACTTTACCAGGTAGCAGCTGAAAAACAGCTGACTGCAATGCAAATAATTATAAGCCTGACCTTGTAACTTACAATGACATACAACTCTACCGCCACCATCGATGAAGAGACTTTCAGGAAATTACAGTATTAAAGTTATCGCAGCCGCATTAACCAACGCCTCCATTGCTAATAAAAAATTCTGGTTTTCGGCTACGTACTGATTACAAAGCACTCAACTTCTTAAATAACGCAAAATGATCACACCTATTTTGAAATGCTAACAGTAAAACTGGACAGCCGCCGCTAAAGGTTTGATAAAATGTGTTTGCCGGTCCCAAAAAGATGCCAAAACCAAAATAAAGAATTATGTCGTAAAAGTGTGGCGTAATGCCATATCCTGCACGGAATACGTACAAAGAGTTTCGTATATCCTAGGGGGTAAGAAATGGATATAAATACAACAACTGGGCTACAGGAAACCGACAACTGGACTAACGTTAATAGGAACAGTCTTTAAAGCGCTTTTCCGTACAGCAAACGAAAAATGTTTTTTCACAATAGCATTGCAACCCTTAAGCTTGCAGTGCTCTGCTGCTTCGTTCTCTGTATTTTGGTGCAGGACATTGAATCAGTGGAAGACAAGCTGCCTAGCAGTCAGAAGGAGTACACTGCCGTAAGTGTTAATGATAGTGAAAGGTCAAGAAATTTTCGTAAAACACTTAAAGCAGCTGATAGCTAGTTAAAGAGTGCTCATTAATTTGTCACCACGATCACATACGCAATACTGGTTATGTATTTCACTACAAATTATACAAGCTTGAAAGGTCACTGCAGGAAATTGCGCAGTTGGCACAACCATTTGGATTTGAGGACAGTATTGCTGATAACAACAGACCACTGCACGTTCGTAACAAACGTGCATCGGAAGCTGTTTGTAGGCAACAAATCTACCGCATGCAGCGAATCTGGCAACTGTGTTATCAGATGAACAAGGACTACGGAGCCGCAACAGCGACTTGTTTGAAGGGACCCACGTTTGCTCAGATCGGGTTGAACATGTGCCTCGGTGTTTCCGAAGGCCAGGATTTGCTGAATCTCATCCGATACGCCAGATGGTTAACCGATTTACGGGACGAAATCAAGAGAGTCATTATCGAAGAATAAAGTCTAGTCAATCTGATTACTGATTCTAACGAGGCACAGGTTTATGGATTGATAGTACATACATTGCACAACAAAGTGTACAATATTAAAGCAATCATTTTCACTACAGCTGCATTAAAATAACATTTCTAAATGCAGTTATTCTTTACATACCTAGGTAGTTATTCTTTACATACCTTTTCTTTGCTAGGTAGGTTGGGCAGTATGACAAAAACTGGGCATATTCGTGTTTACTATATCGGTGCGACGCTTCTTCTTACATGTTTATGTAATTGTCTTTGTGCAGTATAACGAAAATACCGCTTGGCTGAAATAAAAAAATAAAATCAACAGTTACGATAAAAACTAACGTCTTCTTTTCAAAATCACTGCGTATTCCTAATAATGGTTTGTCCGCCAGCTGCTGTGCTGTTTAACTCTAACTGCAAGAAAGCAAACCACATTGAGGCAGTTGCACGATACATCAGTGTTTGTTCATAATCGTTTACCGAATTCGGGAATTACGTATAACACGTGACCTTTTCAACAAAATCCGATGAAACAGAAGTGGGAGTTTAAGCTCCATTTTAGAACATTTGCTTTTATCCAACAAAATATTTGCTCAGTATTTTGGTTTGTATTCTACATTCAAACATCTGTCAGCACAGACAATGCTAGCTGCTGCTTTCCCGCTAGGCTTTCATGCTGTCGTTTTACGCAAATGTCATATTCATGCTGATTTGCATGTAATGCGTGAGTATCACAGTCCTTGATGGAGAATTTGATCTTAAGCATAGGCTCTATGCCTCGAAAAACATGTAGATCACTTCCGATAAACAACGTAAACAAATTGTAAGCCAGACCTTCTCGGTAAGGTCGTGGAGATTCTTTTCCCAGGTCTCGATCGGCAAGGATAAGAGGCCATGCATCAAGTACACCCTTTCGTGCACTGGTGTAATCCATAATATAAAAAGCAGCAGTTTCCGTTGAATCTTTATCGAAGTATCCCACCTGGCGTTTCACGTCAAATGTTTCCGAAAACGATCGCATATTCTTGGGAATAAAATTTTCATTGTATTGTGCAACTGGTATTGGGAAATACACCTGAGTGCCGGCAATGGTGGATAGTCGTACCCGGTTAAGGAATTCTCCATTCAACAGTGCTTGGAAACTGGTCCGCAAAATTATGGAATCCTTCGAAAATTTCTTGGAGACCAAATCCATTACAGCGAAATCGGACGGAGGAGCTTTCAAAGGATTACGAATACTGACCCAGCCTAAACGTGTGCCCAGTAACTTGTTGAATCGCTTTTCAATTTGCTTGGCTTCTTGTTTAACAACCAGAAAAGCATCGTTGGGATCGCCTTTTCCGGGATCGTTTGGACCGTAAATAAAAACCATCATGAGAAAAACATTTTCTTGCTCTTCCAGCAAATGGCGAGAAAAACGCTCCAGAAAAATAAGGGACGCATTAACTTCTGCTGGATTGACCGGTAACACGACATGCACACGGGTTGCTTCGGTAACGAATGGCATCCCGACAACTTCCATCTTCCCTAGTGCTTTAAGCATTCGAATACGCTTTTTAATAATTTTCCCTTCAGAGCCGGTGTCGTCACCTTCAGCCTGGAAGATCAAATCCAGTAGATATTCCATGCCACGAGTGGGATCAAATTTTCTGTAGCCATGTAACAACTTCACGAATTTAATATTTTCATGAGAATGCATCTCCTCCATTTTCTTAGCCAAATCTGCAGTAAGCTGCTCAATGTCTTTTACATTTGCTCCACATAGTTTTTCTGTTACTTGGAAGTCATCGGGTCGAAAAAGGTGTGTGGAATTGAAATACGTCCATTCCACCAAATCGAAACGATTTTTCGCCAACGACGGATGGTTGCTACCAATCGGCCACTGAAGATCACGGCCCTGGCTGGGTGTGCTCGGGCTCTGTTTGACAATATCATCCTGGAGATCTTCGATTACGCTGGTCAGTTCGGATATTTCGTTGCGGTTCAATTCCAAATGCAGCCGGAAAAAGTGTTCGGGTGCAGTCAGTGGATAAACAGTCACCGCGGAACGGATAGGTTCAGATGATTCGATTAGCTGCGCGGTATTATCTTGATCGGCCAAAGATTGCTTTTCGTTTATGCGGTAGCCGGAGAAAGCCTGACCCTGATAATGAAATTCAAACGGCTGATTTAGCTAGAAGTACAGATATAGTATTTTGCAGATTACGCAGTGATTTATGAACGCACTTAAAGAAAGCGACGAAAATTCCCCAGTCCACTGCGGCAAAAGAACAAGCATTTCCAGCATATATTTGCATAATACATTAAACAGCGTAAGCATTTCGGCATTTCACAATACCGACCGATTACAGAAAAACTGTCTCAAATTGCACAGTTAAAGTAGTATCACCTACTTAATTACGCAGCTTTATGCATAAAAAAGGCATGACGTTATGCGGCAAATTAGCAAAAGATTATCACTCAGTGTTCTTAACAAATTTAATTTCATGGTATATTTGGTTCTGCCACTTACATAATTGTCATTACAATGAAGATTTGTGGCCTTTTCCACGCATTTGCCAACTGCAGCCGTTGGGTCACTATCCGCGTCTTCCATACAAGACGGCAGTGTTTCTGAAATTCGTTTCATGACGCTCTGACTCAAAAGCACTCCAGATTCGAACAGACAAAACGATGGCGAATCCTTTTTTGCCATTTCGCCAATATAATTATCATGTCCGGCGCTCGTCTTCCGCACATACTCCATCAGTTTTTTCGCTCGAATGTACGTTGAATCCGGCACAATAAAAAACCAATCATAATTGTCGATATACTGATTATTGATGAGAAATTGAACAATCGACAAAGGTTTGACCCTAACTCCGGCGTCCGAAATCTGTACAACATGCATGGATAAGTTCTGATACGACTGCAGCTGGGGTTCCGAAGCAGTGTTGATAAAAAAGCTTAGCCGCGGCAAATATGCCGCGGATGTTTGGTTCAACGCTATTCCTAGAGAAGATAGAGTAGACACACTGCTACTAATAGCCACGAAAAGCGGTTCATGAATTCCCAGCTCAGATGAATAATAGCGCGGTCGGGCTGGGATGTATGCCGGCTGAACTTCCGGAGAGGATTTCATCTCTGAATAAAGTATAACGGGATCGTAATCATCATCAACAGAGTGTAGCGCTTTCGGCAAGCCGGATTCCTTGCCATTGGTCGGCGTGTGACATGGCACAGGCGATCCGGTGGTGAGATTGTCCATGCAATGATAAATCCCACACGTGATCCCCAAACAGAATCCAACCAGGATTTCGGGATGTCGCTGCCAGAGTCGGCGAAGTGATTCAAACCGCAGACCGGCCATGATATATAACAGGAGCTGCCGTCGCTTGCTCACGGGCGCGATGATATGTGCTGTCGCTTTTTAGTCCATGATCAACCTGAATTTTGACGACCACCGTCGCTCGTCGTTGGCATTAATGGGACAATCTTCTTAAATAAAAAAAAGTGTCGATTTGAAATGGAATTATAACAACTTCATATAGGATCAATGCAGAATCTATGTCCTTTTACTAATGCTCTGTAGCAAGCTAGCAACATTCCAGTAAGCAGCCGGAATAGCGCTCGTAGGGTAATTGGGGAATCACCAAAGCTGTTTAATTCTCTGCATGTTTTTGCTCAAGCTGATTACCAGAAAAAACGCTCAGTGGCTCCATAATGCGTGAGATTGTTTGCATTTTTCTGAACATGGTACTCTATGCTCCGAGTTGTCCCGCGCAGGCATAAAATTAAAAACCATTCACCAATGTCACCGTTCTTGAGTACAAGCAGTGCGGTACTTACTCGTACGATCACAAATATGCATAAAAAAATATGTATAAAAAATATAAAAAAACTGTAATTCTACAGCAGCGTGTTAACTGTATGTATGTTCTCCACTACGTGTTGTTAATGCAACCAGCCGTTATACACGAGTTTAAATCGAGGCTAAAGGTAATCCGGGGTTAACAGTAAAGGATACTCTACCGAGTCGGTCCCGTACGTTGTACAATACTCTCACCTTAACAGTTCTAAAGCTTTTTCCCATTTAATCACGAATGTATAAAATTGTAGCCCAGGCACTTATGGAGATAAAGACGTTAAGGTATAAAATATGGATGGCAGTTGCAGGCACGTAAGGACATATCGTAAGTGTTTTAAATTTGAAACATGGTAATTAGAATAAGAATCGCACGTTTTTACAAAACACTGGCAACCGAAAAAGGCTAATGCAATCTGCTTATGCTTAGCTCCTACTGTATGAATTGAGTTAACATACCATACGTGGGTCCGCAACCTGAATGTTTGACTGGCTTGCAGGTGTTAGACCTTGACCTTTTTTCTTTTTTGTCATCTGCCGGAGTGCGCAAAAGCCCCTGCACACAAGGCACAAGAACACCGCCACTTAAAGAAAAAAATTTGTGGTTTACGATCCGAAATAAAACTGCAAAAGCAAGCTATGTTAGCATTGTTATCAAAACCTTATGAGTCGTGCCCCGATATTGTGAAAATACGCACAGCACGGAAAATATACTGCCTTCTCAAAAATAATATGCCTAGTTTTTGGAAATTTCAGTGTATAGATATGAGTAAATGCCGTTGCTTGTACAAGTTTGAGCTTTAATTAAAACGAGTGCGCATATCCAGTAAATGCTATTAAGTACAGTAAATAAATATGTAATCGTGGTACTCAATTTATTACTTACCTCAGTAGGGATACACCGGGTAGCATTAATGCGCCACCTAGATATTAACGATAACAAGTTTGCAATAATTACATAACTTTCTAGAGAGAATCAAGGTACTTACTTGTATAGCCATTTACTATTTAGGTGGAAAAAAACTTTACGTGGACAATCGAAGATTGACCATGGTCCATAGTCCATTGAGGAGCTACTACTATTCTGGGTGCAAGATGCGACTCACTCGTTAGGACTCGTAATTGCGGTCTTCCAGCTTCTTCAAAACCTATTCGTAAATTAGGTTTCTCGTCATCTACTTATTATTTGTAACGTATAAACATTCATCAGTTTGTATAGTACTGAAAGTTTTTAAGTGCTTATACGCTGCATACGGGTCGTGACACAGTAATCAATCAGAATGCTTCAACATCGATCGTGTAAGAAGATCGTAATAATTACAGTTAAGTATTAATAATTCGGAAAACTTATCTACTGGTGAAATGCAATATTTATACGAAAAAGATTTTATGATTATTTGCTCATTATAGTGACAGTCATTCCTACTTACATAATATTTCCTATATGATGATTTCAAAATGATTAATTTTCTACTCTAATCATCAATGTTGAGTGTACAGATACAGAGCCAAGACGCTACTCTATAAGTATCAACCACAAAATCAACAAAAATTATGATTCACGCAAGCAAGGCATACACTACTCGTCATACAGCAGAAGGTGGAGGGCGGACCCACGAGCGACACGAATTATAACAAAAGCGGCCCGATATATAAAACTATAAAAGCTTGCCACAAACACACGTACCATTCTGCACAGCTGTTTTTAAAACGTAGCTTTCGAGTTTCGACGTTTCTTATAAAATTTTTTGTGGAGATTTACAAATATCCTGTGGAGTTCATCCATTCACCATGTCTGCTAATCGTAAACAGTTTTCTGCCAGCGATGCTCCTATCAGCAAAGTTACCGTCTACCGCGATAGAGCTGAGATTTCGCGGGTTTTGCGATTCAAAGCGCAGCCTGGCGAACACGAAGTAGTTTTACAGCAGCTGCGAACGCCGATTGATCTTTCTTCCTTACGGTACGTGATCTAAACGATGTTATAACTACGTGTACCCAGATTATTAAATAGCTGCTGTAATTAAGAACTGTCTAATTTCTTGAAATGGTCTGCCTAATTTTTTGGAAGCATGTGAATCACAGGCGATATGGTGGTCTGTTTGGCTGTTAGAACGAACGAACGAGGCACTGCATATAACGAGTTTTTTTCCTCCTGTGCGTGCTTATCGAATAATATTTTCCAGGGTGGAAGGACGCGGTCCAGCTACCATCACCGATGTGAATTTATCAAACAACTATGTGAACAAATCGCAGACGTCTGATGTGGACCAGAAAGAAAAGAAGCTGCGCGAAGAGCTCAACCGACTTGAAGAGCAAAAATCTATCGAAGATGCCGAAGAAGCCCGTTTGGGAAAGCAGCAGGAATTTTGGTCCAAATGTGTTGAATCTCTTGCTACGGTGAGAAAGCTTTAAATCGTAGTGAAGTAATAAATGCATGCATTCCATGTACCTAATAATCGCAGCTGTGACAGATGTTGATAACGATCGGACTTTAATACTGAATGCATTGCTAATGCTGTCAGTGGCAGCAAATTGCTCGGAAGTCGTAACTTAAAGGTTCGCTCATAGTTGTGAGTTTATCTTTCGGGTACACGTGCCCGTCTGATGGGTGACTGGCGCGCCTGCTGATCAATAGTAGTGTATGTATCGGCATTCTTTACAAGATGACTTTCAGTTGACCTTGGCGATTTTTATGGAAATTTGTGGGCGTACTGGTACTGCTAAACCAGTGATGCATCGCTTTTCGCATTGCTGCGCTGAATAGGAATTTTGTTGTTACTTCGTTTAATCAGAATTGCCGTTTCTGTGCAGGGCGTGTTTACCGTTAAAGATGGGAAATCGTATCCAGCGACTGCTGAGACATATAACAACATCACGGAATTCCTTAATTTCCAATCTGGCGAAGCTAGGAAATTGGACGAGAAGCTGCGCGAACAGCGTCATGTTTCAAAGCAATTAACTGAAAAAATTGAAACAGCACAACGGAATTTGAATGAGTGCTGCTATGGTAGTAGCAGAAACACTTGGTACGTGTCTAATATTATACAAATTTACATTGTGATCAAATATATAACACACAGTTTTTCTCTTTTTAGGGATGTTTTAGTTTCTCTTTGTGCTGAGGCGGAAGGGGAGTTGGAACTGAATATCAGTTATATTGTGTATGGCGCGAGCTGGAGCCCGAAATATGACGTCCGTGTCGCGTCGGACAGCAAGAAGTTGTCGGTATGGTAGCTTGAATATTTTTGAAATTGCCGAGTAGAAGTTAATTGCTGTAGCCACTAAATACTGGTCTCACATCACAGATCGCGTATTATGGGCTGATTACTCAAAACACTAATGAAGATTGGGTGGAGATTCCCATTTGTTTGTCCACTGCCGTGCCAGCAGTTGGTGGCAACATTCCTCAGCTGGGCACTAAACAGGTAACGGATTTTACTGCTATTGGAAAAATAATGTATAATATTTAGGAAGACTAACTGATATCATGACTACTACCTCTACCGCTACGTACAGAATCAGATATACAGTATCATGGCTAATTCATAAAAACTTTCCCGTGTTTTAGATTTCATTCAAACAGCCACCTCCTCCACCTGTGCCAACGCAACAGCTGTTTGGTTTCGCACCAAGGGCCAAGATGTCTAGAGGTTATGTCGAGGACGAGATGATGGAACGATCTGCTCCTATGATGGCAATGGCCATGCCAATGCGTGCAGAAATGGCAACAGCTGTTACCCGAGTGGTACATGCTCATTCAAAATTGAATTATAATTTTATAGTCAACTATTGTTTATCTACTCAGTCCGTGGAAGTTTGCTTGCGTATTTACCTATTTTATCAGAAACTAGAACGTACTATCTTGAATCTGACTGTTTCATACGGCAATGCTTCCACAGTTTTTTCGTGATATCAGCGGCATTTTGCTGTTCTGGTTTTTATTTGGTCGGTTTTATATTGTTTTCTAATAGGTCCAAGATTCTGGAATTACAACTTCGTTCGAAATTGCCAAACTGACAACTGTTCCAAGCGACGGATCGGAGCACAAAGTGACTGTCGGCATGCTGGAATTACAGCCACATATGCAGTACAAAGCGGTACCGAAGAAGGCAGAAATGGCATTTTTGGAGGCTAAGGCGGTTAATTCTAGTGCATATCCAATTTTACCAGGACCAGCGAGCATTTTCTTTGGGTCTAATTTTGTTGCAACGGTGAGAAATGTTGTTAAGAATAATCGAAAAATCCAGTTCAGGTTTTTGTTGCGTGGAAGCACAGGCTGCATTTGACAGTGAACATAAGTAATGAACAATAAATGGTTGAAGTTGGTTTTTGAAAAACTACAGATTTCGAATGTCGTTTATCATCTTAAAAATTCATTTTAGCGTCCTAATTTATTACTTGTGTTGAATAGGTGGATTTGAAGACCGTCAGTCCACAGGAAGAGTTTTCCTGTTCATTGGGTGTTGACCCCGCAATCAAGATTAAATACCGCCCTGTGCGCCGCTTCAATGAACAAGTGGGATTGCTGAATAAAATGAATGTCGTTACTTATGTGCAAGAAATCGAAGTGAACAACACGCGTAGCGATGCAGTGCATATCGTTATTGTCGATCAAGTCCCACGCAGCACGGAAGAGAAGTTGAAGGTAACTGTTAAAGGATCAGAACTAGAAGGGAGCCGACGTAGAAACCATGTTATTTGCAGGTTACGTTGATCGATCCACCGTTGACCCGCGAACGCCCTGATGCCAAAGGCTTTTTATTGAATCATGATAACAACATCGAACATGCGATAGATGTCAAGGAGCGATCGTCGTATACATGGACTGTGAAGTATAAGCTGGAATATCCGTCGGATAAAGAGATCGAGGAGACGGAAGTGCAGGGTAGCGATTAAGGAGTAAGATTTTGACGCGCTTGGATCTATATTATCAGGAAATCTTAATTTCCTGTACGTTTGCTTGTTTACCGTTCTGTATCTGGACATCGTACGTGGTAGCTACATGAAGCGCGGCTGATCTTTATTTTTTATAAATAGTGTTCTTTGCTTGTTGTCTTTAGTTTCTAACACGCTTCGTTAAAGTATTGTCTTTCATTTAGAGCTTTAATTTTTATCTTTAATCTATGCTCGAGTCTGCTAGATGGTATTGCAAAGTGCGACTTCGACATTGGTTACTAAATTTTAGAATTGTTCAAGTCTGTTACCAATATTCAGATAGCCATTGTAATATTTCCGCTGTGAACGGGAAAATCTCCTCCACGGCACTTTAGCATATACTGTAGTTTTTCCGTATATTCGATTGGGGTTCCAGAGAAAGATTCAACATTACCCGTAGGTTTTTCTATCGTCAGAGTATTTTCGTACGCTCTTTCTTCTTCGTCCTAAAATGACAAGATGGTTTTCCAACAAATGTTAATTATTAAGAGAGACTTTAAGGTCATTAACAGAAATTCGCGTAACTCGTGAGTAATAAAGAAGTTGTTCATAACGCACAGACGCTTTGCATAAAATAGTAAAACGAATAATAATAACAAAAAAGGAAACATAATGAAATTATGCGGCAATAAGTACTTACAAGGTACAATACTACTATGCACGCCGGTTTTTAGTGTATGAATTCGTAGATGTACCAAAATAAAAGCATTTCTACACGGCTTTACTTACATAGCGTGTACCACATTTGGCGAAAGAAGTGCCCCATTCGATCAAGTCGCTATCTGGATTCAACTGCACTGTACAATGCTGCGCCGCAGATCCTCCATAAACTCTGACCCGGTCAGCCTGTTCCTCGGTCATGTTTACTGCCGCTTTTAAAAGGGCAACCTGCATTTCCGTGGTCGTGCAGCGCAGCCGGTGTTGTGCTAGCAGAACAAAGTATAAACTCCCGAAGGTTGAAGAACCAGCAATTAATTCAGATGAATTTTCCTATTTTTGGCAAGAATTCTCATTGCATACCGGTGATTGTTATATTGGGCTTGTTGGCTGCATCTGGTCGATCGTAGTATTGCAACTCCAGTCGAGTGTTAGATCCGCGAGCTCTAACTGAATTCGCCCTACACATGGTAGCATTGGAAATGGACACTATCGTTTCCGTCCCCGACGATATACTATACTCTCCGATGCGCAAAACAGGACGCTCGCTTGTACATGGTCCTGAGGAAGGCTCTTGCAATCCGGGCCACAAAGCGGCACGTATAATTAATAAAGCAGATGGGTCTGCTGATTGTAGGTTCGCGCGGCATCCCGAAACCGGTAAGAAAAAGAGGCTTTCACCAGGGTGCACAATTCGGAATTCATTGCACTGTACTTCTGAGGGATCTTTTGCTGTTTCAACTGGAAAACATTTGAAGAGCAAGTTTTGTTAACCACTCAGTATTCAAAATGCTGCGTTTTTTATATGAGCTTGTAAGTGTGTACGTCTGGATCTAACGGGTGTACATGTCTGAAGACTCGTTATACAGAGCTTAAATATATTTATATCATATATGTGTTTTCAAAAAATAAAAAAAATTCTTACTCTTATCCTCGCATGTTATCCAGACCATGCGAGTCCTGCACGAATCACCCGTGCCCTCGAAAGTCTGCCTGGTGCACGCAAGGAGGGAATGTGGATCTGTTTGAACCCAAACAATCATGATGATGTTTGTGCGTATAATTGAAGAGCAGAAACATTCACTGTACGAATGATTAATCAGGTAGCTCTATCATAAAATATATTTATATTTTAATATGTCACTGTTGTGAATGTATACGAGTATAGCCCGTGAGAATTATATTCCGGCATATACCGGTATATATGCCGACGTGTGATTCTCACTGGCAATTCGCAGTTTAGGAATTAGGGAACTGGAACAAACTTACCAGGGGGACAGTTTGAGAACTGAATCCAGTATCTTCCAGGAGGTCCGTAACTTCCAACTTGAACTCTCACGACTTTATTATATCTTAAGCTACGACATGCAGCGATAGCTATACGATCGGTAACAGCCATTGTTCTGCTAGCATGGCAGACTTTCCTCCAGGTGGCTGTACTAGCTTCTCTGGCCTCTAACTGACCGGAAATGGTCGGGCTGTCTTGATCGGGTTCGGGATTAACGCGCACCAGGTCGTTCTGCTAAACGAATTAAGTAAGGTAGTTAATAGATAATCATACAAATTTCAATGACTTCTGAACAGGTAGACTGGACTGTAATTACAGGACATCTTACACAATTCATTATTTTAATCTGTTACTACTGTATCTGTATACTGTAATAACATATTAGGTACTATACCGCAAGCCTGTAGTCGTATACGTACGTACAAAGATATTCCGTAATATATTTTACAATATATTTTTATTTTGTAACATTGTCTACTCATGAAATAGTTTGAAATACGCAAATTACTGCAGATAGAGTGATACCTGGAGTCTGGCTGGAGAATCGTGGTGCTAACCGTGATTAACTAATTATATTCTGTCTTTACTGGGCAATGGCCACTTCACACAATAAAAAGCCAGCGCTGGTACACACTAAATAAATAAGTGTGCACAAGTTTCACGATAAAATTTTTATCATATTGTACTAATTATATTGCACTCGACTTACTGCACTCGCACGCGTGGCCAAATATAGAAAAATGTATACCAATACGGAAGTACAGCGCATTTGAGCAGCCATGTTTTGGAAGAGATCGACTAACTCCTTATCACAATACTAGGGTAGGTTTTCATCGGGATAAAAAATCGTCACTTATCAATTTTAGCAAAAACGAAAGTTGCTGGTTGTCATCAACATGTGCACTTATAGTTATGTTTAACTAGCCCAACACAAATCTGTTTCCGTCATTTTTACGTTTTTGGTTCTGTACTCGTACTTGATTATGGAGTTTGTGATCTATATTCTCGTATCAGCAACAAGTAACGACCAGGCATTACTGCTTTGCACTAATCATCTGTACAGGCTTATTTACAAGTTTCACGATAAAAGCAAGCGGATATCAATTAATCTATGCTGATTGATTTGGTTAGTATGTAATATCCACACGCGTTATTGTGCGGAAACCCGAGGGACATTTAATTTGACAGGATAACCTTATCAAACCGCAGTGAAGTACTGCACGAGATACAAAAGCTGCATGCACCCACTAAGCTACCTGCAGAAGCACAATCCTGTAAACAAACAACATACCGTGCATTACACATGTTGTCCTGATCAGTCACACAATAAAACAGATCACAAAATAATGTAATAAGCCAAAGTCTTAAACGGGGTGTTCATTAAAAATATTTAGAAGCAGCGGTTTCAGAAGCGCTAAAAAAATTCGTTTGACACATAGGACACATTTTCACCAATCTTATTGTCTGAATGGTTTAATGACTGTAATCGCATAATACATTTTACAAACAACATTATTGTAGTAACTGTTAATAGTTCATTCTCATCACGTCTCATGACCAAATCCCAAAATATTTATGACAAGTGTCTGCAAAATGAAAGCCCATTTGAACAATGAAAGAACCAAATTAAAAAAACTTTCAGGACGTAAAACTAGAACGTTATTCCATCTTCATCCGAATCGTCCTTGTCGTCCTCATCGCTACTCAATTTCAAATCATCCGCTAAAATGCAAACATTATGAAGGGTTTACTGTAGACAGCTTAACAACACAACTTTGGGAAAATCTGACCAACCTAAAGATGCCACTCTTCTTGTCGGAGCCGGTGCTGTTTGTTGAGGCTGTGTAGCAGCCACGTTGGCCAGTTCGGTTTTGTTATTTACACTTCCATTTGCACCAGGACGACCTGAAAAATAGAGATACCAATGCATTCGGACTGGCAGAGGTCTCCGATTCCGAAGCCTGAAAGTTCTTCGATTTGCGAAAAAAAAGAAGCCACTCCATTTGTACGTGACATTTCCGACATCATACCTTGCCGCTGAGTCGACTTAGGATCCATATCCAGCAAACTGTCCATATTATCGTCCCCATCGCTATCTGAATCACTTTCACTGGATGATGAGCTGGAAGAAGACGAACTGGATGAAGAGCTGTCCAGACGATCGTTGATCTTTCCTTTTTGAGCTTTAGACGGCAATGGAGCCTTCTCTAACGGTTCTAAAACAACAGTTGTGAACAAACAAGCCACTTGTATTCTTCACTGTGTCTCACGGTCGAACAAAGCAAATCAAAGAAATAAAAAAAACACATACTCTGCTGGGCAGCAACAAGCGCTGGTTGCTGAGAAGGTTTCGGAGGAGATGTTGCGGCTTTCGGGGCCGGCGCAGGCTTTACATCGGTTTTTGGTTTTACTGGTGGTTTTTTCGTGGTGTTTTGAGAGGCAACAGGTTGAGTTGGCGATGGAGTGGGCGAAGAGGAAGCCGTGGGAGAATAGCTCGGAGTGCCAAACGGACTCACATCGGATTTGTCGCTGAAGAGCTTCGGTTTATTTCCTTGTTCCGGGCTAACAATAAGGTAAAAATGAAACCAAACCCAGCGTCGTAAAAACTGGTTCTTCACATTTTTTACCGGGCTTTTTTCAGCATGATATTATCCCCAAGTTTCTCCAAAACGACTTCGCCCGTTTGTTCATCGATTATCAGCACGCATTCTTTAGTGGTGTAAGGCTTTTTTGATCCCTTGTAAACAGTCTGGCCATTCGAAGCTCCGCTTCCCTAAAACATTTTAAGGAAAACTACAACAGCTGTAAATGTGTCATTAACAAATTTCCAAAACAAAAAAATTACGACATTCCCCACATACTGAAAACTGCACCGCCAACGACTGAAAATTTTGTATACAGCGGCAGATGAAAAGAAAATAATAAAAATATGTGAAACAACAATGAGAAATAAAATTACTGGCACGCAAAATCTGCATAATTCCACGGAAAAGATTGGAGACTACTCCATATACTCCATATTAGTGGAACTACCTGCTTCGTACTAGTGCCGCCGGTCATTGTAGCTGTAACTTGCAGTCCGTTCTCACCGCCAATCTGCATGGTCAAATCCTTGCTAGCGCCCAAAGATACAGGTTTAAAATCGACTAAACAAGCATAAAAGCACTGTCAACATTCGGACAACGTACAAAGTACAAATCCAGCCAAATCGTCTTACAGCGCATGGTGTGGTATGATACATCCGATCGTTTTTCGAAACTGTTTCCCAGCTTCAAAGAGTAAGTTTTCCCGTCCTTTGCATTTCCTTTAGCAGATTTTTGAGACATGGAGAGATATGGTTAACTCCAGTAATAACAATGAACAAAAATCGTCCGCAACTGGCTCTTCAACCCTGGAAAGGCATAACGAATTCGTATAGCACGCAAAGTGCGCAATATGTAAGTTGTTCAAAGTTCAAACCTTTAACTGTAAAACCTTACACCACAAGAAAATCGTTCCATCACAAAATAACTACTTTATCGTTCAATATAATGCCAATGATCTTACGTCAAAAGAATAGAAGTACTGAAAACAGTAAAACCGATTAAAAAATGAAATTCCAAATTCACTGTGGTAGGCCGTAAGGAAATGCTGTTGCACAATACAAACCTTAAAATTCCGTAACGATATCCTAAAGCCGTAACGATATCCTAAAGCCATTAATTTTAACAAAGTCATAAAATAGAGGCTAGTGCAGTAAGCAATGCTTGTGCAATGCAAAAATAAAAACAGCCATATTTAATTTCCGACGCTAACAAGTAAAGCAGCTGTGGCTGACTTGTGAGAGAAAGAGATGGTCAAAACCTAAAGGCACAAAACTAGCTCTGTAATTTTTTACACCGTCTTCTACTGAAATTCGCCCTATAACACTAATAGCAGTTTTAAGTTTTAACCAACTCAATGGTATAACCGTATAAGTAAGCTTAAGTTACAGCGAGTACTGTGAAAATACAAGTTGAGAAATTCAATTTCGAAGGCAATAATACACCGCAAATAAGTGTTATAAGTCATTAAAATATTTTGTAGCTAAATTAATATTTTACAATAGCTTACCAAAAATATTCATTATTTTCTGTATTAAATAACACAAGCGAAACGTTAAAAATTAGGAGAACATCAGCGTCAATCGCAGAGCGATCTTTCACATAATCACATAAATGATGAACTGGTCAAAAGAACCACATTCAACATTTTAAACAATTAGATTATTCATTATGAGAACCATGAAGAATGTATACGGCGATACGCAGTTTATTACCAGAAAGGCTTTTTACCTTTGGGATTCGGGTGGATAATAAAATATTAATTTCCCAAATTAGCACAAATAATCTCAGAAATGGTGGCGACGGCTGACGGGGGGAAATGGCTCCTAGTTCTCGTCAAACATAAGCCTAATTAGTATCAGCGTCGCATCAAAATTATCCCAAGAAAACTATGGTCACCATTAAATTCAATGTCTACGACGAAGTTACAAAACCAACAACAACACAGTTCGGGCACATGAGCGACAAATAAGCCTTATGGCTTATGGCACCTTTGAACAGAAAGAAACCAACTTTAGAGTTTACGAGGTCGCTCGATGTTCGACGTGCTGGAAACTGCAAACAGCAAACCTCGTTATTAATTTACAAATCTTGTTGTCTGGCCAAATGTTAGCATGGCGGAGTCTTGGAGACTGACTCATCCGATCTGTAAAGCGTACAGTACTTACAGAAGTTTGATGTGATTGTATACTACGTTATGTACGCAAAGAAGCACAAAGCCAGTCTATGCTGTACTGTACACTTAAAAAATTTAAAGGAAGACGCAAAGAAATTTTTGGGTTGTCCTTTATAATTTGTTCGCTTTCCTTCCTTTTGTACCAAAAAATCTTTATCAGTTACTTATTATTTTACGCAAAATATTATATTGACGGGAATGCGAAAACAAGCTGCTGTCTGCGGCAAGTTTCAAGTTGCAGCGTTAATTCAGTACGAGTATCCGCCCAGCTTGTCCAAAGCAGCTTCAATTTTGTAAAAGCAGGAAATTCTACTTAAAAAAGACATGTGCGTACGAGAAAAGCAAAAGGAATCTGCACGGTAAAGTTGTAAATTCAAACGGCGATATTCGTAACTGCAACACGAAGGTAGCTGAGCAATGACACAAACATAATCTGAATTTCGGACATATTCGGCAATAACCCCCAGCTTCCCCCCACACCCCAAAACGATGTTGCCAAAATTTAAAGATTTTGGCAACATCACAAGCTGCCTGCCAGAGCCATGCTGCCGAGCACGGCAAGATTCCAAACGGGACGAAAAAGGCTAGCCAATCACAATCGTTCAGTGACGTCATGAATTTTTAATTTTCGCCGACAGCATCAAAAACATTTATCGCCAGCAGCACGCCCTGAGTTTTCGCATTCGCATCATTGATGTGTTCTTTTTGGCACACCGTAGAGTACAGTGTACATCATAGAGCACAGTGTAGTGGCGAAGCAGTCACCGCCGCTTCCGGTCTCGGCGTTCATTTCCTGGCTCAGGCTGTGTGGCCAACAAGAACATTTTTGAAGAACAGCCAACAAGTACAGCAAGTTGTTTCTTTGTTTCGTTTAATATTTTATTTTATTAAAACATAATGCTTGGCTAATGATGGATTGATTATTATTATATTATTTACTAAGTAGGATTGTAGGAATACCGAGTATTTGCGAAAATTAGTGCTCAGTCGAAGGCTAGTTAATGTATTTACAGTATGTACATACTACATGGTGTTTCCTAAAACTGTAAAGTGTAAAGCCAAGTTTACACGGCATGAATGATAGTTGCTACAATTAAACTTTAAAAATAAAAAGAAAGCAAGTGCGTCCTTGTATAAAACCTCTCAGATTTTTGACTCTGTCTGTACAAGAACCGTTGCGAAAGGTTCCAAAACTGCGTCTGTAGCAGTACAGCTCTGTATGTTTACGTATATCTATATCGTATATCTATATCTGTAGAAATTAATCGTTAATACACCTACAGTCGTTCTTGAATTTATAGGGCTGTTCAGCGTGTTCTCGAACCCTTCCAACTTTTCCGATTTTGATTATTGTACTTACTTCTTACGGAATTTTAGACGTTCTAGTATGTCACCGCCTTACCGACCAAGAACGATGAAGTGGTAAGTCACGGGGATCATGGGATTTGTACTCTTCATTTGGCGAAGCTGGCTGGAACTTGTAACTTAAAGTAATAGTAAGTTACATTGCGCTTTATGTTTTTTTACCATTATTTATCAGTAATGAGTAATCGTTTTGAATTCCCTGCCACTGGCAAAGCGATGCACTTAAATTCTGTTTTCCGTGGTATTCCAAGTACAGCGTTATTGTCATTATTTTCATGGTATCAGAAATTTTAAGAAATACGGTAACTAATTGTAAGTGTTGCGAACCTCTCACCTTGTCCTTAGTGCATGGTGCGATTGCAAACTGCAGTACTATAACTAACACGTTTCTCGTTTCAGAGGCTCTGCATGCATCCTCCGCTGTATATTTTTTATGCCTGTCGGTTACGATGTCGAAAAGTCCTCCCAGCAGCTCGGGGACTGAGCTGCCCTCTTTTGCCACGACAGTCTTGTCTAGAGCAGCTGATATTGCGAGTAATGTGTCGGATCTGTTGGCTGAATCCTTCAATCCGATCAGCAGTCCAGCGGTGTTTGAAAGCGATGCCAGTGTAAGGGAAAGCAGCAATGTTCCATCAGTCGCTGGGGATTCTGGTTCCCAGGATATCCGCGATGATCATAGTAGCAGTCCCGAAATGCCGATGAGCAACGGTAGTGCTTCCATTGATATCGACGAAGCGGAAGATGACACGCACGACGTCGAACCTAAATTTAAATACGAGCGGCTTTTCCCCGATAGAAACATTGAATCCGCGAATATCTTGTTCCGGGACAGTGCTACAGCACTCGCGGTACATCCCAAATTATTGGCACTGGGCACGAAAAATGGGGAAATTCACATACTGGATTTACAAGGGAATAGGTAATTAGTATTCCTTTTTTTTGGAAGTTTTATTTCGCATATTCTAATATATAAAGTAGTGAGCATTTTGTACGAACGTGCGTACTGTAATATTTTATGCACCAATATACAACAATTTTGTTTAGGAGGATAAATTCGAAATTGGGAAGTAAACTTTTACGTCGACTGGCCATAACCAGTCTCTTCAAAATTCAGTCCTTTTATGAAAAGCACGCTAATGTCCGGTTTTGAATTCCTGAATATATCTGTACGTCTTGAATGTCTGTAGGATATCGCTAAGCGTTCCTGTTCCGAAACATGCGGGTCCCGTTAACGATATATCCCTGGATGAAGCAGGGGACTACATGGCGTCCGCCGGTGATGATGGCAAAGTATTTGTTCATGGTTTATACCACACGGATGACAATTACCAAGTCAAGCATTCGGAACCAGTGAAAACTGTGGCCATTTGTCCGAACTTCACGGCATTCGGCCTCTCCGTAGCCAACAAGAGCATGGTGTTCGGCTCACGGCAGCTTATTTTGTGTGAAAAACGCTTTCTGGGGACTAAATTAACAACCTTGGATCCGGGCGACGGGCGAGTGACTCGCATTAAATGGTTTGGAAATTTTTTAGCCTGGGGTAACCGATCCGGTGTGAAGGTAATGGATATGAAAGAGAAACAGGTGATTGGTCTAATTCCCAAAGATCAGCGGGATGATGGTAATGATTACCCGAACAAGTGTGAAATTTTCTGGATGGATTCACGAACACTGCTGGTCGCATGGCCGCATGTGTTCAGTGTGTGCGCCATTCGGGATAGGAGAAAATTATCCAATTCATCCTTGAGTTCCGGGGGGCTAACCAAGCTGCCAAACTTTGAACTGGTGATCAACAAGCTCATTCATACAGAATTTGCTATTGCGGGTATTGGGCCCTATGTAGAAGATCAGTTTGTATTGCTGGGATATAATATTGTTTCCAAAGAGGATGACAAGAAAGTGCAGATGCGGATTGTAAGGCCGAAGTGGGAAGAATTTGAGGATGTGACCTGTGATGAACTTCCTCTGCGAGGAGCTTTATACGCCACGTATGAAGATTATAAGCTGCAAAGCTTGCCAGAAGATGGTTGGTCTACAATTTTTTTCTGTTCTAACTAATTTCAGTAATGGCAACCCCTTCACTCGATAGGCACTTCTTGTGCCATAACGATTTTTAGCAAACCCCATTAAATTTAATGTTAAAAAAGTTACGACTAATTTAGCAGTTAGGATTAGTACAGAGTATAAATATGTGCTGTCATAATTATGCTTTTCTTAACGAATTACGAGTACTGTACTAAAGTTACCAATTTTTTGTTGCTAAATTTGGTAGTTGTGAAGTTGACAGTGCTTATGACAGACAGCAAACGATATGAGTCGCCATTATTTATTTAGTGTTTATCACAAAGCACAGATTTTGTGGTTGGTTTTGATGTGTACTGTATAATTTCTCACTCATTTTATTGTAGTTTATATCTATAGTTTATAGATCCTGTATATCATCAGATTGCCTTCTGGCTTTCTAACCTTAGAAGATGCAAGAAATATAGTCATTACATTTCTTGTAGGTTTATATTTTATTGTGAGCCCAAAGGATGTCGTGGTAGCTAAGCCTCTGGACCTTGACGATGTGATTGACTGGCTACTGGAGCGCGGCCGGCACGAAGAAGCTATGAAAGTAGCTGGTAAAAATAATGGGCGCACGCTGGTACGACACAACATACGGGACATCGGACGACAGTACGTGGATTATTTACGATTGAAAGATAATTACGAAGAAGCGGCACGCGTTTGTCCTAAAGTGCTGGGTAAAGACCGAATTGCGTGGGAAGAGCAAGTGGCAGAGTTTTATCGTGCTGGCAAACTACGAATTCTAGCACCGTACATGCCGCGCTCCGCCGACTTCCAGTTGACCCCCGGATTGTATGAACTTGTGCTGGCATCCTTCCTGCAGGATGACCACGAGGGATTTCTTCGAATGGTGAAGGAATGGCCAGCGACACTTTACAATGTCCAAGCCATTATTAACTCTGTGATCGAATTCCTGCTCAGGGATCCTAACCAGAAGGTCTTGCTTGAATCGCTTACCACTTTATATACGCTAGTGGAACAGTACGATAAAGCGCTTAAAATCTGCGTAAAACTCAAACATCCAGACGTATTTGAGTTAATCAACAAGCGCAGTTTATACAAAACCATCGTTGACCAACAGTTGCTCGTAGCCTTAATGGATATTGATGCTGAACAAACTGTGCGTCTGTTGACGGACAATAATGAACGCATTCCCATTGCCAGTGTCGTTACACAACTGCAGAGCCGACCTCAGTATTTGCTTCAATATCTGGACAGGCTGTTCCAGATGAATAAGACCATCGGGAAAGAATACCATGACATTCAAGCTCGCCTCTATGCTGAATATGAGCCAAAAAAGCTGCTGCATTTTATGCAAAACAGCAAACATTTTATGCTCAATACGGCCTTTGAAGTGTGCGAGAAGAAGAATATGTTTCCCGAAATGGTGTACCTCTTGAGTACGTAGTCTGCTATCAGTCTGCATCTCGTGGTGTTTTTCGGTTTCATGCTATGATAAGGCATCCTGATTCAGCTGGATTGAGTTTTTTAATCCTTTAGCGTATGTTAAAGACAGTATGACACTAGTCCCCAAATTTTCTAGATAACCTTAACTTGAATTTTATTTTTTACAGGTCGAATGGGTAGGTAGTCGAAAAGAAGCATTGGATTTAATTTTACTACGACTTGGAGATATTGGACGAGCAATTGAGTTTTGCAAGGAACAGAACGATAACGAGCTATGGATGATCTTGATAAATTATTCCTTGGATAAACCTGATTTTATAACCGTGTTATTGCGTAATATCGGAACACATGTTGACCCTACCATTCTAGTCCGTAAGATCAAGAATGGACTACAAATACCTGGCCTGCGTGATTCTCTTGTTCGAATTCTGCAAGATTACAACTTACAGGTATTAGGCGTGTGTGTTCGGAAACTTTAGAAACTTTCAGAATCAAGCTTGATATTTACTGCGATAAGGAATTTCTGTGTTTAGTTTATGCATTGCTTTATTTACGATTTCGGTGGTTACTTCTGTGTAAAAAATGGCTTACTTCTACTCTGTAACTGCGTGTCAATTACAGATAACCTTGCGAGAGGGCTGTCGAAAGATTATGGTCAGCGATTGTTATCAACTACTGGTGAAGTTGCTTAAATTACGCCAACGCGGATTTTCTGTTGATTCGGAATCGGTCTGCCACATCTGTAAGAACCATGTCGTTCTTAAAAAGAATTCCTCCTCTGATCTTGATGGTGGAGTAACCGTCTTCCAGTGTAAACATGCATTCCACACAGATTGTGCTCTGACGTCTGGAGTGGGATGCCCTGTATGTGCTCCCAAACGGAAATATGATTTTTTTACTTAAAATTGTTATTTTATTTTTTTATCTATTCAAGAAATTTTCAGTCAAGTAATCGCAGTCTGTGATCCGGGCATATGTTTGATTCTGATTTGGTTGCATTGTTTTGAAAAATAAAGCGCGCATATGTGCAAGTATACCTAATATTTATTGTCAGTTGGGAATCCATAATATATCGGTAATTCAAATTTCATTACTTACTACAAAGCTGTTTAGTGTGACCATAATGCTTTTACTAGCTAAGTAAAAGCATTATGGTGTGACTGCTGGGTCGGTCGCATGATGCGAAGTTGGGTACCGTGTGGGTATTACGCAATGCCAAGAAATCATTTTCACTGCTTGTACATGCTTTCATGTGGATGCGTTATCGACTGATATCGAATGATCGAGCCGCCCTCCTTTGTAGGCGTTACCGAAATGAATGATTCACGTCCATTCTAAACAACCTACGGCAGATTACAGAGGAATTCGATGAATTCCATGCCATTTGCTTTTAGTTTGAGTTTGTTTTCGTAGTCAGAGTAAAAATAAGTGAGTTAACGTCAGCTGTTGTTGGTGTTTGCTTGACTGCTTTTTTTGAATTATTTTTAGGAGTTACTGTTATTGTTTTAGATTGCTGTATGTACCGTTTATTCGAAAATGATCCGCAAAGCTATCGATATAGTGCTCTCTGTCATCTTTCACGACGAAGCCTCTATGGACTTGTCCACATTAACTCCTGACGCTGATCCCCCTTTGCAAGAAGGACCCAGTATTCCTGCAACGAAAGTGTCCTCATCAACTCGGATTAATCTGTTCCAGTATATCCTCAGTACAGCCCGCGAAAATGCTGCGTATTATCGCACTCTCAGTATGGCTAAAGAGCCCGAAGATCCTAAATACACTAGTCTGCTGTCCACTTTGGCATTGCTGTGTTCCCACATTCCAGAAGTGGACGTGCAGTGTGAGAAAATTTCCAAGAATGCCACATACTTTGACGTGGCTCCAAACATCGAAGGAAACGGTTACCGCAGTCTGTTATCCATTGTGGATGCCTGCTTGATCAAGCTGCTGGAGTCGCTGCTGTACATGAAAGAGCATCGCGAGTCCTTCTATTTTCGACGGAGCAAATGCCAGCAAGAAATCGGCGACTACGTGGAGGTGCTGGGGATGATGCGGGCATTATTGAATTATGCTGAGAAAATGATTGATGCGGAACGCGCCAGTGGACAACATGATTTGTTCCCGCGGAACGGGCAAGAATTACTGGATGAATGGATGGTTAACGTTGAGACTCTGAACCAGCTGTGTTTTTATGGAAATTGTACGGCGTTTTATCTGTGTCCGAGCATCCGAACCGCTATGCATACGGTAATTACTACCGCGCTGGCAACATTTGCTGAGAAGTATCAGCAGCTGGAAGAAGAGTGCCCGGGAAGTGGTCCACAGGCACTGGATTATCTGGGAAGGAATCTGGTGGCATCGCGAAAATTTATCCTAAATCCCCAGCTCAAAGCGCAGGTTAGTCTCCCGAAAATGTTTGCCAACGTCGGCCCTATGCAGCGTATCTTTTTTCACTTATTTTTCGGTGTTGGTGGAAATGGTAATTACAATTTGCGACTAAAAGGGTAGGTGACCGTAGGTCTGATATTATTTTTGTACGAGTATTGTACTCAGTGCGTAGATGTTCATTTAGTCGGTGTTTTTATTTTCGTTCGGCTTGGATCGATTGCGCCGTAGGCAGTTATTTATGATTTCTGGAAATTGGAAATTTCTGTTTTGACGGCTTCCCATCGAAATTTAAAGCTTTAATCTGCTTTAGCTAGAGGTGAAGTTTTCGTCCGCAGAATATTTTGAATTTTTGTCCTACGGTCAGCTGAAGAGTACAAGAGCGAGAAATCCGGCTACTCGCAGAATCGCAGTATGCAGTTTGTGCTGCAATGCTTTTTTGCGTACATATTGAGGCTCTTGCTTTTTTGCGTACATATTGATTGATTGCGACTTCATGGGTCTCATAAAATCGATATTGGGCAGTCGGTGGTTAAAGACGCATGTAATCTGATACATGCTTTCCAACCGCGGTAATTCCAAGAATTTCGTGATGCTTAATGGATAACTGGATAAGTGAGATAATATAATATCAGTCCGAAGTATTCATACTGCATAGTGCATACTATGTACTGGAATTTAGAACTGGCTGCTCTTACGACTGAACGTCAAGCGGTCGAAACATCCTGGCAATGAACTATGGGTCCAAAAATTGAACTTTTGAATACACCGAGTAGGTGACGCGACCCCGGCGAGGAGATGCAGTACAGTAACTTTCTAACTTATTCATGTAAGGCGAGAGACAAGCGTAGTACGCTTGTCTTACACCTTACATGAATGAAATAACTAACGATAAGACTGCCATAAGTGCTTATCGAATTCGGTTCAACAAAATTTTTTTTTCGTTTGGCGATTATATATAAGGTATCCAAAATTCATCGGTAGAGTGCTTTTCCGCATTGTCGCCCTCGTTGATGACCTGTGGTCTACCGTTTATAATTAACGGATGATTTGGTTAAATAAGGATTTTACTTTATGCATGCAGTAGATAAAAACTAATTTTATCGGCACATTGTTTCCGCTTAACTGGAAATTAGACTGGCTAAATAACATGAACATACAGCAAAACAATGGTCCGTAATCACCCACGAGGATAGAATATTTGGCCTCTAATTGTAAATAAACAAACAACGGAGCGATTTTGTGGTGAACGGTTCGAATGGCTAAAAAAACGACAAACATGCAGCCTTAATACAGCTTTGTTTAAACGTGAATATATTCCAGGTGCTGGTTGCATCCACTCGCGAGCTGGACATTCGGTTCTGCAAGGCCTTCTGGAGCATTTCCGAATCGCGTTTCTGGGATCCGATTCACTGGTATTTGCTGCCGAAAATCGATCTCAATCGGGAGTTCTCCATACCCCCTGACAGCTTTGTTTTACCCCACTGCGATACCGGAGCGGATGTGACGGTATCACCGCCCGTTTGTCACATTGGACTACGACCAGTTCAGTGCCGATTAATGTCAGCTGGCATACGCGAAGGTCAGCTCTTCATCGATAACAACGATGGCGTCAAATCGTTCAAGCTGCCTGGGCGCGTGCAACCCAAATCCGAGGTCCTTCTTTTCCATTTGCATGGCGGCGGTTTTATATCGCAGTCGAGCAAAGCCTGTGACCTGTATTTGAGAGAGTGGACGAAAGAGATTGGTGTGCCGTTGCTGTCCATTGACTACACACTGGCACCAGAAGCTCCCTATCCACGGGCAATAGAGGAATGCTTCTTTGCATATTGCTGGGCGTTAAAGTATCCACATAAACTGGGATGGACGGGACAGCGTATTGTGCTCATTGGAGATTCTGCTGGCGGAAATTTGATCTTTGGAGTGGCATTTAAATGCTTTATGGAAGGAATCCGAATGCCTAGCGGGATTTTAGCGGCGTATGCACCGTTCTTGGCGCAATATACTCCATCACCATCAAGATTGTTGGCCATTATGGATCCGTTGATACCAGTGGGGATTTTGAATAGATGTCTGGGGGCGTATGCCGGTTTACCCGAGCCGAATAACGTTGGGGATATTCAGAATTTAACACATGATTCCACCGATTCCAGTCCTTCCCAAGCATCCAAAACTAGTTGGGATGAACTGAGCCCATCGGAATTGAAAGGTAGACATATCCATATTGATACGAAGCAAACCGATTTGAACATTTAATCTAGACAATATTTTTATTTGTTACTTGTTTTGGAATTAACTGTTGCAGTGGGTGTATTGGTATAAGTTATGGTTTTTAAAATTATCATTTCGCAATTTCTTAGTACAATTATAAATTTAGGTGTTGAGCGAAGACTCCCAGTGATACTTGCTGCAACTTTTTGCCAAATCGTAATTTAAACATTAATTGCAGGAATGGAGGAGATGGCTTCTTTTGCATCCTCCCCGGACAATGGAACTGTTGATGCTAGACAGCACGAGAAACAGAAAGAAGCCAGAGCTCAAGAAGCCATCAAGGCTGAACAAAATTTCCTATTCCGCATCCCATCGGCCCAACATTTTTATTCCGTGGCATCCCCTATTACGTCTCGCTTGACGAGTACCGTTTCCCGTGTGACTGGAGCAATGTCCCGGGGATATCAAGGTATCCGAGACACTGTTGAATACCCATTTCGGCGCACTACGACTTTTGCTCGACAGCGCGCAAAATCTATTATGAATCCATATGCCCCGTGGACGAAGATGATGAGTCCGTTGAAACGATACAATTTCAGCCAGGTCCCAGTAGATGATCCGTTGCTGTCACCAGTGTTAGCTGATGCTACTTTATTGAAGGCGTTGCCGCCGGTAGCGCTGGTTGCTGCCCATGTGGATCCCTTTTTGGACGATACGGTACAGCTGGCCAAAAGACTACATGACTTGGACAAAGCCATGACGATGGACTTGATACCCCATCTTCCGCATGGATTTTTGAATTTCGTTTTGGTCAGCGAAGAAGCCCGGCAAGGAAACCGTATTTTAATGCAGCGCGTGAGAGAGCTGATGGCACCAGACCTGGGCAGTTATGGAAAATCGACCCACAGTTAGAGTTAAGAGTTACAGGGAGCGTGCGAGTTGCGCTAAGAGTTAAGTTATTTATGCAGGAAAACCGAGTTTCGAGTTACACCGCGAGTTACGCTACCATAGACAATATATACTATTTTTACGAGAGTTAAGTTAGAGTTAAGTTTTCTTCCGAGCGAGTTACGCTAAAGAGTTAAGTTATAACTCAATAACTCGAAAATAACTCGCGTTAAGTTAAATAGTTAAAATTAACTGCCCAGGTCTGGATGGCACCAAAAGAGACATAGTAATGCCTTCATAGCTTCTTAATTTTTGATGTATTATTTTCCTAGTCGTCTTCTGATGCAATGCGTTAGAATTGTACCAGTGTAAAGTTTTGTGCTTCGTGTTATGTTATAATTATCTGAAGAGATTAGCTTGTCGGAACTTGGAATGCGTTCAAGACTTGGATTTATTTTGTTGTTGTTTATGATTTATCCGTAAAAATAACTAACACAGAAAATACCGTCTGCATAATTACGGTGTCCACCAGACAAGTACTTGCTTGACCCGGGCATAATAATCTTCGGGGTAGTGAAGTACCAAAACAAAATGTCGATCGGCCACACAACATACTCGTAATACTGTTTGACAGTGCAAGAACACTAAGAGTTATGATAAAATTCACAACAAAAAAATCACAAGGATGGATGTCTTTCAAATTTCGTCTGATGATCCTTCAATAAATATTTCCCGAACTTCTAGCTTTCGCGATATAAAGCTCCTGAAAAATTTTAAACTAGGAAAGTGCACCGCTTGAGGCTAGCACTATAAGACCGAAGCGAAGCTCTGTTAGAAACAGTAGAAGGGAATATAACCCAGCAAGGTCATACGTTCAAGTCTGCTTTTCTATTCTACATATACTCGTATATTGTAAGTAATACAGCAAAGTCTTTGATAACGATATTGGTACAAGGATGTATTTCCGAAACACTCGTATACTAGCGTTCATTACTCAGAATTTGTACAAGAATAAGATGCAAGGAATATTAACGCCGCTTTAATACTCCTAAAGGTACGAGTAAATGCCGCTTATCTTTTCTAAGTTGGAACCGTACTTACCGCACTCTTTATACTGCAAGTGATACGAGTAGGTTTTTTGAATATATTGGTCAGAAATATACATTTTCTCACATTCCTGTAACAACTTTTATTAACTGGAAATGGCTATTCGCACATCCTGGCACCTCCTTTGGCTATTCGCACCACCTTTTTAAAATTATTTTCTACACCACCATTGGCTATTGTCACCAACTTTCTACACCTCCTTTTGTTTTATTCTCACCTCCTTAGATACGGGCAACGGTGATCACTGAGTCCGTCTGAAATTGTCAACAGCAACAAACTGGTTATGACAGTGGCGTTTTCGCTACTGCTTTCGATCCGCGATCGAAATCATTAACAATCAAAAAGCAAAATTCAGTGATAAGAAGGCGCAAAAAAATTTGGTTAACAGATGCAGCACGGTGAAAACATGGTTCAGTACTTTTCCGGCCGACTGTGCCCCAATCGTGAAGAAAAAGCGCCGTTATAAATGGCCAAGCTGTGGCAATCTGTTAACCAGTTCTTTAGGACGCAAGCCACACATTGTTTGAAAAGTGTATTTAAGAGCTGGAAATAGCCAAAATTGTACGATGGTGGTGGCAATAGTCAAAAGGTGGTGTTAGAATTTATTTTCAAATGATAGAGCAGATAGCCTAAAGGTAGTAAGAACAGCCAAAAAGTGGCGGTGCGAGGGGGAACAGCCACACGCTTATTAATTATTACACGATGCATGAAATATTAGCATTCTAATTGCTACCAAAGCTATGAATAGGGAACCTTGTGCTGGAGCTACGGGTCAGCTGCAAACACAACACTAGTGTTGCTTTACTTAGTAAAAGTAAATAGTAAACCTTACTTATTAAGCCGTTTTTGCCTTTTACTAATTAAGTAAAAAGTAAGTAAACAGCAAAACGGAAAAGTAAAAGTAAAGTAAAAGTAAGGGCAGCCGAGGCTTCAGAAGTAAATAGTAAGTAAAAGTAAGAGGCGCGAAACGGGAATAGTTTAATTAGTAAAGCAGTCTTTTTACTAAGCGTCCGCAACAGATAAAAGTGACGGGCATCATCAGAATTCTGCTGAACATGCTCTTTTCCATAGCAATTACGTTTGGCAGTACAGGTTTTCTTCTGAAGCGCTAAAATTTCTGTACTGCAGACGCCTTCAACGCCTAGGTGGGCGAGTTACTTGACTGCCAGGCGCATTAGCTAGTGCTGCTTCACTGCAACGGATACGGTGTAATGACTTTTGCTAATTTTTGTTAAAATATTAAGTATCTGTACTGTAACTTTACACTGCCCAGAACCAAATTGCTTCATTGAAACAAATTTCTGAGCACAAATTGAAATTACGTAATCGGTGTGCACACTGTCGCATAATACAAGCAGTTATTTTTGTTTTAGATACGGAATAAGCTTAAGAAATGAATAATTATGGCAAAATTGAAAACTTTTGTTGCGTACTGCGATTTTTCGCAAAACACGACTAGTAAATACTAGTTTACTAGGGATTACTAAGTTAGTAAAAGTAAGTAAGGCTACGATAAAAAAAGTAAAAAGTAAGTAAAAGTAAGGAAGAAAGATTATGAAAAGTAAATAGTAAAGTAAATAGTAAAGTCAATAGCCAGACGAAAAGTAAAAAGTAAGTAAGGTTTTGGGACAATAGTAAATACAACACTGCACAACACCTACCTATTACATCTATAAAATGTCATTCCGCTTTATTTTGGGATGTTTGATGCGCGTGCGAAAGTATTTATCGCAAATTGCAACGAAAATGCAAAAATTCGAAATCACTGCGTCACAAACCTACTGCTAACAGCGTCCTTGCGCTTTTAAAAACGCAATGGCTTGTACGCCCATGCGCCAGTTCTGGGCGCCACATAAAACAAAAGTTGCCCGCGATGGGGCGTGCAGTGCTACTGTGCAACACTGCGGCAGATGCCGTATTACGCGTTGACCGTTCTGCAGTTTCTCAGTGTCTACACACCTGCCAATCCATTTTTTCTTAGTAAGAGACCTGAATCAATCTGAATGTAAGGATTTGCTGGGTTACATTCCCTTGTACTGTTCCGACTCTCGAGTCTCGCATCGGGCTTATAGTGATAGCCTAGAACGGTGCTAACCTCACAGTCGGTGGTAAATATTCTACCGAAAAAAAATAAGGGTTTATTTTTTGAATATAAAGGAACTTGATCTCAGGACCGTTAGGATAATAAGCACGTTAGGAAGCCCATGAGTGCTTTGCCGTAATGCTCGGTCAACGGCTTCCCTAAGTTGTAGTGCCTAAGTGTTACTGAGCGCTTGGAAGTCCTTTCTAAGTGCCCATAAGTGTCGGTCACGTTGTAACTGGTTAGGGCGTGACCGACAACTTAGTGCGTGACCGACGTGCGTGACCGACGGACAAAATTTCCTGTTTTCTTGAACATAGAGGACCTTCGCTTCGCTTCGGTCGATGATAATTTAACCTCTGCTAGCAAATGATAATTTAACCTCTGCTGTGGACAGGTGTAAACTCGCGGTCAACTAGTGCATGCAAGCACCGCCAAAATCATGAGGGCTCACAACGGAGAGGACAGTATAATCCACGTACCTGACGCGCTAGTGGCAATTTCTTATATATCTTCCTCAATTTTTTTCGTACGTCATCAATCGTACTGAATGGACAGTGAGCAAGGTATTCCAACTCATTTTGAGAAACGAAGTAAGAGCATCCGCTGAAGTCAGGTTTTTTCTGTTTCTTATCGCCCACTGCTTCGACAGCTTTCTGAAACCATAAATTACCTGAAGGCCTACTTGCCCGCAGAACAAATCAAACACAGGTGTGTATTTCCTAATCCTTACGGATTCAGCAGGGTTTAAGATATTTTCTTTGGCATTTTCCCCTGCCACGGTTTTGAGGGGCTTGTTATCAAGCGTTTTTGGGGTTTTGCGAATCTTGTCCCGCATAGAATCCCGCATATCTTCCGCGCACTGATCTATGAAATGCTGCGCTGCACTTTCGTACTGCTTCCACATCTGCAATTTCAATTTTTGTTAAAACTTCGGTCACTTTCAGATATCCTCATTCAGATAAATAATTTTATGAATATTTCGAAGCATGTTAGGGCTAAGCCGCTAACATACCGCTCTGATGCGTATCTGGTATTCTTCCTTTTCGTAGGTACACATTTCCTGCCATTTCCGGTTGACCAACGTTAGCCAGCCGGCAGATTTGATGTGTTTCGTCTCCTGTTCCATGATATATAGTTTATGTCCCGATGTGGCCCCTGGATAGGCCTCTGGATGGAAAGCATTTTGAGAAACTGATCTGTGGAACAAAAGATTCCGTTCCAGTGGATTCAACAGGAGGCGCTGCTTATCCATACGAATATCGGGATTCTCGGCAATAAATTCATCCATTTCAACCTGAAAGACTATTTAATATACACACGAACCATGATGTGCACACGAATTTTTTATTTCAAACCATCACTTGTATAGCTGTCAAGAAACCACAACGCCGAATCCCAATGTGAGTAAATTTACAATTTCTGGTGGATAATTTGTGATTACCAATCTCTCACTTCCTATTTTCATAATGCTCTACGAGTAATGACAAAACAGTATAGTACTCTGTACAATACACAGTACATACACAGTACACTAAATTTTCAGAATAAAAAGGCTAATTTTTAAAACCCCAGAAACTTTTAGCAAATTACCAGAACATAATTCGGTAAGTTTAAAAACTAAATCCGGTAATGATCACTTCATCTTTCGGTACCTGGTAGCGCTGATGGTCCATCATGGACTTGTCGATATATTCGAGCATTTCCGTATCAGGAAGTCCTAACCATGCAGAGCGGTAAGCTTTTAAAGCTTCTGTTCCCGTCAGCTATAACATGAAAAAGAATTCGCACCCCATCACAAAGCAAGTACAACAAAGTCGAACAAACAAAATTAATAACAGTAAAGTGTGAAATACCTTCAATCTGTTGTTCTCCCTTCTTTCGCTAACATAGATTTCATAAGGCGTTTGCGGGTCTTTTGGAAAATTACTAAAATATTTTGCTATGCGTCTACGAGGCATTTTTGTGCCTTTTCTTCCATAAACTGGAATTACGATGTTTTCGTCGACCGTCAATTCAGCAGGAGTACTAGGGATAAGCTTGATTCGTTTCTGAAAAGGCATGGTTTGTTCACTCTTAGATAAAAATTCTTGTATCACTGTACTTGATCGGATTCAGGAATCCGCTTTATTTTTTATTTTAAGAACTCCTTTTTCTGAGTATTTTACTGTCATAAATTAACGGTAATGAAATTGCAAAAAGGTACAGTACTTAATGTGATCAATTAAAACTAGGTACATGGTAAAAGCTAACTGTTACCAGTATGGCAGTATCTACCTCATCGTATTAGTACTAGTATACATGTATGCCAAGCAAGGCTGCTAAAAATCGTACCAGAAAAGTGAGAAACAGTACTACTATTAAATTTTGTAGAAAACCGTAATCCTCATACTCTGGGTTCGAAGTTCGGGTGATCTCCTCCGATCTCGTCCCAGTCTTTCCTTTTTTGGCGTTCGTGCCACAGTAATTCACTTAAAATTTCCGGCAGCGTACGATTTTTTCTTATCTGCAAAAAACACAAAATCTGAAATCAAGGAATATTATGGTTTTAAATGGTCGCAATGGATAGAAAAAAAAGGGTAACGCGGTACGAAATGATACGTAACGTCCGACCTGATTTTAATCATTAACTGTTAATGATTAACAGACCTTCGCTATGATTTCTTCCATTTTCTCCTTGCACTCGTGGGGTTCGCGGTGTTTCAGTGCGCATACATTCCAGTTAACCATGTTCAATCGCTTACGATAACCCATTATATCGTTAATGGTTAAACGGCAAAGTACTTTCTTAATCAAAGTCTTTTCCTCCTCTGCTGTCCACTCTGTTGAGGCAACACTAACAGGCATTTCACCGCCAACATCCAAACTTCGAAACCGTGACTGCGAACGAGTGCATCGTCTCGTTGCAACAGGCATGACGTCCTCGCACACAGTTCCCGACATTGTCAACCATCGGATTTGCAGCTCACTTGCCACGACGCAGTGATGAAGAACTTCTGCAGCAATTCAATCATAAATTACCAATTATTACTTATCATCTTCGCAAACTACAATGGAAGATGTTGCGGACTGTGAAGTTGAAAAATTTACATCGTAACTGCTGTCGCTGGTTGCGCAACGAGCCAACGGCAACAGAATGATGTACGGTATCTGAAGGGTGGCTGCCGGTTGTGGTAGGCTGACGGCGACTGCGCGTATTCAAAGTCAAACTTCGAACCGTTGAAAAATTGACCTGCCTGGATTTAATATCGTAAGTAAAATTAAAATTAATTAACTGTCTTATTAATCTGTTATTCTGTAATCTGTTTGTTTTACGTTTTTAAATTACCGTAAGCTTTATTCGTCGTACAAAATGTATTTCGGCATGTGTTGTATACACCTATTACGCGGTAGAAGGCTCTATAAGTTGTATTTCTAATTTTCCACCGCAAGTCACAAGTACTTCTAAATCTTAAAGTCTTTAACTCCTTAACTCGTAAGCTGTGTATTCAGTACAAATCTTTCACTTTTATAGAAAATTTGCGACAAATACTCGTGTACCTTGAGTTTTGAAATAAAATAATATAAGTGTAGAAAAAAAAAAAAAAAAAAACTCGTAAGCCAGTTAAAGTCACCAAAACCATAATGGGTATATATATATACCCACCTTGCTAAAACGTCACAATTTCGGGAAAAATGGCGCTGTATATTACTAATCCATAAACCCTAATACCTTATCCATAGTACCATTCAGTTTCAGACCATATGCCGCACATAGAGTATTGTATATATACGCGTACAGATATGAGTATGGGGACTGACCATGAGGAGCACAAACATACCAAATTTTGTTTTATTGTACCAACAGTATTATGATTGTTGAACAATGAATCGGAAGTCGCTTTCGCTAATATGCAGTAAAATATCCGCTGACCGATTGTGCACCCGTGATCACGCGGATAGCAGCAGGTCTGCACAATGTGATCATGTTCTGTACTTGTGCTTCGCAAATCCAGCAAATCACAAAAAAATTCAACTTTTCGGCAAGGCAGGTATTTTAATGGATTCTCGTTGTCAACTTGGTTTTATCCTTGCCAATGCTGCTACCGTACCTGCCGTATTATCATTTCCACCCTAGAGTGGCCTCGACGATACGGAGTTATTCATAAAATTGCTGATTCTGCTATAACACTAATAACAGCCTGTACGAAGTTTATTAACAATTTATTGTACTTGTAGTTTTGCTGCTTTATTTTGCGCTCCTTCAAAAGCGGTCGGAACACTCGTTCTGGTATAAAAATTTCTCATTTTATCCGATCCCAAAACCTTAACCGACGAAGGAAGGCCATCTGACAACATCTGCAGAATTTGATTTCCCAATTTCCTGTGGACATTCGCGAAGTCGATTCAACGTGTTTCCTTCGGTTCTTTGAGATAATTGTTGCAGCTGATCGCGAGTGTAGATTTATCGAACACTCCGTATTTGTGGTCGAAATCAGCAACATCGGCGGCATTCCTTTAGCTGATTGGAGGCAGTTGGCATAAGTTTGAATGGATTAATCGCGTCCTTATCTGGTCGCTTTTGAACCAATTGTCAGCTGAGACAATTACCACCGAGATAGACTGCGAAGCAAAACAAGCTGCAGCACAATGCATGATGTAAAAGAAAACCACAACTTTAAATCACGGCTTGGGTAAGTTGGAGAATTTCTGATTTTCATTTTAGAGCGAGACCCGAGTCGGTATAGTGCCGTTGAATTTGCTTTCTCCTGGGTTTATGATCCCATTTAATATTTTGCAGATCGGATGTAGAGGCTGATCCCATGTTGGAACCCGTTCCGCAGACGAAGAAACTTGGTTTTTACGGTGATGCTGGTTTAGAAAATGCAGTGATCACGGTTACCGAAGTGCCTCAGTCTAAAATCTTTGCGCCACCTGACGGAGGTAAATTATACTTCCTTGTGTGTACGTTATGATAAGAAGAAATTACTTTTTTCTGTAAAAAAATATATTTACCAGAAATTTTTTGTAAAAGAATAAAATTAATAATTTGTTTTGGTAAAAAATAAATAAATAAATATAATTCGTTTTGGATTTTGCAATCGACCGACTTACGGCGCTTTCCACTTAGTACGGCCGGTGGTTTATTTTCGGGTTTTTTGTTAACCCTTTGTTCGCCACTGAAGTTCTGATCCTGCCAACGTATGTGAACTGGAAGAGCTGGTAATTTAGTATTATAATCATACTTTTGTGAACTATTTGGCGAGTTACTGGAAACATCTTTAGTTTAGAAGATGAATGCATTCAGACTAAGTACCTTGCACAATATCTTAGCAGATTGCTCAGACTTCATACTGCTCCTGTATACTCGTGTATGTATTTACTTTTAAATATTATTCATATATAAATATCTACACATTCTAAGCATAAAGTGTGTCGAGTTTCTTTTAGTCGCAAGAGGACAGAATATGGTAAGAGAAATTAATTTTGTCGGTAACAGTTATGGTACTTGTGCAATAGTTGGGCAGTTTTAACAAGTCGGAAAATTTTTGTGTTACTAGTACTGTGTTTTCGAATATTTTTCTGTAGTTTATTCTTTGTAAAGGACATCTAGGGTCGCGCAAATGTCATCGTAACACCTAGCTATAACGTGATCGGCAAGCTGACAGCACGTGGCCGCGTGATTGAACTTGTTTACTGTTGAGTAGTAAAGTGGTTATTGTCGGCGGTCGCATTACGTAGTTTTTGACTTTTTTGTAGGTTGGGGCTGGTTTGTTGTACTTGGATGTTTCTTGATGAATTTGATCGTTAACGGCACATCGTATTCCTTCGGGGTAATATTTATGGAACTGCTGGCCAATTATGAAAGAACATCAGCTGATATCGCTTGGGTTTATTCACTGAACTGCGTTACCTGCAGCTGGTTAGGTAAGCTGGTGAAGGAGCGCGGAAATATTGTAGTAATTCATAAACATATCAACATTTAAATATTCTAGTTGCGCAATCTGTGTTTTCGTTCGACTGATTAATAATGACCATTATTAAATCATTTAAATCTACAATGGCGTTCGGATAATTTAAGTCTTTAAATGCCGAAACGATTTATTTAGGTACCGTGTTAGAATTTTTAAGAGAGGCACTTGTACTAATAAACTGTACTATATAGTATATTTGTTTTGGTTAGCAATTGAAATCGGTTTCAGTTCGAAACGGTTTCAGTAATTACAGAACGAGAAAGTTGCGACTGATCAGTAATAAATTTGATTTAATCGAGAGTTTATTAGTACGACCCTGTATATAAAATAGGCATGTGCCTTTTTATAGAACTATAGTACGATAGAATTTACTCTGTAGATGTATATTAATGTATGTGGGTACATATTTCGTTTTATTTTAGGTCCTTTCGCCACAGCATTAAGCAACATTTTTTCCTTCCGCAGTGTGGTAGTTGTTGGAGGTTTCATTTACAGGTAACAGCAACAGTAACATCGCGGTGCACTTGCGCCACTGTAAAGCGTTTTCATTTATTCAAGCAATTTTCTTGACAACAGTCAGATATAGAAGTGCAAATATTGCGTGTAAATTGCAGTGTCGGTATTGTGGCAAGTTCTTTCGTGACCAAATTGGAGCAGCTGTATATTACCTACGGTCTCATATCCGGTATGCACGGCATTCCCTATTATTCTTATTTAAATTTGTTGAGTATGTTGCAATTTTGTTCCATTATTACGAGTAGGTATCGGATCGGCTTTAGTGTATGGTCCATCAATCAGTAAGTCGACATTCGTGAACAATCAGGAAATATCTTTCATCCAAAATTTTGATTTTTTTTTAGATCTGCGGTTGAATATTTAAATTGGTAATACGATTTCCTTTGCAGTCATGGTCGGCCGTTATTTTGATAAGCGGCGTGCCTTGGCTAATGGTTTATCCGCTGCCGGCAGCGGTGTTGGCTCATTTCTTCTTCCACCCACTTTGCATTTTCTTTGTGATCAGTACACTATCAAAGGCTGCATATTGATCTTGGGCGCCTTTAGGTAATTAGCTTTTGACATTGTGATATTTTCAGCATTATTGTCTTCGTGTTTCTGTAATTCGAGTTTGGTCAATACGGTTTTCTCCATCTGACCTCTAAGATTCCAACCAGTTGAAAAACGTTCCATATTGGTTTAATGTACAACCATTTTAACGAACAAGATTAAATTTCAGAACCCCTTCTGGGATGTTTGCAATAAAGCCTTGTTTTTTTAGCTTCCATCTGTGTCTTGCTGGATTATTCTACCGACCCGTGCCCATGAAGAGATTGCAGAAGCAGCGCGAACCAGTTTTTTGTGACCTTCTGCATGAGCAACCGATCGAAAAAGATCACATTCGTATTACTCTTCACCCAGTTGGCTCAGTCGGAAAATCTCTTGCCACTGTACCTTCTCATCACTCGATCCGGGAAGAACTGTTTGAAACAGCCCTTTATCCTACTCGCGGAGCCGGCGGTCCGCTTGTTCTCGGTTCCTCTTTGCTTAGCATTCCAGAGAATGTCGTCACGGTCGAACAAGTACCGACCGCACGCTTCCGCCATCTCAGTGGTGCCAGCGTATCCAAACAGTTCAGAAAGTGGGCACTTTGGCTGTATGCCTGGCCGAGGAATCTCAAAAGTGGAATCGATTCCGGTTCGCTGTTCGATTTTTCGCTTTTAAAAAGCCGGTTATTTCTGATGTTCACGACCGCTGTGATGCTGGCTTCGTTTGGTTACCTCAGTGTGTATCTGATCCTCCCGGCTCATGCTCAAGACTTAAATATCAGCAAGGTTCGTAGCTTCGTATTTTATTAAAGCTTTCACATGGTTTGTTTTGTTGTACACTGCTGATGTCGGACACATAAATGGACCTTCGGTAATTGTTCTATTGTTACGTGAGGATTTTGAGTTGTTCCCGAACAACAGTCATAGTGGATTGCGGTCCAATTTTCTTTGCTTTTTAGGCTGAAGCAGTCTCGTTGATCTCGATTATGGGTGCATGTGATCTCACTGGGCGCATCACTTTTGGCTGGTTCTCTGATTTTCATCTGATACCTAGACGGTGGGGATACTGCGGAATGATTTTTTTGTCTGCCGTTGGCACCCTGTGGGTCATCTTCGTGCGGGGATACATACAACTAGCGGTGTTTGCCGGATGGTTCGGATTCTTTGGTGGGTCCTTTATGGTACTAAATGCCGTGCTGACCGCGGATTTGTTCGGTTTGGATAAACTGCCCAGCGCCATTGGGCTGCTGATTACCATACAGGGGATCGCTTTCCTTGTGGGTCCGCCACTCGTGGGCATGCTTAAGGACCAGCAAGGAGATTTTTTCTTAGCATTCTTTGTTATTGCGGTGGTGATGACGCTGGGAGCATGCTTGTTGGTGCTGGAATCTGTGATTGCTCATGTTTTACGTAAACCGAGACGTCCATCCGGGACTAGTGATAAATCGGACCAGACTATGACCTCGGATATAATCTCATAAATTTTTTGTATATTTGAATTTCCAAGCCGGTAGTTGTTTTTGGATGCTTTGAGCTTTTTTTGTATGTTTGTTGTATTTCAATTCAATAATAGTTGTATTCCTTTTCATGGTTGTATCCCCATTCCCATCCATTGTGCCAACGCCGCGCAGCTCAGTTCGTTATTTAACAATAAGGCGGTGTAAATTGTGATGTGTGTCGTGTTTAAATGTAGGTGTGTAACGTAGTATCACCCGGCGGCTATTAGCTACCCGGCGATGGAGTTGACCTTACCGGCACCATAACGAGGACAGCCTGGAAGATCAATAAGATAGTCAGTGCGTGAATTTAGTTGAATTCTAGGATATCACATCCGAAACACACACGCACGCGTAGATCTGGATCCATACGTGTACAATCGCGGACCGAACGGCGTGAATGCAGGCAACGTCCAGGTTTACAGTGTATGGCATCCCAGTGTTCGGATATCTCAGACTTCCGATCGATACGTACGGGCAACTAGCAACAAACTGATTCGGGTTTATACAAGACTTCCCATTAGTTACTACTTGATATCGTCATACCGTTCTCATGCAGTTACAGTACTTCTCATGCAGTTAGTGGTCCACTGTCCGAATTGGAAATAGGCGATGTGGAATAGCCGACAGCTATTTGACTATTTCCAATACGAGTACAGTACATCATTCAGTAGCTAACCATAAAGTGTTGCTGTTTCATTGGTATTTGTTTCGAAAAGCGCTATGGAGTACCCCAAAATGCACATGTCGCTTTAAAATAGCGCCAAAACGTACTGGTATTTAATACGTATCTGGAGTACGTAGATGCGACTATGGATTTTTCTGAGCTTATATAGATATCTATATATGCAGTGCGTGTGTACAGATATAGCTACAATTACGATTAAATTTTATTATGTCTTGTTATGTCAGTAAAACAGTAGCAACCATGGCAAGAAATACGATCAAATTTAAATTGTGTTGCTTGCGAAAAAAACGAATCTAGCACCTTGTCCTTATCCTTCACTTTATATACCATAATCTTGTGCATGGAAACTGCCAAATTAAAAGTTTGGCTGTTGATTTTTTAGCACTTTGTGCATTTAATTTTTTAGCACTTTGTGCATTTAAAAATAAGTTTAGCACATGCAAAATGGAAATAAAAAAGCTGCCGATCGAAGCCGCCCAAATGGTTTTTAATGCAATATATAGTAGTATTGTGTGATGCTCACCTATAACTGTAGCCGGTACGTACTTTATCTACGACTATGAGTACACTTAAATTACTTCAATTACATCACATGAGCATTGTTAACAATGTCAAATAATAGAACTATAAGGACAAGTATAGTTCTATACGTAATCGTATACAGTTAAGTGTACGCTGCTCTTCCTGTTAGCTGTTGCATAAACACAATTTTCTACATGACGTTATTTGGTTGTGGGCGGAACATGCAGTTCTTGGTTTAAGTGGTAAAATGATACACTGCCCCGGACCTCCCGGTAATTCCAGAGGATCGTGCTGCTTCACAGGATACATTTTCTGTGGTCGGCATTTGACTGCAGCCTCTTAGTGCGGGGTAGCGGCGCAATTCATTTGCGATGATCTGTAGATGTACCTAGTGACATACAGTCGCAATACTGCAGAGTGCATGCAGCCTGGACTTGTGCAATCTGCCAGTTATGGCAGGTACATTCTTGGCTAAATTTCGTTGAAACTGCACAGCACATGTTTTGGGACATGAGAGCGATCAAACCGTTGAAGAAACATACTCGTGTGTAAAGTATAAATGCTTATACTAATTTTTTCTGTTTTTATGGTGCTTTGTAAGTTTTGTACAGCTCAATGCAACATTTTCCGTTCAACAGTGCTGGACTTGCATCATTGATATCGCAAGTCGCAACCGTTTTGGAGCTTATCGTCAGACTGGAGATGCTCACTTCACAGTTCACATCAAGATCAGATTCTACACTCTACAGCACAGTGCAGGAAAGATGACTGGACTTGGAGCAGGGTCGAAGTGGCTGAGTCACTTTTCTTCTTATCATTGATAGATTCTCCGTCTATCATGACGGCTTCTGCAAGCTTATTCCTTATCGGATTCTATTGAATTCGGGCTCTTTTGGAGTTTTGCGAAAGTGCGATCTGCGTGATTATTGATTGTGCTTTTCAAATATTGACCGAATTTGCCGCAATTATTATCAGATTATATAGTAGTTTCCTAGTTCCTTCAAGTTTGCAATGCGATGTTGCCTACTGATCCTAGTTCTTCCCAGTTCTCCAGTCTGGTAAGGAGCTCTTTGAAATAGTCCACGTTTTGACTTTAGGATAAGATGTCAAAATATTCTTCGTAAAGTCAACGGGAATGTCGATCTGGTGAATCTTTACGGGTCTTTCTCAGTCACTGTTATAGTGTAATTAGAGTAGAATTTGCTTGCGCCGGCATGTTGGGGATTAGTCCTTACTCGTACCAGGTTGTTCCTTGCATAGCGTTCCATAGAAATTGCTGTGTTACACAGAGACTGTCGTTGCGCAAGTTGCAGGCAGAATGGTTTCGCAGGTTACTCATTGAAATTTACCGAATTTTAGCTAATTTAACCTGAAACGAGCTCCATGAAGTGTTGTAGTAGCCTAGATTGCCCCAGAAGGCAGGAGTAGTATTGAAAAAAATTTAAGGATTTACAAGTCTATTGTGGGTTTAGACTCCAAACACTGCAGATTCGAATCATTCGATAGGGTTGTTTTGATAATAATGGTCAGAGAATCCCTGTGGGACACGGCACAATCGACGCCGTATTCCCCATATATGTAACATTTTTGTGTGTTTAATTGATTTGATGTTCCTTGTTAAAATATAAGTAACAAACAATCCATGTGTTAACAGCCGGCCCGCACAGAACCGGAAAACTCACTCCCGTTCCTTTTCGCTGGCGTCGATGGCCCCCATACTTACCCCAAACTGCAGGATCATAATAGAAAAGTTGTAGTTTTATTGATTTGAAAAGCGAAGAAATTGACGTAGAGTGTGTTTCACTATGTTGTGAGTGTGTATGTGTTGCGCGGCTGTTTGTGAGGGGAGAGCGGCGCGTACAGGAACAGATGGCCATAATAATAAAAAGTTCGTTTACGTGATATACATGTCTTGGTTTGATGTTTGCTCCGTGTTTAGTTTGCTGAAATGGAAAATACTCCCTATGATGATGTTTTTTCGCTGCAATAATGTTTAATGCTTTTTACTGTTCGACGCACTCTTCATTGCCAGTTGAACTGTAATAGTTAGTGTGAGTGTTGTGGATGCTCGTCGGATGGAGACATTTCCGATTAGTTGCTATTATATTCTTAATAAGTTGGCTAAACCAGCCCGGCACTGCTCCTCGAGAATTTTTGTTGTGGGGTGTGACTGGCATTTTGCTTCGATTTGCCCACGGCAAATATGGTACAAAAGCCTATTTTTACTCATTTGCATATGCTCCGAAATAGGATTACCGTTCTGGCCGATAGATGTATTCTCCTGTCTGCAGTACATGGTATCGATTGGCATGTATTTTATTGTTGCGGCAGCGGATGTTGGAAATTTTGCATCGTTTTCTCCTTCTTTATCGGATTCTGCTCCCATGTGCGCCGGGGAAAGGCGCACTGCGCTGTCGCTGCACGGAGTGATGCTAATCTAGCTTTTTGAACTCTGATTTACGACGTAAACATTTAATTTCCCGATAATTGTCCAGCGTGACGCCATTGTTAAATTGTCTTACGGCTGGGAATTCGGATATGGTATGGTTTTGAAATGATGCGCATCTGATTAGATCAGATCTGGAGTTACTAATGCATTAAGGCTGTTTCCGAAGACGCCGAAACACGAGCACTTTTGACTTTTCTCTTGATAATTTATTTGCTGAGTTGAATTCGGTTCGAGGCGCCGCGCTGCAGCAGTGACTTGATACGAAAATTTATGCAGTTTCAAAAGAATTTGCTGATGTTGGAAATGTTAATCAATAAATATTAACAACTTTACGAGGATAGTAATGAAAGATCCGTAGTGTTGAGAAATGTCAACCACAGTTATTCGGTACTTTCGGTATGCGAAGCATACTTGTCCTGCAGATTTGAAAAAAATTTGAATGTCGAGTGTTCATTGACGTAATTTTGTTTTTCTATATTTGTGTTGCCATGCTTTTTTAAAGAACACTGTCACATCGCCATGTCATACATGCCGCGTTAGATTTGAGAAATAGCTTGAAGATACATGTATCTACAATTTATGTACTGTTTTTATTAAATTGCTCGTTTTTTCCTGTAGCGGGAAAGCATCAGCCTAAACTTTTTAAAATGTGAAAAATGTTTTCAGGCTGTCTGTAATTGGAAATTACGTCGAAATATTCATTTTACTTCAGATTATTCCGGTGGAGAATGTCAGAGCAGGACAGTCCATCGCGCGCGGCTGATCAACTCCGACCCGATGGTCAAATCCTTCGCGTCCGTCCTGCACAAGTGTCCGCCAAACTGCTGGGACATAACACCGTTCAAGAGCATGATGAGTTTATCGAAGAAATCGCGGACCCCACCTCGACATCGCGCCAAGATGTTCGAACTTCCTCTCCGATGCATCGGCCTTCCGATGTCCAGTTGCCTCATAAGGCGACAACCAATGCGTTAGATGGCGGCTATGGCTGGGTGAGGTTCACAGTAATTTTTGTACTCTGCATATTTGAATTTTGCGCGCTTACACAAATTTTCTGTTATCAGAAACTGATTTATAAATGACCGTGAAACGGTTGGCTATCAGTATCCTTACTTACTGTAATTAAACGTGGCACTATTTGTTGTGAGCCTGTTGTAGTTTTGCAGAAAGTTAGCAAGAGATATTACTGAGCTCCTGTTTTATTTAATTTAGTTTTAGTACCAGTAATGGTTATGAACATCTCTGCCGTTTAATCACAGTACGTTAACAACTTAACGTTGAGCGCCAGTGTAAGATGACAAGTTGTCTGAAATATTTCTTTTGTAGGTGGTGGTATTTGGATGTTTTCTGATGCATGTGATCAATGTCGGGCTCATTAAAGCATTTGGAATAATTTTTGTGTCTCTGCGGGAACAATTCGGCGCTTCCAATGCGGATGTTTCATGGATTTACGCTTTATTTTTAGTTTGTAGTACGTGGTTTGGTAAGTCAAAAATTCGGGTTACTGATTTGTAGACAGACATTTTTTAATTAACTTGTTAAATAATGGCCACTCGAGTAGACTAAATAAGATGTTTAATCCCCGGGATTTTCAACAGAGAAAATGGTAGTGGTTTACAATAGATGATCGTTTTACAGTGTCATGGACATGCAATATAAGAGGGTGCCTTTTCTCATCGTCTACTCTCTTTTATACGATGAATCTGAATTAAGAGAATTTGTTTTCGCTAGCGTGAACTCTAAATATAAAATTATACGTTGAGCTTGTGTGATGCACAGTGGGATAATCGATCGATGATCGTTAATCGATACCACTTAAGTTCAATATGGAATCCCTTTTGACGTTTATTAAGATCTTCTTATTAAGAAACAGTGAAGAATTAGCACATGATCAGATACTGAGAGCAACAGAGATTATCGGTTATGTTTGGGCAATGCATGCTGTTTCTACAGGAGTCTATGGAGATCAACAAATGTTTCAGTACTTACGCAGGCAGATGTTGTAAGAATTAAAAACACTATAAGCAGTTATTACCTCCTAAATAAAACCTAGGTCAAACATGGTACTTTCTTGCGGGTCATTTAACTACGTACACAACCATATATCTTAACGTCATGATATTTAGATGCAGCAGTAGTGGAACTGGATAGACATGAAAAAAGTACTAATAAATAAATTTTATAAGTTTTAAATAGGTGTTATACCAATCGTGGCGATACCACAGAGATCAGGAATTACGTGTTAAGTTATTTGGTTTGAAGGTTTCAGTAGAAATCGTAATATTTAATCGCGTTATATGTCCTTTTGAGTAAACTACGTACCTTTTCTTTGTATTTAGCTCCTTTGGCTAGCTTTTTGGCCAATGCCTTTTCTCAAAGAAGCGTTGTGATGCTGGGTGGATTGTTACTTGGAATTGGAATTTCACTGGGATATTTTGCCAATAGCTTGATGTTTTTATATTTTAGCTACGGATGTCTAAGTGGTTAGTCCAGTTTCTTGCCGTAGGCTTGATCATTACCATAATGAAAGAAAAGTAATAACATCTTTGTGTACAGGCCTTGGATCGGCGCTTTCCTATACGCCGGCTGTGGGTAAGCAGTTACGGTTAAGAAGTGAAGCGGCTTCTTGTAGCGAAATAAACATTACGAGCATATAAAAAATTCTGACGAAGCTAGAGAAATAACTAAAAATTAAGATTTATTTCGAGATTTGTTACCTGCAGACGATGGAATTTACTTTGAAATATGCTTAACATTTTGCGTGTGCTGATGTACTAAATTGTGAACTGTGTTGGCAGTTGCGGTTGGTTCATATTTCGAGAAGAGACGAGCTTTGGCAAATGGAATATCCTTGTCGGGAGCTGCATTCGGATCGATAACAGGTGGGAAATTTTACCCCATCGTACTGAGGATGTTTGATGTTGTGCTCGGTAGAACTGATGCAGTTTTGTCAGTGTACACATGGGGATATTTTGGGCCATATTCCGTTAAATGTTTTTTATAAATTCACGGTTGAAATAGATACAGATTCCGCTTTATTAAACATCGATTTCGCGATATTCCTAACATACGGGAAGAACCGTTTTAAAACTTTAAATGTCGTTAACTGCTTGAATTTTTTAATCATTTTAATTCTTCTCTACGAGCGCATGCTCATTGTTATCTGAATTGGCTATTGCCGAATATACTTTTTGTTATCGCTAAAGTTTTGCTTCGTATTAGTTTGGGTTGTTGTTTTGGTTCGTTAAAAGAGAACTGACGAAAGAACCTAGAACGAAATTAATGAAAGCAAAACCTTATAATCTTGACAAGGGTTTTATAAAACACGTCAGTAAAGCGATGGAAATCGCGGTTTTATGAAGCTATTCAGTTCTTCCTTGACATCTGTAGTATTTCCGTTGTTGAAAAACGGTTTCCATTTCCTGGACTTAGCTTTTTGCGTTTGTTGTACTTATCATTGAACGGTTCCGCGCCACTGGACAGTTACAAGCTGGCACATACATTAAACAAACGGTTTGAGCACAGTGGACGTATCAGTGAGTGTAATCGGTGAAAGAGGAAGTTGATTCTGCTGGAGCATTCCCATTTGATTTCCCAATATGCCAACTTGTTTTCCATAATGTTCCTATGCATATATTGCCGCAGTCTATCTGCGGCTTGTTGATTTTAACTGTGGCAACTGTTAGCGGATCAAGTCAAAAGGCGGCATTTGCCAGATGGGTTTATTGTCTGGCTGCGGGATGGTGACTGGTGTGGTGTGATGATGATTTGATTGCCTTGTGGCCGGAAATCTGTTTACTTGTCTGTAGAAGGAGGGAGAGGGAGTATAGAGGCCCTTTACTGATTGGTTAATCAGCGAACCGGGTCCTATTTGGGATGCCAAGCCAGTGGTGGCAATGACGTCATGGGATGAACAGAGAGGGCGGTAATGTTTAACTGTATCTATGTGTGTATCTCTCTCATGAGAATGTGACAACGATGCTTCCCAGGCATGCCATCAATTATGCAATGATTTTTGCTTCAACAATCGCGGTTTAAAAATAGTTCCGCCGCTGTTCGGTAACTATTATGGTCGGTTCGGCGTGTTGCCAATCTTACTGTCCAGGGTGTTGCCTTCTCTTGTTATCTGGGAGAGTTCGACCGGGACTAAAGCTCCCTAGAAGAAGGCGCATGATTAAATTTCGGAATATTTATAGCTGGAAGTTAATTTAATACGGCATTTAGTGCGAGATTGCCTGGCGTGTGATTAAGAAGTGTGCACAGATCTGGAGTGCGAATTTTTATTGATCAGATGATGAACACCACGACAACGTACAAGAATAACTGCAAAAAGGTTGCAGTCGATTAATTAATCGTAGAACAGGCTCGCATTTTTAAGAGATTCGATGGAAGGTGTTAGCTGTTTTTTCACTGCGACCGGGTAATAATTTATGGATGTTCGGTGCAGAAATATGAGAAACTGGTATACAAGTCTCTGTAGTGGTACAGATTTTAGTATTAAATTCGATGACCAGTAAAATGCTAAACCGAAACTCCAGGAGTAATCATTATAAACTTCTAATTTCGCTTGGCTGTTGGTTTCATAATGGCCGTTATGATGATTTATTTGTGCTTATATCATGCCTACTTTTTTTTACAGTGCCTTATCTAACGTCATATTTGGTAAAGGAGTTTCCTGTATCGGGCGCCATCCTTATATGCGGCTCCATCGCCCTAAACGTCTGTGTGGCGGGAGCGTTGCTGCGCCCCGTTTCTACCCACATGCGCATCCTGCGTGCTCAGCAACGTGCCTCCCATTTGCGGGCGTTAAGGGCGCTGGAAGCCACGTTGGATGATTCGAGCGCGGCGCACGCTCCTACGAAGGCCTTCAGTGCGCCGGCGTCGGCGCGAAGCAATGGTCTCGGCTCGTTATACGAGAGGGATTTGGAAGCGAATACGCATTTGTTAGAAACACCCTTGGCCGAGGATACGCGGAAGCGTTCGGCGCATTCCATGCCAGCTGAACCCCTGAGCACACGCTCGCATGGGCGGGAGATCACAGTCGGAAGGACCAGTCAGTCTGAAAAAGGGTTAACCTTCTTCCAGCGTTTTGTTAATCGGTTCAAGAGGAAAGAAGGCCAACCGCCGTTGTTTGATTTCGGACTGTTTCGGCAAAGACTGTTTATTGTCTATGCACTGTCAGTGATGCTCGCAACCTTTTCGTACATGAATATCTTCCTTATCCTGCCTGCTCACACTGTTGACCTGGGATGCACGAAAGACGACGCGGCGATGTTGATTGCTATTATTGGATTAGCGGATATATTTGCGCGGATTGGCTACGGATGGTTCTCGGATTTGAAGCTGTTTCATCGGAAATGGGGATTTTGTGCGGCTGTCTGTGCTGCGGCCGTGTGTAACTGCCTGGCGCCGGTGGCGACGAATTTTGTCGGACTGGGAATCTACGCAGCCTTTCTTGGAATGACGTCGGGAAGCTATATCTCCTTAGTGGCGGTGGTTTGTGTGGATTTTTTTGGTATTGACCGGCTGAGCTCCGCCCTGGGTTCCGTGATTGCGTTCCAAGGCGCCGCGTTTCTCGCCGGGCCACCGCTGATTGGGAGGTTGCGCGACGTTTCGGGAACGTATAAGTACGGATTTTGGGCGTTGGCGGTGTGTCTGGTATGTTCGGCTAGTTTGATTGTGGTGGAGCATTTTTGTGACAGAATTGTGCGGCGAAAACCTCGAAAGCACGAGGTAAATCATGACCACGAAATGCAGCTTATGACAGCGTCAACGCCGGCCTCGGAAGTCGTCTCACCCATTGTGCCCAGTATTTCCAATAGCGTGATTCCACCAAAAGCTCCGGTTGCTCATATGGATGAATTTGACCCGTTGACGCCCCGCCCCGTGTCTAAGCCGGTGTTCAAGCCAAAGTTAAAGAGAAGAATTTTTAAAGAGCACGTTCCCAATGCATAGTTTGTACATTGGGACTCGTTGTTTTGTTGTATTCATGTTGTTATGCAAAAGTTTATGTTCTTGATAATATTGTCGTTTGTTGAGGAAGCTACTTTTGTGATACATACATATAGCACGATATCGGTTTTAGTTGCGGAAATTGTCATTCCCGGTAACTTTACAAAACGGTGACAACAATTAAAAAATTTTGCTTATACAAAAATAGGAACTACAACAACCCACAAAGGTTGGTCCGAACAAATCACAACAGAAAAGAGAATTTAATCACACAATGTCAATCCTAAATCCTAATCACTCAGAGAACTATCCATTTTTCCAGGAAGTACTCGATGATCAGTCTGGATAATACCAGTTCGGGAATATCTTCATCGCGAGACGGATACCTGCAAAAATTATAAGTGTGTTACAACCACGATATTCGCATTACGTAGGTATACACAATATTTTTAAAAAAATATTTCACAGTAAGTACTAAGTGCTCGTAAGTGGTACCATTCACAGTTATTTCACGGCACCAAGAATCTTGTGAGTGTTGCTTCTAAAAAGTTTGATTGCTCGATTCTGCATCTACGTACACTGCACGAACACCACAAGGAAAAAGTACTCTTTCTATAATCTGTATACACGTCATAAACAAAGTGACCAAGTACTGTAAATGCTTACATATCAGCGCAGTGTGCGGCTCCTGTAAAAAAACAAAATTGTTCTAGCCTGTTAGTGCGCTGTAAACAATATGAAAGTAAATGTGCAACTAGGGTGACTTACCTTTAATTAAAATCGCCGGGGAATCATGTCCGTGTTTTCTGGTGATGCCCAGCGCATGCCATGGATCGATGTCTCCGTTGACAAACATTACCCGCTCCGTATGCAAATCCAAGCCGCCATAATACAGGTTTGTGCTTTGTATACCACGTTGTAAAACCGGCTCGCTAATGTTAAACAGATCTTTACACTGGTCCACGAAAAATTTTAGAGGGAACATCGAAGAAAACGGTTGTGAAGCCGAATCGGATGTTTGAAAAAAGCCAAATTCCGTGCACGTTTGATAGGTCCACTGGCGACCTGTATAATTTCGATAACTTTTGTAATCATACTACCACAAGACATTTCCATGATTAGCAATTTTATGTTATTATCGCAAAGTACTATAAATCAAGACTACTGTCACTTATTTTTACCTCCTTCACTAGTCGAATCCGACCACTGCACATCCAACAATGGATCCAAAAAGGACTGATACGTAAAATTCAGGCATTTTTGCTCGTATGCATTGAGCAGCAAGGCGTTCACTTGGGCATATCGCTCGAGAGCCGTTCCTTTGCTCGTATCGCCCATAATATCACATAATGTCTCAATGGTAATATTGGTAGCCAGTGCTCCTTCGAAAGCTCGATTATCGCGATTGTACTGCACTACGCCTTCGAAATTCCCGGCCAGTGATTCTACCAGATTCTGCACGTCCTTCTTCACCGTAACATCAATCGGCGTGCATAACTGAAACTGGGTTTGCAGTTTTTTTGTACTGACCGGCTTCTGCAAAGCCTCTTCCAACTGGGCACTCGCGGCGGCAACGTTATCCACACACTGCGGACTAAAGCGCGCCAGCGAATTTTTCACAACTTCTAAGTACTCTGCACAAAAATATGAAAGCATTTGTACTTACTTTGTTGTAATTTGTGAATGTCAAGAATAATTCGTATTTCAAAGTTAGACTATTTCCATCACTCGTACCACCACTAAAAAAAGGGATCCTAAAACGTCAACCAAATTGAGCTGAATTTTGTTTTGAGCTTTTAATAGCGCTATGCCAACCAACAATCGATCTTTTCCCACCTATATAATGACCATTATCAATATTATTTTTAAATCTGTACATACGCGTGAAATCTTCCACCGCTACAACCGGTGCGCTGGACGAGATGGCAGCATGCACAATGTGGGGATACTTCGATCTGAACCACGCCGACAAACTGCCGGGATACGAACCGCCGAAGGTGATGACTTTCGGCTTTTTTATACCCCGCGACGCAGTCTGGTTGGTAATAAAATTAGCCAGATCGGCTAATGCCTGCTCGCTACTTAAAAATCGTAAATTCTCCGTGGATAAGTCTCTAAAAATTAGAAGTAAGCGTACCAAGAACAATTTTAAACACGGAAATGCAAATGTGGACTGACGGTGTGGGATGACTTTTGCCGTAAAAACGATGTTCCAAATTGAAGCATAATGCGTTAAATTTTTCCGCCCACCGAATCCACTGCCCTTCGACCATCCAGATTGGATTTTCCGGTCCTTCTCCACCTATCCAAGGCACAAAAGTAATCGCTATATCTCAACACAACTTCGAAAAGCAAATTCCGATTCGTAGTTTACTCTAGGGTTAGAAACATCGCCACTTCACGTACCGATCATCACAAAAACAGGACCACCCGGCTTGTAGTATTTGTCGTTTACGAAAAAGCGCTGCAAAGAGATTGTTCTATGAATATATGACTCTCTCTTTTAGAACTGACAAAAGGCTTATAGCCGTCAGTAATATATAATATGTAGATAGAAACGAGTATTTCGCCAAAAAAAATGGGAAAACTGTAGCATGTAGGTTTTTTATGCTAATGTTTATCATGATATGTCTACTGAACATTGTCGAATTTCGTTGTCATCCCGAGACAGCTGCTCGCTCTATTCTCTGCTTCTGTCATCGATAATTTGATTTATTCGATTAGTTAATACGCGCGTTCACCTGTTGCCATGTTCTGTTATCAGCTTCATTAAAATGGTTCAATTGTTGCTCGAAATATTGGTCAGGCGGAAGGTCACCACTGGAAGTATACAAAAATTGACATTGTACAACCATCTTACAATATGCCAGTAAAAATCTATGAAATTACATACTATCAACCCCTATTACATATACACAAAATCTTTAAAAAAAATCTTAAAAATTTTAGTTCGTTTCTAATTTCTAACTGAAAGATCTGCCCGGCTAATGTTTATTGTTTCTGCAACTAATCTGCAAAATTAAATCGGTCGTCCTCGTCATACGAGTATATATATACATCTGTTTTCGAGAATTTTAGAATCCATACAAATGTAATAATATGCTCGTTTATCAACAATAAACTCGCAAATTTTATATAGAGTTTTTTTAGATAGTTTTTCCGAGAAACTGTACATTCTATATTTATAGTACGAGTAATCATATTCAGTGTTCCGATTAACGCTTCTATATTTTCTTCTTGTTTACGCATTGTTGTGAGATTACTAAAAATATTCACGTACTTACGTGTTCTGAGTAAATCGGTTCCTTGCTGGCTGCCCCTTTGCGCTGCCCCGATATTTGCCCAACATAAAATTGCTTCGGGATTCCGACACACCACATAACGCTATCAACCATAGGCAGCAACAAACAACGGCAAGCAAACTTATTCCCGATTCCATTATTTTGCAAGTAGCCTGGAATCAAAAATACTGTATTTCAAATGGGAAATCTAGATAGGTGTTTAACTAAAACTAAAAATGCATTCATAGGTAGCTGCTATCAGGTGCATGCAGTAAGCGAAAGCTGTGTCCTACAATACTCGTACCAAGTAAGTTCACCTATACGAATACCAACGGTACACCGGAATTTCGGATTATGCTGCACCGTGGTGCTCAACCTGATAATTTGAACCAGGTTTCTAACATTACATTATCGACTTGTGTAGCACATACTGTACAATATTCTAAATGCCGCCTTCTTTTATCTGGCGATCAAACTACGTTACTAACTCAAATACAGTACACACCATAGAAAGTGCTGACAGTGACAGTAATAACTTTTACAATTACGATACCAATGCATAAATTTCGAAACACTGAAAGCCTGCATATATCCAAGTCGCACATGTACAATAATGTAATTTCTAATAATTACATTGCGTAGTGATTGTGAAGAGAGTGTGAAGATTTACTCTCCACTTGATTTTTATAATATATATATTGATCAACCGTTGCCCAATATATATTGTAAAAGTGCAATATAATTACAATTTACAAGTACATACTATTTAATCCAGAACCCCAACCCCATGGCGTGGTGGAACATCGTTTGCAAATAAACAGATTAGGTGAACCAAGACTTTAAAATATATATAAAATAATTCGGCTGCTTCCAGAGGCAGGCGGCATTACTATACTGTTAACGCAGCACACGCGTAGGCTAAAAAGTTTTTATACAGTACGTAATAATTGTGAGTTTGGTTTGGTCAACGATGCATTTTAAATGTGTAATGGACAACTGACATTACTTTATTTCGATTCGCTATTATCACGGCTATAACCAGGCGTTATCGCTTCGAAATTAGGTTAAATGACCACTTGAATCTGTTCGATGAGAAAATATGAAATGTTACCGCACACACAAATCCTTAATATTAGTCTTGCCTCTGGATCGTGCCCATCTTTGCTTTGCTTGCCAGATCCCCTTGCTCCAGAACTTTCCTCTTTGTGCCTTTACTTTGCGCGCTAACTTGCTAATACTCTTCTGATGATCTAGGTTTTATGTTGCTTAACCGCACTGGGATGATCGTATCATCGACCATCGTGCACCCCAACCGCTGGACCCAAGTAAACGTCAGTTAACTTCCGGTCAGCATCACTGCCGCCTGTGCCAGACGTTCCCACACTGAAATAGCCCAGCGTTTACATGTTGTATTTGTATTAAGTGTAAAAGAAGAGGGGGCAAAAGACTGCAGCAGCATACGGGAGAAAGTCGATCACATGAATTTCTGCGTCAACGGCTATCGCTGGAAATTCAGCGCGGAAATGCAGCATCTATCCTTGGCACGATGGACGGAGTGGATAGTTTAAATGAAGTTTTGCTGTTATGAATAATGTACTCTGTTTATTTTTCTTCCACCTGATTTGTGCATTGATTATTAATAAAGACTGATTAAGTGTAAACTATGGTCAAGGAAGGTCACGAACTCGCTTTGGGAAACATATGGTTAAATATTCTTAAGCACATACTGTATTGAGATACGTCCAAGTCCCCCTTTATATAAGAATAACTTATGGGATCACCTTTTCCACGTCTGTGCGCATACACTACAGTGGAATCATTCCACCAAGTGTTAACAGTTTTCAATTGACAGTAAGTACAATCTTGCCAACATGACTTGGAGTTCGCTGGTTTTAGCGCTCCTTCGAGGTCAAGAAGCGAATGAAGCGATTGACGCTAAATGAGCGAAGCGAAGCACCAAACATATAACCATTTTGACGACACAGAAAATTACTACTAATACTTCTACTCTGTAGTACAATAAAACCGTGCTGGAATATAAGCTGATCATGATATTAGGTAAGGTACTGCTATAGATGTTCTGGGGTGGCGTATTGTCATTAACTAGCAGTGTAGGCCTTGATTAGCTGCTGGTCTAGTGGGTTGGTAAATTTGTGTACATCCTGTGCCTAACTAATTTTTTTTGCGGCAGGTTCATTGAACCGTGACAGGTTCTTATATGCGGTATACGACTAGAATCAGTCGTAGCATATATGAAACTGTAGTTTCGGTTTTTGGTCTTCGATATCCGTGTGTAAACAAAAGTAATTTTTGGCGCCCGTAGAGTACGGAAGGGTCCGGCCGGTTGAAGGAAGCGGTGGGGCCCAACAGTCATGTGACATGAGTCATGTGACATGAGTCGAGTAACGATGCGTGAAACTTGTAGATGGCGTTGTTAGCTCGGCATCTTTTTTAGTTTACATTATGTGCTCCTACATTATGTAGGAGCACATTGGAATGTGCTCGTACATTATGTAGGAGCACATTGCATCGGTTTCATCGGTTCTTGGAGGAGAAAAACGGAACGGAACTGTAGTATCCAAACAAACGTAATCCAATACGCTCCTGCAGTGTGCTCCTACATATGTAGGAGCACATTGCAATGTGCTCCTACATAATATTATATGTGCTCCTACATATGTAGGAGGACATTGCAATATGCTTCTACATAATGTAGGAGTACATTGCAGGAGCATATGTATGTGGAGATTATAAGGGGTAAATGGTAATTATTGGGGTGTGAAAAATGGTTGGAGCATAATGTAGGAGCATATTGCAGGAGCTTATTGTAGGAGCATAATATTAGATACAAGTATCGGGTAGTAAAGACTATATCAACAGAAATTGCTCTGTAGCCAATTTGAAAGGATAGTAGATTATATTAAAAGATGATATGTTTGAAAGAAACTGATAATGAAGGGGTGAATGTTGTAACAGAGGGAAGGTTGTGGGGGGTTTTACTGTAGTCTGACATAAGTGTATTCGACTTATTGGTTGTTCATACTTCATAGTTTAATGAAGTGTAACAGGAAGCAGAGTGTGTTGTGTGTTATGAGTTGTGGTGGTGGATGGTGATGGATTACTGTGAAAAATTCATGAAAGTTCGAGAAAGTTGATTGCTTAACAGAGCAGACCATGATGTTCTGATCTGATGGTTATGGATGCTTAGTAACAGGTGGTTTTTATATGGGAAGTAGGTTGCAATGTACATTAAAAAGTTGTTCGAGAAAGGGTTAGGGTGATTCGGTTTGTTGACTGGATTTTTTTAGTTCGGTAGGTATAGAAGGAATTCCGGAATAAGCAGAAGTTGCGTGTGAGCTGTTATGGATTTGAAGAAGTTTGCAGTGAAGAAGATTTTTCTTCTGTTGATTATTTTGTGGTGGTCGGTTTGGATTTTAGTACAGTGCTGATTCAGGCTGCCGTGTTTTGTTTGACTTTGGTACGTTTTTTTCGCTTCTGTATGGGTTAGTAAGTTTGCTTGCACAGAGATCTGCGTTAAATTTTTTTATGTATTATTATCCTTAATAAAATAATGAAAGGTGATTCTAATCGGAAGAAATATGCGTGAATACATGCGTGAATATAAAAAACGTAAAATGCAAATTGAGGGTAATTGGAGTAGGAAGATAATTGAAGTAAGTAATGATGAAGTAAATAGGTTTATGAAGCGCTAATTATTTTGATTTGTAATAATGTGTTTTATGCGAACCGTAAAATTCGTGATTTGGAAAATTTAGATACCAGTGAGGCTGAAATCATGATGAAAATCGGTTTTATGGATAGGGCTGCTTTATTAGATACGAATAATGTCATACCGCTTAAGTGCACACAGGGTTATGAACGTGTTTTTCCAGACCCAAATTAAATTATAATGATAATTTATTCTGGGTCTGGAAATGAGACCCTGGACTAGAAAAAAGAGCTTATCTTTGTTATGGTGGTTTACCAGGTGATCGGCTTTATAATATTTCACCTGAAAAATATTTTAAATTACGTCTTTAAAGTGCAGACAATAGGCTTCAAAAAGGTTGCCCCTACGTTTTTCGAGCTCTAAACCTCTGTCAACGGGATTAGTCAAAACGGAAAATCAATAATGTTCTCAAAAAGGACAGTTTTTGTATAGGAAAGGATTAGGTAACAAAAGTGTGGCTAATTATTTTTACCCAAAAATTTTGTACTATACTGTTCATGTACTATATTATTTTCGATAAAGTTTCAATTTTAAAGCCATCAAATTAAACGTCCTATTTTCATAAAGCCATTGCCGGCATTGGTGTTATCACTGCCACTAAACAGACCGACCGTTTCATCCTGGATAAGGAGCTTTATTTGAAATTAATTCAACAATGAACATATAATTTTCATTCTCATCTGGAATTCTGTATGTATAGCAAAAACTTGACTACTTTCAGTCAATACTACAGAATTCTGTTAGAAATCGTGCTGTTAGAAATCAAAATTATAAACCTCCTCGAGGCTGCAGTTAGATTTAGTTGGGCTCAGTAGTGCACACAGTTACAACATACGATACTCATAAATTATTCATGCAATATTATTGTTTTTTTTTATGAACCTGCCGCTATACAATCGAGTGAAACGAGATTGGGCCACGTAGTGTATTATCCTTAATATTATTATGATTCACAATTACTAGGTTTGTGATTTAGTGTGCACACAGGCTTCGCGTCACCGGACGCTGTCTTCGAAAAACTGCAAGATGATTTCCTTACGCCGGTGCAAGACAAAATAGGTAAGACGCCGGTGAGACAAAATAGGTAAGCAACTAGGTTTCCTATAAAATAATGAACAATTTCGGTTCGGTGACAACGGCAAATACGAGTATGCTGCGAAAAGTTATAATACCAGTTACCAAGGCATGTTATGGAGGTCATTTAATACCACGGCATACAAAGTCCAGCCGCTCCCTCGTCCAGTTTCTAATGTTCCCAAACAAGGATAATGTACAGTTATTTAATTTTAACGCCTGAATCGTTGTTACGCGCTGAGTAATGTAGATATGGTGTGATTAATTTTGATTTGAGGCAAAGTGATGAATTTGGAAAAAAAATGCCAAAGCAAAGCCATAAAAACGTACGGCTAAATCATTTTTATTTCAAATGCCGAAGATTTTTAAGCCCATCAGTCACCTTTCTAGAGCTTAGACATTATTTCTTTCCTCCACTTACAACGTGCGATTTACAGCTAACACCGTTGTGATTCGTATCCGGATTTTAAAAATGCTAACAGTAAATTGCTAGATTAATATTTGTTAATAGTACATCACAATTTGCGATATCACACGGCAGTGAACTTATGGCGACCTACTTTCACTGGTTTTGTAGTCTTTCTAACTGTATCCAGTACCCGCAAATACATTCTGGAAATCACAAATAAACATTAATGACAACAATCCGCCAGCAGATAAAAAGTACATTATCTTATCGACTCGGCGCACATATTATTACATGGGTTGCCCAGTTCTACAAGTGTACTAACCAAAAGTATAAATGTTATAACGCGAAGGCTATGCGGCAGTATAAGTGCGCATGACCTCCCGTTCGTTCCCATGATAAAAGAACAACTAAACGAAATGGCACAAGGAACCTCCTGCGAACATCGAGCCAGTTTACATTAGAACAGCATTTTTCATTACATTCCAACAAAGTACCTACCAAGGACAAGTAGGTAGTAAATCATGGATAGGAACCGTGTGACTACACGGTTCTCTGGAAATGTGTCTCTGGAAAGCGCACAGGACCTTCGTGAATATAACTAAAAACAAAACTAAATTTAAACAACTTAAACACTTTAAACAAAACAATAATCCTTTTGCAAAGAATACCTTTCAAATTACCACCGTACAAACTCAAAATCGTACAGAATAATGATCCCTGCAAAGGTGACCTATCGGCTATCATTAATTTTTCTATAAGAATGTACGCAATTGTACCTAGCAAATTAACAAAGATTTCGGAATAATGCACCTGGATTCCAACTTCCAATACACTGAAAAATATCACGACAGCTACAACATTACAGAAAAACGCTAAACCCCCCTGTACTTTACACATGCATGCACCGCATGGTATCAAAGAACATTCACGGCGGTGTGATCATGACAGCATGAGATGAAAATCTGATGAGAATAATTACTGGTATTAATCGTAAAGTGGTAATGCAAAACTTGCTCTGCATGTGATGCAGCTTGCTTTAACAAAATATTTACGTTTATTAGCTGCTTACTGTATTCACAAAATTAAAAAGGGAATGTCGGGACAGCATACAACGAAAGCATCAAAGGTACGTATTTCAAGACTTGCATTTCGGCAATGTAATAGTACTATATATGTACAATACCACACGGCATTAGTTTGCTACAACACTATGCTATAATTACTTTAATAAGATAAAAAATCGTACAACCCAAGTAGAGTACTAGAATGCTGACAGCCAGCTTATGGTAAAAAAGCGCAGGCATAAATTTATTTCTAACAAAAAAATAATGTTCGTATCATAACAGGCATGTTCACGTTAACAACAGCCAAAGTTAAAATTCTCAAAAAGATTACCAACATCTACGTGTAAACGGTAAAACTTGCGCCTTGCCCCTTCCAAAATCAAACAGGGAAACGGCTAAGCCCTATAAATTCATTCTGGGCGTTGACCGCTGACGAACCGTTTGCTCAGCGATACATTTATGATTTGTAAGCGTTCCCAGAAACCTTGCAACAGTGCATACGACTGAAGGGTGTTCATACAATAATGTACCACGTAAAGCCGGCAATAACCAGCACTGCGTTTTTGTCGAAGTAATAATTATTCAAGTTTTCGACATTCAAGCAGCAAAGCAAGAGGAAATACAAAACCTGTAGTCAATGAAAGCACTGCATCGCGAAAAACATACCTGGTCGCAGCTGTTTTTCCCTTTTTGCGATCCACCGGCGTCTGAATTTTCTTGCTTAAGCGATCGCACCGGCACTGGCGGCACATCCCTGGTTGCACATCGCTTTGACAGATACAGCAAATACCTGTACTACAGAAACTGGTTTTCTACGCGACAGTAAAAGTGTCAGCGAAAAGCAGCATGAGTTCGTGAACCCATGAAAGTTCACCGATAAATTCAAGCGGCGAAGTAACGTTGCTTAAATTCACATTACACGATACCCCTGCTAGCCAGCCATCAAACGAGCAAAATACTGCCCAGTTAAAAAATGCACTGCCAGTCATATCCGACCAAAGGTGAAATGAAGTTAACTGAATCTAGGGTTATGAAGCCAACAATTAGCCGGGAAAACCTGATGTACTTTCCTAACAGGCTAATACAGTTCCTCAACGTTTTTTTCTCCGCCCAATATGTCTTCGTTCTAATATACAGCTATTTATCTTACAGCCACACACTACTCATACCAACAAATTTTCCAAAAGTCTGCCCCGTGCAGTACTCGTATCAAAACTATCATCCAGTGCATTAATTAATACTACGAGTACTGTAAAACACTATATTCCGTCATAATACTGCAACTTTTACTAGCTATCGTATGAGACGATATGATACTCTCAAAAATTCTGCTTATAATATTCATATTCACTGGCCACCGATCAAGCTTTTGTTGTGTTACGATTAGTAAAAAGATTATTACACCGGTTTACCAGGATTGCCGGCAGAATCTCTACCGGACTACTTACTCATCACCAGGAATTTAAATAGGGTGGCACATGGAATCTCTTGGCTCCGGCTGCACTATAAGTGGAAACCAGTGACTGTGAGCCGGCTGTTGAGTAATCGGGTTTCGTAACATTCATCCGTACGCCTTTCATACTGATGAAAGCGCCCATAGGCGAATACCGGCATCATAATGGCCAATTCTACTCGAGAAACTTTCTTCCGGGATTGTTGCAAATGTCACCACGGCCATACAAAAATGCTAGAATCGGAGTTTCCCACTCGTCGCCCACACAAAATTCAACCGGTACGAAATTCTTGCCGATAAAACCCGCAAACCTAAAAACTGTCAAGACACAGACTTTGACCTCTGGTTCAACACTTACCACATCGAAAAGGAAGTTCCGGCTGATAAATCCTAGTAAAGGCGGTGACCGCCGCAATTCTTTCCCAGGTAAGTCAATGGGAATACTGACGTCACTTCCGGCCGCAGTAACACGCACAATGGAACTCATTGTTTTACCGCACTGTGACGGTTTACTACGACCCGAAGCAAGGCTACCAGAGACTCAATCCAAAAAAAAAACGCCAGATTCCATCCAAAGCTGCAACAAGGAATATGGCTTATCACAGAAACTGAAAGCAGTGCCGAAAACAGGTCGTCAGAGAAAATTTGTCAAACAACATTTGCTCCGTGCTACACCAGACGACGATGTCGCGATATTTCGGCAAACTAACATTGCGTTGTCCGTTCACCCATGCAGTACTTGAAAAATGCACTGCACACGATATATACTCACAGCGCTAATTCCCCTGCTTGCCCGTAACGGGTGATGCCGCCGGTTTATATGCGACGTGCACATTACGTGTTATAAAGTTCAAACAGATAGAAAGAAACCTACAGATACTCATATTGGCCTGACTCAACCACTGCGTTACTGAGTTCATTCTGATTAGTCGCAAAAGCCGGGCCAGCGACACTCGGACGCGCATGCGTTGCACCGACGCACTGAGCGAGATGGCACTCTAGTTCTTGTGAACTGTCTGGCAGACTGGTGCGTATACAGTCAATCGATGCATGCTTATATACCGGCCGGGCTTCCAGCTGGCCAGGCCAGCTGAAGCGACGCCATCGTACGTTGCACAGGCGCAAAAAGTCTTTTTAAACACTGACACGGATGTACGACGCCAACCGCAGCTCATACACGGAGACGGCGTGCACCGGCCTTTCCCGTCCTGCAGACCATTCTTATTCAGGTCGTCTGCCTCTACCTACGATAGAGGCAGACGAAAGTCTCTTGATAGAGCGGCTCTATCAAGAGACTTTCCTCTCCAGGGAATAAGCACGACTTCCCCTTAGGTAATCAGTCAATTCGCACAAGTTACCGCCACTAGATTCAGGCTCGCTTCTGGGAAGATCACTTAGTCTTTTCTTCACTCTTCTGCACTCCTGCAGCATATCCAGGTACGCGCGTTCCCGCTGAGGGCACGCAGGACACGTGCCGCTGGCTGCAACGCAATGAGCGGACACGGAGAGGTTATCGCGGTTCGCGCTACAGCCAGCCACTATTTCTCGTATGTGTCAGTATGCAGAAAAACCCTTCACGTGAAATCTCCGACTTACTTACCAATTCAACGAAATCTCTTTTCAAAGCTTTAACACCATTAAGCATTCTCACGTAATACGCCAAAGGAATTCCGAGGATTCACGTGGCTAATAATTCTTTTAACGATTAACACAGTCATTTAAGCGGTTTATCTGCATAAAGCCGATTCACAAATTTCCTCATCAGTCACCTTGCGATGAATGAACCGAATCAATGCATCAAAGGATATTCTACGAATCATTCATTGAATATTGATTCATTAATTTGCATTCTGCAGCCTGGCTATCAGTGAATGGGATTTGAGGCCATATAACAAGAAAGCATCGAAACTTATTCTAAAGTAATAAATTAAAAATGTTTAAAATGTAGCTTATCCAAGAAAGAATGGAGCAATCGGAGCACAAACGTTTTAAAATGCATCTGTTATAACTAGGTGCCTAACCACAAGCACAAAGGGATGGCGACGTATGCCTACCGTTTTACCTAGTTACCTTTCAAGTCAATTCTGCGAAGTGCGAATCTGTACCAAGGTTTCATTCCATTTCCAGGCATACGAGTACCGCACGACAGTTGCGGCGAATCAATCGCTAACGGCTATCCCAGTCTTATGATTATTTTTGGTTATAAAAATAATCTTCTAAATAAGTAACAATTTGCTATTATGCAACGCGTTTTCGATGAAATTTCAAATCAGAAGGAATGGAATAGCAGTATCGAAAACTTACAAAAGTTTCGCCGCTGGTGATCGGAACAGACAAGCAGATAAAGCACGCAATTAATAACTGATTAAAATGGTTCTGTGACTGGGTGACTCTGTCACACAATATAACAAGAACACTGCTAAAGCGCATGTTACGGCAAGTAAGCAATAGACTTATAAGCAGACCGGAAGAAAATATTACCGGATAAAAACTGCAAAACGTTGTCCTTCCGTCCACATGAAAGCAAGCATAATACAGCGTCTAAATTAACAGGAAAAATCGTATGTACGAGGATTGTGATTGCGGTACCGGGTATGGCCCATATCATTCTACCATTGCACTTCGTTACGGAAAGTACCCAGACATTCTTGAAACTTCACCATGCCGTCCATGCAGAGACGGCATGACACAACTTTAATGCAACTTGTGAGCAGACTGCGGGTATGGGCTACGGCTAAAGCAAACAACGCTTCTGCATTAAAGATTGATTTTGACAATCGGTCGTTTCATGATCGCCGTGCGTACGTTTAGGTACTACCACTTAAAAAATTCTAGACATCGCTGGCACCGACAGGAAACTAGGAACGACTTCACATTAATAATAACATTCTGTTTACTTACTTATTAAAAACGCGTCGAATAACGGATCCGGCAACGTACGTTGGGTCTTGGCTCCATATTTTCCACATTCATGGCTCGGTCGATATCACAATATTTGGACCATACTGCAATATAATAATTGGTAAAAGTGAAGCATTTTCTAATTACAGATTTTAAAGTAAAATATTTGTCGCGTTAAAATAGCCCAGGCCCGCGAAACGCAATACGCATAGGCCCGCGAATTGAAAGTGCTGAATTTAACTAACTTTTAAGTTAAATTTCAGTTCGAAAAGCTACCTAGCAATACAACGGTAAAGAACGTATCACGGTACCACATAAAACTTAGCTACGCCCGCTACCGTGTCCGTAGGCAATGGACAGAAAGCATAATTTGTAACTTCCTGGTCAGTAGTCACTCCTGGCTGACTACAATATGACTAGCAAGCATAACGATACTGCACTATGTACATAACTGCAGTCTGGATTCGCAACAATGCGATGGTAAATTCCGTGGGGAACAGAATCGCCAGCGGCTGTGCAATCTGCGCTGACCAGCCAGTCCAGCCTGTTTATATGGGTCAGTGAAGTTAAAACTATGGAGGCAGGGCATCGGACCAACGTCTACCGCCCTATCCTGACAAAGTAGGGGGTTATGACGTCTTTTGGAAGTTTTGTTCAGGCCGCCATCGCAGAGGGGTAAGCTACTGCCTATTGGTAAGTACAAACTGCACAGTGCACAGTGGCAGTAGTAAAAATTGCACGGTACTGTATTTTTATTAGTAGGCTTTTCAGCCTTTATTCAAGTAAATTTTTAAGTCTGTTAACAATAAAAAAAAAGCATTAATGTGTATAGTTTTCTTAGAAATCCGAAGAAGTTCAGAACTAACTGCGAAGATTAAATTTTATGCTGCTATCATCAGCAAATTACAGTAAGTACTACTACTTACATACGTGTCGGACCTACTGTCGCTCGTCCAGAAATTAAAATTCAAAACTCCAGCCAATCAGAGACATACACGAGTTGCCACGCCTGTAATCTAGCCGGTGCATACGTCGCTGATTTGATCGTTGTTGTTCAGATTTAGCTAGCTAGAATAAGTACGTTGTACAGTATTTACAAATGATTGATTTTATTTTTTCATTTCTACGGTAAAATTTGAGCTTTGAAACGAGTCGTAACTGATCCAGAAGGCTGAGACTTCTTAAAATTCGCCAAGACTTTGAATGCGACATATCTGCGCCGCGCGGCATTAGGCAATGATGTTCCGAGCCGTACTCGGGGTTTTGGTCTCTATCGCCTGTGTGCAGGCTCTCTACGACGGAGATTCCAACGTGATCGAGCTGACAACGACGAATTTTCAGAAAGAAGTAGTGAAAAGTAACGATCTTTGGATTGTGGAGTTTTTTGCGCCATGGTAGGTGTATAGATACCAGACGCTTGGTGTGAAAGAAAGGTTTAAAACAAGGACTCTTCCTAATTCCAGGTGTGGGCACTGCAAAAGTCTGGCTCCTGAATACGCCAAGGCTGCTAAAGCTCTCAAGGTAATGAAATAGCGCAATTTCGGCATTTACGAAAATTATCAGTTTGCTTTAGGAGTTTTAAATGAATTGGAGTTTCAGTAAGGATGGCATGAATGCTTTTAAGTCTGTTTTGGTCTGTTGCTTCAGAAAATTTGCCTGCGAATTATAGTGATAATTATTGTTGTTGTTGATTGCTCGTTGGTATAGTGCTTGTACGTGTCTTGATGTAGCAAATACATAGAGAAATATTTTCAGGGATTTATCAAAGTCGGCGCTGTGAATGTGGACGATCAGCGATCGCTCGGGCAAGAGTACAATGTGCAGGGCTTCCCCACCATAAAAATCTTCGGCACCGACAAGAAGAAACCCGAAGAGTATAGCGGACCCCGCACGGCGGAAGGCTTGATTGACGGCGCTTTTAAGGCCGCCCGAGCAGCCGCCCTGGGCCGCATCGGGAAAAAGGCGTCTTCTGGCGGCGGTGGGGGCTCTAGCGGTGGAGCGAACAATAAAGGAAACAGCGAACCCGGTGGCGGCAAGGATGTTGTTAAGCTGGATGACTCTAACTTTGAAGAGCTGGTATTGAACAGCGATGAACCGTGGATGGTGGAATTCTACGCTCCGTGGTGCGGACACTGCAAGAGTTTAGCCCCGGAATGGGCCAAAGCCGCGTCGGAATTGAAGGGGAAAATGAAGCTGGGCGCGTACGATGCGGATGCGCAGAAGACCTACGCCGGACGCTACCAGATCCGCGGCTTCCCCACCATCAAATATTTTGCGGCGGGCAAGAAGGACGATCCCCAGGATTATGATGGACCCCGGGATGCCAGTGGCATAGTAGCCTGGGCCAGCGACAAATCTGCGGATAGCGCGCCCGCACCGGAGTTGTCAGAAATCGTCGGACCGGAAGTCGTTAAAGCGTCTTGTGAAGGTCAACCGCTCTGCATCATCTCAGTTCTTCCGCACATTCTGGATTGTCAATCTAAATGTCGGAAACAGCACTTGGAAATGTTAACTAAGATGGGCGAAAAGTACAAACGCCAGCGATGGGGCTGGTTGTGGGCGGAGGCCGGCAGTCAGCCGAAGCTGGAGGAGGCCATCGGATTGGGCGGTTTCGGTTATCCCGCCATGGCAGCGGTTAGTGTGAAAAAGGGGAAATTTGCACACTTGAGACTGTCCTTTAGTCAAGATGGGATCAACGAATTTTTGAGGGAATTGGCTGCGGGAAGGGGCTCAACAGAACCGATTAGGGGCGGAGCGCTGCCTAAGGTGGAGAAAATTGAGGCGTGGGATGGGAAGGACGGGAAATTGCCCGTAGAGGAGGATATTAACTTGGATGATATCGAGTTGGATCCCATAGCAAAAGAAGAGTTGTAGATTTTGTCTTTCTTTGTGATGACACGATGCGGACATATACCCGAGCACAAGAACATAGCTTGCTGATGTTTGGTCGCCAGTTTTGTTATCGTTTGTTGAATAATAGATTTTGTTGTTTTATTCTTCTGATTTCCAGTTTCTTGATTGATAATACGTTAATGACTATGCTTTTATTGCATGCTGCCACATATCGTCCAGATTACTGCACAGGGATGCAGATTTAATTCCATTTGATCCCTGTTAAATGATTGTTCGCGAATTAGCGTGTACCACAGTAATTTGCGATAAAAATCAGTCATTTCGGACCCATTTTCTTAAATACCATAATTTTTGTTCCAAAACATGCCTCCTGTAATTATTTGTTCAGCAATACACGTGCGTCGGTAACGTTCGGTAATCGCCATTAATCGAGCAGCTGCGATCAGTTTGTGCACATTATTTCAAAAATTTTCCCATGAAAATCCAAATTTGTGTTGGCCGCACAGATTCCGTATTTGATCCTCGAGAGCGTGTGTTCCACAATAAAACACATTCACCTTCCCGCGTTTCTGAGCGTCCAGATCGGTGAACACTTTCGGCCAGTTGGGTCGCCCAGGCCGAACGGACATTGTCAAATTATCGCTGCCGATCGTCCACCTGCTGCTGGTATGCGCATTCTACAGAAAACAAAATTTTCTCAAAATCGACAATTGTAAAGGTCGGTTTCTGCACGAGTACAGCGTGCAGTACTTAATACTACTTATTAACCAGGAAAGTTCACTGAGTTCTGGCGGACATTGTATGACCGAAACGTAACAGGTGCCAGGGGTACATGATACATAAATGTGTCAGGTAATTGGTAGTACAGTACCAGTAAATTAATTTTATAATTATTTTGTTCTCTACTTATCAGCAAAAATTTGCAGAATGGATGTTACGTACGAGTATGAACTATGAAGTACAGTAAAATCCTATAACCGGTAAAACCGCCCGAACAGATGATTATTTCACTGTTTTCGAGATAGGCCAAATGCAATAAGTTTCGGTGGGGGATTTTTGCCGGCAATACTCAAAAATATGCTGAAAATCCTACTGGACGGTACTAGAGGGAAACAGTTACGGCCCGAGTTACGGCGAACTGTTCTTCTGAGCCGGCGGGTGCGTGGTTTTGCAGGTTATAGATGTGTTACTTCAATTCCATAATTTTGTCTGTGGCGAATCGCGCTCGTCACATCGAGCAGCGTGTGTGAATTTTTTCCTACCAGACTTTATATCTATATTCTAGTCTCATGGAGTGGTTACAGTAATCAAAAGCTTTTGGAGCAATAAATGTAGCATTGATAGAATGGGTATCGGTAGTCAAAGAAAAAAATCCACGGTTACCACAAAGCCGCGAGTGTACACGGACACTACAGTGCCTTTTGCCCTTTCAAGTGAGGTGTAGGTGACCATACGGATTGAAGACACGGTTATGTACATATGGCGCACTGTGAAGATGCACAACGCTAATGTTGGATTATCAAAAAAATACGAGTATATCCCTGAAAATTCGATAGGGAAGCCTACATATATATGGCCACCGTGCCCCTGGATGCTGCATAAAGTTTGGCAGCTGACAATCTTTAACAGTCCCTGCAGGGACTGTCGAAAGCCACATTTTTCACATAAACGCTGAACGTAGAAGAACTTCGCTACGTTTCTGTCGACCAAGTTTCATTATAAAGGAAAACCTTTATAATGAAACTTTGTCGACAGAAACGATCCCGGCCCTGATTAAATGTTGTCAATATTTCATGAAATTGTACATCGAGCGACGTAAAATTTGTACAAATACCTGTTTGCCTGTGGTGACATAAATATGACAGTTTAGGAATACTGAAGAGGTTTTCCCAAACCCGGATTGTTGCATTTCCCACGCATGGAAAAGGTCATGAAACCATTCCATACTTTCGATTTCTCTTATCACCCAGATAAACTCAATTTTCCGTAACTTTAAACGACGTCCATCGATTCGCATAGGAATGGAGGGCGTTATAGTTGGGAATTCATGCTCGCAATTAGGACATTTGGAGTGGTTGTTTCGTTTGAATTCTGATAAGAGGGAACTTAAAACCGATGCAAAAGGAGTGACACCGATACCGGCACTAGAGAGATACAAATATATTACAGGCATGGTCAGTATAAATTTTTTTGCATAAGAACATCCGATTTTAATCTAATGTGCGATGATTATTTCATAATGAACATTTCTATATTGCTAATAATTTACTGAAAATTTAATACTGTGCTGCAAATTTCGTTTTTATCGTACCATCATGCAATGAATGTCTCCTTACCATATCAACACAGCGTGCTCGGAGCGAAACAATTCCCTGCTGGTGCTGCCGTACGGCCCGTCCACGAATACCGGCACGTCCAAGTTGGTCAAGAAACCTTTTCCGTTGTTAATAGTTAATGCTATCTCTGACCCTGCAGCTCTGTTTGTAGGATCAATAACAATGACATTGGATGGATTGGTATCCTTGTTTGTTGTAGTAAAATCCAGCCGTTTCTCGAATTTGCTTCTTAAGCTTTTTGTGTAGTTTCCGGAAGCTTTGATATGGAACGTTATAGACTCTAATAATAAATAATTCATCCGTTATTCAGAATTCGATATAATTTTATTGCGACTTAAGAAGTATATAGATATGGTGTACTTGTATGTTACGTTATTATTAACTGGAAAGTATACTGTTTTGTATATGTTAGCTGATAACGTGCTGATACCGTGATAAAATGGAGTGGTCAAGGGTGAACTTCGTCATACCTATTTGGTCAGGACTGCTGCTCACAGTAAACGGATGCCACGAAAATATGCCAAGGGATGGAATTTTTAGAAAACAGTAATCCCCTGGCATGTAATTAAAACCGTTCGGTCGTTTGATCACCAAGTTAGTCACCTGAAAAAAATGTGTGGACTGATGGAAAAAGGGTAATTCATCAATAACCCCCGAGATCTTAATAACAGTCGCTGCATTGTGTAAACAGTTTTCAAGCTTTTTTGCTTACCTCCGCAGGAAAGAGCTTCACTTCGGTAATATGACTGGTTCTGCTCCATCGCACCGCATTGATATACTTGCGACTTTTTTCGATAAGATATAAACAAAATGGGATAATGAACACTTTCCAAAAGTCCGGTGCGTGTACAATTAAAGCAGCCCAAACGACAAACTGTAGTTTATGCGTCCAGTAAAACAAGTCATACGCGCAAGAACGACGGATTGGAGGTAAAGCGAAAAATGTCATCACCGCAATGCATGATAAGGCAATCCATCCACTTATTGCGGTAAAACCAAGGAAATCCGACCCAGCGAGGCCTGACTAAAATCCAGAAGTGTTTTTTAGCTTTATTATGAAATAACTAACCAGGGTGCACACGCCAAGTTGTCACCAAAACTTTAATGTTTTATTAAAAATTTCCGGCACACCCTAGAATTTTTATTTAATTTTACCATAATCACAATTTCTCTCCTGCATTATCTGAATCTAAGATTGCCAATAAGTAAGCGTTTTTTGACAAGTTACGCCAGAAAACTCGAACGCCACATGCTTCGCAGTACCTCCCGACCCGTCTACCGTGGTCGCCTTCCGTGCGCCCAAAATTCGTTTAAAAATCGAGGTCATCCGTTAGCTAATCGGTAACAAGGCAAAACTTTTTAGCATTCATTACTGTCTCGGGATGTATATCACCCGATTCTCTCCGAACCCCCGGGAGGTCACAGCTGCGACTTAAAAATAAGCACCGCCAAAATGGGGGTGCACGCCCTTCTAGCGATCCCCACACAAAAGAGAGATGTCATCCCTACTCATCTTTGACATAATATGATTAGGGACATATGTGGCATCAGTTTAACGTTTGCTCGAGCAGGTAAAAGCGGCTCATTCCGTTCCAGCGAATCCCCATTGGGCACATAATTTTGTATGGCGAACGCTTTATTGATTTTTTCTTCTGCTCGTTGGTGGTTAACAGTAAATCAGGAATGTGATATATATCCTTGTTTACTTTAGAATCGTTTAGAATGATCCCCTCCGCACAATTTTTAACGATCATTCGAACACCTAAACGTTCCATGTATTTCCAAAAAAATCTTCGCCGCTCGTACCGTATAGCATTGTAAAAGCCTGACAATCTCCAACAAAAATTTTTTATAAATGAAGTAATGGTTCCACTGCGTTGGCTCACTTTTTCAACGCTTACCTAATGTGTTCTGAGCTTGTTTAAACTAATTTCGAGAGTAGAAAGTGTTTTCCTGGTTTTCGGATAAGGTGAGTATAATGACCAGAAATGCACCACCAGGGATCTCACTTCGGTCCTTGTTTCTGACGCCAGTTTCAGAGCCAACGGTCAGATAACAATTTCAGTAAACGCAGAATTAAATTCTGTACCAGAAACAAACAATTCAACTGGAGTAAGTGAACTTTTTCTAATTTTTAAAAATGCATTTAAGTGATGGTGACAACTTGGCGTGTGCACCCTGTAAGAACCAAAAAATGTGACTCGTTACTATCGAGCACTTACTCGACGGCCAATCCTATCAAAATGCGTACGCATAATGTCCAGATTGCATGCTTTTATTTCAAATTTGCGATGCAAATGGTTAACAATTTATATTGCACGAATGTAAAAAAAACTGTATAAGGCTCGTATGTTTGGCTCAAATATAAGGAAAAATATATTAAAAATATAAGGAAAGAACTTAAACTGTTAAAAGAGGTGATTAATTAAGTTGTTAATTAAACATACTAATGGCATTAACTACTTATTCGCCGTACCTTGGTTAATACTGCCGTTAAAGTGATATTGAAATGCCGCCATATTGGATCGTGTACTGCAGATTGATCTGAAATACGGAATCATTTGAAGAGCTTGATATTATAACTTCAAAAGACTATGGATACTTGTATATACTGCACGCAAGATACCAACAGCCGCATAAGTTTGGGTTGTTGTGCATTAGTTGTATTTGTGAGCAATTTACGGGCTAGACGAGCAAGAAAGCAAAACCAAGCGCGCAACACGCTTTTAACAATAAAATGAAGACAAACTTACAAAACGAAATAATCATAGCGGTTATGTGTCCTGCTATGGCAACACAAGTGGTCGAAGCTATGATAATATGGAAAGTGATGGCCGAATCAAATGGAAAAAACCTGGACAACCATGTTTTTCGCAGCGATCCCATGATCCATCGAAGTGCCGGTCCCAGCATCAGTATGCCACAGTTTACCTGCAGTACCATTCCGAAGCCCATACCAATTAAGCTGCCGACACTAAATTTCAACTGCGGATTCGCCAGCATGACGTATACATAATGGTACACGCCCATTCCAAAGGCAAAGATTTGGAATAAATAAAATAATACAATCCACATAATCTGACGTTTATAGCATCTCCAGAAAGTAGAAAGTTTGTGACCCAGTGTATGCGGATGGGAATCTACAGTATCTACGGGCGCCGCCGGATGTGACGTTTCCTTTGCTGGTGCGGTGGTCATCACCTCTCGCGGATTCTGAATAATGACTTCCGCCATTTTGTCAATCTCCTGATCGGTGACAGACAGTCTATGCCGATCGGCTAAGTTTCTTAGACTGTGGGCAACAGCAGCTCGGTTTGGTTGTTTTCCCGAGTCTTTCTCGTAATTCTCAAATAACTGTGATAGGGGCGGATGACCAGGGTGAGCTGTTTGGGATACAAAATTGATAAGGTAACAATTTCTGTACTTTGGAGACTTAGTTGCACTACATCGCTAAACTGCCTTTATGATATCCGTCACAGGAAGTGCTTATAAACGTTTTAAAAATTAGCGGTTTACCTCTGTTTCCAGGCATGTTTGCTGATGATGTGTGGAACTGCAAACCGGGGTCAAGTGTGCACTCCAGTCCCCGCAAGCTGACACTATGTACATTTAGATTTCCGGTAAGTGGGACGAAATCTACGCCGTTGGAGTATTGACCCTGTGAGTGAAAAGATGTTCTGGGGACATATGGAGCTGTGCACTGGGACCAGTTTGCAGTTAGGTGCAATACAGTGGCTGGATGTAAGAAATTTCAGAATGGGCTGTACGTACCATATGTTTTATGGGCGCGCACACTTCGGCTGACTCGTGCCGTGAGCGTTTCTGGTAGTGTTTATTCTCCTTTAGAATTCAAACAAAAAAATGCCAGTCAGCGGAATATCCTCTGGATCTTTTGTATAGGGAATTCAAATAGGTGTTCTTAATCGACCTGAACCGTGTGTACGCATTACCATGTGTATGACCTTGCACATTTTTTTATCTGTGGAAAATATTAATACACCATGTGTCTTCTTTGACCAAAGCTTTAGGCTTTTCTACAAATACAATGTGGTTGCAATACTTCTATACAAAGTACATTCCTAATTCTAAAACATTGACTAAAAACCCGTTATGTGAGTTCACCGTCGCAAGCATCTTCAAGGTGGCGACTGGTGAGATCATTTTTCACATGGTGCTTGCAACTGACTGGTTGAAAAGCTTACAATTAAAACTACTTACTTCTGTTGTGCCTGTTGGTAACTAAAAATCTAGTTTTGTATAAGGTGGTCGGTCAATATCATTGTTTTGCGGCGAACAAAACTACGTCATTGACGTTGAGTCCGAATCTTGCAGTTTGTAATCCTGGAATACTGAAGAAATCCTTTCCAGTAAATTCCAGTACCGGCAATTACAGGAGTAATTCGATTTATATTCTATCTAACCAAATAAAATAACTAAAGTAAAACTCAACAGTGATCGACCGGCATATATATTTGTTACAACTAATCTTATCAGATTCTGTTAATGGCCCTGCAGAAGCTACGTAGTATTTCAAAGTATGAACATTTATGCACTCTATGCATGGCCAAATGATTTGCAGATAAGACCACGTCTGTTTTAGCTTGCCATATTCAAAATATTCCCAAAGTTTAATTTGTCTGAAATGCGCAATTTGCACGTTAAGTTTATTTATATTACCTTTATAGTATTATAGTTGCTTGTCATTGTAAACTGTAAACTGCGTGGCTCTTTCGAAAAAATCTGTACATTCTTTTACTGACAAAAAATTAATTATAATGCAGAAAGTTTTGCGTGTGTGCTATTCGATCTTCAAGCGAAGGCAATTTCCTTTTGTTTCAAAGGATTTTATAGGAAATTGCTGTGTATCGTCTGGATTGCTGGCAATGGGCGATGTAATTCAACAAAAATATGAAATCTACTCGAATCGTCAGAAGCATTTTGATTATTATCGAGCCTTTACAATGGCATGCGGAGGATTTGCGGTGGGTGCTTACTGCCACCACTTTTATCGCTTTCTGGACAAACTTCTACCGGGAACTTCTCTCAAAATGCTAGTCAAAAAAGTAGCACTCGACAATATTCAAGCCCCACTACAGTTTGCCATTTTATTTGGTGTTATCGCATTAGCGGAGAATCATACGTTTGAGCGTTATCGTCATGACCTTTGGAGCAAAGGCGGTCATTTATACTTGGCTAGTTCGTGTATATATGTGCCGGCACAGTTCATTAATTTCTACTTTTTACATCCCCGATTACGAGTTGTGTTTGTTAGTGTACTTAATCTTTGCTTCGATACTTATTCTTCCTTTGTGGCTTATTCCAAAGACCGCACAAAGCTCTTTTTTGAGGAATAAAATGTCAATACTGGCTAATACGTACGCGGCCCAGTTTACAGAGTGATATTAATAGTTTTGTTGATATTTTTCAGCGTGCTAGTATGCCTTTTTTTCACTCACCTATTATTAGTTGTTGTTATGCTTAACAAATACTGACATTAGATTTACTAATAATATCTTAATCACATGGCAAGACAGTTGCTCAATTTTACAGTTCTTTGCGACAGAATTAATTATCTAACTACTGTCTATCGTATAATAACTATTTACTGGTATCTAGCTACCTAGTATATAAGTACTGAAACAATCGGTATTTACCAAAATTATCGTTATTCGGTCGATGTCAACATGTACAGACTTAACATGTGTACTGGAAGTGAATTTATAGCCAAATAATCGCGGAATTTGCTTTCATAAATCATTAAAAAGACGGACTTTGCGATTCATAACGCATTGGACTTTTTTACGCCTATGTGAAGTCTCATCAGGACTACTGTTCTGCTGTGTGGAACATAACGTCAGTGTCCTTACGCGAAAAACTACGGTAGCTGCCACACACTGCAGCGGCATTCGATCAGGTGGTCGCAAAATACCCGAGAACGCCAGTAGCGATGCTAATATGGATCGGATCGGAATATTTTTTACGAACCTCTGTTCGGTTTAAGGGCTGTGATCTCTAAATTAATAATTTTTTTGTCGTTCAGCCAGGTTTAAAATCTCATGTTTAATTGCTTACCTAGCCGTAAATGGACTACCTGTTATGATTACTTACAATTAAATTTGAATTTAGTAAAATCCTGGCTTATGGATGGGCTCTAATCGTCTTGTTCAGACATTAACCAATTCATTCGGTAAATAAAAATTAAATAATTAACCTCGATGAAGTTTGTTAATAAGAACAGATACAGATAACGCGTTAACTGCATGGTCTCGACTTTGGTATCATCATGAGAATGTTTAAGCAACTGCGGTTAAGAGAAGCCACTGTACTTGTTACGTTTACTATAATTCGAAACGAAAAGTTCCGAAAAGGTGATGACAACTGCATTCTATCTACATACATCTTTTCTTGGTACATTATATTTCTTTCAAATTCGGTGTATAATTAGTTTAGGTATGAAAGATAAACCAAACTAATTTTTAGCATATCGGCTTTATTTTGATTAAACCACATATTATCTACCAGTAGGCATTTTCGCGACTACTACTGGCGCCACCCAATGGCTTGACCATAGGTTAGTCCATATTTTATAATCAAAAGTATAATACTGCAACACACGAAGCATATCGATTTTAGTTCGGTGTTGGAAAACGTTTGTGATAAAACCTTGTGTCAATAACGACTTAGGTTGCTTATTACAAGAAATTTTTAGCATACTATACAACAGCATACTCTCTTAAGCGCTTTAAATGGTAAAAATGTTATTATTAACAATACCGCGCGCGCGCGCCGAGCCGGTAGTTTTATCCAAAGCCATCTAACCATTGGTTCTCCTCGGTTTCTAATTAAACACAAACTGTGCTAATACTGCGTATGGATGTGAATCAGTGCTCCACTTATTTGTACATTCTGTATGTATACCTCGCTCCTGATCTTTCGGCTGGTCGAATAAGCACACTGTACACATCGTGACGAAATGCATTACGTATCTGCTATTTGGTTTATGGAAAAGCTATTTTTAAATTAAGCACGAATTTTATAAGAGAAAGCTTTACTGTGCTGGAAACGTGGCGGCTTACACTGATGTTTTGCTGCCGAGTTGACGCAGAAGTTTTTGTATTCTGCTAGACTGGGAATATTATAGGTATATGACGTCCACACTGTGATCACATTTAACTGAAAACTTTTAACTGTCTCAATCGTTTTTATAGTGCCGGCACGGTGTCTCGTTTTTTTTTTGTATCGGGATACATTCTTCCTTGCTTTGTCTAAGTCTAGCAGACGACGAATAAAGGCGTGCGTTATTGTTGAGTGTTTTGGTTGTTTGTTTTCTTTGGAGCGGTCCAATTCTCATCATCATGGGTTTACCAGAACTAACGTCGATTAACGACGAAGGAGAACTGCAGAAAATGGTACTAATAAATCTATAATTGAGAGCTCCATTTTATTTATGCCCACCTTCTGTTTTTTTATTCCGGAAAACTATTGTATCCGAACTTAACTTATTGTACCTCGTTCTTCTACTCTGTTCTTCTGTTCACTCATTGCATTGACAGTAATGGAATTACGAATATTACTTTCGCAGCTGGATAACACAAGCGATTTCGACGAACGAAAGGCTATACGTCAAAGGATACGAGAAGTGAAAGATGTCATCAAAAGTAAGCCGTATATCGTCAAATTAAGGATACGAGAACTAAAAGAATGTGTATAACCATATCGTAATAACTAGGCCGTATATTGTTGTATATTTCATGAGCACCAGTTTACAAGAAATATTTACTGTATATGCGTACATTACGGTATGATTCGAGTTCTACAGATATTCGTATTAAACACCAGCTTTAATTATTTTCGCATCTGTTCATTAGTAATAGAAGTATCTTAATCAGCAATTGTTAAAACCATGGCATTCGACAACAAAAACTGAATGGGAGGTTTTTTGAGCGCAACCAACGAAAAAAATAATTATGCATGACGGAACTGCAAGATGGAATTACAACGTTAACACCCATTGCGTTATAATGCGCTTCAGTTGTGGCGAATAGTACAAAAACAGTGCGTGATTACATATTTGGTTATTTTTTTAGATGTTGCTTATAATTAATTATAATGAGTAATCTAATTTTGCTATCGACTGCGAACAGTTGCCGAATTAAAATGGGTCAGATTAAGGAAGCACTGAAAGGTCACTATGTCTTCGCCGCCAAAAAACGTCGATAGTGCCCACATTTTGTCAGACTTATGCATATGTACACTGAACTTACTTTACAATAATTTTGCGTATTGTTGGAATAAGAAAATTCTCTTGAAAATGTTCGATTTCAAATAACTATGGCAACCATGAAAATCTGTAGAGGAAATGGACGAACGTCTGAAGAAGACGGAGACGGCCCGGGAAGAAATGCTCAAGTACAGACACGCCCAAGCCAACGAATCGAAGGAGCGATATTTGGCCATGTACAACGATGCTGCCAAATCTGGGGCTGCGGGTGGCGAGAAACGTTGGAATACGGAAGCATACAAGCGAGCCGGTACGGAAAACGTGTCAGATTAATGTAAACACATGTATTTGAAAAATCGCGGTACTTATCAGCTATGCTATCCTACAAAACAATTTTTTTTGCATTGCTGATTACAGAAGCTTTGACAGCGACTCCTAGACCTGCCGGAGAAGGAGCCAAGTTAACAGCAAGTAGGCAGTACAACAACAACAGAACTTCTATAGTTTTTCTGGTCTAAAAGAAAAACCAGGCCGTAAACCCGACAGTTATGGGTTGTTGCTACGGGTTGTTGACAGCTGCTCACATGAATGTGTTTGGTAAATTAGGCTCAAAAGCGGCTCCTACAGCGAAGTCGGCTCGAGCGGCATTCCAAGCAGCAGATGCCCAAAATAACCCGCAAAACCAAGGGTAAGTCAAAGGCTCGGGAAGAGAGATGAATTCTTGTTTTGAACCCCTCTCCGCACTGGCCGCAGCAGCGGCAACAAATTATGACTCACTAAATACAACGTCAATGTGCTGTTTGGTAAATTTGGCGTCCGAAACCGGAGCGGTTGTGTTGTGCATTTCTGGAAGCACGGGATAATGTTGTGGCTTTTCACTTTTTTCCGTGTTATCTTTCACAGTTTCAGTATGTTGTATCTGTATATCTTGGCCGCCAAAAACAATAATACCTTATTAGTGTCTATCTGCGCAGGCCTACGAGTAGAGTTGTTGTTATGTTATTTGGTTATTGCCTGAATAAAATTTGATAATGTCGAATACCCCAGAACACTCAAACAAATCATATAAAATACTTTATTTTAACCTATTTAAACGCGCTACTTTAATTTACGGGTTATTTTGCTAATACAAATACTTGTATTATACAGATCTTTTTCCTGTCATAGTCAGTGTACCGATCGCAGGCTGAGATAAAGGACCCTAATTAAAACGATTCAGATGTGAATATTAAATACTTGATATTTAGAATTTGGATAAGTTTACGTTCCTTGAGCAATGTAGTGCAGCAATAAAAGATGGATTTTGCAGACTTGCCGCTCCGGCGGCAAAACCTGTGTCACGTAGCCCGACAGCTATAAAGGACATGCTCCTGAACTGGGCCGCCAAAATGACGGAAGGCTATCCGGTAATAAGATTTATCTCAACACATAATTGTATAATTTGGGCTGCGGTTATATATTGTACAATATACTGCAACATATACTATCAATTAATCTAGAACGTCTGTTTCACTGGTCATTTGATTTCGTGAACATTTGGGTTAAAGATTTTTAAGGACGGTAAAACTTGTTTTCGCTAATAACACCTTTCGATGAAATATTTTGAATGCTAATATTTCTCATCGAAATTTCTGAGTTACGTAATGTAATTGTTATTATCTCTTGTATCTGTATTGCAGAATGTCAGTGTCACCAATTTTTCCAGCAGCTGGTCCAATGGTTTGGCCTTCTGCGCTCTGGTGCATAAATTTTTCCCCGATGCCTTCGATTTTAACAGCTTAAATCCTAACAACCGCAAGCAGAACTTCGAATTGGCATTCAAAAAAGCTGAGTAAGTTAAAAATGTAGAAGGAAGACCGGTGCTCAAATTTATCCGTAATATTTCGCATATAGAGAGTTGGCGGATGTATCGCCGCTGTTGGATGTGGATGACATGATTATGATGAAGGATAAACCCGATTGGAAGTGCGTCTTCTGCTACGTTCAAGCCCTGTATCGCGGTCTCCACCAGCTCACTCCACCGAGTTAACCGGCGCATGGAAATTAGTGTTGACACATCTCTCCGATTACTTCAACGGATGTGTGATCATGCTCGTAATATTATTGGTATTTTGTGGATTGTTTATGGTTGTTACTGCTGTGGTGCGTAGCCGGCTATTGTATGTAAATTGCAAAACTCATACTTTTATGTCTTGCCCAAAATTTTATAATCCTTTTTATTGAGTCGCATTCTAGTCAAATATTTTGCTATGAATGTAGTGTCCGGTTACGTAATTGCGAATGACCAGGGCTATGTGACTGGTTGTTTTTTGATTTAACCGTTTCCATGTTGTGGTTTTAAAAACTGGATGTATGTAATAACATACTTCGTTGCTTTGTATTGCAGCTAACATTCAAATATCCACTTCGTTAGAACCCATTCACAAAAAACAGTACGCGTACTGAAAATGAATCTTCTGTGTGAGAAGCCCTTATGTACGGACCTTATAATAACCGCACCTTATGGAACTTATAATTTTATAATATTATAATCCCATTAGAACATGTCGTCAAAATGGATGATCCAGCTTACGTCTACGTGAACGGTGAATTGATAGGGATGGCCCAGCGCAGGAACTACTGCGTAATTCTTAGCGCATTTAAAATTCAAAATACTTTATTCATTTAGGTATATATATACAGTAACAATATAATTCCTGCAATGAACTGCAACAGCTAAACCGTAAGAAAATCGTGAAACACTTGTTTCATAACAATTCAAACACCATAAAAAACGTATGACATAACAGAACATTTGGAATCGAATGGCTAGAAATACAGCTAGCCTACTCACTACCATGAACGTACTAAATCTGTAAAATTACTCAAAAAACGTTTTCACCGGGATCACACCAAATCTTTTTAAAATCAAGCTTCACTGGCGTTCGTTCCTACCGAATCTTCAATTTCTACCATGTCACCGTAGGCATGAATTATACACTGCGCCTGTAAACATAATGACAATTCCAATTACAATCAATGAATGGCAAAACGCTTGGTTTTTCCTCAGTCCCAAGTCCAGACGTACGTAATTTTCATGTATATATTATTTCGACCGAGCTAGTGAATGTTTGGGCCTTCTGAGTATATGCTAAAATCTCCCGATAATTTACCTGATTATACGAATCCGCCAATTGTAACTGAGCAATATAAAAGGAGAGAACAGCATTTCCGCCAGCAGCAACAGTTTGTGACCGCACAACCGCGTAGAAATCAGCCAGTGTACGCTGCATGAACCCGCTAAGACCATCGTTCTAAACATAAACACGAATTCCCAGGAGGTTAACGTATACCGCACAGGTTTTTCGTACGATTTCCACAAAGTAGTATCTGCATTTAAGAGAAGGGGCGTATATACATGGTGCTTCTGATTTTTAGCGTTATTTTCTGTTAATATTTATAGCCAGAGTAAGAAAAAAACCCCTTCTCTTAGATAAACTTGATCGAAAATCGTAAATCTAGAATCGTCCTTTCGCGAAGATCTACCGATTAGCCGTCGCCAGTCACACTTACATCACGCAATGCCTGACACTCACGGAGGACGACAATATTTAAATTCCCAACATAGCGCTTCACCGTTCCAGAATGAACGAAAGATAAAGAAGAAATGTCGACCGACACACCCGATAAAGACTGAGGCGTAACTTGATGTTGGAAGAATATTTGTGACGGCCGAGGCGGCGACATACGAGTACGCAGCAACGATACGAGACCAACGCGGGGTGTGGTCAGTCCAGCATGTGTGTCTTTTGCGTTACCGTCCGCAATGGAAAACTCGTCTGTTTGTGTTCGCAGGGGCATCACATCACCATTGTCTTCGCATCCCGAAATTCCTACAAATACGCGATCCTGAGTTGCTTTTCACTTCTATCACTTTTATCCGCACCGATTCATCGGTTACACCTTAAAGCACAGTCAAGCGGCACCGGAACCTGATCTACTGCTAAATAAGTGGTGATTCCTCCTTAGTGCTTTATGTTCGAAAAAAGTTTATGGATAACATTTATTACCCGCTCGACTAGATACATGACGTAATGATCTGCGTCCTTCTCCTGTCCCTTTTAGGCAGGAATACAATGGTAAGGGTTCGGCAACGATAGATCCCTGAACCATGATTAACAGCTCGTCATTGGGATTTAAGTAAAACCGAAATTTAATGCCAGCAATACGGCAGGGCTTAAACATTCGAGCGCGAAAAACCACATCCTGCAATGAAATAAACTTGCACACGAGCTAGAAAACAAAAAAAAACTCATTCAACATTCTAAGCTCTAGTCAAAAACTCACGCGTAGCAGATGTTGACAGCTGACCAGCAGATCGTCCGCATCTTCCTGCTCACCAAAGACCCTCGTCTTCCATATTCGGCAAAACGATTGGATGAAGGGTCCACAGGGCTTTGCGCTAGAGTTCTGCGCAAATTCTGTAAGAGTAACAAAATACAACAACAATGGTAGGTAGCAATTACTACAAAAGAAACCTGTCGAGAAGGTACCAGTATAACGAAGCTGACGGAGCCGGTCCTGCATCGGACAGATTTCAGATCCCATCAACAAAGTGTCCTTAGAGGGTAAGTAATCGATTAAGGAGATAACATCACGGCCTTCAGATTTTTCGTTTTCCAACTAAAATATAATGTTAACATAACCACAGAAGCTTAAAAAATCATTTTGTAAGTCCGTTCACACATCACGAAAATCAAAGAACATCAAATTTATATTACGGCTATTCAATTCAGAATTACAGTAGAATAAAAAAAACGAAGTTTTCTGCAGTACCCATCAGTAAAGGTGATTATGTGTGATAACGTACGTCGATGACAAATCCAGACTTCGAGAACTGCCTCGGTCCAGGTTTTTTCTTTTTCACATTAGTTGTTCGCAATGGTCGCGTAAGTTTGCCGGTCTTGTCATCTTTATCGTCGGTGAGCCCCAGCTGGCGCAAATACTGTTCCAGTGTATTGTCAAGCTTCGTTTGAATATCGGAACTCTCAACACCCTTGTCCGTTTCCAGGACGGTGGGGCGCATTGGCCTTGGCAGCGACAAAATACAAGCAGCTGTGCACGTAGCGCTGGCAATGATCACTTCCGAACCACACTGAAGGTCCATTTTCAAACTAAATGCCGCGTTACAGCCTAACAGTTTCAATTTTGTGCTGATCTGCGAATGGAGATCATATTCAATAAACGGCATTATTTCCGACAACTCTCGGGCTCCACTTTCTCCTACAAAATATCCAAAAACAATTTAACATAACAAGCTGGAAGTACAAGCAAATCCTTCAGCCAGAGTACCTTTAAGCGCTTTGGTCTTCCGTTGTACCCGCGCCTGTACAAGAGTTCCCATTCCCTTAATCGGCGACCCATCTGGAATCTCAACGGTAGTTAAGAGAATTTCCGGCACGTGTCCAACTTTACAAACACCGCACTGAGATGTCGTTGAGGCAACGTGATCAGCGTACTCTCCAGATGGAATATGATAAATTTTGCAATCTGTTGCCTGGCCCATAGCTTCCGGACTGCAACAAAGGCATTAAAAAGAGATTTTTTACAGTTTTGTGGAAGCTAAGCCGTATATAACACTTACTAAACAAGTACGGACGATTCTTTGCGGAAGTTTTCTCTGGTTATCATTCCCCAAGCTGTCTAAGCGTGCAAAATAATAAAAATTGTCGCAGCGAACAAGTACAACAGTTAAGCAAAGTAATTCCTACTTCCAGTACGGTTTCGCAGTCACGGTCTTTGGTAGCTAAATCAATGTCCAAAATGGCAGCAGTGCCGATGGCACTTAACAACTGGATATTGCCTTCATCCGTCAAACATAATTCTTCGGAATAGCCATAAACAGCATTACATCCGATACATTTCATGTGGCGAAATATCTCCATGCGAATTTCTTTCCACCATTGTGCGTACGAAGCCTGGTTAATATCTGGAAATACAATAGTGAAAAAAGTGCACCCAATTATCAGCTGATTAGAAAAATATTAACCGTCTTGTTCCAGTCGCTCCAAAGTCTTAATCATTTTACAGGAAACTATCCCTCCAATGCTCTTGACGACTCCTGCTGGGATGTGTTTTAACGTTAGGAACGGAAACTCCTGCACAAAAATATCAAAAAAATACCGATAGACTGCTGCAGTTAAGGATGTGTGCGCAAGGCAATTGCTAAGGTACAAATAAGCGTATGAGTATTTATTATTACCGCATATAAACTCGCTCGAGTCAAATCTGCCGGATACTGCTGTTGCTCGTGTTCAAGAGTTCCCCCCAGGTAGAATCGCGGATTCTGGTTACCACCGTTAGACTCTGGCAGTACTGTTTGATCCAAATCGTCTACTGCAATGACGACAAATGAACCAAATAATTTACAAAAAAAAAAAAAAGAATAATAAAATACGCCGGCTGATGTACAACAAAAGCACAGGACTACTGCACCAAAAACTGAAATACGATCGATACGGACCGCTAGGTAAAAAACAACAGCCATGTGTTCCGATTAAAAAATTTGATGGTTCAAACCTACCGTACTGTCTTATGCCGGTCAGAGCAGATACTTCCGGGGAGCCGGTTACAGTATCCAATTTGGAACCTTTTCGCGGTCCACCCGGTGAGGACGCACCAACAATGGATGTTTCTGCATCTTGCGAAGGCAGCTGACTGAGAGCTGCCAGCTTCTCCACAATGGCCGCAGTGCCAATCGCTCGTATGATCACACCAACATGTCCGAGGTCAATGCGTTGTCGCAGCGCAATAACGGCGTTACCGCCCATATCGGCAACCTTGTTGCCCAGCTTCCGTCGCAGCTCTCCGGACATTTTCATAAACAACAACTGACGGGCTTCGTTTGTCGAACGCGGTGTACGAATTTTGTCTAGCCACTGATGTTCAGGATCTTCTGCCACTAAGGAATGATCCACTAAGCCGATGATTCTTTTTATTCGAAATCCAGATGGAAAAAGTGCAGCTATAAATAAACAACCATAATGAAAATAAAACGAGCGATACACTAGACGAGGACTCACAAGAAAAGAACAAAATGCTCTGCGCGAAATGTCGCAGCGATTTCATATCTACACAAAACGATATCAAACGAATTTCGATCTTCAGTTCTCCTCGGATACCCCTGGAAAAAGAATCCCGGAAAAGTGAAAACACCCAAGACAATTAAAACGCAAAATAGCTCAGACCGTTTGGTGGCTTTACTTACAGTAAGGTATCGTAAATAGGAAGCCACCCAGCGAACATTGTCCGATTTTCGCTCATAAGAATGTTGGTTAAATCCACGTAAATTTTTCCGATAGCATCGTGCGAAGAATACCTACAAGTAAAATACTCATAATTTCCAATTAATTCCCATTGGTTAAAGAAACCCATGGTTTATTTTAATTATTTTTTATTATTTCCTCTTTTACCGCCGAAGTTTTCGTAGTTTCTGAAACTGCTTCACATAATGTCTAAAACATTTTCTCTATTATTTAATCCATTTTAACGATTTTATTGTGCGACTTACGTATCATAATCCATTACCCGAATCTGCAACGGTTCTTCTTGTAGTTCAATATCATTCACCTGGAAAAAAATGACTTCTTGGTCTGGAAAAAAATTATTACTCTGGAAAATAAGAGTTCTCACTTCAAAGCGAAACCATTCACTTTCCCATTTAGGATGCAGTGTTCTGCGACAGACATCGGTTTTGAAAATGTTGTTTGCCAGGCGAACCTAACATAACAGATAAGCTTTCAACCACACAACAAGCAATGTGGTATTTACTATAAATTATGCTGTACGTTCCGAAGCCGTAATACATAATTTTGATTGAGAAGTAACACCTCGACAAACGCGTCCGTTGTTTCTCCGCTCCGATCCATTACGGGCAAATGCCGCGCCTCACAGATTTTCACCTTCACGGTTGCCGGCTAAAAATGTATCACATTTGAAAAAAACCTTTATAATGCGCAAAAATGCCGAAATGAGACTCGAACTCACCATATTGTGATTTAAACCGGGAACGCAATCAAGCGGCGGTCTCAATCAATCAAAGTAGCAAACAGCATGAAAATCCTTACAAACTTTTTGTAGCTTCAGACGAATGCATCCACTATTATTCTTGAAAGCACTCATCCAACAAATATATTATTAACAGTAAAATAGTAAAATATTTCAAGCGCTTTTATTGAAACACAAAATTTGCGACGAAATTTGTTTTACTCGCTATACATGTATCGTGTTTCTGTGTGAAGTGTGCGAGATGCAAGACACCGCAGTGACGTCACGACTAACAGACACAGCGCCGCCCCAAACTTGGCGCACAAAAACGAAAACAAACCACATAACCATGGTCTGTGTATAACGTATGTGTATTTATACACAGACCATGACATAACTACAGTACAAAGTGCAGTCTTGAAGAATTCGAAACGTGTTTTTGAAGTTTTCGTGTTTTTGAAGAAGTTATTTTAAACCTTCTGCAACTGATTGAGATTCTGAGACCTACAACGAACCGATTGCTATTGTATTCTGCAAATGAAACGTTGCTCCTGAATTCTGGGGCATTGTTCGATCGGCATATTATCATTATTATGAGAAGCAGAAGTACGCGAAGGAAATACTGTATTTAGATCGTGTGCCATTAGATCAGTGCTGGCCCCGCGTTGTGAAATGAATTCTGCGTCGAGTCCGAATTGCTTATCCCGTCGCGTTCTGTGGAAAAACGAAGGAATTCCCGATAATCACACCGACGACGAAACCTTCCTTAAGGAACTGCGCACCAATGTAAACTTGCGCACGTACACGTATCGGGAAGCTGTGTGTGGTGCCACAGTTCTTGTCCAGCAGATTTCCCTCGTGGTCTTCTTCGTAATAATTTATGCCTTAAGTCTTCGCAGTTTTATGTCGGCTCCGCAAATAATCATCGTTTATTCGTTTCTTTTATTTACCTTATACTTTCTGTACCGCTATCTAATTTTGAACAAGCGATTCGGACCACCTCCGAAGAACGATCTCCAAACGTTTGTCGTTATTTATGGTTTTGCTTTCGGGGTGTCGCCGATCTTGTCCACCTTAACCGGGACCGTTAGTACAGATTCCATTTATACGATGGTTGCTGTGCTATTATTGCTCAACTTGATCGTCCACGATTACGGGCCCCAAGCGATGGTTGTGTCGCAGGCCTTTTCCCTAAACGCTGCTTTTGGAGCGGCGGTGTGCTTGGCGTCGCGCTTGCCGTCATCTCTGGACGCTTTTGCTCTGGTGATTTGCGCTGTGGGAATTTTCGGGTTATGGCCTGCAATGCGATCGCTCTTGAAAAAGCGTTATCCCGCTGCCTTTCCGTTGATTGCCGTCGGGATGGTGGTGGCGGACGGCGCACTGCTCAGCTGGCTGAGCACGTTTTGGTTGGGAATGTTTGCAGCGGTTGTTGTAGCTGTGGGACTACTCTGTCCCGCACTGTTTGTGTATTTACAGCGGTGGAAGACAACAATCCACGGTCCGTGGGATGAAGCTGTTCTGAAAACTGATCGGCCGGTATCCCCGTTGAATCGCTGAATTTTGCACGGCTCGGTAAGACATATCTGTAGTATGTAGTTCCTTGGGACACGTCAGTCAGTTTGGTAAGTAGGGAAAGGAACTAAGGAAATTCAGTTTGGTATACCATTTCTCTTAGATGGATTACTGGACAGTTTAATTTCGCGATCTGTACATGATCGGCAGGTAGAATATTTTGTGTGCAGAATCTGTATACCAGTACCCACACAGTTCAGACCAAAGGCAATGACTTCAGTCACAAGTTTCTGTTTACTACGAAACAGCTAGAAGCCTGAAAAGAAAATTCCGGGATACACTACTTTCAGTAGCAAAAAAAATGAGTTGCGTAATGGTTTGACGTTGGAGATTATCAAAAACAACCCGCAAATTTAGAAAAGATTAAACTAACGGTAGTGACCGCCATTTCTAGATGACGTTATGCTGCTACGATGGCACATTCATCATATGGACAAACTCCTGAAAATTGATCCTTCCATCTTGATCGACATCGCAGGACCGAATCAGGTCGGCAACATCATCATCCGGCAGTTTTTCATTTAGGAGAAGAAGAACATGCTGTAACTCTTTCACGCCTAGTAAGCCTGTCTGATTGGTATCGAAAACTTGGAAAATAATCCGCAGTTCGTCGTCCAGATCCGTTAGGCGCATTTTGCGAACCATTAAACGCAGGAATTCGGAGAAGTCTATCGATCCGTTGCCGTCGATATCAACTTCGTTGATGATGTCATGCAGCTGGATATCAGTTGGGTCTTGTCCGAGTACGCGCATTAGCGCCGATAGATCTTTTGTGGAGATGTTGCCATCGTTATCTTTGTCCAACACCGTAAAGGCGGCGCGATATTCTTCGATTTGTTTTTCTGTTAACTGATCGGTCATTTTATACTGTTTGTGTATAAAGATCGACTTATCCTTTTATAGTTTGTTGTTTTAAATTCTGCATTACCGGTACCTTCTTATTTCGCAACCTAGCAATAGATACTATCATACTCGTACTGAAAGTTAAAGGAACACTGGAAAACCACTCAGAATGAAAATCCTCCTATCTGTATGCTGGTGTTCCCTCCGTGTAACAGTACTTACTAAAATTTGTCGCTGATTTAAAACTGTAGTTATTGTTTTTTCTGCCGTTTTGATTCCTGTGGCTCACGAACGGGAACTATTCTATGGGGCTAAAGGCACTGATCGGACGTAATTAATTATTTATTACTGTTTAGTATTCAGCTAACAACAGAATTGTTACAGACAATAAATTCTATAATTGAAATCACTACATACATGAACTCTGGAATAATTTATCAAAAAAAAGAGAACAAAATCACAACTTGCCACACAATCGCTCTCAGCATTACAACACGAGAATGACAGAATGCAACGCAGAAGACTCAGCCAAAAGCCACAACCAGCTTATTAATTCACCAGTATTCACTTTAAAAGCAAATTACATCAACCAATAACCTGGACATAATTACTCGGTAAAATGCCTTCTCTCCCGCCCAGCTTCCCCTTCCACCAGTTGTCATCTTCTTTACTTACAATGATAATTATGTCGTCCTTTTTAAACGTTAACTCATCTGGATTCATGGCAGCATAGTCGTAAAGTGCTTTCACCTTCGTTCCCGAAAGTCCACCGGATGATGCCGGTTCCGCTGCAAATTTACAGTTGTTAAATGCATTACATATGTCATGATGATATGTGCAAAAGAGTTAGAGATGTCTGCCAGGGTTTTCTACCGATGTCATGCAAAATTACCATTACGTTATTGTAATTTTCAAAGTAACTAGAAATTCCTCCAATTAGTATTAAACTCTCATTATAGCCCACAGAAACTGGATTTGGACATTGCATTGTGCATATTAAACAGCTAGGTAGTTTAAAGTTGAAGTGCATAGTACATTAACCGGTGAGCTTGCGAAAAGTCGAAATTCCTTACGAAAACGAGTGCCATGAAGAACGGCACGGATGCCACGGTAAAATGGCAAACAATCATCAGCAAAAACTGAATACCTTTTGGAATCGGTGGGGCCTTGCCTTTGTCATGGCTCGGGGTGGTTGCGCCGCTGTCTGATCCACTTCCCACCGTTTTAACGTATGCCGCCGGGAACCATCCTGTTTGGCGCTGTTTGCCCTTGGCCTGCAGTTCTCCTTCCCACCAGCCTGTTTCCGTTTTCTTTTTAACAAGAATCATATCATTCTTCGCAAAGGATATCTGTTCGGGTCCAGCGGCCGTAAAGGGTGCCACGGCGATGTAAACTTCCGGCTTCCTCTTGGTTGACTCTTCAGACTGTGACTGCGACATCGCTTTCCCCAACGAATCCTGGGACGGTATCGCTGGTGCACTTTGTTCTTTCACATAATTCGACTATAACAGCAGAATGGCTTCATAACAGAAACAACAAGCTCAAAAACACACATAATACCAACCGGAAAGATGCCAATACGGTTTCCGACCTTGCCCGTCCACCAGTCGCCATCCTTCTGCACAACTTGAATAATTTCACCGGCCATAAAATTCAAATCTCCCTCGACATCCGATTGGTACTGATATAAAGCGATGTATTGAGATTCTGCTACCGGCTTATTTCCTTCCAATGAAGAGTGGGACTGCAGCGTCTTTTTGAGTTCTCCCACAAGATTTTGGTGTTGCGCTGTTCCTTTTTCATCGGGCAATATTTCTACACATGCCGCCGGAAACCACCCATTGCTACCGCCATTTTCTTTTTCACCCAGATACCAATTCTCCGCTTTCTGCTTCAGCAATAAAATTTCGCCTTTGGCAAAGGTTAGATGGTTGTCTTTCTTGGCATTCCAGTTATGGATAGCACGGGCTTTGTGATTACCGCTTAAAGCTTGAGCATTATCCAACGCCGGGGAATCCGACTGAATTGAGTTCCCTCGCGATTTCGGTACTGGTTTTTCGACTTTTCGGTTATCTTTAGGAATTTCATCGACTTCTCCAAGAAATTCAACGTGATTTTCCGGAAGCCATCCGGTGCGACCGTTCAATTCACCCGGCAGCCAACCCGGCTCACCGTCGTGAGTTTCCGGGACGTAGATAACATCACCAGGTTGAAAAGATAATTCGTCTTCGTTCCCAGCGGTGTAGGCATACAAAGCCCGATATTTCCGAAATTTCGTCTTTCTAAAATCATTATCAAATGACAGGTGGTGCTCATGTTTGATCGAGGGAGATCGGATTTTTAATTTCTCTTCCAGCTTCTCTTTCAAATCTGCAACATGGGTTTCGCTCACGCCACTCTGATCACCAAAGGGCGATTCGCCCCAAACATCATCTGTATGCTCGAATCCATTGTCAGCCGTGCCGAATCCGGTGTCATGGCCAAAACCGTTCTCGGCCCATGCATCCGATACCACGTTAGCGGTTTGTTGATTTCCTTCATCGTATGACTGCATCGAATGTAGATCAGGGTATAGGTTTTGTGGTTTCTCCCAGGCAGACGCTGAATTATCAGATTTGACCACAGTCGCTGTTTCCTGTGTATTCTGGATCAGTGATGTCTGCTTGTTCTGGAAATCGTGCAACAAACGGACGTGCTCCTCGTATAACGTTTGAAACCTGTCTTGCATGGTTCGAATTCGGCCGTTCTTTTCATCGACTTGTTGATTAAGGTTGGAGATAGATGACTGTGATTCCGAAACTCTAGCTGACAGTTCTGCCGCGGCATCCTGTGTAATGCACATAAATTCAGCATCCTTCTCACAAAAACTTGTATTTTCTGACGCCAGACATTTGCTTAACGGCTATTTGCAACGCAGATTCGCTCGGCATGCCTTATTTTTCTTCTTAATTTTGTTCACCTGAGATGTCAGTCGCGCTTTATGCTTACCTTTTTTTGTTGAATTCCCAAATGAAGACTGGCAGTAGAATCATTATTCCCACCGGGCAGATGGGCCGCAATCCGTTCGGCTTCTTGCCGCTCCAGTCGCGCCCTATTGCTCTGATCCGTCAGTGATGCTTCTTCGTTTGTAAAGCGCGTAATCTCTTCCAGCAATCTATCTCTAGTCATCCGCATACCATCAATGACATCCTTTCTTTCTCTAACTTGATTTCTTGTTTCTTCCACTAGCTGTAACAAATCTTTTCGTTTTGTTTCGGCATCGACACCCGGTAAATCAATACCGGTGTTTTCGGTTTTGAAGTGCGCCAGTTCTTCGTATACACGTGTGCGCTCATTCAGAAGTTCATGGCGACGATGGCGTTGTCGCTCAATTTTACGCTGGCGCTCCATTTCCTTGCGTGCTGCTTCACGTTGTTCCAGAATTTTGCGTCTCTCTTCCTCTTGACGTTCTTCGATCTCCCGCTGCCGAGCCATCTGGGCTTCCAGTTCGGCTTGACGCTTGCGCTCCTGCTCCAAACGGATGCGCTCTCTCCGTTCAAATTCTTCGCGTTCTCTTCGTTCTCGTTCCTCTTGTTCCTGTCGCTGCATTTCTTGCAGCGCTTGGCGGCGACGTTCCAGCTCGGCTTGACCTGAAGATATCGAAAACATCCGTGAATTGATAGTCCTATTGATAGTCATCCATTCTATTGATAGTTGTGCAACATTGAGCACACATATACTGTGTTATTTTCAGGCAGTTTCGTTTCAGTATCGGTTTATGTTATACAGTAAAGGATATAATATAATATATAAATTATAATGTAACTTTATAACGCCAAACGATTTTATGAAATCAAGTACAAACAACTAAAAAGTAATTCAACGTTATAACATACGCAATTCTGGCTGCAAGGTGCGCCATAATTAACTAAGGGAAGTGCATTGCTCCTTACCTTTGTCAAAATTTTCTTTTCGTTTGTCTTCGAACGAAACTGGTGTGTTAAATCCCATGATATCATCTGATGCAGATCCGGCAACAGAAGCATCGGATGCCGCAGCCATCGCTGGAATCGGCACGGCACTGCTGGAAACACCCCGAGGCCGTCTAAAGGACGGTGGGATAAGCTCCGGTGGTAGCGCAGTCGGGATGGGCTCCCTCTGCCGAGCCATTTCCGCCAGATGCATAGCCAAAACGAATTCTTCACTCGTCAGCTTGCCGTCCTTATCAATATCAGCCAAGGCCCAGATTTGTGCCAGGGCTGGATGCGGCAGTCCGGACTGCATCAGCACCGTCCGGGCTTGGTTGCCGTTCAGCGATCCGGAGCGCATCTTATCCATATCGTGAAAAATCTTATTATACTTCAGCTTCGTCGCATGGGGCACGGCCCACTCTCCGGTGGGCACCATTCCCGGGCCGGCGGAAGCTGGGCGTTCATGCAGCGGGGCGGTCGAGCCGGTACGACTGCGTTGTCCGTCCGGCTGCAGTTGGTTGAATCCGCCCATAGCTGAGCCGAAAGATCCTGTATGGGGAAGTGTGCCCATGACAGGAGGATTGAAGGCTCCTGCCTGACCAAACTGCCCCGGCGCATTGCCCGGAACACTGCCTAAGGCGCTGGCAGGGATACTCGCGACTTTAGGCAGAACATCCGGAAGAGCGCCCCATGCGGCGGCAGGCTGGGCCGTATTCCCGGTGGGAGTGAGCATCGACGGGGGAAGAGCAGGCGGAATTTCCATTCCTGCACGAGCAAATAAATAATCGTTAATAATAGATTAATTTACGTCTTCCGTTTCGCTGAAAAAATAATTCCAAATAATCTTAATAAGAATGCAAAACTTCAATTTCGACTTACACATCACAAGACGGAAAAAGAAAATCTTAATCGATACGATTCACAATTTTCGATACAAAAAATAAGCTTAAATTAATATATCAGTCTTTAAAACTTTGAGCGACAACGTGTCTGCAGTTTCACCTTGTAGTTTCTTCCGAATGAGGTGCATGGCAATGCCAAATTCTCGCTTATCCAGTTTTCCATCACGGTTTATGTCAGACAGTTCCCAGATTTTGGCCAAGATAGGCGGTGGTAGATTAGACTTGAAGAAAAATTCCCGAGACTGCTGCCCAGTAATAAACCCGTCAGACGGATTCAGCTGGGCAAACTGCTGCTCGTAACGCATTTGTTCATCGGGCTGGATTTTCCAAGGATCCATCTTCAGCAGATCACTACTCTATCCGTTTCTTTAATTGACTCGCAGTGTCGCACTTCGATTCAGGAGCGGATTTTTGCAAAAAAAATAGTCGCTCCCGTTGCCACTCGCGGTCTCCGATGTTAAATCAAGGCGCCAGAAATGATCGTCACTCTCCTGGGAATCAATCCAGTTATCCAAATACGAAACTTTAATCTTGACAGGTCTGCTGTGTTTAAAAATGAAAGCGTTACATTTTTTCTATATTGCCAAAACAGCCTGATTTACACCTAAAACAGAGATAAGGCCCACCGCCATATAGTGAAATAGCAAGTGCACCAATATTTCCTTATTTCAGAGCGTACCTCATAAACTTGAATGAATGCACTTTAAGTGTGCTTGGATTCCCAAGCAGCAAGCTACGTATCTTTATCGATTGATCATTGATCCGCATAGAATTACGCCCATGAATCACAGATCGGGATAAAAAGGTAGTTGTCAGCAGCAGTTAACTGTCGCATTGCTGGTATATCCTGGCTGCTGTGCACTTCTACGGAAGTTCGTAACTGTGATACAGTATTTTAAAAAAGAATTTCGAGCAACAGTAATGTGGAATGTGGATGATAATGGTAGTGCGGTGGCTGACACAGGCAGAAGCCCCTCCCCCATCTCAAATTACCCGCTGGCGATTTTAATCTTGCAGTTCCTCCATAGTTATTTAATCTTATTTTAATCTTATTTTATTTATTTTATTAATCTTATTTTTAACCTCACTTTACCAGTACAATTTTCGTTCAGCAACTATTTCTTCGCCATCAGCTATATTTTTTCGTTTTTCAAATACCTAAATGCAACCAAACACAACCAAATACAACAATAAAAAATAGTCTCACAAGTAACGTGTTGCGTGCCCTTATCACTTGTAACTTCAATCCAAACCGCCAGTGTGCGAATCAATGCGATCAATTCGAAAAAGTAATAATTTAAATTATTTAATATAATATAGATTTAATTTAATCATATAAACTTGCAACTTGCATACAGACTCTTGTACCGTGCAAAACAGGATACTCGTATTGATGCGATGATACCCTTAATTGCAAGTTTGCAGCTCATGATTAAACAGTAATTATTATGCGGTACATAATTTGAAATGCACTAAGCAAACGATTTTGATTTTTTTCTATTACTATTGCGGGCCGCAATTTGCTACTGTTGTTAATAATGTCAAAAAATACCCTCGGCAGTTCGGCAGAATACGACACGGTGACTGCTGCCTCTGTAATTATTTACAGAAACGTTTTAAAAACATTACACGGTTTACACCCCACCATGGGTATATTATTGACTGACTGGCCGGGCACTGTCTGAATTTCTGAGTTTTTCGTGCAACGTTTTCTTTAACTTCATATTAACAATCCCACGCGTCAATTCAACAATTCCTCCACAACCCCATCCCAGTTAAGGCATCATACACAACACGGCACTGCAGTCAGTGCAGTGGCTGTACAGAATCACCGATCGCACGCAAAAATCAAAATCACAATGAGAAGAAGAAATTTTAAGATCTAACTGTTATAAATTATCATTCTTTCTCTTTTTTGCGGTGCGACACCACTTAAACGGAACAACACCACAAAATTAGTAACAATCCCAGACAGTACAAAGCCGACAGTCTTTGCAATATTCTGGTGTGGGATTTAATTTCTCCGATGCTATCTGCTCCTGCAGTCCTGCTTGAGGCGACTCCAACGACTGGGAGGCCACACAATGTGAGTGGCCACACCGAGCAAAAGTCCTCTGGGTATGGCGCCGAAAGTGTTGCTGTCCATGCTAAGATCGCGGTTGTCGCCTTCCACCCACATGCATCCCTGCTGCACCTCCACCACCGACTGCTTATAGGTTAGCGTCCTCACTGTGTCTCCCTCCAGTGCGATAACACGCTTGATCAGAATCCTACTCGGATCGCTCGGAGACGTGAACGCCACGATATCTCCCCGGTTCACAATGAAATTCCGCACGGCCAGTGCATTCAGCCAGATATAATCACGGGCGGTCTGATCTCCTTGCAAAGTAGGCAACATCGAAGAGCCCTGCACACGAGCTAAGCATCCCACGTTATCCAGGAATGTCAGTGAGACAGGAACAGCGACTCCCACAAACTTCAGGGACTGCCAGATCAAGCTCGGCATAGCCAGCGGTGACCAGGGAATGCCCAAAAGAAGGAAAACTACCGTTCATCATTTGCGTGATAAATGTGTTATGTGACTGCTGACTATAACATGGTACGTCGGAATAGAAAACTTGCCATTAAAAGAGTAATGACTACAAAAGTAAAGTGTTTCAGTAAATTCTTGAATTCCCTAAAAAGTGCAGAAGTAACAAAACCGATCCAATAAAATTGTTGTAAAAAAAATTCACATTGTCAGCTGTTGCCTGTTGGAAACTTATTATTTAAATCGTGCCAGAGCGGACAACTCAGGCTACAGGCAACAAAAAACGCGTCAAATAAAAAGACCTGGAGTGTGACCACCCGTCCGTGGCAGTAGACAGCATTCGCAATTTCGCATACTGTACTATAATAATTATGCCGATTCTTATTCCTTCCCGAAAAACTGTCTTAAAAAATTCGGTGAGTAAAAGATAAATCTCAGATTTCAGATTCAGATCTGGTCTTCTCCATAAAGTTGCTGCTCCGGTAGTCGTACCCGGTATTAAAAGCACACAGTTTGACCAAGGTGGATAGAGTGGACCCATTCACCTTGGTTTGACTATTGAGTGTACTTCATTCATACTTCGACTCGTACTTACATACTTCTGCATATCGTACTTGCCAGATTTGTAAAAATTGCGATTGACCTTACTCGCGTAATAAAAAAAGCAATATTCGAAAGTTGTATCTATTTTTCCGTTATTAAATCAACAACAATTTCTATAGTACATATATTATCGCATATCACATTCGGGAGGGTACAAAGTACCAACGGAAGCAAATACGACTTCACTGACCCATAGGATTTTACTTTATATAAAAATATTATAACGTGTATCCTTCTATCCATAATCTTATACAGTACGCCTTTATGTCAAAGAAGCTCCTCTGGCACAAACGTCGATTGCCGAGTTATTTATTTCTACACAACTTTAACAAATCGTCCAAATCTATGACACAGAAACATGAATTGAAATGAGTTCCAAAAGAAAAGCAATTTCCACCGCCGCCAGTAATCACGATTGTACGAAAATCTTCCAGCAATACGCTTGAATGATGGAACAACATCAAAAGACAGTCCTAAAAACCCGAACATTTGCAGAAAATCACACAATGAATAATGATGATGGCACTCACCGGAGTCAGCTGGAGCTGAAAATTCCACTCGCACCGGTTTTCTATGTCATAAACTGTCAGATCCGGAAGCGCGGCATCTGCGTCATCGCTTACACCCCCAATAACGATCAAGAAATTTTCCCATGTGTGGCTGGTGTGACCAAATCGTGCGCGCCCAAGATGCCCACATTCATGAATGCCCACATTCATGATGCCGGTGGATTTGTCCAGACGTAACTCCAAAATATCAGACACCGCTTTGTTCTCCTTCATTCCTCCAGAAAAAAGAATGCGGTTACATCCACCAGAAAGTGAGGGATACTGTAAAGGACACTGTCCAGCACAGGATCGCAGAGGCTAAAATAGCAAACGTTTAACCATGCGAACAGATGCTTATACTGGCAAGAGCGGCAAATGTACTTGAATGGGGAAAAGCAAACACATCGCTTTATTTATTTTTAATCAAATACTTAACTACCGCAAAACTATGAATGAGCGACGCTACCTACCGTAAACGTCGCAGCAAGTCTACTGTGAGCTGCGCAGAGTGATGTTCCTTGGCGTGGTAAGGAACTTGAGCAAAGTATTACGATACCGTTATCAACTCCTGTAACACAAACGTCAACTGATTCTAACTTTTCAACTTATTCAAGCCACTTAAAAGCAAGATGTTCGTTATTACTTCAACTAGCGACTTCTGCTCATGTTAAGTCAAATTTAATAACTCTTATTAAATACCAGGAAAAAGCTTCGTAAGGACAGTGCTAAAATAATGAGAAATTGTACACCTTTTTGCACGGCACCTACAATTATACGATACCTTCCTGATGTAATACAGCCGCAGATGTTCTTTGCATAAAAGTGATAGGAGCATCAGTCACATTGGAATCAATGGTGTCAATAAATACTGCTACTCGCAGTTCCAACTTCGTAGAACGAATGCAGTCAAATCTCAGTCGGTAAATTCGATAGTTCGATTTCCCTGGAGATGTACGACCCCCAATCACATGTAGTTCATTTTCAGCACATCGATATATTCCATGATGAACGAGCGGACCTGGAAACAACTTCACTTCAGACACGCTTATACAATTACGATGTAGCATTAACAAAAATTTCATTCGCACGCGAAAAACTGTACAATACTTAATACAACTGCAGTTTTATATAGGCAGATATAATTAGTCGGTTAGTGAAAATGCAAGTGACTGAGATCACTCTCGAATTCAGTAAAACTGCTTCAATCTTATACCACTTACGAATAAAATCCGAATCCAACATGCGGCTGGGAATCCATACAGCCCAGATACCGTCGGTAATTTGCAGGGCATCCATTTCCGCTGCGGCGCCGGGCGCGGTCGACTGCGGACTGATTCCCCCCACCAAAACGATTACGATTTGTTGCGATCCATCAGCGGTTAACAATTTAACCACGCCGGAACTATGACTGTAGGCCATAAAAGCGCTAGGAGCTGCTAAACATGGAAGATATTTAATTCCTTGATTTTCCGGATTGTGAGTCTTATGGGGCGATTGCGAATATTTATCAAGTACGCAGGCACCACCGCCATTAGCAGCCAAACTAATAACATAATGGCGACATTTTTCATAAAATTCTTCGAATTCGTCGAACGGTTCCAGATTTGAGACTTTGGATTTCTCTTGTGAAGAAATATGGTCTCTCCAGTATTGCATAACGCTTAATGCAAGGGATCTTTGCCAATTCTGAAAATCGAAATCCAAGGTTGAAAATTGCATTTATTTAGATCAACAATCGATGGTGCTGCAGGAGCTGCATTTTCTCTGAGCACTATAAATTTGATAAAAATTAAAACGCACCAAAGCACAATACTCTGCGCTTAAAGAGGGCAGTTTTATTACTGTAAGTGCACAGTATTACTAGAAAACCTGTCAACATACACAATTAATAAGCCGGTTTTCGTGCGAAGCAGCAGTTGGGTACAGTTCAGTATTTTGTAGAGGGGAGCCTTGGTTGCGGAAATGCTGCAGCCTAGGAAAAAGCATTCCGGTAACAGAAAAGATCACGAAGAAATCAAATCCTGTTATCTAATGGGTATTTACATGAACTTCCCAAAAGAATCCTCAGGTTGTACCTAAAAACAGGTAATTGAGCATTTAGTGACGGCTTTCAGTCATGCTACTCAAGTGTTCATAAGCAAATACAGAGAACCAGATAACGGAGTAAAACCAGTATTAAGTACCTAAAATTCGGATTTACTGACAGGGCGAACAAAACGTGAGGTAATAATCAAGAAATCAGTGGTTCGAACTTCGAACTGTTCAGCTCACCTGTTCGTAGTTGAAGAAAACCGCAGTCGAAAAAAAACTGGCCAGCGTCATCAGAATCTTTTGACACTGCAACAGATTACTTAACGAAATACTAAAAGTTAAAACTTGTCCGACATCATTTACGGTAATCAGCTGAATAACCAGACAGATCTTACTGGGACTCAGGGATGTAAGTTAGAACCACTTCCGATATAATCATGGTAGGCGCATCACAGTTCAGCTTTAGGTGATCAATTAAATTCACAAACTGAGAGCAGTTACGCAAATCCATCCCCACTATAACGTAATTATCTGATGATAACGTTAAGCTAAAGCCTTCATGCTTCTCCGGCATATCCAGAGTGACAGACGATAATTTTTCTCGCATTTCCGGGGTGTTCAGAATCATTTTAGCTTTATTGGAGGCCACTTCCAAGAAATCTATCTGCAAAACACCATACTGGAAATCATCGAATTCACAAATTTCTATGTTCAACTGCAATTAAATGAATACCAGAAAGTGTAACACTTACATCAATTATTTTCACGCTGGTTTTCTCCAAGCGGAAGTACAGCGTGTCATACCCAGCTCCAAGAACAATGATCTACAAAAGAAAATTTCTTTCAAGCAAGCCTGCTTCACAAGCAATTTCAAAATAAATTTACGCCTTCCACAAACTTCCAAGACATCGTTACTAATATCATATAAAACAAGTGCCTGTCCTTTTCTGCATGTCCGACATTTTACTTACACTGCAGTTATGAGCATAGCCCGTCCCAGAATTCACGGAAGCATCTCGGTTAGTGAATGCGCCTCCGCTGATCGCCTCCAGAAAGGTATCAATCACAGAATGCACTGCGTGCATCCGGACAAAGTAGCCCCTAAAAAATAACAACTTCAAATGAGTATGAGAAGATTTTCAGGTCTCATACATTCCCCGTACCGGCCGTACGCAACATTTGCATACCTGTTGATCAAAGGCGTTCTGCGAACTTTCTTCGCCACAAAGTGCTGCATAAATTCGTCTTTCATGTATCCAGCTGCAGTCATGGAGCATTTGCTAACACTGCTGAAATCGTTGGTCTTCTGAACCTAAAACAGTAGAGTGTTATATTACCTTATGCTCAAAGCGCTTCAGCAGTATATTTTTGTGCACTTCCATGGTGGCTTGCGCAATCGTACAACAAACTAAAAGCAGCAACAGCTCAAACTTTAAAGTTACAATTGCTGCAAGATTTCCATTCCACCACAAATGACCTAAAGCAGTAATCTGCGTACCGATTCATCGTGACGCAATGCGTTCATAATTAGACAATTCCAAACAGCAACAGCAAATAAATAAAGCTATAGGAGGAAATATCTATATAACATTCGTGATTCTCGCCGAGACTGCAGACTGGCAGTGTGTCATTTTGACGTCACTAACAAACAGGGATTTTGGAGTGCGCCAACAGGGAATCATGCATTCGCTCTGTTTCTGTTCGTGTGCTAAAATTTTCGAGGCGGTAATCCAATACCGTGGCCACAGCATTAACGCTAAATTTAACAATACCGCAAACATTTTTATCACACATTTTTTCCTCGTTTGCAGATGATGCTTTTTTGTAAATTTTCATGTATCTGTCTAATTAACCAACAACATAGTTTGCGAACGCACGCTGTTTAAAAAGTGCCGGAATAAGCACTTGTTGTTATGGGCCTACGATGACTTCCCGGCGCACCGTAGGCGCACGGCTGCCAACCGCCACAGGGTACCATCCTGGCGAGAATCGTCAATTCCGACTTTCCGAACCTACAACTTCAGCAGAGAGAAACGAAAGAAAAAAACAAAATAGCAATAAAAGCGAATTCAAATAGCATAAAAGTATCGTTAACAGCCGCTACCCCTACAAGAAAGTATAGCAAAAGAAATTGTGGAAAAGGCACCCGCCCAAAAGGCTGCGGCTTTTTCAAGGGTTCTAGGAGTGGGCGGGTGCTCGGGCGATTGCATCGCATCGCCACTGCACACGGTGGACTAGCAGTAGCCACTATTCTACGTTCTGTAATCACACTATTTTTGTTACGAAGTTTTTAGTTACTACCTTTATATTTGTTAATTTATTGGTGTTTATTGTTAATTTGTTAGTAAACGGTTTAGATCTGGATTATACGTGCTGTAATCTGAGTTTGCACTGGCAGAGCTGTATTATCGTTGAGCATTATTGTAGTTGAGTTAGTTAGCCTTTAGGTATCGAGAAAATGGCGTTCGTTTGTGTTGCTTTATAATCCTCGGGGACACAACCCATCTGGTTCGAAGTTGGTTCATTGTGTTATGTCGTGGGGTTGGCTGGATAAATATCGCGAACATGACCACAGAAGCGGCCCATGAATCGCCCCGTCGGTGTCGCGCGGAAGCCAGTAGTATACCTGAGCTACTCGGGAACAAATTACCCGAGACCTCGACTAAAGATCTGATAACGTGTGTTTGGGGTCCCGGTGGTCCTGATCGCGAAAATCTGCATCGATGGTCACAAGGTTGGTGCTGATCAACCCTTAATAGTGTATTTCTGACTTTTGCTGGTTGTACTCTGTGCACCCCATAAATTGTGATTGTGTCGTAGGTTTCGCCTTTAGTACTGGAGAACCCACAGCTCTCATTCAGCTGCACGGGGGACCCTGCGCAGTTATAGCGCCCGTTCAAGCGTATCTACTGAAAAATGCTATATATCCCGAAGTGCATCTTGTGGATGCTTCATGGAGAACGAAAAACGGTAAATCATTCATCGGAAACTGACTTTTGATTTGCACTTTACTGTCTTTACACCATGGCGCTGCGAAACTACTTATTATATGTAATACGCAGTTTATGATAAACAGCGTGTTAGATTTTCTCACAAAGTCAGTTTCCTTCGAAATTTAAAATTCAAGCACAGTGGCGCTCATTTACAATCAAGCAGAGTTTTCCACTGAAGACAAACATTTTGGGCTTCTTGTTAGCTGCTTAACCATTGTTAATCATTTTATTTTTCTAATAAACTCCCATAAATTTTCTTCGTTACAGTAGAGTTATATCTGATAAATGATGTGCTAATATTTTGTCCTCTCTGAATATTTTGAAACAGAATTAAGACAAAAACAATAAACAGTTTTTATTGTTTTTGTTATAAAAATAATTGAATTTAGCTCAACGCCTGTTGACGACTGCATTTATGGAAATTTTCTCCATACTGAATGCTCCCAATTACGCTTTAATTCTTCCCGAGGATCCCATTCGTATTCCATCAAAGCGTGACGCGACGGCGATGGATGAAGTGGACCTCACGCACGAGGAGAATACGGATCCTCACAGCGAGCATGGAATCCATTCTAATTTGCGGTCAGTTAGCCGTGTGAGGTTGGATGCCTGGCAATGGTTTTTCCTTGAACTGCTTGTTTTGTAGGACGTTACATTTCGCTACACTTGATGATCTGAGACAGTATCTGGAAGCAAATCCTACAGTTTTTTGCAGTTCCTATGGTGTCTTACGCTTCCTCTATTCTGTAATAATTAGCAAAGTAAGTAATGTCTTTGTTGAAAGAATAATGCCTTTCTGCAGCATGGTGTTTTTTTCCAGTCTATTGAAGCAGTAAAACTGGATCTGGAAGATCCTAGTGAGCCGCTAATTGATGGCGCTCATGGTCATGGAAAGTAAGTTGATAGAAATTAGAATCCTCTATAACAGTATGTGTTAGCCAATGGGTATGATATTTGAGACCGTACGTGTGGTAAATTATCCACGAACATAATTTTATGCATCCTTGATTCTTTTCTGTACCCATGTTAAAAGTCACTTGCTAGGGACATCCGATTAAAATTCTGGTTTTCGTCTTTCTGGTTTTCTTTTTTCGTCTATGTCCGCCGTTATAATTTGTTTCGATAATTGATTTACTGTTAAAGTTTTGTACTGCCGTTACTGCAGGAGCGTGCTGGGATTAATTTTGGTGAATATTCTTGATTAATTTTGTCTATCTTTATCTTTGATACGCTTTTTAGTCAAAGCCTTATCAATTTGTTACTAACTGGATCTGCGGTGGCCAACGTCTGGGATAACGAAAAGGAATTTGGACCTTTACGTAAGTTTTACTGCGACTGAATTAAAGTGTACTGAGCTAAAGCCTTTCCCATACTTAACACCTACTCGTAATCTGGGAAACAGGCTTGAAAGGCATCCGCTTCCGGCCAGCCGTGGGATTTCTTAGTTTGTTGGAGAACATGCGTTACGTTGAGGTACTGTATCCCTTGTATGCTTTCGAATTATGACTTACGTAGATAGGTTGTTCACTTGTCTTGAATGCAGGTGGGATTTTATTACAAATGTCCACAGTATCCTATTTGGATACTGGGAAGCGAAACGCACCTGAGCATCCTTTTCACTTTGGTAAGTCGTTATGCGATAGGAAATTTCGGCCTCTTTTAGCTTTGCTGATTTCAGATTCCTTCTCTTGTTACTTCCGAAGCTGAAGAAGCGGCTGCTGTCCGTGTTTTTCGAGAGTACGATCAACATGGTAATAATACTAATGAGCCATTACTGTATGTACACTCTACATTTAAAGCCACAACGCCTGCTTTTCCTCCAGTACCCTGTGTTAATGATGCTGTTGCTAGTAAACATTCTCAAAGCACGGTAATCGAAATAATTTTTACTGGATTTGCTATATTTAGAAATTTATATAACAAATCAAGGATTTCCTAGGGTTGCCGGTTCTCCTAAGAGTTGATAATACTTTGAAAAGTTCAAAGAACACCGTTTTCGAATTGTCTAATGCGCCGTTTTTGAGATTAATTAGCTTTATATATCTTTTTAGGAAGTGGGTTCATTAATGTGGATAATCTCGGAGATGTTCTGGGATTACTGAACCTGTTCAAGGAAGATGATTAGTAAGTGGACTTACAAGTTAGACAGAAACGATGTACATAGTGATGGGTTATACTCGTACTTATGGTTAGCGTATGGTTAGTTTGTTGATTAGTAGTGATTTTTATCAGGATTGCTGGACGGTAAATAACTGAATTTTTTCTCTTTGACTGTGCAGTTTGAGGCACACATAAATAAAAGAGCAGTTAAGCATCAGTCAATAATAATGGCCTGCCTCTGGGATCGTGCCTGACGAGGCTGTTGTCTCCATGATCGTTTTACAGTTCTTAAATGGGATATTATTGATAAATTGGTTACGAATGCATAATCACATACTAATATGATCATCCATTTTTCACGGTAGCGCGAAGTGCGATTAAGAACTTTGAAGTTGTTGAGAGCTAGATATCTCTGGGAATGGGTGTGTGCACTGTGCAGTAAGGTTATCCGTTATGTCGTAGTCCATGCAGGGTGTAGCTGTAACTGTCAACTTTTTGCGATTTGCGGTGGTTTATTTCGGTGCAGAGTACCTGGCCGTTTATATCGATTACCGGAGCGCATTAGAACATTGCACTTTTTTTTTATTGACCTTTCCATGCTGATCTCAAAAACTGTCGCCAACTAGAAAGAAAGAATTTTGCAGATATATTTTCTTGCTCACATACATAGAAATCTTTTGGCTCATATTCACATTTACAAGAAAATGTTTAATACTGGTAACTGGATGTACTTAAGCTTCTCTGTGAATCCCTGTATAAAACGATTTTACGGTTTAACTGCATTCCTGCTAGATTGTTTTGCGGGATATGCGATAACTTTGAATCGCTAAGTGTTAGATCGCATTTTTCGAATTGGTTTGCTAAATAATTAGTGTCCTACATAGTATCGAGGGGTGATCCTTACTGTTAGTGGGTTTGCACTTTGCATCTGGTGATATACCGAGTAGTTACAATAAAGTGACAATTTTCAGTTGGATACTTTTATCTCATTTTGTTTTTAACCGTTTGTGGTTTATTGAACTTTCGAATGTATATACAGTACTACTTGGTACAACTGCTAATACAATACGTTTATAATATGACCTGATTAACACCATGGAACGGTTGGTGTTTGACAATAAATTTACAAAGTTAGATTTAACTGTGTAACATAACAGATGGTTTGCTTCTTTTCTAGTGTTAATTCTTTGAAACAAAAATTGGACAAGGAGCATTTGGGTATAATTTTAAGATCGGATTTCCTTGCGGAATTCTTTCCTTCCACCGGAAAATTTTATAATGGTCAACCGTTTGACGTCTATCACTATAATGGGCTGGCTCGCAGTGAATCTCCAGTGAGCATTTAAGTGGCTGTGTGGTTTAATTAAGCGATTCAAAATCGATTGGGAAATGTTCACAGATACGCTATCATCACGGGCGGGCCAAGATTTGCGAACTAGATTTTGACCTGGAAATCATTAACTTGGGCGACACAGACGACACGATCGACTCGGATTCCGCCATTGTTCGGTGCCTGCGAACCAAATACCCGCGTGTGGAAATAACTTGGGATGATAATAAGATTCCTTCCATCAATTAAACCACAAAATGTCCAGAGTCATAATTACGGCTGGGTTGGTTATATGTCAGGAGCGTGTGTATGCGTGTTATTGACAGGCATTGTGTACTGCATGAGATATTTGACGTAAAATATGTATCTGCAAATCTGGTGAGTATTCAAAGGAAGTTAAACGGTGCGCGAAAATGTGGAATATTATTTTTTAATTATGTTAAGGCAGACTTTTCTTTGTTGGAGATCAGCGCACAGTGGTTTAATAGGAGTTTTCTACGGAATATGCGTATTTTTGTCTTCATTTCGATCTCTGTTCCATCATGGGGGTTTGTTAATTGATAATGCGTGCAGAAGGTGCTTTGCATAAAGCTTAGCGAGACCCTGTCGTTGTTTTGACAGTATTCACTGGACGAAAACCACATGTACGAACAAATATTTAAAACACATGCGCAGAATTTTTCAGAAAGATGTTTGGCGGCGTTATCAAATGTCGATTAATTCAAAATAACGGAAAATGGATGAAGCGAGATCAATGTCCGCAAATCACCATGTGTAAAGGCATGCTTGGTATGACTAGACAGTACAAATTTGTACAAGCGTATAATGAACCACAGGGATGGAAAGCACGTTCGAAATAATTCATATCCACGTACCGGAAACGTTCAGCAGAATAAATATTATATCGATAAACTTACGCATGGCGTCTACGATAGCTTTACGTTACGACCGTAATTTTTGATGCAGTGTTTTTACGAAATGTCTTCTATTGCGTTTTAATTAACGGGATCGGCAATAGAAAACAGTAACATTTTGCGAGTATCGACAGTAGAGAATTGGACAGATTCGACACCATTCTAAATTCCGGTGTAACGTTGATATTGGGGAACTGTGCAAGTGGTTTAATGTTCGGAACTTCTAAGGAATGAACTTTGCTAAAGATATATACGTACTCGCGTTTGCGCGGATTAAAGTTTTGCCGCGCATTCATTTATGATATAACAGATATGTATGGTATGATTAAATTATCTTAACATAATGCGCCACATTTAAAAAACCATGATGTGTCACACTCATACGAAATCATAGTGAAATTGGTACATCCGTGTGCTTTGCAAGTGGCATTTTCTTTCCGATCACAAATTCACAACCTTGGTTAATGGCGCACTTGACGATTGGATGGGCGAACAAATCGTTAACAGCAGGACGAAAAAGCCGCGCTCCGCCCGGGACAGCCGGAGTGGCACAAATAGGAATGGATTCGCTGGCGGAAAAATAACGTCACGGCTGACGTGTAGTTTAACTGCCGCCACATCCCAATAATAAAAGCCTTTGTGCACCGGTAGCCGTTCACACGCATACATGCGTCCGAGTGCTTAACTTCCTTGGCCATTAATCTTCTCTCCCGGTTCTCAGGCTAACCTAAACCTCATTCTATATATTACGGTTTGCAGCGGTTCATCAGTGAGATTTTTCCGTTCATTTTATCTCATCCCTTTTCCTGGACGCTGCTATCTTTTATATTCATTTTCAGCACCTTCTCGCTTCACATAAGACCATGGCATGATCGTTCGTAATTAATACTGTTCTGTCTGGCTGATCTTGACCGGCTTCCGACCATCATCCTGGTCCGTGTGCCGTGTGTGAAATAACCTCTGCGCGTTATCCAACCATCAACGGTCAACAGTAGCCATAAAACACCGTGGCACGCAATCTTCGTGGAATGTTGCCGATTTCCGTAACAAGTCATCATTTGATACCACTATGCCTTCTTCTTGTGTTTACAGTATCTGCTGACCGATATGACACGGTAAACAGTTCTGTAATTTAAATACAACTTTCTGGATTCCACTGTTGCAATCCCAGAAGGTCATAGGCAAGAATGCATGCAACATAGGAAAAATCCATTAGCAGTGCTTGATATAAAAATATCACCGAACGCTGAAGCGCACAACGACTGTCTTTACCCGATGACCTTTTGTACGGGTATTACGCTTGACCAGCTTAGTTTTAGTACGGCTTAAGGTACAATCATTACAATGGTATGAGTTTTTTGTTATCTGTTGGAGCATATTATCGTTACAGTAAGTAAACACGTAATGTTGATTAGTCTGTCTATCACGAAGGTCAAAAACATGCATATCGCAACGTAAGCGCATTACTTCCACCCCAAAATCATACAGAATTCTGAATCAGCGGGATACTTCAGCAGTGAGGGGATTAACTCATTCAAGCTTCTCTAATGTCGGCGCGTATATGCGATATTTGACCTTTTACAACGTAACAGTGATGTATCTGTAATATCTATAATTCCATAATAATAACATTATAAAACGGAATGAGTAATAAAAGTAAGCATCAAAAATGACCATCAGCAGAAGATTAACCGTAATCTGGAGCATAGGTGTATCTATTTCAAACGTAGAAGTGTATTGTCGCTATAAGGAGCATTATTGGATTACAGTATCATAACATTATGCAAAATATAATCATATAAGCTAGATCTAATTTCTCGATTAAACATTTATTTCGGTTGTAACCTAAATCTAATTGTAATCTAAATTATTGTATTTTGTAACAGGAATCATCCCGTGTAAACAAAAGGTCAAAATGGCAGGCCGACAGGATAATAATGGCCGACGAGTCTGGCGAGCCCATTCAACAAACACTTGATGATCCGGAAGCTTTTGGAGACGATTTCGGGAATTCTGAAGAAGATCCTTCCTACCGGACAAATTTGTTCGATAGGGAATACTTTGCCACTGATCTTCAAAAGCGCAATACTAAAGCCTTCTATCCACCGAAAACGTCTTTCGTAAAACAAAAACAAAGTACGTCAAGAATTGTTATGATACAGTAGAGAGTCTAGAGACTTAGAATATTAAGTCAATACCACCTGCGCAACAGCAAAGATTACTGAGAAAGAGTGTTTATAAGGTAATAATCAAATGAATATCCATTCCACCTGCGTAGAATATTAAGAACGTCACTTGCGGATCATAGTTGGTAAAGCAAATTATCAAGCACCTCTCATAAATGTTGTAGTAAACAATCCATTTTTCAGCTCAAGTTACTCCAGCTAATTATTGCACTTATCACTTATCCGCATGACCTTTTCAGCGCAACGGAAAGATGCTGTACATCTTATCCGGTTCCTTAATTTTATTCAGATAATGATCCACAAAATTTATTTCGCGCACGTGCCTCTCGTAATAACTTTTGATCTCGCATGGTCAGTCATGTCTGTGCTACAAATATGAATTCTATGATTCTGTAATATAACCGTCAATTGCATTGGCCTGAAAAAGTGATTTTCTCCGCACTGGGATTATTATTAATTTACGATTACATATGTGCGGACAAACAGTAAAGATTTTTACTAACATAAAATAATATTTTTAGTTGCATGAAAGCAGATCATCAAATCAAGCAGCTTCTTCTTATTTACAGCGTATTGATTCTCAAAGTGTAAGTAGGGCGTGTGCGTATTCTATGCATTTCTAAGGTCAAATAAACATGAATTATGAAGCTTTATGTTTCCTTAGGACCAAGCAAATGGGCAAATGAAGTGCTGGCGGCCAGAGGAATTCTCTCTCGGTATCAAGTGGGCCAAAAAAAGGAGTTCGACTTCGCTCCTAAAGGTACGGGATGAAGATGATGGATGAACAGAACTCCACAAGCTTGTCTTAATGACACTTTTTCAAAATAACACTGACAAGTTATTAAGTCGACTGGGCGTCTCGGTCACGAAATTCGTATATTACAGACACATACCAGTGTGGCGTACAAAAGGTCGCTCCCAATGACTGGCTAAAGGGCAAGCCGACGTCATCGGGTCTGAAAGACGTAACTAAGCGGAGAATCGAGGCTAGGCATCACAGCTGGCCTTGGCAAGTTGACATCTTCTTCTACCGGGTGGAGAACGGAAGTGCTGTCCGGGTGCATCTGTGCGGCGGTACCCTCATCGATCGCTGGCACGTAATCACCGCGGCACATTGCAACATTATACGCAGTCAGAATTTTGCTTTAGGGTAAGTGCGTAAAAGGGAAATAAAAAGTCATTTACCGCCACTGAAGAGGGACAATTGAGTGTTAATGATTATCAATCATTTTTTATTGTAATGCGGGATATTTACAGACGACCGAAAAGTTATTACATTCGAGTGGGACAGCACTACCGGTCGGTGGATAGAGACACGGTCCAGACAATTCGGGTCGACAAATGGATCGATCATCAGCATTATAACGATTCAGGTGATAAACGTAAAAAAACGAACACTACCCTAAGGTTTAATACCGAAGGACTTCCGACAAAATTAATGTTAAATGCTGTTCTTCACCGGCTGCTTATTACATATAGTACGAGTACATTCATTTTCGCTTCTCCCTTTACTTATTGATGGAAAAGAGTAACATATTCACACAATCCTGCAGCAGTTTCCATATAAATCAAATGGAAGGTCATTCGCGTTTTAGCGCTTTTCAGTATTGGTTTCCGTGGGTCTTGTAATTAGGCACAGTCCGACGTAACCGTCAGTGCACGAACTTTTGGAAGGAGACCACTGGCCTACGTTACCTGTATATTCATTTTTTCAGTTTCGGAAGGAGAAAATCCACCCAAATTTTTTCTGTATAACGATATCGCGTTTCTCCGTTTGGACCGTCCGGTGGACTTAAGCGATGAAGTGCATCCGGTTTGCTTGGACTTTACTGACACCACACCCTTCGCCATTGGCACTACTTGCTACGCCACGGGTTGGAGTTTGGAGGAGTTTGATTATCAAAAATGGATTAAAGGTGAGAAAAGGCCACGAAACCTAGTTATGCGCCCCGATAGAATTAAATATCGTAAGTATTGTACTTCGGTGTGCCATAAAAAATACCTCTGACTATCCCGCGGCAGCGCACTACCTGTCAAACGCCGAATGAGCACCATAATTACAAACCTGGCGCGTATATGCATATGCCGATTATGGGTATGATTTTCTCAAACCGGCACGCAACGGGAACTCCCTGATCGCTGATCCATAAATATATTGTACAACAAACACAAGATAATACAATATTCCACATTACCCGTGCTATTCTTTGACAAAAGAATATAAAATAACAGCAACACGTGGACACTCATATTTTACCATTCTATTTTATACTTACATATCTGTAGTACTTCCTGTAGTTCAAGCAATGTTGTGTTGTTCAAGCACTTTGCCCACGATAGTTTGCTATCCTATGCGTAGACGTAACGATACAAAGCTAGTAGATAGTTTAATACTACTGTGTGCGAGTAGTGTTTAGTTTATTTTGTTTTTGCTAAGGGCATTTTCATTTAGGTGATTATTCGGAAGTACTCAACGAGAGCAAATCGAAGATCGCCAAAGATGCATATTGCCTGAAGCATCACAGTGGATATAACGCCGATGTAACCTTATGCACCAAATATTATCCAGGGTAAGCAGAACACCTTCACTGCCGGCTTTAAATAAACATCTGAATAAAATTGGTGCTTGTACAAAAATAGTTTTTTACTTGAAGATAGTGAGCCGTAATAACGTTAAATTTTATTTTTATTTTTATAGGCATTATTCATGTCACGGCGATAGTGGAGGGCCGCTGCAGTGCGAGCGGGATGGGCGTTTTTATTTGGTCGGGATTGTCAGTTACGATGTTGCCACATCGTGTCGCGCGACGGGTATGACATATTTTACGAAAATTCGCGGTTTACAAAACTGGATTGAGGGTCAGCTGGAGAAAAGTTTGCAAGAACTTTCACAAACATCGTGATTGACGGAGAACAATTTTCGCGAGAAACTGTTTCTTTGGTTTTGGTGAATTTAGTTTATTTTGTTTGAAAAAGCAGCGCTTTTTCCTTACGACGCACGATTCATATATATGAGCAAAAAACACAGCTGAAGCCGGTGTTTTCGGCTTTCCACTGGTTAATAATTTGATTCCAAATCCGCTGCAAAATGAGTTATGCTGGCCCATTTTGTACATAAATTTACGCATGGCTGACTGATAGCTGCAGTTTCATTTGATATTACCCTTTAAGCTATTCCAGGAAACTGCGGGCTGCATCCACGGATAGCAAATGTTTTCTTACGGTAATTAATTTTTAGCTTATTAGTTAATCGCTGATGTCTTGATGGCTGCACAGTTTAATTTATGGATATCTAGTATACATCACGCAAAAATCGTGTTATTTTATTAATGATGATGCTCGGGAGGCAATGAATAAAAGCTCTGGAACACATTCTTGCTGATAACGCTTAATAATTTATGTCATCCTCTAATAGATTACAGTGTACATCGGATTACGATCATATAGTGTTATACACAGAAAATTCCCTGCTTATATGTACACTTCCCGACTTTCCCGTGTTTTTCTCTCTGAATCATGTGTTGCACGTGAGTCGTGACTGATCTGAGCTATCAAATATGCAGCCTTAATTTAATCGAAATTATTATCATAACCAGAAGTGCTCAATAATAGCGCCATGCATAATGGTATGTATCAGTATGACGTACTGCATCTGACACTCAATTGCCGCCTCAAAAGACTTGATTGCATACCACATTCCTATATTTTGAGAATGTGGAAATTTGATTAAACTTTCGATTATTCAGTCCAGTGATACAAGAAGAGTTGCTAGCCGTTGTCGAATGAGCGGTCTCCTAAAAAGAAAGGAAGCAATTTATTTTGGGATTTCGGATCTTCAAACTTACAAAGTCAGATTCAAAAATGGATGCATTCGTGCGCACAATATAAGTGCAGAATCCAATATAAGTTGTATGTTTTTATAAAAACGGAAGCTGGACACCGAATGAAATAGCTTGCACCAATTAATTAACAATGCTCCGGACATTTACCGTGATTGTATCGGTAGACCATTAAACTACAGCAACGGTATGAATATTGGAAAAAGTTGCATTTCCAAAATGCGCTCACCGAAAGTGTGCATACTGTACTTACTTGGATCAGAGCAGGTGTAGCGCACTTTTAATGGACGAGATCTGCATCCCCGATCGTGCGAGGGATCCTTTGCCCGGATACTGCACGCGACTTTACCATCACAGGCTCCCGTTAAACTATTCCTAATGGAAAGGTCTTGGCAGTGCGGTCCGGTTCCATCGTACTCGGCATCCACAATCTCCACGCGCATACGGGTATCGCCTTCTCTGCATCTAATTTCGGCAGTGTTCCCATCCGCTATGGTTTTTTCATGCGTCGGTGTTGATAACTCTGATTGGACTTCTGGTGCCTATCGTATGCACAGATATACAAACACTGTATTTCCAAAGGCCACGCAATCAGTAATAACGACTAAGAATATTCGACCTGATAATTAATTTTTAGCAGGTATCTGTAGCATCATTTTGCTGTTAATTATTGTCTCTACCTACTGCTTTCACAAAAAAAGCATCGGTGATCATACGTAAATCGGCACATGCGCACGATAATTAAGTTATCGCTCGCTAAATTAGTTATTTTATGCCACAGTTTGCTTACCAGTATCCATGAACACAGGCAAACAGCAGCAATAAGGAAGTGCATGATGATACTTAATTATGTAAGCTAACAGTAAGTAGGTGTTAACTTTAAGTACTTACAAGCTTTTTTATACCAAACAATTATAAATATGTATATAGGGAAATTTGCTATTGGAGTTACACTGCTACCCTATTGTATGTAGTTATACTCTTTGCTGCTGCTGCTGCTACAGGGGCAAATACAAATGGAAAAACACCCAAAGCATCCCGCCTTGCATAACCCGGGCATAGACTGTGACTAGTCATACACAGGCAGAGTTAATGCAGCTCGATCAAAACGTTTGTAAACTCCCATATGAAGTAGTTTGGCAATATCATCGATCTGGATAATTATCTGTAATGGACTTTAAAATGCTGATGCATCGACGCTACGTTATGAAAATCTGATGCCGATTTAACTAAACTTCCATCCTACTAGGAGTGTTTCTTCGAAGGTACTGTAGAAGGGCTGGTTCAAGTTAAATTCAAGTTGCCGCCGAATGTAAGCGTTAATTATATACTGTATTAGCCTGTATTATAGCAATACTGCTTTAAATTTGTTTTTTTTAGATGTTGAAAAAATTCGAAAACTTTTGTATTAAAACGTTGTAATTGTACTCGAAAAGTTTAAAAATGTGTGACCTCAACAAAATCCCATGTGACCCGAGTAAAACAACTTGCAAATTAACGGCAAAAATTGGGACACATCCGTTCGCCTACCTAGCGGTAGTTACATGTTCAACAAACGTTTTTCCTACAAGCTGTTTTAATTAGTTAGTTAGCTGTTTTAGTTAACATATTATGATACCAACGATATCATAATTATTATGTAATTAGAAAATTTATCGCAACAACAATATATATACCCGTGGTACTCTGTTCTGCTGTATACAGATACTATACAGACTCCACAAAAAAATTGCATCCCGGTATATCTACAGATTCTTTACAAAATACAACGACTGTATTTCCATACTCTACAAGACTACACTCTACAGTTTGTATACTATTGTAATAGTACTCGTATAATTTTTCTTTAGTATTTTGCTGTTTATTCTGAACAACAGGATATAGTTCTTACGCAAAAGTCACAAAACCTGCTATAAACAGACAGTTACAAACTCTACTTAGGGTTGTACCGGTGTGCAGTTTTGTTACTGTAAGTTTTCATTTCCGCCTCGCTTGTTCCTGTATGTTATGAGCGTGTACATCCGGATTCGGTAAAAATTTCGGATTAATAATTGTGCTTGTAATCCGCAAAATTAATTATGACTTGACATTTTTGGCCGCAGCAAAAGCACTCGCTTATGAAAATGAGAAAACACGCAGTCATTACATGGTAACCCGTATCGTAACTCATGCACAACAGGATCTTGACCATAGAAAATTCAAGTGCGTAGTAAGTACTGTACATAATTATCCATATAATATTATTCAAGTGCATAGCGCAGGTACAGTACTGTACTGTGCTGCTCGTATTAGTGGCGTTACGGTGTAGAGTAAAATTAATCGTAATAATAATGTATGTACGTACAATATTGATGTCTGCTAAACAAGCCCAGATTACTTATTGTATAACAGAGATCAGAACTTGTGTTACGCCTACATATTTAATTATTAATAAAGCTATTTAAATAAAATTATTGTGTGTGATGATGCATCACATTACCAGATTCATTGACATTGCATTACATGTACTCGTACTTCAATTAATCGTAAAAAAATAAGTACATGAACCAAACCGCACGGCCGTACTGCATTGGCGAACTGATCAGAAAAATTTCCAAGAGCAAACAAGAATGGAAGGTAAACAGCAAAAAAACTTGTACGATGTGTCATACTGGTGATCACTGTCTGGCACGAATCCCAGTTCGTTCTGGGCGGGTCTACCTGATACAACACGCTGAGTCTTTGACCGCTTCCGACGGTCGCGGCCTAATATAATGCGCCAGCGTGGTCGCGTTAACACCGTCTGAAATTATTTTGCTCATAAATCTTCTTGAATCTCCTTATCCGGTTTCATTTGATAGTTGTTACTGCCACAATCCATTTCTCACATTAAATTGCTAAGAGTCTATATTGTACATCAGACGGTTTACCATGGCCCGGATCCTGGTTCTCCTTGCACTCATCGTACCGATCTTCTCGGCTCCAACGCAGAATACTCAAGGGGGCAATAATCTCAGTGGTCAGGATTCTGGACCACCGAAGGAATGCGAGAAACCGTTCGGGGATGGCGAACTGGCCAAGGGAGCCAATCCGTATAACTTCACCGTGTTGGCCAAACAAAGGTCAGATGCCGTTGACTACAAAACGACCTTCAAGGGGGCTCCTGTCGACAGTAAGTGCAATTTCGTCGTATGTCTATTAGGTGTCAACTTTTCTTTCTGCCGGAAGGGAGAAGGATGATTTAATTAACTGCTCTAACACAGACGTAAACAACTAAACCGAAAACATACCGCGTCGGTGCATTTTGAACATCTAACGCTTGATTGTCAACCGGTGGTTGAATTTTAATCTATATTTGCCTAATAAGTTAGTTGCACTGCATTTCTGTCTTCAGTATTTTTAATAAGTCATTTTTATAAACCAGTTCGTGATGCGAGATATAGCGGAAGATGCGTCTGGTTCAGTACGTTTCGACGGTTGTATTTCCGGGAAAAATTTCAGTCGCCAGATTTGGGTTATCTGGAAGATCTGATCAAAACATTAGAACCAATCACTGAGAAAAATCTTGTAGACATGAAGTAGCGGATGTTTTTAAGTGTTTTATCTGTGTACTGATCAAGTTCTCTGTTATTTTTATGAAATTAGCGGTGTCATCTGCATGGTACAAGCCTTTTCAGTAGTTTATAGTTTATAGTTTCATCTCGGTAGCAGGTAACCCATAAACCTGTTGTGTTTTGCATACACAGCATGGGATTAAACCTGGCCGAACACAGCACACACTCATTACCAAACTCCGCTACAGAAGGCATAGTAGCCGGTAATACATAGAATACGGGTTTCAAAAAATTGGCAAAACCCGGTGATTTTGTGTATAGATATTAAATTGCTTATCTATTCTATTTGCATGTTTTGCATTGGAATAGCTTTCGAAATCATAAATCATCTCGTGAAAAAAAGCCGTAATGTTTTTTCTGTTTCTCGTCGTCATGCGCTAATGTGAATACCGTAAAAAATGTACATGGTACAGTCATGGCCAGTTTTCGCTTTAGTCATCGCAATGATTCACCTGTTCAATCGATTTTCCTCTATGCACACAATACGACGCCTGGTATTTGCAAATTAGTTATACGTATTATATAAACGATGAAAAGCCACACAAAATTGTTTACCTATTCGTGATATATATCACCTAAATAGTTACGTAAAAGCGCTTGTTTGCAGCAAATTCTTGACTAAATTTTTGTGTATGTCTATCCAAGCACTTTGAGAGAAAGGCACATGTTTGCTTAGGCCGGGCTTTGTAGAATTACGTTCATAATACCTTCTATTTAGAAAATTCAGAATTGTAATCCATTGGCAGTTATTCGAGACGAACTCAGCACAAAATTAACTGGTTGGTTGTTTGTAGTGATTATCTCATTCAATACTCCTCAGGACGTCGGCCAAGTGCAGGCCTTCGCTCTCCGTGCCGGCCTTCCTTTCCCCGTAGTGCAGTGGCAGACCACGGGTAATTTGAAAGTGGTCAGTTGCATTGCTCCGCAGTCGCTGGATACCATCATCGCCCAAGGCGGCGTGGGACAGCATGTGGCGTTGACCGCCGTTCCCCTCTTAGCCGCCTGGGGCAATCAGGAATCCATCCCGGTGATCTTTGAGATGGCCATTCAGGGTGGTGATGGACAGATCTACGTAGCGGCATATAATGGTACCATCAAGGTTAAGGAAACCGATTACAAATTGCCCGAACGTTTCTTCAAGCCCCCTCCGGAGCTCCTGCAGCAAATGCAACAGATGCAGCAGCAGCAAGGGCAAGGTGGAAGACGCGGTCACGGACAGGGAATGGGAATGCAGGGTAATTTCCAACAGCAAAACCCCAACTTCCAGCAGTTCCGGCAGCGTCGGGAAACTTCTGGTAGGCCAAATGAAAAGTGTAATTTTTTGTAACAGATGAATTGCGTTGGAGTTTTGATAAGCCTGTTAGGCTTCGTAATTTGCAGTTATTGTTAAACTGCTCATCAAAACTACATGCAGCATAAGGCGTAAGGTTTCGCTGCAATGAACCTTCAGTAACAAATCAGTTAAAAGACAATAAAAAATTCAAAATCAAAAAAGTTCGTTTTATAAAATTCGTTACATCCATAACCCGAAAAAGAAGTAGCGGACGAATAAGGTCGTTTGCATGGGAGGTTTGCGGCATATGTAAAGGTTGTTACGGCTGACAACAATTGACAGAGTTTTCTTCTTATTTGCAGAAATGGCTGACCAGGAAGAGGCGGAGTTTGATGGTAATTAATCAATTTTTTCTGTGAGAGAAACCGTCCACTATGCTCGATCTATGTGAGTCATGAAAATGTTGCTGTGTGTCCAGGATCTCGTTTCTAAATCCATGGCAGTACTGTGTTAACATTAACAACCATGTTTGTTTGCTGATGCATATGCGTGTTCCGCGGATGATGAATTTGTCCTATATATTTTTTAATGTTTGTGCGTTCTTGTCGGTCCATTGGCTATTTACATATATTATGTCTGGCCTTTTGTGGTGTGCGAGCAGAATGGTTCCGAGTGATCAGAGATGAAAATCGTGTCGGTTTGTGCGGGGTGTGTTGCAGTACAAGTACCTGTTCGCTGTTGCCGCTAACATTAGCACAAAACTGTCGTTAATTATTACTGTAGTACTGAAGTACGTTCAGCTCTAGCCAGCAGCAAGTGCAATTACCATTTCTTTCGTGTTTTGAAGAAGCGCAGGGTCTCGTTTAAGGGTGAATTAGATGGAAACCAGGAGCAAAATTATACAGTTTAAAATTTAAATAAGATATTTCAAAAAACCAGGCATACCCTGTATATGTCTCTGTAAAAAAGAGTCTGTGATTAAGTATTACCATGGCTGATCTACTTATATAGTACAAATTTTCTTTCTACGGTATGACCGGTTATACGAGTACATACGACCATGTAAGAAGGCCATCAATTTTGCAGTTACGTTAGTTAACCAGGAAACTGCAGATATAGGTAATAACTGCAAAGCACAGCAATTTGCCGCTTTGAGGGACCGTAACCCTCGCGCAACGTGTAGGTCTCACGAGCTACTGAAAGTCCATTTCCGCTAACGTTAGAAGGTACAATGTCCAGTGACCTGTGTCTCGCGTTAAGCAATACACAAGAGCCACCCACACCTGAAAAATGAAAAGCCCTGATGCTTGCTTACCTTTTTTACAGTTTTTGAGTTTTGAGCATTTTTATAAAAGCTATTAAAGCTTTATAACCGCTATGTTTTCGCAGCTGTAAGGAAATCTAATACTAATGCCCTGTTTATCACCTTTGCGCACAATATTTATTTAACAATCAATAATAACTACTACGTACGTTAACCTTTCGTGCTGCAAAAGCCACATCTAAAAACATCTAAAACAGCTATACATCTAAAAATTTGACAATAAAAATGCATAGACGTTCTTCCATATTGTAAAGAATGTTTTGTGCTAATTTAGTACATCGGAAAGTTTTCGGCCATGAATCAAAGCATAGTAGCAACACCTATGTAATGAATATAGGTACGTAACAGTAAATGCAATACTTGGAAGTAGTAAATTAAGAGAAGTTCTTGCCGCCCAAATGCAAAAATAATAGCAAATATAAGAAGCATAGTAACGCTGCACAACTGCGCAACAGCTGCTGCTTGCACTTCATGATAAAAAATATTAATAATGACGTTGTTTTGTTAATAATGTTGCTTTTAATTGCCGTTTGTCACTCACGTCGTTCTTGCGTCGTTAGGCCACGGGTTTTGTGGCTGTGTTAAAACTGCTTTAGCGGAAATTATCGTACGCCGTAAAAAAATATGAGATGCTGTAATTTAATCACACACAGGTTATGAATCTCATCTTCGCGTGAGACGAGCGGTGAACGAAGAAGAAGGGGAAGGAGCCGGAGGAAGAAGAAGAACCGGTTGTCGAAAAGAAACCAGCTAAAAAATCCGCGTCACAGTCCAAGAAAAGTTCCAAGGCATCGAAGAAAGCCGAACCCGTGGAAGAAGAGGAACCGGCAGCGGAAGAAGAGGAAGAACCCGTCGTGGTTAAACCAAAGAAAAAGACTGCCGCCGCGGCTAAAAAATCATCCACTGGAAAATCCAGTGCAAGTTCCAAAAAAGCGAAATCAGAGCCAGTGGTCGAAGACGAAGCGGCAGCGGAAGAGGAGGAAGCACCCGCTAAACCGGCTAAAAAGTCTGCCAAAAAGTCCGGCTCAAAAGCACCCGCCGCCGCCGCCGCGGAAGAAGAGGAAGAAGCTCCTGCGCAATCGAAAAAGACGTCAAAAGGAAAACAAGCAGCTGATGCAGATCAGGAAGACCAGACAGGAGGTAAAAACTCCGGTGCGAAAAAGAGTAAAAAAGCGGCTGAACCGGCTGCAGAGGAAGAGGAAGAACACGGTAGTAAACCAGCCAAGGCTAAATCGAGCAAGCGCACTTCGGAGCCTGATATGGAGGAAGAAGACGAAAATACCGCAGCTGAAGAGGAACCAGCGAAACCAAAAAAATCAGCTCAGCGTAAAGCGAAATCCGAGCCTGCTGTTCACAAAGAAGAAGAGGAGGAGGAGCCGGAAGAACCAGCGTCGAAATCCGCTCGAAAAGCGCCGGTCAAGCATAAAAAGTCTGATAAAAAAGGAAAAAGCCACGGCCATAATCACGATCACGAGGAGGAGGAGGAAGAAGGAAATGAACACGATCACGGCGATGAAGCTGGCCATGGGCACCGGCATCACAAGCACCACTCGAACTCCTTGAAGAAAGCGCAAAAGGATGACATTGGCCACGCCCACGTCCACCATCATCATCACCACGAACACCACAGCAAATGTGGATGCGGAGACAGCAGTAGCTCCAGCGAGGAAAGCAAAGACAAGAAAAAGGATGGAAGTGATGAAGAGGATGGCGGTAAAAGGAAGGCCCAAGGTCACAAGAAAAATGCTAAAAAGGATGATGGATCCGACGAGGAAGAGGAAGAGCACGGTTCTCATGAGCATCAGTCGGCAGCGAAGAAATCAAAGAAATCCGCCAAAGGCTCGGAAGAGGATGGTCAGCATGGAAAGAAAACCAAAAAGCAGGTTGCTAAGTCGGAGCCCAAGAAAAAAGCTGGGAAGAAAGCGGCGAAAGGCAGTGAAGAGGATGGAGCGGCTGGGCATGAAGATGGAGATGCTGAGGCTGAACATGATCATGACGAAGCGGGTGGGAAAGAGGAAGGCAGCGAAAAGGGCAAAGGAAAGGGCGAGGGACATGGTAAAGGAAAGGGAAAGGATGGAAAGGGAAAAGATGGGAAAGGAGAAAAAGCTGGCGGTAAAAAGGGGGCGGCTGGAAAAGAAACTGGAAAAGGGAAAAAGGGCGCTGCAGGCGCTGGTGAGGAAAGCGCAGCGAATGCGACGACAGGAGCTGTAATATTCGCTGGACTGGGCAACAGGTACGTGCACTGAATTTTAAGTGTTCGATCCGTTCTTAGCGCAGGCTTGAGAAATTTTATAAGCTATTAAATTTGAAGCATAAAAATACTGCATAATTCTATTCATGAACATAACCAGTAATTCCACGCAGGTCGACACAGAGTGCGCAGAGCTACATTGCTGGGGTACATCGTAAATTGTTGAAATTGTTTATCTGTACTATATTGAATTGAATTTAAACGCAAAAACCAACGTCTTACGATAATAAGGACATAATATTTGTACTGTACTTACTACTTACAGGGCAATTGTCGACCACGTCGGTTATATATTATATGGATGCATGTATATGGTTATATATATGGATGTACCGTACAGTATGATGTACAATATCTGTGGAGTAGGATGCGTCTTACAGTAGACTGTAGAGCGTATATATACAAGTATATAAAAAACACACTTCTTTATGTTTTCACGGAAATCTGCATTCGTTTAGTAGGTCGAATAATTTAGGGCAAAAATGGTGCACTGTTCAGTTGCATTGCTTTTATATGCTGTAACTTTTAATTTGATCAACGAAAAATCCATTAAATTTTTTTGTTTAATAGCTCGTCGACATGGAATTTGACGGGCCTTTCTTCTGGGAACACCAGCCAAGATGCAAGCAACGCCACTCTTTCCGGTCTGCAAATTATGGGAGCGATATCATTAGGCCTACCTCTTTTTGTCGGATCCGTATCGAATGATTCAAATTCGTCAGCAAGCAACGCTGGCAGCGCAACGAACGGTTCGATCAGTGTGACCTTTGACACTACCACGTCTGCCAGCACCGGCTTCACTGCCAGCATCTCGTTCATAAACGACACTACAACGGCTGGTTTATCATCCGGTGTAGCCGCGCGTCGCAAACGGGAAAATGATGACGAGGACGATGTGGAAAACAGCCAAGAAGAAGAAGATAAAGAAAAGAAAAAAGACAAAACAAAGAAAGAAGGGAAAAAGGGAAAGGGCAAAAAGAGCAAATCAAAATCCACTGATGCCCCAGTTATTCCCGTTCCTGCTCAGATCGAAGTGAACATACTCGTACTTCCTTCTGCGAATCTTACCGCCGGAAACCAAACCGAAGCACAGACAACAGCCGCTACAACCGAGGCAACTACATTGGCAAGTACAACCGTCTCGTCCACACCAGAAACCACATCGATTTCGCAAACATCAGAAGCGTCCGCGTCGACGACCTCTACGGCAGCAGCGACCACACAAAGCGGGGTACTTGTGATTGGAGTCCGTGATGAACAGACTACCACCACTGCCGAACCGTTCACCATAGCCGGCACAGTGTAATGGCGCCAAGTCAAGAACCAAAATTTTTTGCTCATTTCAAATGCATTTTCGGATCCGTTCAGTTTTAATTTGTCTAGATGTAACAAACTGCATACTCGAAGATCGTTAAGCAGTCGAGGTCTACGTTAAGTTTAGAAACTGTCTAATTTTGTAGCATACATTATATATTTGATTTTCCTTTTGTGGGCGATTTCTGACAGCAAACATCATAATTATCATGTTGAGAATATATTAGTAGGTAAATCCGCTCAGAAAGCCTCAGCCAACCAACTATTAAAATACTCGTAAAAGTTTGAACGAAATATTCCTTACCTCATGATGTCGTCATACCAGCGAAGAATAAGTTATTTCGTGACTGGACCCCGTTTCTTTTATCTCGGAGCATAAAATAATTACGCAGTGAAATTTTATATATACCGCAAGACTGCACAAATTATGTGAATTTACGGTTGAATCGATGCAGTAAATTTGTCGACAACAAATTATTATACCAGGGGACCGCAATAAACTAAGATTTCTGTTACTTGCGCTATGGCACATTTAATAACACGAAATGCACAAAGAAGAACAGTGTTTGTAACACAGAAACAACAATATTAACGACAAAATAATCGTAAAACACTTTGGAGATCTGATTCTCTAGTCATGAACTAGCTATAACTTGGATCACGAAAATTATCTATGAAAATTAACACAAAAAGGACACATAAATATCGACTACAAACTACAGGTGCAGCGACGCATACATTTTTACAATAAAGTAGATATTAAGCGGACAATAGAGTAGATTTTAAGCGGACAACTGCAACTTCGTCTGTCAACGAAGTAGCAGTATGAGGTATCACTAGGAGTACCAAAAATAATTAAGACTAATAATTAAGATTATTCGCACTATTACAAAACAGCGTATGCAGTACAGTGTTCGTACAGTTAGCGAACTGCTGTCAAGATTTGTAATTTTGCAAATTCGCAACAAACAACAGCCACAAATCGTTGGTAATTAATCAAACAAAATCCACCGGTAGCGCAGGAGTTGTATATTTGCTGGCGCTTAGCGGTACGGTTGGATTTATTCGCAGCGCACGGGTGTCATTATTACCATGCAGGCTGTACGCTCGCTCGCCACGTCGCAGTATTTCATAATGTCCATCCTGTATTTCCCCATCGCTTTCCGCTTTCCCTGAGTCGGTATCCGGATTCTTCGCCGATGTCCAATTAGCCAGTTGGCTACTGCGTTCCTCGAGGATAGTCGAACTCTGGCGCCGGTAAGTGGCCAAGAGACGCGGGTGTGATACACTATCGACGCCCGCAACCCCCATGGGAGGCAAAAGCTGATCGATCTCCATTGCGGCGGCCACCGCAGCCGGCAAACCGCCATCCAGGCTATTTGCCTTGCGTGTCAGGGTCATATGGGGCTTTTGTGGGAAATCATGTGCAACGCCGGCCAAGTGATATTTATGGGGATGATGAATGGAGACGTTGGCGAAGATGGAGCCTTGTCGTGAACGGACGCTGGATGCCAATGTCTCACGACTGCCACCCAGAGTGTGCCACGCATCATGGATCGCCATGGAGAAACGTCGCCAGCCGGAAGTGGATGACTTTGATTTGCTGCCGGTGTCTGGAAGGGGGGTGAAAAGATAGCTTAGAACTTAAAAATAAATGTTATGTGTCTGTGTACAAGGTCTCTGTGTGTGATATTCGGTTTCCGTGAAAGAAGAGTTAATGACCGATAAATATGCTGGCTGATATATACGGGACAAGTGCGCTCTGTGCCGGCAGCTGTGGGATGCGCTATGAGCTACACCACGGCATGATCGTCAAAATGGAACAAATTTGAATCTGTTAACTTCTGTAAGAGGGTGTGCCGGCTGACAGGCTATGCTCACTTTGATCGTTTGTACTTGGAATTGCAGATGATTTAATGAAGTTCATAAACAAACAAGAATTCGTTTCATCAAATTGCAATTGCGCCAATCGATTTGTAACCTAGTTTACTAAAGCCCTTGGATTGAGGAGTTCCACATACACAATTATTGTGGATGTGGTCTTCTCTAGATCTGCCACAGCCAAATTCAAATCAATCACTGCAGGCGTAAAGTAAAGTGAAGCAGATGCCGCACCGATTTAACGTACATTTCTACGAAATTTTATAGTCTCTGGCTGCAGTTCTCCCATTAAACTCCCCACAAGTATTTATAATAATTTATATAACTATCAATTTCCTTTTATCGCCACAGTACAGTATATAAGTATTTTAAACAGCCCCTAAAGCGGAAATTGACAATAAAAATCGAAGGCTGCTCTGTATTTATATGTAAAGCAGAGTCGATTTAAACGATAAAGTAGCTAACGACACTCATTTTATTCTGTAGCACAGCATACATTATTATTGAAAACATGAAAAATATTTTATAGAAAACACACAACTAATGATTTGAAGAAAGGAAGCCGATGCGGATAACACCAGGCTCCAGATTACGAGTCCGCAAGTAGTGAGCATAAAACTTGTCATTCCTCACCACATCTTGGAACTGTTTTCAAGTTTAACTACACAATAATATATTCTTTCGTGAAAAAAATGAAATGTGCTTCCGCGAAGGTCGTGGGAATACGTCTCGTTTATGTGGTGGCAAATAAGTAAACAGAGACGCGTCTCACCACATAAAACAACCACGAGTCCATCCAATCAAATGTTTTATTTACTTGTTTTGCATGTTGTGCTATCGTAAAAACAGTGAAACCAAGGAATTTTACGATACGGAATATTATTTACATCTTGACATAGCAGCTGTCTAGCTGTCATCGGATCAGTGACTGTTTAAATAACGCAAATGTGCGATGTGACAAACGATTTATTCATTTTTCGCGCCAAAATCTAGGCCAGTATCCCAGTCAAACGTCAGCTGGGATTAAGCGCCAGTTCATTGGATATTATAAATCGGGTGTTTCTAAAACACTGACAGCTTAGATGTCCTCCTACCAGCTAATTTTTACTCGCACATGCTGACGACATTTGAGTCATTGGCTTTCGATATGAATTACCATTAAAATTATTGTATCTGATCCGTAAAAATGATGCAGTGGTAGCATACTTCTATGTATGTTGGCTATAACTGTCTGACAAGACACGTTTTTTTGAATAGTCAGGGTAATAAAGACTAAGTCCTAGTCAGGGAATAGTCACGGTAAGAAAATTTAATCTTATTACTTAATTGACCTTTGAGAAAATCTTTTTTAAAATAATCGCGCAGATGTGCACACCATGAGCTGTTAACTTCCGGTCAAGTAAATTCAAAAACTGCTAAAGGCTAATTTCGCTGAGTTTGCGTCGTTTTGATTAGAAAAACGAAAAATTTGGACGACATTACAGGTACTTCTTCCCATCTTTTAACTGCTTGCACGTCAATCATTGCGACATTTTGCTTCGTACAACTTACAAGTATTTGCGTACTTAAGCAAAACCATTGAAAACCCATTTGAAAGCAAATCTACAGGTTCCCTTTTTTGTAGTTATATGTGCATACCTGGTGATTCATGGAGTGCCGGCACGGCACGCTGCAACGGTCGCTTCTTCTGAGGTCGGCAACATAAGCGGAAAAAGTTCTTATAGCCTGTCCGGAAGGCCTGGGATCGCAGGGCGTAGATAACCGGGTTAATACAGCTGGCGAAGTACATGCAAATGTACGCCTGAAAAGAATGTGGACATGTTCAATTAGAACTTAATCGTCACTCATCGTTTAAGGACAAATAAGATGGATTATCTGAGCTATCAGACTCCCCCGATCCCATAAGAAAAAAGCAACAATGAAGTACATGAGATCCTTTTTTGAGCCGAGCAATGCCCTTCTCATGTCCTGATTATGAGCTCATCCGTAGCCAAACTCAATCTCTGCTCACTTGGAACGTGGAGTGACCTCGCTCACTTTACATGCCTCGCAGCGGGATAGAGCCGGCTTATTAGCTGGCTTTGGCTGCGGATATGGCTCTTGGTTTGTTTTTCAAATCATTTACTATGGGCTGATTATGAAAAACAAACATGAGATGACCTCTTTCAGAAATTATTTCAGTTTACTGCAGACGTATACTAATAACAAGAAACGGATACCAAGTCTAATGCTCAAAGTGTCTCGCTGGATTTGCACAAAAATTTTCTGTATCCTAACATGTTTACTTAAAAATGATAATTTCAAGCTCCATAATCGATCCATTTTATACGTCATATACCGATATATTTTGAGTATGACATACCACATAAACTACTAAATTATAACGTCTACTGCATGAGAATTATATTATTTACGATAGTCCTGTTTTAAGGAACGTATATTAAGCGTGAAGTATTCGTACTTTTGTACGCAGCTAAATTGCTTATACAATATAATATATAAGTACGCATAGTACTACTCCACATATTTTAAACAAACCACTCGTAAAATTGGTAAAACGATTTGGTTGACTAATTAACTCACCATGGGATTAAAAATTTTTGGTATAGTTAGCTTGTCTTTGGCAAAAGCGATAGCGGAAGAATAAGTAACGTAAGGTGCCACGCAGATGAAGAATCCAACCAAAACAATAATCAGTGTAATTGCAATTTTCTTCTGCTGCAGCACAGCACGTTGTTGTGCGGACGCGACGTTGTCCACTTTTTGGTCTTCCTTGTTTAGGTTGTCGATATGACGGCGGAAGGTGCGAAAGATCGACACATAGCAAAACAGTATCACTATCATTGGAATAACAAAATTTGATACTGAGGTGAAGATTGAGTGGCTGCTTTCGCGGACATTATTACGATCCGGCACTTTCGGGCCACACTGCAACCAATAATAAAGTATCAACGTTTGTGCCAAAAATTATCATCATTAATTATGTTTAAGTGATCGAAATAATGTACAGCTACTGGTAAGTTCAGCTTTCTTTTAATTGTCCCGGTTGGGTTATTCACTGTTCATGTGTGACGTTTCTGATGTTGGGGTGAACTATATTTATGGCTCTCCAGTGGGTGATATCGAAATGTAGAACGTCAGAATGTGAGCAATGTTGATAATCCAGACCGAAATGTAAATACACTTTGAATTTTTTTCCGAGAAAAACAGCTACCAAAAACAAATCGACGAATTTTAAAGATTCTCAAGCAAGATTCACCCTGTCGTTACAGAGGATGACGCAAATTCGTTGTAAAAAATGACAAACCATATCTGCCATAGAAAAACTTTACTATGTGTGTTCGTTTTCCCAGTCACACAGTACTAGCTGGAAAATTACAAAGTATTGGCCTAAGGACATCAATTTTGATTGTGCCCGTACGTTTTACAAGCACAACGTGTCAAATCCACTGATCTCGCAATGTAGGTGTTTTTAGCGGATTACAAACAAAACTTGCAGCTGGTGTTTCGCCGACTGTGCAGAGCCTGATGGACACATTGCTTTCTCTCAATGCATTGACACGCTTAACGTGACGAAACCACAAAGTGCAAAAGAGTGTAATTAGGATGTTTATTACTAATCATTTCTGACATTTCGCTCGGATTACAAGCGCATGTGTGACAATGCGCTAGATCGTGTTATTACTGTTAACAGATAAATTGTTTTCTATACGAAAATTTTTGGAATGCGAATTTCTTAAATCTAATTACCAGCTATTCACAGCTGTAAACTACGAAAACAATACAAAAATAAATCATGCTTTTACACTTCATAACAGCCATAAAAGTCGCTGGTTTAATTAAGATGGCTGTTTGCATATGCATATTGAGCGCTTAGGATTCCATGGCACTTTTCGGCCTGAAATTTATATTTTAAGTTTATTAAAATTAATATTTATTGCATTTAACATTAAAGCTAATCTGTTAGAAGAATTTCATTATTTATCGTTACTGTGTAGAATTGATTATGTACTGTAACACAATTCGAAAATTAATCATTATTATACAACCACTCTTGCAGTATTGAGTTACCATATTTCAAAGTTAATGTTTTGGTAAATGAATCTTGTCACATGGCGAATTCGCAATTCAAAATACGGAACTGCATCATTTTATTACTACGATCCACAATTTACTTTTGCCTGCGGGCGACGCGTGCGGTTGAAAATACTCCACACCGGATATGTATGATGGAATAAATACTTGCTGACCGTCGTGCTCGACAATGATTGACACACGTGTTTACCTGTGTTGTCCCGATTTTGTACTCAATTGACGTCCAACCAGCAACAAGTCCCATTGCAAAGAGAATTCCCCAAATCCATGTCGCTCCCATCATCAGCCAGATGTGCCGGGCGGTTAGTATGGCATGAAACACGTTTTTAATGGAGAAATATTTATGGATACTTATGTACATAAGCGTATGAATGGACGCGCTGATAAAAAGAGCATTCAAAAAGCCGTTGATCTGACAAGCCGTTTCACCAAGTTTCCATCCTCCATTTATGGCTGTTATCATGGAAAAGGGCATCGTAAGGAGGCCTGTGAAGGGCACATGTATAATTTTTAATTAAAGATGCCTGCAAAAAATGATTGCGCACAAAACTGTCTTAAAAATTAACTAATGAGTTTAACCTGGATGTGGTGCCGGTAATTACCATAACACAATGTCGTACTTTAATATCCCGCAAACTGCCCAGATCGAGTACTATATAATATGGTGCGTATAACAAGAGCCAAGGTGTAAGCGGAAACTATCAAACCTTTACGTTCCCAGCCAAATCTTGGGAACAATGTAATGAAGACTAAGAAGATCTTAGTATATTTAAAACAGTTTAAATAACATAACCCCAAGCACGCGATATCATTGCTGCAAACCGGATCCTTTAAAACCGTTTTCGTAATTAACGGTACAACTGTAATTGTATGTAATATTTCACCACGTTTGCCTATAGACAGAACTTTACTGAACTTAAAAATAAAAATTAGCTAAATGACGTGTACGCTTTCAGTGGTCAAACTTTGACGTTTTCCTCTGCTTCTGTTTCATATGCATAAACAACAATTTACGTTAGCATAATCTTTCCGCTTTTCGTATACTTACAATTTGTGGTTTTTAATTGTTACTTAGAATGTTATAGCAGTCGGGACTACAAGTACAGTACCTAGAGTAGAATTACGCTGTCTTGTAAGGTAAGTGGACATTCACTAGATCAGTACATACCTGTCAACAGATCAATTGCGCTTAAATTGGCAAGAAGCATATTTGTTCGTGTCCTCATCCTTCTGAATCGCATTATGATCATCAGGACCAGGAGATTTCCGGTGACACTGAACACAATCAAGAATCCGAAGAAGGCCGCCAGCACGTAATTTATTGGAGGATGCAGATAGAATAATTCATCGTGCTGATTAGCTGGACTGTGTGACATATTGGCGACCATATTGTGATAATTTCTGCGGAGCACGCTGATTGTTTCCGAAGATTGCACACGTGAAAAATTACTTTCCAGTGCCTGAAATTCGAAACAGATTAATATTACATATACTACTGTTCACACCGTATAGCAAAGCCATGCGAAGGACAAAACGTACGCCGTCGTTGCTTTTAAGAAAGATAAAGAATTGTACGATTTGGGAAAATGGTGCAAGAGTAGCAGGAATCATGGCTTTGATATAAAAAAGTTTAATGTCGACCAATCAGACGCCTACACTTCGTACTACATAACCGTCGACTACGCTGTTTCAAATCGTATACGTTGCCGGCGACAGTGGTCCATAAAATGCTTACACAAAGGGAATTCTCATCTGACGACGATAACGACGCACTTCTCCTTCGGCAGTACTGCCTTTAACGTTTTCAGGAAACGAAGTTGCATTACAACTTTGTGGCGAGCGTAAACACGATGATTGGTGCATATTTGGGTTATATGTAGATGTACATACATACTTACCAACTTATGCCGCGCTTCTCAGGATGGTATCCATTTCGTTTGCGCCGGGTGTGTCTTCTGATTTGAATAATTAATTGCAAGACTTCACACCCTGAAAAAACATTCAAGACCTTCATATGTCAAACTAGATCACAATTGTACAATATTCTGCGTAACAGAACAGAGTACATTAATGTATACAGACTATACAGTGAATTTGATTTATAAAGATAAGACCATAACATAAAATGGAGAATCACGATAAAAAAGCATTATATATCATGTGGAACCGTATTCGTTGTACTCGACTTGCAGTACTCGTATTCATACTGACCGGCAAGACATGTACACATACCGCCGATGGGGCATATGTTTTCCCGTTATGCAATAAAACTTCATTTCAGCTACTGGATGACAATAGTACCTCTTACAGAGTTACGCAACGGGAAGGATGCATTCGCAAACAGTAAAGAATAACCACCTCCGTCTGCTTAATTGAATGCATCTTCATACGATGCGCTCTGGTCAACACCGGTAATAATTATTTCCGGTGGAAGGGCAAAATAATCTGGGACCGAAAATTACGTGATGCGCTGCTTTTGATCGAGGCTCCGGTGTACTTATTCAGAAGAAGTTGCGTAACAATATCATTATTCGCAATTACTACTCGCGCGGCTTCTGTTTGCAAGCATACAGATATTAATAAAGTTTACTGCCATAAACAAAGCTCACAGAGAGATCAAAGAAATTGTACCGTATAATAATCGTCAGTAAACAGCGGAAGTATCATAAATCAATATAAAAATAATTGTTCCCTTACTGTTTAAGACAGTAGGGAAGAAAGGGCATACGGTGATGTAATAACTGTCCAGCAGCTACTGTAAAGTATTTATATACTCTCTTGTAAAATAGTACGCCATGTCCTCCAATGGGTCATTCTACCAAATCTATAACGGTTCTGACTGCATTATCACAACCTAAATTTTCAAGACAGAAGTTAAATGGGTGCACTATGCTTATCTTGTGCGTCTCTTCCACTGAAAAACTTGATAATAATTACTTTGCTAATTACAAGGCCAAAAATTCTATCCTAAGAATTTGTGCTTTATTTCCATAACCATGTCGTTGTTACTGCTGTTGACGATGCCGACCATGTCGCTTCGAGGTGCGAGCACGGAAAAAGCCATAAAAAGAGGCATTAACAGTTCGAGACCATTAATCATTTTCAGTGCTACTAGCACTTGACAAAAACCCTACGTAGTGTATCTGCACAATGCAATATTCCGTACACGCCGTGACCGAATCAGTACGTATCGCCGATTGGTGACTAACACGAAAACACACTTAAGTTTAAGTGATTCGGGAAAAATATTCAAGGGAATGATATCAAACATTATGGTTAGTTTACTTTGATTTACAAGAGCAGTTTATTTGACAATCGCGGTGGTTTCCGCTAAAACGACAACATTAAGTTCTTCCTTAGCATAAGTCATCCATTAGCTGCTTGCGTAGGATAGTGTACATAAAACTATATTCCAGACCGCATTGCCGAATAATCGCACCGCAAAATGCTCTAATAATTGCCAAAAACTAAGAAATGCTTCTTACAGTCTGGTACAATATACCGTGTATTATGCGTGTATAAATCATATGGGCCAAAAGTTCCGCTCCTGCAGAAGCACTTATCTGATGACCTTTCCAGTTCAGCGAGTTGCGCCAGGTAGTCTTTAGGTATATTATATGCTCTTGCAATTAAATTTGGAAACGACAGGATTTTTGCAGTGTATGTATATTAATTCAAAATACAGCAGTCAATGTCGCCAGTCGCATGCTTATTGTATTGCAGCAACATTTTTCTTCTCCAAACTTCGTAGTTCCTGCGGACAGTTCACCGAAATCATTGTAGTACTGTACCTTAATTTGGTTCAACTGCTTGCAGTGAACTTTGCGGAACATGCAGTAAAACAGCGCTTTTCGAATTGAAAGCTCCTCAAGCTCATACTTTATTAATAATTATTATTATGTACTGTAAGTACCGCTACGTATACGATTACGACGATGCAGCCAAATCATTAACTAGCCGAAAAACTCGTGGCTGTTAATAACAATACAGCATATATATATACGGCATCCTGGAATTATAGAAATTCAATAAAAACTGAGGTACTACTGTAGTTATAAGTCACCAGAGCACCGGAGAAGAGCTTCCGAGAAAAGCCGACAACCAACTATAGTGCACTATAGTGCATAAATCATAGCTTATGCAAGGCCGAGCAAACACTCCCTAATCATTGCGCCGTCCCGCTTTCTTAAAAGAAACCTATGCAGAAACGCAGAAGAGAATTGCGTCAAAATGGAGCAACAATAACAGTTTAACAACAAACAACAGTCGGCAGGGATCTAGTTCGTTAGCCGAAATCCTTAGGACATTTATCGACTGGGAAATCGACCAAGTTATCCAACTTAACGCTCCTTGTTACAAAACTCAAGTGAGCCACTTGCGCTTTTTGAACCACCCGCTGCTGAATGATCGAGGTGACCAGACGGTCATGCAAAATCCGTAAATAAATGCATAACACTAATACGTGCAGCTGTAAATAATAATTCCTGCTTCGAGAAAGTTCAGAAATATCTTTACTATTACAATGCTCCAACACCCTGCTTTGCTGAGCTAAATAAAACAAGTCCTCACTGGGAACTAGAATTCGTTTAATCGAATAATTAATTATTAATAAAAACAAATACGTACTTATATATCCAAGACAGCTTAACAAAGAAGCAAATAACCAATTATCATAACCAAACATTAAACGGAAATATAGAAATAATATTATATAAAACAGCGGCACACATGCAAACGGAAATGTATATCAGAGACCCAAAACTAAACTAGGAATCTCATGGCTAAATGATTCTTGGAAATACAAAGACTGATGCGATGTTTCTGCTGGGTTTTAATGTACTAATAATTCCCAATAATTCGGTTTAATAATCAACCACATAAATAGATAGTAGATACAGTGCGCAGAGTAGATTAGGCTTCCGCTTCGCCACCTTCACCTTCCTCTTCGAATTCACCCTCATCTTCGGCCGTAGCCTCCTGATACTGCTGATATTCGGACACCAAATCGTTCATGTGACGGAGAGACGAGTACGATAGGGATAATACCGTAATATCTATCCTACCGACCTGACTCAACGACAGAGAATGAGCTGATAATTTCAATGTGGCATAGCCAAGAAAAATGTGTAAGCTACGAACTACGCGAAGCGAGAATCTGACTGCATTCCGACGATAGATTTTAATAGAAAACTCTCACACTGCCAAACTCCGAATGCCAACCAACTGATACCAAAATCCTGTAACTCTCGGACTTATATAGGCGCGAAGCGCGTCCGGTTAGAAAAGCCAAAAGTATAACCCAAAACAAAAGAGAAACTGCGAGAAAGTACAAAAATATAGCCGACAAGTACGAGTACAGATGTATAGAAGTACGTACATCGCTGCTACTGTACACCATATTCCGTCACCCCCGCAAACGGCTTTTGGGGAACCCAACACAAAAAGAAACGAAAGGAACATGAAAAACAGGAATAAAAAACTAAATGAAAATGAGTTCTCACGCTCTCGACTGGGTAAGGCGGGCAAAATCCATCCTCCGTCCGAGAATGACATGATCCTCCTCCACGGGTGACTGAGTGAGATGGTGAATGAGGAGAGGATCCTTGACGGGGTGGAAGTGAGAGTTGGCAGGAGAAAGTGAGTTGGCAAAACGGCAGTCGGAGAAAACACAAACAGGAAAATCGTCGGAAAAATAAAGAGGAATTTCAGTGGCAAAAATCAATTGAAATTAACGTAAAATCGCCGATGAAAATTCAGCAAAAAACATCCGCGAATAAACAGGAGAATAAAATAAAACGCCACTTCCGCACTGAGGAATATTGTCAGCAAAATGCACGAAAATCACAAGGGAAAACTGAGCAAAATCCACTCGGAGATCAACAGGGATTCAGTAAAAATTAATGAAAATTCGCAAAATCAGCAGAAACTGTCAGCGCGATCAGAATGAGAAGCGAGTCTGCTCAGTACCAGTTGACGGCGGAGCATTCTTGCGGGCATCCACAGCCATCTGCTGACGAAGCTGCTGTTGTCGTTCGCGCTCCTTATCTGCATCATTCGTAACTGCTGAAGCACCTACTTGGCCAGTGGGAACAGTAGAAGAGCTGGCTGAATTATGGGCAGGGACTGAACCATTTCCTCCACCAGCAGTCATATCAACATCGCCATCACGCACAACATTACCAACACTGCCACTCTGTCCATTCTCGGGATCAGCAGCAAGATCTCGTCCAGCTCGTCGCCAGTTGTCCGTGGGAACAGAGGCATTTTCACCAGCGTTAGCGCTACCACGTCCTCGAGCTTCACCACCGCGGCTTCTACCAGCAAATCGTCCGCGACGACGACCATAGCCACCTCGCTGCGTTTGAAATCCTGCGGCCATCAGCGTAGTACTGTACAGGCCCTGCAGTAACTGATTCCGATAGTGTGCACGGGCACGGCCGCCACGTCCACGATTAAAATACGGTGGCATTATCACAAAAAATTCCAACTTTACAAAACAAACTGAGATTCCTAGAGAGAGATCATCACTCTACAGAGAAGAAAACCGAAGAACCCAAAATCAATCCAAATATGTGCAACTGTGAATTTTTGCAATGCGGTGTTTTTACCCACAGTGCTGCAACATACAGATACCGAATTAACCTGCCGTCTCGCGGCGGTTACGACAGTTCCCGGGGACTTCGGGGATTACTGTTTATTAATTAGCCTGTCCGGCTGTTTCACTTTTCTTCCATATCTCGTTCTCACAGGAACGACGGGAACATCCTCGACTTCCGGTTCTGGCAACTCTGGCCTAACAGGAAACTCCTCAATCTCGTCTTCGAGTTCTTTTTCTACGGGCTTAAGCGGCTTATGACTTGCGCTCATATCTTCCATATCAGTCAGCTCCGGCTCATCCGGTTTTCGCATATTATACGGTCGCATCTGCGATACGTGCACTACATCCAGTTTCACTGCTCCCCTTTTGTTGCATTGTACTCTGTAGTGAATACTCGACAGTTTCGCCTTCACCTCATATCCGGTGCGCCAAAGGCCTTCAAACGCCTTATGCTTTCCTTTCGTACGCGCCATAGCTCGCACCATGACTTGATCGCCAATTGCATATTCAACTTCTCGTGCGTTAGCATCGTACCGGATCTTATCTTTCAGACGCTGCTGCGTTTCTTCCGCTCGTACCTGATCCAGTGCATCTGACAATGTCAGCTGTAAATGCTGAATAAACAAATGCGCAGGAATCGGAAAGTCCTCGTCGCCGTCATACTTCGAATGAAGTTATCTTGCGGTAAACGCAAGTCTTCACCATACATCAGTTTCGCAGGTGTAAAACCGCCAATACGTTTTACCGGCTTCGTGTTAAAGGCGAAACAGATAGCTGGGAGGTACACATCCCAATCTGTTTGCTCATCGTTTATGTATTTAGATATTGCTTTCTTAAATTCTCCCACACGTTTCTCTGCTAACCCGTTTCCCATATTGTGGTAAGCAACTACCGGCACGTGTGCAATTCCCATGACGGCGGACAATTCACCAAACATGTCTGACATAAAGTTGGACCCTCTGTCCGACGTCAGATTCTTCGGCACACCAAACGGCATAATTATTTTTTTCAAACACGAACTGTGCTAGCGTAGCACTGTCGTTCGCTTCTACCGCTTGTGCGACAACCCATTTCGAACCATAGTCAACACCGATCATGATGTGTTTTTTACCATTTTTAGTTAACGGTAAACTGCTAGCAACGTCGATCGACCAACAGCTACGCGGATTTACAATCGGATTATGCTGTAAAAATCCAGCAGTTTTCTGGTTAACAGGATTACGCGCCTGGCACTGTGCACAGGACATCACGTAGTTCGTCACACTTTCTTTCATGTGCGGCCAGTAAAAGTATGCGTGCATCTTTTTGTACGTGGATTCAATGCCTTGATGCGCGGCATACTGTGTGTCATGATTTTCGAACAGAAACTTCATTCTCCACTGGTACGGTACATAGAATAGGTAAAAGTCTTTACCGTTCACAGAGTACCGATAGTACACAACGCCTTGTTTCAAAATGAACTTTTTTCAAGTACCGGCGCTGGTACGGCTTCATGTCCTGCGTAGGATCACTGAGTAATGACTTCCAGTGTGCAATTACGCGGTCTTTGACTGCTCTTCCACCCAGTACTGTGCGCGCTGTTCTGGTACGAACGTGACTTCCGTATTATTTTTCACTTCTTTCCGCTCTGCTTTGTTGAATAAACGGACTTCAGCCCTGAACGCGTCAATGTACTGTACTTGTTTGTGGTTTTCTCTTACGCACTGCATCGATCTGTGCTACTGTTTCCGCATCCGGCTGGTCATCTTCGCGGTAGTCGGGGATAACATCCGACTCGTTAGACTCCGGCTCTCGCATGTTACCGGTCTGCCTTGACAAGGCATCTGCTTCGACATTGGCCGCTCCCTTAATGTACTTGGGAACCATGTCATAGTCTTGCACGTACAATGCCCAACGACCAATACGCCCATGCATATCTCGCATGTTGCGAAGAAACGTTAATGCGGCGTGGTCAGTGTACACTTCAAACTTTTTATACGCCAAGAAGTGACGCCATTTTTTAAGCGCACAAATGAGTCCATACGCTTCCAACTCGAGTGGGAAGTATATTCTGCTCTGAGTCGGCGTAAGCAGTTTGGACAAATACGCAATCGGCCGCCAGTGGCCATCAATAAACTGCTTGAGTACTGCGCCAACGGCAATTTTCGAAGCATCAATCACCATCTGTATCGGCGCCTGGTCATCGAAGCGCGCCAATATCGGAGCAGAACACAAAGCATCTTTCAGCTGCTGCATTGCGTTTTCTTGTTCCGGTCCCCACTTAAATTCTGCTGATTTCGGGACTAACCGCTGAAGCGGTTCAGCTATGTTCTGAAATTTGGGAATAAACTGTCTGTAGTAACCGACCATACCAAGAAATCGCTGTATTCCCTTGCGGTCTTTCAACGGACCGAACGATTTTACTGCTTCCAGCTTTTCCGGGTCAGTACTGATACCGTTACTATCGACAACATGACCCAAAAGGATATTTTCTCCATGAAAATTCACATTTGTCTGATTGATCGTCCAGCCGCACTCCTTCAAGCGTGCAAGGAGTTCTGCCAGGTCACGAAAGTGCTCTTCTATGGTATCCGAAAACATATTATGTCATCGATAAATACGAGTACTTTCTTATGTTTTAATTCAGCTAAAGTCAAGTCCATGGTTTTTGAAATGCGCTTGGCGCATCTTTCATTCCAAATGGAAGTACTTTATACTGGTACGTAAATTCTTCAGCTACCATTGTAGCTTTTTTCCGGTCTTCTTCTTTCAGCTGAATCTGCCAGAAACCTGACTTTAAGTCGATCTTCGAAAATACTTTCGCTTTCGCAACTGCGTTTAATATGTCATCGATTCTTGGCAGTGGATAGCTGCTGCCCTGCAGTTTTTCGTTTAATTTTCGGAATCTACCGTCAGCCGTCGGCCGCCGTCTTTTTTCTTCACAATACATATGGGCGATCCCCACGGGGAATTAGTTAACCCAATCTATCCCATCACGCATCATTTCTTTGTTTTTCTCGGAGCCATTTTCTGTCCTCGAAGGACACACGATACGGTGGCTGTCTTACAGGTGCACTCGTACCTGTATCGACCGGGTGCTCATATATATTGCAGCAACCGACCGGTCTCTCTTTTGTTGGAAATACTTCCTTGTTTTGGCGAAGTATTTTGTACAGGCGTTCAATGTTTTCCAATTTCACCAATGGACCCAATTTTATTTTCTTGATTGTCTCTTCAGTCTCCGGCGTAGTACTGACTTCCGCCGTAGTAACTTCAGCCTTACGGCATTCACACTGTGCTTTGTCAGTACAGTACAACTCGTGGTACGCACTGTCAAATTCAGCGTCTGCAGATGTCAGAATTTCATCCACCATTTCTACACTGCCAAGGGAAGTATCCCTATCCAATTTCACGCGCTCATTCGACATGTTCATTATACGTACTGTACATGTGCCTTTGTTCGACACATCAAGTACGCCATCTTCGATGAACATCTGCGCATTATCTGTATGCAGACTACCATCGTAGAATAACGGCTTTCCACACAACTCAGCGCGTTTATACTGCACGTTATTTGCGCCTTTAATTCGCGTTGTTATTTCCACGTAACTTTTTGGATGTACAGTAATCGATTTATTCGGGAAAATTTCCATGCGGCGGCATTCCACTGTTGCGCCTTTTCGTTTATCGGTATTGTTCACACTTCCGCTGTGAACCATTTTACTTCTTGTCCATCAACCTCAATGATGGCATCAGACTTCAGATCAGCTAAAGTCTGATTAACGACTTTCGGTTTTTCTGTACCGATGCGACGACCAGCAAAGTTGTACTCGTACTGGTTACGCCCATTTTTACGTTGTTTCCCGTACATATTTTTCTTTGCCGGAATTTCTTCTGCTGTGCTTTATTATTCTGCGAGCTTTCACCGACTTCCTCAGATTCATCTGAGTTAAGCACGTCAAACTTGTTAGTGTATATAAACTGAAACGGACCAACACCAACCACGCCCCTTTCTTCCCGGACTTGCGGGTCTGACCAGCTTCTCATTTCCTGTCCTATTGTTCGGTACACATCGTCGCTTTTGCACTTTGGTGAATGTGCGCACTTAGACAGTACTTCTTTGATAGTACTGTACATATCAAACCAGTAGTACCTAGTAACTAAGTACTTCTGTATGGACACTTCATTCGGTATCAGTTTCTTTTCGTGGAATCGTTGATGTACCGAATGTACTAACTTCATCTGCCACTGATACGGCACCAAAATTCTTGGGATACCGCTTCCACTTCGTCTGCGACATAACATACCGCGGTACACTTGAAATAACCCGATTTCGTCTCTTTCAAAATCAGTAGTCGTTTTCAACGGGTTGTTATAAAGGTAATACCAATGCTTGGTATCCTTGCATTTGCACTGCTCCGCTTGCCAAAACGCTTCGTCCGCATACTCTTCAGCAGTGACCACACGCTCATGGTTTTCCGGTCGCCCCTGCGGGCGTGTCCACGCTTTCGCCGGGTATTTAGTAGTTAACTGTTCGGCTAACTTAGAGTTACCGAAAGTAACTGACTGTCCCTCTGGCAGCATACCTTCGTCCGCATCTGCATTACCCCCGCAAACTTGAGTACTCGTACTCTGTTGCGGCTGCTCGCACCCCCGCAAACTTGACGTTGCACCGAGCGCATTTTGCGGTTTCTTCAAGATCTTAACATTGCCTTTCACTGCTTTTGCGAAAGACTTCTGTGGCGTAACTTCATTCCGTTTTGTACTACTAGTATGTAGTACTTCTGCTTTTTTAACAGCCATTGTCGACCGCTCTTTGTTTAACCAGCTATTTAAGTGGTCATACGTCACACTACTTCCGTCGAATGCTTTACAGTATTCGAGTGCACGCCCCGTATCAAACCATGCAGGTATTGTGGGACATGGACGTGCACCGGGATTCAATACCGGTTTAAAACTGTGCTGTTGCACAAAATCCAACATTTTCAAATGTGCTCTTGGGTGATATCTGGGAAAGGCGGGTTCGGTACGAGTAGGCCTGAACGCCATAGTACTGAAATCAAACACAACTGGTTTACCAGTCCAAAAGTCGGTACCCAGTAGTACAAAGTCGACTTTGTATTAGGATCGATTAATACAGCATGTTCATAACCAATTCCAAACAATTCGATACGCACAATACCACAATGGGTCAATATCGGTAATATCATTCGCCGCCGTATTAAGCGTTACATCTGACACATGCGCTGGGCATTTCAAAATGCTTACATTCAACATTAGCGCTATGTGTATTGGCATAATGGAGATACTTGCGCCAGTATCCACCAACGTTTTCACTTCATCATTGTCATTCATAGCTAACATCACGTACACAGCTTGTGCATCCAGAGTTGGTAATGCAACTTCAAACCCTTTTCTACTGCATCTGGGAACTGTGACAGTTGTTGCATACGCTCTACAGATAGTGCATTCACTTGCACATCCTTGCCAAGTTTACATACTTCCATTGCTCGGGCTTCCGCTCTTCTACTGTTGTGCTGGGCTAACACGTCCGCGGGCGGTTCACGTGTCGCCTCTTTGAATTTGCCTTTGAAAGTACAAAACTTTGCTGGGTGTAGCTCGTGGCACTTAAAGCAAATCAGCTGACCGGCATCATTTTTCCACTCCTATTTAAGCCAATTTCAACGTTGCCGATCATGAACGGCCGTCGGCCGCTATTCTGAGTATTTTCAGCTTTCACACTGTCACCTTTCTCGTACGTACTTCCAGACTGTTCATAAGAGTTTTGGCGGTAGTTACCGTATCCGCCTCGGCCACCACGGCCACGATTATTATTACCGCGGTATCCACCGCGTCCACGGTTGCCGTTATTACTGTAACTGTTGCTGTTTTGATTCCTGGTGTTATTGTATTCAACTTGTTGCGACTTCAAGCTGTAAAACGTCTTCAGCTGAGTACACACGTCTTCAACTGTTTTTGGTTTGGACTCAGTTAACTTTTCAAACCAGCGCCATCTATGCGGTCTTAATCCTTGAATAAGGATTGACACACGCTCTTCTTCACTTGTTCCCAATGTGTTGAACCAGTTTAGGTAACCATCCACGTATGAGTTTACCGTATGCGCGTCAGTAAATACACGGGCGTACATTGCCTGCCGTATTTCAGCGGGATCACTCTCCGATGAGAAGTGACTTAGAAGTACTCCTTCCAGTACTTCCAGTCTTTATCTGGTTTTTCTTCTTGTGGTCTGCATACCACAGATACGCATCATCCTTCAGTGAGTTTGACAAGGCCTTATCAATTAGCTGTTTGTCATCCCAACCGTTCAAGTCTTGACAGCGCTCGCAGTCAAGTATAAACTTTTCCACTTTCCCGCTTTCTTGTGTACCCTTATAATTTTGCGGGTAATGGGTCTTTTCTTTTGTACTTTTACCACTTTTATCAAATTTCTCCATTAACGCTATACTGCGTTCAATTAACTCGTACGGTACGACGTCGTTTACGCGCACGGGTACATAATCACGGTTACGTTGGGTTTCGTTAAACTCCACCCGACGACTTGCATACGCCTGTGACTGCTGACCAGATGTCAGCTTTGGTGCTGCATCAAAGGTCGCTTCCCGTTCAAAAGTACTCGTATGTACCGGATTCAGTCTGACCACTGACAGTTCCACCTTTTGTTTTCAGACTGTTTTCCCACTGCTGCAGCCTGGCCTCCCACTCTGCTAGCCGTTTTTCACGCGTTTTCGCTTTATCGAACTCATCTTCGATGCATATCCATTGACCTTGAAGGTCGTCACGTTCTTTTCAGTTCTGCATCGACTCGCGATTCTTCTGCCTTTAGTTTAACTTGCAGATCGTCACGTTCTCTCTGCGCACGTATAAAGTCACGTTGCAGTTTACCACTGTTGACCATTGAATCATGGCACTGCTTTTCCAGGTTTTTGTTTGTATTACGTACACGGTCCACTTCATCTTTGTTTTTGTCGTTTTGAGTACGTAAATCAAAGATATCAGTATTCAACTTTTTCACGTTTTCTTTGCACTCTTCATCGTGCTTCTTAATTTTTTCTTTTAAATCATTTATTTCATCGTCACGCTTTTTCACATCCTCCTTCAAGGCATCGTTGTCATCACTTAAAGTATGACACCACGTTTTAGCCTTAACAAACTTCATGTGCATTTCTTCAGTTGTATTCAGACCGGCTTTAGCGATCTCTTTCATTTCGTTAAGGTCTTTTTCGTTCTCAATTCTGTTTTCCCATGACAGAACCGTATTGTCAAACTGCTCTTGATCCAAAGTAAACTGCCTTACAGCGGCATGTAACGGATGGATCACATCCAACGTTTTATTCAACTCATCGTAATTGCCTGTAGCCACTGTACTACGTATTTGAAACGGCTCTGCTGACAGCGGCTCAACCCCACCAGTTGGCACATCTTCATCAATAATACTCGCATTCATATCTTTTTCGATATTAGTGGCAGCCGTGTTATCAACTTCCTGCTTTGCTTTATGCTGTACAAAAGCAAAGGAGAGACAACCTTTTCCACCGTTTCACCAGCATTTTCATACGCATCTGCAGCTGCTGTTTGCACAGCTTGCACTTGCGCATTAAACTTCTGCATAGCAGCTTTATATGCTTCAACTGTGAACAGTTTTGTAATATTTTGTGGCAGCTCTCTGTGCTCAACCACACTCGCCAACCTGTCGGCGGCTTTCCCATTTGGCCTCATCATTGTCGTAAGTTACGAAATCTTTGCCACATATCCCAGATTTAGGGACTGCAACATTCAGTTCATTCAGGAATGCTTCGATTTTAACGCCAATTGGCACGATAAACTTATCCGGTATCAGCTCTGCTGCACCTGCTTCACTGCCTGTCGCGTAAACTTCGGTGCACGGCTTTTGACGCCGTGCTTTTCGAATTTTCCATTGTTAGGTTTTTTCACTTCACTTCGCTCGTTTGTTCACGCTCGTTGCACTGAAATCTTTTAACTAGCCGAGAAACTTCTTTTGTTTCACGGATATCAGCTACGCCCTTTGTTCTCAGTGTTCGTTGCACTGATACTCTTTTTAAGCTCAGAGCACTGAAGGCTTCTAGCTACGCTCAAGACTTGTGTGCACTGTATGCATAAACATGCTTAGCAATTCAGCAAATTCTCTTTCCTGCTCGCAGTTTGTTGCGCAACCTGCTTCAGATTTACCAGGAACACGTCTGTTCGCTGGCTTAAGAATAATTCGGGAACATCAATCTCTGGCCAGGAGAATTGAGTCCCTACAGTAAATTAGGACATTTGTGCTCAAGATCGATCTACAGGTTAACCCTGCATCGATCGGCTGGCAGGACAAACTGCACAGTCCAGCCAGAGCGCTCCCGGACAATTAGGTTTTGTCGTGGGTCGCAGGCACAGGCAGAATGGTCACCACCAACCCATGTCGCCTAGTACGGCACTTAATTAATAATTCCAGTCAGTTAGTTCAGGACATCCGTCCAGTCGGTACCGAACACCCGGACTGAGCACCTGGGAAATATCAACTCGCACAATTTCACATGTTTACTTAGCTAGGCCTTAGGAAAGGTTCGAACTGATGGGCGCCAAGACAGAACGAAAGAAGAAATACCAATATCTATCCAAACACCTGACTCAAATATAGAAATAGCTGATAATTTCAATATGGCATAGCCAAGGAAATGTATATCAGAGACGCAAAGCGAAACTGAGGAATTCCGGCTAAAGATTCTTAATACAAAGACTCTGCACACTGCTGGGTTTTAATGTACCAATAATACCAAAATCGGTTTAATAATCAACACATAAATAGATAGCGATAAGCGAGTTAGATAGGCGCCATCAACCTCTTCGAAACCAAAACTTCGGCCGTAGCCTCCTGATACTGCTGATATTCGGACACCAAATCGTTCATGTTGGATTCCGCTTCCGTAAACTCCATTTCATCCATGCCTTCACCAGTGTACCAATGCAAGAAAGCTTTCCGACGGAACATGGCTGCAGTAATCATAAAACAGTTATCAGAGGTCATTAAGCTGATGAAGTGCTACTACAGACTAGTTAGTACTACTGTAGAATATGGCTGACAACCTCGTGTGCAACAAAACTTGCAATGTAAGTGTCTGTTTATTAAATCAAAATTACCGGTAAACTGTTCTGAAACACGCTTGAATAATTCTTGAATTGCGGTGCTATTTCCGATGAATGTAGCAGACATCTTCAAGCCACGTGGAGGAATATCGCACACCGCGGTTTTCACATTATTGGGAATCCATTCCACAAAATAACTGCCAAGATTGTAAGGATTAATGGTTACGAGTCCAGCTTAACGACGCACGTGTGGCTTTATTAGAAATTGAACTTAACCTGCTATTTTTGTTTTGAATGTTGAGCAGCTGTTCATCCACTTCCTTCATGCTCATGCGGCCACGGAAAATGGCCGCGACCGTCAAGTATCGCCCATGCCGCGGATCACAAGCCGCCATCATATTTTTCGCGTCGAACATTTGCTAAACCATTGCAAGCAACATAAGCGAAGAAATCAAATATACGTTCGCAAATCAAGTGTTTGGAAATAAATGTGAGGATGTATAAATAGTAACTCAAGTTCCGAACCTGAGTTAATTCCGGAACAGTCAAAGCGCGATACTGCTGCGAACCACGGGACGTCAATGGAGCAAAGCCGGGCATAAAGAAATGCAGACGCGGGAAGGGCACCATGTTGACAGCCAATTTACGCAAATCAGCATTCAGCTGGCCGGGGAAACGCAGACAAGTGGTCACGCCGGACATCGTAGCCGACACCAGGTGGTTCAGATCGCCGTATGTCGGAGTGGTCAGCTTCAGTGTGCGGAAGCAGATGTCGTACAGCGCCTCGTTGTCAATGCAAAACGTCTCATCCGTGTTCTCAACCAACTGATGGACTGACAAGGTCGCATTGTACGGTTCCACTACGGTATCTGACACCTATGTAATTTAAACAAAAGAAATTTTCTCGTTTCCAAAAACTAAATGCAACCAACTTCAATTTTACCAGGCGTTATTATCCAGAATGCAAATAAAACAAGTCACATAACGTACCTTTGGTGAAGGGACAACGCTAAAGGTATTCATAATACGATCGGGATATTCTTCGCGTATCTTGGAAATCATCAGCGTTCCCATACCAGAGCCGGTGCCACCGCCGAGCGAATGCGTCAGCTGAAATCCTTGCAAGCAATCACAGCTTTCCGCTTCCTTTCTAACGACATCCAGCACTGAGTCCACTAATTCCGCACCCTCCGTATAATGGCCCTTTGCCCAATTATTACCGGCACCACTTTGCCCTGTAATTTCGGTGCCACAGACAGTGAAGCCATTTCATTTAAAAAAATAATTTCCATAACCTAACCTAGCCTTCCCGGCCTTTGGGAAAAGTTCCAAGGGGGCACAGTTTAATTTTACAACACATTACTAACCGAAAATGAAATTATCCGGTCGAAACAATTGTCCAAAAGGTCCCGAGCGCACCGAGTCCATAGTGCCGGGTTCCAAGTCAACCAAAACTGCACGCGGAACATATTTGCCGCCTACAACCCAAAATTGTTTGGAACTTTCGCTCAATTTCCGTACACTTTTTTTATGACTTTTAGAATGTAGTAGACCTACTTTACGAAAACGATAAAAAACTTTTACGGAAGAGTGAAGACCGCAAATTTCGAACTTATCGGATGATGATGGTTCTCTACGAGGCGTACGTACCCGTTGCTTCGTTGTAGTAGACATTAATCCTTTCCAGCTGCAAATCTGAATCTCCGTGGTAAGTGCCCGTGGGATCGATGCCGTGCTCATCAGATATTACTTCCCAAAACTAAAAAAAACCTGATAAATCAGCAGCCCGGTTCCCTCTTCGTAGTTAGATCTGGCCTATACTTGGGAATTCCTGCGCGCTTTGACTAGATTTAAATACCTACCTTCGCTCCGATCTGATTCCCGCACTGGCCGGCTTGTAAATGAACGATTTCACGCATCTTAAATTTTTAGTGTTAGAAAAAGAAGGGTATAAAAATAGTTGCAAAGTGGAAATCAACGAAATTTTAACGACGTGCCGGCCGTTGATCACCAAAGCGGTTGCTATGCACTGCAAAAATTTCGAAGTTGCCTGAAGAAGTGCTGTGATAACTGAAAGAAAAAAATTTGAGTTTTACGCGGCGGTATCGACTTTGGAAAGTCCTTCAATACCATACGCGGCGGTATCGACTTTGGAAAGTCCTTCCAATACCATTGACGAATGCAGTGCTCACACTTCCAATTCCAGTTAACAGATACCATGGTGGCCGGCTCGGCGACTGTTTTCATTTTCTCTTCTATTTTATTTTTCAATTATTATGCATTTTTGGATGTTTTTTTATCTTTGGTACTTTTGCCTGTTAGTCGCACAGTACAGTAATAACTAATAACAGATATTTGAATTGGTTTGTCGAATCTGTATGTGGATTGTTTGCAGTCTGGTCTTAAACTGTGAACGGCTGCCGCTTGAGACAGGCTCGCAGCCAGATGTTTTGCTAAGGAATCTCACCGACGGCGTATCTTTCGATATCCGGGAACGCATTGACTCCACCAGAATCCAGCCTTTCAGGTGTAAGAATGAATCCTTTGCAGCGTTTTACGCATGTACTTCTCGTCAGACCGCACAATCTGGTCGGAATTTGCCGCCGCTCTGAAAGCATTCTCGCCTCAAAATCGGCTAGAGCTGTCCTAAAGAAAGACGAAAAAGATGTTGAAGTAATTCCTCCACTTTCTCAACGGACTCCCGAAATTCCCGCTAGCTTCAGGTTTATATACCCTGAGTTTCTGCCTAATATCGATCCAAAAAAGAGAAATTACCTATCCGAGAAGCTAGAACGCCAGGATATGATGCGTCGAAGAACTCAGCTGCACATTCCGGAATTTTATCCGGGATCCATAATGGCCGTAACAACATCCGATCCTCATTCACCAACAAAAACCAACCGATTTGTGGGGATTTGTTTATATCGTGGTTGTCCCGGACTGGAATCGTGCTTCGTCCTGAGAAACCATGTAGATGGCACTGCGGTGGAGATCAAGTGAGAATTTGTGTACAGTAGTACTTAGTAGTAGTTTACCTGATTGACTCTGTTGAGAGTGTTTTAGAAACTAGAGAAGTTTCGACTTTGGTCTTCGGTCGTTGCTCAGATTGTTTTCCACAAAATCCATTTCGTTAATTATTTTCGTGTGAATGCTGACTCTGTTTTTTGTCGTGCCTTAGATATCACATGTACAATCCAACAGTGCGAAAAATTGAAGTGCTGCGCTTGGAGCGTCGCTTGGATGATCAGCTGTTTTATCTCCGCGATGCGCCGGCGGAATTCAGCACGTTTCCGTTCGATTTGGATTACCAGCCACATCCAGAAGGTGCACCCATACCCCTCAATGAAACTGTGGTCAAATTGAATCCTCTTCCGTGGACAACGAGATGGGAGCAGTATGCGTTCAAGGGATTGGTGTTTGATGTTAATCTGCCGAACTGGCGAAGTAGGAGAACTCCCAAGACGATGGCACCGCATGCGTGGGAGAGATTTGATTTGATGAAAAAATACCGCAAGCAGATTGTCCTGGAGGATCAAGAAATTGCGTTCAAAGATGTCTTTGAATTTAATAATGGGCGTTTTGAAAAGCGGAAGCCTAAGGAGAAATGAACAGTAAATTTTTTATAGTCCGATGTGACTTCTTGCAAATTTTACGATTCTGGGGAACTGATTAGTGCATGGAGCTTCCACAGCTTAGATTCTGCAGGTTTTGTATAATACATAGTTTGGAGTTCTTTATCCGTTTCTTCCGTTAAATAATTTCTCCAAATTTCGATGAGCGTTCAGCCAAATTAAGCCAATACATAATGCTGATCGGGTGAGGTTATTCTGTAGTGTTGCTGTTAGTCGGCTAAAGAATATGATATTCTGAATATCCCAGATTTTGAAAAATCATGCCATTGCCGGCTAGAAATACGCAAATTCACGATGTACCTAACTCAATGCAAGTCCGATTAACAACGGCTATCACGTAAACTTTTATCAAGGTATATCAGAGACCTTGCTTGATTTTACCAATACTTCGCCTTGTCAAGAAATCTCAACATATTCAACGCTTATTCGGTTTAATACGTTTATCATTTATACACTGGAACAGCTAATTTTGCGTACGAGAACTCAAAAAGTACAAACGAAAACTTGCAGCTCTATCACTCGTATCGCCAAACACGAAAAAAATACAAGAATAATATTATAATAAGCCCGAGAAATTGCACGGCCGGAAATGGCATCGTTTACAAAATGCTTCAGTTACTACGTAACTCCCAGAGGAATTCTAGCACTACAGAATTACAGAATCAGGCAGAATGAGGGCCATATGCTGATAATCCTCAGCGAATCGGCATTCCACCGCCGCCAGGCATTGGTCCTGGTTGCATCATTCCAGGCGGAGGGCCTTGTGGAAACGGATACGGACCCCCTGGAGGCATATTCATCGGCGGCCGCATTCCCGCTCCTGGTGGCATCATCGGAGGCCCTCCCGGAAACGGCATTCCGGGCGGTCGGAATCCGGGAGGAAATGCCATTCCCGGAGGTGGCCCAAAGGCCATTGGAACGCCACCGGGACGACCCTTTTGCGTTGTTTCTAACAACTTTTTGGCTTGTTCTTCCATCCATTTCTGATAATAGATTTTAACATTGTCTTTGTGTTTCCGACCACTACAGTGAGTCTTGCGCACTGATGGGGAATCGTGCGTGAGATACGCATCACAGTAATCACAATAATAACGGCCCATATTTTACCCTGCAATCAAAAACAGTCAGAACACTTCGGTATAGTAGATGCTGTCGAATGAGTTTTATAACAGAAATGCGAAAAGGCTGAGACAATGAACTAACTGCTTACAACTTATTACTTACTGAACTGGTGTTCAACGAGGAATGATCAAATACGGAGGATGATAACTTCAGTCGTGAAAGCGATCCCTGACGGCTTCACTCTTGGGACTTTGGGCCGACTGGGCCAGGTGGAAACGTCGAATTTTCGCAACGAGTACCCGATTGGCAACAACGACCTACAACTATAACTGTCTATAAGCAAATGGTACCTGTAAGGATGTAGTGATGTACCTAGCTGCTAGTCCCAGCGCTGAACGAAGCAAGGCTGAAGTTCAAGCAGCTGCATGCATGAACGTAATATTTTAAAAACAACACATTTATTAAAATGATAACTTGTTTATCGACAACTCTGAAAACCAAGGAATAATAGTTTATTATAATACATTTCCTCCAGACAGTCGAAACCGTAAATAAATGTTATTGGAAGTTGACAGAATTACAAATCTTAAAAAAGATGAAAAACACTTCGTGGCATTTCCTCGCGGAAATAGTTCCGTCGGTCGTGGTATATATCGAGAACACATGAGACTTTCTATAGTCTATAATTATACGGCTTGTTTCTGAACAGTGTACGGGAGTCAGTAACCAAATTGTGACACGCACCTGTTCTGCAATAATTTTGGAGGGTAGTTAAGTACTATACAATGTACGACGAGAGCAGACTATTTACAAAGCAGTCCATTCTTATTTCTTAAATTTATTGTTGATTTTGTTTGCCATACTGCTGGGCCGCTGGCAAAATTTTGCCAGCTGTCTAGCAGCAACATAGCTGAAGTACGCGTGCGGCGGTCCATGGAGCACGCTGCTGGAATAAAAATCTTCAAAAATTCGTAATTTTGTAAATTTTAGTGTTAAATTCTTTTGTATAAGCTTAAAAAATACAAAATAACGCATAGCGTTAGGCAACAAAAACTGATTCTCAGTTGTTTTCGGGTTATTCACTGTGAGCCTTTGCTGCTAACATAAGTACCTGTCTATGGAAGACTAATTCGAGATTTTTCATAGGCGGCTATGCTAAGCACGTATGCTCTGAGTGCCAAACCTTGAGATCAAACCAGAAAATCAGTTATTCTTCCTAATAGTATATATTATTTTAAATTTCTTAAGCGCATATAAAAAAATTCAACACGGAAAATAACAAAGTTACGAATTTTAGTAGATTTTCATTCCAGCAGCGTGCTGCTGGAATGAGAATGTGCTCATTTTAGCACCCATTTCCTGCCTGAAATATTGAAACTAGCCCCTTTGGTGTGGATTGAACCAAAACTAAAAATTTGATATTTTGAAAAAACCCGTTAACAGGTGCACTGTTACTGCCACTGTAACTGACGCAATCGCAAACAGGCGACGGTTTAATGCAGTTTCTCACGGCTGGTTGTTTTTCTCGTACTTGCAAGATGACTCCAACTCTTGTGGCTCGATCAGTCATTATTTAAAACAATCCAACTTCAAAAATTTAGAACATGCTGCTTTCTGTGACAACTTTTGTCGCTTCCAAGAAATTTTAAAACATGCGGAATCACGCTTATGAAACGTTTAAGTTCATTTTGAGTAATTGATTAGAATGCAAAATCGATTTTGTACGTTTTACTCTACAGCCACCGCCTTCAGTTTTTATGGTGTTCGGGAACCGGCAATCAGAATTTTTCCTTGACCGGTTTTAAATGAAAAGGCAAGTTCTAAATTAGAAAATTTAAAATTAGAAATTCAGCATGTTCTAAAAACACTCAGCAAAAACAAATTCTAAATTAGAAAAACAGCTAAATGCTTTTGGCTTTTGCGTTAAATGTGACTGCTAATATCCTTACAAAGTCCATGCTTGGGTGATTTAGCAAAATTGAATGAGTCGATAACACACAAAGCTAGCGTTTCATTCGATGGAGTGTGGAACGCAACCAGCGGTAAGCGGCTTACTTAAGTAACTAAACCAACTGTGGATGGTTGCACAGTTACACTGCCAGCAATGCTAAACTACACTCTTAAAAAGTATTAACCATTCAAAAACAAGCCGTATATACTTAGTCTTTGTATGCATAACGTATACAGTATCTTTATGTATGGATGACTCACTGCGCTCTGCAGGATTTTGCCCTCCGGAAAACACTAACCCACTCCCCTAAAATGGGCGAATCAAAGGCGCGTAACATTTTGGTTACAAATCTCCATAGACAAAGCAAAAACAAGACGTTAACACTATTCCTATGCGAAGACTAGTCTTCTTCTTTTCATACATAGTGTTAAGTCTGCATCTGTGTGCAGACCGACGTAAAAGTTGAGCAGATTTCTGAACTTGGGCTCCGAGTGCAAAGGCTTGAAGCTTGAAGTCTACTATAGCGACGGCAAACCTCTAGCGGCTAGCTCGTTTTATGACTCACTGCGTCTGCCTTTAAATCGGACGAAAACACACGTCCTTTGCAAGGAACCGAGACATCACATACATGTGCATGCGAAAGATGGAGCCCAACAGTAGTAGTATGAAACTCGAAGACTTCGAATTTTTGTTTAACTTTGATCTCCTTATTAGTGCCCAAGTTTCCTTTGGACTCTTCCTTTGTGATTGTTTTCCCGTTTAAAAGTTATTTGTTCGAAATTTCAACGTTTTGTGCAGACAAATGGTATTGGTGAGTACCGTAATGTTGCCAGCGCGTTAGGTGACTTGAGGCCATTGGTGTATCTGTACACTGCGCTGTACTTAAAATGTAGAAGCACATTCTTATGCTTGGTTAACAATGGACCCTTTGGGCTTAAAATTTTACCCCAATTTACTATATTTTTTATTTGGCCCTGTTTTAATTTGCTTTACGAAGTTAATGTTATACGTTATCGTAGGTGTTTCTTTTGTATCAGTGGTTCCGCTGAGTAGCTAGCGATTCAGATCAAAACTGGATTTACGGGATGTGTGACGTAAGTAAGATGGGAATAATGCGCATGGTCAAGCTGAAAAATGGCAATTCATGGTTTTGTTGAAAGCATTTTCTGTCCTAAAATTGAAAATGCCTCTTATTAGCTTTCTTTTCTTATTTTGCTTAATAACTGTTTATTGATTGTGTTAGTCTTACTGTGTTACATATCATAAATGTTGTTGCCAGTGGGTGTTGCATTTTTCCTAAAAATAATTGTTTCCGGTTTTGAAATATCCATGTGTTATAGCTTACAATTAGTTTCTTATGGCAGAAGGTGGAGGAGTCAGTTTTCTCCTTCTTCCGCTTACAGATTAATTTTAATTCTAAAAGATATTTTAGCTTGGAACGTAATTACAAAGCAGTCGTCCTGCTTTTTATATGATATTAGGTAGAGCAACTTTTTACCTTTGAGCTTGATGTATTGTCGTGATATTTTTAATCTGGAGCGAATTGAAATTACTAAAAAGATAGAGGTTGAATTTTACTTTTAGACATGATTTTTCATTTCACCTTTAGCGAATGGAGTTCATAGACCTTGATAGTATCCACCCGTGTCAACGAGATTACTGTACATATTTCCCGTTATCCCGTAGCCTACAAAAGATATAATCAAAAATTATAACTGTAGTATGCTATTTTTTTACTTAATTTTGATATCTGGTATTGTTGCTTCCGTCGTAGGTTTTCCGTTTCCAGCCACAATAATCCGATCGCCTGGAGTTGATGCTCGTTCTGTGATGTTGTTTTCGTCTCTCAGCATTGTATGATGACAATGGATGGCAAAAGTAGAAATTCGGGTTATGATCGAAAAAGATCCGATACCAGCCACGCTAAAAGTGATCGGAAGGAGCGCGACCGCTCTCCTCACCGTAACAATAATCACCGTTCGACGCGCCCACGCGATCGCAGCCGGTCGACATCTAGACCACGACGTAACGGTGATGCCAGCCGTGGTGATCGCCGTCGTGCGTCCCCGGACGAACATGAGCGGAACCGCCGTCAGCGAAGTCCTGTGTAAGTTGACCGGGAAGCTGTGTCAGTGGTGTGTCTGAGTGGCTTGTGTGTGATCTTCTGCTGGCTGTTGGCTTTGGTGATGGTCTGCAGAGATTTTATCTGTTGTGCGCAGATTTCTTAATCTATCTGTACAGGGATGATCGCAAACGGCACGATGACCAGCTCGACAGGTCACCGCAGCGTCGACGTAGAAAGGAGCGGGGACGCTCGCGGTCGGTGTCCGTTGAGCGGCACTATGAAGAGCGGCACAATGCCAAAACTTCCCGCGAGTCGCCTGAGCGCAAGCATCATAGACAGCGCTCACCAGATCGTGATGAAAGTCCTGTTGAAAAAACTGGTCGAAAGTACGTTGAATAGGGATCATAATAGTTGTGTTAATCTACTAGTATCTCAGCGCCGGTAACATTCAACAACGAAGGATAGCAAATTTAGTTTTTAAAAAAGTTTGCAAAAATTATAGTGGTTTTTTAAACACTGGAATGATGAACCCCTTTTCAGCCATTTTACCATCGAAGTTGCATAGGCGTGCTTTCATTAATGCCTTAAAAATTTGGGTTACGTGAACAGTTTATTTTACAGTTTCTCTTCGCAACTGATTTATTAGTTAAAATAAGAAAAGATTCTGATTTTTTTGTAGCCAGCATGGAAGTGAGTGTACTCAATGTAGCATAATTCTTTTAATGGCAGTTAACAAAATTTATGGTGGTCCGGTGGGTTTATGTATTGTTATAATAGCGTGGTGCCAATACTTTTGTTTCGTACTTACCAAATCTGTTGCCCTGCTTTCATGCTAAAATTTCTTTCATTCAAAAATCAAAGTCAACTCGTGTACGAGTATCTGCTGTAATCAATCTTATTTAACACATTATTACTTTTATAGAGGAAATAGTTTAGAGTTTACACATAAGAGAATGCAAATTCAAACTACGTATAAATAATTCTATGAATTTAATGATTGTGAGGTTGAGTAGAGTAATTATACTGTACAGTGTACAGTACGATACGTGGACCGTATGACGTAATATGATTAAGGTCTTTCTGTTGTCTGCAGTACACTCTTCTTCGTCCACAGAGAGAGGGTGTTGGTGTACCAGTTCAGTTATGCATGTTCTGCGAAGCTGGTCTGCGAATTGTTTGAAATTCTGCACGTGCATACCTACGCTGTGAATAAGCCAGCATTTTCCAGTGGAAAAATGTTTTTCGAGCGTTTTGTGACGACTGTTGTTTCCAGTGAGCGGACGCGATATAATCCTTCCTCTAGTGCTCGTGATAACGAACTTTATGGCGCTGGCCGGTCCAAGAATGCGACCGATAACTCATCACCGCGCAAGCGCCACGACGACAAAGGTTCGTCACGCAAGCGCCGTCGGTCCTCTTCGCGGACGCGTTCTGGTCCGAGAACGCCACCCGAAGAAGAGGAAGGGACATTATTCTCCGAAATCATCAAGCACGATCGCTCATCCCGCTCGAGAAGTCGTGCCGCGGATGGCACGCTGGCCTCATCCATTATCAAGAACAGGAGCGGTGCAGAGAGCCCGTTGACGCCTCCTCCGAAATCCACAGCAGCTGAGATTGTTAAGAATGACCTGGAAGCCCGAACTGAACCTATTAATTCACCACCGCCAACCGCCCTCTTGGCCTATGTCAATTTACCCTTACCCTCTGTCACACCCCAGCCGGGGGTGGTCCTGCAGGATCAGATCAGGAAGTTTAAACATCCTGTCGTGTAAGTGCGCACGGTTGAAAAACTTCTACCACTGCAGAATAGTAGCATACAGTTGCTTTATCTATCACACTAACTTTATGCCTTGTAAGTAGGCTGAATTAAGTTTCAGATTGCACTGATTACGTGATTTTTTTCGTTGTATTTGATTTTTGGAAACAGCTTGTTGTACAAGTAGTGTTATTCAGTATCTGCAGTATTCGGATTTTTTTTCGAATTTAAGTGTTGGACTTGTAAAGTTCATGGTTTCGCCCCCTTAATTTCTTTGTTTTTTTAGCGTTCCTACACGCCCACGACCAGCACCGTTAGGTCCGAACGAGCATGCGTGGGGTGAACGGTGCGTGTCCAGTTTCACGATCATCTCGCAGATTGGCGAAGGGACTTACGGACAAGTTTACAAGGCCAAAAATCGAGATACGGGTACGGTGCAGAAATGTTATTGTTTGGTTAACACTAGTTGTGAAGAGATTCGCTTCTGATAGGCGAAATGGTCGCACTGAAAAAGGTTCGCCTGGAAAACGAACGCGAGGGCTTTCCCATAACAGCGGTTCGAGAAATCAAAATTCTCCGCGAACTGGATAATGTTAACATTGTCAAGTTACTGGAGATCATTACTGATAAACAGGAGGCAGTCGATTTCCGCCGCGATCGTGAAGGTACGAAATCTGTGCGATGGTTTGTTGTTGTGGTTTTTCATTTGTAATGTACTCGGACACTAACAGAGGGAATATAGAATCACGATTTGTACCACGGTTTTTGCTGGTAAACGGCCACTCGTTTTTTCTAGGGGCTTTCTATCTCGTATTCGAATACATGGACCATGATCTTATGGGCTTGTTGGAATCTGGAATGGTGAAGTTCACGGCACAGGCCATTGCCATTTGCATGCGGCAGCTACTGGAAGCTTTGAATTTCTCCCACAAAAAGAACATTTTCCATCGCGATATCAAGTGTTCTAATATATTGGTTAACAACAGGTAATTTTTGAAAATTTCTTCACAGCTACAGAACCGTGTTGTCATGTGACGTTGTCATGTTGCAGAGGTGAAGTGAAACTCGCTGATTTCGGTTTGGCTCGGTTATTTGATGCTAGTGACAGGGAACGTCCATATACCAATAAAGTAATTACTTTATGGTATCGGCCACCGGAATTACTGTTTGGGGAAGAGAGATATGGACCGGAAGTGGATGTATGGAGTTGTGGGTAGGAATTTTTGCTCCCTTTATTTTTATCAGCTTAAAAGGTTTATCGTGACATACTTCCTTGTATTAAAAGTTGTTTTTGCGATAGTTGTATCTTGGGCGAAATGTTCCACGGCGAACCCATTTTTAAAGCCAATTCGGAGTTTCATCAGTTGGAAAAAATTAGCAGCATCTGTGGTACACCTAACCAGTCCTGTTGGCCGAATGTGGTGAATCTGCCATCATTTGCTACCATGAGACCGAAGAAAACGTACAAGCGAAGAGTCCGTGAAGCGGATGAATTCCGCAGGTAAGTGATTTTCATTTTGTCTGACATGTTTGGAACAACAGCTTTCAGTGATTCTCACGATGAACTTCGTAGTATGCCGGAGCCTGCCTTAGAACTATTGGATATGATGCTGGAATTGGATCCCCTTAAACGGATTTCGGCCGAAGCTGCATTGGAGCATCGATTTTTAAAAGACGTCGAAAACGAAACTTTGCCAGAGGCTCTGTACGTTCCCCTTTTTTGAATACGGATGCCAATAGTTGTCAGATTAATTTTTTATGGATTTCGCAATATAACTTCAGTTTTTATTTTCAATTTTTATAATAAAAATTCTTATAATAATAAAAATTCTTATATGGATTTCGAAGTGTTGCTGTCAGTTTGTTTTCTATGTACTTATGTTGTGTTTCTTTCGCAGGTTACCGACTAATCAAGATTGTCATGAAATGTGGTGTAAGCGTCGGCGGCAGGAGAACAGACGGCGTCAAGAAAATCGCAATTCAGCCGACATGGAAGCCGTTGGTACGATTGCTTCTAGTTCTCACTCCAATGCATCCATGAATTTTGCACCGATTCATACTGGACATGGCCATCAAAACCCCACGGTCCCGGTTAATCCTATGCACCATGGCGCTCACAGTGCGGATTATTTTGCGGCATACTGAGTGAATTGGGTCCAAATTGATTTTCACCAGAATCCAATTGGACCGGGGATATGCTGATGTGAAGAAGCAGACACACGTGCTCGATAATATATTTCGAATGAGATTCTGTGAAATTCATGGAAGGGCAATTTGTTTTATCACGTAATGCTTTTGTTGCTACTACTGTAAGAACGTACCGTATGTTGTTTTAAAACACTTTTAGACCTTTTGTTTCTCTTGCGCGACAACCCGGTATAATCACGTAGATCCAGGTTCAACAGAAAATGGATATGAACACCCGCGTATCTGGCTCCTTTTCTGCTGGCAGAATTCGAAGTACTGTCTTTGAAGGAAAAAGACCAGTCGACCATTTCCGCATAACTGCGTTACTGAGGCAAGTTGTTAGGCGTTGTAGGAGCATTGTGTGTATCATGGCCTCTTCGGCTGTAAGCTCGTAGGTTAGACTTCCATAATAAATTAGAGTTCGGCGGCAGTCAGTGCACAAATATCTTTTGGAGGAGCAGTCAGTAATTAATATGCGAACATTTATGGTGGGAACATATGACGGCAAGATTTCGTAAAAAGCAATTCCCAGTAGGAAATTAGGAATACGGCCAAACGTTTCGGGCAGGCAGTAATGTACTCACTTGTCAGATTAAGGTGTGCGCAACTGCGCATTATTATATTTCGGTTGGGATAACAGAAAGTTGTAGGGAATTCGAGTATTTTTCAATATTGACTTTATTGATAAGTACGTATGCGCTCCCGAATCCCTAACCTTTATTTATTGAGACAAAATGGCTAAAAATAAGCAGTGAGCCAGACCGTATAGAGTATAAAGCCGAAATTCGGGAATTAAGCTGCCATTGGTAATTCCAGCAGCCAAACAGATCATCAGATCATTTTCTTTGTTACGAGTATGAAACCTGCCACGAATTTCTACGCTATCAGTGAGAATTAGCGACAAGGTTTACTGGTGCCTGTTTGAATGGAATTAAAGCATTTACTGTTCATGAAAATAAGAGGTTAATTTACATAATTCAGTACAAGATAAGAATGATAAGGTTTTTAATTACTTGATTATTGTTCTTTATTCAACTAGGATGTCAATTTATGCGAGTATATAAAGCAATGGGTCGGAAATTCTAACGATAATTTTACTTGTGGGAAAAGCATAAAGTCATAAAATAAGTAAAGGGACAATGAAAACTTCTAGCAGTACTTTAGTTTTCGCCGATACATTCAGTATTAACCAAAAATCATAACCATTCCAGTTATACGCTAAAAAATGTCGAGAAGGTGCAATGCAGTTTCATAGCGATAATAAAGAAGGAATAAATCGTACTGGAAAACAATTAATTCAGGCAGTGATGGTAGATTCCGTATCATCCGCCGCTGTTGTCGGTTGCGTGTCATTTTGAGCTTCCGATAACATACCCAACTGATCATCTCCTTCTCTCGTTTCAGGCTGCGCTGTTACAGAAGTGGCCTCCACTGACTGGTCCATATTTGCTTCTTCTTCCGGCTGATCGTCAGCTGCCTTATTGCCCTTCAGCTGCGAGAAGAGATCAAGGAGCTCGGGATCATCATCGGCCACGCTGACACTGCTGGCTGCCGGAGCCTCTGTGGTTGCCTCTTCGGATGCGGTTTCCGGTGTTGGTTTCACGGCCGCCGCTGCTTCCAGTGCGGCCCAGGGATCTTCCAGCATGGAGGGATGGAAGAAGGCTGAGATCGGAGCATCACGGGGATTCTGATACTGGCCGTAGCCGTAGCCACCGCGTCCGCGCTGTTTGAGAAACAAAGTAGAATTAATGGTTAGTAAACGTACTCCTCGGACAGTTATAGGAATTCGTCAGCAATTTAGCGCGTGAGACGTGGTGGAAATCTTGTTAGAAACACTTAATATTTACTGGCATAGCAGTCACAGTATTTGAGTGGACCGTTCAACCAAAACAAGTGTAGCAAATCAACTTTCAGACAAAAATCGTCACTGCAGAAACAGACTAGACTAGAGTGAATAGTGGCTCGAGTTAACTATCAGTTTATCAGGGTCCCCTAATAATTTAATGTTAGTTTAAAGCATCAGTTTTAAATAGAATATTTGAGAAGTCGGAGTATCTCATGGTTACATTATTTCTCTACAGAAAGCATGGAAACAGAAAGTGGCATATTCTGGCATTATAATGGAAACTAAACAGCAATAATTATAACACGTTAAAACAAGGCACAATACAGACCTGCATCGTGTAGCCTCCGCGATTCCACCCCCGATTATTATAGTTGTAATTATAATTCGGTTGTTGCCATCTGTTTTGTTGCATATAAGGCTGCTGGTAATAAGTCTGCTGCTGGGGACGGTAATAAGAGCCCCGCGGAGCTCGGTACTGATTGTAACCATAATACTGGTTCGCTGGTCCTTGGTTGTAGTAACCACCACGATTATAGTGTCCGCGCGGCTGCTGCTGCCATCCGCCTTTATTGTAGCCCCTCGCGTAGCTATTGGCATAATAATTCGTCGGTTGTTGAACGGCACTGGAAGCGCCAGCTTCGAAACTGAGAAAGTTTGGTGCATCGGATACAGTATCGTAGGACCAGTCAACTGGCGCGTGTACAGCGCTGTTGCTGACGTTGTCTCCTTCCGCTGGAGTGGGTGGTAGAGGGATGGATGTTTCATCCATTTTGTCAAGGAGCTGGGAGAAGAATAATACGTCTATAACCTGAAATGCCTTGGTATTTCAGTGAGAAACGCTCAGTTCAGAATCAAAACATGAAGTTTAAAAAATTCCAGATTTCTAGTAACGTATGCGTACCAGAAAATAAATTTTTGAAACGCGAAGGTAGTCATAAGTCGTGGGGTCTACCGCTTTCGGGTGGCGGTTATACGAAGAAGACAGCAGCCTTTTATTAAATTGGGTGTCGACAATGACCAGAGACTCCGGCAGAGAGGACGTTCGGTTTACCGTTTAGTACGTAGATTCTTGTAGAGAATTTGTTAAACATGTTTTAATTTGTGGGTATAACGCTTTAACAAATCGGATAAGCAATCCGTTTAATCAGGTTGGTTGTTAGTGTAGCTTCAGTTCATAGTTCTTCCTAAAGAATAAAGCTTAAGCGCCTGCATGACAAATACAAGCGTTCACACTTCACTGTTTCTTTCACCTTTCATTTATCTGTGCTGGGCGCGAATTACCCTAAACTTTCCATCTACTGATGTCTTCAAACAAAAGTTATTGACTTCAATCTTTGAAGTTTTTTAACACCCCTCTTTCGGTAGACAATACGCATTATACGCTCATTTGAGCTCCATAAGAAATACCTTATTGAAGTGATGTGTGATTGTGTACTGCAGATTTAAGCTTAAACTCAAACATGCTGTTGTATTACCCGGTCAATTCCGCTGAGAAAAAATCTGCATCGACAATCGGCACGCCAAGCTGGACCCGAGGCCGGTCCGTCTACGAGCCAGAATCGTGGATACATGGTATATCAATGGGATGACCAGGCGGAAGATGTTAACGATTCCGGAAGTGTCTCTGTTGGTAAATACATCATTTACCGTAAATGTACCATTAGCTACAGGGCACATCAAAAAAATTATCTACGAGTTTTCCGTCTAAATGTTCAAAAATTCCTTTTTTTGAATACGGTGAGCGATTAATCCTTTACATGTTCCTACTTTACTGCTTCGATATTGCGGCGCTCATCATTGTTTGTTACAAATTACTTAAATTGTCTAGCTTTTCCTGCTATTGTCCAGCCAACATTTGATTTGTAAATACTCATACACGGACGTACTTACATTTATTGTTATTTTCTTTTTGATTTTGATTGTCATAATTCATTTTAATTATCATTCGCTTTACACAATTTTGTAATTAAATATGTACATTACTGTTATTTTCATTGTTGTTAGCCTATTGCCAGAATTTTAATTTGCTTTTACACTGTGTGTACACTGTACAGGTGTAGTAAGACACGCTGGTCAGATGGTGCGCATCAGTCAACACGATCGCCACATTGCGGATGCTCTAAAGAGAATTGGAGATGCTATGGACGCAGACCACGCGATGGATTTGGAAAAAGTCCATCTGAAAATGGCCCTTATATCAGTGATTTACAGTACTTGGTCAAAATTTGTCCCAGTTCATGAGGATCTGATTACTGTTCGAAATTCTGCGACTGCAAACCCGACACCACAGGTTGCTGGTAGCTGCTATAAAGGGTTACCGCGACTTGCGATTTTGGGTAACAGTCGAAGTTTTCGCGATCGCACTCGCACATCGCCTGATTTCCCCCAACTTCGAAGCACCTTCAACTACATAGAAGGTCTGCGGAAATTTGGAAAGCATGCTGGTACGTTTGCTTCTCCGTATTTGCATACAGTTTGCATACAGTAAAGGTACAACGAAATTTGTTTAACAAAATCTCTATATCTATATTTATATATCTATATCTATATTTACGAAAATATCTATATTTACGTGTCAAACTAGCAGCTGCATACATAATCGTATGCATATGGTCGGTGTCTGAACTACTTTGGAGTACAGCAAAATGTACAAATGGTTCAATCCGTTCAAATGTTGTTTAGCGCAAAATAATTTGATTGTGCATGAACCTTTTTAATTTTCCTATTACTGAATTGCGGTCTGCCGGCTTTCTGATACTGATATATAATCATCCACTTCCAGGTGTCGTTGAGTATGTGCGACGTGAGACTGAGCAGTAATATCCTGCAAGAAAATTCTGATGCATGTTTTCACCAGTTTTCGGTTTTGATTATGTGGGCAGTTATCAGACGTCAAGAAATCTCTGTGGGAATATTGAATATGCTAATGTTACAAAACTGAAAGACGATAGATTGTACTTTCAGCAGTGATTACAATGCAATTACAAATACATCCCGCTTAAAACCACGAAAAAAGTGTTCCTCTAGCTGATGTCAGTGTCGAATGCCCCAAATACTCCACAAACGTCATAAAGCTAGGATATCCTGGCTTTCAAAGGTCAGCTTTGATTCTGGAACAAATAGATAATTCTGTGCAAGTTTTGTAAAGCAGTGCCGGGAGCATGACTTTATACGTGAATAGAAATTACGTTCTACACATGTTGGAGAAAAATTGATCAATATTCTCTAATGTAAAACACTTGGCTCCGCATACAGTATAATCAAGTGTATTCTATCGGATTTGGAACTCCTACTGGCTTCAGTTTACCGGACAAGAACGTTAACGAATAGCAATCCATGTGTCATGTTTCACCATTGCAGTCTCCGTTACGCCCATGACGCACTTTTCTGATTGCTGCAGCTACCGTACATTCGAGCTGGCTTCATAAAATTTTACCATTACGAGCTATCACTACACTTCCGCCGCTGCGCCATAATTGTTTGGTACTCTGTGCTCTTGTAGCATACCGTGCTTGTAGTATTCGTACCCAATGTACTGTACATTTTTCGAAGAGATTTTTAGCACAGCTCACCTTAACATATTATAGTTTTGGGAAGCTTTTCGCTTGTTTCTAGCTTTCCCGTCATTTCTTTAAATTTAAACACAATTCTGTGTGCACATTTATCATTTTATGTACCGTATTTATGGTCCGTACACGCGCAGGTCAAAATTATCATTCACTCTGTTCGTTTTTTGCCTTGGGAAGGTACATGTGTAAGTGCTATTATAATATGTTTTACGTACCTACGTATAGTGTCAAGTACAATTATGCAATATAGGAGAATATTTAGCATTTGTAAAAATTTCTACACCAATAACATCTTACATACGTTGCACTAATGTGGATTCTGGACTTTTCTGCAGCTTAAACACTCGGCGCTGCCGATTAAAGCACATCTAATTACGATGGAAGCGTCGCAGGTGTTGCAGTCGTTGCTTCGACTTTCCGAGCGTGCGGCCAATATTGCACGCGCTGTCAGGAGCCACTCGGATTTATTTGATGTATTGATTCAAGAGAAGGAGTTTGATAAAAGGCGCCAGAAACCCGATTACAAAACCTTGGCTGATGTTACAATTCAGGTGATAATTTGCAAAAAAAATAAATTCATATTTTAACCGGTAATTTTTGCCGGTTTACTCAAATTGATCGAAATCGTGATTGGACGAAACTGTATCTCTAAATGTTTAAAGTTTTTATAATTTATAACGTATGTTTGCTTAAACCATTTCTGTGATGCAATTACTTCAGTCTTTTCCGAAATATATTTAAATAGTGCCATAATTTATGCGTGCAGCGTGCTGTATGTATAATTGTAGTTATATTGTGTTACGCTCTGCATAGTTAAATAAATCTACAGCTCTCTACATACATAGTTTGCAAATTACATAGAGATCACAGAACTTTCCTTTGCATAATCATGCTCTTCTTAAACACATTGCACCCTGTTTCATAATGTTTTAATCTCGTTAAGGCCTATTTGATATGGAATTTAAATTTTCTAGAGGCTGCTTGGATGACGTTTGCTATACTTTCAACTTTCTGATTTCAGGAAAGCATTAGGCACTTCCTCGGAAAAGATGTAGGTATTTATCAGGGATGTACTGAAGTAGAATAACTGTGTAAATCGATACATGTTGTAAGCGGGGAAACGGAACTGTGGCGCGTTTTACATTGCTCGAGCTCAAACAGTCTAATTAAGCACGATTACTTGTAATTATTACTTATCGGACACGTTGAGTGTCTGTAAAATCAATTCCACTGCGTTTATATCTTCCTCCATGTTTGGTAATAAACGATCGATACGGTTTGCGGAAAACTATTCGGCTCGGCACGTTGCAATTAGTTCACTTGCATGATTACACACTATTCGGACACGTTTGCATATATCCCGTGAAGAATTCATTTGATGAAATGAATATATGATTGTAAACATACTGCGATCCACATGCTGAAAAATAATCGAGGCATATAGGTACCTCGGTTTCTCTGTACGGATGTGTGCAAATGTGCATGTGCTGTATTGCAGTAAGGGTTTGACATCACGGTGCATGCTTTGTTGAATAAACCATTTTAACCGCGTAATTAATAATGGCATACTTACTCAAGCATGAACGGCTCGGCTTGTAAATATTTTACTCGTTTGTATTTACGATCTCATGGATGTGGATGTTGCAGTTTCCGATCCTGGCGTCGCAAGTCCGTGGCGAAGAGAGTTACTGTTTCACCAACAAAACCGGCAGTTTTGTTAACATCCAGGCAAGCACCATTCATCGACGGAAACGTTTTCGCCAATTTATTTTTGCGGCAGGTTCATTGAACCGTGACAGGTTCTTATATGCGGTATACGACTAGAATCAGTCGTAGCATATATGAAACTGTAGTTTCGGTTTTTGGTCTTCGATATCCGTGTGTAAACAAAAGTAATTTTGGCGCCCGTAGAGTACGGAAGGGTCCGGCCGGTTGAAGGAAGCGGTGGGGCCTAACAGTCATGTGACATGAGTCATGTGACATGCGTCGAGTAACGATGCGTGAAACTTGTAGATGGCGTTGTTAGCTCGGCATCTTTTTTAGGTTTCATTATGTGCTCCTACATTATGTAGGAGCACCTTGCAATGTGCACGTACATTATGCAGTAGCACAATGCATCGGTTTCATCGGTTCTTGGAGGAGAAAAACGGAACTGTAGTTCCAAATAAACGTAATCCAATATGCTTCCTGCAATGTGCTCCTACATATGTAGGAGCACTTTAATGTAGGAGTACATTGCAGGAGTATATTGTATGTGGAGATTATAAGGGGTAGGAATATAAAGTGCTGAATAGAGAATTTCATAATATAGTAAATTATATTAAAGGTGATATGTTTGACGAAAAGTGATAATGAAGAAAGGGTGTACTAATCCAGTGTAGCGAAGAAAGGGTCTACATTGAATTTGGGTGAAGATAAAGGGATTTTTAGTGTAGTATGGTATAAATATATTCGGCTTTCTGGTTGTTCTTATTTGAGTGTTTAATGACGTGTTACAGGAAGTGGAGTGTGTTGCGGGTTGTAGATAGTGATGGATTATTGTGGAAAATTCAAGAAATTTCGAGAAAGTTGATTGCTTAATGGAGCAGACTATTATGTTTTGCTCTGATAGTCTTGGATGTGTAGGAACAGGTGGTTTGTATATGGGAAGTAGGTTGGTAGGTACATTAAAAGGTTGTTCGAGAAAATGTATAGTTTAATTGGTTTATTGACTGGATTTTTTGAGTTCGGTGGGTATAGAAGTTGAGGAATCTTGTGTTTGAGTTATTATGGAGTGGACAAAGTATATAGATGAGCAAAATGTTTTTCTTGTTGGTTATTTTTTGGTGGCCGGTGTGGATTTGTGGATACTTACTGATTCAGGTTGCTGTCTTTTGTTTGGCTCTGGTAAGGCTTTTTAGGTTGAGTATGGTTTAGTAAGTTTTCTTTCATACATATTTTCGTTTAAGAATTCTTTTTTTAATAAAATAATGGAAGGTGGTTGTGCTTGTAAGAAATACATGCGTGAGTATATGCGTGATTATAGAAAGAAATGCAAAATCGAAACTGATGGTAATTGTAGCAGGGAGGATAATGTGGGAAGTGGTGATGATGTTAGATATGAGAATGTAAAAGTTAAAAAACAAAAATGTAATCGGAATACTAAAGATAGTGCGTTTTCTGGTATGTTTGGAAAAAGTTATTGGACAATTTTTGTAAAGGGAACGTGCTAAACGACATTTGCGGAGTATGGTAATGTGTAATGGTTGTCCGGATCTTTTCTTAAGCATTACTTAACGATTTTGTCCTGAAGTGTTGCGTTTTGTTGACCCTGTTAAGTTTACATTTTCGTTTTTTAACTTCACATTTTCATGTCTAACATCATCGCTACTTCATTATCTTCCTTGTTACAACTACCATCAGTTTCCGTTTTGCGGTTTTTTCTCTATAATCACGCACATACTCACGCATGTATTTCGTATTTCTTGCGATCACAACCAGTTTCCATTATTTTATTAAAAAAAACAATACTTAAAAGTAACTATCTATGAAAGCAAACTTACTAAAGTATACTCAACCTAAAAAGACCAAAGCCAAACAAAACACAACAACCTGAATCAGTACGCTTCCGAAAATCTAAACCGGCCACCAGAAAATAACCAACAAGAAAAACATTCTCCTCACTGCATATACTTCGTCAAATCCATAATAACTCAAACACAACGTTCCTCAACTTCTAATATACCCACCGAACTAAAAAAATCCAGTCAACAAACCAATCAAACCAAACATTCTCTCGAACAACCTTTTAATGTACGTCCCAGCCTACATCCCAATATACAAACCACCTGTTACTACACATCTAAGACTATCAGTGCAAAACATAATAGTTCGCAAAACATAAACATAAATTCTTTCCCCTACTATTATTATTCCTTTTATATACACAAATCCGAAATTATTTTAAATCCCAGTATTCCTCTTTCTTATCACGTACCTGCCGCTACACAATCGAGAGATTGTCCACGTAGTGTATATTCGGTCTTGTAATCGGTTGTGTCTAGTAGCTAGTAGCCACCACTTTACCAGTTGTGCAGTATATTGATTACATTTATTATATTGCAGACTACCTAGGATGTTATAGAAATTTTTGAATTATCCCTGAAAATTCTAAAGAAAGTAACTTTTAACAACAAATTCTATCGAACTGGTAGCGAACGCATTTGTAATAATTTTGATATTGTTGCATTCACAAATACAAAATAAACAAATGTAATATACACCGGGTTTAATTTTGAAAAACATACGCTTAATGTCTTTCTGTTGCAAGTTCACTGTACAACTACAGTATGTCATCGCATTCCGAAAAGATACCATAAATTTTAAGAGGAATTAAATTTTGAATACTGAGTCATCTTCTTTGGAATTCATAAAATTTAAAGCAGTCTTTTCTATAATACGGAGGCTTGCTCCGACAGTGACAGTGAATTATACTGCTGCATTTTCTCTAGATTTTGCCGAGTGCCGATTTGATGAAGAATCTTCTATTGGGAGTTCTACAAGGAGACGAACGTGCAGCCGATGAGCTGGCCGGTGCCATCTACAATGAACCGGATATGTGCGGCGTGGATTTGGATAGGACGAACAGCGTTAAATTGCAGCTACCCGCTGATGGATTCGGCATTTGGGTTGATCCGTTAGGTAAAGAAGGTTTGTTTTTCCCCTGGGGAACGCTTTAAAGCCAGTAATACTAAAGTGGTTCGAAGGAATGATAGCCAATCATGCGATTTTTAAAGTTTATGAGGGTGATGAATATGTAGAATTGATTTTCCCTTGTTTCCCTGAGCGCAAGAAATCGTATTTCCATGATACTCACATTATTCATCTTGTGGCCACTTTTAAGCAGTACAAAAATGATGTGGATAGGAACGAGGTAAATTAAGCTGTATTATGAAATAATAATTTTTAATGGCATAGAATTGTCTGCAGTAGACTGGCTTGACAGCTGCTATTATAACTATACACCAAAACTTATATCTTTATTTATCAAAATACGTAATTTTGGTAGAAGATTTGAAAATAGGCAAAACAATGGAAATAAAGCAGTGTATCGATTAATCTTTACGGTAAAACGTATGTTCAGATGCAACGGCCGAATACGTTTCCGGACAAGGATCAGAGAAACAGAGCCATGGAGTGTATTTATCTGGAATTCATTGTGTTACAATTTTAATTGGCGTTTTCGATTTAACTACTGGCGAGCCCGTTATGGGTGTCATTAATCAGCCTTTTCACGAAGTGGACCCGGTAACCAAAAGGTAAAAAGATGAAAACGTGAGCAAAATATCGAAGAAGTTGTTTTTCACTTTACTCGACATTCTTGAACTGGATAACTACTCGTATAATATATTTGTCGGATTAATGAATCAGTGCTAGTCACTTTTGCATAAAAAAAGTGAATAACTTGGTGAAAGTCGACATGGTACTTACAATTAATTAGATTTGACACACTGTATTTTCATATAAAAAGCTATTATTTACTGTTCATCACTCCGGACAAAGCGGAATACGTGACAATTAATCAGCTGATTAGGCGTTTCAAAATCCTTATGTCGAACGTTTTGACTTTATTTTTTATGATACTCATTGTTAACAATTTTTGCTTATTGTGTCTTCCGGTTGAATTTATATTATTGCTAATGTGGTTACAGATGGAAAAGTCGATGCGTTTGGGGATTGTCATATGGCGGCATAAATGCCCATTCCGGTATCCGCAGTGAACGCCCAGTGGCAACAGCAAAATCCCACGTTGTGATTATGAGTCCAAGTGAGACGGATGAGCTGAAAGAGGCGCTTGATGAGTGCTTTACTACCATATATTCTGCCGGTGCCGGATACAAGTTTCTGGCGGTAACATTGGGTTTGGCCGACGCTTATATCCTATCAAAAAACTCCACCTTCAAATGGGATACATGTGCTCCCCACGCTCTCCTCAGGTATCGAATTACTGCGCTCTGTTCTAATGCGATCGGAAAAAGTACATTAGCTAATAGACGGTTGGATTTCTAACCATAAGAGGCATTAGCATCAGAATGTCGCCACAAAATAATTGTGACCCGAGAGCATGCCAACAGCGCCGTTTATATAACACACTTTTAGTCGCCGAAACTTGAGTTAAACATTGTATGCGATCAATGATTTTGAGTCCCACAATTTACTATTACGAGGTAAACGTTATTTTATTTAAGTAATGATATTTCATAAGATTGTCTTTGACAAGAGCTTCGAACCTAGCTTCTTTTGAAATAAATAAGGTGTTAATGCTTTTACCGTATCCAGACTACTGTCCAGAGTACTGAATGCAGTCTTTCGCAGTTGTATGATTATACATATCCCATTTTTGTAGATCGGTTGGTGGCGGAGTGTGTGATCTTTCCAAAGCACTGACGGATTTTGATCTCACTTCAGTGGAAAATAACCGGAAATTTGAACTTCAATATTTGCATCCCGACAATCCGGTAATGCAATAAATAATAATTGAACACGACTATTACACGGAATTTATCGGTCTGCATCGTTCCATCAATATTTTATGCATTTGTGGAGCTGTTTAACGTACTTCCTCATATGTGAGATTAACCGATGTCGACTCTAATAATAAATATAAGAATTCAAAACACAAATCAACCGTCATACTTCTAGAACCTTACTGGTTAGAGCATTTTGCGTCACGCAGGATTAATTCTGTTCGAGTCGAGCGCATTACGTTTACAACCGCGATATATAAATATGTAGGGAAGATGAACTTATACATGGTTTTCAATCTGACTCCGATATAGAAACAATGTTAGTGATCGTTTTATCGTTAGAATATATTTTTACTTTCCAGGATGCCGAAGCCCAAGAGTGTTGGCTGAACACTGGTGGCATTCTGGCATATGCGAATCTGGATACGCTGAAAGAAATCGTGGCGAAATTGCAACAAGTTATGAAAGAGGCAATCGAGAATTTAGATTAACAGAGGAACATTTTCGTTCTTTTTTACACTCTACTTATTATTATCGTATAGTATAGAATAATAGATCTCAATACATCTCTACTTACTCGATGAGAAGTAATTTTGTAATTTGTTTAATATGACTATCCGGTGAACACGGCTTCGAGTGATTGTGTATCCAGAAATTTTTTGTTTTTGTGTTGTCAACCCTGTTAAGTTGCCTGTAGTTATACGGATCGCAACGCATAGAATTTTAAGTTTTGAACTATATAGCTGTTCCAGACTTCCAGTTAATATTAATATTGACTCCTCGCCAAATGTTGTGTATTTACACGATAAGAAGGGGCAGTGTTAATCTAGATCTGTCTTTAATTTATAAAACGGTAATGCGTATACGGACTTATTGAAATGCCTTACCATTTAAACGTATTAAGAGTCAGTGTTTCAGTCTGTTGGATTTCGATCAAACAAATAAAACAGAAGATTTGCCGTTTGATTCCATTAAATGGCAAATATATTAATATTAGTTACTGGACTCATTAACATGCATATCGAATAAGGATAAAATTCTATATGATATTTTGTGGATACGAGTAGAAGTATAGATACTACCGTAGATACCAAGTACTACCTGTGCATTACACCAGCATCTGATGTCAACAATGCACCAAGCAAGCAGCGGGCGGAAAAGGATTTAATTTAACTACAGTACTACCCGAGTAGTACCCCAGAATGTCTTGAGCGGTCCAACTAAAACTGCTGGTGTTATACTTTTACAAACTCTGCTCTCTGTGTCTGGAGGATGCGAAATTATTTTCTCAAAAACACTGTAAGTCTAGCCTGAAAAAGTAAAAATGAAGTGCAATTCTACGATACGACGTGCAGTTACAATTCTACCGTATTTATGCTATATATCCTACATGTCCAGATCTGACATTTATGATTACTAAACTGAAAGGGCGATATTTTGAATGGTTACGTATTGCAAGTCCATTTTACTAGCGACAGTCATTTAATACTGGAACAACTGTCGGCTGCCCTTGGTTCGATCACCTAAATTGTGCCGCTCTGTGAATTTACCTTACCGTATGTATTTCGACTCATACTACCGCGTTTCTATTTAAATTTCCAAAGAAAAGGATGTTAAAACATTCATGAAAGTCGATTTTAAGGTTAATCCAAGAATCGGTCATACGAGTACTGGATTCTGGAGCGCTTTAACAGTTTTGGCTTTGCATAATGTGCATGTGGCGTTATGGGCCGCAATGGCAACTGATCATTTGCGGCAAAAATAATAAATGTACACCACAATAATCTATTACTGTTCCTTACTACTTTAATGTTAGATATTTCGCTTTTCTCTGAAATAATAACAAAACCATAAAATGTTGATAACATTGAATCTGTGTACTGCATGTACGGTATAATTCAAGTCTTTGTAGTTTAAATGTCTCCGTAAAGTTATATTTATATTTCTTCGAGGAATAATTCGAGAAACACAAGACCGAATACCAAAGTGCATCTTTTCGCAGAGCTATCGATTTTAAATAATTTGTCGAGCCAGCTCTAAATTATTCATTTTAATAAGAAACATAGTCACCTAAGACTTCAAGTTATAAACTGCAAAACACACGGAGCCTGCGGTTTAATAGCGGACCACATCAGTACTTGTATTGTACATAACTATTACACGTTGTGTATAATAACTTCAAAAACCCAACTTTCCCATATAAACCCTTCGGTCGTCAGAGTTCAAACAACTGAACCAGCTACCAGCGTACACCAGGAAAACAACTGTGAATTAACACTTAAAGCCACATTTGCGTTACCAAGATTACAGAAATGTGCGAACTAAGGCCCAGGAACAGCATCACCACAAGAATAATTAATTTTTAAAACCGTAAAAAAATTTAACGAGTCATAAATTATCAGCCGTCAAACAGCTTTTACAGCGTGTACATATACGGCTCGGTCAACAACAATAAAATATGCAATAAATTAAGACAGTAAAAAAAAGAGACCCTTGGCTTGAAAAAACATGGAGCAGGACGGGAAGTGCAGCGCAGCATAGTCAGCTAGTAAGGCTTTTGCATATGTAGTCGAATACACGTAGATATCACCGTCTCGGACTTTCCGATATCTTCAACGGATATGTTAATTTTGTGGGCAAAATCCCAATATTCAGCTGATAAAATTCCACCAACTGGGTCAAATCAGCAAATTTAGTTTTGCCCTCGTCCAAGGTCAAACAGATTTGGTCATTATTCTTTATCGGGTATATTTGATGGTGCTTAGTCTTGCCGGAAAACGTGAATGACAGCACGAAGCAACGTGGCTCGCTGCGGCTTTTCCTCACAAGGAATACCCTGCGAAAATAACCCCGTGAAATATTTGTGAAACTACATTAGCATGCAGCTCAAGCATTAAGCTAACGGTGAATTTAAGAACTGACACCATCAGCGACTAGAAATTCCAAACTGTTGCATAATAAAGGCGCTGTTTTCAATATTCCAACGCACGTAACCGTTGAAACGGAAACTGTTATGTCTGCGACATAAAAGTCCAGACGATCAGATGATCACTTAATAAAATATTGCCTTGTTTTGCCAAAATAAAAATTCGTTCACTCATTCTGCTTTGGCATCTTGACCTTTTCTGCAACGACACACCCTTCGCCGCACCGGCGTACCCTTAAGCTGCAAAAAGCCGCACAGCTGCTCAACTAACAATCACGAGCATGCCTGACAATCACTGACTTTTCCTCTTCCTCTCGCCGACAAGCAAATGTGAAATCAACCGAGCCTGGCGAGCCAATGCGTCACCGACGTTGAGTTTTTTGCTATTTCCGCCTCGATTGAATTAATCGCCGCCCCCAAACCCAGCAGCACCATAATCAAATCGCAATTCCAACTTCCTCAAGGGAGACGACAGTGGCGCTGACTGTTAACTTGCAGCTGCCAATGGGGTCATATAACCAACCAGCAAAATGGGAACACTGAGCCGAAGGGATCATCGACACGGCATTATGTGCCAAATTGAACAGCCGTCAAATTACCATCGTCAGTCGTTGCAACTGTCAAAAACCTACCCATCAACCATTCCCTGCTTGCTGAGCAATCGATTAGCTTCCTCCCGTGTCAAACCGCCATGATACCAGGGCTGGGAAAGATGGAGAGGATAGGCATGGGAAGCGGACATGGCAGTTGAACTGTCCAGACAGCGGCCCGTCTGACGTTTCTGTTCGACAAGGATGAATCGATATATTAAGCGATCATATTACCACAACCTGGCACGTAATACAAAGAACAAGTCAAAGTATGGCGGCCGTTTTACCTTCCAGGTCTGCAGTTCCGTCATTAGGGCCGCAATGGCTTCCTGCTGATTTTCCACAATGACTCGACCGCAGTTGCCAGAGAAATCCATGGGGACAAGAGATTTGCATTTTTCCTGGAGTGCCAGTTCCTGTAGTCAGCAAAATTCCAATTTATGTTCTCGTCGTAATGGGGATGTCGCTTAGCGCATTATGCAATATGGCGGTGGTTAAATGATGTAAGTAAAGGAAGTCTTTTCGAATCAAGTTGCGCGTGAAATTTGTACCCTTTCAGCGAACTGTGTTGCGTATTTGACATCGGTCTACGCGTTTTTGGCTTACAAAAACCTTCACATAATTAATAAATATTTACAAAGTATATCTGTACAAAGTAATAATACGTTAAAAAAAATTGGCTATCCTCCTAAAATTGAATTACATTTACGTAACAGATTTTGAAACTAAAAGCTTACATCGCCTATTACAGAAACACGAATCTGATTATGCCGTAGAGCGACGTTTGTCGGATGTTCTTAATCAGATCACAGGGCACAAACCAGAGGATCAACTGAAAGGCATATTACGCTAACTAAGGCTTAACTATTCCAAAAATGTCATTAATCAGCGCGATAATATTTAATGCAAAAGCAGCAAATTCAAATTCGTCAAGACGTTGTTAAATTAAGTGCTCCAGAGTCTAGCCAGCCAAAACGTTTTACAATAGGCACTTCTGAAAAGTGAACAAAAAGGTGCAATAAATATAACTGCTTGATCACCTACCTTAACATTCTCGGCGGTATTCAGTAGCTCGTCGACACGACTAGCCGCTTCATAATTCTCCTTCATCTGCTTGCCATACTGCAAACGCACAATACGCCACATTATTCTCTAACCAAGTGCACAGTCGACCAGCCAAAATTATTTATCCTAACAAAAATAACAGATCGACAAGTCTGCAACTGACAGCAATAGCTCGGATACGCGTTTGTCAAAAAGCTGGATACGCCTCAGTTGCCGCACTCGAAACAGGCTCGGCGCAACTGTTAAACTCTTCACTGGCACTTGTACTCTTCGTTTTGTAGTACGTATTTCGTCAGTGTACCTTCTGCAAACGCAGTGCGACGATCCAGTTCCGTCGCATCTCATCATCCTCGCAACAAATGTACTTGTATGTGGCATCCGAAGAATTCTATAGCAACAAATCGGCATTACATATAGCGCAATCATTCCAGGGTCGGCTCATTATCGCCTCTATCGGCAACCGATATTTGCATACAAATCACTCATTCACCGCACTCACAACACTTACCGCCACGCAGATAACGCTATCGGTAGCAGCACCCAGTGTTTTCCGACCATTTTCCGTATAATAAATGTGCACAGCATCCAAGGAGCAGAGAAGAGCGAGATTTTTCGGATCCTAATCACAAAGAAAAATGGGAATAATAGGTGTAACGCGGTACGGCGTAAATACGAGTCTACGAGAATTACCGCTTTTGGTAGAGCTATAAATTTTATGGAATCATGCACGCACTTTATTGTACTATGTACAGTTTATTTATTTTATAGCACGAAGTAGCAAGAATGCAGCGCGAAATCAGAAATCTTATACCAGTTTTTGTACTCCCACCTTCAGGTACGCAGGCAATTATATTTTTTTACCTTGCTCGTGCCTTTTACGCTCATATATAATCCAGAGGGTCGAAGGACGAAAAACTGCTTTTTCCATGCTTTCTTTTCGCGTAGGCTCAACCATCCATCAACATCTGGCAGCCAGTTTGTCGACGATAAAAGATTCTGCGAGATGATGTATTGATTTAGCTAATGCTGTTTATCATAAGCACCGTTCTATCCTGAGAAACCGGCTGGTAATAAAGAGTCAAGTTACAAAAAGAAAAAGGGTGTGCAATAAGTATACATAACGATTTCCAGTAAAGTATCGCTTCCTGGGCAGTGCATCACCGTGGTGCAGTAACCACCACTGGGTTATTGCCATTGCTTGCAGAATACAGACTGCAGTACATCCGTATGGCGTACAACGTAATAACGTTAATCACCTCAGAAAGGATTGCTAAAAAACTTATTACACGTTATACCGCCATCCATGGCATACTGCACAAACCCGAATACCGGCAAACAAGTACCCAAGAGCATCCATTAACACGGCAAAAAAACCTTATCGGTATCGAAATCAAGTTAAAATTAAAATTTTTAATCCGGAAAACAATCAGTGAAGCATAATATTTGTCACATACCGTCAAACTAATACCTTAGAACGAATAAAACTAATAAACTCTACAGATGCGAAAATTAGTTTCTGATGCTATACAGGCTCAGACGAATTTTAAGTAGTATCGTACGGTTCGTGTTCAGTGGGATTGCCAACTTACCCTCAAGAAGGCATTTTGCGCTGATGGCTGTTCAGTAGCCAACATATCCAGTTTATCCATGCAGATGTCCATCCTGCCTGCAGGGAAGAATTGCTACAAGGACAACAAAATACAACATGCAACAATTTTCCCACATGTCAAGTCCTGTCGAAACAGCTCTTGCAGCGGTTATGCAATATGTAGGCAAAGCGAAATTACTTTCGGGTATTTCCTTAAGGCCTACAGCGGACTGCATAATCAACCGTTTGATTATATAGAACAATTAAAACAAAATATAAATACACTATACACATACTACGTTTATGACTTGCGTAGTAAATCAGTAACTCAGATCATTGTTGCATAATGGTAATTTTGCTTAATTTCAAAAGCATCACCACAACAAATCAAAAATGTAGCCGACGTGTAAAAATGCAGGAGTAGCTATGTAAATATACGACAACGAAAAACGTTTCAATTTTTATAAAAACCATACAAAAGACAGCCGAAAGATCTTTTAAAATAAATTAGTTTCTGACCATTAATTATCGGGCAAGCACTTATCTAGCCTCTCGGCACTCGCTGAGGCTAACAAACAAATTACGGTGAAAATTCATGGATGTTAACAAGCCTCGAAATGCGCCGTGTTACAATGATACAAGGTGATTATTAATGCGTGTCCAGTTACAAATCATAACTGAAAACCAAAGGAAAATCCCCTACATGCCGTTAGGAAATAAGATTTATTGGTAATTTATATCGATTTTTTGTACCGGAGATATTTCATACGGACTGCTCACAGTGGTGTAAGTTGATGTAACAAGCAATGCGTTTATCTCTTACCTTTGGATTCCTAAATACTTCATATTTGCAATAATCCTGCTTAACAACAAAACGATTGTATTCCCCATCCACATCATGACGCCAAGAGTCTTGTATAGGTCCAATGCACTCATGGTCCTCTACAATTCGCCAAAGACACAGTGCCCGTTTCCACTCAATTATTACCCAGTTAGTGCAATCGCCACAGTGATTATCCGATAAGAGAATACGCAAGATTTGCAGGACATTGGTAGTCCGATCGATGGTCACCGTTCGATATGACTGACCATCAAAGTCTGTGTACAGTTCTACAAGGCATCGCGAAGCTGATTCGGTCGGTCTGTGGGGAATGTCCACGACAACGAAATCGTCGTCCGAGTCCTGCAATATATTACAGTAAAAACTTGTTAAGCACTTGCTATGCAGGTTACAGGCTTATAGCCTTAAAACGTACCACTCGATCAGACTGTAATGGCTCCAGTTTTGCAGGCAACGGGAGAATTTGCGATGCAAATGACTGGTCTGTGTACAATATTAAACACCAAATCACCAATTACCAATAGTTCCGACCAATTCACCGCGTGATTTCACATGAGGCAACGTACTACCGGGAATAACTGACCACACGTCCACATGGCAACCCGTATCTCCTCGCAAAATTGCGAATGAAAAGTGAAAACGTGATATGAATTATGCACGAGATCGATAGCAAAACTGCAAAAGAAAGACAAAATATCGTCTTTGCTTCGCAGGGCTGAAGAGTGCATCTGATTAGATATAATTAAGTATAAGGAAGCCGAGGTAGCGTATGCATTGAGTATTAAAGATCCAAATGCATGTACGAGTATTCATTCAGCTGCGGTAGAAATTCATCTGGAGCAGTCGCTCGCTAAATAGCTGGGAACAATAAGTAGTCAAAACGTTAGTTTGGTTCATGTTAACTTTCAAAAGGAGTGCACATGGGCATCGTTTACGCGAAATGCGCGATAGCTGGTTTCGAAAATTTCCTACGAATAATCTGATGACATGTTAGGTTCAAATCACGTCCTGATAGTGCGTTCTTCCGGTGAATCAGGATGGGCGGGTAAAAGCGGTGTACAACACACTTGCCGAACAAGTTTTTCCACGACACTTGTCGCTGAAATAGCGGCTTAAAATTTGTCTTTGCAAAAGTTGAACTTCGATAATTTTCAATCGATGCTTTGGTGAGTTTAGTCAGATTTGTGATTCATGTAGACATACATAATTATACAGAGCTACTCAAATAATCAAGTGTAGTGTACGTTAGTATGCAATGGCGTCTTCTGCGCGGTAGTATGATAGCCATAGAATCATATTATTATTAGCATGGCCCATGGTATGAGAGAAGTGAGCTGTGAAGTTATTACATATTGTGCTTCTTTGAACAATAATTTATACTGTATAGCATTGTGGAATAGCTATAAATAAAGTATTTATATAGAACACAGACATACAGATGAAGTTTTGGCATAGAAGTCCCTGCAATAATATTATTACCTATAATCTGTACGTAATAATCTGTACGGTAGACTTTATCTACAATCTACAGAAGTACATATGTACTTCAACTTGTATCTGTACTTCAATACAGAATTAATAAGTAGTCAATTCCTGCGGATTTACGAGAATAAGTATAAAAGTATTCGGAAATACTCAACTGTTCACTGTATTGCATCAATAGTTTATAACAGTACTTATCGTTACTGTATTGTTTTATGTTGCATTGCATTATACGAGTAAATTGTAAATTAAAGATCTCTATGTCCAAATATCTATACAAATCGTGTAACGGGAATACCGGTATCTGTTAATCTACAGTTGCATTTTACTGTACAATAGTTTTGCTTTATTGATGGTACAATTATGAATTTCACGCAAGCTTTTTCGGATATAAATCTTATTCTTAAACGCGCCAATAAAAAAAATACATTCAGATTCAGATTCTATTATTAATTTAAATTCAAAGTCTATACTTAATTTTATAAACTTGACTAGAAGTACAAAAATACCGTATAAAAAGCGATGCCGGTTGTTAAAAGCCTTTACAAAATAATAAAATTTCTTATTTTACAAATTCGGTATGTCGCAGACTCGCAGTATAAAAGGTACACGGACATAAGAATACAGTAGTTAGAAACTTAACAGCAGAATGACGTCCACCCGCACGCGGTCGCCAGTCTAGGCATCCATAATGTACGTGCTCATTCCGTACGAGCACTGTACGAAAAAATGAATGAAACCATTGAACACAAACGAAAAACCGACCGCTCCATCCAATGAAAACTACCGTCGGTCTCCTCTGTTTATGAATGACGCATCAAAGAGGGTGGATAGCACTTTGCGCAGCGGCCAAAAGCCGAGCTGACTAAGTATTTCGTGTAATATGCGCTCTTTTACAGTAGTAGACCAGTCAGGCACGCAGACGTTGATATTTTCCTTCGAAGCAGTTGCAATCTCGCGAAGACAGCTAGCATCTTTTCTAACGGTTACGGACTACTTTTTAGGTCGCGCCAAAACATTTTATTTTCTCAGTCGTGAATATTCTTCCTAAGACAAAATGAGAGAAATTGTTCATCTTCAAGCGGGACAGTGTGGTAACCAGATCGGATCTAAGGTGCGCAAAATAAGTCAGCTTTTAACGTTAACGTGCTTTGTGGCAGGCCTTAACTTCCGAGGTGGATTGACCTTGACGATTAAAGCAGAATTCTATTGGCTGACTAGTGCTGATGCTTCATATATGTCTTATAAAAATGTTGGATTTCCTATTCGTAGTTTTGGGAAGTCATTTCCGATGAACATGGCATCGATCCAACAGGAAACTACGTTGGAGATTCGCCGCTGCAGTTGGAGCGGATCAACGTGTATTACAACGAGGCGTCTGGTACGTAGTACAGTACTAATAGTTGGCGCTGTGTGGTAGTTAACCTACATAGGACAGAGTAAAATAATTTTATTCATCACAGATTTCAGCATTATGACCGCAAAGCGCTGATACAGGCAGCGGTGCATCGTTTTGATTTAAAGAAAAAAGGATATAATTATGATATCTTATCGATCTGTTCGGCCATTTTGTGTTAATTTGTCCGTTGCTCACGTCAGACTTAGATAGTGGCATATTGCGCGGATGTACGTAACATTCTGAATGACATATGACTGGAGATACAAGTGCTTAAAAGCTATTCTAGCTGTTGCAGACTTTTATTTATTTAAGTTTTTATTCGGACATAAACACCATATTCCATAAATATTAACTTTCCAAGTTTTTTGAAGTCGAATTGTAGATCTATAAGTACATGTGCTTATTTAATTCCACAAGACGGAAGTTGTTCCTTTTCGGTCACTATGCTGTTTCCAGTATTCTAAATTTGGTGTATATACAAAGGTTTTAGCTTGTAAGATACAGTATGGTCAAACCATTACTACTTTTGATGAATTCATCAAAGCTGAGAACCCAGCCATGAAGTAAAATAGCAAATTCAGTGGTACCAGGGAGCTGTGTTTTATAGTTGGTGATGTGTGCATTTACTGCATTGATTAAGAGAGCATGAGTCATTGACCTTGTAGGCACGACTATTTTCATCGCGCCGGCTGAGATTCTTAGCGGTTAATGTTCTCGTCACCTTGTAAGTTGTTTAATGATTTTCGTTCATTGGCAGGTGGCAAATATGTTCCCCGTGCGATTTTGGTGGACCTCGAGCCGGGAACCATGGACTCAGTGCGTTCCTCGCCATTCGGACAGCTTTTCCGCCCGGACAATTTTATCTACGGTACGCATATGATAAGTTTGAAACAGCAGACAGGAGCCTAAAGCGGAGCTCGCAGATATAATCTGCTAGTTACTTACATAAGCATTTTCGTGTTTAATGACAGGTCAAAGCGGAGCTGGTAACAACTGGGCTAAGGGACATTATACTGAGGGTGCCGAACTAGTCGATTCTGTGCTGGATGTGGTGCGCAAGGAAGCGGAAGGCTGCGATTGTCTGCAAGGTTTCCAGCTGACTCACTCACTGGGTGGCGGCACTGGGTCTGGCATGGGTACTCTGCTTATCTCCAAGATTCGTGAGGAGTATCCCGATCGCATCATGACAACGTTCAGCGTGGTTCCATCGCCTAAGGTACGTACAGATCTAGAAGATGTAGTTGATAATTATTATTGTAGCTTTGGGATGTGATGGTGATCAGCGGCCTGCATGCCGAGTAGTGCGATACAAATGCCAGTACTTAAATTCTTAACAATTTCAGTTCATTTATAAAATTAAGCAGATTAATTTATTTTTAATAGGTGTCTGACACAGTGGTCGAACCATATAACGCGACATTGTCAGTCCATCAGTTGGTTGAGAACACGGATGAGACGTTTTGCATTGACAACGAGGCGCTGTACGACATCTGCTTCCGCACACTGAAGCTGACCACTCCGACATACGGCGATCTGAACCACCTGGTGTCGGCCACGATGTCCGGCGTGACCACTTGTCTGCGTTTCCCCGGCCAGCTGAATGCTGATTTGCGTAAATTGGCTGTCAACATGGTGCCCTTCCCGCGTCTGCATTTCTTTATGCCCGGCTTCGCCCCGCTGACAGCCCGCGGTAGTGCGCAGTACCGTTCCCTGTCCGTATCGGAGTTGACTCAACAAATGTTCGACTCCAAGAACATGATGGCGGCTTGTGATCCACGCCATGGTCGCTATCTCACGGTTGCTGCCATCTTCCGTGGTAGGATGAGTATGAAGGAAGTTGATGATCAGATGCTGCAGATCCAGAATAAGAACAGCAGGTGTGTGACATAAGGAATTAGCGCTGCATATAAGTAGTGTAATGACCTGTTAACCCTTTACGAGCGAAGAAATTTGATTACTCAGTATCGTTGACGCATGGCATTTTTTTCAGCTTCTTCGTTGAATGGATTCCTAACAATGTTAAGACTGCCGTGTGCGATATTCCACCCCGCGGGCTCAAGATGTCTGGAACATTTATTGGCAACAGCACCGCCATCCAGGAACTTTTCAAACGCATTGGCGAACAGTTTACGGGTAAGCATGCAGCCTAATTTGTGGAATAATGATTTACTAATGAATATTTTTAACTAGCCATGTTCCGCCGAAAAGCCTTCTTGCATTGGTACACTGGTGAAGGTATGGACGAAATGGAGTTCACCGAGGCCGAATCCAACATGAATGATCTGGTATCGGAGTATCAGCAATACCAAGAAGCGACGGCCGAGGATGAGGGCGAGTTTGAGGAGGAACGTGCTGAACCAGAAACTGAAGGCGCATAAATTAAACGCGCATCTTGGAACTTAGATCTTTGCCCATGTCAACTGGACTGGTTGACATGGACAGAGATCTTGAGTTCCAAGATGAACACTTGTCTCACTTTATGTATCATTCGTCATTTGATCACTTTGATCATCAAAGTTAATTTACTGTACTTACAAGTTCGCTTTTTATTCGGTGTGTTTTAGCGGTATGTTATCGTGTACCCTTTTTTATTGTGTGTTTGTGTGGAAACATAATGACTTTTTCTGGATTATTCTGTAATTTGGTCGACTTTTTATCTGAGTAAATAGGTAATTTGTGAAGGTTCCGTTTGTTATTGCCGATCAGTACGAACTTAAAATTAGCGGTACTGATAAAATCGACGACAACGGCCACTGTCCAAGTTCCAACAGCACGAAACTCAAAGAATACTTAACCAATGAAATATTGTAACAGTGGCCTATCTGGCTACTGTTCTAGTGGGGTGGCGATCAGCCTTTACCACGATTAAACGGCTGTTGGTGTGAAAGGTGGCACGGCCGGCAACGATGCTGGCCGAGGACGCTCTTACAGATGTAACGCAATTACACAGGTGGCTCCGATTGAGATGACGCTAGTTCATCCCAAGCGGTCAAACACAACAACGTAACTCAAGGCATGTTTAATGACAAGGCGTTCAAGAAACGGAGCAAGGTTGTTAGCAAGCAGTGATGTCCCGTTTTTTTCACGGGCTCGGTAAATCACGGGAATTTCCCGCATCCCGCACCCGCTTTTGCTCGGAAAGCGGTGCGGGAGGCTTTCTGCTCGGATCGGGTGCGGTCGGGAATATAGCCTGATTAGTACGCCCGCCCGCTACTCGGGAAAACACGGGATTTCTTTGAATTAAAAAATTTTTTATAGAATTTCTAGCAATTTTCGCAGCCAAAAAGTGCGTCAGCTTCTAGCTTCGCGCGAAAGTTGGTGTCTTAGGGTGGGTCTCTGATTCAAAGCGAATCCAGTTGCGATACAGCGATTTGATAAGCGGCGGCTAGCTCCGTAGCTCCTGTGACGCAAACGTCGGTTTCGAAAGAAAATATATTTACGGCAATTGTATAAGTTATAATTACGAGCCAAGTTCAGTTTTTTTGAAAAGTAAAAGTAAGATTTATCATGCAGGTCTAGTCTTCTAGAAAATGCGTATCCATTAAACTTTTCGACGAAACTTTGTCACAAAAATTTTGTAATAGATTTGTAACAATTATTAAAATTATTGATTCATTGAAAATCGGGAATCGGAGCGGGTTGCGGGACGGTCCGAGCGCTCGGGTGCGGGAGCGGGTGCGGGAAAGTTTTTGATCGTGAAAGTGCGGTCGGGACATGAAAAACTGCAAACGGGACATCACTGTTAGCAAGGGTTTCAGCAAGAGGAACAATCAAGTAGATGCAAGCTGTAGCAAGCTGAGCACAAGACTGAATTCTAGAAATTCATGAGAAAGGAAACTAGCCGGTAAAGTGGACAAATTCATACCGCGGTGGAATGATTCATCATAACTAGGCGGTCTTATCGTTCGTACAAATACTATCGCTACATCCCTCACGGTAGCGATGAGATATACCTGTCTCATCAAGACAACAAAACAAAAGTTACATAAGAAAACAGGAAAATTAAGCGTTAGGAATTAGTAAGCTGTACAACACAATGGTCCGGGATGATCCTTAACGTACGGCGTGGTGGTCCCTCACGTTGAACTACCACGAGAATCCATCCGGCGATCGGAAGAATCCTACAATCAGGTTCCGCTGGATATGTCCGGGATTGGGAAGGGGTCCCTCACGGTATCCGGAAATTTTCCGCGTTTATCCGGTGCTGTGGGGAAGTAGTGGAGGTTTCGTGCGATGTCGGTGCAGTTGCGTTTGGGAAAATAATATGCGTTTGTCTCATTAATCGCTGGTAAAATGAAGACAAGCGAATACTTTGTATTATGGAAACCATTTCCTTTAATTTTTCTTTTAATATCGTTGGTGGCGAATATTTAATTTTTGGCACTTCTTGCAGAACGGAAGTGTGTGTTGACTGCGAAGATGCTTTAGTCTCGGTTGTCGGTTGTAATGTAGGCGTTAACAGTTCCGTTAAAATTTCACTCAGTAATGTCTCACATAATTCCACCTTCTGCGGGATTGTAGTCGATAATTCGCTTGAATTCGTCGAATGTGATACATTTTGGTTTAATTTTGTGATGTACGGTGTCCGCGGTTTTAACAGATCAGGTTTGTTCATTTCTGCTTTTTGTTCGGCTAACAATTTTCTGCAGCGAGATGCCGGGTTATCTGAGCGGCTGCTGTAGAGATTAATTTCCGTAACACTGTAAAACACGGGAGGTACATAGTCATAGCCGTACGTTCCTCCTTTCCTGTAGGTGTTCATTCTTTTCCACTGCCTACTAAATAGAAATGAAGTTCCTTTGCGTTCCACCGTGCAGTTAATGTAATCGTCATATTCTCCTTGAACATTAACTTTAATGTCATCAGGGCATATACGCGGTATGGTATATTTGTCATTGGTGCTGTAGTTGGTGCATTCTCCATACGAATGGAAGAAATCCAGACATTTAGGACAAAACAATTTTCCATTATTTAATCTGTAGCTGTCGAAGTCAATAAATTTAGGATGTATTCTCTTTTCCGCATTGTAATTTTTTCGATTACAGTATTTTGTGTAGTCACGTTTGGGCGAAGGACTACGGTGCTGGTCACGATAATGTGTGTAACGACGATCACTCTCGAGTGTGTGGTTGTGGTGTTCCCGGTAATGTGTACGGCGATTATCAGCGCTGTAATCGCTGTCGGGCGAGCAGGGACGGCGCTGAGCACGGTAATTCGGGGAACGTGAGCAGCGGCGGTGCTCACTGGGTGACCGGTTGCCATTAGTATTTCTACGGAGGTGATAAGAATCAGCACGTACAAGATGCCGTCTCGGGCTGGATGACCGATGGTCATCTGAAGCATTATAATGTTCCTGGCGAGTACGGTGTCGCTGGGCGTCGGTACCCTTGTTGTCACTGTGACGGTTACAAGTGTCGGAGAGTTTAATTTCAGTTTGAGCTGACTGTACAGCAGTGTTTACTGCGGTGTCGGCAGCAGCTACTTTTTCAAGTACAGAACGAGCTTCAGAGAAAGTAACTGCGCGAGAAACTATAAGATATTTCCTGCATTCTGGCATATTGTAAAATGCGCGGTGAAGTTCAACAAGTTTATGCGAATCAGACATTTGAGGATCTATTTCGTTAAACAGAATTTCCAACTCCATCAGAAATGTCTCAATATTTGACCCTTTCTTGAACACCTTTTTTGATAATTCAATGCGTTTCTTTATTAAGTAATCTTCAGGGAAAAAGCGGTCAATTAATTTGCATTTCAACTCTTCATAATTTAATTTCGAACATGTGGGCCAACTGCGCTCAAAATACAGACGTGCTTTATCACCAAAGTATGTAGGTAAGATACAAATTCTATCTTCTGAACTCCATCCAATTGCGTCAGCAGCTCTTTCGAATTGTTGAAAGGACGCAGTGATAATATAATCAGGAGTATCATTAAAGACTTTAATATTGAAATCTTTTGCAGTATATCCGTAACGCGACTGTAACGCGAGCACTTGTACCAAGCGGTTAATATCAAGCGGCAGTTGTACAGTAGTAATGTTTGTATCGGTATGAGCGGATGCGGCGTGCTGCGCGGCTGTGTGCGCGGCATGCTCTCTCTGTGCGGTTGCTATTGGAGCGCTGTGCAAAGCAGTTTGAGTGAGTGACTCATCGGAAGGCTCATCATCTGAAAAGGTAATTAATGTTTCTTCCTGTTTATAACGTTGCTCCAGTCTGTCGTGTCGAAGCACCGGTTCTGTGTGGCTGATGTGAGTGCATGCTGTATTCCCACGCACTGCGCTCTGTCCACTGTTTTCCCTTGACGGTGCATGTGTAAGGCTGCGGGCCGGTTGGGCAGAGGACCAAGACTGGACAGCAGACGTTGACGCTGCGTGTAATGTCGACAGGGAAAGCGCGTTAATCTTTCCAGTGTTATCATTGTTGATACAAGTGTTCGGCAAAGTAATGTTGTGCTTTAACATGTAGGAAGATAATTTATCAACATAACCTGACCTAGAGACTTTCCGATTAATGTACACGTTTAGACTGTTGCTGATGTCCTGCAACTGCGCCTTGGTGAGTTCACCAAGCTGAGACTGCAAATTTATTTCCTCAGATTCCATTGAACTGGTGGACCATGACAGTTAATGTTGTGCTCTCAGAGCATCTAGACCAGTGTTTACGATACACAAGGAAGTTTTGGCGCGAACCAGACCACGGCGGCACAGCGGCGCAGGGTGAACAACGGTAATATAACGGTTAGCCAAAGCGCGAACAAATAATGCAGCAAAAATTATTTTTCTATATTCGCAGTTTTAAGATTTTCTGATAAAATGGCATCGTAACAGGAACAGTGATATTAATTAATTTAGCGTTCGGAAAATTAATACAAAACTTTGATGTTATTAATGTATCAAGACCGAAAAAAGCAAATCTCACTGCGTCAACGGACACAGTAAACACTCACGAAACGGCGATCCGTTCCGGGACTTCCGCTGGTTGGTGTGGGAAGTGGTGATATTATGGAAATTGCTGGTATATGCAGGCGTCCAGGTGGAATGGTTCTTTACAGGAGCGCCATGTAACAGTGGCCTATCTGGCTACTGTTCTAGTGGGGTGGCGATCAGCCTTTACCACGATTAAACGGCTGTTGGTGTGAAAGGTGGCACGGCCGGCAACGATGCTGGCCGAGGACGCTCTTACAGATGTAACGCAATTACACAGGTGGCTCCGATTGAGATGACGCTAGTTCATCCCAAGCGGTCAAACACAACAACGTAACTCAAGGCATGTTTAATGACAAGGCGTTCAAGAAACGGAGCAAGGTTGTTAGCAAGGGTTTCAGCAAGAGGAACAATCAAGTAGATGCAAGCTGTAGCAAGCTGAGCACAAGACTGAATTCTAGAAATTCATGAGAAAGGAAACTAGCCGGTAAAGTGGACAAATTCATACCGCGGTGGAATGATTCATCATAACTAGGCGGTCTTATCGTTCGTACAAATACTATCGCTACAATATATTACTGTATATACTTAATCTGTACATACTGTGATATTTTCAGCCTTTGCATATGTACAATATTCCCAAAATTCGAAATATTTCTGCCATTCTGTGTACAGTAATCCCGAATGCTCGTAATTCGTATCTGTAAATACTGGTACCGAACTCGCCGCTCCAAAAATCCGAAACCGGCCATCGAGTTCCGGAAATTAAAGCTTCGATATTCGGCAAAGCGCCCGCCTCCCGTCATGCTATGTGGGCGGGAATAAATGTCTGACGTCATTCAGTACTACGGCTTGCTTATTATCGGGAGGGTGTTTCAGTCCAAGTCCAATGTGTGCGATTGATCCGTGGTCCATAATTCAAGAAATTTGATTCCATCCAGGAATTTCACGCGATCTGCCATTCCTCCTGCATTTTGGAGAGTTTGTTCTGGGCTGCGTTTTGATTTTGTAGTTTTGAACATAATCTGACAAAAATGGCGCTTTTCCGTCATGCTGCCACGAAGTCTTTTGGCTTGCCGTCGGTAAGGGAGCACTCGGAATTGCATCATTCGGACTGGGATGCACGTGAGCCCCTGCAGAGTCGCATTATTCACTGATTGGTGTTATTAATCTTCAGATGCTGCAGAACAACGCGAACTTTCCAAAGGTTGTACGAGGTCTGGCTGCGCAGTCCGGGAAAGACAAGGAATGTTCTGGCTCCACGGTACGCATGAGCGCGTGACAGCGACCTGCGCGGTTTTGACGTCTGAGATTCTTAGCTCATTTTCTAATTATGCTCTGACTACAACAGAATCTGAAAGAAGTACTGGCTGCCAAAATTCCTGCACATAATGCGAAAGTCAAAGCCTTCCGTACTGCCCATAATAACACCAAAGTGGGAGAAGTCACCCTTGATCAGGTATAAAAAAAACGGAAAACCGAGAGTGTGCACATTTTTGTGTGGTTTATAATTTGTCCACGAAGTTTAATTAGCCTACCATTATTAGGCCTATGGAGGCATGAGAAGCATCAAGAGTATGGTATGGGAGACATCCGTGTTGGATCCGGAGGAGGGCATCCGATTCCGCGGCTATACTATCCCGGAGTGCCAAGAGAAGCTCCCCAAAGCGCCTGGTGGTAATGAACCGCTGCCTGAGGGCCTATTTTGGCTGCTATGCACTGGGGACATTCCCAATCAGCAGCAGGTCAGTCTTCGGATGTAGTATTTTTATTAGATGGCAGAGTTCATGAACCATCGCAGGAACTTTTGAGGGCATAACAGTTTAATATTAAGGGCGAATTGCGACGCGAATGCTTTTTTAATATGGTGTACTCACTGTATACGGTAGTGCTTTTTTGCCTTTACTTAATGTTTCCCCATTCAAAAATGATTAGCATTATGGATTGATTTTCTAGTAACAGTTCTGAAAAATACTTATAAATTTACCGTTGAAATTTCATTTTATAACTGACTTGAACTTAAAGCGTAAGTACTGGCATATAAATATATTCACCGTTAAAACTGGTTTTGCAGGTTAACTGGGTTTCCAATGAATGGGCCCAGCGCGCAGCTTTGCCATCGCATATTGTTAGCTTGTTGAACGGATTTCCGTCAAACTTGCACCCCATGTCACAGTTCGCGGCAGCTGTTATTGCGCTCCAGAGTGAGAGTAAATTTGCTAAGGCGTACGAAGCCAAAGCTCACAAGAGCACGTACTGGGAGGTAAGCTAGTTTACTAGGAAATAGTAAATATCGATATCTGTCCTGGGTTATGACACTTTCTTAAATATTTAAAATTCTTGAATTTCGTTAGCATGCCTATGAAGACTCGATGGATTTGATTGCCAAGTTACCGGCTATTGCTGCAACGATCTACCGTAATCTGTTCCGTAACGGCAGCAGCATTGGTGCGATTGACGAAAAGAAAGACTGGTCGGCAAATTTCTGCAAGATGCTGGGCTACAAGGATGAGAAGTTTATCGAGCTGATGCGCTTGTACCTGACAATTCACAGTGATCACGAGGGTGGCAATGTCTCAGGTGCGGTTTTTCGCGTACCTAGATATTTAATCGGGAATGCACTTCAAAATTGATGTTATTGTAGCTCATACGTCTCATTTGGTGGGCAGCGCTCTGTCGGACCCTTACCTTAGTTTCGGAGCGGCATTGTGCGGTTTGGCTGGCCCGTTGCACGGCCTGGCTAATCAGGAAGTATTGGTCTGGTTGACAAAATTGAACGAAGATCTCGGTGGTAAAAACGTGACAGATCAACAACTTACCGACTGGATCTGGAAAACCTTGAACTCAGGACAGGTATACCTGACTTCTTACAGTTGGTAATAGGTTTAATTGGAAAAGAAATTTTGTTAGAAAAAGGATTTTGTGGAATCTGGAAAAAGTTTTTTGTAGTTAAGGAAGTTTTGCACTTGGTATCGAAATTTTGTTGTTTGATAATGCCATCGGAAAACTTGTCATTTTAAGCATTTTGCGTAGGTGGTGCCCGGCTATGGACATGCAGTACTCCGCAAAACAGACCCTCGCTATACATGCCAGCGAGAATTCGCCCTTAAGCATTTGCCTAATGACCCTATGTTTAAGCTGGTTTCGCAGCTGTACAAACTAGTACCGGACATTTTGCTGAAACAAGGCAAAGCAAAAAATCCTTGGCCGAACGTTGATGCACACAGTGGTGTACTTCTGCAGGTGAGTGTATATAAATCGATAACATAAAAACTGTATGATTACTGTAAGTAATCAGTGAGTCTGCATTCTGCAGTTGGCACAGAAATTGCAAGCAGAAATTGCAAGTATTACTGTTCATAGTTTCTGCATTTTAAATTGAGCAGTATCATATCGAGAGAGCATTCCTGTTCACTTCGTTTTTTTATTTCAGTTTTATGGAATGAAGGAGATGAGTTACTACACCGTTCTTTTTGGTGTGTCTCGGGCACTGGGTTGTTTGTCTCAGTTCATCTGGAGCCGTGGTATGGGCCTGCCTTTGGAACGTCCGAAATCTTTGAGTACGGAAGGACTTATGAAGTTGTGCAAATATACGGAAGGAGATACGCCTCAGCCGCAGAAATAATCAGTTTGTCGAAATGACCGAAATTGCAGCCAGAATGCAACGGCACTTCACGGAAGTTGGTGTTACTGTTATCAATACTTTATTGAGAAGTTTCCCTTCTAGAACTATTTATTGTGTTTAAGGTACACGAAGTAGCGTCCTGTACTTTGTAGTTTTGATTGTATGGTCCCCGCTCGTTGGCATAGGCCTTAATGGCACCGTGACACTGATTGAATAGTTATGATCTTGATAAAATATTTATAAAATAAAATCCGCGCTTTGGTTTCTCTATTCATTCAACAAGTCAATGCAAATTTTCACAGAGATTTTTAGTTGTCTGTGTTCAGCAAACACGCAAGTCTTGTAAAAGACACAATAAGAACCCACTAGCCCTCGATCAGATTTCATTCTGAACTGGTTCTGCACTTTTCGGCATCACTGAAACATCCTAAAAAGCACAGCACACCACGATACGTCACAAGGCCCCACATTAAAAATCAGTAACAGAAGATAAAACGATAACAGCAAAATATCCAGCAACGAGGAATTTTAAGATCCTTCCCATTTACCTAAGATGTCGGTATCTCTGAAGAGGAAATATTCCTGCAAATCAGAACCATCACTTAGTGTGAACAGCAGATTTAACCGGCGCAGTTCTAAATCAGTAAAGTCACGATGACCAATTTATTGTTAGACCAATCGCACTCATGTTGCGTTATTTTTCACTATGAAATCAATAATAGTGTATGACATGTATGTCATGCCAACCACTAGTTAGTAGTTATTATTATCAATAATGACATCGACTTAGTTTTCACAGTCGACCACATGCAAAAAAGCCGAAAACACAATTACCGAATAACACGAGCAGCAGAAATAATTTTTAAAGCTGGCTGCTACAGCCTACGCAATGCAATCCTTAATAATTTACCTTATTATCAATTTCAACTTTGGTGCCTCCGTATTCCGGAAGAAGTACCCGGTCTCCGGTTTTCACGCTAGGAGGAATTGTTTTGCCTTCCTACAATAACTGAATATGTCAAATGTTGTACATATTATCAAATAATTTATTACGCACGTCGTTTCGGGAACCAGGACCCACGGCAACCACCGTCGCATCAAGAACCTTCCCAAGAGCCTTCTCAGGCAACATAATGCCGGATTTCGTCTTTGTTTCCGCAGCAAATCGTTCGACCAAAACTCGATCGAAAAGGGGCTTGAACTTCGTGATTTGGCGAGCCGCGGCAGCCTGAAGAAGATAAAGACATAGCTGAAGAAGATAAAGACATACTTAATCATTCGCTCGTGAAGCAAATCGCGAATTCGATGCTGATAGCCAAAATGCGAAACCACAAATTGATACAATATTGAATATACGCACCATTGCTCAAGTTTAGAAGTAAGAGAGAGCAAAAGAAGAAAAGGGGTCTAAGGTTCTCAAAAAATTTTTTTCTGCGATGATTCGCGCTAAAAAAACTTGAAAACAACAGAAAAGAAATTCTTCCAGAACGGAAGTGACTGGAAGTCCGAAGAAAAATTTACTTATTTTAAACCGGACGTTCACGAAAATGCACATTTGCAGCAAGGCTGCAAGTAAGTACTGTACACAACCGCTGTGCACGGCCGGCTTTTAACCACACCCCTCCATCTGGAAAATTCGATTATGCCATGTCTGACGCAATCTTTTCTTGAACAAGTGCAGTGTCCTAAAATTTTTCAGGGATTGTTCAAAAAAATTTATGCTGTTCTTTGAAAAAATTGTATTTCGATATTTCAAAATATGCCCGTTCGTACAATTTTTATCAATTTTTTTACTAATAATAAAGTCTTGGGCTCTATCCAATGTCCGAAGTGCTGATGCAATAAGTACTTGTACAGGATGCGGCGCTTTTATGGGCGGGTCTAATTCAGTTCAACTGATGCGCTAATGTACTTCCCTGTTCTTTGCAAATATATTCGTGCATTTGGATCTACATGGAACGCCGAAGTAGGGTAGGGCTCCTGCAGCATTGCTTCCGGCGATAGAAATACAGCTTGCGAAATTTACCGTCATTCCAACTCGTTCTTGAAGTTTCTTTTGCGGCTTTTTCTTCCTGTGCTGTAGTTGCAAGTGCAGAACGCGGAATTTTTCAAGCTTTTGATTTCATCACTCAAAAGTTCCTGCGTGTTTGCGCGTATCAGCTATCGCGATTGAGGACTAGCTTGCAGATTAGAACAACTGCATTCCATCCCGTTTATCTTGCAAGTCCTATTAACCGGTCAAGCAAGTAAGTTCTGTATCCTGCCTGCGTCCGGGGTTGTTTTACAATCTATTTTTTCATCATAGAAATTGCTTACTTGCACCAGGAGCGCACATTCTCCCGTAATAAGAGTTTTTCGAATTTCTTTCGTTTAAAATATTTCTGTCTGTTTGGCTCTGAAGTAATGTAGTCTTTCGGCTCATCTTAGCGGACTGCTGCGGTTTTACAGTTTTTCTGAATCTTGGAATTTTGTGTGCCGGCGAGCGGTGCTTGCCGCATTGCTAAGCTGTTCTGTGAAGCACTCTTACATTTGTTTTCAGAATGATGCACGCGATCCGAGCTTCCCGGCAGTTGCAGCGAATAGCGCCGGCCCTAACGCGATCCTATGCCAAGGACCTGAAATTTGGCAAAGACGCCCGCTTGGCCATGTTGAAAGGTGTTGATCTCTTGGCTGATGCAGTGGCTGTCACAATGGGACCAAAGGTAAAGTGTATTTGGAATTTATAAAGATTTAAGCACTGATACACACCTACACGAGCTTAGGGTGGAAATTGCGAGCTCGTCGTCGTTAGGTACTTACTACGATGGTTGATTGAATTTCGATTAATTTTTGCAGGGACGCAATGTGATTATTGAACAGAGTTGGGGCAGTCCGAAGATTACCAAGGACGGAGTGACGGTGGCCAAGGCGGTGGAGTTGAAGGATAAATATGAGAATATCGGCGCTAAACTCGTCCAAGATGTTGCCAATAACACCAACGACGAAGCAGGCGATGGAACCACAGCAGCCACTATCTTGGCTCGCTCCATTGCCAAGGAAGGATTCGATAAAATCGTCAAAGGAGCCAATCCTATTGAAATCCGACGAGGTAATAAATAGGTTGGAATACACTGGTTTTTCTTTATTGCTGATGTGAAAATAATATTATAAAAAATTATGCTGTTTTATTGTGATACTTATAAGTGTAAAATGATAACACTCATGGAGATTCACACATATACTTCTTTTAGCGAATAAAATAATATTATTCGCCAATTCTTCTTATTGTTCGAAAGGCGTTCTTATGGCTGTGGAGAGTGTCGTCGCCGAATTGAAAAATCTCTCGCGAAAAGTCACGTCGCCCAGTGAAATTGCTCAGGTGGCCACAATCTCAGCGAATGGTGACAAAACGATTGGAGATCTCATTTCGAAGGCCATGGATCGCGTGGGGCGGGATGGGGTTATTACTGTCAAGGTTAGATAGATATGCAAACGCACACGAAATAAAGACAGCTGATGTGCGTGGAGAGAATTATGCGTTTTTTACTTAGGATGGGAAGACTTTACAAGACGAGTTGGAAGTTATTGAAGGCATGAAATTTGATCGCGGTTACATTTCGCCTTATTTTATCAATGCCGCCAAGGGCATGAAAGTGGAGTATCAGGATGCTTATGTGCTGTTCAGTGAAAAGAAAATCTCCAACATTCAGCAAATTTTACCGGCACTGGAAGGGGCACTGGGAGCACGAAAGCCACTGATCATAGTTGCCGAGGATGTTGACGGCGAAGCCCTGAGTACCCTTGTGCTCAATCGGTATTTTTTTCAAACTTTCTGTGTTTGATCTTTGGATGATTGATCTTTTTTAATAAAATTACGTCGTGTACACACACTGTATGTTTTCGCAGTTTGAAGGGCACAATACAAGTAGCGGCGGTGAAGGCTCCCGGCTTTGGAGACAATCGCAAAAATATGCTGAAGGATATGGCTGTCGCCACGGGCGGAACGGTGTTTGGAGATGAGGCAGAAATGTACAAACTGGAAGACTGCAAGATCTCGGATCTGGGCCAAGTTGGCGAAGTAACCATTACCAAAGACGACACGCTCCTGTTGAAAGGACGTGGTGAAAAGAAAGCCATTGAGCGACGGGTTAATCAGATTAAAGATGAATTGGACGATACCACCTCTGAGTATGAGAAGGAAAAGCTGAACGAACGATTGGCTAAATTGTCCGCTGGAGTGGCCGTGCTTAAGGTAAAATTACAGTGACCGACGTTACATTTTTGATTTTTAAATGGTTTGCATCTTTACGGAAGGTTTTCTTCTGGTACGAGTAGTTCGTTGTTAATGCATTCATAATTTGGTATGAAATTGAGATTTTGATTCTAGGTTGGTGGTACCAGTGAAGTGGAAGTCAATGAGAAAAAAGATCGCGTAACTGACGCATTATGCGCGACCAAAGCTGCTGTTGAAGAAGGAATTGTTGCCGGTGGCGGTGTTGCACTGCTGCGGTGCTTACCGGCTTTGGATGTCCTTAAAGCACAAAACAGTGATCAGCAAATGGGTAAGTTATCCGCTGATGTTGGATATGACGTCGAGTAACAAATATGCTTTATCGTTTTTATTCCAGGCATTGATATTGTTCGTCAAGCCCTACATGTTCCATGTCGTCAAATTGCCTATAATGCGGGCGTTGATGCGGATGCTGTGGTACAGCAAGTTTTAGCCGGACCGAGGGACCATGGCTATAACGCATTAACCGGCGAATTTGTTGATATGATTAAAGCCGGAATTATCGACCCAACCAAGGTACGTTTTAGTACTGAAGTGTGAAGTTTATAATGGGAAGAGATTTTTCGTTTTCAAGATGTCTGATAATCAACGGTTTCAGGTCGTTCGAACCGCCTTGACAGACGCAGCAGGAGTTGCATCGTTGCTTACAACGGCAGAAGCTGTGGTGACAGAGATTCCCAAAGAGGAAAAAGAAATGCCTATGGGTGGTGGCATGGGCGGAATGGGAGGCGGTATGGGAGGAATGGGTTTCTAGACAAGTGCTAGTTTGGTTGTTAATTTGTTTGCGTTGTTATACTGTTTTACCTGTTCAAGCTGCGTGGTTCAGTGAATGATTATAGTAGTCATTCTTTATTCCGTTTCTCATTTGTACAACATATCGTCTCCATATTGGGCTGATTTCCGGCGGTTTTATAAAGCTAATAAATTCTTTGATGTATCACAACTATGCGAACCTATAATTTTCGGAGAAGATAGTTCAAAAATGCAGAAAGAACAGCGAAACAAAATCATTTCGCTCGTATAGATAACGGCTTTTGATCCGGGATTGAAGCCGCTCCGTATTTCAGCTTGGCTCGTTTGAGGAAGGCGTTTACCATCTGACGGACAACTTCGTCGAAAAACAAATCTGACATTTTTGTATAAAGCACATTTCGAAATTCAAAGGAAACCTGCAAATTTGATAGTTAAGTCAGATACAAAAGGATGCAAGACGCAGCTTCGGCTTCGCCTTACCGTTAAAACAAAAACCTATCACCAACAATAAAGCACGTAAAGGTAGATACTCATAAACTACACTTACAAATACACAAGTAGTTACACTAATTACTGAAGTGTATGAAACTTGTATGCTTGACTTGCAGTACCCGTGCAGTTCCAAAATGGACACTTGATTGCACCAAAGCAAGGAAGTTTCGTTCAAAAACTACCCCCAAAACAAGCGGCAAATCAATCAATCCTCTGCTTTTACACTTTCACTTACAAAAAAATCTAGCGTGCAAGTTGTATCACGATGATCTTTTAGGCCGGGACTAAACTTCCATTCCGTTACCAAATGATTGAACAAACGACCTTCCGTGCTGACGGCTTTGACTAGATAAGGTTTGACAAAAGTGACATTGGACGTGTAGCGCTCGGTAATGGGAGGAAAACCGATTTCCATTTGGTATTTCTCATTCCCAGGAGACGCGGTGCTTTCCTTACTGTAAACCAAGCTGGAATTCGTACACCATGGAACAAACTCCTTGTATTTCCGCACATCCGCGACGACGTCATACATTTGATCCATGGAATAACTGAAAAACACAAATCCAAAGTTTCAAAATATTGGCAACAATAGGAATTATACAGTGCTCACGAACGATGGAGATGAGTTTTCTTGCTAAATAGTAAATAATAGTAATAAAACTGTACGAGTTTTGATAGTTGTCATACTTATTGTCGCGTGCCGACCATAGCTTACCCTAGTACACGTCTTTCGGCATATTCCTTTGTACGGCTTTTAAGTAAGCCAAAGCCAATGGATCTCGTGGTGGGGAAAATAGCCTGATGGCGCGTTAAATGCAGTTTGCAAGATCTGAAGAATAAATAATACGTAAATTAATTTCTTTGCCCATTCACTTTGAACTGTTGAGCTAATGGTAAGGAGCGATAAGCTTTGAAAAGAAAGCTTAATTAATCAGAATAACAGGTAACAGGTATGAAATTTCGAAAGGTTCGAATTATGCGAACAATTCGCATAATTCGAACCTTTCGAAATTTCAAAAAATTACTAAACTTTAGCTGTTTAGCATACGATAAAGACGGATAAACAACAGTATTACCCTTCACCAGTAAGTGCCAGTAACCTTCCATAAAGTTAAACCAAAAAGGCAGGTTATTGAGCCTAATTCTAAAATTAGTCCAAGAAAACAGCAAATAATTAACAAAATATGACGTGCGAGTTGATATTTAATTAACATTTTCTTACGCAAGGGGAGACCGCTGCAGCACAATCCGGGAAGACGAAATAGGGAAAATCAGTCGAGCCATCACTGCATTGATTTATTACCGTGACAAGAACCATAAGAATTGCAGTTCCACATTCCGAATAAGAATTCTGTTTTCGAAGAGTAACTGTTGTCTGCAGACTGCAGTGATGGGCTTCCTTCATAGACCTAGTAGTGGGCACCGATCTCCAAAATCCCTTTCACTCCGTGGATCCTCCATACAATAATCGCAGGTTGTACAATCCAAGGCGTTGATGAAATCCAATGAGTAGAAAACTAGAAACGTAGAATACAGCATTGCCTGTGACGGCTGTTAATCAGCTGATATGTCATGTCAGTAAGTACAGTACTGATTCTTCCAAAGACAGACCTCAGGCACGGTACAACAAGCGCCTATTAATGCATAAGATGGCATAAGCTGATATAACAGCAGGTACGACCGAAAAAAAAATTATTGTGGTAGCAGTGGGCCAGTGGCAAACTCAAAGTGAGCAAAATAAACCCAACGCAAGATAAAAGGCTTAAAAGCATTGGAAATAAATAATATTTACGATTTTAAACAAGTAGCTATAGTACGATAATTATTAGCAAGAACTTACTATAGGTCACACTATAGTAAGTACTTGTTATTAGGTATGAATTTTGCCATATTTCTCTTTTTCACTTTCAGCAATTTCTGCATCCCTAATCCCTATCCACTATCCAGTCTCCTTGATAGCTACGAAATTACGAATATTACAGTAAATTAAAAATTAGGCAGACACTGCCGTACTGGCGGTATTAGTGGCGTGGATATTCGGCGCAAGACCTAGCCACCCTTGGATGGCGAAACGACTTACGATAGGGGGTGACGGTGTGAACCCAAAATTTTTTGAGTTTTGGTAACTTTTGGACCTTTTTACTTTTAGCTTTTGCCTTTTTGTGACTTTGTCACGTTTGTCAGTTGTTCTGTTTCAGTTTTCAGTGGCTGTACATTGCTCATTTTCAGTTCCTTTTTAGTTTTCGGATTTATTTTAAGATCGCTTTTTTGTTCATCGTCAACTATTGATCACCTTCATGATTCATCTCCTCTCGATACAGAAGCCAGTGTTTGGAGCGTCAAAGAAGACTTCAGCGAGATCGACGATGATGTCATTTTAATTCTTTACACGTTTACCGTGAAGCGCGCAGTGAAGGTTTCCAGAATCTGCAGGTTATTTTGCGTGACACGAGCTGTGGATCGACGATATTTTTCTGCTTGGAAGGACTACGTCTTCGAAGCAAGATCGGTCCCCAGTCATGGGGGCTACAGGGGCTCGAGTTCCAAGTCCAAAAAAATCCAACACATCCAACATCTCTGCAACTTGTAAGTCAAAGTTTTGAGTCTAAGGCAGCGTTATCGTTCTATATCTTCTTTGTTTTGTTATGAGACTCGTTAATCATATGTGGGTGAATAATGAGTGTGCTTTTGAGATATTGGTAAAACTCGCGTAAAAGTATTGATCGCAAACTATTATAACTGTCCTTCCCAAGGTTTGAACCGTTTGCTGATACGTTATCGCTGAATATAAATTAATGTAGTTGAACATTTTGTTATCGTATTCTCTTCTCACTTCTGGAGTCATATGATGAAAGTTTTTTCTTGATTAATTGAATTGTTCTTTATCGTTGCACTGGCATATAGCGGACAGCACTAGCATCTATAATCGCTGATTCGCCTTTATTATCTTATTGGGAATAAAAGTATGCTTTTGCAACAACAACACGGCAGTTCTAATCTGAGAATAGATTTAGGAGCCAGCACTGTTATGGGGAAAATTACAATATTTAATTGGTGTTGGGCCTGGTGGCTGGTCTGTGTTCCTTCTATACTTTAGCTAGTCTTATAAATCGTAACAGCACAAAATTGAGCATTCCTTTTCTTGTAATTTTCAGATATACGGCATTTATTGCACAGGAGAACACAGGAGAACGCGAAATCCGGAAAGATGAAGGTAACTACACGATTACGAAAGCCAAAAAAGAAGGCCGTGAAACCGGCTAGCGACACCTCCGGGATAACGAAGAAACGGCGCACCCGGAAACGACGATATCGTCGCAAACGTCGGACAACTGCTCCCACACTTGCCAAAAAACCCGTTGTCAGACAGCCTATACCTAGTACATCTGATGTCACCGTGGGCACTCAAAGTGACTCAGAGTCCGAAGAGAAAGTTATACCGAAGAAGCGCGGTAATAGAAAGAAGGATGTTCCCAGAATGCTGGAAAAGAAAATAAAGCGTGATGATGACAACTCGGCACAGGGGAGTTCAAGTCGAAAAGCGCGAAAAATTGTAGATGTTATAACTCTCAGCGATGATGACGAAATTAAAAAAGTTCCAGTGAAAATGAAAGGAGAAAAGAGCCATCAGAATAAAGCTACGCAGCCGAAAAAGAAGAAACGAACTCGTTTGCGGCAGTTTGCTGCGGCTGGAACATCTAGTGATGATGATAGCGATTACCGTCCGGAGAGTAATGACGATGAAATGCCCAGTACGAGTACGGCTAGCAGAAACGATACTCGAAAAACAAAAACTTCCGCCTCCAAAAATGGAAATTTTTTGAAATCTGATGCGATGACGTCTGTTCCTAGTGTGCCTGTTGAGGTTGTATCTCAACTTCTTTTCATCCCTCCGGTGGCGAGAGCGATTGCTAAGAGCTTACCGATGAGATCATTGTTGTCACTTGCACAGGTATTGTTAGTAAATATGTTAGCCATTGATTGGTGAATTTCGTTTTTGCAGAGATGAATGATTTGTAATTTTTTCCGTATTTGCCTTCTGGATAATAGGCTGTTAGTGCTGTCTTGATATCATTCTCCTTCCTAATAATCTCTTTTTCTCTGACCATTTGCAGGTTAACAAGGATATGCAAACCACATGCACTTACGAAAGGAACCTTGCACGTCGTCAAAATTTCGACTGGGCTCACTTCCCCAGCATTATAACAGCCCTCAATGATTCTTCTTTGTTACACGAAAAAGATATTTTCGGCAGTTCGTTACAGGAACTATATTGCGAACCTGAGATGGTGATTTGTTTTTCGGCTCCTAAAATCATGTTTGGCCATAAATTAAGGTTTGATGACCCAAGAAGTCCAGATTTTGGAGAAAGAAAAGATGTCTGCAGAATATTGTCTGATTTGATGCCGAAAGATGCTCGAAAGATTTTGCATATTCGGACACAGGGTGTGCTGCCGCCGCTTCCCTCAATTATGACTGGAAATCCTAGAAAAATTGATCACTGGGGCTGTAAGACATCCGCTCGGGATCTCAGTGTGCTGGTATTTCCAAAAATCAACGGAGTAAACATATGGCGTGAACATCTTACGGAAGCAGAACTGCGAGTGCAGCTAAAAAATAATGGATGGTTAGAAAACCGGTCCCATAACCACTTCTTATTGCCGATGATCAAGGAGCTAGAAATTGTCGCTCCGAAATTGGTAATCATGTTTACCAGGCGATTCGCTCACCATTCGCATGTTTTGTCATCCGAATTTCCTGTTTTGGTGCTAAACACTGTGGATAATCTTGGCGAAGAACGCTACTCATCTCACGGAGATCCTACATTAGATTATGGGCTAGAGTGGTTGGCGTTTGGTGGAAAAGATTGTATTGCTTATCAGGTTGCGTTAGACGATAATGTCGGTCAGATGGAGCACGCAAGAGTTCTTCGTCAATTGCGTGATCAGTTTACCGCGCAGCAGGTTATGGGAGGCAGAATGCTGCTGTTTTACTTCAGCAAGGTTAATCAGGGTATAAGGGATTCCGCTGAAATGGACCGGCTGTATGAGCAGGATGTGAAGCAGTTAAGGGAAGAATTCCCTCGAGTTCCTATATTTGGTGGAAGTTATCCAACAGTTATTGGAAGTGTTTTTACGAAGGATAAAGCGGATGGCAACTTCGGAAAATTTTTCCACGGCGCCTCAACATCATTTGTGTCTGCAGTAATTTTGGGTCAGCATTAGAAATCTGCCGCTTAGAATAATGCATCACTTTATACGTTTGTTGTAAATATTATCCATATTAAATATGGAACGCACCTATAGTATCACATTTTGGTGTAACGGTGCTGTCTTTTAAACTCCTATGGTTCAGTTGTGCATTTCTTGATCTGCAAATTGCCCCTTTTTTCATTAGAATGGAATTACGGCAAGAAAAGTTCGGACAGGAGTCAGCCACGATGTTTTGTAAAACTTACTCAAATAAATATGCGTACTGGCAGTACTTAAACTATGCAGTATTTGCCGTAGTATATATAGGAAATTATTTTGAAATCATCCTAAATGTTAGTTCAGCATTAATTTGAACAGGAAGTCGCGTTTAGTTATCTGTCAAGAAAAAAATTCAATAATAATTTAATACGCATCAGTCATCAGATGGTAAGTAGGTACTTACTTATAGGGTATCTGTATTCTGTACTCTTCTAAAAAATTAATAGTAACAGCCGCCTCCAAGCTCACGCAGTGTGCGTAATGAGCGAATGACACGTTGGCTAGTTCACAGCAAAATCGTTGAATCTTGAATCGTAGTTAAATGCTTTTTACAATTTTAATTGTGTAGTTCTGTCGACTATTCTGATTTGTTTTCAATTGGTTTCTACTACGGTTACAACTTAACAACTTTCAGGGCTCAAGTAGTATACAGCACAGTTAACCCTTGGTGAACATGCCGCATCTTGGAGAAATCCTTGTGAAACTGTATGAAGAGTACCGCGGGAAAACTCCGAAACGATTGAAGCTGATCGATGCGTACCTTGTATACGTGCTCCTAACGGGAATTATCCAGTTTCTTTATTGCCTCCTGGTTGGCACTTTCCCTTTCAACAGTTTCCTGAGTGGGTTTATCTCAACTGTTGCTTCGTTCATTCTTGCGAGTAAGTGGCACATCTGAGTTAAGTTTTTTGCTCAAAGTCAGTAATGGCACTGGAATACAGGAATAGTAATTATTGTAATGTCGAACCGGCTTGTTTTGCAGCATCTACTTTAATATTGGTAATCACTAATTCATTAAAACTTATTAGTTGCATTTTACTGAAAATCTGTACTCTTCTAAAAAATTAAGTGCTTTTTGTATTGGTTTGCACTTTGCAGTAATATAGAAATATTTTACGGTGGGAGAATAATTAATGGTTGTTGAATATTTATCTAGAGCTTCGTTCCGATTGTTCGTGTAGATCTGTTAAATTGCAGATTTCTATTAATTTTTGATTTGTAGTAAATAGTGTAAATGTTAAGTTGTTAAATGTTAACTGTTGACGATGAATTCCTTACGGTTACTTCAATGGTTATGACAAGTTTTGCCTCGAAACTTTTCGCGAATATTTCCGCTGTAGTCTGTGAAGTTTCCTTGTTACAAGTAACAAGTTACATGTTTCCGATTCTAACAATAAGTTTCGATGTTACAGTTCGATTGTTGCAGCGTGTGATTTTTCATTTTTCCAGCATGTCTGCGGATGCAGGTCAACCCGGAGAACAAGAGCCAGTTCGGCCACATTAGCCAGGAGCGCGCCATGGCGGACTTCATCTTCGCGCACGTTGTTTTGCATTTGGTCGTCATTAATTTTATGGGATAACCTGCATTTGTGCAATAAACTTCACTCACGCTTTGTGCTTTGGTTAGCCGCTTTCTTTACTGCCAAATTTTGATCCACGATTCTTTTCACCATCAGGCGGAATTGTGCGATTCGCCATGGCAGTTTGTTAGTTTTCTGCGGCAACTATTTCCGCAATAAAATTCAAGTCCGACTGAGTTCGTTGAGTAAGCGGGAAACAGAAACGATGTCAAACGTTAATGTAGACTGCAAGTGTAGGATGCATTACAGACCAATGGATTAATAAGTCCAAATTTGACTTCCACAGTGTATTTACTTCTAATCTGAATAGCATAGAGCACTGAGAATTGTAATAATTGTTAAAAAGAAATTTCAAAGGGATAGTTCAAGGACACGGCTATTTATACAGCTGACTGCTGTACAGCCTGTACTGACTACTGACTGAAGTTGTTCACATTATTAGATCAACAACAGAATTAACAGATTTCCGGAGAATTTACATCCCCGGCTTTTTAAAGCAGCCTACCTTGCAGTTATTAAAGGCAATGCGGCTGCGGTTTTAGGAACTTTCCGGGGAAAGAACAAAACTGATAATAAAAATTTTGGTTGTTTTTTTCAGTTCTTGATTGTACATTGCCGGCCGTAGTAATGTTACTCACGACTGTTATAATTTGTAGTGCGGTTGTAAAATTCAGTAAATAATTTATTAAAAGATTTTTGGAGATACATATTTAAGCTTTTCCTTTTTTGTTGAAATATAGAAGAGTTCACAAATTTCATTACATGACACGGAAAGGAAAAATAATAAAGTGTATCCCTTTCCCGCTTTCCGGACTTTCCTTACTACGTATGTATTCCCTTTCCAATAAACCCCGAGTGGTGTTTTATGTACGTATTTATTTACAGTACTTCCTAGTTCCTACTATGTTGTTAGTTACCCACTACCCAGTACCGTTTCGGATTAAACCACCCCACTTCCAGGCGCGTATGCTCGCAACGGTACCAACTCTTCGAAATTACAAAATTTTCTTCAGGCCCAATCAATCCTATCTAACCTTTCTACGTTTGGTTTTTCACTCTGACTACAGAATACGCAGTTTTTATTGAAATTATAAGTTGACTTTTGAGCGTTTTTTTATGTTATCTTGGAGAATAAAACTGCATGACTTTTTTACTGCTTCTGTTGATGGATTAACTGCGATAGCTTGAATGATTCTGGCGTCCACTAGGAATTCTGGCTAACAAGTTCTAAACTTAGAAAAATTAAGTTACTATCTGTTATTTTGAGTTTGATTGGCAACGATTATGGGCCGTCTTAAAAAAGAGTGTTATCTAAAGCTATCTGCACGCCCTACTTGGAACCTCGAAGTCGAATCAGTAGATAAAACCGTGCGCTAAATAAATCATAACGAAGTTAAGGACTCCAGCTGCGATCGACAAAGGGACTGATTCCTTACACAATATTATCTGCGAATTGTGAATGGTGTTGATCGTGACATAACGTAAGATTTAACTTTTAAGTAGTTACCAAATACCAACTACCAAGTACTAACTAATTAGCAATTGCCAATTTGGAATCGTTTCGTTATTGCGTTTTCGCAATTCGCACACATTATATCGCAAAGCTTATGTACAGACTGTTGCAATTGATGTTGAATGATGTTGCAGTTTATGATAATTTAATTACTTAGTTTCTGTACACTAACTACTGTTTGCTGCAGCCTCGCAGGCGCCATTCATGGACAAAAATGACAGAACAGTGCAACGGCATCTTCACGGAGAACAGTTGCCCAACGAAACCCTTGTTCGATGTATCCGTCTTCGCGGCCGACGCATCAGCCCGGGCTAATCATCCCGCCGTATCCCGCTTCCATGAAACCACCCTCCCGCAGGCACAGTCAATAGTGCGGACCGGTTTGGAACGGTATGGCACGAATAAGGCCGCCATTGCCTTTAACGGCGGCAAGGATTGTACCGTGGCGCTGCATCTAGTCTTAGCGGAGATCGAAAAATCATACCGTTCTGAGTCTCCCATCCAGATCCCAGTCGTCTATTTCCGCAGCCGTCCGCAGTTTATAGAACTGGAGGAATTTATCCAGGATAAGATTCGTTTATTGGGTTTATCATTGACGATCTACGAAGGCGATATTAAGGATGCGTTGTTCCGATTTAAAAGTGATTTTCCCGATGTGCAGGGAATTTTCATGGGCACACGGTGTAAGGATCCCAGTTCGCGGCACTTATCTGCATTTAGCCCGACCGATCCCGGCTGGGCGGAATTCGTGCGAATCCTTCCCATTCTGAATTTTTCCTATCATGACGTGTGGTTATATTTGAAGGAGTTTAATATATATTACTGTAAATTATATGATGACGGGTACACGTCTGTCGGATGGGAAGGAAACACTGTGCGCAATGAGAAATTGCGGAGAGTGGCCGATGATGGGACGGTGAAATATTTGCCGGCATATTTATTGGAGGATTCCGATGATGAACGGGTTAATCGCGAATGATGGTTTTTGGAGTGTTTTTTATGCTGTTCTTTATACCAACGTTCATATGCTAGATAATTGTAGTTTTGTTGTTGTTGGAGTTTCAACTGGTTATTCTACTTAAGGAGAGTTTGATTCTCTTATTAATTTATTGATGCAATCCCGGTATTGAAAGTTAAAATATGTAATAGATTATGATTTGTAATTATGGTGTTTCTGACTTTCTGTAGGATTCGTGGGAAATGCATATTAATATGCACATGCAAAGCAAAACTCAATACCATCCGATACAGCATTGCTCAATTTTAGATTAGCCTTAATTAATAGTTTAATCTGGTTAGTTTTGTAAGTTCCGAAATTTCGATCGGTTTTAAAATTAGGTAATCTCTCAGTGCTGAAGTTGAGCCTTTTAACATCAAGTCGTTCCGTTATGCTTTTAATACACATTTTTTTGCAAATTTTGCTAAACTTGCATTGATGAGAAAAATGCGCCAATTGTTTGCACCTGGACAACGTGTTATTCGTTTTTGTCGGACGAAGATTGATAAAATTATGAATAATGCTTCATGCTCGATCTTGTGGGATCAATCAAAGCCGTGTTGTGTTAATTTTGTTTGTTCACCAAAATAGTCATCGCGCTGTTCTGATTCAGCAACCGGTTATAAGCAAATGCTTCGTTCGTATTAGAATTCATTACTTTCCCAGCTACCACTTGGCGGTCGAAAACTATGGTATCTTTTCATACTTAAGAAATAATAGAGGTTTTGTATACTTGCAAAGTACGAGCAGCGTCAGGCTTTTTCATAATCATTAGCATATTATTGTTGTGTCATAACAGCCGGCAGGCTTCACTTCCGTATTCCTTTTAAAGCTATTGCTGCTGTTTAATGGTGTTTGTTCGCTAGCGCGTGCAAGAAATTAAGTACTTATGTACTTGAAAGTTTACCTGCTGTGTCGTTATTTACCAATAGTTGACACTATGACAGCAAGAACTTGCGCCTCTTTTACGTTGTGATACCCCAATATTAATTTTAATTGCTCTGTCCGGATCCCGAAGACAAGCGTTTGGAAAAGGTTAGTCGTAAGCATTACAATAGGCTTGTTCATATTATACAGACAGTTATAGTAGGATACAATTTAAAGATATTTCGTATGGGATGGAATTTTATGTGCACTACTCGGGTAATGAAAATAGTGTATTTTGCCGAATATGATTATATAAACGTAACAATCTGCTACCGATCTAGTTTCAAGTTTTGGATTAACAGTTGTATACGTGCAGCTAAGATCTTGCTAACATGCCGTTTACACTGCACGTTGGACCGCCAACCGGGACTCTGGAGAGCCGTTCATATGATACGAATTACGGTTTCTGTCTGCATGGAAATAACACTCGTGGCGCGCAGCCGGAAAGATGTCCTGTCTGCAGCTTTGGACCACCACCACTCCCGCACTTTGATGGATTTCGGGATGCCGGCAGATGGTTGAAAAATTATTGGGGTCCTTATGGAATTGGCGGTCCATGGTACGTACAGAAATGATTTTAATGAATCGCTTCTGTATAATAAACTGCAGAAACTGCACTTGCTGCAGAATGGCTTTTTAGTTGCGATAAAGTACAACTTCGATAAAGTACAACTTTATTCTACAGTATTTGTTTTTGGTATAGAAGTACCGCATATAATATAGAGCTGTATTATATACGCTTATTGTGCATGGCAGTTTTGTACGAGTTTAGTTTGATGATTATGGTAGTCAAACAATCATTTTTAGTGAATTGGTTACTAAACCTGCGCTAGCATTCAAACCTTCGACCTTTCCGAGTATATGTTCTGTTGATTGTTTTGATTTCAGGACACTACAAGGCGGCAAAGGATGAATGAAGATTGCATTTTTAACTCATCCTAATAACTACAGGCCACACCAGTAGACATTCCGGACAGAACCTCATCCGCGCTGTACTTTCCTCTGATTAGCTGTGTTTCTAAAAGAATTTCAAGTTACTCGTACGTGTGTGGGTGATGTTTACATCACCTTTGCTTACGGTTAACTGTCGCAGATGCCCATAGGTGTCCCGTTTTGCACGTTTGACCCACGTTTGTTTTCGATGCTCAACATAGACTAAACGTATGCTGCCTGCAGTTCGGGTTTCTGCCAGTGAAGGTTTAATGCATCTGATTTGAGCGTGTAACTCGAGATGACTGTGAACCAAATTTTGTAAGAGATACGAGTATTAAATAGAAATTTTACAGTAATTCTCATAGCTAGAGTAGTATTGCATTTGCGTACAAGTGCATATATACGTATAGACTGCCGGCAATCGCATATAATGTTGCAGGAAGGATTTCTTCTGTTTTTATTTTTGTTTTTTCTAACCTGCACCAGCTGACCGCCAGCGGCCATACAATATCTTATGTTTCACTACATATCTTATAATACAGTAATTCAATGAATGCGCACAGCACCAAGGCGAAAAAATGCAGTACGCGGGATATAAAGGTCATAAACCCTATCGTGCACGAGATCGAATTAACCTTATAGCAATCCTGTGGCCCTTCGAAATTCATCAAATTTCGACGGTTTTGTTGAGCGTTTGGATCCTTGTTTCTATCAGTACTTATTTAAAGCAACCGCACTGTTACTCCATAATTATATATAAATTTACGGTTTGCCCGAAGTATAAGTTCTTTTTGCCCATTTTACAAGCTGTTTTTTCCCGATGGCCAGTGTTCAAGCTCTTGCAAACTACACATGCTCACAAATTTGCGTTCGCATTGTGCCATATCAGCCATGCAGGGGCAGTACTTCGGAAATTTGTTTTATTGTTTGTTGCTCTACCGCCTCTACGTAAAACAAACCGAAAAACGCAGTCTGCCCCTTTTCGAAAAATAACAATATACCTATAATAAATTTTCTGATCGCTGCCAAATCATAGTTTTTGTGCTACGGTGGTCTACAGATACAATTGTCCGTGAGTGCAATTACGTGTTAACCTGTTAACTTGCGAACCAGGTACTGTACCATTTTTTGCTGAAAAAAACGACACGCGCACAGTTTGACTGACACTTGTGAGTCAAAGGGTACGATGCGAATCGATAAGTTACCAGTGTGACAGTGTCCATATATACGAGTTCTACAGATGCAGTGGCTCCAAGGTTCTGATTGAAAACAGAAGCGGCTTTTAGGATGTACAGATACAGGTAACATTGTCGGGAAATAAACAAACACAACCTTTATTAATTTTTCTATCAGGTTATACGGGCCCTTCGTAATCAGTATTTTCACAATTGCGGCAAAAATGATAATGGTACTGTGGAAATTCATTAGTGATATACGGTACTGTATTAGATCGATTTACTGCTAACTTCTATTAACGTTTATTTCTCAAGAAACGCCGGTGGGTTTTTGGGACAACCCATACTCGATTGCAAGGTCTCAAGTTAGCTTCCCAACACGCTCGGTCACCGGAAGGCATGGTGTGCTGGTTGAGAGATGTGGAATGCCTGGTGCGTGCTCGCTTCAGAGACCTTGACGCGTGGTCAGGGTGTACGTATTGAACTTAGCAGGCAAGATCCTTAAATAAAGGAGGTTGTCATTGAAATTACTTTGGTTTTGCAAACTAGTTTAATGTCCGTCTGCGGCTGCAAACTAGTTTTGGAGCCGCAGCGGAGCAAGCCGAAAGGGGAAAGTTATCGAAGCACAGTTGACTGATGCCACGATACGATTTCGTTGCGGCGGCGTTTGAGATTCACGGACCGTGGAGCGGTGGCACTAAGAAACTTGTGGACAAGGTTGGAAGCTGCCTAATATCTGCCACTGGCCAGAAACGCGCCAAAGAGTTTTTTCGGCAGCGTTTGTCTATACTTCGAAGTACAGATACAGCGCGGGAATGCGATATGCGTTATGGGCACGATTCCCGAGCAGGACAGTATAGAAGAATTTTTCTTGTTGTGATTGGGGTGTATCTGCCGCGGATGATTGTTTCATTGTTTTCCGTTGTATTATTAAGTGAAGATTCGTTATTCGTTGCTGTATATTTTGCTGATTTCTTACCAGCTGTAAAAAGACTGCATTCGTACTTATAATATTATACGTTTAATGTCCTTATGTCCACAAGAAAAGTACAGACACCACGGTTTCTATAGTTGCATAAATAATAGCAGTCAAAATTGGTGCGCGGTGGTGACCGACGATCGGACTCCGTATATATGGCTTCCAATACCACTGAAGTCGAGTGAACAGGTGACTTTCGCTACTTTAGCTCCGTTCAATAACAGCACGTCAAAACTTTGCAGAAAAACAGTGCTACAAAAACTACTGTGTGAGATCCGCGTGCTTGCCGTGCAATGTACGAGTAACTTATGTAAGCACGGGACCCATGTTATAAGTTGCTCCTTAGTCCTTACGTACCAGGTTAGTCGGCCCTTACAATACTGTACCTGCTGCAACTGCATGTGGCACAATTTTTTTCACGTGTTGTACATGTTACTAGCAAACGCTATAGCAAAATTACTATAGCAGAAGAACGGCTAGTACGTAATTTTTAAGTACGTACGTATGCACCCTTTGTATTTAAAAGGTTTCAATACCAAAGCGAACCAAACCGCAGCACTTGTTCCACTTTTGATTTATTGTTACAACAAATAAGCATGTGAAGATGTTATTATGGATGGAAGTTGATTTTATGTTGCGGGCAACCACCAAAATGACAATCGGCAGTTACGGTTTTATAAGCGTTGTATTAACATCCACTAGTAATTTTTGACCTTTCAAAATCTATTGCAAAGACATAGCATACATATTACGTAAAACGTTGTATATGTGGAAGTTGAAGCATAATGATTTCCGCAATTTCCTGCTTTCTTGTTGGTAAGGTGTAGATTGCAAAAGTTGTCAAAACGAAGGACAGATGTCAATATTGACATAGAGCAAAGTATTATTAATTCAGCGATTGTTAATTCATTTCTTTGCCGACCATTTGGCGGATAATTAAACACAAGTAAATTGCAGGTTTCGGCAAAAAGCAATTATATATGTGGAGAAACCAGAAAGAAGCTGTTCCAATCATGGTCAGCAACACGCCAGCCATTCAGTGGATTACCTGTTTGCTTCAGTGCAAAGTGACAAAAGCTGACGAGCGCTATCAAAGCACAGCGTAGCCCCAGGGGGGCTAGTTCAATCTTTTTCATAACTCTTGCCACCATTGTCACACCTATAACTTATTAATCACAGTATAAAGTATTTTTCGGTGACTGATGACGATTTAAATCATAGACCGGGCTGCGTTCCAGAAAGCAGGTTCGGAAGCAAACGGAAATTCCATAACTGTAATCTGTGTAAATGACATATTTGATTTTAGATCTTAAGGTGAAGTTGCAGCAAGAAACATTGTAGCAAAGCAGCAAGAAAAATTTGATATCAGAGGTAAACTTACAACGGACTGCCTTTTGTACAATAATAATCCAGTGCCGCTTTCCTTAATTCTCGACCATTCATATTCCGTGCTGCTTGTTATATAGGAGACCTCAAGCAGCAAGCCCTTCCATATTATTGCATAAATTATATTTATACTTCTATAGCTATTCTGCGTATGCCCATACAAGGTATTGTATCTGCTACTGTACATGCAAATTGCTATTCAAAATTTTTAATTAGTTGTGCTAAAGAGCAGACGCGCGTGAGACGTACGTCAGCACTTTATTAGGTAATAACTATATAAGTATTGCACACAAAGAAGTTAAAACAGTGCAACAACAAAAACCATAGTACGCACTGTGCCATTATTTATATATTATTGCGCATTCGCTCAGAAAAACTTTGCTGATTTGCGCCGATCGAAGTGCAAGGCACTAAAGGGCACTTTAATACATACTCGCCTATACAATTCAAAATTGCACCATTTACTCACTCGTCAGCGTTATGGCTTCGTTTTTAGACTGAAGCAAAAATGAATCGTAGAATCATTTTGAATGAATCATTTTTTAACCGGCGTTTTACTTATTAGAAGAAGTACTGAGATACTCCTTATTGTATCAAGACATTTTTCCCTAAAGCGTTCATGAAATATTTCTATTGAAATTCAGAAAGACCACTGACGAAAACCATTACAGCACCGAGCTCAGTCGGCACGCGCTTGACCAAACAACAGTTCAGAATTGTTACTGATTTATGCACTACCAAAAGTTAATCAGTTCTTAACGTGAATTATGTTTAGTGGCGTACTCAATAACCAAATATTTGTGCAGGAAATTTCACAGCAGGATACTGCAGAAGTCAGGCATACTGTGATGAACGCTCTTTTGCGGAATACTAATTAATCAGCACAACATACTTTAGTTTCGTGATGCAGACGCAGGCCGGTAACTTTTTGCGCCCCATATAAATATATATTGAGAACAAAAACTTGTATGAGAACTGTGATCAATGAAAAGTACCAAAGTATTTATTATTCACATTAGAACACAAAAACAGTTAAACGAAAAGGCAAACCAGTTTTTACACGTACGTTATTACGATGTTTTTTTTAGACACCTGGAGTGTTGTTTATCGATATGCTAACCGCACATATGGCCCTTTTTTAGAGAGTCTAGTAGCCACAGCAATATAAGTTCATAAAAATTACACCCTTGCTGGATTGAACGAACAAGGTAATCATTTTCAGGTAATCATTTTTTATTAAATACTTTTATTGTTCGCTCAGATTCTGGCACAGTTGACAGATTTGACAAGAGGACTCATGCAGGACACCTTTCATACAATGTTATGCACACAAAATTCAAACGGACGCAATGCTTATTTTTACTACATGTATTAATCTTCGCCAACAACATCGATTATGTCATTGTCCTCTTCTACTAGTGTATCACCTGGTTCGGCTGTTCTTGACTTTTCTCCCATTCTCCCCGGTGTGCCATTCCCGTCGCTTAAATTTACCGGAGATGTAGCTGCCATCCATCCTCTTGATTCATCATTCGCTGTTAATTGTGATGAAGCTGACTTCTTGTTCGTATTACATGCCGAAGCAACATTGTATGTTGGTAGCCACTCATTGTTTGGTGCCGGATACGTATTAAAGGTCACTGGCTTAAAAGTTTCCGCCGACAGTATGTCATCAATTTTGAACGACTTCCTAACCGGTTTATGTCCACTCCATACAACCGTTTGATTGGAAACAACGAGGTTATTACTATTAAATGGCGCTGTAGGATCGCCGAATAGGCGATAAATGGACGCAGTGGGGATCAGTGCGTTCGTAGCGCGGGGATACATTGGAGGATTGGGACTTGGGCGCCAGTTGCCAGAAAGGTCACATGGTGGTCGAGCATGTACTGGATTAAAAGTGGTCATAGCACAAGATGTATCACATAATTTTTCATTGTCGGTATTGGATTTGTATCGCTTTCTGCGTCGCAGAAAACTGCCATTGTCAAACATATTCCAAGCCTGGACAAGCAAAATTGTGTCGAAACATTACATAATCATGTGTTGTACGTACAATATGACCTATGTTGTATGTATGTACAATATGACATTTTTAAGTATCTGGGAGCTACGGTAAAATATGATTTGAAATAATTTTGTTCATTCTGTTTGTCCTCGTAATTTATCTTTACCTCCGGATGAAGAGTCCAGTAACTACCTTTACCGGGGCGATCTGGTCTGCGAGGAATCTTTACAAAGCAGTCATTGAATGATAAATTGTGCCGTAGCGAATTTTGCCTAAAATAATAATTTCATATAACCTTTGCAATAGACTGGTATACTACCTACTTAGGTTTCGGTCATTATAAGTGTACATTATTGAAAAAGCATGCAGATCTAAAGTTGCAAAAGTTGCAGAAGCACTATAATAATTTCGAAGACACTAAAAGCGTATTTGTTAACTATTATTGTTTCATTCAAATGTTTACAAGACTAACAACAAATAATGTCATTACCATCGCTTCGTATTTTTTCGGTAAAACGAAAAGCGGTCCATGATAAATTTGTAAATATCACTCAGCGTCAGCATTTTTTCTGGAGAGTTTTGGATTGCCATTGCTGTTAATGAAATGTAGGAGTACGGTGGCTTCTTTTCTCCGCCATACGAATTTCGACCGGGACGAGGCATATTTAATCTGGAAAAAATAATGCTGAAACGAATGCGTCCTTTTACGATTTAAGTGTGGCTGTATGCAACTGTTGACCATCTGTTGCACTTTGCACATGTATGACATATGTATGATTTTTTGTTCCGTTTTTACTACATTTACTGTAAAATACAGTGTTTTCTGTAGGTCGTTGGGACACGTTTACAAGATAATCTGGACTAGTATTTCACCGTTAGTATTTGAATATTTCGTGCTATGTAAGTGAAGTCAGCGACGTAAAGAATTTTATGTATTATGTACTTAATGGAATAATTCAACAATAAGTGACAGTTTACCGGTGCATCGTTTACTTAATAATAAACGGCAGTAGTGGTAGTAAACATTTTGGAGAAATCGAATACGAGGCGTGATCTACCGGTACGCGTAACTCATTAAATTTTACTCTTAAATTAGGCTACCAATAGGTAATGCGTCGTTATAGTTGTTATCGTTGGCCACATCCTTACCTGGCTCGCACTAGAAAATTACTGAAGGCAACGTCAAAATGGTCACAAATGTATCCGCATCCACGTGGCTTATCCCGTGTCTGAGTTACCAAAGAATTAGGAGCGCTTATAAATTTTCCACATTCCTTTGCGCAATGACTTTTATGATCATTTTTCAGTAACCTTTCCAAACGGACGCAAATATTTTGCGTTTATGGTATGGGTACATGTAATGCGGCAAACTCGAAGGCAATATGAAACTGTTGCACCACCATCATCACATTGTCTTATGAAAACACGATAATAAAATTATGATCAAAACAAATATTGATTTGTCCCACACTTGATAAGGGCTTGAACCAATATTTGCATTTGCGATCAGGTGTTAATTGGTTCTTGGATATAATTGACTCCACTTGTGTACAAAACCAACACAGCGGTGACCAAATATTGTTGATAACAAATTCACTTTGTACCGTCAGAACTTATAAGCTCTATTCGCACGTTCAGATATTTGTGGCAACAAATTCCATTTGTGTGATGAGATTTGGAGAATTTGTCTCCGCCGTTGTTCTGTCACAGCCCGTAGGCGATTTTGGTTGAATTCAATCATAACTGTCCACTTGCACGGCAATGTACACACTTCTTATTAACACCCATTGATTCTAAAGCAATCTGTCTTATGGGACATAAATGTATTCTTTTGTATTATGAGGCATTATCTTTCATTCGCTTGGCGGCTTAGATCGAAGGGTGTAGCTACGGCGATGGCCATTTGCAGCGCGACAATCTTTGAGCAAACAATGATGAAAACGATCATAATGAAAACAGTTGACGTTAATGATTTTCTATGTTGAAATGCCTGAATAAACTTTAGTCGACTTCTGGTACTAAAACAAGACCAAATACAGCACATGGTGCAGCTGCTGCTGCAATCAAACTATATGATGTATTGTACATAATAATCTCGCTACATATAGTGCTGATTCAGTAGTATCATCGTTATGGAAAAATTTCAAAACACAGTTAGAAATATTTGTATGACCCCAGCGTACAAAAGTTCGCGAAATACATAGAAGTACGAGCATTATAATACTAAGAAACCAGAAATGTAAATGCATGAGAGCGTGCGAATATGCAGATGTGAAATGGTTATTGTAGATAATTTCAGTAGCTGTCGTACTCCCCGAATTATGCTAGATACGACATTTTCATACTCAAGTGATCGAAAAGTAAGCCTGGCGTGAATCACGTTTCCTGCATGTATTTTTTCGAGGCAAGATTTGCAGCAGCCAGGTTTAAAAGTCCACGTACTGTACGCTGAAATATTAAATGCCATGATCTCAACCACGTAAATGCGCCAGCCGAGTTTTGGGTACGTATTTCGTATTTCCCGATTTATTTACGAGTAGCAAAAGTGCCACAAACATTCATAATACCATCGTGCATGGACCGGTTATGGTTCGATTCAGTTACCAGTTGTTTTTGATATGGTATTATTCCTCATAATTGCAATTAAAATGAAGAAAAGTGAATATCTGAACTGCCGCGTATCTGTATGGGCAGTACGTGCCGTTCAGTAATTAAACTTAAAGTCAACTGCAGTATTTCTAGTTTCTACTACACAAACAGCTGACGTTCTTGGAAATATTTACACGGACACTGCATACTGTGAAGTGTGAGTTCGTAACAACAGTTTTCCGTACTGTATCTGGCTGCTGATCAGTAAGGTGGCGATCACCCTTCATGGTTAGTGCGATTACTTACAGTATATAGATATAAGGCATATGTATGTAATAATTACTTGTACATACAGATATAAGGACCTAAGGTATATAAGGTTGTTGGGATGAAAGGTTGCCACAACCGGCAACGATGCGGCAGAGTACGCGACGCGCTCAAAGTGGTCCGACTGGGGAGACGCTCGTTCAAATCATCCCATGCCGCAAGATTCGTGTTTTTAAGCGCGAGATACAATACTCGTACGGTAGTTTTTCGAACAGACAGCCAGACATCAAGGACAAAACAAAAATTTCTCCGCTCTAAATATATTGTAGCACTGACAAACCTTTAGCAGTATTTTTTACCCATATGTTCTGGGAATAACTGAAGCTATTACCTTTCGTTTTTGCCAAAAATTGTACTTATCTGTGTTATGCCGGAAAGCAAGAACCCAAAGGGCCAAAGTACTTGCTGTTTTGTACTGCTGGCGGTCGAAATCTAATCGTAAGTATGGTTCGGGCGAATCGGTTCATATGGTCGTTCACTAGCCAGCCGAACCGTATGCCGTTCTGATTTAGAATGGGCATTCGTGGACCGTGGCCCGTGAGACGAACCGCTAAAGAATCGCTTGTTACTATTCGCCCAGTTGGTTTTTGAAGGCGGTCATTGGATGAAGTTCATTGCTGTTCATCTAGAGTTCATTAATCACGGTCAAGTGTGGGCCGAGGAACAATAGTCGCTAACGCAGCCGTTCAACTTCGTTTCTGCTGTCAGTGTGGTGCTCTGTGGGTCGCGACTCGCGAGAAGTAGATTTGGTCACTTCCATCTTCCAACAGTGTAAAAGGCTTCTTCATCTCCCCTTTTACTTGAATAAGGTGTTCGAAATTATTCTGGTGGCAAAATGCGTGAAATCGTCCATTTACAAGCTGGCCAGTGTGGTAATCAAATTGGATCCAAGGTGCGCCGTTAACGTTTGATAGCAGTTCTGAAATTTTTGTTTTGATGAGGTTGACAGGTTCGTGGGCATTTATATTATGTACACAACTCTGAATCTTTTTAGTTTTGGGAAACCATTAACGGAGAACATGGCATCGATCCGACGGGGTCATATGTTGGAAACAACAGCAATGAACTGGAAAGGATCAATGTTTACTATCAGGAAGCTCCAGGTAAAAACAAGGGAAAAAATCATGAGAGTTGTTAAACTGATAATGAGACAACGGCGAAAACGCTTATCATTTTAGTTAAAAATGTAAACAGTAAACCTGAAGTAAAGACAAAAAAATGTATTTAACTGGTTTGACACGTTTAATATACGCTTAATTTATTATTTATTATCTTGATTTTGGTAAGATTATTTATTTGATATCAAAATTTGTTAAACATTTTTCCAGCTTTTTGTTAATCACACGGTACTGGGTACATTTCACAGATTCACTCAAAATTGATGGAATATGTAAGAAACTGATATAGATTGAATCGTAAGCGTTACAAATTTAGTCAGGAAAGTAGCACGAGTCCGTTGTGCTGGTGCTGTTGTTGACGGGAAGATTGGAAGAACCGTAATTAAGGTCTTTCCAGTTTTGGCAGTTGCTAACGTTAACGTTGCAGGTGCAAAATATGTGCCTCGTGCGGTCCTAGTGGATCTGGAACCCGGAACTATGGACGCTATTCGATCCTCTGAATATGGCCAGCTATTTCGACCTGATAATTTCATTTTTGGTGGGTAGAATTGACCGTTATAATTACCATCCAAGTTCCGTTTTAGACTTTTAGTAGAATGTACCGTGCACTTATTGCATGTTGTCATTGCATTAAACGTGGGTAATCAATTTAGCAAGCAGTACGGGTACACTGGGTTAATAAAACCACTGCTTTTGTGGCATTCTTAATGTTTGTTTGTGTAACTTATTGTAAAAACTAAAATGTAAATGGGAAGTTGCATTGTGTTGCAAAGTTGCAGTCTGACGTTTTCTCGTCAGTGGACTGTCTGTTTTAATTGTGCGATTGGACCGTTGGTGGACTATGAACTGTGCGGAATGTGTGATCTGCTTATCTGCATGGCCGATCACGCTGACACTTGACGGTCCGGCTTTGCGTTGGCGTTCCGTTTCCCGCTTATATATTTGCACCTTTGAATTAATTAATTTTCCAGCATGTTCAACATGTTGTTATTTACAGGTCATAGTGGAGCTGGGAACAACTGGGCTAAAGGACACTACACCGAGGGAGCTGATTTGATTGAGACGGTGGGTTTGCGAAATTGACGCAAACATGTTGAAAGCCGGAACTAATAAAACACAATAATGACTGTAGGTAGTGGATGTCGTGCGAAAGGAAGCGGAGCACTGCGATTGTCTCCAGGGTTTTCAGCTGACGCATTCTCTCGGTGGCGGAACTGGTTCGGGGATGGGTACTTTGCTGATATCGAAAATCCGAGAAGAATTTCCCGATCGTATTATGACCACATTCAGTGTTGTGCCGTCACCAAAAGTAAGTTCACGGTTCGAAATGTTTTAACGACATCACTGGTTTAAGGGCTCGGTTATACAATCATGTATACAGTATAAATATCTGAAATAACAATATTTAGGTGTCGGACACAGTTGTTGAGCCGTACAATGCCACTCTGTCGGTACATCAGTTAGTGGAGAATACAGACGAAACATTTTGCATTGATAACGAAGCTCTGTACGATATTTGCTTCCGCACACTGAAGATGACCAACCCGAATTATGGCGATCTGAACCATTTGGTGTCTGCCACAATGTCCGGAGTGACGACTTGTTTCCGTTTTCCTGGTCAGCTGAATGCCGATTTACGTAAATTAGCCGTCAACATGGTGCCCTTCCCGCGTCTTCACTTCTTCATGCCGGGCTTTGCTCCACTGACCTCTCGTGGGTCGCAAGATTACCGTGCCCTAACAGTTCCCGAATTGACCCAGCAGATGTTTGATTCACGAAATATGATGACGGCCTGTGATCCGCGTCATGGTCGCTACCTCACCGTGGCCGTGATCTTCCGTGGTCGCATGAGCATGAAGGAAGTTGACGAAAACATGCTCAGCGTCCAGAACAAGAACAGCAGGTAAATTTTAATTATTTGTTATTATGAAGAAATAGAAAAATCTAGAACGGATAGTGTTGGCTATAAATAGATATTTTTATTTGAAAATTAGTTCTGTTTGATCCACTTCAGTTTACGTTGCTTAAAACAATTAACCACATCAAACGTTCGATAGTTGGCAATCGTATTAATTTTATAATGCTATTTGGACGGTCTCAGTCTTCAGTTCATAAACAGTTAAACTTTATCATTTTTCGACGCTTCTGCAGTCTGCATACGTTGTACTCAATGGTTTAATCACGCATTGAGAACAAAAGAGTGCATATTTGTCTCTAGGGCCTTGGCACCGGTTTGTAATGCCTTCCTTGAACTTGTTGCCCTTCCTATTTTAGCTTTGTTATGCACCGCTTATACAGATACATCAGTAGACGCTGGCCACTCACGCACTGAATCTTGCAATACAAATAGTACGGTAGTCCGGTACACCCTGCGTGATAATAAAACATCAGAAATTTTGTGTAAACACTAGAAAATTTTGTTAGGTAAATAATTGTATAGGTTTAAGTAGTGTATTTTGCCACAGTCCTTTGATTTTTCCACAGCCATTTCGTCGAATGGATTCCCAACAATGTTAAGACGGCAGTGTGTGACATTCCGCCTCGTGGTCTGAAGATGTCCGGCACTTTTATCGGGAACAGTACCGCCATACAGGAAATTTTCAAGCGAATTGGAGAACAGTTCCAAGGTAAAGAGTAAATTAAAGGCATTGAAGCGGTTTCATGGTACATGTAGTAATTTCGAGCATAAATCACTGCATAATGAAGAATGCGCTTTTTCCCGCCATAATGTTCCAAAAGATTGATATCTAAACGTTACGATGTGATTGCAGCGATGTTCAGGCGTAAAGCTTTCCTCCATTGGTACACTGGTGAGGGCATGGATGAAATGGAATTTACTGAAGCGGAGTCTAACATGAACGATCTGATCTCCGAATATCAACAGTACCAAGAAGCTACGGCAGACGATGAAGGACAGTTCGACGACGAAGCAGTGCCTAATGGTCATATTCAGGAGGCCGCTTGAGTTGTTATATTTTTGTGCCCTTGAAAACCATCATGCTACTCAGATTTTTAATTTTCATGTTTTCATATCTACGATGGTGGTATTTTTTAGTGTAAAGTAGACTGCGACCTTTTTGATTATTATAAAATTGCTTAGTAGCGATGTTTGGAAAATTTGTGCATGACTTCTCCGTAGAACTAGAATGCGTCGCAGCGTTTTTCTTTTCACAATTGGTCATTATTTTCATGCGGTGTGTAGCATCAGTAATTATTGTCAGCATCTGCCTTTATAATCTCGTACGGAATTATTCTGGCTTGTACATTAAATTTAAATCTAGTACACTGCAGAATAATGAGATAGTACTAATATTCCGGAAGACTGCAACAACAGATGCTTAGCAAAGTTAGCATAGCAGAGATAGCCTGATAAACTGTCGGCTCGCAACTGGTCTCGCCAAATTTCATTCACGGCAGTGACGGCACGTCTAACTTTAGTAAAAAAAATGCTCAAAAAGAATAACTTATGAAATTTTTTCAAATGCATATGAAGTATGTCGGAATTGGATCTGGAGTGGTTCGGGACTTTGGCCGTCGGGAACGTGAACGGGTCCGGAGAGAGTACGAGAAGGGCCGACTGCGCTGTCGGGGCAGCACTGCTATGTACTTATGAGTTATGGTTAGTAGCCTCTATCGTCAATGGTGACCACTGGCCAGCTTGACTATACTCGTATATACGATAAACAGTAAACACCCATTTGGCCATTTCTAATATTACACAGTTGAACATCTTTTTCGTTTTTGCTGTTACATATTTTTGCGAAAATCTTATGTTTCCGAAAACAACTTCTTACTTACAGATATGCGAAAGTTGACGAAACAAACCGAATCGGCGAATCCTCAACATATGTCCTAGTGGCGACCGCCTACGTTTGACAGCGAAAGATTACAGTAGTATTTTATTACCCTACAGCTGTTAGGGATGACGCTAGTACGTCACCATCTCCCGTGCATATGCAGTACTTATTAGCATTACACGTACGTCTTATCATTACCTGTTGCACCGCATTAACTGTGTTTAGCACTTGGCTCGATAGTCAAGACAGGTACGAGCAGTACACATACGATCAGCATTACACTGTTGCGATAACACTGGGCTTTGAAGTTCTGATCCGCTGAATGTTTTGTCAGAGAACTTTAGTCGAGGAGTTATGATCGCACAGCTCTGGAATTTCTTATGATTACTGGTTTCGACTAATAAAAGCGTAACGGAAGTCGAGCGGTGTTTCTCCCGTAGATTTTCATAGAAAATCGTTCTTCTTCCTAGCCTGCCCCGTGGCATGGCTATCATGGTAGCAGATACTAAGATCCGCCAAATCTGAGCATAATTTCATATTGGAAGCAATATCTCATCTTTGTCGGAAGTTGGTGTGGTGGACGCTGATTCTCCAAAGCAATATCGTCGTGAACTTTTATTGTACAGCATTGCCCTTTATTGGGATTAACTGACAGCAATATCTCGAGCCTAGTTGCAGAGTTTTGGTTTTCGTGGACTGCGGAGCGGTGAGCCACGGTGCGCGAAACCCGTGCAGTTTGGACGTGGGGTGGTGTTGCGGTGAGACACGGTTCCCGAAACTCCGTGCAGCAAGGATTGTGGATAGTCGAAGCAGTGAGTTGCCAGCAAGGCTGGTTAACTGTTTGAAACTTTCACCTTACAACTGCAGTTTTCCTTTTCTTTTGGTTTCGTTTTGAAAATTAACTGGAAGTAAGGGACAACAGCATTGTACACAGCATTAATCTCGCATTTGACAAAATACACAGCAGTTTATCTTTTGTACAGCATTTCACACATTTAGACACAGCATATTTCAGGATTAAAATACAGTTTTACAGACTGTATTTTAGCATTGGAAACATTAATTTTTCGCATTATTCTGACCTTTTAAAGTCGGAATTTTTAAAATTTCCGCATTAAACGATCAACGTCTGACCTAGACGTTGAACGGCAGTGCGTCATTTGTCTCGAGCGTCAACCTGTTGCTGCCTGAACAGCCCAGGCACAGCATTTCCGCATAGCAGCTCATTCAGACTGGCACAATTCATTGTGCCAGCTGAAGATTTTAAACTGTGATAAGCACGTGCCTAGCACGCCTTGCACTAGAAACTGAAAACAAGTTACGTAACGCGTGCAGCATGTAGCTGCACGCGCCCTGCATTACTGATTGATTTGTCGGTGCATAATTTCAATAAAGCGATATATCTGTAATTAAAGCAGTATTGTGAAAATCTGTAGGCAGCATGGAAGAGAAGCGGTCTCCTGTGAGAGACTTGCTTAATGCTGTCGGAAGTCGCATTTTCAAACCGGCCCAGGTCGTTAATAAACCTGGTGCACAAAAGCAGCAAGAAGAAGCAGTCGGAAAGAAAACTCAGAAAAGTAAAGCAGTATCCAGCAAAACAGCAGCAGTAAAACATAATGTGAATACTCGTGCGCATGCTCGTGCGCATAATCCGCAGTCAGCGTTTGCATTATTAGCTGATGCTGCCATTCAAAATACAGGAGCGGCAGCATTTGCGCGTAGCAGTAAACTGCAAAGATCACCAGCATCTACATCGGCACTTAGCGCACTTAGTGCTAATGCCGAAAAATTACCGGAAAGGTCAGCATCATCAGCCTCGCAGGTTTCGTATCAGTCTATCGCTAGCAATATCACTCATGATTCAGAATTAATATCAATTTCTGATCGCGATCAAGAAATTGCATTTGGTGACGAGCATGAACTGACGTATATTGATAAAAGTCAACAAGCATTGTCGAAGCAGTTACCTGTTGATAACGGTGATAATAATGAGCATATTGAACCTTCTAGCAATGAGTCGGATATTCCGCTCAATTTATCGGTCAACAGATCTCCATCTGAGGAGAGTCTGTCCAGTAATCCAGCATTTCATTCTCCGATGCATAGTTCTCCTAAAGAACTTTTACCGGAAAATACGCAGCAGCATTACGATGAAATTCAAGCATTATTGCATAAGACACAGCAAGATTTGGTAGATACGAGTAATCGCTATAAGGAATTAACTGAGCATAATGAAAAATTAAAAGCAAAATTACTGAAAGCACATGATGAAATTTTTCGTCGTAGAGAAGAAAGTAAGCATGCAAATGATGTCTGCAAGGCATGGTCAGAAGAGAAGAAGCAATATGAACAAGTTATTGAAGCGCATGAAGCAACTGAAACAAGGTATAAAGCAGAAATTGATCGGCAGTTCCAAGTACTAAATTCTTGGAAGCATGAAATTATTAAGCTCCGTGCAGAAGCAGAAGAGCATAATAAAAGCATACCGCAAGCAGAGGCTATTACTAAAATGGCTGATCAGTTGAATAAATATAAGGATAAATATAAGCATGAACAGGCTGAGCGTCTAAAAATCTCAGAAGAATTAACGGCCACAGTAAATTCCTCGCAGATGTATAAAGCACATGGAGAGCAATACGAAAAGTTGTATGAAGATTTGCATAAAGAACATGCTGGATCGTATCGCAGAATTATTAAAGCATAAATGTGTCATTAATAAGCAGCATAAATCAGCAGTAGTTGACATCAGTGATGATGATGTTGAAGCTGCACCGGTTGTACGGAGAGCAGCCGAATCTCAGCAAGATGATATTACGCAGAAATTAATTACCGCATTACAGGCAGTAAAGCCCGCAGTACACTTTAAAGGCAAATTTAGCGGTAACAAGGACGATGTGGAATCGTTCCTTGTTCAACTGGATAAGACCGCATTAACGTACGGTTGGGATGACGCAACTAAAATTATTGAATTCAGCAATGCATTAGAGAAAGATGCGAAGCAGTGGTACGGTTCTGCATCTGTCGCGGTGGATGCACCGACCAGCTTCGACGAATGGAAAAAAGCATTTGTGGAGCGCTTTGGCGATCGCGATAAAGCAATTAACGCATTAAATAAATTAGCTACGAGAACATTTGATAAAAATAAGGAAAGCATTGATGCATACTATCAAGCAATGTGTACCTTGCGCGACCGGGCAGGTTTTGCCGGTCCGCCGGAGCATTTCGTGAATTACCTCATCCAAGGGTTACGCACGTTTAAAGCATTAAAGGATGATATTGTTCTGCGCAAGCCACGTACGCCCGCTGAATTTCTAAGCGAGGCCAGGTACCTAGAATCAATGATGCCCAGTAGATACAGTACAGATGAGTACTCGGTAAATGTACTGCAGCAGTCTACTTCCGGCAATATTGTACAGCAGAAGCCGTTTAACCCGGCAAATAAATTTAATAGACAGCAGTTTAGAAGCAGTAATCGAGTAAATCCAGCAGCAAACAGCAAGCTGTCGTATGCGCAGGCAGCTGCGCAGCCGGCAACTGTGAGCAATAATCAACCGGCACCACAACAGCAGTCGCGTGCCGGTCCGCAGCAGGGCCCTCGCAATGTGCGTACCACACCGCGCCCTGGTATACCGTATTGTACGCATTGTGTAGTGGAAGGCCACATAACAGAGAACTGTTGGTGGAAAGACCTTCCACAACATCAGAACCCTAATTATAGGAAGTACCATTGGCCTAGCGGTGAACAACGAACACGCAGGCAGTTTGAGGCATTCCAGGCTAGGAGAGCAGAAAGGTCCGGCTCCTCGTCGCCGGCCAGCTCACGCAGTACATCGCCTGTATTGAGGCAAGGTGGTAACGGCATTGGTCGAGGGAACCCACGGGCGCCGGTATTCCGGATGCCCGAGGGACCTCCGCCTGTATCCCAGCAGAATGCATTTGCAGCATTTATGCCGGATAATGAACCAGACAGTTCAGACAGCAGTGACAGCAGTAGCGTTAGCAGTGAATGCAGTGAGTCTTTAAACGAGTAAGGGCGGCAGGTCCTGGCACTGCCAAGCCCAAACCACGTAAACCGCCAGATAAACAGCATGTGAATGTACAAGGATATACAGTATATATTCCACAGCAATGTACTTTGGTACACGCTTCTGTGCAGCAAGTTGGCACTGTAGTTTCTGAACCAAAGCATGAAAGGATGTTGTTTCATAATGTTAAAATCAGCAATATGCAAGTCAAAGCATTAATTGATACAGGGGCGGAAACGTCCCTGATATCACAAGCATTTTGTGCTGAAAACAAATTACGTACTTTACCGTTAAATAAAGCACTACATATCTGTGGAGTCGGTGGTAGCCGTTACTTCACCGTGACTCATTATTGTCAGCAATATGTAACAATAGGACAGCAAAGAATTTTGCACAGCATGTATGTAAAACCAACATCGGATAAAATATTACTAATTCTGGGACAGGATTTCCTTAAACAAGCAGCGTACACAGTCGAAAAGAACAAACTAGTCAGTATTAAGTTCCTGCAGCCGGTTGCTGGCGACCGGTCAAAGCAGCTGATCACTGCCTCTGTAGGAAATGTATCAGCTTTCCCCAAACCAGTGGCACTGGTCCAGGAAAAAGCTGCGGTATTGCGCGCGCCTAAGACCTTTTCTAAACCCGTAGTATTGGCCAGTACTAGGGTTGACGTAAACAGTAACCTTCTGAAGGAAATCGAAAGTACTTGTCAATATTCCCAGAATTATGTAACTTTGAAAGAAAAGCATGGTAATGCAGTAGTTGAAAGGAAAGTAAAAGCACGAGCATTTATATCGGCAATAAATAAGTACTCCGCACATTTGCTTGAGCAACATGAAGCGAAATCTTCCCCTGTACCAGTGGCACCGCCACAAGTACAGTGTAAGAAAACTAATAGCAATAAAATTGTTGTACCAGTAAACCAGCAGCAGAATAAAGCAGTAAATACTGTATCTAGCACTACTGTAACTAAACGCAATGGTAATGTTATACGTGAGCTTGATGATAGAATGTTGCAGCATTTATTAGCATATCGTCAATGCGAAAATTGGAAGCGAGAAATGCATGTTATATTGCGTGATTATAGCCACAGCATTATGAAGCTGCATAAATTAAAGCAGAAGTATGAAAAGCATGGTTATTCGCAATATGAAATTGAAGAGTTTAATCGTCTCAGCAGAGAGCATGATGAACTGTTTACCGATCTGTATTACCATACAGTACAACGGCGTCGAGAACTAAAATCCTCGTTAAAAGCATTACATATTGCAATGCCGGAAATACTTAAAACTCCTATAAAGCAATTTTGGCGACAACCAGGTTTAGTTTTCCGAAAGCAGTTGTTTAAAGCATTTGATGCCGAGCCAAATTTTTTAGCACCCCCGCAAGTAAGGTCAGTGCGCCCTAAAATGAATATGAGAAAGCAAGTTAGTTTTAAAGGGACTACGCAGGTTAAAGTCTATGACCACAGTAGCCCAGCATCTGCTGTAAAATCACGCAAAATTATTGTTAAAGCAAAGCCTAAAAAGGGCGCACTGCCGTTGGATAAGCCGTTAATTTTGCAGCCGTACGAATGGCCAATTACGAAGAAAAATCGTGCTAAGAAAGAAGTTAGCGAAACTATTGTTTTTAAAACTCATCCGTACGATGCAAATAACGAGCAGTGTACGAGTACAGATAATAACGAAGCAATTAACCACAATAATGTCAGCAGTAGTGAACCACTAGAGAAATGTACGAGTACTGATGATAATATTACGGTAGCAGTGGATAACAATACTGCAGATACTGAAGCATTTATTAATAACATTACAGCAATAGAAGAACCTGAAATTAAGGAAAAATTTCGCATCAGAGCAGTAAACGTGTATGCATCGGAATCGTTCATTTTACCCGCTAAAGAAGTAACTTGGACATCTGTTTGGCGCTAAGCCGAAATACGGTCAAGAGTTGAAACTGAATTGTTCATGTTCTCAGCTAATCCAGCATTATATTCCAAAGCAAGATTAGTACCGATAGAAGGACTAGTAAAACCAGAGAATAGAGCATTCTGACGTACAGATTGCTAATTACAGCAATCAGAAGCGCATTATTAAAAAAGGCACTTTTATCGGCATTATAGAGACGTACGAAGAGGTCGAAGGTCCGTTGGTATTGGCTACTAGCATTAAGGAGCGTACTCCTGAAGAGGTACAAGAAATTAAGGAAGCAATATCGCAAATGAATTTCTATGAAGGCTTAACGCCCGATGAACGCAAAGAATGGGAAGAACTATTTCTGCAGTACGGAAATGTTTTTCCTACAAAAAGCCGCATGTTTAATACGGTAGATACGTCGGTAAAGCATCACATCGATACGGGCGATGCCCGTCCGATAAAAAGCCAGCCTCATCGTACGAGTTGGCGAGGTCGTCAACTCATACAGCAGCATGTCAATGATATGCTATTAATGGGAATTATCCGACCAAGCAGTAGCGACTGGAGTTTTCCTGTTGTACTTCCAAGTAAGCGTAACGCAGACGGCAGCATTGGTACACGCTTCTGCGTAAATTATATTAAATTGAATAATGTCACTAAAAAGAATAACTATCCACTCCCAAAATCCAGATGAGGTTTTAAGCAATGTCGCAGGATACAACATTTATTTTACGTTTGATTGTCAGTCTGGATTTTGGCAAATCCCGATGGCTCAAGATAGCATTGAAAAGACAGCATTTGTTACGCAAGACGGCCTGTGGGAATTCACCCGCATGCCGTTTGGTGTTTGCAATGGACCAGCCACATTCCAGGCTGCCATTGACAAGGCATTGATTAAATTAAGGCATTTAAATATTTTCGCATATTTAGACGACATAATCGTCCCAGCCAAAACATTGGCTGAAGCTAAACAAAAATTCAAGCATTATTTAAGTGTCTAGAAGAAGCAGGTTTTACTGTGAAACCGAGTAAATGTCATATCGCAAAGCCTGAGTTGCATTTCTTGGGCCATATCGTCTCCCAAGCATGGAATAACTACAGATCCGATAAAATTAAAGCAATAGAACAATTTAAGCAGCCTACTACTGAGAAAGAATTACGATCTTTCCTCGGATTGGCAAATTACTATAGAAAATTCATTAAGCAATATGCGCACAAAACTAAGGATTTGTACCTCATTACTGGCAAAAGATGCCGATGTGAAGAGACTGGAATGAAAAGCATGCATTAGAATTTGTTGATATTAAAAGCTGCATTGAGCAATGCGCCTGTACTTGCAAAATTTGATTATACGAAAGCCGATAACAATAGAATGTGACGCCAGTTATACTGGCATAGGAGCAATATTGCATCAGGACGATCATCCGATCGCCTATGCAAGCCGATTACTGCATGCAGCTGAAAAAACTACGCAATAACTGAGCTAGAATGTTTAGCTGTTATTTACGCAGTACGTAAGTTTAAGCCATACATTGATCATGCGCCGTTTACGGTGCAGACAGATCATCAAGCATTAGCAAATCTTTTGAGATCTGCATCTCACAAGCAAGGTTTAAATGGTCGTTTGACGCGTTGGGCATTAGAGCTGGTAGTTGGATATTACTATTAAATATCGCCCAGGTAAAATGTGCGATAATGCGGATGCATTAAGCAGAAATCCTGTTGACCCAGCCATCCCCGAAGATGACTGGGATGATTATTTTAGCACTCGTGACATTCGTATGGTTAGCATTACCCACCCGGAAGGGACGGCTGAAACTGAGCTTGAAGGTGAAGATGTCGAAAATAATTTTAAGTTCTTAAGAACCGAGCAACTGCGTGATCCGCATATCGTAAAAGAAATTAACTCATTAAAAGAAAAAGAGGAATCTGGAGCAATAGTTGCAAAACCGCAGCATTACCAGTTGTGGAATGGTGTTCTGTATCGCATTGCAGTAGCAAATGATAAGTACGTGCGAAAGTTCGTCGTACCAAGACATATGGTAAATGGTTACATCCGCATTAATCATGACGTGCCGGCGTCTGGCCATCTAGGCAGACAAAGGACGTACAATCAGATAAGCGCACGCTTCTACTGGGACAATATGGTCAGTGACATCGATAAATATGTAAGCAGTTGTTTGGACTGCCAGTTGAGGAAATCGCAACGTAAGCCGCAACCAGGTAAACTTTTGCATGTTCCCGTTGGTGAACCGTTCTACCGCATGCAAATCGACATAAAAGGTCCGTTAAAGCAATCAAAGAGCAAAAATAAATGTATCATCGTAGCAATAGATGAACTGACTAAGTTCGTAATAGCGAAAGCAGTACCAGATGAAAAAGCAATAACAGTAGCACAATTTCTCATTTATGATGTGATTTTACCGTATGGTGCTCCGCAAGTACTTAATTCTGATAGAGGATCGCACTTTATGAATCAAATAATAGAAGCAGTGGCAAAGTTGACGAAGATAAAGCACCATTTTGGTACCGCATACCACAGCATCGGTCGAGGTCTCGTAGAGAGACAAATGCAGTGGATAGCAGATAGCTTATCCATGTATGCGCAGAAAGGCACCCAGGATCGCTGGGATGAGTTTCTTCCTTTCGTTGTTGCAGCATATAATCGGACAGTACATAAAACTACAAAGCATTCGCCTTTTACATGCTTTATGGTAGGGAGCAAACGTTGCCCATTGATACCATTACGAAGACTAATCTTCCTGAGGACTACGTCTCTGTAGAAGATTATTTAGATCGTTTAAAATGGAAATTAAATCGAGCGCATGAAATTGCTCGTATTTATATTCAGCAAGGTTACGAAGCATCAGCAGAGCAGTATAATCGTAAGAAAGTCGATGGCGATTTTCGAGTCGGTGATTACATACTTTTACGTAAAGCAGAGCAGTCGAAAGATGAAAATAAATCATTACGTAGCCGTTATGATGGTCCTTATGTGATTGAGGATATTCCTCGTCCAAATACAGCAATAATTAAATTACTATCTGATTTGAGCAATGTCCAGGAAGTAGCATACCAGCGCATGAAACCTTATCGTGGCAAACAATCTGGCGAAAAGATTGTTTTTAAGCCATCGGAAATGCTTAATTACAGCAATACTGATAAAAGCAGTGATAGCAATAATAATGTACCTAGTACATCAGCAGAAAACAAGTCATTGAAAGTGAAAATTAAACGCAATAAGCTGTCAGTACCTACTACCGTACTGAAAAAAGCAGAATCTTTGCCAGCTGATATTGATAAATTAGTGGATAATAACGATGTGCGCAATAGTGGCCAACAACCTGTTGAGAAAGAGCGCAATAGTACTGTAGTTACTTCTGATAGCAATAATGTTGTTAACGAGAAGGAGCAGTCAGATACTGATAGTAATTACAGTACTGAGCATTCCGATAATGACAACAGCAATAAAATTAATAAACCCGCAATAGTTAAGAAAGTAATTCCGGAAACTACCGCAGTAGTACGCCCAAAGCAAACAATAGCTGATTTACGCGCACGTGAACTTGCAGACGCGTTTAGTAAAGAAAATCAGGAAATTGTTAACCGCATGTTACGTGGTACATCCCGCAGAAAACCACTGTTTCCGCAGTAGTATGTAAGCAGTACTCGAATTGCATTAAGCAGTCAATGGCTATCATGGTACAGAGCAGTCGTTTTGTTATCAAGCATTAAATTCTGATTGTACTCGTATCTACGAGTACATAAAGTCTGCATGTAAACCGTAGCACTTATCGTGCTTACGAATAATTTTAATGTCCCATACTTCTATTGAAAATAAGCAGTAAATTTAACTTTAATTAATTTGCAATAAATTGCAGTTGTGAGTAGATGAAAGTACAGCAGGTTACTCCACAATAGCAAGCATTAACGCAATTGTTTTCTGTAGTTATGGCCGACCAGCAGTGTCCGAACTGTGCCCGCACAGGACGCTTGTGTGTGACGTGCATCCTCAAGCAGGCGCCGAATGTACAACAGCGCGTCTTTATGCTGCACCTGGAAGCACTACTGGGCAATTACCAGGCATTCCAGTGTCTCCTGTTGCGCGCCCACTGGGAGCATGTCATCGTCAACCGTGACTACTACGAACAAATTCGTGTCGCAGTCGATCATTTCCGCAGTACGAAGGATGGCTGGAGCAAGGCACAGCATGTACCGACATGGGACGAGATGAAAGCACAGGAGCAGCAGCATCACCAGCTCATGTCGCAAGCACGCCAGCAGTTGAACGCTGAAGAGCAGCCTCCAGTCCAGCATGATCAGTCTGCCGTAGCAATGCCAGCCGCCTTAGTTCAGCAGCAGTGGAATACCGTTGGTCGTCAGCCGTTTGGTGCACGCCACTTTCCTGACCGCTCAACGGTAACCATCATTAATAAACCTCGCAATGACCGCACTTTATTAATTAAACCCAAGCATGCTATTAAAAATAACAAGCAATATCCGCAGGTGCCTCAGAATCCGCAGCAGCGCCGAGCCGATGCACCGGCAGCACAGCCACGCCAGTACAGCACCCGCATGCCTAATTTGCCAGCTGCGGATGAGCGCGCCGACCGCATTCTGCTGACGTTGGGTTTTGATAAGCATGACCAGCGCAAACTGATGAAAGGCATGTTAACCCGTACGATGAGCACACTGGACCGCTTTCTGGCGAATTCCGGTTTACTGGAAGAGATGCAAGCGGAAAAGTATAACTACCGTGATGATCGCCCGAAGAAGGAAGAACGCGATATCCGTACGGTTATCTTCGCAGCAATGGCATGCCCTCAGCATTACATCCTGAGAATTTCGAACACAGCATTCTGACTATCGATATTGAAGCATTGAGTCAACTTGTGTACCATCCGCGTAAAAGCATGATCCCGTACTTGTTCAATTTCATTAGTCCAGATGCGAACGGTGCAAACCTGTTGTACGCCGGTCGTGTAGCAATATTCACCGATGAGATGTTGGTCATGATGAAGGAAGAGCAAGATTTTCGTAGCATGGACCGTCGTAAACAGCAGATTATGGTGAATTACGTCCGTTTGTATTTTGGTGCATTGCTGGGACATCACGGATGTCATAAGCAGTTGGCCGACGCTCCGCATGAAGACAGCGCTTTCTTTCACGAAGCAATAGTTAATCTTGGTCCGACACTGAACGTACAGGACAAGATCGACCGCATTCGCCATGCAATGGAAATTGGTTTGGAGAAAGTTGCTGGAAAGCCAGTTGAGCAGTTGGTAGTAAATCCGCATGATGCCGTGGAAAACGTTCTCACTCAGTTGCAGAAGTTGAAGGACAAGTACGAGCCGCAAGGCGGACAACAGCAGCAAGTCGCACAAAATCAGCCGCAGCACCAGCCAGTGTTCAACTTGAACCCGCAGGGAAACGCTGCACAGTTGCAAGGTATTATCCCGGCAGGTGAGAATGCCGCAATGGACGAAGTCGAAGACTCAAGTAAATCAGATGATCAGAGCAGTAGTAATAGCAATATCAATGGCAATTCGCATGATAACAGTAAATTAAGTGCAGTTGTTTCTGAACAGGTGGCGGATAGTGTGGCGCAGTTGAATTTCTCCGCAGAAACTATGGAGCATTCGGGAAAAGAGCAGTAGTTTGAATAGCATGTACTGAATTACTAAGCAATATTTATTTTGTAAATTAGCATTATTTTTCTGTAATCAATATTTCTTTTGAATTCCGCAATAGACTTGATTTGTCAGCATTTTTCTTCGATGGACGATAGACTGACAGCCTCACAGGCGCAGTCTGGATGTGGATCGCGAATTGACACGCAGCCTTATAGGCGGTGTCGGAATGAGTGGACATTTAACGGTGGAATGGATTTTTGATAATTTTTGTGTTCCTGTTTAACCAAAGTACTAACAGATCTCGATGGATATTTCTTCAGTTTATTGAGCTTAACTCATGATTTCATTTTATTTTCATTAAACAGCCGATCAGTGACTGGTAAGTTGTGTGAGCGACAGTGTAAAGTGGATTTTGAAGCAGTAAAATTCTTCAGACGCAGTGTCGAAATTTTCCGCATTAACGATTGTATAGCATTAATCATGAAAGCAATACAAATTTTGACGCAATACGGACTAGCTCCGCGGCAGACCCGGTATAGCTAGCGTACACTGCAGCACATGCACTGGAAAAAGGCATAGCAAGGCGCCTGGTTAATCCCCAGTTTGGCCGTCGCAATAGCCTCGGAGGACCTCGGATCCCCACCAGTGGCATGTTAGGGATGACGCTAGTACGTCACCATCTCCCGTGCATATGCAGTACTTATTAGCATTACACGTACGTCTTATCATTACCTGTTGCACCGCATTAACTGTGTTTAGCACTTGGCTCGATAGTCAAGACAGGTACGAGCAGTACACATACGATCAGCATTACACTGTTGCGATAACACTGGGCTTTGAAGTTCTGATCCGCTGAATGTTTTGTCAGAGAACTTTAGTCGAGGAGTTATGATCGCACAGCTCTGGAATTTCTTATGATTACTGGTTTCGACTAATAAAAGCGTAACGGAAGTCGAGCGGTGTTTCTCCCGTAGATTTTCATAGAAAATCGTTCTTCTTCCTAGCCTGCCCCGTGGCATGGCTATCACAGCGACTGATGGTGAGGTGAGCAATATGCAACAACCAGTCAACCACGGCCCATCGGCCACGACTTCAGTAGTAATCAAGCTGTCATTTTTCAAACATTTTCCAAATGAGCAGATCCATAATTTTCATATTTTTCTATTTAAAAAGATTTTAGGAAGTCACGCGTGCGTTTCAGTTGCGCTAACTGCAGTAGGTTTATAGGACTAACACGAGGTACCGAGAAATCTACTTATTCTGAATCTTCCTTACTTGCTTCAAAGTTGAAAACAAATTATATTAAAGCCAGAGTTTTTCATTTTCTGGTAAAACTGAAGAGTCATCCAAAAGTGTCAGTTCAAGGTGCCTGCAGTTTTCCGAGTTTTGCGTTCCATATCACTGGACATTGCATTTGGAGTTAGTGATTCCTCCACCTGGGGTTTCTTACGGTTTTTGGACGTGATATCGAAACAGGAAAATGCCCAGCCAAATTGAAACCGCGATAGGTAAGACAGGCTTTTAATGTTTCTTGGGTGGATTTAACCCTATCTGCATCAGCAAAAGTAACGAAAACATTGTCATTATGTACATTAATTTGTTTGTCGGAATGCAAAATTTCACAACCTTAAAACAAACTTATGAAAAACCATGTTTATAGTATTTTGCAATTTTAAGTAAAAGTATCGAGTAGTAAAATGATTCTGCGAAATAATTATGTCAAAAGGTTCTCCTAACAATGCACAATTAATGAAGTAAAAGAACTGATGAAGTAATTGTAATTTGTTATGGAGTTGTAAACTCTGCAGTCTAAACGTAAATTATTTGTATGGTTTTATCGATACGAGCCTGGTAATCCTTGTTGCAGAGAAAGCCACAGATGGCCACAACACCACGGAAAATTGGCATGACATCATGGAGATCGTGGATATGATAGAAACACAATCAAATGGGTAAAAAATTCCTGCTAATGAGTTGATGAATTCGTAAATCTGTTCAGTGTGCGTGTTTATGCGGACTAATTGGAACTGCTAATAGGAATTTGATTGTTATTGATGGCATTGTAGAGCGAAGGAAGTGCTGCGCTGTTTGCTAAAGCGTCTGAAACATCGTGATCCACACGTGGCGCTCCATGCTCTTACCGTTCTGAATGCCTGCGTGGTGAATGGCAAACGGAAATTCCATCTGGAAGTGGCTTCGCGAACTTTTGACGATGAAGTGCGAGCCATTCTTCAGAATACCTACGTGAGTATTTAAACAGGGTTTTTTTGTGAATTTTTGGTTCTTGACGCGTTAGAAGCATTTTCTTACTTCAGAATTATCCACGTCCCCTCATTGAGCGCCTGTGTCAAACTATTAAAAAATGGGCGGAAACCGAATTTAAATCCGATTCCGCTTTAACGTGAGGAGAAAATGCGTTGCTCAGGACCCGAGTTTGTTAAAGAAATCAGCTAATTATGCGTTGTATTTGTTTAGTATCATTCCAACCCTTTATAATCACATTAAGAATACCAATCCGGAATACATCACCGAGGTAATAGTTATATAGAGAATTAGAGTGGATATAGAGAATTACTCTTATATAGAGAATATAAAGAATTACTGTTGATCTACGCGTGTTAATAAATGTCCAACTTGATGTAAGCACAGATTTTGGTGTACAAAAATTAAATAACAGGAGCTTTGTCTAAACGAAACCGACTTTATTTTATGATTTTATTTTAAGGCTGTTCTGGGAACAAAATCGACAGTATCACAGCCGGCTTCCTCAAAAACGGAAAATCCAGCGGCGTCTGCCAAACAAAAGGAGGAAGAGGATTTTGCTAAAGCTATTGCTCTTTCCTTGCAAGAAGAAGAGAAAAAGAAGCGGACTACAGCGGCATTTTCGGCATTGTACCCCAGCATGAGCGACAGTGGACCGTCGAAAAATGAGCCTGTCTATGCTACGGTCAAATCCAAGGAACCTCGCAAAGTCAGGGCGATGTATGATTTTGAAGCGGTGGAAGATAATGAATTGACCTTTAAGGCTGGCGAAATTCTTCTTGTGCTCGACGATAGGTGGGTGGCATAAAGGTTAATTTTCCAGATTGTCGTATGTGATTACGTACAGTACTTTCTTTGAGAAAACTGAACATTTTTGAATGAAATTAGTTGCAAGACATATTATTACAGACATTTTCTGAACATCTAAACTGTGTTCTATCGTTTTTTAAACATGAATGGCGGAAGCTTGCGAAGATACGTAGAATGATGTTACATACTTGTACAAGTACAGCATTGTCGTTTTATGATTAATGTTTTATGTTTTAGTGTGGTAGACGTTGGTACTCCCAGTCGTATGAATATTGCAGTATTTGAACATCGTGTTTTGTGATATCGAAGTCTGGAGTCTGACTGTCAAACTGCAAAACGGACATGAAAGACCATCAGTGTTTGTATGTTTGTGATCCTAATTGTATATTTGCAGTGATCCTAACTGGTGGAAAGGGTCAAACACTCGTGGAGAGGGATTATTTCCAACTAATTTTGTAACGAGCGACTTGAATTGGGAGCCTCAGAATGGTGAAATGTTTCATAGAAGTGGCTGGACTTGCAGTCGTGTTACTAATTTTGTTCTTTTACAGAGTTTCCTGGTGGGCAGAAAAAGCAGTCGAACGACACTGGCAGCGCTGCATCGGTGCCAGTTGAACAGAAGCCGGTGGAAATTGATGAAGCTTTAATTGATAAGACGTTGAATATGATCCATGACGCAGATCCAACGGGAGAACGACCAGATCCAGCTGATTTACTCACCCTTGAAGGTTAACAATTGAAATTAGTGGGTTTTGTTCGTTCACGTAATTACGATTGCCGATTGTGATTGCAGATCAGTGCAATCGTATGTTTCCCCTAACTGACACTGAGCTGCAGAAAACAGATCGTTTGCAGACAAGTTTGGATGAGTTGTCCGCTCAGTTGACGGATGCACTGGCCATGTATGATTCTGTGATGAAAGAGCAGGCGGCTCAGTTAAACACAGGAACGTATGCACCGCAGCCTGTGGACCCTGGAATGGCTCAGGCTTATAGAGTAAGTTCTCCAATCGATGTCTGCGCATTTGACTCTGTATTAAGAAGTACTACCTCTTACTGATAGAAAAAATTTTGAAGGCAATCGCGATCAGAATCACGCATGCTTAAGACAGAAACTGCTTAAATTTGAATTAATTTTTGCGCATTCAACGAAATAAGGTTCAATATCTTCGTTGTTACAGTACTACGGACAGCAGCCGGGTGTTGCTGCTCCGGGCGCAGTTATGGCAGGATCTCATCAGTATCCACAGCCAAATTACCACCCAGGCCCTGTAGACCCATCGGCCGCATATGCAGGTCAACATCCCGGTTTCCAGCCGTATAATCCCAGCCCAGCAAAGCTCGCATCGGCCGCAGGTTCCATTCCAGCGACGCAGCCAAATTACGCATCGCATGTGGTTGATCCGAACGTGTATGCCCCTTCCGCTCATAATTATCCCACTAATATGTAGTACCAGATGGAATCGAAGATTTTATAGATTTCATTTATCTAGATATTTTTTTTCTCTGGGATATTGTGGATATTGTCCTTCGTTTTAAGCATGGCATGTGTTTGTTTGTTGTCCGTTATTGGTCGTTCGGTTTGTAATTATTGCACAGATTTTTTCGGTGTAAATGGCGCATACTGTGGCCTGCGATTACTTATTTCATTTAGTTCGTAAATGATTCGGCAGAAATACTGAATGAACTAAAAATTACAATATTACTTACCATAGCAAGTTTCCAGGCATGCGCAATATTCGTCCCGACAACGAAATTTGACAGTTTAAATCAAAACTCTTCAAGAAAACAGTGCAATAAAAACTGAGATACGGGTTAACGCTGACAACGTGAAAATGCTACTTTGATTTGTTGAGAGAATACAATACGGATTCACGCCACCAACAAGCAATATTCGTCAATGTAAATCCAGAATAAACGATTAAAAATCAAAATGAAAACAAAAGCAGACATGTATTCCAACCCTGAAATTACGCATGCCGAATGTGGGATAAAAGCTCCCGCAGGTCGTGGTTTCAAGCTGTTCAATGGTCACTTTTCCATAATTTAATCATTTTATCTTTTTCCAAGGCGCCAGTAGCGATAATGTTTTCCTTAGGATGACACGCCACAGCTACCACTGTATCATTGTGTCCCTCGATCTTCTGGACAATCTTCTTCGTCTGGAGATCCCATAAATATACAGCATTGTCTTCCGACCCGCTGACAACCCATTTTCCACCCGTCACGGAAAAATTACACACTATGGCGTACTTCTCATTCCGATGACCGGTGTAATCTTTCAGTTTCTTTCCCTTCTGATAGTCCCATAAGCGGATCCGGTTGTCTAATGTGGCCGCCATAATATACTTGCCATTGGGAGAGAATTTCACATGTGAGATCGGCACGCCATCTTCTTCCTTGATGGTCTTAATACAGCGATCCTGATTCGGATCCCACAGGCGAATCATCCCATCATAACCGGATGTCACTAGCAAGAGCCCGTCTTTATGGTAATCAACGGCCGTGACAGGATCCGAATGAGCAGGAAGAGCGCGAATACAGCTGCCTGTTGACACGTCCCAAATACGGACCGTTTCATCGTACGAGCCTATAAGATTTGACAAATGGTTTAACATTCTAGATTTTTATTGTAACTGCGACAACAAACACAAATAAAACGAACTTTCCTGATATCGCAAAAACAAAAAAGAAATAAATCTATAAAAATTTAGATAATAAAATTGTGGTTTAATCTTGAATGTGTACTGCTGTTTCTTACTGAAAAGCAGATGTTACTAAACCGTCCATTCGAGGAAACCGTTTACTTTGTTGTCTAATGCTGCGGACTTAAAAAACAACTGTTCTCACACAAATTAATTAGCATACATAACATTTCATGAAGAACAGAACGGTTATAATTCTACACATTTAACCATCTTGTAACAAGGTATGCGCCGTATTATGCGCGTAAATTAAAGCAGGTAAGTAATACAGTAAGCCTTTCGAATAAGTACATGCTTTCATTTCCTTACCAGAGGCTGCCTGATTATTGGCCGGATTGAACGCACAACAAAATACGAGATTCGTGTGACTTTTATAAGTTTTCAAAGGAGTTCCCGTGCTGGTATTCCAGAGTTTCAGCGTTTTATCATCCGAGCATGTTAACAAATTTTTCCCATCCGCCGACCACGCTAGATCGTTAATACCCAGTTTGTGGCCAATGAAGGACTACAATAAAAAACAAAGTACAGATTTTTCACCTGGAGAGGAGGAGTACAGTTCTGCGACATACGCGATAAGACCACGCAACGTACCCTCTCGAATTTTCCATCCTTCACGCACCATGTCTTGGCCATTTTATCTGCGCCTGCACTGGCTAGGAACATTCCATCCGCACTGAACTTCAGCGACGCTATCGAACGGGTATGGCCGCACAGGGTGCCGTGCATCTGAATGTAGTTGGGAGGAGGAACAGTGGGTTTATTTTCAGCAGTCGAGGAATTCCTCGTGGTTCCATCCTGGCTGGAGACGGGCTCAGCCCGTGCACAATCGGTGGCTTCTGCCATGGCGTGTGCAGACCCGCAGATGTTGTAACGACAATGTATGCGATAAGGAAAATGGAAACTTAAAATGAAGATTCCACTGTACGGACAGAGCAGTGCAAAAGTGAGCTGCTAGATGCTACTGCTAGTCTAGTGCTAGATGCTACATTGAACAACTCACAAGTTATCACTTCTCAACGTCGGCAATGTAGCAGTTTGCAGATGACTAAGTACCTTAACAACATATTTACATGCGAAAAACCAGTCAGCAGCTAATCCCGCACACTGGACATTTTGGAAAATTAAAAACTAAATAAGCTTTACAAGTAAAATCTGAAAAAATTGAAAATTGTAAAAAGATCTTTTTGCCAGCCAGTCAGCATCCACATTTGCAGAGTGTGTTTTGTAGACTACAGGCGCCTTTCGGCGGTAGACGTGCGACTCCAGAGTCCAGACTGAGTACAGTCACAGAGCATACGGAACAACGTTATTCAAAAAGCAAGATCAATTTTTTTTACTCTGAATTTTCATTTGCAAGTTGCAACGATGCATTCTGCAAGTCTGCTGTCCATTTTTGTGTGATACTTGGGTGTGCAGATGCGGAGTTGTGAATACGGCTTATTACATTCAGTTTAATAGAAGGAAAGCAAAAATTAAACTTCCTACTTCCGTCTTCCAGCCGGAACTCACATTAGGTACGAGTACTTGTACCGGTCTTGATTCAGTACTATCTACGGCTTTATCCACGAAAAGAGTCACCACACGAAAGAGACAAAACGAAAATCAGTAAAAACAAGCAGGTGTATATGTAAATTTGTAATCAACAACTGTATTGTGTTCGTAAATTTGTAAATACTTAATGTATTTTACTAAACTATTAAGTTGAACAACCTACATATGGTAAGTTTTGTCGTTTATTGGCGTTGTTTGTAACTGTGCTATCAGCAACTCGTACATATATACAATCGGCAGCATCGACAAAAAAACGCATAGATCATGACCAAAGGGACAAAACTGCAATCAGGCAATTAAAGAGGAAACTGCAATCACAAATGGCAAATGCCATTAACGATATTAATTTAGGTTTTACATTTTTACATTTAAGAGCTTTAATAGACTATTTCCGACCCAGAGTATGCTTTCGTTTTGGAACAACATCTGCAAATTTTGGCAAATCCAGCTGTGCAGTGTGCACCTGCACCAACCAACTGACAAACGCATGAACCCATTATACCATAAATCAGTGATGATCCAGTGGAATTGCTTTCAACAGCATTTCAAAATTTATCGTTGGTTGCGTGGACGTGTTGGTTGCGCTAATGTTGAAACCCGGGGCCCAAGATGGGTACACACCTAAATCCAGTATCCAATATCCAAGAGTGTGTACAGCAGCCAAGGTCACGGCTAAGCAACCAAAATTTAACGCCAGCCCGGCTTTGACCATGTCCCTGACTTTCAGAAATCCACACCCGAAAGCGATGGCATTGGGCGGAGTGGCCACCGGGAACATGAAGGCGAAGGAACAAGATAAGGTCACCGGTAACATGTAGTACAGCGGATTTAGATGTGACTTTTCAGCCTGCAACCACATATGATGCAATCAAGTATAACTTAATGACTTCGTTCAATAGTACAGTAATCATTGTAGCGATAAAATAATCATATAAATAATACGTACCAGTTCAGAAACAACAGGGAGGAAGATGGATGCGATAGCCGAGTTGCTGGCGAATTCCGTGCAGAACGTCACAATTAGCCCAAGAATTGTCGCCATCGCTGCCGGTTCAAGATAGCTTAACGTGCCAAGCTGATCGCCCAGGACATCCGTTAAACCAGAAATCTGTATTTAGTTGAAAATTAAACCTTATAGGCTGAAACAACAATTACTAAATTTTCTTATTGCTCGAATCGTTTTAATGAATACTCGTATGCGTGGGATTTCATTTTCTTCTGAAGAGTGGTTAAAATCACATACAAAATTTTGTTTCAATTCACATTTAATTTTCGTTGATTAGTCCTTACTTTTAGGTTTCTAAATCCTACTAAAGATTCAGTTGTCTTACGACTGTAACGAGTACCGTACTGTAAATTCTAAAATACATAAGCATTGTTTTGTAAGATGTGCATAACTTATTTTTAGTAAAACTACTTTTACCCACTTCCACTCCTTCGGCCAAAGCCAGAGCGCCTCCTAAAAGCAACACGACATCCCATGGAAAATTTCTACATGTTTCTTTCCAAGCCAGAATTGCTCGGTACTTTGTTTTCTGTTCTGATTTCTGATTTATTCTAAATGGAAGCTCATTGGGCCATAAGAACAACAGAAATCCCATAAATATTGCTGGTGTAGCGTCAGACACGTAGCCGGCAGGAAATCCTGTGTCCCAGCCGGGCATAAATCCTGGCGCGCGAAAGAACCATAGAATAACCAAAACGACAAAAATCACTAAAGCAGACCCTTCCGCAAACCTGTAAAGTGAAAATGCAAGTACATTAATTACCTTGCATTCTTCCTATTATGGTCATACATGTACAGCAATGCCTTTTAGAATAATTCATAGTCCAGATGCATCGCGCTTATAACCGGAAGAACTGCATGCCATAACAATTAAAAGTACATTAACGCAGTAAATGTTATTGCAATATTGGCAACAAGATTAGTGCTTGGAATTTACTGATTTCTACCTCCAATTGCCTAGTTCTTCGTATTTTCTTCGAAGCATATTTTTTATATTCTTTTCCATTTCCGAATCGCTGTCTTTTTCTTTTGTCCGGAGGTATCTGTAAATAAAAATATTTAAGTAGGTGCGCAATACATTCTGATTTGGTTTCCTGTTACTATATTATTACTTATTAAACTTCTACTAGTACAGTAATCTGTCCATGACTGTGTAGTAGTGAGAGGATAGTTCAGGGTTCCGTTAAAAATTTTAACCGGTAAAGTGTGTGGGCCTTTGGGATATCACCAAACATCTAACAGGGACATCGAAACAGGCTAAATTTTCCTTGAAAATTGTGAGACAGCGGTTGCAGGGAAGGTTAGAATCTTAATTAGTGCTTGCATGTGGCAAAGTCGATTTACTTGTACAGACAGTTTATTGGTATAAACGGTTTTGAGTTTTACGAGTATATATATGACAACAAACTTCAGTAAACCCCAAACTGAGAACTTCCCATTTGTGCAGTCTTATTGTGGGATGACGTTGTATTTGCTAGTTGCTGCAGATGGGATGTTTATTGAAATGGCTTTTGTTTTAATCGTTAGTTTTATGTCGCCATATGCAAAGCGAAATTTGCTCAACCAATACTTACTAATATTTCAAATGAAAAATTATAAAGCTTACGAAGCTTTTATTTATAGAAGCGTGCTACTCTAGTATATTTCGCATTAAGGATGTCAGTGCACGCCACCAATCCAAAGAATTAGCTTACAAATTTTAAATAATACTGACCAATTACTTACGGTATTACAAAGTAAAGAAACGATAGCCAACACCACGAAAAAACCAAGCATAGAAGCATGGTCGGAAAAGCAAACATGCTGAATGTGGCATATGTAACCGCTTCCGCTGCCTCTGTGGAGTTGTATTTCCTGGAACCAGTGCACAGTCTTGTTAAACTGTTACACAACACGCGAGTTTCTACCTACGTATAACAACTTCGAAATATAGATATATACATTATTAAAGTACTTTTGAAATGCTCCGATAAAGACCACATTAGTTAGGGTTCCCGTGAGAGTCGCCATTCCTAGTAAATACATGCAAAGTAGCATTAGTGCAACACTTCTTGCATATACCAAAAGTGACAACACCAACAATGAAGTTACAACAATATAACTGCCAACACGAGTGCCCTACCTCCAATGCTGGACGCATACGCAACGCTAAGAACCAGCGCTTTGGAAATTTCTTGCTGTCTAACCGGAAAGTCTTCAAATTTTAGCGCTTCGTAATCGGTAACGTTGTCCGGGATGTCAGAAATGTTAGCAGTACTGGACAAGCCAATGCGCATTTGAGCAGATCCCGAAAGAGTATTGAGTTCATGGGTAGATACAGAATTTCCGATTGGCTTCATGCTTATGCTTGTGCTGGCCATCGAAGTCGACCGGGACATTGTTATTTGGAACCGCTGTTTGTTTAATTCCATAACTACCGCAATAGCGATTGGTAAAATCATCGCCGTAGTTGCTAAAAAATACACACGAATTTTAGTTTTATGTGATATTTTTTCCTTAACGTAACATAGATCTTATTTGTACGCTCATATGTGACAAGCATAACGGACAAATCAGAACGCAGTATTTTACTCATAACTATATCTACGTAAACCACTACAAAAAATTGAAAGTTTTTCGGTGGCGATGGATTGCTGTTATGACATATCATTAGGGTAAATTAAACTATAGGCTACATCATACCTGTATTTGAGATAAACATTGATAAGCCAGCGGAGATCAACATAAATCCAGCCATTACCCTGTTAATACGTCAATAAATGAACATGCGTCAGAAAATAATACACGAGTACTGTATATGACTATTGACAATAATAATATTCATCTTGTTTGATGCCCACTTCAGTGGCGGTATACTTTGCATATCTGATGTCATGAAAATTTTCAGGTTTTGAAGTATCTAACGCAATCCTTTAATTCAATACCAGTGCGGTTTTGATCCAACAAGGAGAAGCACCCTAAGTGCGATTCGCCGGTGCAGGTTCGTTTGCTCGACCGCGGCAGCAACAAGTAAACCACCAACAAACAACATAACGCTGTCCTGCAGGAAAACAATTAAAATTAAAATTTAGAACAATAATTCACTCAAATCGAAGCCTGTGCGCTTGTGACCTTGCAGGTACTTCTTGGTCACCGTGTAAGTTCAGTACGAGGAAACTATGTCGCACCTGGAAATAGCTTTTCGACACATCCTTTGCTGGCTGGATGCCTAACAGAGGGAAGAGTATTGCCGGCAACAATCCCGTCACCGGAATGGGCATCAGTTCAAAAATCCAATAGCATCCCATCAAGATCATTGCGTAGCCACACCTAGCGGCCTGATATCAATTAATTTCTGCTTTATGAGATTGCTTTCTTCCCGGTTACGCGGCAAATACACGTTAATAATTCATATGGTTCATTCACGTTGCAACGAACTTAATTGCATTATGACTTTATATCTTACCGACACATTTGTTTCGAATACCAAACATAACGGAAGAAGTGCAAACGGCAAAACAACGGCGGTAACCGGTTTCCAGTAAAATCGTAATAAATGCTTCAGTTGTCCCATTGTTTTGAAACTCCACTAGCTGATCGTTATTAGTGAACGAATGTAATTGTAAAATTAATTAAAAACGATGTACAAAAACTGCTGCAGAACCAACAATTAGCTCCGTCGATTCCCGCCAAATAAGCAAACGTCGCGTTCACGTGTACTTTGTATTACACAAAACAATTGAAGGGGGATGATTGATACTGATACCGTAAGTATATTACGATGTTATAGATCGCAAGATTGGCTAGCTCCACTAAAATCCATTGTACACAAAATGAGATTACCGATGTTCGGCGGTATTCTAAACTGATCAAAATAGTTATTTAACAGATTATGTACATTTAGAACCAAAGAAAAACACCAGATTATGATATAATTAATGCACCAGTTGTTGAAATGTCCAGTTCTGGTAAACAAGTATTTACAGTATTCTATATTTTATTACGAAAATACCGAAAGAGTCCGTCCGCAGAGTCCGTATTGACAATTTGACATCGCAGCAGGCTGGTTACCTTTTGATACCACGAGGTGATGCATCGCAGGTTCTTGAAGATACTCGGTTATCTTAACGAGCGTAATACGCTAATCTTAACAGGGAGCATTCACAATCAGCTCAGATAACGTTCGTTTATAGCTTTTTAAAAACAAGAAGCAATAATTTACAGAACGTCCTATTTGCGGCCATCATAACTCAGCTTCACTCTATTCAGCTCAACGTAGCTTAATTGGCACTGACGTAAAGACCGTTCGCGAAGGCCTGGTACTTCTATTTATTTCCCTCATAAACTGATGTTTTTTATATCACTGTCCAATACGGCTGGTTATATGTAACTAGACGGTGAACATTTTTGGACTTTGCTTAGGAGCGGCTAGCTACTTAATTTACTGCAGTGTGGATAGCATGGTCATTCGATAGGGACCATTACTGTACTGTACAGGGCACATTGCCACATGTACAGTTGCTGATCGACCACATCGTTGCTATATTATATCTTGCTCCGTATGCACTATCTCTACCAGTACTGTAGCGGACTACACAATTAAAATGGAAGCTTTTTGGCACCAAAGATTGCGATTTTGTACTCTGTGTGTATGTTATAGCAAATCTTATCGGTACTTCTGATGTTGAGTATATTTTAAATTAGTGATTGCAAGCAATAGCTTGCAATCACTTTAATTCAAAGCGTTAAAGATGTATTATAAAAACTACATCAGCAAAAAACGAGGACTAGCCCTGGTTTACTGTAAATCGTTATATAAAAATAAAAAAAGTAATGTACAATCTAATCGAGTAATGTACAGATAGAATGTACAACCTAATCGAGATACATTGTGTTTTTAATTATTCGATTTGAAGAACACATATTTGCTGTTTTCCCGGATGTTTGTGATTGCTCCACGCACAAAGGGCACCAGTCAAAAAATTATCGTTTAACCATATATGCAGCACTGCATACTGTAAATTTCATATATAAGCTTGCGACATATACTCAGTGGCAATCCCGGTTCTACGGCAAGCAATTTTTTGACGTGCTTTAGACATCATCGGAGCATAAAACGCCGTCTTTAGAACGGCATGTTTCAGTATACTTATGGAGCCCCTTTTTATGTACATTTTCACGTCTAAAATACATGGTCTACGGAACTATAATATGGCTTTTTGAAATTCGAAAAATAACCATCCAAAAGACATCTTTTGGATGAAGAAGACATGGGCGCTTTTTTCTCGAATAGAACCGGGAATACTACCCAGAACCGTTCTTACTTCTTACTGCTGCACTTTGGCAGCTTATTCAAACATCACGGCCAGTTATAAAAATTTACTGGATGTAAGAAGCCCAAATAATGCCATCTGATAGAAACGCATTTATAGCATACAACAGATTAGCAGGAATGGTTACTGTATGTCTGTATTCAGTGTATTCACTATCCAGCTTTTCAAGGATGATCAGTTCACCACATGTTCACACGTTTGCTGATCTTTGAGCTATTGGACGCCGTCATTAAACTAGTGCGCATCCGAGTATGTTGATTAGAATGCAATATTTATTAATTTTAATAGACAAGCGACGTTTGACGAAAGCTCATTTCACTAAATATGTGTGCTGGCAGACAAGTTATAGGCTAAGGCGGCCCACATCGCCAAAATCGCTTTGGCAGCGGAACTGCAAATGTATTTATTTGCCGCTTTGAGTGTGTGGAGTTGCGGGTATCGATATGTATCTGTAAGTATGTATTCTCGTTCCGTTAACCACATGACCACCTTCAGAGGCAGGTCGTTAAAAATCCTAACCGGTAGCCAATTGGTTAGTTGGTTGTGATGCCGGTTGCGGGACAAACGACGCGCATCAATTGTAGCTGTCAATATGCCGACAGTTAAAGCTAAACATCCCTGCCTACCAGATCGAATCTTGTCAAACAACAACGAGGTCTAACCAGTATTATACGTCGGCTTATGTACGAAAACAAGACAGTGTACAACTGGCGCAAGTAGTGACTCGAATTATTATTTATTAAAAGATCCACACAACTTGGTTGGAAAACGCCAACGCACCAATAATAAGATCCGTATAGCATAACGTGCAGTATGGCCTGCTACTGTGGACAGCGATCTTGCTAACGTTGATGACTACAAAATTTATTTAATTTTGTCGACAATGTCTGAAGAATCAAATGTGGACATTCCGTATGACTGTGCCCTTAAAACGGAAAGTTTGCCAATGGATGAAATGGAAGTGCAGTGCGACGAACCGCCGGCGAAGGTGCCTTCGGCCAAAAGGTCATCGGGATTTTTCATAGAAGATATTCTTGGCGATACGTTTACTTCCACTAAGAATACCTCGCAAAGTATTGTCAGACCATGGGATTTACCTGAACCGCCGTGCATTCGAACTGCGACTGATGGCACGCGATCAAAAAATGCGAAGGAGTCCAAGCGGACGAAAGGTTCGCCTCTGGATGCGTTGTTTAAAATGGCCAGCAAAACCTTTGAAGGATTAGAGCGAGCAGACGTACGAGCAGGTAAAACTGCATTATGTGTTCTCAGATCTGCAATTGCAATAAGTCCATAAGAAACTTAATTTTAAAATGGATTAACTTGGATGTTCTTTTGGTTTCCGTACTGGCTAATTAGAAAACTGTTAAAGTTAAACCAGATCTGCTTGATTTGTAAAGGTTACTTATAATGCTCATAACCATTGTGTCCTTGGTGCGCGCGCCGCAACCTACTATTCGTAGAATTATTTGATGGTTGCTACCAGCATGAATCTTTGCACAGGCGTACTTTGCCATATTATTAATATCACATTATACATCGGGTTGTAAGTAGCCTCCCTAAAATACTTTGTGCAAAAAAATAGTAGCATGCATGCGACACCGACGCCGTAGTATAGTACATCATGTGCTCCATCTCGCAAATCTAAATCTCAAACGTACTATGGGCACTTACAAAAACCAATTAGTTACGCGCATGCGGTGACCTTTTCCCAAATTTGCTAGTGCAGTTAAAACTCGTAAATTAAATTCCCGTATACACATTACACAGTTATAGGAAAAGTAGATTTGACATAACTCAGTTGGCTTGACGTGCTATGTTTAGGAACAGCTAGTCCTCATAATAATTCAGCAACCGGTTCATCGAACAGCAGCATCAAGAAGAAACGAAAATCCCGCACCGCCTTTACCAATCATCAAGTATTCGAGTTAGGTAAGTAACTTGTAATTTTATTCGGATCAACGATGTCGCATATGGCATTGCAAGCGTAACCGCTCATCTCATGTTGGCCTTTTTGCAGAAAAAAGATTTTTATATCAAAAATATTTATCGCCAGCTGACCGCGACGATATTGCCCAGACGCTTCACCTGAGCAATGCACAAGTAATTACATGGTGAGTTGTTTGTGATCAAAATATGTAAACCAGCTCATAATTAATCAGTACTAAAGAATAGTACAAAAAAAGTTGTTTTCGTGCCAATAAGTGAACCAATTTTGTTATTGTAGGTTCCAAAACAGAAGAGCTAAAGTAAGAAAAATAATACCTTGTTTTCACACCTTTTTCTTGCACTAAATTAACCCCTCCGGTTTGACAGCTTAAACGCGATCAAGAGGAATTAAAAAAAGATGTTACGGCGACAAGATTGCATGCTATACAGAAATCATTTTTCGACGTACGGGATCTTGCAATGTTCCGAGCCGCCAAATACTTGGATGTCAAAAGGCTTAATTGATAGTAACGACTATTTATGATCTTTCTCACCAATACGCGCTGTTGAACATTACTTTTACATATGAAATATTTACAGCGTATCTTGGATGTTGATATTAAATATTACACACAGCGATTTTCATTATTATGACACTATGTGTTTACATGAAGTCCAGTCATGAAAGCTAAAAAAGAGACTGAGCAAAGTGGTGCAGTTTCAAAAATAAAGTGAGAATTTGCACGCGAAGTTTTTCCAGCTGTGATTTTGTTTAATCTTGTGCGAGCAGTGTTCATAAAATTCTTGTAGTCCGCAGTTAACGCTAATCATCTACTTCAAATTCGTCAACGAAGTCAAAACAAGCAGGACAAGCAGGTTACACCGTTACAGTACTGCAGCTTCTTCTGGTAATTTATATTACGGAATACATGCGATGACGGTGCGATTACGATAACAGAAACTACCACTAATGGTGAAGCCAGAGGCATTAAGTATGGTGTATAAGATGCTTTTAAATCCAATGATTGTGTCTCATCACAGCTTTAAAAATTAAGCAACCTAAAACACTAACTGTCCTAGTCTCCTAGACATATCCAGTAGCGCCAAATACGCAGCGCAACAAGTAGAAGGTATACTGAAATTAATATGCGTATTTCGTTACCAGCATAAGGTTGCGTAAATTGTACGGGTAAATAACGCGCCTTGATCCGACTTGACAAAATCGGCATTTCATTTGGTTATAGTTATGCCGAGCCGATGATATATTTGTTAACACTTCACCGAAACAGCAGAATTTTTAATTTTGTAGCTCAACTAACTGCCATGGACATGTGCGATGATCATATCTCAAAATGAAACCAAAATTAACTTTTGATGAATGTCATGACCAGTCGTTTCCTTAGCTTATTATTAGCTCTGTTTGTGGACATGATACAGCATTCGCACGTCAACTGTCGGAGCGTGAAACGATTGGCCACTTTGAAGTTATGCTCCACTCAGTTTCATTTTGCTCCCAAAAGCAGTTCGCGTTTGCAACAAATATCTAAATGAAAAATAATGTGCTCGTATTACAAACTTCTTTAATACTCTTGTGAGTTGTGATCAAGGCAGTTGTCTTGTTGCGTAACGCGCGCAACTGTGGGCTAATTACTGCACCTGTATTATAGTCAGGACTCCGCAATGCATTATGCATCCCCAATTTCAAACTGACCTCTATTTATCGGTTAATATTGCTGTAAAACTAACTTTTCTTCAAAGTGGTTAAATCCACAAAGGTAAAAATTAACGGTCTTATATCAGCCTAAAGGAAGCAATTCTAGTACAATGTAATGGTTAATGATACAATTCGAAATCTAAACTTTTATGCATGGTAACTGCAAGGTGTGCCCCCGTCGTAGTCGCACAAATGCGCACGCACGGACAGAACCTATTTTTTTGTCTTGATTGAAGGTAATAAACATGATAATGGCGAACAAGAATAAGCAATTAGCTAAGCCGTTATTAATTGCGATTCATGATGCCTAACAAAAAATCGCACCGCATTGTTAATGGCAACAAAACGTTACGCTTGTAAGTACAAAACACCTGCTTAGTGTTACTTCTCAATGAACCACACGTACAGATCTTTAGCCGCATTGCACCAGTAATAACTCTGGGCAAGGAACGCTAATATGCGATGCATGATCGTTTGACAGCATTTTTGTGCAGCAATCATAAGCGTCTTTTCAATTACAGGTCGTTTTTTCCAGCAAGTCAACTATACCTGCACCGCCGAGCATATGTACCGGTAAATACATATCGATCGATAATAGCTCGTGGTATATTGATTAACAATGGCGGCATAGTCACAGGCGGGGGCGTTACCCGGTTGGTGTTCTGGTGGGTGTGATATTATATCTCATCGAACACAGTTTATGATTACTGGTTAGCTATCAAGCATAACAAAAACCATATTGCTTTTGTCGGCATCAGGAAACTTTGTGATTATGTGAGCACTGGTCGGAGATCATTTTGCTGGGGTGGGTGGGTACAAGATCTTGTGCTGGCCATGTAGAAACAAATCGATGCTCTTGACGGTGAGAGTGGCAGAATTTATATGTAAGTAAATCTTTAAGGCCGATTGACGAAAACTTGATGTCAGATGAAACACAGATTACTAAGTATATGGCCAGCACAGTATCATCATAAACAGTGTATATCACTCTCTTCGGCGTCAAAGGAGTCAAACGGTCGGTCGAGGTCGAGTACAGTTGTAAATTGGCAATACTCGCCGCTCCATTATCCTTCCGGCAAATTAATTTCTGACAATCAGTTTAATTGATCATGATCACGTCCTGTTTCCTGTGTATATTGAGTGGATAGATACAGGCGCATCCTTTGATCATCAAATGGCCTGTAGCAGCTATGAATTCGCAGATGACATATGACACATATGTATATGCTGTGCATGATCAAAACGGGAGCCACTTGCCGACATGTTACCATAATTCTGAAATCATCGGCATTCCTTTAATACAGAGCTCTTATTCATTAAAAAAAATCGAACTATGGTGTACGTGCAAGTTTATGATGCACTAAAAACAAGTGGAAATAAAAAATATAACATCAAAAAGCCAAAAAGGTCGCTCGACAGGATTGTTTATTAAAAAAATTACAAAGTATTATTAAAATTTGGTGGTCAGTGTTGTGCTGACAAAAATTTGGCATGGTCAGTGCTGTGCTGTGGCAAGTTCAAAACTCTTCAATTTAGAGAGGTTTTGTACCACAGTAGCAGTACAATACAATGGTAGCGCTGTACTTTTTTATAAGCATTCTGCACATTTCGGAAAGATGAAGTAAAAAGCTGAAATCAAAACGATAACTCTTCCATTTGGTTTGAGAATGTGAAGCCGGCTTCAGTGCACCATAGACAAGCAAAAATAGCAATTTATTATGCCATTTAATAAGATTAACGTGCAACCAAGTACCGTATAAATCAGGACAGACGTCATGAACTTCGTGTCCTATTTAGGTCGCTAATTTTGTCACTTCATTAGCGTCGGTGAGATGACTGCATGGGAGCTGATTTGGTTGACTAGGTAATTACACTCCTCTTGCTTCCGTTTGCCGATTACAAAGATTACAACGAGTTTAGTTAGCAAATACGCTCAATGTCAAACAGACCTAATTGTAAGTGACTCCCGAAAGCTCGTGATTTTGCATACAAAATTAAACGCCGAGAAAGTAATCCGTACGTATGGTTTACCAGAACGAAAGGTCAACAGCTATTACGGCTTACAAAGGCGAAATAAAACCTAACTTGGCAAAAATAAAAGCTAAATTGAAATTAAAAAATAAGTTAACCCGACTTAGTAAGACTAAACTTAATTAATTTTTGCAGGTGATATGCTTTATGAACAATTACAGCCAAAACATTATCGCTCCTATTGTACGGTTTATTATTTTTTGCTTTCACTTGTCTAAAGATTTATAATATAATATTTTAAATCGAGTGTGACAAAGTTTCTTGCAATGTCTTCATATGTACGCGCACAGGATCTTTCGAGGGCGAATAAATTAATTAAACGCTTAACGAGATTTGACTTGGCGTGCGTCGCTGATGGTAACTCCTGCTGTGCCAACAATATCATTAGGGTGTTTAAAAGTGTACAACGCACATTTAGATTCGGTGTTAACGTCGACAATCTGGACAGTAGCCGAAAGATGCCGCATTCGCCTGCATATGCCGCATACAATATATTATGGTCACGATATTTAATGCTTGAATGGTCGTGTGGGGCCGCTGAAGACTTCACGCTTCTGTTAGGTCCGGTTGATTGAGTGTACCGCTGTGAGGTAGCTGCGGGCCATAAAAATATAATAGGAACATTATGCATGGTGCTAGTTCGTCTCTTTATCTAATTATAGAGAGACGCGTTGTCCACTTTGAACGCTGCCTTGTAATCAGCACAATTAGATGCGTTAGAAATTTGTCGCAAACATCTCGTGTCAGTTTCACACTGTACACGCTGTACAGCAGGTGTCTGACAGCGCGGTCAAGGCAGTTATAATTCATTTTATTGTAATAAAGTGATAAATTATCATCAGGTGGTTGGTTGATTATATGCAGTTGTCCTTATTAGGGATCTGATCAAGTCAATCATGACCAAATTCACTAAAATTAAATACTCCGATCAGCTCTATTCATTTTCAGAGTCACCACGGTTGGCTTTCTGTGGGAGTGCACTGTAAATATAACAAATAAATTTTAAGGATTACAAAAATCTCCTGCTTTTCAAAAGTTAAGTAATGCTTCGTCCCCAACCAGCTTAGTAACATATGACTGAAAAATAACAATATAACAAAGCTGCTACAAAATGCGAGACAGTATAAAAACAGACTAGATAACTGACTGCATGTTACAAGGAAAGCAGAGAATCTAAAAGAGAAAGAACTATAAAAGGCTTGAGCGATTGCCGGCATTGGTTTCCGGTAACACTTTTACAGGTTTTTCAACTGGTACTAAGCTGCTCGTTGATTTATCCACATCAAGTATATCGTCGTTGTCGAAGATGACATGTTCTTCGTATATCGGCTCTTCCAAAACCAAGGGTTTTCGCCGGAAGAATCCTGACTTTACGAGTATCACAGCGATCAGCACAAGGACAACAAAGCTGCCAGCCCCAGCTGCTAATATAATATACCACGGCAATCCTGAGAACGTGAACAAAGTTTTGATCCTCACGGATGCCTAAAACGATAAAAATCACAAAATTAAATGCAAGGCAATTAACTATAAGTTTGGCAATGCTCAATAAACGGACATGTATAGCACGTTTTTCCATATGAATAGCATAATATAGGAATTCCGAGTTCCGCTTAAAGAACTGCATTATAATACTGCGGTAGAAATATTACACAAAATACAGCACCGAAAATCCCAATGAATAATGATTAACTTTTAGCTACCGGGAGTAAGACAACTCCGCTTTGCAAATTAATTAACATTGTGGTGTGATCGACTTACCAGAGCATTCAAGGATTTTTCGTCAGCAATGTGAAAATGCACTTCCTCGGAACTGACGTCATGGTATAATATGACAGATGAAGATACAAGAATTTCGAAAAGCGTTTGACGATTATCTTCAACAGTAAACGATTCTCTGGAAATCTCCAAACCGGCCGTAATATTGACCTTCTCGTTTCTGCCGATGGTGGGTAAATAGCAGGTATACTGATGGCAGCTTGTAAATTCATCCAGGCAGTCCTGGGAAAAAGAATTAGTTTACTCAAAACCGTAAACACACACACTACAAATGGACTGGAGCAATACACAAATGCATCAAGGTCATGAAATCGGTACTGTGTTCAAGTCTTTACCAGGTTACGAGCATTTCATAATAAAATAATGCTAAACTGCGTTTCATGTGATCAGTTTACGAGTGATACAAATTTTCATAAAAGAATAAGTTATGTATGCTTTTCCCCCTGGGTAATTGAACTTCACTCTCATTGGTTTAGATATCCGCCCAAGTTTGTCGAAACACTGTTATGCGGCAAAAAGCCCTTAAAAACGGGTAGTTCGTAATATTGGTTTTTTGCCGCATAACAGCAAACGGAACTCACCCGTACGCGAGATACGTTTATCTGACGGAAACAAAAACTTTGTAGAAAATTGTTTCCGCTGTGGAGTTCATTTTATCCAGCGGTCGGCAAATATTTCAGCATTTATTTTCTGTACTTACATACAGTACTTCAATTTAACCATGGTATAATACGAAGATGCGGCTGCAATGAAGCACTACTGAGTACTGACCATGAGCACTAAGCAGTACGTAATAGTCGTTGCCAATGCCGATAATCATGCGCGTATGAGCACGAGTAAAAATTCACGAATTTGATCTCTTTTCATTTGAATCATTTGATGATCTGCAGTTTGCGCTCATTAATTATTTGTAAATAGTGAACTGCCAACTGATTCGTACGTATCAATTTATTGAATCATTTGATGATCTGCAGTTTGCGCTCATTAATTATTTGTAAATAGTGAACTGCCAACTGATTCGTACGTATCAATTTATTTCGTTATCCTGAGTGACTGAATCCTTTATTTTTATTATTGCTCATAACCATTAATTGTTGCCGAGAAATCGTGAAATCCGATTATCGGAATCTGAATTGAAGTGTGGACTTCATAATGCCACCCTCACAAGGACGTAAAACCACAGCTGCCAGTGCTGGCCTAGCGAGTTCCCTGCGGGTACGAAAACGTGCAAAAGCTGGCGCGACCAAACTCCAGCAGTCAACTCTGGATGAGCAGTTCGGCAGCAGCAGTGACTTGCGAGTGAAGAAGCCCGCCGGCGTCAGCAGCACTGAGAAACCTCTGTTGGTTGGTGGAGCGTCGGATAACCAAGCATCTGCATCGAGTTCCCTTGGCTCATCCGCGGGCTCGCCCTCCAAGAGTGCTCAGTCATCGGGAGAGCTGCGCGTGGGAAAAAGCGATCAAAGCCTTCCTAAGCTCTCTGCTAAGACCAAAACAAGAGGTGGCAGCGCGGACTCCAAGCGACACGACATGGATCTATTGCGCCAGTTTGATCTCGACTATAATTTCGGTCCATGCGCAGGTATTTGAAAGTGCTCTTAGTTCGTTTTGTAGCTTTTATTGACTTTCGGAGTCGTGTAACATTGGAATTTTTATTATAATTTTCAGAACTGTTTCATAGTTCGAAAAGTATTTTAAAATTCTCCAAAGCTTTGGTGGTTCGAAAGTTTTGGCGTTGCGTACCAGTCTATTTCAAGTGGAACATCAGGTGTTATTTTAGGTGCAAATTATTTTGCAGGTATCAGTCGTATGCAGCGCTGGAATCGTGCCCAGCGGCACGAGAAGAATCCCCCGACAACTGTGAAACGTTTGGTTGAAACCCATCTTGACGATCCTGATTACACCGAAGGGTGAAGCAGCTTTGACTAATAGTCGCTATTTCTACTGTATCGTATTCGTATGGCTTTTATTTGACAATGCGTTATTTTTGCAGAATTTGGTACGACACGGTCATCTGATGCAACCGGGTCCTGATTACACATTCTGGATGTATTTTCAATATGATCTGTTCCTTTTGTTGTTTATACCGCGCGCGATTGTGACTACATTAGTTGGGCGCAAATGTTGGTGAATGTAAATAGTCCTCGTATGTATACTGAATAGACATAGTAGTTCTTATAGATCCAAACTGTTCTTGCCTATTTAATTTTTGTTTGGCTTACCATTTTAAAGGTGGCTTTTCTTATTGGTTTTTCATTCAGTTCGGTTGCGGTGTACGAAATGGATAAATCACTCAAACCCTTCGTTGGAGTCGTAGTGCTGGTATTTTTATCGCTGTTTGTTAAACAAGGAAAATGTCCGGTTTCATTATCAATCTGAAAACGGAAAAACAAGTACTAATACATCATTTAAAGCATAAAGTTGCAGCATTTTAACTTCCACTTCAGACAAATACGCACTTGTATCTCTGTTTTCCTTATTTTGAACGACGCACATGTTTGCCGTGCTTTTTAAAAGCCTACTTACTGTCATTCGTGATTTTTGTACATAACATAGTTAGCGAATAGCGATACCTCGAAAAGGCTCGAATGATCTTTCTTACCTGCAAAAATGTCAATCGGGAAACTGAGACATTTTGGTACGTTATCGGAATATTAATCGTAACGCGAGCCTTTTTATCTGGCAGAATGCCTGGTCCCATATTGATGACCTACATAGCGAGAGACACAATCAAATAAACAACCGAACTGTAAAAACTGAACCATTAATACTTACTGAAAGCACACTGAATCAACTGCAAAATTAACTACAACGTCTACAAGTAAAGAAATACAGGGCTAACTGACCTCAAAGCTTAAATTAAACTTCGTTTCCACTGAATTGCTGATAACATTGTCGTGGGCGTCCGGTTTGATTTCTAAGGTTGTTTTCGCATTGCTAGAAAAAATTCGGAAAAATTACGAATCAGAGTACAGATATGGGCACAAATGTAAATTTTTAGCGAAAATCGTGTCACTTTACATACTTTGCGGAAAGACGCAAAGTTGTCATCACTATCAAAGAAGTTGAAACCGATGGTTCCCAGATAATTTCCTCCGTTCCATTCTGCAGATACCGATGTCCGAAAGATGCCACAATATTCGGATTTGCACCAGGCATTTCATCCAACGCCAGATTCATTCGAGCGGTTGTAAAGATGGCCGTCATGGTAATTTGCTGATCCGGATATATGACGCTGCCCATATTAACGGTCCGGCACATGACGTGGTGAGACCCGGTTATGTTGTCGGAAGATGCTGCAAATCGATCCTTACAGTCCATTTTCATTTCAAAAGAATCACTGGAACTCTGTGTAAAACAACAAGTTGTGTCATTTTTTCGAAACCTGCCATCAAATAAGATGTTCGTGCAAGCGGACGCTGCAACTGACCTTTACTTCCAATCGGTCGAATGCAACACCGAAAGGCAGCGTTAATTCCAACATTGGTGAACGCACAATGTACGACGTCGCCTCGTTGAAAATATCGTAACGCAGCGCAAAAGTGTCATTCGTTTTAACGCTGATACTGTAAAAGAAAGTTCTTTTTTATTTACTGTTAAGTGCGCACTAATTTATCAGTACTTACTTTACTGAACTATCCATCGTGGACAAAGCGATGACCGGGCGACAATTTCCCGACGGTTCATCGCACCACGAGAACGTCACCGAATTACTGGCATTGGTAACTGAATCCGGTGATACCGTAACACAGTCTTCGCAGTACTTTTGTGGCTCGTTCGTAGAAAATTCATCCAGACGGAAATGGAAAGACATTGGAACACGCCCGATTTCATACGGCCAAGAAGAAGGGTCTAAAACGGTGATGCTGGACCCATAATGACACTCCGATACGGACTTGACCCCAATGCGATACTGAAACGGAATGGACACATTGGCAACTGTGGAACGCGAGGACTGGAAGATCGCTCGCGGCTGGATCAGTAAGGAATCTGGGAGATTGCGGTCGAGCTCCAATCGACCTTTCAGGATGTAGTTTCTGCTAGTACGTGCGGGGGTCAGCAAAGTCCAGTTGGTCTGGATGCATACTGTGGCCAAGAGGTAGCGATCGCCGGGTGCGTTTAAAGACAGTTTGGTTTCATTTATAGACAGGGAGAATGTCCAGTTGGCCACGGAATGGGTTCTACATTGAAAAAGGTCAAGTCTCTGCACAAGAACACATCTTTTCAGGATAAGCTTTCATTCCTACAATTATATGGTTTTTTTGTACGCGCTTATGCTGCTGCGGCAAACAAATTACTGTAGCAATTGCTCAGTGTTACTGCCGCATTAGAGGAGCATACGACACGGTTTTTGCCGGTTGTCTGTTTATCTGTCTTATGTACTTATACATATTTCGTACACGTGATACCAGCAACAAGAAAGAGCGTACCACGGTCGTTGTTCAAAACTAATAATCGCTTGAGTAAAATTCGAATACTCAACACATTACTTATTTGTACTGGCAGATACGGAATCAATTTTCCAAGTTGAAAATTAGGCAGTTAAAGACTATGAGCTACAAACCGGCATATATGCTTAAAATAAGTTAGTAAACTAAAAACAGATTCCCGAAGGATATATGACCACGCACCTGAAAACTTGCACGTTTTCGTTCATGAAATCGCCGACAGCAAGGTATCCACCTGGAATACAACCATTCAAACGATGCAACAGCACCGCAGAAACAACGGTTGGAGGTTCCTACCGGTACGTCCAAAAGCGCTCTGCTTTCCGTTCGCAGACGATAACGACCAACTAAAGCCACGGTTGTTTCCCGACGACCGTATACGCTGGGTAAGTTTCGGATTTATCCCATTCACATCTCCATAATAAACATATACCGATCCACCACCATCGCCGAAGGGAGACCCAACAGCAAAATCTGCGACAGTTATAATACTTACACAAAAGGTCATTTCGGTGCGTCTATAATAATATATGTATACATACTGCTTTTGCAAAACATCCCTTAAACATACGTACCGTTAAAACCGTCATTGTTGATATCTACTAAAGCAACTAAACTGACACCAAATCGAGCTCCCCGGCCATCCAGTCCAGTCAAAACTATAGAGGTATTGAAATACTGCTTTGGTTTCGCGCTTTTCTACAATACAGCAAACTTAAATCAAGGATTCAGGGAACGCGTACACATATAATAAAAGGCAGCACACAAACTTTAACGAATTAACGAAGTATAAAATATGCTTACGGTTAATTAATACTTACCCATGCGTCTCCGGGATTGAGAAATATGTAAACAACACCCTGATCGACTTCTCCGCTGGAATCGTACGCATTGGGAGCGCCAACAATGAAATCCAGGCGTTTATCTTTATTGATATCGATCATTAGCACCGATTGGCCAAAACCTTCAAACAGTTGATTGCCTTTGAGGAAGAATTTTATATCCAGAACATTGGATCTTTGCAAGCGTGTACTGCGCGTCAGTGGCCTGTACACCACCACGATGCCCGCCGACCGCGCCTGTGGCATGCCGGAAGCATAGTAGCGGGTGTTGTCGTTGAAGAGCATACCGGAAGCCACCGCATAACCCAGGTAGCCGCGCTGTTCGCGTCCGATTTCGCTCTGCACAGGGTCACTGCTCAATAGCGAGGGTGCAGCATTGCGCACGCCCATCCCACCCGTCAGACTGACATGGGCAACTGTGCCGGTACCGTCCAAATATCCTGGAGCGCCCAGAATTACCGAATTGCCGGTGTCGTATTCCGCCGTAAACCCGGTATGAGAAAATGAGTACAGATGCGTTGTGGATGTTGATCCAGGGATAAACCGTGTGGAATTGCCTAAATACGGTTAAACTATCAACATACATCGTATTGGTACATACCCAGTGTCCATCAGGGCAGACTTTCAATATTGGTATTATCAATAATATACACTGTACAATACGCATACATACAGTGCACCAGTACAGGCTATTGCTGTTGCTGAATTAAAGTGTATTCAGTATATTTTTATATTTACAGTATATGCAGTACCGAACTTACAGCTTAGGACAAAATGGTCGCATACCCAACATCTCCACATTCAGTACGCATGCAGCGCACTGCGCTGTACGACTGAGTTCAAAATATCCGTTTCGTACAAGTGCACTGCACCGCTTGCGTACAGAATGCTGGGTGTGGGGCTATGCGACCATTTAGTCCTACATTGTATATTGTATAAAAATATATATAACACACACTTACCTGCACAACAAGTCATTGTTAGCTTGTACAAAGAAAATTAAAGAAGTAAAGCGAGCGCTATTGCTGACTCATATCGGTTATTCGGTTTACATAAATTTTAAAGTTACCAGTACTACAAAATGTATTTCTACCTGTGGGAAAGCGCAATTTCTGCCATTGAATAGATGGAATTTCTGATGTGCTATCTTTCGGTACACGATAGCACATGCCGGATGGTGCATAAAACGGTTGGGTGTTTCTGCTATTTGGCAAAAAGGTTCCGTTGGTCCACAAAGGAGCACAAGCCTGCACAAAAATATTTTTATTAAAGCCCAATAAAGCAGAACAAGACTGCTGTTAAAAACGACGCAACATGTTTCCGGGCTACTCGTACTGTTATTACCATTGCATCGAAGGGTTGGGCATCCTGTATCGCGATTGTAAATCCAAGTAGACTGTTGTCTCGGTAAGGATAGGATCCGACGGCAGCTACTTGTGGTGTACTGTCGTTGTCCACAGTTAATTGCTGGCAACGCTTAGGACGATCAAATGAGTCAATGCGGCAGAAAAACACAAGACCTGGCCGCACTGTCGCTGTATTGCTAAGGTCAGTCGCTGTAGGAGCACCAACCAGCAACCTGAAAACACGAAAATACTGTGCTGCCTGTAACCGGTGTAATTCAGAATAATTTAAATTACTAACAGCGAAATATCTGGACAGAATTACACTACAAGAGCTAGTAAAATATCGTAAGCTTAATACTTCAAAGACCGGAATTTAAAAGATAATAAAGATATCCTCACCCTCGATTTCCCGCCAGTAGGTCATCGGTGGGTGCCTGATTCCGTTTATGGAAATAAAAGCCCGAAGAAAATCCGAAAGATGATGATCCCGTTAATCCGTTCGGCACCGGTATGCGCAAGGGAAAAGCTGCGTCCATATTGAAACAATAACATCTGGATATCAGCTGACAAATCCATGACATCCAGAACAACGCGATAACAGCCGGCATATTAGCCATTTTAAAGCTGTTAGCTTTGCTCGTATATGCAACCCGCAACACTTTATCGGTAATTATGGTAACTCCGGTAACTCGGTAATTATGGTTATCAGAACTCCAGAACTGCTAGCACTAATCCATTCGCTTTGGGAAGTTAAGTAATTAGCCTCTCAAATTGCGGTTGATAAAGTAACCCTGAATGCAGGTTATGACAATATAAAGAATAAAAACTGCATAATTTACAAGCAGCAAACATTAGTTATGTAGTACTGCCCCTCTTTCGGCCAGTTTTGCAACTGCGGGTAAATCGTTTGCGTTTATCCGCTAAATTCCTCAAATTGAAGCTAGACATCCGAGGTGTGTCAAACATATCATCAAATGAGTATTACGATCCTGGCAGGCGATAAACATTTTTTCTGAACGTGCTGCAAATGCCATCTTGATTATGTTATGTGACTCATGCACACGTACAGTTAGATACATGACCTGTAATAATAATAATAATTATAATATAAACACAGATATAACAAATTAGTGAAAAATATAGAAGGAAATTGGAAATATCCCTGGCGTATCCACTTCAGGTTGTAAAAAAGGCTGTTACCAAGTACTTAGCGACTTATAATAACTTTATAGCTTATCAGCTAATTTCTGTTAAATCGGGTAATACTCGGACATTTATTAACTGCTTTTGTCTTTCAGATGCTTGATCATACTTCGTGTACGATTGTTAATAAAAATTATAATCGTCACTTTAATTTTAGTTCTTTTTTCTGACCCTCTATTGTAGTACCTAAACCTAGTTATACAATACAAACTAACTGTGTGGCAAATCATCAATTAAGTACACGAGTATTCATCTCCGGCATGTACATCTAGCAGCTGAGTAGTCAAACTCCGGCGACCACCGGCATTTCCAAATCTGCGTAAAATCTTCTAAGTTCTTATCGATTTAATAATAGCCTAAAAAAGTGGTGGTTATTCAAACTTTCAAACTTTTTTACAACGTAATTCTGGCAAATTAAGTTGTAAAGAATGCGTTACATTAGTCAAGACAAATGCCAGCATTCCAATTTTCATTGGCATGAAATTACGAATTCACTGCGATGACAATTATTATCCAGTAATATCAACCATGTCGAAAACTGAACATCTGTAACAAACTCAATACAGTGAGTGGCAACTCACGCATAAAACGGTTAGATCATCTTTCGCAACAGAACATTCACTTTCTCTTCACGATTACCGAAATCCCCACCCGAAACAAAATGAGCATTCTTTTTCCGCCAACCACCAGAGGGATTGTTCAGTTTGAACGGCCAGAGAAAGTTCGTTACCTCTTTGAAGGCAGGACCGACTGTGAAGACTTCATGAATAATGTCCTCGGTACAGAGAATATTCTGCTGTCCCAGAGTCTTCTCGATAAGACTGTTATCGTTCAGCGGCGTTCGCTTTCCTTGAATCTTGGCAAATCCTCGTTTGTACACGAGATCCTTGACGGTCTTCAGGTTGGGATATCCCCATGTGATGTACGGATCGGCCAAGCGCAGCATGCTCAGTGTGGCTTTATTCAATTTCACAAAAACTCCACTGTTGATTTGGCGAAGGCGAAAGAGTTGTAAGACTTTCCGTGGCTTGGGACTGATACCGTTGATTCCTTTTATGCGTACCACGAATGCCAGCTTCGTTTCGTCGGGTACGAAGAAGTTTTGTGCAGTGCTGGCTTGGCGCTTTAGTCTAACTTCATCTCGCTCCTTAGCGCGGTACTCCTTGATGTACTGCTCCGGGCGCTTAAAAATGATTCTCCGCTTGTTCTGCGCTGACTGACGCTTTTTGATCTGGGACCGAACAGATTTCGCATGCGCTGCAGCTGCGTGTCTTCGTTTCTTGAGCACGGTTTCCGGTGTCATGGGAAGACGGGTCTTCGTCGATGGATCAGCCATGACTGAATCACTGATTCCAGATCTGGCGTGGAAAGAAAACAAACGCGTTTATATCCCGAGCTGATTAATTTTACGCATATAGCTCACATGCAAGAAAAAATGCAGTGTATGTTCGTACGTACTACGTACCAATACACATGAAGATTAAGGAAATCAGGGAAAAGTACAAATTCAAAAACGCTCCAAAACTGCAAACAGGTTTCGGGAGAGTCGAAATCGGTAAGTCGTAGGCTCGGACTCAGTCCTTAGCGCGAAGCTCGGACTCGGAGCGGCGGAGGGCTTGTTCAAACTCCCACCCAACCATTCGCTACCGCGGAGGTATCCTTAGGGCGGCTGGTACTGAGTCTGTGCATGTTGCTTGTCGTGGCTTGGGGCATCACCTGACGCGTAAACCCTTACTACTTACGCTTCGTACGTTCATAGTCATACGCAACTTGAACGAAGTCGGGATTTTAGTCCCCGTCATATCATGTACCCGTGTTTGTATCGTGGTCCGTGGGTACAAATAAATAAAGTGGATTTTCTCATTTTGATTTTTGTATATTATTATTGTGGGTAATTTGTAAATTAGTTGTTCGATTTTCTAAGGGATATGCGTAAGAAATAAAAGTTCTTCGAAATCTATCCTACTACGAAGGGAGGATCTTCAACATTATCGATCGACAATTTGGCGTTATGGCGCATATTGCTAAAACCACTGCTGGTATGATGAACACGTCCTAATAATTAGGTTTAATTCCATCTGTAGAAGTAGTTTTGGAATTTATCATTTATGCAGGAATTTACTTCGTGAGATTAAATTTTGTTTAAAGTTTCTGTCCTGCGCTGTATTCCAGATCTGGAGGCCCAGATGGAGGCCATGCGCAAGAAGGGTGCAGAGAACCGTCTTGAGGATGGTCGATTTGTTGGATTGGGAGAGGAAGGGGTGTTCGACGAAGATATCTACTCAGCTCCAGCAAAGAAAGGGAAATTTGAAGGATATGTTACGTCGATTGGTGGGCAAGAAGAGGAAGATGACGACGAGGAAGAGATGCGACCTGGTCTGGGAAGGCAAGCCGCATACAAAGTGGCCCAGACAGCCATCCGAGAGACAGCAGCCTCTGGACAGGTATGTCATGCGCAGACCTGTGACTTTTGGTCAGAAAATATGAATGGTTACGGAATATAAGCTGGCTGTAAAAATTGGTACTTCCCGAACAGAACAAACTCCTCAGCCTTAACAGTGTCTCTTTAATTTGTTTCCAGAAAAATCAATGAGCGCGTAGGCGGCTACTTACAAATTAGTTTATTATTGTTTGCTTTTACGCATTCGCGTTACATAACACAACTTCATGCCACAGAATGGATTGCTACTAACGTGGGTTTTCGAACGATGATAATTATCTTCTCTGTATATTGTAGGATGTGGATCCTATGGCGGAGCATCGTCGAGCCAGAGTAATTGATCGCGAAAATGACTATCAGAAGCGTCGACAGCGTATTCAGTTGTCTCCAGATCGGCTTGATCCTTTTGCGGACGGTGAGTATGGTTGGCCTGTAACTGTAATTGTATTACTAGGTAAATTTTGTAGGATTAGTGGTAAATCGAACTGAAACAACCAAACCGCTTTTCAGTGCATGTAATTCAGTGCGAAACCGCTTAACGGTAATTTGGTGCTGTATTTCATTGGTACAAACAAATATCTATATTGTAAGCTTAGTGTCGTAAGTTACTGTGTACTGTAACTATACCGTCCATGTGCACTGAATATTACAAGAAGATAAAAAACCCATCAGAAATACAATCATTCAACCTACCTGCGGGTCCACAGAACGTACCTACAGAAAAACGGTAACATAAATCTTGAATAAAAATAATTATTATTAATAGTCTTTAATTCGTACTCGTACATATATTGTTGGTCGCCGTTTGTGTTGTCGAAGTTCAGTAGCTATTAAGTTAAATCATACCTGGTGAGCGAACTGTGGTGGACAGATTCATTTGTAGAACGGAAATCGTTGAAGCAAAAATTGCATTCCCTGGGATGAGCCGTGATCACCGCTCCGAGATTACTGCGCTTCGCTTGTACGCAGGCTTTCGTGTAGGCTCGGATTCAGGCTATCATAGTTTCCCAAATAAAACTGATATGTCCAGATTCTTTACAGATACTCCTTTGCAATATCCACGGACTTAGCCGGCGAGTTGGAACGATGGGTAATACGGGATGTGTCGAGTTGCAGCATATCTCGCACATGCTGCGTAATTATTTATGAAGTGACAAGTTTTTCATGCTTAATTGCAGCCATGAATCTGTCTCGCCATCAGTTTTGTAGATATAGCGTATAGGTTCCTAGATTTTGCATAGTATTTTCGATTTATAAATGTTTAATGACTGGATATGGTTTCAGGTGGGAAAACTCCGGATGTGGCTTCCAGAACTTTCTCCCATGTTATGCGAGAACAGGGCGTGAAAAGGGATACACAAGAAGTTCGCCAACAATTGGCCGAGAAAGCGAAGGCTGGTGAGCTGCACTCGGTGGGCAATGGAGAAGCTAAACCAGCAGCGAAAAAGCGAGCGAGATGGGATGTCGCTACACCGGATGTCACTGCCGTCGCCAGCGTTTCTGGGAGCGAAGCCACCCCTCTTCAACCACCAAAATGGGACTCTACGCCCTCCCATGTCCCGGCTGGGTCGTCCACCCCATCTGCCCCTTCTGGTGTTGCCCACTGGGCTGCCACTCCAGTTGCAGCCGCCGCACCGGCCCTGAAACGCAATCGTTGGGATGAAACGCCGCGCGCCACGAGTGGTGCCGAAACACCAGCGGCTGCTGGGTGGGCGGAAACTCCTCGAGCTGATCGAACTCCCGGTGGCGGTCAGGAAACTCCCAGTGTATCTAAACGGAAGTCGCGTTGGGATGAAACGCCGCAGGCCACACCGTCGGCTATGACACCCATGATGACTCCCAACATGACGATGGCGACGCCGTTCGGCGTGAAGGCCATGGGAATGGCGACACCGACTCCGGGACATTTGATGAATATGACCCCCGAACAGATCCAGGCCTTCCGGTTCGAAAAGGAAATGGACGACCGTAATCGCTATCTCACTGATGAGGAGCTGGATGCGCTGTTTCCGCCGGGATACAAAGTCCTGCCTGCCCCGGCCGGTTATCAGCCGATTCGGACTCCAACCAGGAAACTGCTGGCAACACCAACGCCCATGTCGGGAGTCGGAGGATTCTTTATGCAGACCGAAGCTGCTGCTAGTAGTAACAAGAATATTTTGAATGCGCAACCACAGGATCCAGAATTACCTATGTTGAAACCGGAAGACACGCAGTATTTTGATAAATTGCTCCAGGAAGTGGATGAAGAGAATCTATCACCGGAGGAACAAAAGGAACGTCAGATTATGAAATTGCTTCTAAAAATCAAGAACGGCACGCCGCCTATGAGAAAATCCGCTATGCGTCAAATTACCGATAAAGCGCGCACCTTCGGGGCAGGAGCGCTTTTCAATCAGATTTTGCCGCTTCTGATGTCTCCGACTCTAGAAGATCAGGAGCGCCATTTGCTGGTAAAAGTTATTGATCGCGTTTTGTACAAGCTCGATGATATGGTCCGGCCGTATGTTCATAAAATTCTGGTCGTCATTGAACCGCTGTTAATTGATGAGGATTATTATGCTCGCGTCGAAGGGCGAGAAATTATTTCGAACTTGGCCAAAGCGGCTGGACTGGCCACGATGATTTCGGTTATGCGTCCAGATATTGATAACATCGATGAATACGTCCGTAACACGACAGCTCGGGCTTTTGCCGTTGTTGCATCAGCGCTTGGTATTCCTTCGTTAATTCCTTTCCTGAAAGCAGTGTGTAAGAGCAAGAAGTCATGGCAGGCACGGCACACTGGTATCAAGATTGTCCAGCAGATCTCCATTCTGATGGGTTGTGCGGTATTGCCCCATTTGCGAAGTTTGGTCGAGATCATCGAACACGGATTGGAGGATGAGCAGCAAAAAGTACGAACTATCACTGCGTTATCCCTGGCAGCGTTGGCTGAGTCCGCTGCGCCATACGGTATCGAATCGTTCGACAGCGTGTTGAAACCACTGTGGCAGGGTATCCGAACGCATCGCGGAAAAGGTTTGGCGGCATTCTTGAAAGCCATTGGGTTCCTCATTCCTCTTATGGACGCCGAATATGCTAGTTACTATACTCGTGAAGTGATGATTATTTTGATTCGAGAATTTTCGTCTCCCGATGAGGAAATGAAGAAAATTGTATTAAAAGTCGTCAAGCAGTGCTGTGGCACGGAAGGTGTGGAAGCTCAGTACATTCGCGATGAAATCCTGCCGCATTTTTTCAGGGCATTCTGGAATCATCGAATGGCATTGGATAAGCGAAATTACAAGCAGCTTGTCGAGACGACGGTAGAAATTGCCAATAAAGTCGGTGCGTCGACAATCATTGCGAAAGTGGTGGATGATTTGAAGGATGAAAATGAACAATACCGCAAAATGGTGATGGAAACCATTGAGAAAGTTCTGGAAGCGTTGGGCTCCGCGGATATTGATAACCGTCTGGAAGAGCAGCTGATTGATGGCATATTGTATGCTTTTCAAGAGCAGACAACAGAAGATGTGGTGATGCTTAGCGGTTTTGGTATGGTTGTTAATTCACTGGGAAAGCGCTGCAAGCCATATTTGCCGCAAATTTGTGGTACCATCTTGTGGCGTTTAAACAACAAGGCAGCCAAAGTGCGACAGCAGGCGGCAGATTTAATTTCAAAGGTAAGCAGTGCTTGCTTTCTTCCATAATTCCATTTGAAGTCTTGCGTGTTTGCATACTCATAAAATTATCTGATACTGAACAATTTTTTATAATATGTATTTTAGGTTGCCGGGGTCATGAAAACTTGCAACGAAGAAAAGTTGATGGGTCATCTGGGTGTTGTTTTATATGAATATTTGGGTGAAGAATATCCCGAAGTATTGGGTAGTATTTTGGGCGCCCTGAAGGGTATTGTAAATGTAATTGGAATGACCAAGATGACTCCGCCCATAAAGGATCTACTGCCACGATTGACCCCCATTTTGAAGAATCGTCACGAAAAGGTCCAAGAGAACTGTATTGATCTCGTGGGACGTATTGCCGATCGAGGAGCTGAATATGTCAGTGCCCGGGAGTGGATGCGGATCTGCTTCGAATTACTGGAGCTGCTGAAAGCTCACAAGAAGGCCATTCGGCGAGCTACTGTCAACACGTTTGGATACATCGCAAAGGCCATTGGACCGCATGATGTACTCGCAACTTTGTTGAACAACCTGAAGGTTCAGGAACGTCAGAATCGTGTCTGTACAACCGTGGCTATTGCCATCGTGGCGGAAACGTGCTCCCCGTTTACTGTGTTGCCTGCGTTAATGAATGAGTATCGTGTACCGGAGCTTAACGTGCAGAATGGTGTTTTGAAGGCATTGTCTTTCATGTTTGAATACATTGGTGAAATGGGGAAGGACTACATTTATGCTGTTACGCCGCTTTTGGAGGATGCACTTATGGACAGGTAAGTCTTTGCGCTTGTACAGAGCACAGCAAAAGCTTGCTGGGAAGCCGAGAACGGGAAAATGGTTTGTCATTATTTTTTAACCTTTTTGTTCGGTGTACCTGGTGTTTGTTTTGTTCAGCTGTATGTATTGTTCGTATTCCTTGCTGAATTGTGTGCTATTGTTTAGAATAGCATTACGGTTGTTAGTTGAAACGCCTATTTAATAATAGTATTTAATTACGCCTGTTTAATAGTAGTGATTGTAGCGTGTTCTTGTCTAATCTGGTGTGAAATTTTTACAGAGATCTGGTGCACCGACAGACCGCCTGTTCAGCAGTTGGACACATGGCTTTGGGAGTTTATGGTTTTGGTTGTGAGGATGCGTTGAACCATTTGTTGAATTTGGTATGGCCGAATATCTTCGAAACATCCCCGCATATGGCGCAAGCTTTTATGGCTGCCGTGGAAGGCATGCGTGTATCACTGGGTCCACTCCGTCTGCTTCAGTACGTGCTGCAGGGGCTGTTTCATCCTGCTCGTCGTGTCCGGGAAAACTATTGGCGTGTTTACAACACGCTTTACATCGGAGCACAAGACGCTATGGTCGCCGCGTATCCTAAGGTTCCGAACGATGGTAACAGTGTGTATGAACGGTGCGAGCTGGATTATGTGTTATAGCACTTTTTTCATAAATTGTCTTGTGGCATTTTGCATCACTAAAAATTTCAGTTTTAATGTGTGCTTCTTATTTCTACATCGGATCGGAAATTCTTTATTGAGTTAATCAACGTTTTACCGATATTATGAACAGTTCATTCCTTGCTTTTCGTTGACCATGAATAAAATGCGCTCGATCTACAGATAACCAGTCACACTTTCCATCTTCTGTTTGGTGCGAATAACAATCAATGTCTCGCCCAATCACTCAATTTACTAAACTGGGAACATGCTGAACGTTTCACAACAACACATATACATCCGGACTCATCCACCTTCTTTAAAATAAAAATATTGTAGAAGCTGATTCGTTTTATGTAAACATGATACAAGGGCTTTCCATATCCTAATCAAAAAAGATACAAGCACATTACGGCTAAAGATTATTTCTACATCAATCAATACTGCAAAAATGATTTTTCAAGCGCGCCTGCTGTAGGCAGTGTAGGGTGATCGTGATCTGCTTCGAGACCGTCGTGTATCAGGTGAGCGGCGTCGGCGAGGCGAACGGGATGGTGGCTCTCGGCGTGCAGTTCTGGAAGGAGACTTGCTACGAGTACGTGACCGTCTGGAATGACCATGGACCGGCTTATCAGAATCGCGATGACGAAAACTCTGCAACGAAAAAATATTTCACCGTTCGGTTCTTGGTCATGAATGCGACACTGCAACAAAAAGCATTGCACGAGGCCGGGAACTGGAAACAGAATTATGTGCATGGCTTATTCAACACATGTCAGATTTTTCTCTAAATATTTAACTATGTTGGTTAACAGAAAGCATTCTATCTTCCATGTCGGGCTGATAATACTGTCCTATGAAACAGAATACTTTACAACACACTGGTCACTCACACAAAAAAAGTTGGACCTTCTACCAGTATTTATAAAGCTCTAATAAAGAACAGCTTTAATCTTCTAAATTCTCGGACAATGCTGAAATTCAGACCAGACGACACTGTAAGTTAAACACATGACGCCTGCAGATACTGCGCGTGCTAATGTTAAAAAAATTCTTAAGAACTTGGCGCAGTTACGTTTTCTCTTTTGAGTTGAAAATGCGGTGTTTGGCACTACCCGCTGTGAGTGTCCCTAAAACTGCAACAAGAACACTGCAACTTACCTCAGACACCCTGCGACCATCACGATCTTTGCGATTTGCAGTGTCGTGTTCATCATATGGCCTTCGACTATCTACTCTACCGCTTGAGGTTGGCCGATCATCATCCGAAGAATCCGAACTGTCAACCCTGTCCTTTCTCTTTTTCCGGTCCACATTGTGTTTGTCGCTCTTATTACTGCCAGGGCTTTTTCCATCACCTATCGCCCAAAAACCACGTAAAAGTGAGCAGTTACAACCTGTAAAACTTCACATAAAACGTATTTATTGTTACAAAATCTGCTAACCTCTTTTACGATTGCTCTTTTCCAATTTTTCCAGCTTCCGTAAAAGCTTCTTTTTCTGCTTTTTTGTAAGCGATTTCAAAAATTCAATTTCAGCACTTTCCTCGTCCTCGCTCTCCACATAAATCTGATTTTTAGCCTGCAGGTCGTTTCTTCTCCATCCAACAACGGAATCTTTCAATTTGTACCCTTCTTCTGCCATCTTTTCCATGAGCTCGGCAGGTGTTGCAGTGGCAGCTGTAAAATCATACACAATCAATGCAATCCTCCGAAAATCTTAGAAATCAGCCCTACCATCTTTCCCCGAAGCCCCATTCTGCCTCCGTTTTTCCTCGGGCACCACCGGTGCGCTGTTGAATAACGGGCACTCTCTGTCAGTGTTGATGTGACCCCATTTGTGGCATTTGATACAGCGGACATTTCGCACAGCGATACCAAATGGCTGATCGCGGACATCTTCCTTCCCCACAGCGAAGCTGTGTCGAAAAACAACACCACCATTAATTCAACAAACTATTACGCAGCATTTCGAGCTTTCGACATCAGAGACGGCGACAGTAACGTTAACCAATCCCAAAAACTAGATTTCAACGAAGCTGAAAACAACAAAATATAATAATAATATTCTGACATATTAATCGATAGGATAATAATGGATAATTCACAAAACTCCCAAACTGACAAATTAGTTTTAAAACGAGCATTATTGATTATTGTTTTTAAAGCTTATTTATCGTATACTTCTGCCAAACTGCTCTACAAAGTTTCTTATAATATTAATTATTATCAAATATCTGACCCAAAAAATTTTAGAACGTTTCGGAAACGTCGCTAAAAACAACATCCAGCGAGGTCTGGTTTACCTTTCACGAGGAGCATGGTATTTTCTTTGCCATTCAAACTTCACTTCTGGCTCATTCAAGTCTCGCTCTTCATCTCTTTTTGCACCGGGAGGTAATTCATACATAAAGTTAATACCCAGCTTGAGTTTTTCGTCGTTACTAATCAGCGCACGATTGTTGTATAATTCCTGTTCGCGTTCGTATTGTTTCCTTAATTCGTCCTGTTTCGTCTTCTCCGCTTCTTTCTGCTGTTCTGCCATCCAAACCTAAATGTAATGCAAAAGTAAGATTATCAATTATTCTCAACAAACTGAAGCCAAAACTGAAGAAGCCCTGACGAAAGTGCCATAAGTAACTGCCATTATTTTCTCAACATCTTACCCTTTTTACGTTGTCCAAATTCGAAGGATGGAAGAACTTCTTGGACATATAATTATTGAACCCCTTTCCCATTTTGGCGCTGATGGGTGATAAATCAAAACTTCGTTCACCTGAACCAAAGAAAAGGACTCAGAGCAACAAACTGCAAAAACAGAAAAAAAAAACAGAAAAACCACGGATATCAGTGATAAATTTCAGCTTTCAAGTCCAAGACTAAAAGGATGCAGATTGCAGATTTACATAACTACGTTACTACGAGTAGAGCCCTGCAACGTACTGGTAAATCCGAACCGCTCCGAATCCACTCCGATTTTCGGAGCGGATTGGACGGATTTGTTTTAAAAATATTCGGATCGGAGTGGTTTCGGAGTTTAGGCTTGCCTGAATGGATCGGATTCGGATGTAATTATGACTCCGAATTATCCGAAATAAAATTATATTTCAACTAATTTTTATAGAATTTCCATAATTTTTAGGACAAAAAGCATCGTCAGCTTCGCGCTCCGCGCGAGGCTCCTTTGTGATTCGGTAAAGCACTAAACGTAACTACTTCTATTACGTTAACTTTAGTTACTCTGTACCCTTTGTTAGAGGCGAAGCTTGTTCAATCAAAGAAAGAAATCCGAATTACAACTTTTATGAGTTTTTTGTTGAGAACTAAAAGAGATGCCACTAACACGTGAAAGCAACAGCCAGAAACTGTGGTTTTTGCGATGGCAAAAAGATCAAAATTTTCGGAATTCGCAACTCGAAAACGCTCAGGTATGAGCAATCTATGGCTAAGACGACGGAAAATTTAAACTTAGATTACATAAAAATCAAATAAACGTTCCGAAGATTTTGAAAATTGAAACTTTTGATGATAACTTGGCTTGGATCTTTAATTGTTGCAGCGGATAGTATAGGTATTTTAGATTTTTCTGAAACGAGATAAAAAAAATATGACAAAAATTTTCGGAGCGGATCGGACTGGATTCGGATTTGTAAAAAACATTTACGGATCGGAGTGGTCGGAGTATGATTTTGAAAATTCGGAGTCGGACTGGGTTCGGAGAAAAATTTATTAGTTCGGATCGGGCTGGACGAAGTTTTCGACTCCGTTGCAGGGCACTAACTACGAGTACCATTTTTAAAAAAAATTTTGTTTTGGATATTTTTTTTCGTGCGCGCGTCGCCGTCGCGCAAACCTTGAGCGTTTAGTAGTAAAGTGTTAGGCGAAACGTGAACTTAAACACCACGCCGTCACTCTATCGGCGCCTATCCGTCGCCTCACATTTTGCCCTAGCACAGTACTTTTATTGTATTTATTTTTCGGATTGCAGAATCCTTAATCTTTTGATTCTTTTCAAGCATTTTATAATAATATTTATTTTGCACTCAATTTGCAGTTTTTGCAGTTCCAGCTTTCGGTGTTGCATTATTTCCCACTACTGTAGTATAACGATTTTTACTTGCGCATTACCAGTTCATGACTAGAAGTACTGTTTAGCCCTGCAGTCTTTGCACTATCATCCTGTTTCTGATACCGCATTGTTACATTATGCAGTAATCTTTCTTCGCAATACGTTCCCTTTGTGATGACATCGCCGTATCGCTTTGGGTGATCGTAACTCGGAAAAGTCTCCTTGTTTGTCGTGCTCCACTGTTCCTGATCGAAAACTCAGGGACTATGCTACATATCTCCTTCGCTCGTACGAAATCTCGCCAGTTTTTGGAGAAAGCAGAAAAAGTGCTGACGAAATTAAGGATGTTCCACACCGAAATTACGGCAAACGAGCCACGAAATGATGTAGGTAAAGTCAGTCTTATACAAGTCTGTTAGTGTTGTACTTGTAACTTGTGTATAAAACTGGGACTTTTTAATTTGTGGAATTTTATTGATGGTGAGTTGGAAGTCCATTGGAGCTGTGAGATAAATAGGGAAATTATTTTCCAAAATCCTTCCTTTAGGTTTCGGCCACTGCTGTTGTAACGGAAATGCTGGATATTTCACCAACTGTGAAGAAAGTTGTTCTTCGGGTAGACGAACCTAAATTCACCTTTAAATCCGGACAATGGTGCGCGCCCCGGCTTCTTTTGTCCAATTACGCGCACTTTTTGTTTACATGAAGATTTTAAACAGGGTGGACTTCACGATTTCGGGAGTGGACATTGTCGGAGGCTTCTCGATTTGCTCTACCCCGAAACTCCTCCGTGAACAGCGATTACTTGAGCTGGCCGTGAAAAAATCAAAGCACCCTCCGGTGGCTTGGGTGCACGATAAAGTTGGTGGGCATTTGAGACGATAATCATGCGTAGCGTCCTTATATACGCTTCTGCACGGGTAGTGTCGGGTCGGATCGACGGTGCAGATCCAAGCCGGCGGAGAATTCTTTTACGATCCGCGACCATCCGATCCGCCCAAGGATCTCTTGCTGCTGGCCGGTGGAGTGGGAATCAATCCTGTCCGATCGATAATACTTCACGATAAAGATTTATATGACGATCATTATGCAAAATCTTTTGGACATTGTCCTGGGCATGCAACGTTGTTGTATTGCGCCAAAAGCCCGTCCGAGCTTTTGTTCAAGGTTTGGACTTTGGAGTACTTATTTTTAGACTGTGCTGTTGTTTCACCTTTGTTTGTTTACGGTTCGGTCTGATGGCATATGCATTGCAAATATTGCATTTAATACATTAGTAGATTTTGCTTTGCAGGATGATTTTATGAGGATTTCGGACGACATCAATTTCCAGTGTGTTTTATTTGCCTCTCAGTTCAAGAACGTCAGTGATGTCGGCTCGAAATTTACAATTCACCGTAAGTTAGATTTTTATATTCTATGAAGTAACTTTTATTTTTCTGCGACTGTAGGTATTTGATTTCGTTAGAGATTGTTCAGTGACAGCATTGTTTGGAATTATTACCTAATTTATAAAATATGAAATGCCGCACATTGAAATTTTCGAGATTATTCTTTGTCAGTATCTTTTCGGTCATTTTACGATCCTTTTGGTAGTATCCGTCAGCATTCTGTGACCATAAGCCGTAACGAATACGTTTATTGTCGGCAGCGCATTTCTCCAGAAAACGAAATCCCACCTCCGTAACCCTGCCAAAATATGACACGAAGAAGTGTTGTAGCCCCTTTGGGCTGATAATAGATACTTATTCTATTGTTAATGCTGAATTGCTGACTAATGCGCGTGGATTACGCACGTCGCATGGTTTTCCATCATTGAATAGTCGAAATCTTTAGTTTGTTCGTATGGCTGTCTTATGGGGGGTAATGAGAATTTCCCGTCACTTCGGCATAGGTACTGTATTCTTTTGTAGCTGGTCGAATAACTGCGTTGGATATCTTAAGCACTGTCACAGCAAAGAAGGGCGGCAAATCATGGTTGGATATAAAACGCGTCATGTGCTACATTTGCGGGCCAAGGGAAATGGTGACGAGTTTAGTTCCTGCTCTCAAGGTGCGTACAGAAAGTGGAACATTATAGAATGTCCAGAAAGTTGCGATTTATGCTTGCATTATACTTGTATCATTGTATATCGAGACTTATTAGTAGCTGATACGAAACCTGTAACTTGTAAGTATTCTGTATATGATTGTGTATCATCATGTGAAGCGTGCAGGTTCGGATATGAAAAGTAAGTTTTTGCAACAGGAATGCGGAATTTCCGATGAGCAAATTGCCTATGAGGCATGGACTGTGACGCCACCACCGTCCCCCGCATCCATTAGTAAAAATGCGGTGTAAGAATTGGTGTACAGTATTTTGCGGTGGCAGTGCTGGTATTGTGATTGAGTACCATTGGGCCCGGCCGCCTGGGCCTTATTATTTATTAATATGATATTGTCGGCAGATTTTAACAAAATGCTTCCCTTAGTCTGTTCACCTGATAGTGGATACTGAAACTTTTTTGTTATCTTGGCAGTAGAGAGCGAAGATGCTAGTCATGACGTTGATGCTGTGCTATTCTGCAACTTGCCACTCTTTTCGGGATCGTGATCGATAAAATAAAAATGGTTTTTCAAACTGCTGAAAACGGAAAAAGGTTTTATGTTGATTCTGCAATAAGCCGGAACGCACAAATTCGCCATACAAGGCGTATGTTACAAACGTACGTATTAAACTGTGCGAAAATATGTACTGTACTTAATGAATACTAGATATAAAATGCTACGATCACTATAAAATGCTACGATCACTAAATTGGCTAACAAGTAATCACTACGTAGTTCGGACTGTTTTTTTGTCCACTTCGGTGATAGACGAATCAAATAGTGATGGCACACTAAAGGTATTACGAATAATGTTTTATATTATTATATTAATGATTAATTTGATACCTTTATTATCTTATATACTTGTACTGCAATTTTCTTACTTCCACTGGTAGTTATAAAACTTTATGGTGACCCTTTCGTCGCGATTCGGCGTCCGTGAAAGGAAACATTTTTTACTTGAAAATTATTTACCGTGCCTTGCCCCGGCACATCAGCTATGATCACATGGTTAAAAGCAATAAACTGGGGGTGGTTCGTAACCATACGAGCCTGCATCCACACAATCATTACAATCATAGCTCACATGGTTAAAAAATAATTTGCGTTACGTTCGGTACGCCACTGTCGTACATAGTGTGCTTTCTGTCTCTATTTTGTACGAATACGAACGCTGCGCTTTTCCTGTCACTTTGCAGGTCGCATTATAAACGTGCTGTAAAGTGTAATGTACTCGCATGCGAGGAAAAGTTCCCAAACCGAGTTTCTTTTATCTCCTACGAAGATTTTGGTGTACATTGACGTTTTTCTGACGCAATTATGGACCCTGGATTTGGTTCCTTTTGATATTCTGTTCTTGTTTACTAAAATGATAGGTATAGCGGTTATTCTTTGGTGTAAATAAACCATTTTCCTCTCTGATGGAAACGTTTTCTGCAGTCTACGTTTGATTGATTGTGGTTCAGCTGGGTTAAGGTCTTGAGGGTACAGTACTCATACTGTACATAAAGCAAATGCTGTATGACTAATGGGGTTACTGGAGCTGATCCCCGTCCACCCGTGGGAGCCCTAACCGTTTTTAGCCTTTAAACTTTTTCGTTTTAATTTTATGATCTGTTGGATCGTGATCTTCAGTTTTAATCTCAAGGAAAATGTCCAGCTCCAGCGGGAATTCTAAGGGAAGAAAGGCAGGAGGGAAGAAGTCCGCCAGTAGTCACGGTCGTGCATCGCACACCGACTTGAGCTCTATCGCGGACGTCAATGGCATGGACGAACACGACCTAAAGAGCTTGCTGGATTGTGTATCACGGTGCGAGAAACCAGACAGTGGTCCAGAAGCGAAAGGCATGGCCACTGCTATGCTGAAAAAGGAGCGGGCGAAAATCGACAAAGAAGAGCGGGCTTTCCCGGGCCAGATAAAACCACTGAAGACCGTCAACGGCAATCATACTAATGATCTCCTCTCGGCGCGTTCCGTTGCCGTTATCGGCGATGGGGATGTGAAGGGTCCCGCCAAGGCCTCGACAATGGTTAACAGCAGTCTGTCGCTGGGTTCAGCCGGGTCTTCCAAGGCATCCAGTAATGCCTCCGATGAGTCAGAAGAAGCGGATAACTCCGCAGCCAGCAATGCCAGCGGTGGTGAGTTCCTTGTCCTACTGCTGTGTTTAAAAAATGTTCGAGCTCATTGTAGAGAGATTCGGCGTGATCATTTTAGAACATGATTATGGATGCTATCCTACAATGGCCGTACTCAATATTCAGGATGAAAATGGTGAGGGAATGCTGACCGCCTGGCCCACTGCATGCCATTACCAGTTCTTGGTGTATTTTTAATATTTTGATTTTGTTTATTTTCAGATGATGGAAAATATGATATGAGAAGTTTTATGGCTGATAATTTAAACCATCCGCCTCACGTTTTAGCCATTTACCCTTCCGTGAGAAGTTGCGCGGATGCGTTAAACTATGGCACTGAAATTGATCTCTCAAAGTATGTACTTAACTCACGTAATTACGGTTAGACATATGTCCTGTATTGCTATTGTTGTGATGGATTTTATTTTCTTAAATCTGGTATTCTTTTCTAGTGGTTCGGAAAACACTCGTAGAATGTCTGGGAAGGATACGGGTTCTGATCGGGAGTCCGGAGCGTTGGGTATAGAACAGTGTTTCCCCCCTTTCTTGAAGCATTTCCATACATGGTCATAAGTTTATAACAACATTGCAGGTTTTTCAACACAGCAGACCCTGTCGGTGCCAAAAGGCGGGTCCCAGAGTGATCCTTCCCCGGATAACAACCACGAATACCTGAAGAAGAAAGCGGGTCGTAAGCGTCGACTGCAGAAACTCACCAAGTTCGACAAGAAGAAGCCTGACGTGGTACTGGGATCGAGTCTCGACAGTCAGAATGATTTCTATAATCGAGCATTCCAAAAGGCGGCGGACGGTGAAGCCAGTGATTTCCTTGATAGATTGTGTTTCAATCTGCATGAGCAAAAGGCGTCCGTAGCAGGTTAGAAGCCCAATCTGTGGTATAAACTGAGGATAGATTGGATATGTTATTTAGAAAGTTGCCTATACGATATTACCAATAGACTATCAAAACGTTAGAAACATGGTAGTTTTGACGAGGTTAAAGCGATGGCATGACACGATTATAGCTAATACGATATATTTTACAGACGTTTCGAGAAACTCCAACGAAGCGGAAAATTACTTCAATAGTGCTTCAAATGCTGGTAAAGGAAAGAAAGCACATAGCCGCTCCAAGTCCAAGAAGGACCACACAAGTATCGACACATCTATACCTTACCGTCCGTTGAATAACAAGAAAACTGACCAAAGTGATAGCGAAGAAGTGGAGAGTTTCCATGGTTCAGATCCTGAGTCAGTACCCGATGCAGCAGTGTGTGATATTGTAAACCAAAGCAAAGAAGTATTCTTCCAAGCCGAGCCGGTCATGGACTTCATGGCGGATTCCCTCGACTACAACGTTGACTGTGATGTGGAAATGACTCCGCTGGAAGACATGATGGCTGTAGATAGCATAGATATTGGGTGTCCAGCCGAAAATCAAATGCAGCTGCCGGAAATACCTCCGTCCGAAAAGATGGTTGTCTGCCGTACTAGCAGCAATTCATCCCGCTCCTCCGTGGATAAAATGGAAATAGATCACGGATCCATGCCTTTAGACGGGTACACTCAGGACGCAGATATTGACGAACTGGACAAGCTTGATCCTTCTTTGGCTGGCGGATCGGCGCAGGCGAAGAAAAAGAAGCGGAAGATTAAGAAGAAAAAATCGAAAGGTGCATACATTAACATTGATTGTTTAAAGTGTAGACGAGCAGGCATGTTATACACACTTCCGTAGATGGTAAAAAATCATAAAATTGCATAACGTCTTGCGTAGGTTAACTCAGGGGTTGCATAGTAATCGGTATATTTACATCTATATTTTCTGTAGGTAAAAGCCAGTCAGTAACGTCCAAAGATTCTAGCGTTTCTTCGTTTTTGGTGAACGAACGTGAGCGCGGTGTGGACGTGGCGCCAGATGTTCCGGTAGTTGTTCCAGCGACCAAGCCAATGACGCCGGAATGTGTCAGTGATCACCATTCGGACACTGAATTCCAGGTGGTGGGTCCACGTCGATACGCACAGAAGACTTCTCCGGCTGCTAAAAGCCAAGCTTCCTATCCGGGTGCCTATAAATACAATGGTACGGCTGCTTCTAACCGAACGCGCAGCTCGGCTTCCCAGTCCAAAACTCCGAGTAAACAGTCAGCCTCGGTCAGTGTGCCGCCGGCTGCCTCTGAATATCAGCTACGCCGTCGAAATTCCGCAGGAGACATCAAGAAAGTCGGGTTGGAACCAACGCCTGTAGGAATGGAAGCTGCGGGTGACAGCAGCGATCGCGACTCTGTGCGGTCGATGCCGGTTAAAAATTCGAAAAATGGTGAGTGCGGTTTGAAGTCGAAACGAGGTTTCACTAAATTAATTGCAGTGATAATAATTTTATATGGTCTTGGTTTCAGGCACCGGCAAAACCACTTCTGCTCCGGCAACTCGTCTTCCGACTCCGGGAATTAGCTATGCGGACATTGCCAAAGGTGCTCATAATGGATATGCTCAAGCGGTTTCGACGGAAGCAGTTGCGCCGCAGTCGGCTTCGATTAGTCAGGGTGATGTCGTCCAGCCGCCGAAAGTTTCGGATATAGAACACGAAGAAAAGGGTCTGGAAGCCGATGGAAGAGGAATTGCAGATTCAGAGAATAATAATCCTGACTTAGTGACAAGTGTTGATACTACGCCGACACCGTGTGGTAACGACGCGGATTGTCCTGTCGAACAGCCTCTGGAGGAGCACACTACGCCTACGACTGTTATAGAATGCCCGCCCGTGGAAACTCAGTATCATTCGGAAGAAGTGACTCTGGAGCGGGTTATACAAAGTGCGCCCACGGAGCCCATCAATAGAGCAACATCGAATAGCTCGCAGAAGAGCAGTACGTTCGGCCAGCCATACTATCCAGATTTCGGCGAGACAACCAACGTCCATACATATGAAACACACGCAGCACTGTTACGCACTATGAAACCAAGTCAACCGTTGGCGCCGCGAACTGGCCCGCAGATTTACCATCGTCCGGACCTAAAATTGCCGTTTCGAGAAAAATCCTATGGCCGGTATCATGACAGGGGTCGACATTATGGGAATCGTGGTAATGGACCACGGGGATATTATCCGACAGCTCATTACTCACATGGTCAGTCCAATGTCTACTACCATAATCGTAATTTCGACCATAATCGATCTCAACCAAGTGTCCTGCCAGTGGTGCCTTTGGAACATGGGCGAAAGTTGGAAGCTGAAAAAGATTGCGGAACGGCACAGAACGAGCGCCCTCGCGAAAGTGGAGATTCCAAAGTGACCTTGGAGCAGCAAACCGCAGTGCAAAAAGAAGAAAGCACCATGCAGAATGGTTCTACTTTAGCCGAAGCGTTGGATTTTTTTGAATCAGAGTTTGGAAAAATTCGTGAGAAGTGCCTCAAAGGTATGTTAAACGGATTTTTATCTTTGTACATCCAGTATGTATTTTTATAAGTAATGCTACGAGTAGGGCTGAATCAGATAAGTAATCATTTTATGAACGATCACGCCTCCGTTGTTGGCTATTATGGCTGAATTTGCTAATACTCATTTTTTCGTAGGAGCTCCTGGATATTTGTATTTCAAGCCGTGAAAAAATTCAAGACTTTTCGTTCCAGTTATTTTTTTGTAGTAGAATTAGTTTACTGGTTGATAAGAAATGTTGATCTTCAGTTGTACAAATAGAATCGTTCGTTGAGTCGGTTGAAGGATCTGGTGGTAGGCAGGATTATATTGTTCAGCTCAAATGCGAAGAAATTCAGGTGTTTATTTGGCTCTCAGAAATGCCGAATTTATATCAAAGGTTTGTTTCTTTTTGTGTTCATTAAGATGTTTCTGGTCTCGAAAATTGAGAGGATAGTGTTATTGCTGTTATGGTAGCCACCCTCTAATACTTTTTGATTTGTCGGCTGTTTTTGTTGTTGGTTTCCTGACGAATATTGTTTGGTTATAAAATTTATGCATTTGTTGTCTTCTGGTGCGCTTTGCTTGCATCTGGGGTTTGTCTTTCACAAGGTGGAAAAAACTTCGAGAAGCATTCTGCATACGCTTCTTTGTGAGCAACACAATGTCATCCTTAGGGCGAAAAGCAAACAAGTTAACAAATACTCATATCTAGTGAAGAAAAAATCACGAATATTAATTTTATTTTTAAAACGTGCGTTCATCTTGGAACCCGTAATTTGCGAAGGATATAGGAATATCCGTAATGGCATTTTCATTTGGAAAAGCATCGCGCGGTAGCGTATGGAGGTTGAAATTTTGTGGAGGTGGTGTGGGTGGAGCTGACCGATCGTCCGGCCAGATGCTCCTTATGAATTTCTGGAATGGAAAGGCAGAAGAGTATTTAAACTACTGTAAATTTTTGTGGCCGATTACTGTAATTGATGCTGACCTCTTTCCATGTATCTCCTTTTGTGTTAATAAACACATAAACTGCCCATGCCGGAAACTGCAGGATACCGATCCCGGCTAGAATCCATCCGATGGCGTCGGCCCATAATGGAAAATGCCCATGGGAACTCTCGTTCAGCGTTTTATACGAAACCAAGGATACGACAAGGATGAACTACAACATCAGGCAGATAAGTTAGAGTTTCGGCGAAATGAACTGTTTTATAATTTTGGCATAATTATTAAATTAAGGGATTTTAATTCATCTTCTGTGTACAGTGTAGTACAATTCACACTGATAACTTCATATATTCATACACGTGAGCTAACAACACATGATGAGACTTGTGAAAATTAAATTATGGTTTTCGTGGATCTCGGATAGGTAATGAAAACACAAAATTATATATGCTGAGATAACTATCGTTTTATGATTTAAGGTCAACATAAACTTTGACAAAAAGAAAAGGTCAATCGACAAAAGTATCGTTTCGCGTTTGAAAAACGGGAAGAACATACCAGCAGCGTCACTGGACTCAGAGCTGACCAAGCACATCTGCAAAATCATGGTCAATAATCAGTTTATTACAGCAGTCCATCGGTCATGCAATATTTACGAGTATATGGTGAACGCTCTTAGGTGCCCTATTACGAGGCTAGGGAATGCCTTCGAAGTTAAGTGAACTAAAATTCAGAGACAAAATGATTCGTCGTACCTCCAATAATAGCTGACCTCTCCGGGTTTCCCTAGCATTTCTCGAAGATTATTGAGAAATCTCTTCATACCGTATATCCACATGACACAGATTATCTCCAGTGTGGCAGCAAAGAGCACCGAATATCCGCCAGAGTACTCATTAAAAATGTCGAACAGATCCACACCGCCCTAAATTCAACAGCACTCCTGAAACCGCGTGACCTTAACGGTTATGCTATGCAAATGTAAGGAGATAAATGAATGCTTTTCCAGTTTTAATTATACGTTAAACATACCTGTGTAATAAACATGATACCCAGAAGAAAGCAGGCAGTACAAATTATCCCGACCACGTAAGGCTTTTTGGGCCGCCATGATGGGAATGTGTCAAATAGATACGTCAGAAAGTTCTCCAGTAAACCAATCTCACTTCCCAGCCTGTCAACGATGTGCTCAATCTCACTTATGAGCATAGTGCTTTTTTAATTTTTGTGTATTCAGAAGTCACCCGTTGTGCGTACCCGAGCGTAAATAACCTGAAACAGAGAATTGCCCAGTAAATGGCGTGTATTTAAAAGTATTTCTGTGACCAGTACCCTAATCGATACTCTCGATTGGATACTAATTCTAGTGATGAAATCCTTGTTATTTTTTATTACAACGAACTCCTACAATATATAACACTTTTAGGGTTCCTTACATTATGAAAAAAAGTATAGCCCAAAGATGAGGCACCGGCATTTGGTTCAGCGCTTCTGGAAAGGTGACAAACGCCAGTCCTGGTCCGGAAGCGATGACATTTTCCACCCCGACGCCCCGTTCACCAGCTAAAAATCCCAGAACGGAAAACATTGCCAGGCCGGCGGTCACACTAGTTGCTGAGTCCAGGACTGATACAATAAGAGCATCTCTGCAAACCGTAACATACGCAATTTTATGATGGTCGTCGTTAATTATTATTATAATCTGTGCCGTTTATTTGCAGTTCATGGCGTTCGGCGGCATCAGATGCTTATAAGTACGGAATTAGTACCGAAACTTACTGATAGCAGTTATTATTAAATTTATTGTAGGACCCTGCAATAACGTAACAGCATTGCACACAGTCAATGAACATCAGTGCAAATGAGTTTACTGTACCGAGCATAGTTAAGGATCCAAACGCTACGCTGAGTGAGAAGAACATTTGCTCCGCTGCTGCTCTCCAGGTCTTTTTTGAACCACACACCGAATTTTTATAACTGAATATTAGTTATACAAAAAGCGTTTATGATACCTGGATGCTAAGGATCTTGTCAAATTTCGGCACGACAAAGTACAGAATTCCATCCACAGCGTTTGTTAAAGTAGCACCTATGCAGCAATAAGCAATTAAAGTAACGCAGAATAAAAAAGTCGAACCAATACAGAAGCTACTCTAAGCTTTGAAAATTTTAAAATGCACAGGAATTCTGGTGCAGACCTCGAATGAGAAGGATGATGAGCACGACAAAGGGCATGGAAGAAGTGACATACACGACCTTTCCGGATGATTTTACTCCCTAAGAAAGCAAGTACTGTATACAAGTATTCACATTTTTAAATACCACGCTATCTCTTAGTCGATCTATATCAGCGCAGTAAAGTCTTTTACAAGAAAATTTAGTGATTTTTTGTTCTTCAGCGTTGTGGTGCACTGCTACATGTGACCACCTCTTCAAGTGTACTAATCAGGTACTGCAACTAAAGAAGTGCTGATACGAACATTTTAACATTAAAGCAAAACTCTGAAGAAAAAAACGCTGGCGGCAATTTTCCTTAACGAGGATTGTCTTGTACTGTACATCGTATTTACATAAACAAAAAATTGTACAAAGCAGAACGAGTATAATAAATTTGCTGCACTTGTACCTTGACCAGTGACAGGAAAACGATAACCCACGTTGCCGCCAGACAGCCTAACATTTCCGTATTAATCGCTCCAAGGTTACTTAACGAATGCGCAGAATTTGTCGCTTTGTCATACTTCATGAGTACGTATCGGTCAAAATACTGCTGGCTGGATGAAACCATTTTACTGGACATGGCACTAGTCAAATTGGTGAACATCACAACAGGAATATGATATCCGGTGATGGTCAACGCATGTTCGGCAGCGTTTTCCCCTTTTCCGGGATGGATACACGTTGGTTTGTGTGCCCATTCGTTGTCACAAAACGTCGCCCATGGAACCGGCTCACCCTTACAGGCTGCTATCAGTGTTGACCAGAAGTAATACATAGTCCATGCCATAATTACCACTAAAAAATAAACATCTCATCGAAATATCTGAATCAAATTAAATTTTGTTATTACTGCTGTCACTGAAAGGAAAGTACCGTAGTAAATGGCAACGAATAGGCTCGCCAATACTTGGGCCACCCCAACTCCTAAAATAAATTGGACTGAGTTGCTTTGTGTATATCTAACAATAATTATAATGTAAGTATGTAGCAATAATTTTTAAGTACCTTTTGCAACAGGCACGATCCGCTTCCAGATTTTAACCGGACCCTGCGAATAATACTGACCCAGAGCGATTTCTAGGAAATACATCGGCTTCCCGACCAGGAATAGCACACAGATATACGGAATCAGAAATGCTCCTAACATGCAGATATCGGCATAATGTAATATAAATTAGTATAAAATTATACATAATGTAAACATGTTAAGCAGTATTGAGGTTAACGTACCTCCGCCATTTACGTACGCTAGGTAAGGAAATCTCCACACCTATTTTATAATTGAGATTTCTTTTGATGCCGTTGATATTTAACAACAGGTTGTAGTGCATGCATTGCAATATTACGAGAAGTGCGCCGAAATTAAACAAAAAAATGCTACTGCGTGTGCTCACTGTGCTGTATAGCTAGGCTAAAATATTTTGATAGTACTTTATATATATACTGTAACACATTTTTTCAACAATTACTTGTTAGACAATAACTAACATTTCCAAGTCCGACCGATAAGCTGATGCAGGAAAGGACAAATTCTGCCTTATTTCCCCATTGTCCACGTTCTTCTTGTTGTTGATTTTTTTCATGGTTTGGAGCGGCGGAAATGCTGTGGACATCGTCTTTGTCCCGCTGTTGAGGATAACTGAAGGCAGAATTTAGCGTATCGCACGAATAAGCATGCACAATATTCTGCGCTGATTTGCTAGGCCTTCGATGCTGAAAGGAATTGGATGGCATCACACAAAAACACAGCTAGCTACTGGTGCAAACAATTTGAAAGTGTTCTCATGTAAGTAATAATTACTAACACATCGCACTTACAAAAATGTGGTCTACCATTTTTTGTGTTGCCGTAGTACTCCCAAGTAACAACTTTGAAATGTTTCAACTGTAACAAATCATTCTGTTTGGAGACTTTGCATTACTACAACGGTTTCGCTGAAAACAAGCTGCTTCACATTTCGGCAGTATTTATGAGAACAGCATAATAAAACGGATTGCTGCAAGTGCTTTACAATAACCTTTCGGGATCACAAGCCGGAGATGCCGACAGTTCGCGCAAACATTAAAGTCGTTAAGCCGTCAGTATCGCTGAGTGAAGTTCAAGGTAAAGTTGGCTTTTCATGTCTACTTTGGTTAGCAATTGCAAACAAGAGCTCGCAACATGACTGATTTTGTTGATGTCGGCAACTTAGTTTGCCCGAATCTTTTAGCACACATCTACTGCCACAAACGCAAAGATACAACGTCCTAATATAATTAATTTATAGGACTATTTTCTGTTAAGCATACGGTGTGCAATTTTAACGGAAAAATAAGAGCAAAAGAAACTAAGCTAAGGGTATCCATATTTTGAGTCACCCAGTTTGCACGCGGAGCGCGCTTTACTTCTGCTTGCCGGGAGATAGCAGTTATAGCGGTCCATAACTGGACAAGCTATTTAATTTTGCAATAAAAACCACATGGAACACGGTGCCACAATAAACATTCAGGTGTGCGTGCCGCATTTTACACTGTATAATTTCACAAACAAACTCGGTAAACAATCTACAGCGCAATGAGGCCTTTTCTGATCACGGCTGCATTTACTTACTGCAACTCATACACTTTGTTTCAAAAGAATATAAAGTGCGCGCGCATGCATGTGTTAGTGCTTCCATATCAATAGATTCATATATCCTTACGTCCTTATTTTTTGGAAATTATCTCCTAAATCAGGATTGATTTTTTCAATAAGTTGATGATTACAAAAAATAGAGCATCGCACAAACGTTCCTACCTTTATATTTAAAAAAATCTTAAGTTTTGGAGAAGGTCTAAAAAAATTTTTAGAAGCTGTAGTACTTAAAGGTTGTTAGTACTTAAAGATTGTTGGTTTTGGAAAATATCTCCTAATTCGAGATTCTGTTTGTGAAGTTTTTGATAGTTTTATAAAATCCAGCATCTCCCAAAGCTTCCTATCTGCTGCTTGGAAAAAAATTTTGGTTTCCGGAACGTTTTCAAAAACCCTTTTAAACTTTCAGTACTTAGCGTTCAAAGTTCATAGAAATTTCCAGTAAATTCTGCAAACGTTTCGAATGAGCAAATACAGGTTTTGCAACTTAGCAACCTACTCTGTAAACAGTAGTTATTTAAAATTGTCAGTTACATCAAACTTTTAAATTTACTTTTTTAAATTTTTGAAACCTTTAAGATGTTTTTAAATGCGTTTGAATACTTCAAAATAAGTGTAAATTTATCCAAAGTCAGCTCCAAAGCTTTTACATTTCCAGAATTTCTAAATATTTCTAAATATTTCGACTCGGCCCCGCGCAGCGGGGCCGTTACCTCTAATTTTCTGAGCCTCCAGAGTTTCAAAATTTTAAAAATATCTAGAAATCTGAGTATCTCAATATCGCACGGTTTAAAATGTCTAATTTATATGTAATTTCTAAATATCTAAAAGCCGGCCGTGGCCTGTTTACCGTATTCACTCACGTAGCGGCTCTGTAATTCTGGTGGTAGCTTGGGCACTCACTAACCTACGTTGCTCTGTAATACGGGCGGTAGCTTGGGTATTCACTAAGCTCGAAATCTAATATAATATATGTATTTATTTTATTTTAGTAGAGCTTGACTGAAGGGCTGAAAATTTTACAATCTTACATGCAGCCTGCGAGGTCACCTTGGGCAACCGTTAATCGTTTCCCACAAGTTTCCATTAATTCTGCGCTGAAATATCGGCTTAACGGTTTTTTATGGGCATCGTGTAAATATGATCCCACTCCATCTATTTTATCACCGTTTAAATATTATCTGCCGTACCAAAAAATACAGGTTTTCAGTTCGTTAGAATCGGCAATATAAAGTTACATTAAAAACGGGAAAAAGAACCGTGAAAAAGACAAACAAAAAGAAAAATTACGGAGGCTTTCAGTTTTTATAAAACTGGTCGAATTAAAGCGGAAAGTTTGAAAACTATTCGCTTTTTGCACATATTTATAATATTTTCGTAGCTGGCCTCGCTGGGGTTTTATATTTGAAATATTTCTCAAAATCGTTTTTATTGCTTTACGAAGTGTATTTTGTACTGTACATATTTCTTTCATTTTTCCATACCTCGAACACAACTGGTCGCGCGCTAGCGCGACCGATACTTGTATGTTATAGTGCTCCCATGCTAAATAGTTCACAATCAGTTCAAGGTAATAACCCGAGATTATAAGCGTTAGTAATAATATATGTACTGGAAAACGTAAAACAACCGAAGAGACGGATACCCATTATTAGTCGTATTGCACAGCTGTACATTATATTTTACGGGGCCATTACTGACCATTTTCAGCACCGGTCAGGAAAAGCAAAAATCACAAAAATAATTTTTGTTAACAGAAATTGTCTCGTAATTATGAAACGCTCTTACAAGACCAGATGAATTTATTGCTAATTATTATTCCCTCTTGTCGTAAGCGCGATTGGTATAGGCGGGCGGTTTATCGTTAAGACTTCCATCGGATGATGTTGGCTTGAGTTTCGCGCGAGGAATAGTTCCCATCTGGACGACTTCCGCGGGCATTTGAGGCTCCATAATGTAATCCGGCCACAAGCTTTGCTTAAATTTCTACAATAATTTTTCATGATTTTTACCTCTATAGTATCGCAAAAGGTAAACAATAAATTTTTGTACCTCTCCCAAGGTGTCACCTTTGCTTTTCCACACGACAATAATGGCCCACACAGGCAGTTGGATGATAGCTAATCCCGCTAAAGTCTGTAATTAAAAAATGACGATTTTACAGGCTTTTTCGTATAACTGCGTCAGCATGAACAAGTTTCCTTTCCACTGCCTATCATGAAATGGCTTTAATACGCATCGTTAAATTACAGTATTAGCTGGTGTGCGACTGCTACAGAAAAAACACCAACTGTACAGAAATTGCACATCGATCACATTCGCCACGCAATTGTCTGGTATAGTTGTACTTAGGCAAGTTTTAAATTGTTTCTCGAACATGTAATTGCTAATTAACTTGAAGAACAGGATTAAAGACTTTTGAGGGTTTATAGTTACTATAAAACCTAAAAAGTCTTTTAATGCTGTTATTCAAGTAAAGGCAAGTTATAAAGGCAAGTTTTAAATTGTTTCTCGAATATTTAACTGCTAATTAACTCGAAGAACAGGATTAAAGACTTTTGAGGTTTTGTAGTACGACAGAAACGATCAAAAATACTGTATAGCCTTACCCAGCCGATCCCATCCGCCCATACCGGCAATCGTTTATTCGTAGCCTCATACAGTGTCCGATATTGAACGAGCGATACAATTAGGATAAACTGCAAAATCATTATGAAAGACCGGTATATGAAAGACCGGTATATAATATATATATATATATATATATATATATATATATACATTTATTTGAATAAGTGGTACTCGTGAGCAGTAAGCACTTACCAGAAGAGTGACGGGACTCAACACAGACCAAGCAGTTCTACGAAAGAAAGAAATAATTTTATAGTTTCCCATACTGTAAATTAGTTTGTTTAACATAAAGTACACATTTTTTTAAAAAATTATTGCCATACTCGCGAATACTTCAGGCAGCAATATACTATTGCAGCACTTTCGTGAACCGACTTATCGCTAATTATTACGAAGAGAGGCACGTAGCGTCGTCAATCAGCTTTTTACATCCATCTCTTGCATGAATTTGTATTTTAGTCCCTAATTATTTTCCGTATGATATCAGTCTGTTGTACCGATTATCATAATGATTTATTACCGCCAGTAATAGCTCATGTCGCCGGATTTTCCCATCATCTCCTTCAAATCCGAAATGAATCGTTTTAATCCATACACCCACATTACACAAATAATTTCGAAAGTCGCCATAAACAGAACCGAGATACCACCAGCGTATTCATTGAAAATATCAAAAAGATCCGTTCCCCCCTGAAACGACATTAGTCTGCTATTTCAACAAAAAAGAAGTAACGGGAATAAAGACTGCCATTTTTAGAGTATTAAGTGTCTACACCAATGTCCGAGTATCCGTACATATAGGTTAGGACGTTGACTATTTTAAATAAGTAATACTTAGTCGTTGCGTACGGAAAATTAATCCAGATAATACTTCACGTCATATCGAACCGTTCAAAATTTATACTGCACACATTATCGTTTGGTGAACTGTACCTGTGTGATAAACGCCAGTCCGATGAGGAAGCAAATCGTACAGCCAATGGCTACCACTAAAGGCTTTTTCTCTCGCAAGGAAGGAAATTTATCGCATAAGAATGTGAAAGCCATCTCCAGCAACCCGATCTCGCTGCCCAGACCTAAAGTGTACAACCTAAAAATATTAATGATAAAATGAGTAAAATCCTTAACCATGAATCTACGAGTACGAAGTCCCAACATTTGAAAAGCATGCGCAGTGACCTTGAAACAAAAATAGAACACTTTAGCAATAAAATCGGAATTTGCCAGGGTCAGAATCAATTACTGTAACGTGGTAATTTTAAAACGTATTATTTTACTGCAAAACAGTGCATTACATGACAAAGAACAGGATAGCCCAGAGATGTGGAGGTTGCATATTGTTCAAGGATTCCGGAAAGGTGACAAACGCTAATCCTGGTCCAGAATCCACGACGTGCTCAATACCAACCCCGCGCTGGTTAGCGAGGAACCCCAATACGGAGAACATGGCCAAGCCGGAGGTCACGCTGGTTACCGTATCCAGCACCGATACAATCAAGCCATCCCTGGAAGATTAAGTAATAAAATTAGGTATTCTTGATAAAGTGCACCACAAATTGAAATTGAATTCATTATTATATATTAGTGCGTAAGTGTGTATTATACTGAATATGATTAACACGCAAAAGGTTAGAACAAACGCCGCTAGCGTTGCACAAATGTCGTCTCGTAATTACCAAACTTACTGGTAACAGTTGTTGTTGAACTTATTGTAGGAACCTAAAATGGCAAAAGACGGTTGATAACATTCATATAACCAATTGCAATGGATTCTGGACATGGGTATCGGTACTGTAATCGACATCGCACAATTCCTAGCAATAACTGCAGCTCCAAGTGCCCACAGCCAGAGATAGAGGCAAGTGAGAATGATGCAATAAGTACTAAATTAATTGAAAAAACAGCAATTATGACTTCTTGTTTGAATAAATTACCTAACATGGTTAAAGATCCAAAAGCAACGGAAAGAGAAAAGAACATCTGCTCCGCGGCAGCTTTCCATGTCTAAAAGGGACATCAGTGTGGCAGTAATTATGTTAGGACCTGTTCCTGCTGAACACGGTATTGTATTATACGATACGGTAGAATGGCCGTAGAATACAAACAAAATTATCAAGGAGATATACAAATCTTCGGAAAAGAAAATGGCACTGAAAATTAAAATTGTAGTCCAATAATTCGATTATTACCTGGATGTTCAGTAATTTGTCAAACTTTGGCACGATGAAGTAAAGAATGCCATCAACGGCACCGTCCTGAGCGGCACCTAGAAGAAGTTGCTGTATTATAAAGCTTTTTAAGCTAAAATTGAGCAAGATAGCAAGCACTACATTCGTTTATTTATACAAATATTTATACATTTATGTATATATACACCTATAACCTGATACGTTAACATGAAAGCAGAATTACGACCGTAGATTACAAAAAGGTCACTTTACCATTGCCAAGTAGAATGATCAACACAATGAAAGGCAGAGTGGATGTCACTGTAAAAGAAGCATATAATATGTGTGGTGAACTGAATTCAATGACTGCAATAAGTTAGGTAGCTGGAGACAAAAAAATAATTACCATAAACGACTTTTCCAGAACTTTTCACTCCCTGCAAAATAAATTACTAAATGAAAGCGATATCGGTGGAAGGATATGTGCATACAGATCTGTACTGCATTTACAGTATCATGAATAATAGTTGCAAAACTAATACTACATGTTCAAATATTTTGAATCCCGGTACAGTAAAAACATACCGAAATACCTTGTTTGTTGTTGCGCAGAAGAGTAGGATAAAAATATAAATAGCTATGAAATAAATATAGAGTATAAGTAGTTATAAAATTTGACTTCAACAACCTCTTTAAAAGATGTATTTTACTTTTCGATAATATGACTGTGCCGGGTTGTTATGCTTACCTTGACCAAAGAGAAAAAAACGATAATCCACGACAGTGCCAGACATCCCAGCAGCTCCAGACTGATGGACCCCAGATTTTCGAGACCATGTGGATCAGGACTTCCCTGATCATATTTGACTAGCACGTAGCGATCAAAATACTGCTGACTGGCCGAAGAATATTTCAGGTTTTTCTCCACCGGAAAGGGGATAATAGGATGTAAGACATTGGGATTATCGAAATCGTGTATCCACTGCTCACCGCCCGCCACGCTGCCCGGCGGAACACAGGTTTCTTTGTGAGCCCAGTCACTTTTACAGAAATGTATCCACGGGACGGCTTCGTTGCGAAAGGCAGAAATCAGTGTTGCCCAGAAGTAGAACATTGTCCAGGACATGATAATAACTGTTATTATCACATAAAAGAGTGTTAATTCTTCAGTAAGTTTAAATTAGTGCAGCAAAGATGTGGTAATATCAATAGTTCACGACACACCGGTAACATTCTGCAGTCCCAATTTCCGTATCGTACCCATACTAGTACTTCTATACACAATAATTATGTACTGTAAAGCTTTGGTTTCGCCCATACCGTAAAATATAGCAACGCACATGCAGACCACAACCTGAGCCGCGCCAATCCCTAAAAACACCATAAAACCGTGATAGTTTAAAATTGCAAAATATATCAAATATGTATCAAATGTATCAAATGTAAAATATATCAAATGTAAAAATAAGTATCAAATGTAAAATATATCAAATGTACTTGGCAGATTATTCTCGGCGCTTGTTAAGTGCGAAACAACCCAAGACCGATGAAGCGATAATTGCCATCAAAATAACGAAAGTGCAAGCGCGGATACATTATTCACATCTGACCTTTTGCCAGAGGAACGATACGTTTCCACACCTTTACAGGTCCAGTTGCCTCATGCTGACCAAGAGCAATTTCCATAAAATACATCGGCTTTCCAACCAAAAATAGCACACAAATATACGGAATCAAAAATGCTCCTAAAACACAGATGTAAGGGATAAAAAAATGCCACATTTTTGATGTTTTATTACAAACAAAACTACTATTAATTCGAATGCGTTTTTGACGAGTGATGAATCATAAATAAAGCTAATATTTACGATGCGTAAAATAGCTTACTCGTTAGATAGTCTTCATTCAATCTACTGTCATGAGGTATTTCTCTCAATCTAAACCTTTTGTATTTACAAAGGCGTATTACTTTTTACGTATATTATTATAATGACAGACGGCACTACATGCTTGCCGTACTCTAGGCACTCGGTAGTAAGTGGTGGGAAAATATACACTCGAAGAAAACTCGTACTTATAATTTGCAACCATAATAATTATATTATTGAATGCAAACCTAAAAACATAGTTTTAGGCTAAATAATGCATTTGTTGATATGTTTATTTTTAAACGACAATCACTTGCCAAAGCTAATTGCATTATGAAGGACTAATGTATAGTGAGTATATAAATAATTCCATAATATTATTGGAATTATCGCATTTAGAATTTGCTTACCTCCTCCGTTAGCGTACCTGGGAATATGAAAACCTTCATTAGTATTGTTCGGTCGATGAAATCAAATAAATAAAAAAAACCTCACGCTAAATATGGAAATCGCCAGACGTTTCCCAGACCGACGGATAAACTGATACAGGACAGCACGAATTCAGCTTTATTGCCCCATTGTCCACGCTCGGGGGTATTCGCATCACCCGTACGCGTGGAAACCGTGTTGTCGTGAAAGCCTTCGGCATCCCTCTTTTCCACAGGCGCCTCGGTAGTAGTAATTTCAATGCTGGTTTTCTTGGGCTGAAAGAAACAAGTAACATACACGTTTTAGTTTTGGTTTTTTGCTCTGTTTTTCTTTTTTCTAGAAACGAAAGGTTTTAGAGACTTGAAATAAAAATTCAGTAGCGTGCATTGTACTGATCATGATGGTCACACTAATTCGCTCTAGCAACAAACCAGTCAGGTGTTGTAAAATGCCATTTATTTTTTTTTAATTTTCAAGCAGCTACCATTATTCAGGGTTACGGATATTACATACAGTTACAGCAAAAAATTCTGACCCCGTGTTTGCGCATAGATCCAATATTGTAGGTAAAACAAGAAAAGTTCCATCAAGAGACGGTAACGTTAACGTGGTGTGGATTCATAACACGGGCAAACTTACGATAAATACGAGCACTTTACGTACAATACTTTCAATCGAATTATAAATAAATTTATAAAGTTACAACTAATGTAAGTATGTTTTCCATTACAATGGTATAAAAAATACATGCCGTACCATTTTCGCAGGGTGACAAAAGCACAAGTATTTTACGGAACCGGAACTCTGGAATCAGTAACAGGCGCTAGCTTCACGCTGCCGACGTCCAGATTATAATAATTCCATTCAGTTTGCACAACCAAAACACCAAACATGTACAATGCAGATGAAATTACAAATCACATGTACTGTCACAAATGACAAAGGGTGCTTTAGTGAAAATGCTCCGTGTCGGCTGCTGCGTGCAGGAAACCAATTCTGCAGTGTCCTTTTGGTCCTTTAAACGCACTACAAATGCAAATTAACACGATGTTTATGTGCAGCACCAATGTTAAGCGCTTCGGTCGCACATTAATATTTTAATGGCTGCCGGACGTGAACGTTTACACCGCTACCTGCATCTTTATCAGCCCGGTACGGATTGTACTCCGTGTATGCATTGTCTTAACTTGTAACGTGTAAGACGATAAGTGGGAAAGCGATAACGAAAAAGTGTATTAAACAAAAATTACGATAAGTTTCGTGATTCTATTGTCACTAATCAAATGAGAGTAATATGACAGGTTTGATTTCACTGTGGTCATGAGCAGGAAACCGAGGCGATGTTAAAAGTGTGCACTGCATTGAACATTTGTCAAATTTGTAAAGCCAGAAAACTACAAACAGCATTAATTTTTCAAATCTTATTTAAATTATACAAATTTGGAGAAAAAAATATCCATGTGAGCCTTGTAGACCTCCTGCTTTTTATTTATGAATGTGCAGCAACTGTCTCGAGCGGTACATTGCTGAAATACGTATTTAAAGTAAATTGTAGCACATAATTTTAATGGAAATTTAACGCAGAAGCAGTCAAGTTAAGTTCATTATGCCTTTCATAACATACAGATACAATAGTTAAAAAGCAGTATAAGTTAACAGTTACAACTAATCAATAAAAACAACATGGAGACCGTGACCGTTACTGGGCAGAAACGGACAACAGAGTTTTTTAAGCAACTATTTTTGTGCATATTGTACAGTTTATCTTACTGTGAAATGTGAATGATGTGTCTATCCCGGTGGAAAATAACAATTCAACAGCTACCATATTATTAAATAGTAAGCAACCAACCGATTTCAACTTTCAGTTGCGTAATAGTGCAACAACAAATACTCGTGCACACACTGACCGTAAACTGAAGGAAGGAGCTTGGTTGTCATGAAGCCGTTTAAATCAATACAGTAAGTAACAGTATCTAATCATCAATCGGCAGCAGTGCCGCAGTACTATGAGTGTGAATGATAAAAGAAAAGGTCGTGCAAATACTTGTGTTACTATACTTACTGTGCGCATGCAGCCTTCAGTGAAGCGAATCCGTTTTCTAAAAGACCAGACTAATTCTCATTTAAAAGTTTGAAACACTACTGGAGTACAGGACTAATCAAACCGGAAGTTCTAAATTTAATTTAAACGTCGAGCGCACCCAAGCAGATGTGACGTCAGTCTAAATAGTCTTACTCCAAACAAAATTTGTCTAAAATTGCCTTCCGTGCTTTTCCTAACAGCAATTAAAACTACTGTATATAATTATCATATTTATGTTTATTTTTCTGTGGCAAACACTGCCCTAACATCACTTTGCCATTGAGAACAAAATAAATTTATTGAAGAATGCGTGCAAACGAGATATATATATGAAGGATCTGTACCGATATTACAAAATACGACAAAACAATTGTCAAATTATTCCACATAGTTCCATAGTGTGGCAAACATAAATAAAAACGGGTGCAGTTATATTTAACGGCTAAAACGTTCAGGAGAAACCGGATGCACTTCAACACCTGTACCATGAACTGTTCCAAATACAGTAATAATGACATAAAAATTTTCACTTTCCAACGACGATAGCACATGCAAAAGCCATACCGTCACTATAAAAACATCCGAAGTCGCTGTCCGTCTTCGCCTTTGTAAAAACGCTTCCAATAACCGTAGGATGACCTCCCCCAAAAATTGGCACTCCCGGAAAGACTTCTCGCAACTGTTTGACGTTATTGGCGAAATCCTTGTGGATAGCGGAGGAGACGTGCAGATCACTATGGGAGTAAATCAACAGCATCCGACCTCCCGTGACCTCTTGAGCAGTGAACTGGTTTCGAAGTTGCCGCATCTTTTGTAGGCGGTCCGACTCCTTCGCCATATCATCCAAGACGATCTGGTAGGCGGTAACATCTTGTCCTCCAAAGGCAACGTATTCCAGTCCATAATCGGGTGGCACATCGCATCCGCACATATTCATCACAATCACGGGGAATTCCGGAGACTGGACATTCTCAAAGACTGGATCCCGACCGGTGAGAATGATCACCAGCTTCGGCGCCAGGGCGCTCAGTTCCCGAACCATGAGTGACAAACAGCGACTGTCTTTGCGGGATTGTTCAGTCCATCCATAAGACTTACATCGTCGTCGTATGTCTGATTCCGAATACTGCTTGCGCCAGATATTGATATTGTTCATTTTCGGGAAGATCAACATGCTGAGATCGCGCGACGATGCGCTGTGGTCCCCCTGGTCAGCCGGCGAAGGAATGGGACATAGCACACAGTGGCTGCGAATATGCACAACTTTCCACGCATCTTTCGGCAGCAGATTGGTTAAAATGGTAAACATATCCTTTGTGGTTCCGTCATACTGGCTTTTTGGAATGGAGAAGCGCCACTTATCCGTAAACATCACTTTCGGCGTGGAAAAACATATGACCATATCGGGTTCGCAGTATAATTCATGTAAGCGCTCACCGAAGATATCGCTTTCTCCCAGGACGGCCTTTTGGGCGTTCAGCGTTACCAACAAATTCGAGATATCGGGAAGGTGTATCCAGCGAAAGTTCTGACGATATGACCGCATTTTCTCCAGATTGCAGACTGTTTGAAGATCTTTATTTACCTAAAATTTAAAAATTAAACGATTCTTGATAGATGAGATGATAACGATATAGATTCCACACTTTGAAGGAAAGTGGTTTGCATGAAAATGATTATTTCAAAGACAAGAAGACCGAGACGAGGTATGCAAAAACACTGATTAAAAACTAAACAAATTCTAGAAACGCGATAGTGATGCGCCATATCGAAAATACGTTAACGTTATTAGTGGTCAATGTTCGGTACCTGAGCGAGAGCAAGTAGTGATTTCATCGGAAGATTCTTTACAATCGCGTTCATTATAGGAGGGATAACGATGAAATGATTGAAAGTTTCCGCCACGAATTTCTGTAGCATTTGCTCCTGCATCGCCTTAGCTTCGAATTCATCATTGGCAGCAGTGAGTGTTTTGGGGTGTCCTTTCTTCGTACCGTTTCTTTTGCCCATTTTCAGAGAATTCTTTTCATCACCGCCATCTAATTGACTGTTGCTGGCGCTTAAAGCTTTAACCAAACTGTTCCGCTTCGAGTAAGAAATTCCAGACTCGGCTTTTCTTTTACCAAGGCTTTTCGCGCTGAGGTCCATTTCGATCGTCCATTCACACCATCACTGCAGTCTAAAACGAAAAAATATTCATTCTGTTATCTATCATACCGGGGTCTGAGGGTTGTACTTCATTAGGTTTTGTCGGCAAGGTAGTTCATGTGGTCCGCGACTCCGCATTGCTTGTATGAAAAAAATTTACCATGGATTCGTGATTCACGTAAGTTGTTATGTTGTATTATGATTTAAAAGTGCGCCACTGAACAAGTAAGTACTTACTTGCCTCGTAGGGGCTCCCGATCAGTCATAATTCACAAAAATTATAAAACCCACAAAACGGGAACAGCAGAATCGAGCTTACCTTCGAAAAAACAAGTATCATCGAGCGGATTCTGAATCAAGATGATAAATTACAAGTTAAGTCAAGTCTGCTTAAAAGGATTCCGCTGAGTGTCGTCATGTTCTTCGGTCTCGAAAAGATCCCTACAGAACATCGACAACTCAGATTTGGCGGTCAAAATTCATGCAATAACACGTATGTACGTACGTGGTAAGCCAAACGTCCCAAACGGAGAGAAAACGTTTCGCAGTAGAAGTACTGATGGCGCTCGTACCGTTCCGACCGGCATGGGTTATGCCGGTTAGGCATACCGGCATACGTGGTCCAAACTCCACTTCCATCGGAAAGCCGTAAAAAGGGAAAACTTGGGAGAGGATACAATAAACCCAAACTCGCATTAAATTGTAATTTTCTGGAGATTTGTGCTATTTGTGCTGGGGAGGTTTTTTGTGCTATTTAATTTTCCAACAACAAGGCCAATCAGAGGACGCAACATTTTCACCGCCGTTCTAGAGCACCTGCTAAAATACAATTCGGTAAGAGAGTGTCAAAGCTTTTGATTAACAATGTGAGTGGATTTGCATGCGGATGTTGCAAATTGCCGTAAAGTATTATTATTGTCGTATTAAAAGCTTTATTCCTTTTCGTGTTTAGTCCAGTTAAAGAACTGCTCGCATTAGTACGGGTGCAAGACTGCAGACTGCAGCTGGTTTCAGGTTGTATAAAATAGGTAAAACTATTGTTTTGATTTGATTTATTGTCTCATGCAGCGGGACAGATGTCCCCTCTGGGCACTTGACACAATTATAGACACAATTTAAATCTTCAAAAGGTAGCCCAAAAATTATAGAAGTATCAGACAAAAACAAACCAAATGTAAAAAATAAAGACAATCAAATAATAATTTTGCACAGAAAATGCTGGAAACCACAATGTCGAATCAGTTCTTCAGTAGCTTAGTATAACCGTGGACTGTGAAAGAGTCCAGGACGGTAGCCCAGACTGACAGGACTCCGTGGAGTGTAATACGTGACGTTTAAAGGAAGAAATGCACAACGCACGATATCCAGTCTACGTAGTACACTTTATTAACGTTCTCTATCGTGAAAACCAACACACTGACGTTCAGTCAACTCAGAGAGCCAAATTCCACCTGCTCTCGACAACTCTAAAGCACTGCGCAGCAGTGAACATAATGAACGGCAGTAGCCGACCAATCAGAGAAGCGCTGCGTCACAGACGGCAATTCCCCATGGAGTAGTGCAACGAAGCACTCCCGTAGCGCCAGTAGCGTCACGCAGGTGGACGCAAGGGAGCCATCGCCTCACATGCCTCTGGGTGGGAGGCTGAGCTCCGTCGAAGCTTGATCCATTCCATTCCGCTCCGAAGGTGGTCTGTGCGCGCTCTCGTAAAAAAAAAAAAACATCAAATTCTCTTATTCCTTCTTATATCACATGATTCCAAATGCACAATGTGAAATAAAGAGATCTGTATAAAAATACTATTCCATATAAACAGATCAACAGTTATAACAGATCAACAGAAGCAGTTAAATGAAACATGTAGACTAGGATCCTCCATTGACTCGCGTAGGTCACTGGTCCTGTCCACCGTTTTCCACATCTCTTTGGCCCATTCCGCTCCATCTTGAGCATCTTTTGCGCATCTTCGTGCGACTTTCATCACATCAGCTTGTAGGAATAAGGTGCGTATCGAATGTACGTCTTAGGAATACTGCTTCAGCTTTGGAATAGGTGCGTATCAATTGTACGACTTCATAATGAGATCCGGTTTAAGTCATGGAGGGACATCATATAGATAAGCGAAGTTCGCTTCCTCCCTGGTAAGATCATCCTTCTGATCATGGATGTGCGACATCATCTGGTACAATTTATTCAGCATATGTCATGGAGGAACTTAGCCGTTTTTCATCGGCTTTCAAGCTCATCTCAGCTTGCCTCCCTAGTAAAGTTCATTGCGTCGCACAATCCATCTCTTCTGCCTTATTTAGAGAGCCGGCCAAATGTACCGAAGCTACTCTTAACTAAGATGAGTCGATAAATAGGGATCGTTCTCGATCTTTTGACTTTTTCCCAGTATCTGAATTGTCTGCCGAATCGGTCGGGTTCGTAGCAGATTCCTTTTCATCAATTGAAAGCTTCGGAATAGAACTTGATGATGACTTCGTCGATTTCGGTTCACTTCTCTGGGTGGGAGCCGAGTCCGTCTCATCATCTTTCGATTTTTCTTCCACAATTACACATTCTTCTTGGGAAGTTATATCGGTTTTTGACCTGCCGCCGCTGTAGCAGCAGAGCGTGGTTTGAAACGGTCTGCTACCTCATCGTTTTCAACTGCCATGTCAGCATCCTTCTGCTGATCGGTAGCAGTGCGTGGTTTGAAAGAAGACTGTTGAGTCAAGTCTTCTGGAGAAGCACGATCTGCTAGTTCAGCATCTTTCTGCTGATTATTAACGTTGGTAGCAGTGCGTGGTTTGAAAGACTGTTTCGAAGTACGATCTGCTACGGTGACATCACCATCGTTGTTTGCCGGTTCGGCGGCTTCCGCTAAGTTGCCAGCTTGTTCGCTCAACTTGATAGTTACTGCTGTTTCAAAGTCCTTATCCTGTTTCTTCGATCTTCCTCGTTTCTTTTTCTTCGTCTCTGCTATATCTTCTGATGATTGAGGTATCGTTGAGCGTGGTTTGAAAGAAGCGCGCTCTGCGTTGTTAACACCATCGGTAGCGGATCGTGGTTCAAAAGCTTCTTTTGGACCGCGGTCTGCCTCGGTCTCCATCTCATCCGCTCCGGTAGCAGGTCGTGGTTCACGCTCTGGTATTCCTTCTTTATCCTCTCGTTCTTCCGTTAAAGGTGGATGCCATGGCTTTAATCGATCGATGGAGACAACTTTCAGATCAGCTTCTTTTATCGGGTTCATTTCGATGACTTCAACTTCGTTTGGTCTTGGGAAACTGAGGATTTTCCATACTTTATCGTACTTTTTCTTAAAGTCGGATTGAACTTCCTTTTTTCCTTGCTTTGAATCTTTTGGAAGTCGGATGAGTACGAAGTCACCGATTTTGAAGTTCGGTTCCGATTTCTTCTTATTATAAATTTCAGCATTCTTCTCATATGCATCCTTTATATTGCATCTGGCAACTTCCTCAGCGAATATCAGATTCTTTTTCATGGTCTCCACCCATTCGTCTGGAGTACCATAATCATCTGCCAAGTTCGTTTTTGTCACCACATCCTCTGGCATAGTCATCTCCCTTCCATGTAACATGTAGTATGCCGAGTAGCCGGTTGTGGCATGTATCACTCTGTTCATCCCTGAGACCACGTACGGAAGGTACTTGTTAAATTTCCGTTCATTTCCCGCTTTCATATATTGTGCCAATCCATCTCCGATGATCTGCATCTGCCGTTCCACTTGGCCTTGGCCTTCAGGGTGGTATGCCGTTCCGAACGTGTGTTTGATTTTGAACACGTTGGTGACTTTCGCTAAAACTTCCGCTGTGAAGTGCCTTCCGCGATCCGTATGTAAGATATGCGGTGCTCCATGTACCAATATCACATGTTTTACAAAGACTTTGGCAAATTCCTTCGCTGTTGCCGTTTTCATCGGTACTGCTATCACATATTTCGTCAGCTGATCGATGAACACCGCTATATACTTATATCCCCGTTTCTTTGTCGGTAATAAAGGTCCTTTCAGATCGGCATATACTCGAAAGAAAGGATGTCCCACTTTGATCTCTTGCAGCTTTCCAGGTGGGCATTTCCTTGGTGTCTTGGTGAACTGACATCCTTGGCATGCGAGTATATAATTCTTAACGTCCGTACTCATTCTGTCCCAATAGTATCGCAGTCTTATTGCTGCTAGCGTCTTTTCGTATCCAAGATGACCTGCTGCTTTCTCATCATGCAGCGCATGGATGATCGCTCGTCTCATGGACAGTGGTACGACATATGACCTTTCTAATCTCCCTTTGTTATCTTTTATTCGGTACAAGATTCCATTCCACAACTGGTAATGAACTTCGAACTTCGATCTCGTTTGGGCGTCTGCTAAATGTTCGAGTTCATCGATGATCATTGCAAGGTGAGGATCTTTCAGCTGCTTATTTCGAAGCTGCAAGTTCGAGTCATCTTCTTCTTCCTCATCTCCTTGCAGGTTGACGATGCGAACAGTTGCGGTGCTGAGATCGTTCCAGTCCGTGATGACTTTGCATCGCGGTAACGGTTTATGTCGGTTATCCTTCTTTTTAGGAAATCTCAGCAGCTTAATCGGGCATTCATTTAAAGCCCGTACACGGTTAACATTGATCATTGATTCCGCCGGCTCATTCGCCGTAGCCGGATCATCTTTTACTCGCTTCTTTCGCTCTTCGGCCATCTGTACGAACAGCTGCCACACTTCAACTGCCGGTTCCTTTATGTCATACTCTTTTTTAATATCTTCGAAGTTCGGAATTTCATCGAATTCTTCATCATGGCATGTTGGGCCTTCGATTGGTGCCCTCGATAATGCATCCGCGTTATCGCAGTACTTTCCCGGTTTGTACTCGATCTTGAACTGATGACCTTGTAATGCCATCGCCCATCTCGTAAGTCGCGGATTCATGCCAACTTTGTTCGTTTCCGATCTCAGTAGATTCGTCAATGCTTGATAATCTGTTCGTACGGTGAACTCGGAGTAATCGATGTACGATTTGAACTTCCTGACGGCGAACACGACCGCTAGGCACTCCCATTCGGTTACACCGTAGTTCCGTTCAGCTCCATGTAGGACGCGGCTCGCATAGGCAATTGGATGACCTTCTTGTGATAGTACTGCTCCAATCCCTTCTTTGCTCGCGTCACATTCAATTACCGTTGGCTTAGCTGGATCGAACTTCGCTAAGACTGGACCTTCGCATAGCAACTTTTTCAAATTGTCAAACTCCTTCGTATGAACTTCTGTCCAATCTTTTCGCACGTGTTTATCGTTTCTCAGCAGCTCATATAAGTGACAGGTCTGCTGTGCATATCCAGCTATGAATTTCCGATAATAGTTCGCAAGTCCCAAAAACGATCTCAACTGCCGTTCAGTCTGAGGTCGTTTGAACTCGGATACTGCGGTGATCTTTTCGGGATCCATGCGAACTCCATCTTCGCTGAGTATATGACCTAGAAATCCCATCTCCCGCATTCCGAATTCACACTTCGTCGGTTTAATGGTGAAGCCTGCTTCGACCAAACTTTGAAGGACATTCCTCATGTTCTGCAGGAAAATCTCCCAAGTTTTTCCAGCAAAAATGACATCGTCGATGTATCCAAAGACACAGCCCTTTCGCTTTGCCTTGGATAAGACACGATCCATACAGAGTTGGAACGTTGCAGGCCCGTTGCAGACTCCAAATGGCATCCGTTTAAATCGATACATGCCGTCTTGCGTTACGAAAGTTGTTTTATTAATCGATTCTGGATCCATTGGTATCTGCCAGAATCCACTTTGCAGATCCATTTTCCCGTAATACTTGTTGCCTGCACATGCATCTAGCAACTCATCCGGATTCGGTAGCGGGTAGTTATTTTTCTTCGTTAATTTGTTCAACATAATGTAATTGACGCAGAATCTTGTGCCCATCGTTCCGTCACCGTTCTTTTTCGCAGCCAACACAACTGGAAAACTCCAGTCGGCATCTGATGGCTCGATGACGTCCTGCGCCAGCATCTCTTCGATGTGCTTTGTTATGAACTCGCGACCTGTCCAGCTCGTTCTGGCGGGATTGCATTTTACTGGTTTCGCATCACCCGTGTCGATTACATGGGTGATCCCTTTTACATCGCCATACGGTTTTTTCGATGTGGGAAGCACCTTCCAGAACTCCCAGAATGCATTATACACATCGTTTTTCTGAGCTTGTGTGAGATCAGGTCCGAGTTTCAAACTTCCGATGATCTTTGTCAGCTCGGCTTTCGTTGTGTCATCCACTTCGGGATCAAAAAGCACGTTCTTTACTGTGCCACTATTGATCTGGACGTTCTCCATATGATCGTATGGCTCAACATAACCGAGGAACTGACCCTTCTTAACAACTTGCCGTTTAATGCTATGGTTAGCGATGACCAGATCAAAGTGCCTTCCTCTATGATCGGTCACTCCCGCTAACGGTTGAACATCAGTTTCCACTTGGAAGACGGGTGTGAACATCAGCTTCTCTTTAGCTGGTACGAATTTCCCCATTCTGACTTTTACACGGGTACAAACAGATGGTTTTAAAAGGATCCGTTGATCACTGTAGACTCTTATCGTCTCTCTGTTCAATTTCATCCTTTGCACGTTCGTTCTTCTCACTTTAATGTCCTGTTCCTTTTCTTCATCAACTTCGTCATCTTCGTCGAGATCGAGGAGATCCTCTTGATCTGAGAGATCGTTTACACCTGAGTCTTCTGAAGTCGTTGAGTTGTCACTTGAACTCGTCCAATCTGAGTCTGAGTCACTGCTCTCATCTTCAACTTCAGCGCTCTTATCGAGTGGTCTTCCATCAACTTCATCTTCCTCAGATGAAAGGTCACCTTCGTCGCCCTGAGAATCGCTAAGTTTTTTCGCTTTCAAATTTTTGAGCAGAGGTTTGCCCGTTTCTTTTGCCTTGATTCCATATTTCGCTGCGATTCTCGGATGACTGCGCGTTACTCGCACTTTCGGTGATGACCTTTGTTTATCGGAGTTCGATCTCCGATCATCTGGGACTATTCCTTCGAGCTGATCGATCTCTTCCAAACTCATCAATCTGCTGTTCTCGAGCGGTGGACCTTCCTCACCCGTGTCACATACTTTTTCATCTCTTTTTGCTTCTGTTACTGGGTCTTGTTGCCCCGCGGAGATCTTTTCGAGCTCCTCTTGGAACTTTTTCCACATTGCTCCCTTTTCTGAGATCATCTGCGAGATCTCGAATGCTGTTGGTGATCTCTCTTCATCTGTTACGATCGTCTCCTCATCTGTATCCTCCTCGTATCCGATGGGTCTCTTATTCCCGATGAAGACACAGTTCGCATTTAAGTTTTCGGCGAGGAGTTCGTTTTTAGGGTTCATCTCATATATGCACCATTTATCATTTCCTCGTTGGGGGTACTCATCTCCATCTGGAGTTGGTGCGAAAGTCACTTTCTTCTTGACCGGGTGACCCGCTACTTCTCAAGTATGTCGTATGTCTTTTTCTGGCAATGGAGGGAATTCTGCTTCAAGTTCTTTCCAATACTTTTCAAAGGATTTTTCATTTCCTCTCTCCAGCGCCTTATAGAACATCTCGAACAGCTCATATACTGGTTTACCGAGTCCGGTTGGGAAGATGATCGTTGTTCCTTCTCCCTTATAGAGGTGATTAACACGAAAGTCCCAGAAAAGATCGGTTCTTGCATTTTCCCACATGATTCCTTCATCAAATACTTCATTTATTTCTCGATCGAGTTTCGATCGGAGTTGCTTGACGTTCGGGTCCGATCTCCCTAAGTTCGCAATCAAGCTATCGACGCTGTTATCCAAATGAAGCAATGATCTCCCCCTTGTTATGATGAAGTTCCGAACGCAGGATAGCCATTCCTTATATCGCTGCCAATGGTAGCGTTCGATGTGCTGATTCCACATTGAGTTTGTTCTACTAATACTTTTCACTTCCTTCTGGACATGGTTTTTCGTCTCTTCGATTGCCGCATTGCAGCTTGGCCAATCTCTGAGATCATCTTGACAAGCATCTCGACGACATTCCTCACATCTCCCTTGAAGTTGCACTCGACACGGGTTCTCATTGTAACCGTTGTGACAACTGCTAATACGTTCTTCCAGTGTCATTTTATCGAGGCAAGCGAATGGGTTGTTGCTGTCGTCGATTTCCGTATTCCAAAAACCGTGATCCGGTATCCCTTTATCCTTGTCAGATGAGATTTCGATGATCTCCGGTTGTTTTTCGGTTCGATGATCTCTCAGCTGTTCAATCGCTCCATCTCGTATCTCGCTTAAGAGTATCTGTTCATCTTGTGTCATCTTTTTTGGAGCGTCTAGTTTCTTTTCGAACTTCTTATCGTCCCATACTTTGGCGACTTTTATTCCCAGTGCCTCTGGTACTGGGATAGACTTTGCTAACTCCATGCCAGGTGCAAGAGCTCGTTTCGCTTCAGTAGCTGCTTCCTGTTCTAACCGGAAAGGTTACCGGACTTGTAAAAGCAGCTAAAACGGATCAAAAGGTTATCCCAGTACCAGAGGCACTGGGAAAGCAGATGATGAACCAACGAAGGGGAGGTTCACCTGCTCAGCTGTCGACGATCGAAAAGATGGCAGCCATCCAAAAGGAGATCTCCACCCGACTGGGGAGATCATCAGTGAAACCGAAAGAACGGGCAAACGCCGTTATCCCAGTACCAGAGGCACTGGGAACGAAAGATGAAACTCCGTTAACGATGAAGCAGATCGCTGGCATACAACTTTGACAGCTGATTTCGGCTCATCTTCAACTTCCTCCTCCCCATGATTATCGATCAAGACGAACTTTGTCGCCAGAAAATCATGTCCCAATAATACTTGTACATCATCTGTTTTCGGTCTTACGTAGAAGGAGTGTTGACTGGTCCGTTTCCGCAATGTCACTGGTGCTACGCAGTAATGCGTCACGTTAAAGCCTGATGTCCCGCTGATTCCGTTAATCCTCACCAAACGATCTGGTGGAAGCGGTAAAACATGCAGTCCGTTCTTTTCGCAAAACGGTCGGCTAATCAGCGATGTTTCCGCACCAGTATCCAACATCGCCAGGACCTTTATGTCGCCGATTTTCACCTCATGTGTGTACGCTTCGATCCTTTTCGGCAAGTTATGCTTCGATCCATTTTGTACTTTGAGCGTACGAACGGTGCATTTAACTGGGATAAGCGATACAGGTCCCGGATCCATATCAACTGCTGAAGAGGACACCTGCCCGTTCGCTAAGGTGCTATTCCTCTTCAGTATCGAACTCAGGTGATCGATCCTGTGTGGGACATCAGTTCGGATATCATAAAATTGTCTCTTCTTTCCATCTTTTGAGCTTTTTCCCATCTCACACCCCTTTTCCTTTGCAGCTTTATCATCTTTGACGGTCTTTTCAACTTCGTTTAGTTGCTCCTTCGCAACTTCTGAGTGATCTTTGATCACCTCAGAGATGGTCTGATGCAATGTGACATCATCTGATTTGTCACGCAGATGCTCAACGATCTCATCTGTGATCTGGTCAACTCGTTTTAGCTCATCTTCTTCGCTGTCCGGTTGATCTGGTGATCTTTCATATGTGACCATCTCATATCCGTTTTGGGTCATCCAGTCGATCACTTTCGCCGATACCTCATTGTTCGTTTTCGTCGGATCGGTTTGTGAAGACACCCCATCTGTTCGGATTGGTGATTTGTCATTCGGATCTTTCTGTAGCGCTTCGGTTAAGTCCCGTGACCTTTCAGCTCGTTTTATTGCAAATCCACCATCTGGCAGTTTCTGTAACGGAACTTTTTCTCCGTAATTTAACGGTTTATCAGCTGGAGAGCATTTCGATTCTGATCAGCGAGTGTCGTTTTATATACGATCTCGTTGAACACTGGGACAGGGTTCATTAATCCTTGAGCTGGTTTCCCGGTAACCAACTCATCGAGACGTTTTCTCTGGAACTGAGTCCGCAACTGCTGCATGTCCCAGTAATCTTCTTTTGACATTCTCGCTTTCTGAGATGCTTTCGGCGAAACAGGTATCCACATGCCGTGGTTCCCATGAGGTCGATATGTCACCTTTTGCCAGTCTTGCTTCCGCTGCAGCATCTCTGCATCATCCAATGAGTCATCGGAGATCTGTTGTGCTTGTTCGCCCTCTTTAAGCTGCACTTTTCGCAGCGTCAGTTCCTTTTCCTGACCTTTTTCAACGATCTTTTTGTCGTTAGTTTTGGCGACTGCACTTGCTCCCTGATCTCTCACTGGTGCTTTCCTTATAGGAAGTGGTTTTTCATCTTTGCTGCCCACTGTGGCGTTCTGTTCTAACCACTTTTGTTTTAGTACCGTATCATCTTCATCTTCCGGACAATTCCCAAACTTCGTTTTCATCTCCTTCTCTGCGTTTTGATTACGTAGAAACCCTCGGAATCTGGAGTGTTGATCATTCGTCTCTTCTTCTTCCAGTTTCTTCTTCAAGTTCGCCTTTCGAATGATCTCGTTACGTTGAGCGCGCCGTTCTTTTAGCTTTTCGGCACTACATTTTCCTTTATTTATCAACTGATCATCAGCAGTACTATTCTGCTGTAGTTTCGCAGTTCCATTCTGCGCAGGTGGTCCTTTCTTCACCTGTGATGGCATCTTTTGAGCCATCTCACTCACAGTACCATTCTGTGGTGACTTCGCAGTAACATTCTGCGGAAGTGGCCTTTTGTCCACTTGTGATGGCATCTTTTGAGCCATCTCGTTCAGCTGGTATGACGGCATCTTATTAGCCGCTTCGCCTACAGTCCGATTCTGTGGCTGTGGTCCTTTGCCCACTGATGATGGCATCTTATTAGCCATCTCTTTCGCAGTCCGATTCTGCGTTCCTCCTTTATCCGGTGGTTTCGGTTGCGGAGGATCAGTAGGCTCACCGGCACCTACTGATCTTGGCCGTTTCCCTGATCCAGCACCTGCTGCCGCTGCTGGACTTGTTCATTTCTCTGGCCAGCGCCGTTCGCGCCGCCGCCGTCGTTATTATCGGCGCGTCCGTTGCCGCCGCCGTTCCGGTTGCCATATCCGCCGCGTCCATTGCCGCGACCTCTTCCGCGGAAGCCACCTCTTCCTCCGCCGTTATAGCCGCCACCGCCACCATTTCCATTGCCCTGGCCGGCGCCGCCGCCGTTCACCTGTTTGAACGCGGCCCATCGCGCGACCAGGTCGTAGCCGTTCGCTACTGCTTGTCGCCAACCGCCTTGGGCTCGCAGCCGTTCCCACTCTCGGGTGGCGAACAAGTTCGGATTCCGGTTTGGTGGCATGCCAGCGAACATGCAGTTCTGTGCATCGTGGTTTCCAAATCCACAATTTTGGCACAGCTGCACGCCCTGGGCGATCCATCCATCGACTTGACCGAATTTCCATTCCGTTCGGGAACCCTGCGGCTGCTGATAGTTGCCGCGATTCTGCTGGTAGTTCCCTTGTCGGTTATTGGGCTGATAGTTGCCCTGCCCCTGATTTCGGTTGAAGTTGCCATTTCGTTGGCCACTATTCCAGTTTCCATTTCCATTTCCATAATTGGACCTTCCTTGCTGTTGGGGCACCCCTCCCTTCAGGGGACTCGGCATAACATTTGCCGGGGCCATTGGCCTTGCCTGCGCTTGTATCGCGGCGACCATGGCATATGAGATCGGTTGTCCAGTTTGGCTGTCGATGAAAGTCATCTCCTTACGAGTTGGGGATGGCGATCTCGTCTGGTATTCCACAGGGGACGGTGTGGGTGCGTATTGTCGCTGTGCCATTTCAGCTTGGCCCGACCGGATGGTTGCGATCTCCGGTTGGTTGCGTTGACCTTCCACCACTTTATATTTGTCCTCGCCAGCTGTCCACGATCGGAAGAAGTCCTTTATCTCCGTTGGCGTTTTGAATTCTCTTATCTTCAGGGCTTTATAGAGATCGGGATCAGTTCTGCATCCGTCGATCAGAAAGGCAACTGCCTGTAGTTCAGTAATGGCCCTTTTTGCCTTGAACTTCATCATTGCCTGATAGAACTGTTCGGGTGTTTCTTTTCCTGGTTTAAATTTCCTGTTCATGGCTTCGCGTAAGCCAAGAACTTCTTCATTTCGATCACCAAACTCATCTTTAAACTTGTTCAACCATTCCGTGACGGTGTAAACCTCCTCTTCGGCTTCTTCGATGTCTCTTTCGGCATCGAACCAGGTCTTTGCTGGTCCTCTAACGGCGCTGGCGATATCGATCAGTATCTGATCATCAGTCATGTCGTATGTCCGTTGTGTTTCTCTTACTAATCGGATCCATCCGCTTAACGCATCACGGTTGCCGTCGAAAGTCGCAAGATCAGTTTTGCGACCCATGTTTCTGATGGATCTGTTAAATTCCCGTTGTCCTCGATTTTCATTCCGATCTTCTCGTTGGTTGCGTTCGTTACGATATTCCTGGAAGAATCTTCCGTCGTGTTCGTGCCGTGGAGAGCGTGCATCTTGATTTGCGCCGTCCTTAACCGCTGTTTCGATGGGCCGTTGGAACTGTGAAGGGTCACCCGAGCTCATATGTGGTTGGTGACTACCTGACGGGTTCCTATTATCCGAAGTTTCCCCATCCTTTTCCGCTTTGAAGCCTCCTGTGCCGCCGCCCGTTCGTAGCGGCATCTCAAAGTGGAAGCTCCCGCCCGCTTCTTGTGCCTTACTATAGCTGGGCGGGGTGTGTCGGCAGCATCTCTCTTTGCACTTCCTGCTTGCAGAATTAGCTCTTCCCTGTGTTTATTTGTCACTTTTAGGCCCTTGTTCTCATCTTCGAGACGTTTAATTCTGGTGTTAAGCTGCTCGTTTTCCATTTGCAGCTGATCTCGCTCCTGCTTGAGCATGTGGGCGAAATTCTGCCGCTGAATCGTCTCTGTGTTTAACTCCTTTTCGTCCATCTCTCTCGCTTTAATCTGGTCAATTAGCTGATTCATTTGCTGTTCCAGTTGAGCATACGCGTCAGCTGCCGATTTCAGTCGAGTTCTCGATTGGGTGACTTCGTCTTGGTGAGTCATCACTGTTTGTGTCATATCGACTATTTCCGTATTGAGCTTTATATTCTCATCTGTCAGCTCACGGATCTTTTTCTGATGTTCTTTGCTTTCCACTTCGACTTTTGTCACCTTCGTATCTAGTCGTCGTGCTTCATCTTCCCATCTTTGGCCCCATTCGGCCGCCTGCTGACCAGCTTCTTTGAGCTGCGCGTTCTCCTCAGTGACCTGCCTGATCTCATCTTTTAGTCGTTCTCCTTCGGTAGCTAGGAGCTCTCTCAGGTCTTGTGCCACTTTGAGGGCATCATCAGCTCGTTTCTGATGATCTTCCGATTCCCGTTGGAGAGTTTGAATATTCTCATCTTTAAGCTTCAGGTCATCTCTGAGCTTGAATATATCCTTATTCACTGCTGTCAATCGTTTGGTCGCTTCCGCTAGTTTGTTTGCATACTCATCTCGCTTCGCTTCAGCTTCATCTGCCTTTTTGCGAAGTTCATCGCACTGATCCTTCAATTCGGCTATGTGCCGTGACCTTTCAGCTGTCTCTTCGGACATGCTCTCGTTAAGTTCGTTCACAGCTATGTAGCCTTCCATCTCCCTGTCATCGGCTATCTTCATCGATTCTTCGGCGATCTGCACTTGACGTTCATATCGAACTTTCCATTCTTCCGCTTTAGTTTCCAATACGCCCTGTTGTTGTTCCAGTTCGTATATGCGCGTCTGTAGCGATCCCAATTTGCTCTGATATTCCTGTTTCTTTTTGATAACTTGTGCCTCTTTTTCTTCCAATGAGGTTTCAAGTTCTCTGACTCGTTTTTTCAGGTTCGAAGTGGGACTGTTCGGAGATGGAGATCGTACATTGACGATCTTCCCTGTCTGATTCCTTTCAATCAGACTTTCGGGGATGTCCTCGAAGGGTGTCAATCCCTGGGCTCGATCAGCTTCCTTCATGGCCGTTTTAAACGACATATTCAATGTCATCTCATCTTCAGTGAAGTATGATTCTTCATTTCCGCGATTAGACATCATCTCATCAGATGCCATTGGACTCTCGAAGATGTCCTCAGTTGTTGTTTCATCTCCAGATCATCAATAATGTGAAGCTGCTCGGTGAGATCTAACCAGGTTCTCCTTCTTATCCTGGTCGGTTAGATGTCAGATCCATCTCTGCAGCTCGTTCCGAGTTCCTTCTTTGGTGACCTCCTGGTTCACCTCGCTGCTTGAAGATGAGAGCTGATGCTCAGCTTCATCTGTAAAGGTCTCTCGATCTGTCCTACTCTGATCTGATCTCGTGAGAAGGTCACTAGATGATCTCCGAGATGATCGATCTCCCGAGATGGTCACTTTTTCGGTCAACTCAGTTCGATTGAAAACAGATCTTCCTTTAACTGATTTCTGAGATCATTTACAATGAGAAAAGATCGTTTTAACTGATGAGAGTTCGTTACGAGATCGTTTTAGATCGATCTGATCTGATGTCAAGGTCACTGACGATCTCGAGATGATCGATCTCCGAGATGGTCACTTTTTGGTCACTTCAGTTCAATTAAAACCAACTTCTTTTAGTTAAATCTAAATCGTTTCCGATGAAAAGAGATCGTTTTCACAGCTGGGAGATCGTTGGGAGATCGTTTTTGATCGATTTTACCGTTAAAATTTTTTTGACCAATCGGAGTTCGTTTAACTGACCAATCACGTGTGTCCGTTAAAATTTTCTGACCGGCCTGACGTCACAGATCGACGGCCAGACTTGCGCGCCGTGTGCAAAAGCTACGCCTACGTCTAGCTCAGCTCAGTACCGACCAATGAGAATTGCGCTTTCTACATTTCAACCAATCCGATAATTAATAACGGTTTTTACCTGTCTACCGTTCCGATCCCGCGAAAAGATGATCCAGATTACGGAGATGATCCAGATGATCTTCTCCACAGTCCGATCCCGCGCAGCCGTATTCCGCACGGTTGTGGCGCCTTCCTGTCCGACCTATTCAGCCTTCTGCTGGGCTTGTCAAGCCTACCAGCAGGTCGCTCTACAACCAATTTGATGGAGCGCGTTAACGGATATCTTGGCACCTCATTCGGTGCTGCCAGCTCGTGGCTTCTCGGCTCTTGTGCCCGACAGCCTTGACCCCAACAAGAGGTGCCCGCTGCCTAGCAGAGGAAACAGTACAAGTTCTCCGACAGGAGAGGTCTTGCACCGCAGCCTTCTGCCGTCTGAATTGATGTGCACGACGAGTTCTCCTACAGGAGACTCTCTAGTCAGTGCTGCCTTTAGATCTGATAATCCGATGAGTGCGCCTTGCTTCAGATGAGGAAAACCAGTGCCTTACTGGTGTAATAAGATCGATATGATCCAGATCGATGTGGCCGTTCGCCAAACAGATGATCGTGGCCGTTCGCCAACAGATGAATATGGCCGTTCGCCAGCAGATTCCTCAGAAACCGTCTGTTCACGGCTCTGCTACCATATAACCGTGGACTGTGAAAGAGTCCAGGACGGTAGCCCAGACTGACAGGACTCCGTGGAGTGTAATACGTGACGTTTAAAGGAAGAAATGCACAACGCACGATATCCAGTCTACGTAGTACACTTTATTAACGTTCTCTATCGTGAAAACCAACACACTGACGTTCAGTCAACTCAGAGAGCCAAATTCCACCTGCTCTCGACAACTCTAAAGCACTGCGCAGCAGTGAACATAATGAACGGCAGTAGCCGACCAATCAGAAAAGCGCTGCGTCACAGACGGCAATTCCCCATGGAGTAGTGCAACGAAGCACTCCCGTAGCGCCAGTAGCGTCACGCAGGTGGACGCAAGGGAGCCATCGCCTCACATTAGTATTACAAAAACGTTTAACAAAGTCCAGGTTGCTCCAGTTGACGGTATCCAGTGCACTCCTAAACATGTTGACCGAGGCGTAACTTTCTTTGTCCAGGACTCCAGGGGAATTTCATTCCATAATAGCGCTAAGCGACTTGAGAGAGAGTCCGGGGAGGAAGGCAGAGTGTTGTTAGTTGCATTATTGTTTAGTGATTTTGTTCTGGATCACATTTACGGTAGGCTGCATCGTGCATCACTGATTCACTATCTACTGTTACGATTACTTGTACCACCTTCCTTGTACTTAAGTGCACCTTCCTATTTGTTTCGCTAGTTTGTGCAAGGTTTCCACAATAAGCCTAAGCACTTACTGTAGAGAGAACTAATTTGGGGAATTTCATGAAATACTGTATCTGGTTTCCCGCGGTACAATGGCAAAAGAGTTTAACGAGAACTCAACACAGCCCCACCCTCAGTCTGGTATGTATCTGGTATGTATGCTATTTTTCTAGAATTGTATAATATTATAAATGATAAAAGTTGCAGTTTTAATTGCTTATGGCGACAATATTGCTTAAAGTCATGCGTTCTGTACCATCTCCGTATTCGGCCCGCGGGCTTGAGCGGCCAAAGCGCAGCTCTAGATCCTAGTTTTTTCTATTTCTTTTACTTAACCGAATCGATGGAAAATTAACGGTTTTCTTCTCCATTTGGCTATTAGCAATAACATAGCAGGTCAGCATGTACCCTTCAGTTGATCGGGCTTTTCGCTTTACGGTTCAAGAATGCTCACTGAGCCTCACTCAGCGTAGAAAGTACTTGTAGAGATCTAACTGTAAAAGTAAACTGCACTGAAGCGTGATTGCTCTCTGTAAAACTGTTTGGTGCTTGCAAGTACTCCTATTTTACGGATAGGGCAAATTGTTTCTAAACTCGTGCGCATAATTACGTATTATACGCGCTGAGGTTACGCTCTCACTTTTGATCGATCGGTGACAGAGATTTTTGATTCAGCCCACTTAATTTCTGCAATATGCACGATCGTTCGCATGCATTACTGGTTAGTCCTCCTCTTTTTGGACACATCATTCCCCTACTGGAATTGGGAAAGAAACTGATGGATCATGGATACTTTGTTACAATGGTCTTGTCCAAAAGCAAAGTGAACCAGCTATATCAACGGGAACTGATTCCCGACCGCTTCCAGCCAGTGCTGAGGTTAGTCGGCATTACAGACAAGAACGACGCGGAATACGAAATAGCGGACTACAACATTGCCTACCGAATGGAGCCGCTTCTTGTCTCAGTGTGTCGGGCGCTAATCGCTGAATCTACCAGGAGGAACGATTTGTTGGGTTTGATCGAACAAGGCGATGTGAACGTATTGGCTCCAAATATTTCTGCTGCTGATGGAGAGAAGCCGAATATTGCTCATGTAGATTTGCGTATTACCGTAATCATAACGGATTTTTGCTTGACGGCCCCCATCCAGGTCGGGCACTCGCACAACATTCCAAGTTATATGTTTAGTGCGTTTTCAGCCAGTTTGCTGCGACATATGCTGGTTGTCACGAAAGACACGCCTGTTTGCAAAGATGCAGTGGATTATGCTGACCGGATACGCCCCATTGATCTCGCGACGAATTTACCGATGATGACCGAAAGCACGAAAAACTTCATTTTGCGAATCAACGATGCTGTTCCACTAACGTCGGGGTTCTTGGTGAATTCTTTCAGGGAATTTGACCCGGAAGCTGTGGATAATTTGGAAACAAAGTTGACTAGTTGGAATGTACCGCTCAAGTTTGTCGGACCTTTGCTGGCTGTGACACAAACCGACTTCTCGCCGGCTACACGAATGCTAGTGCAGTGGCTCGATGAGCAACCACTACGCAGTGTGATTTACGTCTCGTTTGGTTCGATGGTTGTTTTGCCTGATGAGCAGGTAATAGAGATAGCCACAGCTTTAATGGCTCATGGCAGTCCCGCAATTTGGTCACTGCGTGAACAGCAACAGAACTTGCTTCCTCCGGAAATCAATACAAAAATTGAAAAATTGGCACACCAGCCAGGCGGCGTTATCGTTTCACCATGGGTGCCTCAGCGTACAGTTTTAGGTACGACACAATGATGTATCGACAGCTGATTAGAATGCGCAGTCAAATTCTACATCAGTCCCAGTAGTTCATTTTAATTGTTAAAATTTCTGATAGGTCATCCGGCAACCGGTGCTATGATAACGCACTGCGGTTGGAACGGAACGCTAGAAAGTATATTTTATGGTATCCCGACACTGGTGTGGCCGATAATGGATGACCAGCCTGTCAACGCAGAAAGTGCGGTGCAAAATCGCCTCAGTGTGCAGATTTCCCCGGTACACTTCACAAATCCCTCGGCTATAGTTCCAGCCGCTGAAATCCAACAGAAGCTGACGGAATTGAAAAATGAGAAGTTTCTTATGGCAGCCAAACACTGGGCGGAAGTCAGTCACGGGGCAGTAAGCAGCGGCGGAAGCTCCTATCAGGAATTCCACAAAACGTTCGTTATGCATGATCTACTGTAAGCTTGCAGATACACGACAGTTTATAGATTACGGCCTTTTATTAAATTCATGATGTTGCGCACAACCTTTCCAGTAGAATATAACTTGCAAATATGCTGCTAGTAATTCAGAGGTAAAGTTGATGAATTCCTTATTCCGAGCACTCAAGCAGAATACATTCGACAGCAATAATTCACGCGTGCGATTAGCAATTATTTACAACATCAAATCACAAAAGTAAGGGACGAAACCCACATGATTCTGTCCGTCGAAGCGAAGTTATTTACCGTCATTCAAATGCTAAACATTATAACAAATTTAGTATTATGAAATAAACAGCAAAAGATTATCCATACACGGGTAAAATGGAAACTTAGGTACTAGTAATTATTAATTAATGAAATAGTTATAGGTGTTCGAGAAATAGTCATAGGTTTGTTCGAGAATGGCCTGTGCAATAATAAGTCTTCCGGCCAAACTGACAAAACCCCTCTCACAGTTCGCAAAACAGCAAATCGAATTTGTTGAATACAGTATTAAACAAAATTCTGGCCGACATGGATGTATGGTGTGGATATCAGATCGTCAGACAAAATCATCCGAAGTTCAGCAAACCAGCGTACGACAGAAATCAGCGCGTCGATGCATCCCGATCTTCACACCATTCATTTTCTTTACGTACAGCTTCTTCCTCTTCAGGAGTAAAATCGTTTTTGATGTTGAATGTGCGTCGGATTTCCTCTGGACTTTTCCCTTTAATCATGTTGGCCACGGTTTTGCAGCAAACGTCGAGCAATCCCTACAAGAATGAAAAATTACAGTTAGTCTTAACAAGCAGGGAAATTTATTTCCGCTAAAAACGTTCCAGAGAGAAATGTATCAACCCCAGTTTACTTTACTAAACTAGGCCCACGCTTCTGCACGTCTGTCTAGATGAAAAACTACTGATTCGAATGCATAATGATTCCACATGATTCGAACATGCGTAATTAATTCGAGGTACATACCTTCATATCCAGGTAATTTGCCGCCAGAATGAGTTCAAATAAAGTGCCTAAAAATACTTAAAAATATAAAAACAGCAGAACAAAAAGAACAAAGTGCTGCTCTAGAAAAAGCAACTTCAAATTTAAAAACTTGTAGAAGCAAGCATCAGCTAGAGTATATTACCTCTCCGGATTCTGTAGTAAATGTTCATACCTAACTTATTACTATCATAGATACGTACATGTTCACGAAAAAAGCGATACCTGTAAGTCAAAGACGACGTCACGTAGATAAATTCATTTACACCAAAAAATAATTATTACACAAAACACAGTGTATAGTACTAAATATCAAAACCGAAAATAAAAATATTATTACCCAATCTAACAATCTGCACGGTTATTACGGTGAGAAACATACTTCAGCAAAGTAGCACACATACCCTGATCGACTTTCAAGAATTCACTGTCCCACTGAACGATGTCATCGGTGCGTTTACTCGTATCGTCATCACTTTCGCGGGTGGCCAAAGGATCGTTCTTATGATATTCAGCCCATGCCAGCACCTTGTAAAATAACATAAAACTGTTTAAAAGTTCCAGTAATACTCAACCTAACCCCAACTCCCAACCTGAAGCTCCCTACAGCTTTGAGTACGGTCTGAGTACTCAGTACTCTCCCACCTTTTTCAGAATGGCTCCTGTGACCATCGGGAGTGGAACCACCTCGTCTTCGCTCTGATTATGTCCTTCATCCGCCAGACCCAAATCTTCCAACATATTTTTTATTGTTCCCGATAGCTATAAAGAAAATAGTACTGCTGAACTGCATAACGAAATCACCAGTCTACCTTAATCGCGGCGCTTTTAAGTTACAGTTAATCAGACATTAACAGGCCAATCAGTCTCATGGGACACAATTAATTAACACTTCACTGCAGCGTACTTTGACAACTTCCAAATCCACGTCGAAAGTTTCCCCGTCATTGCTCTGCAGTCGCACTTTTTGTTCAGGCATGTTGTATTCGCAGCTCCTTTAATAATCAGGACAAATCACAAAATCACAGGCCCCACGGTAGAACAATTCGCTTTGAATTGTTAGACGTTTCCCGAAACAAATATCCCTGTTCGAATTCAAATCAACAACTACTGTAACTCTAATAAGAATAAATACCAAACACCAAACAGAATGACAGAAGTCACTTCTGAGAAGTGAATTTGTTCATTTAAATTTCAGCATAAACAATAAGAAATGCAATCGAATCCGCGTTTCTCATTTCGACATTTCCTGATATTTTATAAGCAATAATTTTTAGCAACTTATTTGAGTACCGAGCCTCTAAGGCAAGGCAAAGCCATGGCTCTGCTTTCACAGAGGGGCGCCACAGTCGCTCACGGTACTCGTACTTAACTCGTAAGTAAAATAGACTTGGCACTTGGCTTTCGCGTTTAGTTTCTCAAAAAATTATTTATTCACATAAAAAAATAGAATAAAAACTTCAGTATCAACGATAGTACTTCTACCTGTGTCAAATATAGATATGCGAAACTTTAATTGAGCTAAGTCAAAAAGCACTTTTCTCACTGTCTTACCTTTTGACTGCCGTAAAAAATGCTTTGTAATTGTGATAATAATAATTATTATTGTCAAAGCAAAAAAGTTTCAAAATTTGAACAATTATTATTATTATTATTATTATTGTTATAATTATTATTATTATTATTATTATTATTATTATATTAGTATTAAAAATTTGAACCTTTTTCAGTACAGTGCTGTACAGTGTACGAGACGGCTGCACTAGTACGTATCAAAAGTTTAACAGTAGCACACCGTGCACCACAGCGCATATCGCACCGTTCGCACATCAGAGTCTAGTCGGCGATTGGTTCTTTCAAAGGGGCGCGGAATCAACATAAATTGTTCAAGTGATCAAGTCGTCTAGCAGCACTGCCGATTTCCTGCAGCAGAATGGATCGCTGGAAACGTTGGGTTTTATTTCCACTTGATTTTTCTGCAGTATTATGTGTAGGTATTATTATTGTACTTACAATTGAGTCTCCTGTGGACTATGATAAATCAACTTATTCTTTATCCGCAGTAGATTTTGCGTATGTAACTATCTTCATCTTTTTATTGCTATTTTTAGATCGATGTGATATGAAAGTATTGCTGTACGACGAGTGCTGAATTTGAAACTGCTGATGGTTTTGGTGTATGGAAGCTGTGTGGAAGTTTGATTCCTAGACCTAATGTGACATAATATAACCTGCATATAAGCAGCAAAAGTGTGGTTATCCGTTATCCTGGCTGATTATTGACCAAGGTTAAACGGTCACAGGATTTATAATAGCACTTCTTCGTCTTCGACATTTTCTTCTGCGAACGTTATGATCATCCTGACAATCCGACCCATGTAACACCAATGCGATGTTATAATTTGGGTTGTATGCCATCAACGTTATGTCGTTATGCAATGGATTTGCTCATCCTTTGAAGTTGTGATGTTGGTCGCAGGATTTCTTCTTGAAGACACCATTACACCATTTCGTTCCAAGGTTTTCTGATGCCCTAGTAAGGGGTATGATCCATATTGTGGATTGGTTCAAATTTGCAGAAATTCGGCTGTCGCGCACACGATCGAGCTGTTTGCGATTGAGGACAGCAGTGAAGGACAAACTGTAATAAGGGTGACCCGTTCGGATTTTGAGGATTACAATTAACTTTAGACGTATTAACCTTCCTTTTTAATCCTGGCGCTGGAACGACCCTCCTCTTCGTCGAGCATGGCTGCCAGTGTATCCAGAAGCGTCTCCCCGACTCCAACCCCAACCGACACGGGCACGGCATTGTTGGGGTCGTCCTGGTGTGAAACCTTCGTAAGTGCAACTGAACGTTCATAATTTAATTGCAACTTTCGGATTATGAGTCCTTGGTTGAGTTTTAAGTTAAGTAAGACATGAAATTCTTGCGTTATTATTCTGACTTTATCACACCGAGAAGATCTTCAGTTCGTGCATCTTGATTCTGATTTTGGCTTTAAATTTGTTTTCCCTTTTTGAACGATTACCTCATCCTGACGAGAGAAGCAGCCAGCTTTATGTATACTTCTACTTCAGTATTTAAACGAGGTGATATTTACTGGTTTATAGCTTTAATTTGGTAGTGTTCCAGGCGTTTAGTGGTGCGATATGCCATTAGCTGGTTTTCCTTTGCCTTCTCCTTTTGATTAAATGCCAAAACCCTGGATCATGTAACAAACGCGTACATTGTGCTGCTGTGCGCGCGATAGAGTGTAGCCTATACGTGGTTACGTAACGTCTGAAATTCTTTCCAAAAGGAAATATCGGAGGATTGGAATTTGTTTTAGTCGGTGTTGTTTTTAAAACTGAAATATCTTTTGCATCTATTAATTTTGTGTCGATTGTGAATAAGCTAAATCTCTACCTCTGCAACATAAGTACTCGTAGGATGCAATCGTTTGGTTACGTGATCGCCTTTTTCGCAGCCCAGCATTCTACTGCGTGCTGTTTGATGGGGCAATTCACAATTGTGAAAAAGTTATAACATGCCTGTTAGATTTTAATGCTTAGGCCACTCTTGCGCCGCTATTGCTGCCTGCATTGCAGCTACGTAAGCATCTTACGAAGTTGGACTTTAATTCTCATTTTTGAGTTCCTCGTTGGCTTTTTTCCGCTGTAGTCAGCAGCAGCCTGCTTTAAATGTGGTAATATGGCCGTGAAAGAAGGACGTGGCCTGGCTGAATGAGACAAATTGATTCCAACACCGACGACGACCTTCAGCGCGCCAACACTGTTACGCCGTCAGTGCTGTTTTTTTTTATACATATGACTGAACGCACCGATTAATTATGTTACAAGGGACCTTGTTGCCAGCATTTTCTTATGTGACGAGTGAGAGGGCGAGAGATATATAAGCGCAGCCATGCTAGTTTGTGAAAATATAAGTAGTGTGCGAATCGAGATCTGTGTTGTGTCAGCCAGCCAAAAGGAAGGGCAAATCTAACTGAAACTGTTACGATTGCCTGATTACCAGTGCAAACGAACCTGTGACACTAATATGGATTCAAAAAATTTTGGCCTTATTAGCGTACCCAGTGTTGGTTTTACCTTGATATTTTTCGGTACTTTCTCTCGTCTCGCAGTAATGTTGTTGCTTAACTAACGGAGATTCCGCACGGATGCTGGTCTAGTGTGATGTTACAATCTTACAATCAACAGTAATTATTTTTGTCAGGTTCGAAACTGCTGGGCGATTAAAATCAACATATACGAGCGGAATTGGAATACTTTCGTATAGTTTGTTCTTTTTGGATCTCACCATTTTTAGAAGTTTTTTTAATAGCAGGTTTAACTGTGCAGTTCAGAAGCGACCGCACGATTGCCCGTTGTCGCTTTTACACGATTTGATGCCGATGATCGGTCAGTTCTTCGATGGGTTAAAGCTTTGAAATCTGAATACTTAGTCTTGGTCCACCGCTATGCCGCCTTTGCGAAAACCGTCCTATTAGATAAACAGAATTTTAAAAGATCTGTTTGTTTGGTGACTAGGACGTTGGCCTGATTTTCCGGTTGTGCAAGATGCAGTTAAAATGGTCACAGTTATCAGTATCAGGAAATTTTAAATAATCTGTAGTACTGTTTGAGTGTTGCGTGTACTGGAAAATGGTATAATTACCATAACCCCCGAGCTTGAAATCAGTACTTCACCAGTTTCTCGAATAAAAATTCAGATTCAAATTTTAGCATATATTAAGTTAATAATGGCCAAATTAAGTCTTGTGTTGTGTACAATCCTAGAATAATGGCAACTGTAGGTCATGCAGCGACGGTTGAATTTTTATTTGGATCACGCGGTTCATATCCGCGGCGATCGATTGATTCGATTCCTTATATTTTTAAGACGGTTGTACAAATGGAAAACCTTTCTTGCACGGCGCTCGACCTATTCAGTTGGCTAGGACGCAGTATAGTGGTTTGGTACTTGATTTAATAATGGTAAAATTAGCAGTGTTCGTGCGATGACGGTAGCGGTGTGGTGGTGCATGAAATTGTATCTTTGAGAAAAAGACCCATGAGAGTCTGTCCGTGGCCGGTGACACGGACATGGTACGATTGTACTCTCTTGGTTAGTTGTTTGATGCTAGTCATGACCCGCTGGTCTGCTTCAATAACGTCAGGTTTCCTCATTTCGTAACACACTTTTCCAGTTCAAGCCTTCCAAATGGGGTGCGAGACTACACGAGCAATTTGGGACTACGAATATATTAGCAAATATATAAGAGTCTTAAATCCGGTGTACGAACGTTATTGCTTATTGTATGCGTGAATAAACAATGTATCTAGATTAGACAGTACAGTATTCGATCCGATCAGATGTACCGTAATTATCAGTTATCACGTAAATTGTACCATGGTTTAATACCCCGAGATTTGCCTTTTAGATTTTAAGATTTTCTTAGTTAATTATTACCAACTACTTTATAACCAACTTTCGCCAGTTTATTCTTGTTATCTGATGTTCCGATAGAAACAACGGTGCTCCAGCAACTTAGTTGTCAAATTAGTAGTCGATTTATTTGAGACTTAAGTTTTCTAAATTTGAGGAACGAAATTTTTGATTACCCATCAAATTGCTTTAAATATGTATTTGATTAAGTATTGTCGCATAATGCATTTAATTTCTCATTAAACTCATTAAATTTTCATTGTGCCAGCGACACTGAAACGAAATTTGAAAGTCTGAAAAGAGTTTCGAGAAGTAGCTGTCGAAAACACTGAAACAGCGATTATACGCTGAAGTACTGGATCTCTGCACGTGAACTAAACTCCAGCGCTGCTGTTTGTGAGCTGTACACTAAATTAACGTATGATACAAAAGCGTTCTCATCCATGTGTAAAGTTCGCTGGCCTGCATTTGTTGCCGCACTCCGTTCTCGTTTACGCGGTCGCACAGTTTTTTCTCCCCGTTACTTTGATCCAGTTGTGTATGGTTATCCCCTTTTTCACACTTCCTTTTTCCAAATAAGTTGATACACTTTGTACCAGTCAGGCGTACGCTAACTACAGTACGATTATCTCAGTTAATGTATATGACCATCAAATATGAATATTTTGCGCAGTTTGGACTTAATTTACTATTATCAGCTTGTCATCGTAGACTCATCTGGTGTTTTCTTTTGCAGATTAAGGTGGCAAAATTCTCTTATGTATGGACAATCAACAATTTTTCATACTGTCGCGAAGAGATGGGAGAAGTATTGAAGAGTTCCACGTTTTCGGCGGGAGCAAATGACAAACTGAAATGGTATGCAAAAGTGTGAATCATTATTCGTATATTTGAACTGAAGAAACGTTCTTGCCTTTTCAGGTGTCTTAGAGTTAATCCGAAAGGTCTGGATGATGAAAGCAAGGATTATTTGTCCTTGTACCTCTTCCTGGTGTCGTGCAACAAAAGTGAAGTGCGAGCCAAATTTAAATTCTCTATCCTTAACGCTAAACGCGAAGAAACGCGGGCCATGGGTGAGTGTTTTGCGAGTGTCTTGATTCGGGCTGATACTGATAGTTTGTGATTTTGGTAAAACCGATTGCTTGATTATGGACTTTTGCTCGTGACTAATGTTGTTCGAGTCTTAAGATTTTATTAATTTTTACTGCACCAAATTTTTTTACCTGAGGCATTGCGGACACGTGATTTTCGTTTATAGAAAGTCAGCGTGCTTATCGATTCGTTCAAGGCAAAGATTGGGGATTCAAAAAGTTTATTCGTCGAGATTTCCTACTGGATGAAGCAAATGGTTTACTGCCAGATGATAAGCTCACTCTCTTCTGCGAGGTATTCTACCATTATTTGTTGTTGGTTTTTCCTGCGCCTAACTTTGACTGTGAATTTGACACAGGTCAGCGTCATTTCGGACTCCACCAATATTTCGGGTGTGAGCAACATTACTTCCTTTAAAATTCCTGACTGCCGGCTATCCGAAGATTTTAGCAGTGCTTTGGATAATAATCTATTCACGGATGTTGTTTTGGTTACGCCCAATCGGGAATTCAAAGCTCACAAAAGTATTCTTTCTTGTAAGTTGACATGTGAATTATTTTTGGTTAGCTTATATTAAGTACTAATTTTGGATATTCCATTTTTTTGAAGGCCGATCTCAAGTATTTGGAGCCATGTTTGGTCATGAGCTGGAAGAGAGCAAAACAAATCGAGTGCGCATTGATGATGTCCACGATGACGTGTTGGAAGAGATTTTGAGATTTATTTACACTGGAAAAACTCCAAATTTGGAAAAAATGGCGGATGATTTATTGGCAGCGGCTGATAAGGTACTTGCGATTAGAAATTCCAAATTGTTCCAGCCATGGTTAACTTGCTTTTTTTTCACATCCAAACCATTTGTGTCAGTGGTGTGTTGTCATGCGTTTTAAGATGCGTTCAAAGTTTCGCCTCTGTAGAAAGCCACCAAGTGTAAGAATTTTTTAAAAATTTATCTCCCTTTTTGTATCTTTTTGACGACTATTTTATTTGTGGGAAGTGCATAATTTTTTGCTGACATAAATTAGCAAAAATTCGCTCGGAAGGCGGAATCGAACCGCTTCGACGTTAGTCGACCGCAGGTAACCTCCTAGCATTATCCTTGAAGCCTGTGCCCCGGACCACCGAAGTTCATCCGAGCACTGGCATTTGCACAGGACAGTGTATAGGCTGAAAACTTGTAGACACAATACTATAACTGGTACTATACTAGCCACAGTTATTGCAGGCAGAATTATGCGTTCGTTGACTCTCAGTAACTTGCTTTACTAATTTTATATTTTAATTTTCATTATACGTGTTCTTGTTAATAATATTTTGAACCAGATCCGAAACTGGTAATTTCTTTTCGTCTGCAGTTAGCGTAGTTTTACAGCGTTATGTTTATTATTGCGTTGCAGTACCAGCTGGATCGCCTAAAGGTTCAGTGCGAAGAAGCCTTATGGAATAATCTTTCAGTTGAAAACGTTACCGATACGTTGATCCTTGCCGACATGCACAGTGCCGAACAGCTGAAAGCCGCGGCGATTGAATTTATCAACGGGTAAGTGAGATGCCGTAAAAAAGCGTTGATGACCGATGGTTAGACAGTAGTGCATGTGCGGTGTGTGTTCCGTTGAGTGAGTCTGGTAGCAGCAATAACCTGTCATTGTCCTCAGCTGGCTGATATGTACTCATTATAGGCATAATGCTGAGGTTTTGGAGACGAATGAGTGGAAGTCGATGACCAAGACACATCCGCATCTCATCGACCTGGCCTACCGTATGCTGGCCCAGCATCAGAGCTCCATGGGCCAATTTGGTCCGGCCCGGAAGCGGATGAAGTTGTCATAGGACGAGGGGAGGATTTATTACACGGATTATTGCAAGCAATGCTTTTTTGTTCCTGTCATGTATCGGTCGGGAATGATCTCAACTTCGCATCCAAATCTGACGGCATTGTCGAAATATGGAAAGCACCCCGCCCTGCGGATAACCCGCTCCCACCCAGCCTTGGCAGTTATTCCTGTTTGCTACAAAAAAGTAGCTGTGGAAGACGCTTCATTCGTGAATGACACTTCGGTGGAAACCGTTGATTTGCGTTTAGTTTTCGGGTTTTATTTTTGTTTTTTTGAAAATCGGTGTGATTTCGGTGAAACGGTGGTGGTAATGGAAGAAGTGCATTTTGTGTGTTTCCGCACTGTCATTTTAACTAATGTTCGTTTCTAATTTTTTCACAGTGTTTTGTGTGTGTGTGTATGTGTTTGGTTTTATTAGAATACGGTTGGATTCCTCCATTGAATTGGATTCTTGTTTCTCGACATGAACGTTCCTTCATTATTTGATTGCGGATTTTTGCATAGCGGGTCACGTGCTCGGTGCCATTTTGACTGCAGAAGAGACCATTGTTGCTGTATGGGCACTCCTGCAGTTTGATGTTAACTGTTATGTACATTGTGGAAAAATTAATATGTAATAAAACCTCATTGTGCGCGGTTTCGCATGACATATAGCACTCAAGATATTTTAGCGTATAGGATACATTCAAATTCCAAAAATAATGGCAGTATATTCGTCATAACTACATCAACTGCTACCATTAGCCGCACGACGATCCTGGCGCACTATCAACAAAATGTCCATACGTACTAGATTAATTCTCATGTACTTGTACACTTATGTTGTTGTGTTGCATTATTAATTTTTATAGTATAATACAGCGTAGTCATGCGGGTATCCCCGCTCCGTAAAATATCTATATAGATATTCGTACAATATAGTGAATACACCTATGGCCTACCGCTATCTTCTAACAAGTACTTAACAAACTATGTAAATTGTAACGCATTGAATGAGATTTTTTTGGGGTTGAAGCGGTGGACCAATACAAAAAAGTAAAGACAATAGTACTAAACCTGCTCCAAACAATAATACTCGTACGAGTAATAAAAGTGAGGGATAAGTTACTATAGATATCTATAAAAGTAAGTAAACAAATAGGTAATCAAGAAACGTAAGTAAGCAAATAAAAATCACTAATTAATAATTACGTACAATACTACCAAATGTAAGGGAAGACTGTCTACAATAATATATTATATTCCTGGTTCTTTATTAATAATCAACGTACAGGTCAGGTGGAAGAAAAATGAACACGTGATATTATTAACAACAGCAAAACTTCATTTAAACTATCCACTCCGTCCATCGTGCCAAGGATAGATGCTGCATTTCCGCGATATTATAATTATTAAGTATTTGTATAAGTAATATAGATACTTCTATTTATACTTCTATAGAAATTCATCAGTATTGTACATGTACAAGTACAGTACAATGCAATTGTACAGTACTTGTTACTTTTTTTATTTGGCGGTATACAAAACTCACACTATTTTTCTATCATAATAAAGTACTGTACTTACTGTACTGAAAATCATATCAAATAATTTTCACGATCAGTACAGTACTTGTATACAGCAATAAATTATGTGAGCCTGAGCCAACAGTCGTGTCGCCGACAAGGTGTCGCAGCAGGTTTTTACAAGCTGTTTCTTACGATTTGTTATTCTAGTAATCTAATTAAAATTGTTGGTAAAATCGCAATATACGGATATGGCCAGATTTGGATAAAATGGGCTGATCCTTTATGTTTCCTACTCAGAATTTTTTTTGTTTATGGTAACTTTCGAAGTTCTTGTTATCTTGTAGAATCTTATCATTCTTATGAGCACTAGTGATAAAATAATATAAAATATTAACCACGATTTTTTTATGTCAAAGGGGAGCCTGAAAAGTGAAGCGTGAGTTTTCTTACCTCTCATTCACTACTCACTAGTCAGTATTCTACACTCAGTCTACAGCTTATTTCATTGGTTCGTCTTGCGTTTTCTGCTTCACGCCATGGCAAATCTTCCTGTCGATATTGGGATAACGGAAATTCGTGATATCTTCAACTTGTTGGAACGAGAAGCGATGCAGAACGAGCGGAAACTAATGGAGACAGCCAAGGCGTTGACTGAAGAAGAAGAGACCCTTGACGCACTCTTTGTCAGATTCGACGATCTCAACGAGGACTACAAGCGAACACTGTTCCTGAGCGAATCAACCAATAGCACTATCAGAAGCCTGCGCCAGAGGAAAGAAGAAATGAACAACCAGATCTCCGATGCCGAGTGCCAGTTGCCCATTCTGAGCGAGACCGTCTCGCCACCGTCCTTGCCGCGGGATAAGTTCTCCAATCCCGAGGGAATCTTTCAGAACCTGGAGCTTTTATGTCAAAAGCATGCATTCTTAATGGACCGCTACCGGAGAATTCTAGAGCATTCCGATCCGCAGTGGGCGGTTCAGTTGGGTGAAGAGCGCACGCCAAGTTCCGAGAGCTCTACTGAGAAAGCGCATCGGAAGCTTCGCCGTCAGCCTGTTGATCCGTTATTTTTGAAGATCTCCGAGGGGAAGGTTATGTTGGAGGAATTGTCCTACGAGCTGGATCAAGCTATTAGCAAGGTAAAGAGTTCCCCGTCTAGTAAGCAGCATTGAAGTGGTGGACGAATCCGCTGCTCTCTAAGTGGTTATCGTCTGTGGAAATCTGTTTGCTTGACTTTGGGTAACACTTGACACAAGATATTACGAAAGAAATGAAAATCAGTTAGATTTGCGAGTGTTTTTACTTTTCGCGATGTTTGTCTGGATCTTATTGCTTCTGTTATATTAAAACTTGTAATAACTGGAAAACAGAAAATGCTTGTGCAATGGGGCCGTAAATTATGGCGAAGGGCAGCCGTTACCTACCAAGAAATACCAACCCTGGGTATACAATATATCGTGTGAATGCTAGTATGGAAATTAAGTTTTTCCACGGAAAGCATGTCTTGAACATTTGAGCGCTCTGGTAACGATTTATTACCTACAGTAGAACAACTAGGAACTACTCTTCCCCGATCTTCTCTTGCTTCAATTTCTCTTAGAGCCATAACCAGCATGTGCAACTTAACACAAGCATTAAGCACTTCTCTAACAACAGGTAAAAGCATCGCTGGCAATTTGCAAAAGAAAAATCACTAAACACACTATCACCGATTTACCCAAAAAGCAAAAACCAACCTATAAAGCGTAAACTCTCCCATCTGCAAAGTGTCAACCTGGATCATAATGGAATGGAAAAAATACCGAAACCTATACGCTGAGCCAGCGTGACGTTACCAAAAATATAAATATAAGACAAACTGAAACATTACTGTACGGAATCCAAAAATGGAAGATTAACGCGTTCGAAAAGCGATTAATAAGGCAAAAAATCTTTCTTTGAGCATATAAACCGATATTCCACCGGCCATTTACAACCATGGAGAAGTCGATTAAATCGCTTCCACATAGTCTGCCGGGAACAGTCCGATACGGCCATCTTTGCGTCCTTTGCACCAGCCCTGCTCATCCCGCTCTTCGATTTTTTCAAACACATCTCCTATGTAGAGAAAATAGTCCACTGATACTTACAAATCATGGCAAGTGAAGGCAAAAATCTATTCGCAATTACAATTTTAACGATCACAATTGTCAATTTATCACGATCGTTGTGAGAATTACACCGTAAAGTAGCTTTAAAAATTCAAATGAATGTTGTCTTTAAAAAATTGTTTGTATTTTAGCCATCTATAATAATTTTTCATAATAAGTAAAGAATCGGTCATCCAAGTAACCAACTGTCAAACTCCAACTCAGATATGTTTATCTTTGTCCTTACCGCGGACAGAGTACTATTTAATATTAATGGACTAATGTCTTAAGTGTAACTGTGTAAGTGATGTAACATCTGCACGACTCCTTGGTGTAGGAACTTCCAACCAAAAATATAAAACTTATTAACTCTAGGATTAACTCTAGGATTCTTAAATTTATTAATAACAGACCTTCTTGAAAAGTCAACTCATCGGCTTCCTCTCCCCCATAAGGATACAATGCACGCACTTTAACACCAGGTTTGCTACGGTCATCAAGGGCATCAGGGGATTCAGACCAATCTTCATTAAAGGGGTTAGCTTCGAAACTGCAAGAACACAAGCGTTAGTCCATCCCGCGCAAGCCACCGGGAAAAAAATCACCTTGAATGCTGTTCACGCATGATCGATATATTCGATACCAGCAAAAGCAATCTTAACGCTACACTGTGTCAACCGAGGGCACACTCAAAATGTAAATAACATGTCATCGTAACACAGAGCAAGTTACACATTTTGTTTGTGCAGCGAAGAAAAAGGAGGCAACAGATCGATCTACAGGATTCATTTTGAAAGCACCGCTATATATTCTTTCTCCGTGCTGGCATTCATAATTTCTTTTGAATGGGAAATCACTGGGGTGGGCTCCGGTGCATCGTCCTCATCATCGAAAGGATTATATTCTTCTGCTGCGCGAGTTTCCTCAGTCAACTTGGAGAAGCTTACGGCTGCAGGCATAACCGGTGATGACACATTTTCTCTTTCGAGTATTTGGTGTAATCTGAAAACAAACCATAACAGTAACGGTTGTTATCCAGGCGGTAATACGATCGTGTTTGCGATATTTTATCGAAAGGGGATTTCAGAACTTACGTTTGATTACTAGGCCGGAATTCCACAGGAGCAATATACTTCTCAATCAGGTTCGTTTTGGTCCCACGTCTCGGCGCCACTGGAGTAATTCTAGAAACTTGTCCCCCCTCTCTCTGAGGCGCCTGCCTGGCACCATCTTGATCATCATCGTCTTCATCGCCGAACGGATTAGTAGAAGTAAGAGATTCCCTATACTCGTCCAATGTACACCAAGATAATGAACACTTCCGGATTGAGTCCGAGACACCCAAATACCACGCCACACCCTGACTTACACCGGTAGTCTAAACTCGATCATGCGCCAACAGCTCAAAGCCGCTAAACTTAGCAGCAAGTAGCGATTAGAAAAATTGCTAATGCATATTTTCTGCTGTGATCAGCAAAGAGCTTCAATCGTAGTGTTTACCTCGAGTTGGAATGCCGATTTATGCTCTCACGGCTCGCAGTCATGCTGCGTTGCTGTACAGCTGCATCACCGTTCAGCCTAGCGGTGCCGATCGTCGACGCTGTCTGGCTGACAGATGTCGTGGACATGGATTCTTCAGGTTTCTTTCTAAATGTGCCTCCCGATATTGTAGAAGAGTCTCCATTTTTCAGACCAAAACGATTTTTGCTGCTAATTTCGGCCAACCGCGGGCTCCATTCCTTTAAAAAAACCGCAAACAGTTAGCTGCTTCGGACATGTTTTTACGGCTTTACTGACAGCAACCTCCCTTATAATTATTACAATCAATACAATGTACGTACTTCAAATTCGGGCCAATTCATAGGCATATCGGTGCCTCGCTGGATATCCCACCATTTCAAATCGTTTTTAGCATTTGCAGCTTCAACTCCCATTACGTAATCCACAAAAATCTGCTTCAATCTATTCGAACAAAAAAGAAGCTGACTGACACCATGAAGGTGCATGAAGCTGACTGACATCATTTCGAATTCGACAAAAAGGTGCTATCATCGCGACAAACCAAAATGTTAAACAATAAACAATAGAATATAAATGCCATAGTTAAGTATTCAAATTCTTGATTTAAATACGAGACAAACTTATTACACAGCAAAATCACCGTAGTGAATCAACATCCATATCATATTTGTACAGGTTTATCAAAGCAGGACTGTTATTTGCTTACTGCATGTCATTGGACAAGTCCACTATATGATGTATGGACAGCAATCTTTCCCGGAAGAACTCAAGTCGGCGATTCTCCATATCTTGACATTTACTGTACACCTGTAAAACGCATCCAACAGTTCGAGATGTTTGTCTATAAAGTACGATTACATCAGACTCGTTCACCTGCTTCATATCCTCCATATATCGTGGATTGTAGCTATTTAAATCGCGAAGAGCATCCTCGTAACTGGCTTTGGCGCTCATCTTTAGATTGCTCAATTTTGCAACTTCATCAGCAATTTTCTGGCGCTGTAAAAAATAATTCAGCAATCTAGTAGATAAAACCTAGGTTCCACATTCTCAGTACCTGATCTTCGGAAATAGCCGGGTCGCCCTTTGAGTTCTTATCTCTAACAATTGCCGATTGCTCCTTCTGGCAAATATTGTGATATTCCGCCTTATATTTTTCAACGATCTTCAGTTTTTTGATCCACGGTTTTTGGGCCTAAAAATGTACTACAGGATTTGCAGATCGAAAACTAAAAGTAAGCTTCCAGATGAAGTTACAGTTACAAGCACACAAGCTCACCCCATACCTTTTTGAATTCCTCGTCAATGTCTTTCTTTTCCTTAAAATGTAGGGACATCATACCTTTATGGAAGTTATCCTTCTGCCAGCGTTTAACCTCAGCCTGCACAGTATTAATAAGGTTTTCTTTAACACTCAAATGTTCGTCCGCATCCCGATCAGCAGCAGTTAAAACCGCTTTCCACGCGCCCACCATCGATCCATATTCCGGGCCTGAAAATTATCAACCATTAAACATTAAACAGAAGTCAGTGGTATATTTGTAACTTGTATGCAGTCTGGTTTATTATGGTACTTGAAGTTTAGTACGACTGTACGAGTACATCGTTTTGCTGAAAAGATTTAAAAAGGGTTGACACGAACAAAATTTGCAACACGATGTGTATCATGTAAACTCAGAAAACTACAACTATGTATCGATTTTTCTGAAACAAAAATTTAATAATTTTATAAACTGCGAAATCTGTGTTGCCAGAATTGCAGACTGAACATACCGAAACTTGTAGCAACAGCGGCAAGCCCGACCAGCATGACTAACCTTTATCGATCTGCGCATTCCATTTTTTCGACCAATTTTTCATGTATGCAGCATACTTTGCTTCAATTTCACAACGCTCCTGAACCATCTCAACCAGATCATTGCAGAGCTGATAGCCGTCGGCTATTCGCTTTGTTGTCCGTTTGTAGCCGCCTGGCTCCCAAAAGCTAAGCCCTTCGATAGGCTCACCGTCATCCAGATCATCCGCCATGGTTTAATACTGCTGCGAGCAAAAATACAGTGAACAGAAAACAGCAAGCCAAATAAATCCCGGTTTCCGAAAAATCAGAACTAGGTTTGCACTTGACAGTTCTCTACTTAATCAGCCTTCAACGGCGCCGCAGTAGAGTGCTGAGATTACGAAATTCCACGTGCTAAACGCACTAAAAGTGAAAAATGCATACTTCTATCGAAGTTTTGTTTATCGTTTACAAAACGGCACCCAATTTCGCTCGGTTTCAAGTGCCGCGTTAATGCGGTCGTTATGTAATCGTGTGCTATGCGAATATGAATTAGGTTTATTGTTCACAAATCTAATCCAGCGGATAATTCATAGAAAAAGTACAGAACATTTTATCGGATTAATAGTCTCAAAGTATCACAAGTCGCCAACCATATCAAATTCGCTCGTCCACTTTTCAAAGTACAGTTGGTATGTACATTTTACGCGCTTTAACGCCTTATAGTGGTTATTATAGTTTTTGCATAAAATGAAAATGCGATACATTATCAACGCGTCATCATCTGGAGACGTATAAACAAAAGTTAAGAAGCCTGGCTCAAGCCGCTGTTCACCTTTGTAAACAAACCTCCAAAACTGCACCCATGTTTAAAAGCGAGTTACAAAAGTAATAAAACTACTATTCTGTGATTGCAAAATAACATTCAAGGGAACTCAGCAACTGGCACAAAAATGAGTCAAACATAACATTCTAGCGAAAAGACTGGGGGAGCACAAAAGTGACAAAACTGTGAAAAAAGCAGAAATTAGGCAAAATAAAAAAAACGTAGCGTGGCCACTTCAGCGAAGTATTTTGCCAGATGCGATGGCTGTGTGATGCAATTTTGCAAAAAAACCAAAATTTAAACGAGCTTCTTTAGCTTACCCTTGTTAACACAATAATCCCAGCGTCAATAAGAACTGACCGTTTTCCCTCAAGTTTGTAGGGCCTCCGCAATCAAGATTTCATCCTAAAACGTCATTCGGTAAACTGTAAAGCCTACATCGTCAGGAATGACAAGTTATTCTAACTTCAAAGAGCCACTTGCAAACGGTAATGGTTATCTCCCACACACATACGGCACACACACGCATGGAAAAAGTAAACAGTGGCCAGTGCCAAATCGTGTGTCAAAAAGAGTTCTCGCAAACCTTTTCGTCCACTAATCATTCAAGACAGCTTACTACGCGCTGTACGATTCCGTATTCCAGTGGGAGGTTTCGTAACCGTTCCTTACCTTTCATGCGTTTAGTGGCTATTATGGCGTCCAGGTAATAAAGTTACACGAATTAACGGCCCGTCGTCGAACAGTTATTTATGGCTGTGAATGTGATCCCTCCTGGCTCCAGGTATACCACTTTATCGCCAAAAAGTGAGAAAAAAACGCTAAAGAGAAAAAACTAAACTATACTAAAGATAATTAACGAAAGCCTGAAACGGCAAAACTACTACTGTGACTCACTTATGAGTCAAAGTCCTGTTGCATGTTGCGCTTTAAGTCGGTGTCGCTGGGAACTATACTTCGACTTCGCCTGTACACAACTACACATACGGCGGACACGGGTGTCGGAATATTTATGACTAATAAATAACTCAGGGGGTTCCTCGCGCTGTTGCCATTAAAGTGGTTACTCCCCTGTAACGAAAAGTTTCGTACCGTCACTCATCCTTGAAAATTTCGTATGGCCACTGGCCGGCGCCCCATTTATTAACAATACTGTAACATCATGGGAAAGAGGAAGTGTATAAGTCCAGAAGTTGCCAAGCTTGTACATCGGCTCCAATCTCAGAAGGAAAGCTACACTACCATCGGAGCTATGTTTGGTCATAGCAAGCGTTGGGTTTGTTACATCATGAAAAATTTCGACCCCGAATCAGGAGAACCTGCCAATCCTCGACAAATGGGCTGCAAGCGGAAAACGACACCGGAACAGGATCAACAGATTCTGGAATTATTCGAGAACAACAAGAACCTCACGAAGAATGCAGCCAAAATCGAACTGGAGAAAACCATTGGTAAGATTGGGTTCTCAACAATTGCTCGTCGCTTAAGAGAAGCCCGGAAGTCACGACTGAAAGGATCGGTTGGAACACAGAGTAACGCACCGGTACGGCACGCGTGAGCGTTACTGTAATAGGGAAATACAAACGCCGCTAAAAATGAAACTCGAACGATTATGCGGTGTGCGACTGCGGGACCAGCTTGTTTCGTTGTTTTTGTCGTGCGTCAGCCATGGAAGTTTCGAATTTACGAAGTTTATTACCGATTATTATATAAGTTTATTAAGTTTATTAACTCGTAATTTTATCTGCGATTTAGGTTGTTAAAAAAAGGTTGGTGGTTGCGATTTAGGTTGTTTTTAAGATATGCACCGGATTCGTTGCGAATATGTCACATTATAATATGTGTCACAAGATTTATGTCTACAGTATAATGAGTATATAGATATATAGTATTTATATACGTTCCTTCATTAACTACTCACTCGTCAGTACTTATGTACAAGCCTACTAGGTATTTCGTTTACAACTTTTGCGGCACGGAGTTATATATATTTTTACATATTAACATTAACACCTCTGAATATAGATATTCTGTAACCTGCATAGAAGTACGAGTATCGTACATTTCTACCGAATCCGTTGGCCTTGCGTTGGCCTTGCATGTTATGTTTTTGCGTAATGTTGCTGGTTGCAGATTCCCGAGCCGACGCTTCCGCAGACCTCTTCCCAGGAAGGCATAGGTGTTCCCCTGTTTCCGCAGTTCACAATCCCATATCCCAGTACCCTAACCTCTTTGTTTAGCACTTTCGCCTCCCCGTTAGGTTTAGTACTGCCTGTAAGCATTTCTCTGTCCAGTACAAATACGGCAGATTCAGATGGAACAAATGCTACAACATGGATGACGTCGGTGACTGCAAAGCCGGATGAGGCGTGTCCCATTATCGTCAACGTGCGACCCGCCATACCCGAAGACTGCGATGGAATTTGTGCTCGCATTTACGAACTCGCCCGTAGTCTGGGATTTCCGCGTGGACCATCCATTACTCCAGAGCGTCTCCGGCTGGACGCTTTCCCTGCCAGCCGGCGCGATGCACCCGTTGTTTTCGCGCATGTCGCGCAGGAAATGAAGAGCAGCAAAATTGTGGCATATGCACTGTATCACTTTTTGTATTCTTCTTGGGAGGGAAAGAGTATGTTGTTGGAGGATATCTACGTCGAGCCGGGCTATCGCCAGTCAGATATTGGAAAACGGCTGTTCGCTAATGTCTGCAAGTGCACGCTGGAGAAGGGCTGTGATGAGCTGAAGCTGAACGTATTTCGTGATAAAAGTGGTGGAAAAGTTTTTCAGGAAAGTGTCAATGTGAGTGATAAAAAAGAAGGAAACGAGAAGGATGAGAATGAAGGTTTGGTTCATGGGAAGCTGGGCAAAAAGGTTCTGGAAATGCTGGCACGCAGCGCTGATGCAAATGAGATCGAGACAAAAGAAGGGCAACTTTAATGTTGACACCCACAAAAGTATCGCTTTCGTTGACAATAATTATAACGTGAGCTTCGATTTTAAACATTCGGAAACATTGTATGTTTATAGTGGAAGCCTGAAATTATTGAGCCTAGTGTGCAAATATAATTTGTAAAAGTTATATTAATGGGTGTTCTAATTGTATGCTTTGCATGTACTGTACTCGTAATAACGGCCATTTATTGCATAGTGTACTTACTTACAATATGGATATTTGTTTACACCACTCTGGGCATTTCTGTTTATGCGGCGTACGTTCAAATTGGAGATATTTTAATATTTGCCGCATATGTGCAGTACCTAGACTTTGTGCCCAATTGTTGCAAATTGCGAATGCTTCAGTTACAATAAATTGAACGCTTATTGACGCACAAATATTGCAAAGGCCTGACCGAAGAATTTGGTAATATCGGGCTCTAAACAGTGTGTATTCTGTACTGCGATAAGACGAAGATAACCAGATGGCTCTATTGTTGGAAGTTGTAAGATTAACAATGACGGGATATACCGGTGGCGGGTGGCAATATGCAAGTACATACACATCAATACGATTTAAGATAATTCGCATTAGAAGCACTGATAACACTTTTTGAACAATCGACTGCAAAGAGAAAGCTATGCTGTCGACGGTAAAACAGATTTCACATGTCAGTATAGTATTCGCCCAGCAGAACCAAGCATCTGTTCCATTGCAGCACGCAGTGCACGGTCTTATCTGGATTTGTGTTTTTTTGTGGGCGAAGGTGATTCGTAGTTAACTGTAGCTCCAGTTTATCAGTGTGCACAGCTGCATTCAAGATGGCTCCCGAAACTCCCGCTCCAGCCAAAAAGGATGTACCTGTCATCGATCCGGCATTTCGCTCCATTCAAAAAGGACACGCAGCATTTCTCATCTGGCGTGTAGAGGTACGGATTTTGGTTTGAGCTTCCTTTGTACAAGGTAGATTGTGTAATGCTTTTTGACGGGTCTACAATTTATTGCTAACGTTAACGGTTAAGACAATTGTTATTATTAGACTAACTTTTGTGATTTACAATGCATTCGCAGAAACTGCAGCTTGTCCCTGTCCCAAAGGAGCAATATGGCAGCTTCTACAGTGGAGATTGTTACATCATATTTTCGGTATCGTGCAGCGTTGTTGACCACTGCGTAGCCCGTCGAATATCTGGCACTTCCTTTATTTCAGGCTTGCGATAATTCCCAAGCGCCTGGTATTAACGTAAAGGTAAGAAACACCACAATGACGCAAAATTTTAAATTAATAATTTTTTTAAAAACAGTCCCGGGAAATACGAGGTCTTCCGGATATGCGAATCCATTTTTGGCTTGGAGAGCATGCTTCACAAGTACGTGTACTGTATTTCACCTTAAACGTTGTCAGAAGCCGCTATCGTTCCCAGTAATTTAAGAAAACTTTAAATTAAATCAGTACTGTTATGGCGGACATGTCATATTTAATGCACGTTAAAATTCTGAGTTTCAACAAATGTTGATGTTTAGGACGAAGCGGGCGTTTCGGCTATCAAAACAGTGGAACTGGATGATTTGCTGGGTGGCACGCCGATTCAGCATCGCGAAGTGCAGGGCTCGGAGTCCGAACGCTTCCGAGGCTACTTTCCGGGTGGCATAAGGTGTTCCCTGACCTCCCTTTGGCAAAACTTTCTTAATTAAAAGGCGTTACTTAACAGAAACTTTAAACGGTTATTTTCAGATACATGGAAGGCGGAGTCGGTTCCGGTCTTTCTCATGTGGAGTTGACCATCAAACCGAAATTATATCAAGTGAAGGGCAAGCGACGTCCAATCTTCCGCGAGGTATTTTTTAGATGAAAATGCGCATCGACAAATTAGACACAACAACAAAGTATTTGCCCAGATGAACTACAGTACAGTTTTCATATTTCTGTAGTTGCGCAGTATTTCCTGGTCGTCTATGAATGAAGGCGATGTGTTTGTACTGAGCACCAAAAATATACAATTTGTGTGGTATGGAAAGAGCGCCAACAATTACGAAAAAATGCAAGGCTCAAAGCTGACGCAGAAGATCCGAACGGAGCGCGGTGGTGGACAAATTGTCACCGTTGAGGATGGCGAAGAAAACGACTTGCCATCCGATGAAAAGGAGGTACTGCATACAAAAAACCAGAAATATGTTTGTCGTTACTCATCAGAGATAATTAAACTCATGCAAGATAACTTCATAAGATAATAGTGTAATAAAGACTTGCAAGATAATTTTAATTTTGATTTACTGTGGTTTGTAATTACTTTTTGCGGTATCATATTTAAGGCCTTTTCCGAATTCTTGCCATTGGACAAAAAAGCTTTAGGCGCCGCTACGAAAGATGAAGATGATGCGACCCATGAACGACTTTCCGTTGAACAGCTGAAGCTCTACCGGTTGGTGAAAGCACGCCCTATCTGTTGCGGAGATCGAAACGTTCCATATTTTGGCGCTAACACTATATAAATAAATGAAACCGTTTGTTACCAGATGTTCCGATGCGCATGGCACATTCGAAGTTGTGGAAATAAAAAACGGTCCTTTGCTTCAGACGGACCTGGATCAGAATGTGCGTTTTTCCGGGAATAGTTTGTCTGGAAGCAGTATGTTAGTATTTTTCGATATTTCTAGGACAGCTTCATCATTGACAACCAGAAGCATGGTATTTGGGTGTGGATCGGTAAGAAGGCCACAAAAACCGAGCGGACTGAAGCGATGCGTAACGCACAGGTGATTATTTGTAAAACAGTGCTGGTTACTTGATTTAGCCTTGCAGTTTAACTTTGGATTTTAGGGGTTCATTAACAAAAAAGGATATCCTCCTGGAACACCCATTGTTCGCGTTATCGACGGTGGCGAACCAGTAGAATTTAAAGGTTTATTTAAGGGTTGGCATGAAAAGCACCAGGTTGCCGGCACCGGTCTTAGCAAAGGTCATTCATTTAACCGAATCGGTACGTGGAAGCAGAGTCAGCAGACTGCTTGTACATTCACATTAACATAATATTTTACTTTTTAAATTTTAGTGTACTAGTAGTGAACTTCATTAAAAAAAATATTATTTTTGTTCAGCTCAAACAGTTCAGACCCAATTCGATGCTTCTACACTGCACGACAATCCCGCCTTGGCAGCCAGCAGTCAGATGGTGGACGATGGATCCGGAACAAAACAGATTTGGCGGGCGGAAAACTTTGACCTGAAGCCGATCGACCCAAAATACTACGGCGCGTTCTATGCAGGAGATTGCTACGTCATATTGTACACTTATTTCCGGGGATCGGCAGAATGTCACATTATATATTACTGGATTGGGGCAAAATCTACAGCGGATGAGCAGGGAACAGCGGCTTTGAAAACCATTGAGATGGATGACCAATATGCAGGCGAGCCGGTACAAGTGCGTGTCGTCCAGGGCAAAGAACCGCCTCATTTCATGGCCATGTTCAAGGGAAAAATGGTGATTTTTGAGGTGAGTTGACTAAGTTTTCTGTGGTTATTTTTATCGGGTTTTCTTAGCGGCAACGAAAGAAACATAGTTACGAAAATGTTTGCTGCATAGGGTGGTAGGGCAAGTGGTTTCGCCAACAGCAACCAAAAAGACGAGCAGGGCGTCAAGGACACCTTCTTGCTGCATGTTCGCGGTTATTCAAAGTTCGATACGAAAGCCATCGAGGTGCCACGAAAAGCATCATCCCTAAATTCCAATGATGTTTTTGTCTTGTTCACGAAAGCATCCGTGTATATTTGGGCTGGAAAGGTGAGCACGCACAAAAAAGTGTCCGCATTTGAAGCAGCGTTATTTACTTTTTCACGCAACTACTGCGTTAACTGCTACCTTTGTGGTTTAATTTTGGCTACCATTGCCGATTGCAAACATTTTTTATATTACTGATGCAGCTTTGAGGTTTGAATTATTGCATTCAAGTGTCGCTACCATAATGCTTTTACTTAGCATAAAAAAAGCATTATGTTGTATTATGTTGCTACTGTGCATTAGTAAAAGCATTATGTTGCTATTGTGCATCTACTTTATCCAGTTTCATATATCTAACAGGGCTCAACCGGTGATGAGCGAGAAGCTGCGAAACTGATCGCTAGCAAATCGCCACGCGAATCGGTGATGATTTTTGAAGGCAGTGAAAAACCGGATTTTTGGGAAGCTATTGGTGGGAAGGAGCCGTATGCCAGTGAAAAGCGCCTACAAGAAGCGGCCCCAGAACGTAAACCACGTTTGTTCCATTGCTCTAATGCCAGCGGACGATTCAGCGTGGAGGAAATTGTGGATTTCAACCAGGACGACTTGATTGCTGACGATGTGATGCTGCTGGACACGGGTGATGCCATTTTCATGTGGATTGGTGATGGTGCAAATGCGGAAGAAAAAAAGAAAGCCGAGGAAATCGCAAAGGTGAATCATCTTTCTGCTGTATATATGGTTTTGACCACTCGAAGTTTCATGAGAGATTATTTTATTTGGAATAGGATTATTTGCGTACGGATCCAATGGGGCGCGATGATTCGACACCGATTATGCGCATCAAACAAGGTTATGAGCCGCCGAATTTCTCTGGATTTTTTGGTATTTGGGACAATTCGCGTTGGACGGTAACTAAAAGCTCTATGAGTTCTCTCGAAAGGTCATAACAACACTTCGATTGAAAAAGCAATTGCCTTCATTTAGAAGCGACCAGCGGATGGAGAGAGATCCGTTCCCAGCGGAAGTGCTCCCGTGAATATTAATTTGGAGCGACAGGTACGAGTACTGTATGTCGAGCTAACCACGGACCATTGCAACGTGTATAACAGCATTCTGCAGAAAAGTTTAGTGTTGCTGTAATTTTTGTGCAGTAGCGCAGCTTCTTCGAAGTGATTTCCGTAACTCCGTTGCGAAGATCTCATTGATGTATCTATATTAGTCTGTAGACTCTGTACTGTGAAAGTCTGCGGTCTTTTCTTTTTTTTTGCTAATTTCTGTTAATTACATGTTTGCAACTAGCTTGTTACTAAACTTACACTCAAAGTTCCGTTTAGTAACTTTCTGCCTATTAAAGAGACCTAAATGTAACAGATACAAGTATAATTATGCTGCGGCGTTATTGTAGGTTAGCGCTGGTGGTGTACCAAAATTCCCTTTAAGTCGTCTGCGTTCTATGGCATCGGAAGAGTTACCGGAGGGAGTGGACGCGCAGAGCAAAGAGGTTAAAAATGACCACGAGTACCACTATTAAATTATTTTTTATGAGGCCATGAAAATATTTGCTGAAGAATTTATATATATGTTCGCTGTAAAGTTTTAATTGATCGCCAAGCTTTAAAAATTACATGAACGTTAACGCTGCAGGTTTACCTTAACGAAGAGGATTTCCGCGCAGTATTCCGCATGTCATACAATGACTTCAGCCAGCTTCCGCCTTGGAAACGAACCGCTCTGAAGAAGTCCGCTGGGCTGTTTTAAGGCTAAATGTTTAATTGTGAAAATTGTGGAAGATAAATTTCTACCTGTTCAATGATAAGTATCGGTTTACGAAGTTTCGTTTGGTTTCCAGGTGTAAATTTTCCGGTCTTATTTAATATAGTTTTTTTTGCGAAGCACGGTAAGACAGTGAGCACTGTTGTGTCGTGCTCGTGCACTCTGTATGCACTATGCCATGGCCTAACTTTGTTCCAAGAAGTTTTCTGCCTGTTGATTATTTATTGTCGGATATTTTATTGAATAAAGACCAATTTATTGCAATAATTTTTATAAAAAAGCACCGTGTTGGCGTGTACGATATGGCGAAACTGTGAGCGGAGCGCTTGTCTGACGAGCAGCTGACAGAACGACGGACGGCAGTTGATATACTGTACCAGTACAATCGTACCTGTCCAGTAGAGCCCTGCACCGGACTGGTAAATCCGAACCGCTCCGTATCCACTCCGATTTTCGGATCGGATTGGACGGAGTCCACTCTGGAAAATTCGGATTAGGAGTGGTTTCGGAGTTTATGTGCATCTGACCGGATCGGATGCGGATGCAATCAAGACTCCGAATAATCCGTGATAAATAAATAATAATAATTAATTTTTATTGAATTTCACGCAACTTGAAAACAAAAAACTTCGTCAGGTTCGCGCTTCGCGCGAGGCTTCCGTTTGTGTTGAAATATGTAAAACCAAAGTATCTACAGATACAGAGTACTCTTGCTAACTGCTATCAAATCTCTTTTACTTTCTTTTATTAACTCTCTTGTCACTTTTTAATACTGTATTAGAATGTTTTGTGATTGTTGTAACGTTGTTAAATGTTATGGCCCTACCAGATAATTATATAACTAACTTCGATTACGCTCTCCATCATGTAATTTACGGCTCAGACAATTTAACTGGGCACCGGCTACCCAGTTTTTATAGTTGTAGGCTTGTAGCACTAGTAATTGGATCGATACTGGTGAGTAGGATAATAATAATATTATATATGTTTAAACAAAACCTTAAAAAGCGTTTGAATTCGTGAGATTACCATTTTTTGCAGTTGAAGACGTTTAGAAACATTCTTACTTTTAATTTTCCTTCCCTCTTTTCGACCCTGGCCACCATGTTGCTGAACCGTTCACAACAAAAAAGCTCTGATACAGATTTCTGACAATACGGACAGTTTAATACCTTCCCAAAATGCTACTGCACAGTCTGCACTGTATTGTTAAAGAAAACTTCGTATTTACATGAACTTTTTTTAAAAATCCTCTAAAGTGACCTTTTTTTACGCCAAAAAAAGATCAGAAAACTGTAATGTATGAAGCCCTCTTGTTACCGTCAAAACGGCCTTAACAATTTTTTTAATAAGCAGTAAAGATGTGCCTTTACTGCAGAAGTACGAGTACAGTAAATGCACATCATTAATGTATATAAAAAAAAATTTTATGTAAATATTCTTTTGAAAAATTTTTCGGAGTGGACCGGAGTGGGTTCGGATTGGCCAAAATATTTACGGATCGGATTGGTCGGAGTACGATTTTTAGAATTCGGAGTCGGACTGGGTTCGGATAAAATTTTTTAAGTTTGGATCGGACTGGACGAAGTTTTCTAGTCCGTTGCAGGGCACTACTGTCCAGTCGCCACTGCACACCTAACTGAAAGTGAACCTCCGAGATACCGACTGTGTAGTGTGTACTGACTACTGTTGATTTTTCGTTTTCCATTTTTTTGTTTGTTTATTGTTTATTGAAGCGGTAGGCAGGTAACCCATTAAAAACTAGGATCGTATTCTAGCGTGGGAATTTAAACCTGGCTCACAAGAAAACACAAATCTGGCACGTGAAGGAAGTCAGAGAAAGGCCATACAGATCGTAAAAAAATGAAAGTTACGCAGCAAAGTTAAAACGTTTAAGCGCATTACGAAAAACAAAGAGAGATGCACTATCAAGGATGCCGTTTCCGTTCGCACACAGTTGGGTACGGATGTTGTTGAGCCTCCAGGCCAACGTGGACTTCCCTATCCTTGTTGCTGCTTCCGCGTCAATGTAAGTGCGGTTTCCGTGACGAAGGTTATACGCGCTGGACGAGTGCTTCACGACGATCATTTCGGTGAGGTAGTGCGGCACTTGAAACTTTTCAGGATGAAGAATTTTATACAGCCAGGTTGCTTCCTGGTGTTTCCACCGTTCAAACAACGGTGCAATTCCAAATTGTGCCATCAACTGGGCAGCGGATGTTTCAGGAAAATTGGCAATGGCTCGGACAGCTTTTCTTTGCGCGACAGCCAATGGCTCCAGCGTGGACGCAGGCGCACCACTCCATACAACGGAGCAACGGTCCAGATGTGACTGGACAAATGCGTGATAAAGTCCAACGCGTTGGGGCACCGGCAGTGCGTCTTTCACACTGTTTATGAGGGCGATTCCATGATATGCACTTTTTTGGACCTTTTTAATTTGATCAGTCCATTTGATGCTTATCAATTATCACTCCCAAGTGTTTTACTGACTCTTCCGGTTCGAGCTTATGCCCATTCAAATCAACCGACACAACACTTTTATCCCGACTGTATGCAGATGTAACCATAAGCAATTTTGACTTTTTTTCGTTAACTACCAAACGATTCAAATTAAACCACTCACAAATTAATGGAAGCGCCGCAGTTATTTTGTTTGCTGCTTCAGACTTCGTGTCCGCTATCGCGTAGCAGATTGTGTCATCAGCGAAACTTTCTAACCGCACATCGGGTAAACCGTAAACGTAAATCGATTTTTAACAGTTCGTTCAAATAAATAATGAAGAGTAGCGGGCCAAGAATGGAACCTTGCGGCACACCTGCACACACGCGTTTACTTTTACGATTTTTTAGCAGACCGGCATTTATTAAGACCAACCAGCCTATAGTGATTGTTTTTACGTTGTTGTTATCATCTTCTCGATTTTCATGAGGGTTTCGACCAGAGTGTTGTCCATACTATCCGTTAACATCCCGAAATTCAAGTTTCGTTACAAAAGCCAGTGTGGTGTGAACCAGTCAGTGCGTCCGCTATGTAGAAGCTCGATGTGCTTACAATCCGCACTTAATCGCATTAACATGGCAGAATCTGTGAAAATCACGTCGCCTGTCTTCCGGAGTCTCTTCACTCCGGAACTGGAAAGTCTGGCGAGTATCTTCAGGGAATATGGCTACGAACTGCGCATAGCCGGCGGCGCAGTGCGGGATATTTTGATGAATATTCGACCGGAGGATGTGGATTTCGCCACAACAGCCACTCCGGTGGATATGAAGAAGATGTTTGATGAGAAACTGATCCGTATGATTAATGCGGGTGGAGAGAAACATGGCACTGTAACAGCACGAATAAATGACAAAGAGAACTTTGAAGTCACCACACTGCGGATTGATAAGACGACCGATGGAAGATGGGCACAAGTGGAATTCACCACGGACTGGGTTCTTGACGCGCGACGGCGCGATCTGACCATAAATTCCATGTTTTTAGGTCAGGCTTATTTCGTGTGCAGCCATTTTGTATAAGAAATATTTAGTCGCTGCATTTGTTTATTCTGGTTTTAGTTGAATTATTATTGTCGGCTGTTTAAATAGCAGTTATCGAGCGTATGCAGGGTTTTATTTAAATTGTGTTATTCACTGTTGTTTAAAAATATTTTCATTATTATTACAAATGAAATTTGCTGCTTGCTGGCATTTTGTTAGCAACGGGTGAATTTTTGGTTCCGAAAGATTTGCAGCTAAAATAAATTGTGGTTTTTCGTTCTTGGAATTGTTTAAATGTTAGAAAGCGAATTGCAGCTGATTTTAGTCTGATTCGGGTTCTTTTGTTTCAGATTTGGATGGGAATCTTTACGATTACTTCAGCGGAATGCAGGATCTTATGCAGCACCGTATTCGTTTTGTGGACGATCCTCGAAAACGCATCCAGGAAGATTTCTTGCGGATTTTGCGCTATTTTCGCTTTTACGGAAGAATTTGCCCAGATGCCGATAATCACGATTCCGACACTTTGGAAGCGATTCGGGAAAATGCTGACGGGCTGCAACGTAAGTTTTGCAATGAACTGTAGTTTTGTACCCATATAACAGCAAAATGTGATCAGGGGAGTTCTTTCAAAATTAGAAACAGCTTGCATATTTTAGCTGTTTTAGTGTTGTTTGTTGTTGCTGTTATGGTGTTAGCAAAACTACAAGCATTTTGGTAATTACCTGTTATTAATAATATTATTATCAATATTGCTAGTTGATTTATATGTATTTCTCTTTTAATGAAGGTATATCGGGCGAGCGTATCTGGATGGAACTGCGAAAAATCCTTACGGGACGCCACGGAAATCATTTAGTTAGCCGTATGGTTGATCTCGGTCTGACACGGTACATGGGATTCCCGGAAAAACCAAATGTGGAAGAATTATTTGCTGTTTGGAAAAGATGTCATGAATTCCAGCCTAAACCAGCGACGATATTAGCCTCGCTTCTTGCGAGCCAGGAAGAGGTATTTGTTGACAGACGTTCAAGATTCGTAAAATTTTTCCAATCTGTGAATGCACAGACACAGAAGTCAACGGGGCTAATGAAAATTTTTGTTAATGGTTCATGTAGTCGTTCGCGCAGTGTCAGATGTACTGTAAAAGTTAAAGTCGTTGAAACTTTCATTCAGTAACTTCTAACGTTTTACGTGTACTGAGTAGTACATTCTCCAGCGATACTATCGTACGACATAGGTACTTACTTACTATTTTACACTGTTTGTTTTTTCTGGATACAGGTGGAGAAGCTGGATGAACGTTTACGGTTATCCAATGAAGAATGTGCGACGGTACTTTTTATCATCGATCACCGCTCAAATCCTGATCTGCTGGATTACTGCCGGAAATATCCGGATGTGAATGCATTGGTACCGTACCAGCATCTTGTGGCGGAAACCGCCCTCACGTGCAAACAGTCTGATGCGCGATCGCGCTGTATCGAATTACTGAAGTACCGTGGCGATGGCGTCCTGGTACAGGGAATGGAAAACTGGGAAATTCCACCGTTCCCAGTCAAAGCCACCATGCTAATAGAAAAAGGTCACCAGGGACCGATTGTAGGGATGGCTTTGGATTATTTAAGAAGAGAATGGATACGCAGCACATTTACCAAGACGGTGGACGACCTCCTGTTGAACGACCTTCCTAAAGCTATGCACCAGTTGGAAATACAGCTGGCAGAGCGTCCAAAGAATAAAAAAGTTAAACGGTAGATAATTGAAGTGCGTTATCTACTCGTATAGTTGTACCTTTTTATAATGTGTGTGATAGTGAATTGACTAATTTTATTGGTAATCATAAAGTCTTACTTACGATGGATACTTGGAGCAACTGGTGATAAAAACAAGGAACATTTTCCAAGAACCCGTAGAAAACAATTTACACATCAAAGAAAGCAGTCTGAGCAACCTGTACAAAAGTAAAACTATGGAAAAAAAACAAAAATCAGTTTAAACTGTCGTATAAGGTACAGCGCCGCCGCATGGTGAGTACTCGTAGCCACTGCGTAATTGAGTAAATCCCGAATTTTGCGGAATGCCATTAACAGTGCTTGTAGTGGCAGGAATTCCCGGTGATAATTCGGCAGCCGTGGAATATATCGCCAACGGATAGTTTGAAGCTACTGGTGGTCCAACTTTCTATAAAACAGATTTCAATCAACCGAACTAGGCCCTGTATGTAAGGCATTTTGCTGCACGTATTTTCATGACAAAAAATTTTACTCAGTTTCGAGTAAATGGGAGTAACAATTACGCACCTGACTGACATAACCTTTCACCGGTTTAATGTTACCAGTTTTCAGGACGCTGCCGGCATCACGCGGCTCTCCATCAAACCTCATATCGAAATACATTTGATTTTGTACAATTTCCTTGCCGGCAACCAGAGGTTGTGTGTTCTCCTTTGAATCTTCTAAAGCACTGCTGCTTAAATACAGCGATTCACTGCCGTTCACATGTCCATTTCCTATGAAATGAGGAGCGTGCACATCCACCTCCACCAAGTGTGTTTGCGCTACATGTTCAGACGGTTGTACGTGCGTCTTTCCCGCTGCGCCATATACACAATCATATGTTGCTTCCGGTACAGAAGTGCGATCCACGGGTTGCATCTCCATGTCATTGGAAGTGATCGCACTAGTAAAGGAATCAGTCCGTCCTTTTATCATGCCATTCCGTCCACTGACCATTCGAGTGGGAAATGGCTTGAGGGTGTGCGGTGGCCGAGCTGGCACCGCGGGTGGTTCAGCAAACGGTGTCGGAGGTGGAATTACGGGGCACGGACTGGCTAACGGCGAGCAATGGTCGATGCCAGAATCCAACTGAACGTCGTCGCGGTTGAAATGGCTATCGCTGCGGAGTCGCGAGCGGGTCGTAGGCAAATTACGCGGACTCTTCGGCGTGGTATCCGAGCTAGATAAACTCCGAATGTGACGCGGGGGCTCGGGAAGAGGAATGTCCGGAGGTAGGGAAAGTTTTGGTGACTGGATGTGGAAGTCGAACGTTTTTGTTGCTTTCATGGGGGATGAAGGAGCGGGCAAATAGGGACTACGTGGTGCGGTTCGGGACACACTATCCGGCGGTACACAAGGCAGCGGTAAATTTCTCGGAGGGCGCCTAAAATAACGCGACGTGTTAATAGACTTCAATCGAGTGCAAACTGCAAAATATGGTAATTTACTGGTAAATAAGTAAGTATTCGAATGCATATCCCTGCTCAAATACAAATTGTATCAAAATTAAAAGAAGTACCGGTAATTAAGATAAAACCGCAGTTATTCAGATACATTACATTCGTATTAACTCCAAGCCGAAAAGAAAATTACCTTGGGCCGGTACTAGTCTGCTGTGCGTCAAAGAAAGATTGCGGTTCCAAAGGCAAATGGCCTTCGCCAGTAAAGAGAAACATTTGTCGATTCCCGTTACATCGAGGTGACAATCCAACGCTATTTAAGTAATTTAAAGACCGTGCCGACTGCATCACTTCCGCCAGACGATCCGGGAGATTCAAAGATCGTCCATCCGAGGACTTGCTCGGAGACACCCGCATCTGCGCTAAAACCTGTTGCGTAACACTTCCGTCCACAGTGCGATGCCGCATAGGCATTTTCCCCTTTCGTCGCTCCGGTCCGACAGATGACCTCAGTTCTGGCTGACGCGGTACATCATTTTCTTCGCTCGCCCCCGAAGAATTGTTCTCACCCATGGTTGAACGCTTCCGTTTCTTCCTGAGAGTTTCTGCATCACTTACCGCGCGACTGATCCGACTCGACCCAGAAAACACCGAATCTGCGTCATCATCCACTTTCTCTGGTACCCGGCGGGGAACAGTTGAAAAGGAACTTTGAATAGACATCGGACTGGATGAACGTACCGTTGTCCGCCGCAGGCTTCGACTGACCAGCGCATTCCGTGGCTGCAGCTCCGGAACATGATCGTTTTCTGGCGGGGGCATCTTCAGCTGTGTCCATACTTCTGTACCGTTTCCTAATATCACAGTCATCTTGTCATCCTCATAAATCACAGTCGACGCTGGCTGAGCGCGATTACGCTGGACAGTGTTGGTATTCTGTTCCATTTTGGGTTCCGAGCGTACCGAACGGCGCCGTTCTCTTAAGCTAACAGAATCTGATCCTGATCGGCCGGACGAACGGAATTTCGAACCAATACGCATTAACCATGAACTCAAAGATGGAGTGGACATAGCACCCGTTCCTTTCAAACCCGACCGGAAGTACTTTTGATGTTCTATTGCTGTTTTGTAAAAGTGTTTACAGGCTGCCCTCGTAGTCAAGCGGAACCCGAAGGTAGCGAGTTTGTCCTGTTCGCTCCGCACCCGGATAATAATACTTCCGCCCTTATCGCGCCGGCCAGCACGTGGGACATCCTTGGAAATCGAGACGATTTTTTCCCATTGAAATTCGGCAAGCTTCTGTTCGTTGTGGATCATCGAGAGGCCACAGTTTGATAGGCCCAGAAAATAACCAGAATCTGTTGTGTAAGGATCGCTGATATCACTTTCACCCAAAACTCCATACAGATCTACTCCATATAAATCTTGTGATTTAGCGAACGTCAGGTAGCGATACTGGGCTTCTGAACAGGAAACGCCCCTGAAAACACACACACACACTGTTGTGTTAATTAATGTTACAGATAATAAAATCTGAGCTGCCAGCTAGCTAATTAAATGCTGATAATCCTCGAACATTTAAACAACCCAGTTTTCGTTCCTATTAAGTGAGAATTTTATTAAGTGAGAATTAAAGACAGAGAATTAAATCAACATTGACCAACTCACCGCAAGCTTTTATGAATAGCCTCTATCTTTTTCTGCAATCGTACGTCAAGCATAAGTTTTTGCGAAACCAGCTGGAATGTTGACGAATAACCGGGTTGGTCACGATCTGTATCGTAATCACCTATCTCCGCTACAACCAAAAATCCAAATGATAATCTAATCAGAACCAATAACACCAAACAAGGCGAGCCGCAACTGACAGACGCACCTTGTAACGCATATGCGCCCAACTCAACCTGAGCGTCCAAAGGTACTGGCAACCGCTCATGGTGTATGTCTTGTCGAATTTGCAGAAAGAGTTGATATCTGGAAAAAAATAACACAAGCTTTAAAAATTTCAAAGTTGAATACATGATGTTATAAAAACGCAAAAACTGCATTTTATGCACAATAAGGCCAATATTATTTATAGACGTGAATGCTAACTTAACCCTACCGAAAGCGATTCAAAATTAATCACTAGCAAAACTCGTAAACGGTATCAAATATTTGCGGTCTTGCATTAACCATAAGCTTCGAGCGCAAAAATAGAGAAGCAGCATTACCGTGTCGTTTCTTCGTGTAATTGTGAGGGGTCTGGAGGATAGAACTTCACACAAAAGAATAGTCTGTACGTTTCACCTGGAAAATCAGAGATTTTACACCAATTACTCTATTTCAACTAATACGGAAGGAAATGCGGCTGTAACTTCTGGTACAGAATTTCACATCCAGAAAAGCTATCAGATTTTCAACTCACACTTTTTTAACCGTTTTTCTGACGATCCGTCTGTATCCACCCCATGAACTGGATCACCTAAAAAATTAAAAGAAATTTAGTACTTAAAAATGTCTTTCCCAATGGTTTTTCTTGACACCACTCATAAGATACTTACATTTTTTGAATTGTTTTCCTAACGATCGATTTGGATCTAGCCAATAAACTTGATCACTTGCTCCCAGATAACGCAAACCGAAATATTCTCTTTCCGTTAGGTTAAGCAGATTCAAAACTTGATCCAAAACTTCCTGTCCGGCAGCTGACGCCTGCAATTCGAATTCATACCTGACTGTACGCGCATATATAAATGGCGGTTAGATCCTTTACGAGACCGGCGCACACTTAACATTCTTCGACCAATTACGATTTTATGAACAGCATTCTTCGTTCTTATTTTACGATTATGTGACCAGTATAAATAATTGTGTCAAGTTACTAAAGAAAGGAAATGGAAAGTATTTTCTCATGCTAAGATCAGAATGCTCACAAGATTCTCGCACTGCATTCAGTTTAAAATTCGTAACATCATCTCTTGCCATAATATTACTACCACTGACCAAAGCAAAACCATATGCTCAATCAACCGGACAATGTGGATCATGTAACGGCATTCAAAATAGCTATGTACCAAACGGCCTGTTCAAACTGGCATAACGCATGCTAAATAGCCGTGGGACTGCTTGTCGGGGGCCAGCAGGGTTATCTTACAAAGTCATAACCCCATAAATAAAACGCTATCGTTAAACGCAACCAAAAAGCATACGAGTAGTACTCGTATTGTTTCGAACTGACGTACACTTGTAAAATTTCAAGCTTGATTTAAATTCTGAGATTAAGCATAGCGATCTTAGCCATTTAAAATACGGCGAGACACTTTTAAGTTGCAGTCAAGTTTAAGATATCCAACACATTTCCCAGGATTCAACAAGGTTTCAAGCATACATACATTAAAAATTTCATTTCACACTAAAGCATATTTCTAGGTAGCAGTGTGTTTAAAAGTATTATAACAGTTACGATACGTTGGCTAATTAACTTTAAAGTAGCGGCTCATCCTAAAAGGCTAACCCAACACACTAAATCAGCAAAAGTAAGACTGAGACAAAAAGCATATTTTATTATATGACCAAATGAATGAAAAATTAATTTACTGTTGAGCTGACAATCTATATTATAGTTTTCTTATTGCACATCTCAATAATGTTTCGGCGTTTCGCTTCATGGTGCGCTTGTTTTCGTCAACCCAAAAAAACATCAGTCATTCAACAGAACCGTGGGAATCGGTGTGTCTTAACGTTAAACATAACCAGAAGCCATTGATGTAAGACATGCAATTATTCATATAACCCTGCATACTTTTCACTTGGCAAAAATCTCGCAAGGTCATAAGAACAATCGTGTACGCCGCACGGCATATAGTATAAGTATTCGCAGTTATTATTATACACTATCATTTGTAATGAACCCGTTTAGGGAAAATAAAATGATCCGCAATTTCAAAAAGATTATTATTGTGCAAAAATAATAAATACGTTTAAATCTTTAAAAATAATACTCAAAACCAACTCAAATAACAAGACGATAAATCTCTCACGGTATAAATTAAATAATCGAATACAATTTTGTTTGGTTTTTCCGTTATTTATTGTTATTTTACTGCCTTTGGCAGGTTTATAAATAGCAGCAAAATCCAACATTCCTTCACCGTAGTTGTGGTCTTATCTGATTATTCAGGTCGAAAGTAAACGCATAATTCATACTCAACCGTCAAAATCTGCAGGTGGTTGTCTTGATTGTTTAAAGAAGGAGACAGCTTACATTGCGCTGGCTAACAATGCCAGAATATTTGGTTGCGAGCCTTCTTAATCTTATGAAACATTTTCACTCTTGCTGAAGAGCAAGCAGACTCACTTGTCTGGACTATCCGGCCTGCAGACCGCAGCCATAAACTGGCTGAAGACTTCTCCAGATCTTGCTGGTTATAGAGAAGCTAATTAGTCATCCTATATGTTTCGAGTTCTGTTCTAGCAGCACATAAATCACAAAAGGCCACCGAGGACACCGGGACACGCATGTATCCTTAAGAAAAGCCTATACGTGTGCTGTATACGGTGTGGTTATTCCATAATTTTAGCGATTTGAGCGTTGACCACTGACCACCGATTTGTGAGCACACTACCGCGTGGAGAAAAACAGTTAGGATCAGATTATGAGAACAGCCCCTATATATGCGCCCACTTGCAATACGATTTTTAGTCGGAGCCCTGAATCCAGCAGGCTTGTAATCAACAGGTTGCTATGCAGTATGTCTTGTAGTTGTCTGCATCTGCATATTGTTGTCCTCAAAAATTATCGTGTCGTCCTCAAACAACATTTTTTCGGTTTTGTCTGTTACTTCAAGATGAAAATACCTTCAATAAGTATCAAGATGAAAATATGACACATTTTTCGAGTCAAATGTAAATATGCGCAGGAGTAACTTCAAAATTTCTTTCAGCATTAAACAAACCAACTATAACAAAAAATCAATCATGTTATTGTTATTAGTTTTCTACATCACGATGGGCACGTTCTCGGTAACATCAGTTAATAATTAAATCGCGATACGTACAAAAAATGCAGATGACGAACCAGTTACCATTTAACTGGTTGTCAGTATTAAACAAAGAAAGGACTGCTGTTTACATTTTTAAGTTTAGTAATTTTTGTGAATGAATAAGCCAGTGCATATTTGCATATAATACTTATAATTCTGTCTGCCACAGTGCACACCATCATGATATCTGTCAGATATCATAAAGTAACTTTCGAAGCTGTAAAGTGTAATTTATAAATACAAAAAATTTTGTGTCCGTCAAAATAACACTATAGCATGGCATAAAATTTTATATTACGTTCTCGGTTTCCAAAAAAATGGGTCGGTAACTTTTGCTTAACTTTCAAGGATATAAAAATTAAAATTAATATGAATAAGTCAACGCAGATAATGATGTCAAAACGATGTCAAAACCAAAAACTGGAACGATTACAAATCCCACGTTTATTCTGTTCCAAAGCAGCATATTCCGAAATTTTACAGAATCTTCCTTCAAAAGCTGGACAGAATCCGTGCATAAATTCCTTACTCTGTAACATTCTGCGCTGGTTCAAAATATCCTTTTCGTTAAACGATGACGTACCTTGCATTTATAATCCAGCAGACTAGAATCAAGCAAGAAAACATGCAGATGTACGAACCGATCTCGAAATTTTGACCAGAACATCACGCCGCAGTTTCATGTAATCCTATTTATGTGAATTATTACAACCATATCGCCCATAATAAGCCAACACCAAAGCTTCACTGGCTGTGGATTAATTACCAAGACGAAATTACAAAAGAACTGTAGAACTGACTGTATTAATCGTCCACTTAATTGAGTTAATTCTGAAAAATATTTCGCACAGTCGGCATTGATAGCCGATAGGTACTTATGTCATAACAGTGGCCGCCTGCTTTATCCTTTCATCGGTTTACCTCGCAACGGTCGCGGAAACTTTGAACGAATAAAGACGAAGGGCCGAAATCAGATTTCCTATTGGACAGTTGATGTACGCTCCGCCCATGGCTAGTCGTACGGTTAGCAGCTCTATTGAGTGCACAATAATACTGTGCAGAAGTGGCGTCTTAATTGATTTTATTCGTGATTTTACAACCATTGCACCATTTGTGGACCCTCCAGTTGTTAAGTGACAACGTAACAGAAGCACGCGTGCGGTGGCCGATGCCACAGGCTGTTTTAACGTAAATCTTTGAAAATTCATAACTTCGTTCATTCCTGCATTAAATTTTTATGTATAGTCTTGAAAAATGCAGAATAATACACAGCATTAGACAAAATAAATGCTTCTCTGTTTCTTCTTCAGGGTAATGCACTAGGAGCCCCTGCGGTTAACATAGCCGCCTATGACAAATCCTCCATAGGCGGCTATGCTAGCCGTACAGGCTAACAGTGCATAACCCTGAAAGAAAAACAAAAAAGAATTTATTTTGCCTAATACTGTGTATTATTCTGCATTTTTCAAGACTATACATAAAAATTTAATGCAGGAATGAACGAAGTTATGAATTTTCAAAGATTTACGTTAAAACAGCCTGGTATGGCCACCGCACGCGTAGCTTGTTACGTTGATTGACAACTAGAGGGTCCACAAATGGTGCAATGGCTGTAAAATCACGAATAAAATCAATTAACCCGGCAACGTCTGCTAGGTGGAAAAACCACCAGTAAAGTTCGCTAATTTTTACAACGCCAGAACTATTGTCATTACCTGGGTTACATATGCATGAGATAGAACAAAGATAACTCTCTTCACAGTGAATTTTAGTTTTTAATCAGACACACCATAAAAAACGTACATTGCTTAAAAAAACACTGAAAAATAACATAAAGTTCTACGAAGTGTATCTAAATCGGCTGTTGTGATAAAAATTTGGGATTAAATTAGTGATAACTTCATGTGAGTATCTCACAATTTCAGTATCACACAAAAGTTTGCAGCTCTTCTGTAAAAAAACTGTGAATTTTCAAAAACAGCTGGTGGAAATTCCACCGCTTGGGCATTGGCGTAGGACAATAACATGCTGCCTGAACAGGCACAGTGACCAGAGCCGCACACTTCATATGATTCAGCCGTTGCACACTAGGAGAGTAGCCAAACCAGAACACTGTCAACTAACTGATCAAAATATCAAACAAATAAAGACATCTGACTGATCTGAGTGCTTTTATAATAGCATAAATGATAATAAAACATTTTTCTTATCATATCGCAATTTTTTCTTCGACTGCAATAGGTAAGAGAACAATAAAACGACGTTGTGATCGAAGCAGCCAACCATAAATATGGCTGGCTGTGATCAGTGTTGTACACATGTAAACTGGCGCAGCCCACCATGACCCTGTTGCATGCTGACCGGAAATGAAACATTCTTTTGATTATAAATTCAACCATGAATCTTTTCATAATGAATTAAATTGCATAAGCTAACTATTGTAAACAGCTACCACAGCCAGGTTGATTCGAGTAGGTCAAGTAGCCACAGTGTTGTGTACAACGGAATTTGTGTGGTGTCGCACCGGCAACCACCTTGCCCACACCGTACGTATTGTATATCGTGAATGCCCAAGCGGTGGAATTTCCACCTACCCTTCAAATTTTAAACTACTGCAGCAAAAATTTTGAAAAAATTAGTTTAAGTTCTTTATATTATTGTTATTCTATGGTATGAATTTCAACTTCGACAAAAAATTCCTTGATACCTCGGGCATTGCCGGGTTAAGACGCCACTTCTGCACAGTATTATTGTGCACTCCTCTATTATCCATTAACTTTTGCGACTGCCACCTCGGCGAATGCGCTTGTCCTACCTTATCACACTGTGATACGTCTACCACTTCCGGCCAAGGAAAATCTTGGGTTTGGGACGGACACCATGGCCACTCTTACATCGCCAAGACGTCCCGGGTCCCAGGAGGTCGGCGCTGCCGCCACCATTTGCGTTTAACCTATGTTAATGTCAATAACCCAATAAAATAACACTTCTGCTACTGAATAGCGATGGTCAAAGCGCTTGGCGAAAAGCATTCCAAGAAGCAAATAATAAAAACCAAAACTGTATACATGTAGATTCAAACTTCTGAATATGTACTACCAAATCTGTGAAATGTCATCATTTTACGCATGGCATACATTCACAATGGCAGCACTGGGAAAATGAGAAAGTGCTTTAACTGTACCAGCGCGGCAAGTTTGCTAGCAGTATGTACGGCTACGATAGTAGTATGTAAAATGTGTGGGGGCACTGTGGGCATTCACAGCACAGTCAGGCTTGGGAAACGTACCCGTCACCAGAAAATCGATGAACAACGTTATGACTCTTACGGGAGTTTACGGAATCTGGCCCAGACTGCTCGACTGTCAGCACGTTTCTGAATTTTACACAGATGTTCGTATTTTTTGCAGAGAATCATATTGCAGACGTATCGATCTCTTAACGCAAACTCACAAGTCCCAGCGTGCAGTTAACAGTTGTGATTTTCTCGTCATTAGCCACATCTTGCAAAAAGGATGGATAAAGTTCTTACTGGTTAGGATACCAGTAGAACCTAAACTTCATTTCGACAAAAATACCTCACAAATGGCGTGATAAATACGTAACTGCAAGCGGCTCTGTGCGGGAGTGATCGGTCCAAGACATATTCCCAGCGCTGATCATTTTTATTCGCAAAAGAAGCGAAACAAATTCAGACTACAATGGCTACCAGAGCTGCAACTTGTAAGTGAAATTACTGATACTGTATCTACATACGCCCATTATATTGTAATTTGTAGCATCTTCTTTCGTTTTCTAAAATTGATTTTGATGTAACTGTGAGGTTTGTTTTCTGGCTAGTCAATACCAAGATAAAAAATCTGCGGGACATTCATTTGCGGATCAACGCCGGAAGTGGTGCGCAGCCATCGGGCATCGATGTTGCCACCACGCTCAAATACTTCTCACACACCCTGAATTCGTAAGTTTTATTATTTTATGACTTCAGAATACTCAGGCTCTTTCCATTCATCACACGTGTTCGGCATAATAAATTGTACTGCATGTAAAGTGTTTAATGAAACATCTTTACGAATACTGGGCAAAACATCCGTTGTAAATTTCTCTAGCTTTATGTGACAGATTAATGTAAGTAAGTTATGTGCTGCAGGAATTATTTTTTCTATAGTTTTCCGAATTGTTTTCAGGATGACAAGAGAACTATCGAGCGAAGTTCTGGATCAGCTTTTGTCGCCTGCCCCGCAAAACGAAAAACTTAGGCAAACGATATTTCCGGATTTGGACTATAACGGGCTGTATCATGCACTCCAGAGTTTGGCCGACGATATTCAGTTAATCAATACCGGCGCCATTGGTAACCCTCTAAATGCCTTTCAGGACACTAAAAGTTTTTGCTGCACTCATTAAATTTACAACATGTCACTAGTTCAGGAATATTTCTACTTTTACGCTTTTGTACTAATTGTAAGCAACACACGGTTTCATTGTAACCAATTCAAATTTAAAATTTCGATTGCCGTGTATTCAAGTCACAATTTTGCAATATTTTGGATGTTTTTTTAAAGAATCTGGTATGATGTAGCTGATAGAACAAAGCTTGTTATGCAGGAGATAGGTAACGGTAAATAAGATTGGTTAAATCTTTACCGCTTTGTACTGTACAATATAGTACGCTGTCATGCGTTTTAAGATAATAAATTCGTCTGCATTATTTTTCTGACAGTGCATTTTGTGCTACATAATAATTTTTCATACGGTTTGAATGTTTATGACTATGTTTTATTGCTTTAGATTTTGCCGAAGCTGTTCTGAGCACGATCTCCGCGATCTTGATATTTCTGGATCCTGAGAAAATTGAAGATTTGCCTTTTTTATGTATTTCATGTATTGCCGCATTCCCATCGCAAATGCATCGCCGGCTCATCGTAGCAGTTTGTGATTGCTTTATACCTTTCGTCACCGGTAAAAATTTTACAAAATGATAATCATGTGAATCACCCTACATTACCAGGATATGTATGGTAACGAAAAGTTTTATGATGCGGTGATTTTGAACTGCAAATCTGACGTCTTTAGTCGTAAGAATGGATTATACATACAAAATTTATTGGCACAATTTATTAATAAACTCTGTGAGATATTAATTTGATTACAGGGTATTATGCCATTCTTAACGCTTCAGAAACACAAAGAGAACCTTTATACGCAGCGTCTATGATGAGCACGGTATTCGAACACATCAATGATCAAGGTACAACAAATCTGACTTAAATTTTCTATAGGGATTACAATTTACAAATAACGATGCACTCGGTGCTTACCCATACATAGTGCAGAAGATTATTTTGTGATAGTATTTGTTTGATGAAGAATTAGATTGTTGTTTGTGTTTTTAGAACTGCATTTGCTGATGGTGGAAACGCTTATGAAAGCTAAGCCGAATCTGTCGGAAGACTTGCTAATGTTAATTGCTTATGGATCGGTTCGATCAAAAGTTTATTCCGTTCGGATATTGTTTTATCTGTTCCCGCATTTAGTGCCTGCGGGAGAAGAGACCTACGCACCAGCACAAAATGACTTTAGTAAGTAACTGATCTCCCTCAGACGATTATAAAATGCTAACAATGCGGTTTTAATTGCTTTTTTAGGTACCAGCAGTGCCGGAGCAACGATCATCGATGTTGCGGAAGAAGAGGGATTTGTTGGTGTAGTCGGCACAAGTGAAGATGACGGTGTCATCGGTGCGGAATTCCAGAAGCGGCGGCAAAAAATACCGGCGCTCAGGTGTTTCAATCTTGGGCGCTTGAAACGTCCCTCGGTCAGATGCGAAAATCAGGTAAGACTGCCGGATGCAGCGTGCGCGTTTTACTAGCTTCAGTTCTTTAAAATAATAGGAAATTTTTAATCCTGAATGCATCGAAAGTTGAACGATTTATAGGAGACATTTCAGAATATATGTAGTCGTTTTTGCAGCGCTGTGGATCCAACAGAAAGACAGTCTACACTATTTGTTGTTCATGGGAATGTGGAAAGTTAAACTCATTTAAGCCCTTCCGATTGTGCCGAGAATGTTCCAATCTTCTGCATCAAAACGATACCGGAAAACTGCATAACCGCCAATGTTTCGTACCTATGAAGGATGAGCGACTGTTATACAGTCAGTACCTCATTGACGCAATTATTAAGTAAGTACTGCTATGTACTCGTAAATTGGCGAGTATTGTTCGTATAATATGCGCACATTTTTACTCTGAAAATAATTACCCTTTTGCAGGTTAATGAAAAACTGCGGAACTGAAAAAGAGAAACGCCCCACCACCGGCACAACATACCAGTTACCGGCTAGTGTCATTGAGGAGGATAACTCGTGGACCTTAGATTTTCCCTTGGAGGATCTAAAAGCTTACACAATTTATGGAGTGTGGTTGCTTCGAGAAGTGCTGGCATCGCAAACCCCGATACCGGAAGTAAGTCGTTTCGTTTTGTCCACCAAGAGTATTTTTCTTTTGGTCTATCATCAAGCAATGCGATATGTACATATTTCCAGGAGTATATATCTGTTTCTGTAGCATGTAAAATTAATTTCGTGTTGTATTTTGAATAGAATTTTCTGCGCTTCCTTGTGGATGCATGCCTGAAATGGCTGCACTCGACGTCCGCAATTCGGGATGACCATCTTAGTCGACGATTAGAACATTTGAAACAACGCTATATATGTCCCTGGATTAAAAAATTGTCTGCGGAAAATCCACAAGTTGTGGTGGTTTGTTTGGCAGATCAAGCCGGCATCAAGGACGCTGCACTGTAAGTTACAAGTACAGAGTCAAATTATGTTTGATTGTCAATTTTTTATGTCTTGGATCTACAATTCGATCACTTTATCATTAACATCCTTGCACCTTTATTGATACCATTCTATACAAGTTATCATTTGATGGTGGCTCATTATTTCTGATAAAATTTATTTTATTTTTGTGTATCATATTGCATATTTTAGAGCTGTTTATGCACTTTGGTTTTCACGAAATTAAGTATTACACGATGAACTATGACAGGTTACCATACCAAGTCCAGGATGTGTACGAAAGTCTGCAGATACTACTATGTTTGGCATCGTATGACATTGTGGACATTCGCGTTTGGGTGGAGGTGATGCCGGTCTGGTTAAGAAATCTGAAAAATCATGAAAACCCGAAAACCGATGTCAAAGGGTATTCAAAGCTCCTACTGTAAGTAAAAGCAATTATTGTATGAAATTAATAGTGTTTAATTAAGATTTACGATAAGTAATTTTTCATAGAAAGCTGTTAGACACAGAAATGTCACTGATGCCATTCAATCTGGAAGAAACCTACAGCTTCATATTTAACCGACTACGGAGCGGCAGCATCCCGCAGGCGTACAAAGCCTTAGTGTGGTTGCAAGTACTGTGCAATTATAAGATCGTTGTCCCCATAAGACTGCTCCTGGAGCATTTCCAGCACGCAACTGATGCATTAATCTTGGAAAATACTTTGCGACCCAAGCGGAAAGCGGGAGACGCGGCTCTGTCAAGGGCACCCTCCGCGGTCGGTGACACACCAGAACCCGATTCACCAGAAGCTGATAGCACCCTACCGTGTTTTGTTGTTATGCTAGACGTGCTCTGTCATCAGGTATGCGATAATACGCAGAGTACGCACTTTTCAGTTACAGCTTTAGAATCTTTTATTTAATGTTTGACTGTAGAACGATACGGGTTTTCCACAATACTTACTGTTTAGATTTCGGTTTAATCGGCAATACTCCAAAGTCTTTATGCATTCTATTTGGTAGCTTGAAGCTGCACAAAACTTTCAAGAAGTTGGCTGGGAATATCTGCGAGTGCGAACAATGTTGCTGTTAACGCGAATGATTGCATCCCCTTGGCACGGAAAGGTCAACGAGCAACTGACTGAAGACCAAACAACCGCTCAGCACCGCAACGACAGCACGTACTACCCGGCATTATGGTTTAAACTGTCGCATAAACTTCTGGATAGGATTTTTTCATTGCGAAATATTCACGGATCGGACTTCGACGCTGGTGCATCGTCGTCTTCACAGAAAGATACAGATTTTAGTCCACCCGGAACCGTGGTAAATATGGTTGCTATTAGCCTTAAAAATAGTTTTTGTTGTGTCTCTAAAATTATGTATATCGTAAGTCTGTAATAATATAGTAATTGATTCGATCGTAAACTATTGGATACGGTGGTCAGTTTATGATTGTATACATTTTTCAAAGCTGCTGTACTGTAAAAATAATGGTTTGTTTGATTGTTTTTATGCAACAGCGCACCAGATCGGATGTTCACTCCGTGCGCAGTGAATTATCTTCGGTGTCTGAACTGAAGCCGCAGTCTAGCCGTGCATCTGATATCACGCGATTTTATGACCCAAATACTGGATCGTTGAGAGAATTGCAAAACACCCCCACTCTGTTCGCGCCCCATATGTTGCATGCCAGAGAGGAACAGATTTCCCTGATGAACGAAGAAACGTCCAGTTTCGACTTGACACAAGCCGAAAAGATTGCTCCCGTTATCGTGCGGGCAGTCACGCTAACAGACGAAGACACCGGTACAGAAAACACAACTATCATTATAATATTTATTAAGTACTATTGACACGAGTACGAATAGGCCTTTATACTCGTATCTTCGGATCGTATTCGTGTACAAAATTAATTCCTCTTTTACCTTTATGAAAATGTGAAGATTAATTACACTGGCTCCGCGCAGTATTTAAATACTTATGTACGAGTATATACGCGTGCGTCTCAGATTCAGCTGCCGTTTAATACTACAGATTGTTACATATATGCTGATTACTGTATGCAACACGCTGATACGTTACCATGCTGATCAAGCGGCCACAGATTTTTCATGCTATGTAGGAATGGCGGCGTGCACAGCAGCGGAACCGAAATCCATCGACGAAGTGACCGGTCGCGGAACTTGGTTTTCTAGTGATGATTTTGGATTCTGGCATACCACACAAGGAAAATTCAAATTCTTGTTGTCGGAACTACCATATGAACTACAGCTTCTATACGGATTATCAAAAGTAAGATTTATGCATTAAATCATAATTTTGGCCAAGGTACAGTAGCTGCAGTAGCAGCGGTAAGTACGCTTTATGGAATTTGTGTTGGTCATTGGACAAGACATATTTCTGTTAATGACATTAATATATTTGCAGTTGGTCACCGTATATTCGGATCAGAGCCTACTGTGTGACATTGTTCGATCTATTAAAATCATTTGTCTGGAAGGTCACGCTTTATCCAGCGCGGTCAAAGAAGCACGAGGCTTTCTGATCTGGGCACAGGAAAACATTCTGATACCGATTTATTGGAAGATTATCGGGCATGAACGAGATTATCTGGCATCGGAAGTGCTGCCGCTGATAGCTCACTGCGCTTCTTTAGGATCTGGCACGGAAGTATTTTGGAACATACTGGATGATCATTTCCTGAATGATGCTTGGACTATAAGGTTTTCTGCCGGTAAAGGCAATAAAGCTTTTGACATGTGGTTCAGTTGGCTGTCAGATGCATGTTTCATGGGCAGTTGAAGGTCTTCCTCAGGAAAAAAGGTTGCATGTTTTGTTATTCAGCCCTGTAGATGTTTTCTTGCTTATAATGACACCATGAGTTGATACCCAAACCAATTTTACAGTGGTTAAGACATGCATCCTGTTCCGGTTTGTGGATAGTGCCAACGAATTACTGAACAATCTCCATAGCGTTTTGGCAAACGGGTTTTGTCATCTAATTGCCAGTATGTTTGATGAAGAAGCGGTGGTGGCGGAAGCAGCTGGTTTGTGGATAAAGTGCTTAAAGCGGTCGTCGGTGGAGTTTTTGATGAAGTGCATGCAGACGCATTATGCCCTTGTTATCGATGATCGTCCAACTATTCTGCAGCGGATTCTCCATTTATCCAATGCGCTTTCGGTTAACGAAACCTTTTCATGGCAGTTTTTCCATGACTGCTTTGATACGCTCTGCTTGGAAGCCGAAATGGAGCTACATGATCTGGGATACACTTTGGACGACATGAAAGGTGGGACGGGAGCGCAGACGAGATTGACAGTGAATGTGATATTTTTTACTTTTTTCCACACAGTGAAATTTGCTGCAATCAGCAATGGATATCGAATTTGTACAATATTACTTTCTACGAAGACACGTCTCTATAAGCCTACAGAGTACATACGTATTTTTAAAAATTAGTAAAGACACTGGGTTTCTTATTTTTAGTGAAAATTCTACATGTTTCGACGATGCTGTTCTGAGATTAATAAGTACCGCTTGTTTAAAAGGTCGTGCTACCATGACACCGGAAGCGCGCCGAGAGAAGATTGTTCAAGTGCGACGTGCCATCCGGACATCCAAGGATATGAAGGCCATTGTTGTTCGCGGAAAACTGACCAATCCGAATCATAGGGCGTTGTTGTCCAGCCCGGCCACCGGCGAACTCACTCCCAGAACTGAGTCGCAGTTTTTCCCGACACCGGACTTGTCCACACCATTGGAACCAATTTCTGTGCGCAAACCGCGAACTGGTGCTACGACAACTTTTCCAGCCGATCACTGGAAAGATTTTACAGAGGAAGAAACCAGTTATCCGTCGAGAATCTACAAGGCTGTCAATGGATTAGCCGGCTCGACACTGGATCGGGCACCGCTTTACGCTTTGATTAACACATTTATGAAGTATCTGACCAGGTACACGACACTAAAAAATTAAGAGTCATTCGATTTTTTTCGTTCATTTGAAGTTATACGTCTAGTAAACGACGGCTGAACTTTTAGGCTTTTCCAATAACGCTAACAAGTACTGAGCATATAAAGGCAATAAAAAGTGTAGTAATACACAACCAGAAAAACTATATCGCGAATCTGTATCTCAGTTTTGCTGATTTTGGTTGAAATTTCCCTCAGATCAACGCATGTTTTATCAACAGAACACCAGTTGCTACGACGGAAACTATGGAATCCATGGAACTGGAAGTGCGCCGGCAGACGCTCCTAAAATTTAATTATTTTTTGGGCTACCACAATGAAGGCGGAAACTTCACAGTTTTAGTGAAAGACCTGAGATTCTCAACCTCGTTTTTTGCTTTCCTGGCATCGTTGCCGGAAGTTCTGGACAGCAACGTCCGATGCGGCGGGGCCATTTTAAACATTGCCGTGGCTTTGCTGGGCTATTGCACGACATCACAAAACGAAGTGGCATTTTCCAGCCGAATATCCAGCTTCGGAAGAAATTTGTCCTATTTACCGCCACACTGCCGGCTTTTCTGGATGAAAAGCCTTTTTATCTTAATTTTTAAGGTAAAAATACATCGATAATCAGGTGAAACTGTACGAAGCTTTTGTGGTCATAAAAATGGTTTTGTGTTATATTTTGTAGTATGGAAGTGAGGATGTTTTAGAGCAGCAAAATATACAGCGTTTGATTCTGCTGTGCATCAACAGTGTCCGCTCGCTGGGTCATATTTGCAATTACGAATCAGCACAGTCACAGGGTCACTTGAGCAAAAAGAGTTCCTTCATCTCCGATATCGATGGACGGGAATCGGGCTGGCGTGCAACACAGGATGACAAATCGGAAGATTTGCTCAAGGACGGTCGCTCGAAAGACCGCAGTCAGTTTAGTGAATCAGCCGTGCCGCTGATATCCGAACCGAGTGCGGATTCAGGAGGGAGAAGTGAAGGCGATTCCCGGCGCCACCCGCTCAGTTTCGACAGCAGTCAGGATTCTGCGGACGATAGCGCATCACGAGGCGCTTCCGATTCGAAAACACCTTTCAGTCCATCCAGTTCGAAGGACGTGCCGGATATGTCCGCAGCGACGGAGTTGATCGGCAAGTTAACCGAAGCAATCAAGAACGCCCCGCCACCGGATCTGATTTACAGAGAAATAACTCTGCATGGCACACAAAAAGCCACGGGAACGGATGAGACGCCGCGGGATCCAAATGAGCCGTACTCGAAAATTTTGTCGGATTGTATTGAACAAACTTCACAATCCCGGTCTGCATTTAAGGTACGGTAATTCGCTCAAGCGCTGCTTAAAGGTCAAATGTTGTCAAGCTATTTCGTTGCTCCCTGGCGCCGGCACTATTGCGTTGTTGTTGAATAAATCACGAAAATGATTTGCATTTTTTGTTAAAAAATTTGAAATTTTGTAGGACACACAAAAGTTAGTTGCCCAGACGCAAGAATTCGATCCGGATGGTAACTCCATGGAAGCGTCCACAAAGGTCACCATTTTAGAGAACGACGTGGTGCAAATTCAGAAACTTAAAAAATGGACGAAAACCACAACAGCGACGTATGTTGTCAAACGAATCGGACCCATGTACGAGTCTCCACTCGGTGCCACTTACTCTGGCGCCCCAATGCCGGATGTCGTGATTCGATCCAGCACGACCACTACAACACCCACTACCGGGCTCCAAAAAGAGAACATTGCCCACAGCCAACCTTTACCGCCTGGCGCTGACCAAGACGGGGCCATCGAAGTCGGGGAAGCGCGGGTGGTGAAGACGAAAGAGCCCCTCCCGGATTTGGCCCGGCAAATCACCCGGACGTATCAGAGCCGCTCGTACCCCGTCACCCGCCCCCGAAAACTGGTGTGTACACCGCTAACTAAGGAGGATCGCTTTAAGTTTCGTCGGCCACTGTCGGCCATCCTGAGCGAAGAAGGCGATGAGAATGAAGGCTCACAACCGCCACCGGAAGCCCAGACACCGCGTAGAAGGGATGCTATGAGTCATATTTTCGCGGTGGCATTAAAGCAGACGCCGTTAACCACCGAAAGTGGGGAAACGGAAAAGATCGTGTCGCTGCCTCCGCTACCGTCCCATAATACGTTGTTTAACAGGAAATGTCCGAACTGTGGGGAGACGGTGCACAGTTTAAGGGAAGACGATATCAGTTGGAGCATTTTGTGCCTAGAGGCGCTGATCCGAAGGCATCCGGCGCTGGCCACTCCTTTGTTACTGGATATTCTTGAAGCCTTGGTTTGGTACGGCGATAATAACTTTTTTTAAAATGACGGTTTAAAGAATAACATAGAAGTTATATTATTATTGCATATATTACGTCGTATAAAATTAGTCAATAAGCGCAAATCTTCATCTTATGACAATCGGTTTTGTTTAAGCTGTAAGTGCTTGTTAATGGGCTTTTTTCGCTTTCTGCGTTCTTGAGCGTATCTGTATAGAGCTACTCTTCTATAAGTTAAAGCTACTCTTGGGTTTTAATACCGAATTTAAACATATGAGTTTATCCATTTTTAGTGCGGCGACGCATTTGCGATATTCGTGGCAAAATTTCGGGTAAGAAAGGTCACGTTTCAAACTAATGTTTGTAATAATATATGGTATCCTACCGTTTTTAGGCAGAGTGTATTTACTCCGGGAAATTTGTTGACTACGATCCGGCAATTTGTGCGTGTAATGGCAATTCAGCTGGGACCCAGTCGCCTGTTCCCGGTGTTGTTCCTGTCTCGACTCCCGGGTTCCATGCTATTGGAGATTGTCGCGTCGTCCTTATCGGATTGCGAAGAGTTCAATGCGCTAGTTCCGCTACAACATTGCCTTGAAACATGTTATTCCGCAAAAGATTTTCCCAGTTCCCATGATATCCAAATTATCATTGCCAACATCTGTGTGTACATGGAGTTTCTACCATTGGAAGTCCCGTTGTCCAGTTGGGGTTCTGTGATTGATCATTTCGACAAATTTCTTCGCCGGATTCCAGATGGATATGTCGGTAATGCGCGGGTGCTAGCAAAACTGCTGCAGTATGTCCTGCGAATTCCCGGCATGCACGCCAACAAGGTAAGATCGGTTTCGTGTTCTCGTTGTATTTGTTGATTATTCGACGACCGAATATGGTTGCTCTAGCGTTTATGTACCTGACATTATTACAGGACCCATATCTATACTTTATGCAGAATCGTCGGTGAGTTCGAATCGACCACTCATGGTTGTCTTATTTTTATTTGTGCAGAACATTATGGAGCCAGTTAGCCGTCTTTTCCGACAAATTTTGCGCTCGAATCAAGTGCCATCTTTGATCGACATTAAAGACATCTGCGGACTATGTTTCAGGGCGCATTTCCGAGTAAGGACATTATGTACAATACGTGCTATAAATTGAAAAAATACGTCCGTTCTGTGCTGCCTAAGCTGAGTGAAATTACAAGCTCCATATATTTATGGTTGCATAGCGTTTTCTCAGTTCGCTCTTGGCAAAGTAATTTTTTTATTTTGTTTATAGGAGCGAGAGAAAATCCAACTAGCCCGAGTCGTGGCGGAGACGTTACTGGATGCAATCAAGTTTCGAAAACCAATGCCGGAAAACAACTTGGTTATATTAGTTTCGTCTGCGGTTCAGGATCTGAGTGAAGGGGAGTTTCATTTTTCCACGCACGAGTTTGACAGCGTCTTCCATAATGGCAAAAAGGTGAATTTTGCTTATGACAAACCGAAGAATTAATGAGCAAAAACCATTGAAAATGCCCACTTTCTGCTGCAGCCGGAGCTACAAATTAGCCAATGCCTGCGAGAAAACTTGATGGAAGTGATTGAGTTCTTATCGGACCTTCATGCAATTAATAACCTGCGAGTACGAACGCGGAAGAGCAGAAATTTAGCAAGTACCTTTATTACTGATTGCTTAATTTTTATACATTACAGCAACATGACGGTGGAGCTCCAGGTTTTATGTTCAATGATGACACTTCCGGTGGCAGTATTAAAGCCGGTTTAGCCCAAGTTGCTGCCTTTGAAATTATCAGGGAAAGTGCGCGCGATACTAAAGTGTTGCAGAAATTTTTTCCTTGGTTGTTGAATCCATCAACCGGAGTACAACAAGGGTAAGTTGCGTTTGCTAACTAAAGGACACAAGTGATCTTTCTTATAAAGGCGCATTGACGATGAAAAAGCACTGAAAAACTTTTAGTGCTTTTCCATCTTTTAGTCCTCAGAATTATTTAAAACATGTCAACTATTGAAGACAAAATGTTTTTACTAGAAACAAAGATTTCGAAGATTGTGTTATTCATATTCGGCTTCTGTCATGGCTGTTATTGGGAGCTTTGGAAACAATGATCACCATTCCGCCGCCGGCGCCACATGACGAAGAAGTTGTGCCGTTCCAGTTGTTCCCGTTCACGCTGTATTCCTGCTTTGCCGACAGAGTCCTGCTGATTTTATCTTGTTTCGCTGAGCAGTCACAAGTATGAATTAAGCAGATATCTTGCTAATTTTGGTTTGTGGTTTTAACGGCGTAATTCTTTCTGCAGTCCTCTCAAAACTCGCTAGAACGAATGGGATCCCTATCCCATGCATTCACATTGTGCGAATTGTGGACTGTATACTGCGAGCTGTCAGCATCGATATTTCCAACGGAAAGTGATGATACAGCCGAAGATGCAACCACCGCTACGAGCTCGTTGTTCAGCTTTTGGACAAAGGTCACACCGGCCGTGTTACAACTCGTTTCGCATTCTAAAAATGTAAGTGGCGAAATGGCGATGCTTACATTACAATTTTCCCGTTTTGCACAACTTATACAAGATATAATTCACTTTGCAGTTAGCAGAAATCGTTGGTATAAATTTTCTGGCTATGATGGAACATCTGAAAGAGTGTAATTCCGTTCTGCTAAATAAGGTTGGTTCGGTGTGACACTTCCTGCTTAATCCAGGATATCGGTAAATCTGCTGTCTTGCAAAGCGTACTTACAACGTTTTTGATTTCAGTTGTTGCCGATGTGGGTTGGTGTCCTTCTGCCACCAGAATCCCAGGTACATGTGATTGTATGAATTAGTTGCAAAGTTATAATTAATGCGTATGCTCTAATGTACCTGTACAACACAATGTCGATTAAAGCACAGTTTGTTTTATGGTTTCTGTTTTCTTTTGTTGGCTGTGTGTACTTCTAACCATAATAAGTACTAATAATCTCGCAGATGCTGTGCTTAATAATGATGTTTGATTAAATACGTATTTTTGTTTACCGGTAACCACGAGAGAAACGACGAGAATAACAAGTCGCGAAACACTGTATGGATTATTTTTTAGCTCCCTTTGGCCGTGCGAATGCGTTTTCGTACCCTGGAAACTGTCCAAACAACTGCGAGTGTGCCAATGTCACCCAGTACTTCTGCTAGTCAGGATTACAAAAGATCTCGTGAACCGCTGCAAAAATGGCTGTTGCGTGTTCAGTTTAAAATCTCGCAGATTGAAAAACAGTATGCTCATGCTTTGCGCTTTATTCCACTGTAAGAATCGCTGTGTTGTTATGTGCGTGCTTGTGTATCAGTCACTGTCAGTCTGTGATATTATTGTGGATTTTACCGGTAAAGCTCGATTTTTATTACGCTCTTCCAGATGCTTTTCCAAATTAAGTGTTTCGATGCTTTTCCCATGCTAAGAATTTTTTTGGAACTAACCAAGTTCGTTCGAATAAGCTAGCTGCGCTTGTGTAGAAGACTTGAGACAGTACAACTGACAAAAAATATGGCGCCCTGTGATTACGGTTTAACATTTATAAAACTACTTCGTACTCGTAATGATTTGTTAGAAGACTGCATTACACCTCTTGCATCACAACTCTAAGCATAAGACTGTGCTTATAATGAAAACTCTGCTCACTTAAAAACATATTTTTACCAGATAATAAAATTCCAGCAATTGTGCCTAATACAATTATGCACTCAATAATTCACATCAAATTACATACTGCAAAATGCAGCTGTGACCCATCATGCTTTCGTGTTACAGTTAGGATTATGGTTTGCAATGTGTAAAGTATTCGGTTCTTCTTCGACAGTATTAGATATAGTCCTGTCAAAAAGATTCTTCCAGATTAAACCATCACTCGCGGAGCTGCCGTCCCATTTATCACGATTTACGGTGGTAATAGCCGGTTTCGCACCGGCTCCATTAAATGCCATAAAGGCATTTCCGAATGGATTCCGCGATACTTCTGTCTGGAGAGGACTAAAAAAGTTGGTATTTCCAAACAACGGTGTAGCAGGATCCTTGGAGAGTGCGTTGCTTTGAGCGCCGTTCATTTTATTCTGACCGGAAGTGAACGTAATATTCAATGTATTCAGTAATCCCGGTTGTCCTAAGGCTTGGAATTTCGATAACAACGAAGCAGAACTATCCTTCTCCGGCATAAACTGGGCGGGGCTATAATTGGGCTGTCCAGCCGAAAACTGTGCAGGAGATTTTCCCGAGATCGGATTTGGAGATAACGGTACATAGCGGTTGAAAACCGAGTTGCTGGCCATCGGTTCCATGCTGTCGGAATGTGCCTCTTTGGGGTTAGCGACAAGCAGATGGGCTGGCTTACTGGCTGATTCTCTGTTGAAGTATTCTAAGCGTTCACTGCCTTTTTGGTTCGGGGACTGCGCGAGAAGGTCACCGGGGTCCGTAACAGGAGTGATAGTGCTGCTGGGTTGCAGAGGATACATAGTCGGAATAGGAATTCCACTTAAAACCCCTCGCTTTATTTCTGAGCGACAAAATTTGAATTGGACAGATGTGGCTTATAATAGTACCGTCGTTTTCCTCGTAAGCTAATTGCAGTACTTCAAGTAGTGCATTCGCTGCATTGCTATAATTGTTTCAGCATTTGGAATATCAACATACTGCAATCTGTACAAGTACGAGTATGCATCGATACGATCACAGTATTAATCCTTTTTTAAAAATTAATTTTGTCAGCGTCGTGTGCAACTTACTACCAAGAAGGTCTTCAATACTTTTATCCGAATATTCTGTGGACATTACTGGAACAGTCGTTGTTGAAGTTAGAATTTCCAGTCTTTTGCCGATGGGTATTAGCGTGAAGTTGAACGCATGCAAGGATAATAATCTCACCCAACAAAAAACGCACTTCACTAGAAGAAATTTTGGCGTAAAGGGATAGAACAGCATTTTGCGTTATGGGCTTCCGGTTCCGGGCACTGATGGTGGAGGAGTTTTCTTGTAGACCACGAGAAGTAAATGTAAACGTAAGCGCTGATTGTATGGTGATGCGCAAGCACACGCAAACTCAACAAAAAATTATAACCGGAAATAAACTCTAATTTTAATGGCGCGTTAACACAGCTACTGGCTTATATGGTACCCACATTGTCCAGCATTTCCGTGCAAATATTCGACTCAATTATTGATGCAGTTTAAAACAACCAACAATTGTCTTTGATATTGATCGAAATGATTTTAGTACGTTAGCCGTGGGCAGTTCATTGCAACCGGCCCAAGCAAACACAGCATAAACGAACTGAACTTAGCGATTTGTTGTATTTTGCCCAGTATTAATGAAGGAGCAGGAAAACGCTAAAATGTTCTAGTTTAAATGGAAAATTACAACTGTGGTGCGGAAAAGCAGCGAGCGAGAAATATGTACTTGTCCAGCAACAGTATTACTGAGTTATTTCGTTACCATTATTAATATTTTCGTTTCAATGTTTTTTTACGATAGGTCACTGACGTCACTGTGGTCACTGCTAACATAGGTCGCACAGGAAAAAGCAGTTTGATCACCATGCAAAGTTTCTGGTTTAAACCACTGCATACCACCTTTTTTTTACATCTCGTATGCGAGGAACGATGAACATGTTAGAACTCATTCAAAATGTTTTAACGAAGTTACAGTTTATACGTACGGTTGCAGTGATCCTTCGCTGTAAAACAGTGGATCGTAAACTAAACGAACACCTGTTGATATTAAACATCTTTCGCACTTTATGTGAGCAGAACGTCACCAAGATCGAATTTGTAAGAAAATAATCATGTTTTTAGAAATAACATGAAATTTATGTGACTACTGTGAATCATCCGGTGATCTCGTATTTGCATATGCATGAATAGTACGATTGCATGCGTGCCATACCAATTGCCAAAAATGCAACAATCAAACGGATTTCTAATGTTTCTACAAGCTTGATGAGATCGGCACTGGTCTTAGTGTCTTACCCTCCGAAATTGTAGAATCTTGGCGAACAAATTAGACGCACCACTATTTCACAAGTACTGTAATTTACGGAAAGGTCATCGCTAATGTCAGATTAATGATGTGGAACGATCTTACGAAATGTTTAGAAAATTTTGTTTCTACACTTTTATTATCGTTGCACGCTGGGTACAATCTCACATCATCCCAACCAACATACGATCAGACAGGACTCGGAGCCACCGACAGCGCGTCCGCCATGGGGTACAGCGGAGCATCCTCGTATGCCGCTCCGTCATTCTGGAATGCCGACACCACAACGCAGAGCTATGGAAATCTCGTATCATTACAAGGAGGATTTGCGCCCAATTCCGGTATGGCCAGTTCGTACTTAAATTCTTATGTCGGCACGACAACCACTGATAGTGCGGGATCGGAAACGGACACTGAATTTGGAGCCGCACTGACAATGGGTGACACCATTACATCCGCACCGGCCATCACCCAGACCATCAGTTTCGATTTCTCTAAAATAGACTTCTCCCTTCTCTTAACCGCACTGCAGCAAATTGTCGAACAACTGCAAACCAACGGTCAGACAACTCCAGCCTCAACCGAGACGCCGACCACAACTTCGTCACCCAGTGGCGCTCTGGTGTCGTACGGGAATAGTTACAACCACTTTGGAAGTAACAGTTACAATCAGCCGGATAGTGCCTCAGCGTCTATGCCAAACGCAAGTCCAGCGGGTAGTGAACAACAACAGGCAGGGTCACTTGTGGCCACCAGTAATGCCGGTGCAGGGCCATCGTATATGCAAAGTGGATCGGGGTTGAGCAGTGGTCAAATTACAGATAACGGTAACCGCTACAACGCGTACGGTCCTTATGCTTCCGGTGGAAGCTACGTATCGTCGAGTGCGCTAGCTCAGATGACAGTCGGTGCTACAGCGGTTCCCGTTGCAGCTGCAACGGATGCTATGAGCGACAACAGAAGATATTCTGCCGGTATGCCGGCGCCGACACAGTCGACAGCACAAAAAGCGCTCATTAATGTCAACCAAAACGGCAGTCAGAGTAATATTAATGGTGGACGTGCAACATCCTCCGGCTGTGGAATACCGGCATCGGTCCCAGGCGTGCCTATTGTTTTCGCTAAGGTCACTACAGCGTAAACAAATTTATCAATTAGCCTTTTCCTGCAAGATTTTTTATTTTGAAATATTTAGAATTATGGTTTTCCCCGATTCCGAATGCATAGAGAAAAAAAATAATATTTTGATAGCTGTGTACAAATTTGTGTAAATACTCGTAGAGTTGGGTTCATAATTAACGTAATGCGCCTGTACATTGGACAGCACGTGCACCAAGTGCAAAAGTTACAAACAGTATAATGAATTTTAAATTATACCTTTAGTTTTAATGGATTGTACAGTTTTTGGTAAAACTGTACAGGAAAAAATTAAAATCGATTTACAGATTTACAGTAACAGTTCTTAAGTTCTTCCGGTCCGTCAACGTTAATGTGATTGTTAGATGATGGGCGGATGGTTCGAATATATGAATAGATTGCCTGGCCTCCGTCCAATGTCAAACACAATAAACATTTATACTCCGCTGGGATTTTCTGTGTTGCCGGAAACGAACAACTGGGGTCTCGTGACCAGTTTCAACGTGTTTCAATACAACGGCGCTATAGCAAGCACTGCAAAATGCGTGGCAATCTTCGAACAATCTAACCTAACCGCGGATGGACGGAAAATCGCCACACCACTGATCAACCCGCGGATCAATAATCAAGGTACATTTCACATGCGTGATGCGTGATAGCCTTGATATTTGTTTAAGCAATTACAAATTTAACAAAACTTGCTCAACTGTCGGCGTCCCTAATATGTATACTCGGGTTAATGTTACAGGAAATCCCGAAAAGATAGTCTATACCATCCTGGCCGTCGATTACGAAACAATGGAATTATCTTACCGCTGCAACAAGCCGAACCCAAAAACCGGCTTGTGCGATGAAGCATTCTTTCGGTTGTCGACACGAATCGATCCTCGCAACCTCAACCAAACGATGCGAGACCATATTCGTGCAACAGTCAACAAAGCACTGCAGCCGTTTTGTTTGGGTACTCGTGACCTGAATTTCGCCAACTGGCTGCCGCTCCCATCCTGTTCCCAAGATTTACCATCGGATGTGGCGAAGGTGTTGCACGGCATTACGAAATTGTTAACAGAACAAAATCGATCAGGAAAAGCAACCTAAGCCAGTCAGTGTACATGTTATTTTATTCCGGGAATTTAGCTTAACCGGTTCCATTCATAGGTTTACTATGAACGGATTTGAACCGAAATATTAATGATTTTCGATTTTCTAAAGGTTGTTGTTGCAACCAAAACTTTGTGCTACAAATTCAGCTTTACGATACTGTATAATTATACGAACGAACCGCAAAACGGTGACTGTTCAATAATAATAAGTGAGGCAGAACCCAAATAAATAAAATAATACTGATCACATAAAGTATAACATAACCACAGAATGGTATCTTGAAAAAATGCAAATGGTTGTCGCACAATTTTGGTTGCTTTAAATCTTCAATTCTCACGTACGCGTATTCGTAACTCGTAAGTATCATAGCGAATTCTTTTTGCGGATGTCACGGGATGTGTCTTTAGTTTATGCTGCGACCAATGATGTTGTCAACGGCCACTGATATGGGTCGTATGGCTTAGTTTAATGGCAGCACTGATGACGTGGTGGGCTACAAGTATGTACTTCCTTACTCTTGAAACATAAACACAATAAAACTGTGGAAAATTTAACTGCTTTTTTTCCTTAATTCGTAAGCAAAAAACAACGACTTTAATTTTTGGCGCTTTTCGCGGTGACGTCACTTATCCATAAACCGCCAGCCCATGGCGAGCGGTGACGGCGCACAATAATGCCCTGTTTAATCGTACGCGTGGAACTGACTGGAGCACCACCAATACCATAGCTTGGTTTGTCGAAAAGAGTACGATCCATCATAACCCACCGTTCAAAATTTTAGGTTTTAGACTTTAGTCTAAACTTTTTGAAATATTACCTGTAGAAGTAGAAGTAGTGATCGTTTTATTAACCAGTCAATTTTCGATGTCTCATTAATCAAAAGTTTCTAACGGTAGCAAGGGACAAGTGAGAAAATTTTCAGAATATCGATCCGTCCGTGTTTTGAGTGTAGACTAGTGACTAGTGACTAGTCATACTTATAAATATTTTGATATTCATCCATCATGGGAGACGTCGACCATCAGTCTCTTACCTGGAGTCTGAAGAATGGAGATTTGGACAGCATCCGTGATTTCGTCGAAAAAAAGGTATTCATCGTCCTTTCGCACGAAACTTGGGTCTCGATCTGACTTTGTGAAGAATTGCTCCTTAAAGCAACGCTTGGCGGAGATTACTTGTTGTTCAGTAAAGTTTCAAAATAATAATAACAGTAATATTGTGTTTTGATTTTTGTGCTCGCAACTGCAGCACGATCATCCGAACTCCGAAGTGAAGCGCGTTAATAATATACAATTTATTTGCTTACGTAAATTCGATTTTTGGGCTTACAGTTTGTGATCATAGAAGAGAGTTTAACGAGGAGACAGTACTAAGAATCTGTGCGACTATTTGTTTCAAATAATGCCTTATTAATTATGTTGACATTGTTAAAGATGATTGCCGTGATGTGGTGTTTGTTTAAATTAAATTGAAATACCTAGGGTGTTGACATAAGGCAGCCTATTGATGGTCGTCCCCCTATACATTTCGCTGCTGATTACGGACAGCGCGAGGTGATTGAATACCTAATATCCAAGGGAGCGGATGTCAATGCTGTGGATAAACACGGAATCAGTGCCTTGTTGGCAGCTATTTGGGAAGGACACACTGAATGTGTTAAACTTCTCTTACAAAAGGTTGGCAAGAGTTTCCATAATTGTTCATTAATTTTATGAAGTATTCAATGGGATCCCCGATCAGGAAAGCATAGTGGAAGTGTTTCTGTTATAATACCGTTTTGTTTGGTACTTACCATTAGTTTGTACTCGCATTATGAGTACGAGTACTTATTAAAGTTCAATTTCACTTCAAAGGGTTAAATGGCTTACAATGTAAGAATTATACCTTTTTGTACTTTCACACAAAGTGCTACTGTATGACCAGTGACTATTTGTGTGTGTTGTGTATCTGATCATGCTACGAACGCGTTTCATTTTTCCGGTGAACCTTGTTTTCGCTCACAATCAGAAAAAACAGTATTTGTACAGTATGCTGTATGTTGATTGTAATACTTCTGGATTTTTTGTTTTTATAGGGTGCAAAACCAGACGGTAAATCGCCAGATGGAACTAAATATATTGATTGCGCCGATAAAAAGGAAATAAAAGACCTACTGCAGACTTCCTGAATTGCTCGACCTGCAGCTAATTTTCTGTTTTTATATGCTATAATATGCGATTTTTTAGTTGCCTTCGAATTTTTTGTAGTTGAAGTTGATTGATTGATTGTAAATGTCGTGTCGATCAGTTCTGCGACATTTTGCCGACTTGTGGTCGCTGATTCTTGTTGTTAGCATGATTTTTGAGTGATCTTTGGTGTTTTTTTCGCGTTGGATACTGGATAGTCGAAATGACATTAAAATAAAGAGCTACTATAGATTTTTGCTGGATAATAGTGGATATCCATTTATCGTAAGTGCATATCGAATATCACAATTGTCTAAAACTGCTCCTACTCCGACACTAGTTTTAAAAAACTTGTGTCAAACCCATAACAAAAGCTGAACTTTAAAGGGTTAATTAAAGCAACAAATATTGAAAAAGCTGCAAAACTGGATTCCGATTCGTCCGAAAGCAGAATCAGCCAGACAGCCACCGGGCAGAGAGATTTGACAGTCGGAATCGAATCGGTATTTTGTTTCGAATCGGTGTGCAGATATGTCAAGTTTCTAATAAATTACTAATAATAATGTAAAGCATCTTTTTGAACTTTTTCTCATTATTTTCTGCATTAATTTGGGATAGTGTCCACTCATGTAGAATGTGTAGAATGTACTAGTATTGGAACACAATTTTTTTCTGAATGCGACCACCAGTTGCGGAACTTGCGACTTGCGAGTCGAAGCAATAACCGGCTCTCTTACTAGCCGCCCAGTACGAGCGTTTAGTGGATTAGTCGTACCTTTGCATTTTTCCACCTGGAACTGGGAAATTTAAAAAGTAGTTCGTCCTTCCGACTCCTTCGTCATTAATTTTTGAATTTTTCTCATTTAAAAAAAAACAAGCTAGCTGAGGCTTCAGGGAAAACTCTATTCCTAAACGTGTGTTGGTGATTATACATTATTACCAGTTAATTATATCTGCATTTATCTTTCTCTCAAGCGCGAGCTTCCTCGATTGCGAAAAAATGGCTACTGGCGGCTTGGAAGGCGCGGGAGACCAACAGGTACGAAGTCTGTTAGCATGGGTACTATAGGATGGTGTACTGACTCAGTCACCGCCATTCTGAAAGAGTATCGTGAAATGATTGCTGTTTGTTAGTTAGGAGAAGTGGAGGAACCTTTGGATCTCGTGCGATTATGCTTGGACGAGAAAATCTACGTGAAGATGCGCCATGATCGCGAACTGACGGGAACGCTTTACGTAAGGATTGATCTTCATGATTACGCAGACCAGAAAAGCGCGGATTGCACTGTACAGTAACGCATTGTAGGCATACGATCAGCATTTAAATATGATTCTTGGAGATGTGAACGAAACGATCACCGTAACGGAAGTCGATCCCGAAACGTATGAAGAAATCTACAAGGTTTGTCTGTCAGTGTGTGGTTGCCTTAAAAAGGACAATTTGCTTGGCTTTTGAGTATGGAGATGCATGGTTTTGTCACTTGTAGGAAAACTCGCGCAAGATTCCTATGCTGTTTGTGCGAGGCGACGGTGTCATTTTGATTAGTCCTCCCACCAGAGGCTCCTGAAACTCGTCAGCGGCGATCTGCGCGGTATTGTGTTTGTGGGATTGTTTTGGATCTCGAAGAGGGAGAAATGGTATTTTGTGGCACGCATGGATTCTGACACGTCACATCCGTTTTGAAGCGTAGCATTTCTTAACCATGGAATAATGTTTTCACTAGGTCTTTGTTAAATGTAATACTTGCACTTCTGTTTGTTGTTGCCGGCTGATGATGTATTTGTACAACTGCACATTTTGTGGAAGGTGCTTGTTTTTATCGTTCTGAACCCTAGTTTGCTTAGAGCCAGTTGGAAAATAAATCGGCGAAATTGCACCGCGGATTCGCGATTAAATCAGAACTGTTATCGTCGTCATCGCTTTGCAGTTTCTTATTAACAACTAAGACATGGCAGTGATACGCATTCACAGGATTTTTAATTTCAGTTTTAACAACAATTCAGAACCAGAAAAAGAACTTTAATATCGCACATAACGTTTCACCGTTCAATAACGCTGCACAACAAAATAAAATGACGATTTAAATCAAGTAGTTTTTACAACCACGCAGGCATAAACCAATCACCGACTGCCGACAGTTTTCTGAAATAGGTGAAGTACTTATCAAATGCGGCTCTACGGCGGATTGGAAAATATAAAAATCATCTCATTGGTATAATGGAGATCCAGTAGAAGAGCCTTGCAAGCAGCCACCATAGGTCGTGGACCACACACCAAAACTACAAAAATATTGTTTTCTGCTAACAGTAAGAAAATTACCAAATCCAGTCAATCGAGTATTTATCCAGCCTAATATAACCGAAATCGTGCGCGCATACAGAATACACTTATATCTTCCATAGTCATCTAATGGTAAGGGTTCTTCTGTACTCGACGTACTTAGAACAGTAGAAGTTGAACAAAATTATCACAGTAGTTGTAAACAATTTTGCGATTATAGAACATAGCATACTGCTGTTGACTTTTTGGAAGTTACGAAAAATTAATATGTCGATTGTCGAGCTTACGTAAGAAGGCTCTCAGCTGGCTACAAATGTTCACAGTAAATTAATGATACAGCAAGTACTGCATAAATACGGCAACTAAATGAACACTTTCCTGAGAATAAAACAGCACGAAATGAGACAGTAGCTGTAAAAATCTTAAATGTGTGTGTACCATAATATTAACTTACCCAGTACTCCTGCTGCCGGTACTGGCATGAATGTCTGGATGACCTTATCGTTAATGCGGCCGACACCGTATTTCCAGTTGGTCTTAGTTGGCCTTTCCACCGTGTACCATACTTTTAATCGTTTTCTATGTTTGGACGATAAGCTGCTCAACTCATCCTGCATAATAATATCGCGGTCCGTGACGTTCGAATAGACCAGGGAACATTGGGGCTTTTCGTCGTCTTCCTTTAACATCGTGCGTAATATTGGAATCATGGCAGTAACACCGGAACCACCACAAAGCATACCTACAAGCGACCGAATTCGCGCAATGTACTTGTACAGTGTAGCATCACCAGAACGTAGGAACTTGTACCACAGTTTCAGAATATTTTTCCTACCAAGCTCCATGAAAGTTTTCGCTGTGCCTAGAGAAAACCGGCCGGATGAAATCAAAAACGTCCCATGTCCGTTGTACCGCAATAACCCAAGAGGTCCGCTCATCAGTACTTCGTCACCCTTTTTCAGCTGATCCAAATACTGTGTCACGATTCCCCCACGAGGATTTTGAATTGTCGGGGGATAAATTTTGATCGCCAGATCTATGTGTCCTATAAAAATTTATCGTCTATAAAAATTTGATATTGTGTCTTTTTAAGCAATTGAAAAACATCTTGATATAAATATTTCGAAATTTTTCCTGGAACTTTTCCATATATTCGCATTTTTTTCGAAAATTAAGTTTATGCGCAGCAGTACCATGATAAATCATGGAGCAAGCGCAATGAGGGAAGTAAAACAGCCAAAGGAATTTTGCGTGAATTAAGCAAAGTATATCAAATAAGTAAGTGAATGAAAATAATTATATGTCATGTGCCAATTTTCACCTCTGTCTTCGTTGGTGGAAATGGGTGTGTATGATCGTGTTTCCTGTTTGCCGTCGACTGTAACCGTCAACTGAATGAAATTTCCAATGGGTATCCCCAGCGAATGATCAGCGGACGGTAGGGCGAAGCGGAATCTCTTGGTGTCAGCAGTTAGTGGTTTTTTTTCGATGAATTTAATGGGAATACGGACCGCGGGGCCAGCGAGTGTGATAAGAGTTGCACTTGAGTCAGCACTTTGTAACTTCCTACACACTTGAAATGAAAAGCTTCCGGTAACCTTCTGGAACATATTCCATTCGAGTCATGGATGAGGAATTCGGTGTGGGCGTTATACGGGTCATAACCTTAAAAGCTGCAAACGAAACGGGATCGGCATTTATACATGGGTGTGGTCACGGATTGCGCGGACATTACAATTAGCGAAAACCACGTGGTCAAAGATAGTATTACCTGGCTACTGTGGACACTTGTTGCCACAGCAATTTTTTTATGTATGCCCAGCCATTCTAAATTAGTACGAGCAGCCATTCTAAATTAGTACGAGTACGTTTTTATTAGGAGAGCGTAACGTACTGTAAGTTTCTTGTGTATTACACAATACAATAATAACAGCTTAATCAAATAATAAAATTCACGTAAGAAATAACATACAATAACAAAATTTACAATAATAATAAAATTACTAATTATGAATAATAATATAATGCTTAATCAGATAATAAAGTTAATATAAAAATTAATACGTTAAAAATACATTATAATAATTTTTACATAGAATTTAATCATGACAATGCGCATTTTCAATTATTGTAAGATAATATTATACAGGAGCACCGGAAAAATAATGTCGGTTATAAAAATGCCGTACTGCGAAGCGTGCCCTTACTTACTGGACGGAGATTTGCGCGTGCATTAAACACTACCTACGGTACACACAACTAACACGGAAATACTTTTTTCTTTTAATAGTATTTCTTACGCCTTTGTTTATTTTGTAGTTTAACTCGACGAAGAAATTTTCTTTCGTCAAACCCTGCGAGATGACCCGGTCGAACTCTGGTAAAACTCAAGTGGCAAAATTCTTACGTTTCGCCAAATTTCAAGGTTGATCACGCAGGCGATACAATATTTTTGTCAACGTAAACAGCGAGATTTTGCTTTTTTGGCTAATTCTGACTAAAATTTTCATACGCCTGCGTTTCATGAAAGCTTTTGTACCACGTGAGATTACATGAGCAATTTTGTGAAAGTGAAACATGGGCGCAGTTAGTATATAATTTCGAAACGAACTTATTTCTTGCAGCTATAATATTCATTTTGCTGCTATCTGCACGAGTGAGTCTGAACTGATTTTATACTCTCTACACTACAATGCTGAAGTCACTAATTTTGACAGCCGTTGTCGGATGTGTTTTGGCAGTTTTCTTCAGTCCAGTAAGTATACTTTTATACTGCCGCGTTAAATCCAGTACTCGTACTTGATTTCTATATTAATCATGACGTAGTCGTATTTTTTGACGTGGAATTACCGTCAACGGTAATTATTACAGCACTAAAGTAATCAAATTTCGCTATAAAAGCGGTGTATAAAGACGATTAAGAACACAGTCATAATCGTGTTGTAGTTTTTCCTTTGATTTTATAAGGATCATCCAAAAAATATCACCGGGTAGCTATTTGTCATAATCATGATGTAATTTAATCATGTTGTAGTTTTAGTCACAGTCATAATTACGTTGTAGTTGTTATTTCTTTGTTTTCATATAGATCATACAAAATTACACTTACCGGGCAGCTGTTTTGTTCAAAGTACTGTACTTTAATTAAACGTGTGTTTACCACTTACAGGCTCATGGAGCAGATCCAAGCAGCAAGAATGCGACGTCCCATGGCTACAATCATAGCCATAATCATAGCCACCCCCAGGGTCCAAAGCCCAGCAAAGCTTTCAAAGGTCAGCTCCGGAATTTGAAATTATAAAGCAATTATACTTACTTTACGATTCGCTGCAATAATATAAAACTGGTACTTTATCATTTCATTGCAAATTTGCAATAATTTAAGTACATACTGTATTGCAGCTAATTGCTATAAGCAGCTAATTGCTATAAGCAGCTAGCATGTGCTTTCGTAGGAATACAATATGTAAATTGTAAAGCAGTATCAGTGCTAGTTCAGTTTGTCGAAAATAAAAAAAGCTCAACAAACAATGTGGATTTACGGACAATCATCACTGGTCGCAACTTAACGATCCCGTTTCTGCGTTTTATAGGCAAATTCCATTTGAACAACAACACCATCAGTAAGTTGTGGGAATTTTCATCCGCATTTAGCTTTTTTCATATCCAGAGTCTGGACGTAAAAAACGGAAGCACAGATCAAAATTAATTACAACCCTGATTGCATTGCAGTGCATATCCACCGCGATGGTAAGTTCTTCTGTGCGGAGACACAGCAACTATGATTGCCGGCTTCATATCCGTCATGTTCAACAGAAAACGGACAATGGTTTACTGGGGTGGAAAAGCCGAGCAACGCAACAACCGACAAAAAAACCAAAAGTGTTCTGAACCGTTCCCATCATAGTAGTGGTGGCTTCGTACAAATGCAGCCTCAAAACAACTTTGCCTCCATGGTTAGTCCGCGTCGATTATGACTGTTCACTTTCAGTACTTTAGTGTTTGTTTTTGTGTGACCAGTGAATTTCGCTGAGTAAATGCATAACAATAGAACGAAATTAAACTTCTTCCGATTTGATTTACAGATGCCTTTGTTGATGTCGGTAAGTTTCATTCCTCCTTCGGCTACACTCTGTCATAATATTGCTTTCTCCGCTGATGACAAAAAATAACGGGAGTTATTTTTACTATATATATATATCACCTCCTGAAACACTTTAATAAATCATCAGAAACTTTGAAACAAAGTAGTACAAATTACCGTGGCTAAATTTTGAAAGTTTGCTAATGATGCGATGTGTTAAGATGATGGGCAATGGTGGCGGCGCGGGACGTCAAGATGCTGGAGGTTCAGGAAACAACAACGCCATGCTTGCCGCGGTAAATTTTTCTTGGAAAACATCAGAATTGCATAAATTTGGGACAAAGGGTTCATTCCATAACGATATTGTTTTATCTATTTGCAGATGATATCTGCCATGGGCCAGAGCCAGCCGACACAACAAATTGTTAGCTCGGGCCGAGGCGGAAGTGGTTCCTAAATACATTAGATGTATACAGAAATTTCGTTTTCGAAGACGACCAGCAGAATCTAGTATGTCAATGCTTCCGCGACAGTGCTTACAAATGAATGGATTATCTACTTAATTGTAAATTTGTCAGGCAATGTTAGGAAGTCTGCGAGATTACTCTTTATCATTAGTTCTGTGCGCGAGTCTATGTAAGCTAAGATATTAAAAATGCCTGGCTTGAATAGTTTATTTCAAATCTAAACCCCTGCAACTAGATGTTTGATTTTTTTCAAAATATACACAGCAACGCCAGTAATAAAAGTACTGCACCTACATTTTTGTGAGTGTAGTAATCCAACTGGGAACTGAGCCAATACATGTAGGTACAGTATATAAGAAGTATTGCTGGTGCGGCAACACAAATTTAATAAAGTTCGCGCGGACCAATTGAACGCGTTCAGTAAGGGTCCTAAATGTTATTGTACACAGATTTCGGAGTACTGTTACAAAAGTAACGTAAACTACAAACATGGTAAGCTCAGAATGAGCGTACTGTGCACATTGGCACTGCGTTCATGCTAAACAGAAACATAACCGTAAAATCGCAACCTCTAACATCCACAGCAAAGTGGCGAAAAACTGCATCCATGTAAGAAAGGACAAGGTCGTACCAAGCAAAACAAAATCTTGATAAACAGAAAAGCTAATTCTAAAAACCAAAACATTACGTGACATCCGCAACAATTTCGCAGAGTGCCCGCCACAATTTCAGTCCATGCACTAAGGGGATTCCAAAATGCCGTACCACATCTTCTCGAATCAGCAATAACAATGCTTCGCCGTCGATGCACTGCAGCAAAGTGATACTCAACGGCCAATGGGTATTTATAAAATTATTACATCAGAAAGCAGCATAACAAGCGTTTAGGAACATAGCTAAATTGGTCACAATCCATTACCTGGCGAATCACCGCCTCAGAACAAACGGCAAGCTTCTTCTGATTAATCTTTTGAGCAAGATCATCAACCGACCACGATTTAACGATGGTAATTTGCTCAGGACTGAGTGGTTGATGTTGGTTGGAGCGTATTGCACTAACTGCGCGTTTGGCAATTTCAGCCATTGTGCCCTCACTAAAATCCAAAGCCGCGCTGTCTCTGCAAAATGTTTTTTGCAGTAAACTAGCTGTCGCAGGTATTGCACACAACAGTACGCTGCTAGAATGTCAAGCACTTAATATACGAGCTGCACAAATTAAATTTTTTAAAAAGTTCTTTTCCGAATTCTGTAAACTTCCAAATCATATTTTTTGTTTTCTTCGTCACATTACAGCTGCACCGCAAATTTGTTCAGCTAGAAAAAATCTTTCGTGGATTATTAAGTTTTAAACTAGATGGACAAAACAGGCAAGAAATTAAATTAAAGAAATTCTAAACAGAAATATTAAATATAATAAGTGATAAATGAAGGTCGCAAGAAGCAAAGTTTAACAGTGGCACCACTAACACGAATATGAACGGTACTTACAAAGATTGTGGATAAACGGATCCTCTTTCGTCATTTTTCGATGGCCGCCCACGTTCTCCTCCTATTTCATTAATATGTCCAAGGTGAGCTTTTGTCGATTAAGAATTAAAACCGCATAAAAAAGTACCAGATGCGACAGCGTTGAGCAAAGCCGCGAAAGACTCGTGTACATCCATCTTCTTTTTCAGCATTTTGGGAATGTGTAAACTGTCCACTGACGAAGAGGTGCTGGAAGAAACAGACGCCGACCCTGGTCTTTTGGTGTCAGCTATAAAAGAAAAATGATTTACTCAAGCCCACGACAAAAAAGGCATGTTTTGACTGTTTCATTTGTACTTACTGCAAATCAGTTTGCAATTGGTTGAGATGGTATCATTCTCACTACAGTCTTTCCGACAGTTACCGCAAAGCCAACCTGTGACAATAAAAAACAAACTTGGAAAGCGGAAGTAAATAAAATAACAAAAGTTACAACAAAATACTTAAAAAATTAAAACATTTTGTCCATTTCAAAACATTGTTAACCGTTTTATTTACCACAATTCACTGGAGTACATTTGTTATCCAAGAAAACTTTACTTGTTACTATTTTTCCAGATCACATGCATAGTCTATACATCTCTATGGTAGCTCTTACCTTTGACGTTATCGATTTTCTCATTACCGGCATCGCAATTTGCATGGCAAGCCTTGTAGCACTTGCAACAGTTGAGGAGATCCTACGAATGCCAATCCAAATCTACATATCCTTACGATTACAGTCCACAATGCACAGTGCACGTACCGAATTTTCAGGGAGGACGGTACTATTTTTACACACGGTGCACGTTCTGCACGCTAAGCAGTAGAATTTTTCTTTGAGATCACCAGGACTATTTGCGATATTAGGAGCGCACTCCAAATGAGCTGTAAAAAAAGGTAAAAGACACACAAACAAAAAACAATAAAATGATGCTAATAATGGGCATTAACTTAAAAGGAAGGCAGAAGCAATACCGATTGCAGAACACAACGTGCAAGTTAACCAGTCGGCAATAATGGCTCCTGCTTCTGCTTCTTTAGAACATTCGCTGCAAAGAGAAATCCCAACCGCCCTTTTCTTCCGCACAACTGCAGCATCTGGATAACCGGAGCGTTTCTTTGTCTTACGACGCTTTCCAAACTGTGTAAAAAACCAAATAGCCATGCTGAACTTACACAGGCAAAGAATTTATGTCAACATTACCGTATTCTGTGTGTATGGAGGACGTCAAGAAACATATTACGCCAGTACGATAGAGTAAGTACTCGCCCAAAAAGAATTATTCAGTTACATCCTGAATATTTTGGTGCATTGAAACGACACATATCTAAACTGTCCACTTTCATGGTTTAGCACCGAGAACATCGGATACATTACCGTGATTAAATCAATCAACGATTGCAAGCGAATCAGTTCAACAACTGATCAGTTCAACAATTGCAAGCGTGTGACTTGCGAAGTACGCTGCAATTAATTCGGGAGCATTCACAATTTCATAAGCAATAGTAAAATTGTAGCTATATATAGCTGTCCGTGTAATTATTTGGATAAAGCAGCGCTGAGGGTATTATAGATACGACTTTTTTTAAAATTTTCAACATCTAAAACGACCGAACAGGTATTACTGGCAGATGCGTTTCCAAGGGTGTTATCTACGAGTAGTTGTTTTATCATTATACCGTATTTAATATGCTAGAGTGCCTTTATATTCTAATTAGTCAAGAACTAAAAACAAATAAAAAAGTATAACTAAAAGAACAAAAACAGCGACGCCATTATCACAACTTCTGCACGCATCGCGTACAAAAGGTCCACGAAATAAAGCACATGAAGTACTCGTATCGCACAATGTATAGGAGCCGCGACGAGCCTCACAGATTACGATATCAATAACCAGCATAGTTAACAGCTTACAGCAAGCAAACTCTGAAATACAGCAGTGTAAATACTGGAAGAGCATTACAAGAAACTGTATTCTGATTTGAACCGAAAACCTACATACGTATATTCTGACTGGAACCTAAAATCTACAAGAACTACGATAGTAGTTCTACGATTAACAATACGAGTAGTCAACACTTAACCAACCCATTATTTCGAAACAGTAAACTAAGTATTCTATAATTATTTCCTAAAGTACCAAACTACTGTAGTGAACGTCATTAGCATTAGTTCCATAAGTCACAAAATAATAAAACTCGCGCGCAAGATCCACGTAAATTCTTTTACGAACTGCTTCGCTCATACCAGCAACTACATTATTTTCGAAAGTTCGTTTTTCTAAACAATTACGAACAATATATTAGGTGTTCCACCCGGAAACGACACAAAAGGTCATGGTTACTTACGTAAGGAACAACACGGCAGTCGTCATAATTCATTATTCGCCGTTGTTGGGATGACACATTCATATGCGTACAAATGCGTACTGCAACGAATGCGTACTGCAACACGGGACTTATACGGCATTGCACTTACCGTTCGCGTGGATCGCCTCCTGGATAGCGCTACTCGGGTCACTTCAACGGAATCATGCTGCTGTGAAGACTTCGGTTTTTTTATGGACAGAATCTGATCAAGGATCTGCGAAGCTTTGCGCTTCTGGGCTGGTGCTGCACCACTCTCAGTCTCTTCAAAGCCCGTCATACTACCAAGTGCGGGTGCAAGAAAAGTAAGTACAATCCTTGCAATCAATGGAACGGCAAACTAACAGTCTAACAGCTTTTTACATCTAAGAAATGCCTTCCACATGCGTTTAGGATTGTTTCGTTTGCAAAAACAATAAGTATCCAACACTTGTTAAGGTTATGTCCCAGGTGCAGGAGATTAACCCGTAGAAATTCAAAAGGGAAAGACGGAGTCACGAGTAAACGAACAGTGTTCGTGCTTCGCTATGCGATTACACGTGATATACGCGCTTACGGTTACGGATATAGATATACGCATACAATACTTGCTGCAGTTGCATATTGCATTGCAGTTGCATTGCATAGTGCATACATACAAAGTACCCATCACCCACACTGCGCAACTTTACAAGTATGTGGTTGTACGGTTTAAATGCATTTGATGCAGCCATTAAACTACAGACAGTACAGCATCTGTTGCGTAGCGCACAGTTTCACCCGCCGCCTAGGGAGTTTGCCCGGACCCTGTGATTTCTCCCAATTTTTTTGCGGCAAAGTACTCGTACTAAAAGAAAAATAAATACTTCAAAAAGCACTCGGTTTGTGGTAAAACAGTATTTTACTATTTTGCCACAGTATTGTAGCGAATTCGCTCGCTGAGTCCTGACTATGCTGCCGGCCTATGACTGGCACGAACGGTTTCGTATAATGCTAGGCAGGAAAACATGATATTCTCAACGCTTCTAAAATTTTGACAATTTTTATGTTTCTCACGATCTCACAGCGCTAATGGTAAGCGAAGTAGCGAACTCGGTTTTCTGTGGGACCACACCAAAGGCGGCAGGCCCACAGCGTACAAATATATTATATATACGAGTACCTATTACAACCAACTGGCCTTCGGTCACGTCCCAGGACGGCTAAAATGCCCGTCATAATTCTGTTCACCAAATTCTTTCAGGGATTGTGACCAGAAAAAATTGCCCGATTGTGATTTCTTGGTTGGACATTTCCGCTTAATTGTGACTAAAAACAGGGGCAAAATAGCCGACAAGCTTTCGTAGTCTAGAGTAGCATGCGGCAAACTTACTGGTTACTGTAGCTATTAGCCAACCATTTAAATTTAGACGCATAGATATTAGGTACTCGAACTGTTTTCTCTGTGACGAAAAAGGCCTTATAATTAGTGTAAAATGGTTGATTTTGGAATCGGAAGTGGGTTCTTCCCGAGTGATGCCAAGACGTCGTACGTTAGTCTTGCTCGCTTTTGGAAAGAATTATTTAACTTATAATATTAAGGGATATTTCTTTCTACCATATAATCGATTTCGAAGCCGAAAAGACAAACTTCAGCGTCAAAGTAAATATGTAATATCATAGGGTCTTGTAAAAATATGATCTGACGTCTGTTCCATTGAGAATAACTCTAATGTGATATAATCATATTATTCATATAGAATAATACGTACTGTATTTACTTATTTACTAAAAATGTAATCATGAGTACTCGTACTGTACATTTATTCTTTGTCTTTATTATGCATGAGCCACAACCATCACCAGCTATCTTTAATTTGCTGTTTCAATACGAGTACGAAAAATTTGATCTGCAGTTGCAATTATAACCTGGAGAGGAAGGAAAATATCATATCATATTATCTCCTTGTCAAGTATACTAAAAAGAAGTACACGGGATTCTGAATTCTGAAAGACTGTTAGAAAAAATTCTAGGATCCTGATGGTAACGAGACCGCATGTGCAGTTGCGTTTTAATTGTCGGAATGCCCACGTTGTTGACGTGGGTAGGCTGTTGCAATACTTTGACAATCAAATCCATAAAAATTTTGGGGCATTAAATCCACTGCGAGGTAGACGATGAAGGGAGATTATTACGGACAGCATGGCGCCATGCACTGGTCGCCGACGACACCGAAGCACATGATGCCGAACGACGAATATTCCCTTTTTTCAGGTGCACCGGGGTCGTGTAGCCCGGTGGAGGCTCGTAGGCCGGCGGAGGCGTGGTCAAGAGGGCAGTGTAACCCAGTCCGTCAATAGGCGGCGCTTCTTGCGGATATCCGGTTGCGTCCGGCTGATCGATCCGTCTGACTTCATGGCCGCTTTCCACGACAACGTGCGGTGAGACAATATACAGAACCGGACGCCGATTGTCGTTCTGGAGTGATGTGATGGTCTGTTCAGCCCGCCGGCCCCGCTGCCCGAGCAGACAATCCTGTAGTGCGTCACATTTACTGCTGATACAGGCGCGAATCAAGATTACAACCGAAGTGACCACCAGACAGATCAACATGGAGAGGATGAGCCAGAATGTGAAATCGGTGCTCATCCTGTACGAATCCCGCCCGTGCATGTTGTGTATGATTCGCAGTAATAATCACGCTGTCTGCTTCAGGATGTTGAACGCTAACGGGTGGTTAAAGCAGCTGACCCGAGTAGTTTTATGTCGCCAGGCTATGAATATATGACTGCTATCAAATCCAGAAGTCCCGGTAGCAGACGTACCCCTGGAAGAAAATGCTGGTTGAACCGGGCAGACAGTAGGAATAACGCTACTTCATCTGCGCACTATATATATTACAGGTCAGTAGCAGGGTTTGTTAGTGGTGCCGTATAACCATCAAACAGTCGGCAGCGAGCTGATGTCAAACGAAAGATCTGGGCTGCTGTGCATTAAACTGAACCGAAAGATAAGCGCCGGTTGCAAGTCCACGTTACTTCCTCCTCAGCGATGTTTGATACCAGATAACAATTTACGATCTCGCGAAATTAAGATCAGGGACGGTGCAGTGTTTATGCTTATGTACACTGTTTTTAGTGCAGCGTTAAGAGAATAGCTATAAGAGCAGTAGACTGGCTTTCCGTGGTTTCAAATGTTTATGTTATGCGCCGGTTTGTAAACGAATCTGTTATCACCTTCAACGGCGTCACTGTTACACCGGCCGCTGTATGTTCATTTGTGCCAGCGCAATTGCAAATTGTAATTGTAAGTATTGCAAGTGCACTGCGGTAACTTGATCGTTACTAACAATCAGTGATTGTTACCACTACAGTCCCCACTGTCAAGATTTAAGAATTTATAAGTATAGATAAAAACCAAATGTAAATACTCGCGCACTGTCCAAACTTTTATTTCTGTAGTGTGGTCCGTGTGGAGTACGTTTTGTTGTGGACTGCATTTGTTGTTTTTCGTGGTTATTGCCGCGGCTGTTTGTAAATTGTAATCCTTGTAGGATCTTATTTTACACGAATCTCCCATACCGGATGTTTCGCGCCCAATCCGTTGCATACTAACGTATAGTACAATACAATATCTATGATTCTATATATGTACGTAATATATGTATATATAGATATAGACGACGTAAATAACGGGGGATCGCAAAAGCTTACCGGTGAGCGGGCCGGATAAATATGCTAGTGGTAAAGATTTACCAGGTCACTTCCCTTTAGTATCGTATGTACGTATTAAAAAAAATATAATGTGGCCTAATAATACAGCTAGTACCTTGTTATTATTTTTGTCTCATGCGCACTGTTTTAGTTTTTCGTGGTCGCGACATGCCTACCATGCAGTAGGTAGACTAGTAGCTACAGGTGTTCCCTACGCTGCAACTGGTTGACAACTTGGCATCGGTACCGGTACGCAACTCCAGGAAGTGCTTGCAAGGTTGTCGCGGTTTGTAGCTAGGTCAAGGCTTTGAAGAGTTCTGTGTTGTGTTACTGATAGTACTTACTTTTGCATTTCTGATCGAGCTATCACCGTATTAAATTGTTCTCTTTAGCCAGACCGAACGATATGATAGTATTGGGTGGCACAGAAAAGATGAAAATAACTAACAACAAGTATAGTACTGTCAAACTGGTGACTGCAGGCATTCGTATGCAAATCAAGACTACAATTATGGGAAAACTAATCGTAGTTTAATGAACAACAAAACATCGGTAGTGCACAAATATCATCCCAAAGGTTAAAGTTTTCGTCACCTGTACATAGTATCTGTTGAATAAGTTTGGTAAGCATTCGCTTTCTGTAAAATTAACGCTCTCCTGTAATAACAACATAAACCGGCAGCTATGAAGAAGGCTACAAAAAATAGCGTACATAACACAGATACAATAATTAATGCTGTAGAAAGTTTTTGCTGTTGAGTATCAAGAGCAAACATAATCGGCGATGAGGCATCCGTCACATTTTGGAATTCTCGTGGAATTTCTGTAATATACAAGAAAACAAATCAATATTGGTTTGCCTATACGGTATCATCATATAATTACAGTCCATCACGATTAGATTTTACAGCCGTTGTAATTTCTCTTATAAAAATTGACCTCAAGTTAAAAAATATATACCAGTGACGACTGAAGCCTGAATGAAACTTTGCACCCCAATTACCGTTAAAATCCGCCACTGATCGCGTAGAAAAGGCGATCACGTTCGACTTAACGCTGAGTCCAGCAACCGTCACGCCTTCTAACAGGAGCTGGTAATTTTCTTTGGGATGGAGTGAAGTCAGTGTAATCTTGGGGAGACCGGGTGTTACATCACCCACAGCCACTTCCGAATTAGAGCCACTAATCAGGCTCAATTTAAGATGTTTGAATTCATCACAGTGCTGACATTCCCAGATGGCTTCCGCTTTGTCCGGACCAATATAAGCTAACCACAGCATCAGCATGACATCTGCATTAGTAAACACGATAAGAATTAATATCCGCAAAATGCCAAACGCTCATGAAAGAAATCGGAAAGCGGATTTCGGCACAAACCGGCGAGATTCGCAGGCGTGAGATTTTAAAGCAAAACATTTCTTTAGCAATTCAACAGAAAATGCCGCTTCTAGATCTGTTACGGGTACCGTAGAGAATGTTTTCTGTTTTAACCGGATTATATCTTGATATCGTTATCGTGCTTCAAAAATTAAAAACCTATTAGTACTCGTACATATTCGCAAAACGCATTCAAAATTACGGAAAACTAAGCAAACTGCCAGTGCCGCCTAATAAAAGCACATGCTCTGTATTAGACTTTTAAATAATTAAATAAGTAATCACTAGCAATTCATGCTGAGTTTTGAAGATAGAAAATAGATGCGTTAATTTATTAATGGTTCTACATGTGGTTGCGCATACCGGAAGCATCCAGTGTTTGGAACTGAATACTTTGACTGGCAACGACGCGATCGCTGTCTTCCATGGCTTTGATTGTCGCTGTGTAGCGTGTATTGGGCGCTAAATCATGGATAATGTATTCCTGGATTTCCGGATGAACAAGCTTGGCTTCGCGGTACGATTCCCGATCCATGACGGCTTCCTCCACAATCACCGTAAAACCAAAAATATTTCGTAATTCTGCCGGCTTCTGCCACGTCAAGCGAGCCTGGGAGTTTGTAACGGAATCAGCAGTAAGATTCATCATCGAGTTGTCAAGTCCATGCGCGTAATCAAGCACCGGTACCGCCGCGCCTGTAATGCCAACTTCAAACTAGCATCTTTATGCACAAAGTATAAACAATACTTCAATAAAACTTATATGCAAAGAAAGCGAAATTAGTTAACGAATGAGACACTTTTTACATTTTGGGTCTTTGTTGCGTTTTTACAGAAACTAAAGCAGTTAATTTAAACTAGTCAATATTCCAAAAAACAAACTTGATGGAGGAATAAAAAATGTTTCTATAGATTACCTTCATGACAATTCCATACTGGACAACAGCTACCGCTAATATTAACAAACTGGCAAGAAGGATGAGGCTGGGATCGTTTGTGTTCCAAACAGAGATCGCGACATGTAATAATGCCTCGTCGACAGTGGCACTCTTCAGCGCAGCCATTTTTCCAGTGATCGCCGTGCGAATAAATTATATCGCCAACTTTACACCCCGTCGCTACAATGTACATAAAAATCTGTCTTTTAATAACTTTTATCCAGTAGTAGTGTACATACTACACGTTTGCAAAAAAGCAGCAAATAAATAACGATTTCTAGTACGCTGTGTTGTCCAAAACCGTAACGTTTAATTTAACGGAAATGCACCCGAGCAATTTACTTGAGCAGTCAGAAAAGACTACAGTTTTTCGATTTTCTACTGATCGTGTGGCAGAGTTATTAAAAGTATGATAATATACAAGTACTGAAGGGCATGCTTTAATATACCGCTATGATATTCTGTACAAGTATTGATGCAAGTACGAGTGATATTCTATACAAGTAAAAATCAGTTCTTTTATTTATGTTAAACAAATTAAACCGGGTACAAATTAAAATGTATGCCCGATTTCTAAAAATTTCTTTAGTTAAGTTAATTCAGAGCGCTCGATATTTTAATTCTGCACTGTAACCAGTAACTACCGCACATGACCGCATTCAATATTATGACATTGGTAAACTTAAGTTAACCGAAGTATTCGATGTTTTGTACCGGAAGGATGACATTCCCAACGCGGGCAGCAATCCCGAGGTCCCTTGACTAGCACCGGGACCGGGCAAAATTCCGACGCCAAAATCACCGATTCCTGCGACGTACACTGCACTGCGTGGCACACTGCGCTCCCATTGTGGCACACGCATTCCTGACCACACCCTTGTGGTATGCTAGCGCCTTCATCGTATGCCACATTCTCCACCACACAAGTCAGCCCTGTAAACCACACAACAAAAGCCACCATGAGAAACGCAGAAATTATATCACACACAAAGAAATTCACAATATACTTCAACAATTATGACAAGAACAGTACTAGCCATTGTAAAAGCAAGGATACGTCGCGCTATTTACATACTGCTACAAATGAAACGGAAATGTTATTAATATTTGTATTGTACTTACCACAATTTAGACTATATTCACACACACATACACAATATCACGAGCAGTACTGGTACCTCTTGCTGGTATGTTCAAGAATATAGTCGACGTGAATGGGAGAATGACATCGGTGTTGGATGCAGAATCGGTAAGGATAAGTCGCGCCTTGATTTTGTACGTTGAATTACTTTGGAAACCGGTAATATATTCGATAACTGTGGGCTGTAATTGATCCAGTTTGGTGGAGGAAATTTGCCACATATCCGAGACATTCCGCGGCTGACCACCGTGGTCCACTCGCGCGATATGGGTTTCTAACGCTGCACCGGTGTGGGATAACAGGACGCTGCTAACATTGAGGATCAGTTCGGCAGCGGATGAGTTAACGAGACCGGCCCGCAGAGAATATACAGGATCTTCTACAGCATAAAATTAATAGATCAATGAAGTATGCGAACGGAGAGGAAATTAAAAAGTTGCCAAAATAATGTCCAGCAGTGGAAACAATCAAATACTTAGCTAACAACAAAACTTAACAAAAACTTCTTCCGTCCAAAGGACACCATTGCATAAAGCGAAAACGAAGCACTTCACCGATGTCGATCAAACAGAAATTGCCATTATTATTCAGTTTTAAAACATTGTGATGACGTGGTATTAGTCTCCACATACCTGTTTCAGCGTTTCGCAATTCATTTTTCATATCGGGACAATGCGCCACGGGACATGTACAAGGATCGTCCGAATGAACAACGGCCGGTTTCTCGCAGTGCAACGCAGTATCCAGATCCGGGCAGCCCCCGCTGCATGCAGCATCTGCCATCCCTTGCAGATTCCGCTGACACGTGCAGTTCTTCGGGCGACAGTGTTCCGTTTCACTCCAGTGCGCTCCAACAGGATACCGCATATTTCCCACAATACATTCATCCGCGGATTCCGAACTGTGCGGAGTGATACATTGCCATTCCATACAGCATCCGGAACTATCTTTGACCAAGGTAAACCGTATACAGGCTGAGTCAAAGGGCGGATTGGGACTGACTTCCGGACAAACAGATTCGCAGACCACTTTGCCGCTGTCACACAAACAGTGTTGATCACAACTTGAGGGGAGGGTCTCCGAGTGACGATATTTCGTACCGTTGATGTCGCAACGGCCATCTAATAATGCGATAAACTTGGTTTATACAGTTAAAATTTTTACTTTAACATTGTCAGTTTCTAGTGTTCGCGAAGGTTTAAATTTTTCAACAAAAACTTGAAAAGCTTTGTCATATTTTTACTGGCTTTGGTTCTGCCAAAATTTATAATGTTTTTGCAAGCCTGCTAGCAAAACAATATAACATTACCAAACTAAAAAATTCTACTTATATAATTTTCCCAAGAACACATAATACTACTATGTACAATATGCATTCTGTGACACGCTGGTAATCATAACAGCTCAGCTGAAAGATACCGTTACACTCTGTAACAGCTGCAAGATACAGTTATTTACGTACTACCTATAAAATATTTTGAACAGTCTAAACTTATGATCAAAATTATGACGAAAATACCACAAGTAAACGCAAATTGTCATTCAACTTATGAATTTTAGCTCTTTAACTGCTAGGTTTTTTAAAATTCAGTTGTTTTCGTTCAAGTATAAATCTAAATGAAATAGCTACTAGTAAATGCCTAAATCCAATATCAGCTTTAGTTTTTCATGAAAAAAAGTAACGCGCGGAAGCAACTGTCATACGATAAATTTTTACAAATGTTAGAAAGGCAATGTATGGGACCTTTCAACAGAGGTGAAAAGTATCTTCCGGTTGCTGCAGCGCTCAAAAAACAAGTGCATTATGACAATCTAGATCATGTTACGTAATCATGGTCAACGGATAGTGGTGTGAAAAGCCAGCACTTAATTGCTAAACCGCCACTACGCCACACACTGACCGTTAATGCACGTATAGTTCGGACAACAATGCGGTGGATTACGCACAGCATGCTGCTTCACATCCCACTCCAAACATGATCCATTATTGTGACCAAGTGGTACTGACGGTTCTGGGCATTTTAATGGTCGACAATCAACGACTCCGATTTCATCGCAGTAGCACGTCATCGAGCAGTCATCATCGTAGAATTCCGTGGCCAGAGCATAGTGTTTGCCCTTGTACAGGCACTGGCTATCAGGAGGCGGATGCGGACTGGATGGATGACCATTCTGACATGTGTAAATAACACAGCAGGGATCGGGAGATGCCGGATCGTCGTGCTCTTTGCACAGGGGATCCTGGATGTCCCCCTTCTTGTACATCAGCGGACAGCGTCGTTCGATACAGGCCAACAGGCCTTCCGGTGTACATGTGCAGTTGTAAGCGCATCCATCAGCAAATGTTTCGCCCACGGCATACGACTGATTTTTATGTAAGCATCCTGTAAAAAAAGTTCATTTTGCCAAAAATTGTTGCTGTTGCTATCTTGCAATTAACAGTAATTATTGTTGTCTGCCAGATTAAGTTTTTTTTTGCCCGTTTTTTCCACGTTGTCAGTTTGAACAAATGCAAAAAATCTGATTGATGGTTGATTCTTTGATACACCAACATATAACAATCCTTCGAAAATAAACAGAATACAAATTCATGCTGGGTAGGAATTAAGTAACAAAATATCAGCTTCTAATAATAAAAATATTTTAGCTCGTAATCATAAAAATGTTAAGAAACCATCACCTGGACATCTTACCTTCGGTTTTTTTCACCAGAATTTCTGAACGATTTTCGAAATAAAATACACCCTGAAATTCCGGAACAAGGGCGACATAGTAGAATGTTGCAGCATTCAGGCCTTGTATGTAGGATGAGTCTGCTCCAGCAAAAGTCTGCACAAAAACGGGATGAATAATACATACATAATCCATATGCATAATACAGCGCATAATACAGCGCAGTAAATCTGTTGTAACCACTAAATACTCACCTCTTGCATAATCCATAACCGTAGATCACTTGTATACGTTTGTGTATAAAAAAGGTAAAGATGTCCCTGGACTTCCGGAGGCCGGTGCCAAATCAACAGCATACTATTTTGGTTGACTTTTGAAGCGCGCAAGCCGTATAACCCTAAAGATCGCAATAATACAAAACTCACATCCTTATATATTGTGTTAGAGGATGAAATTTTTCTAAAATAAAGTACAATACCAGAAACCTAACTAACTGCAACAGCCAACAGAGCAAGGAATTAAATAAACACGTGATTTTAAAGTCAAGAATATTAATCGAATGGAAATATCGGCTGGCATTTGCGTACAAAACATTGCCGCGCATCAATCTGTCTAGATGTACCAACGTATCTTTCAATGTCAAGATCACTTTAATCTGTCAAGGATAGTTGCCTGTAAAGTAAACAATTGCACAATCTGACGACATCGATTCACTAGTGGCAAAGGAATGTTCAGCCGGCTACCGAAGCATGCATCTCAAGATGCTTAGTGCTTACCATGGATTATAGTAGTATTTTAATCATATACAAATAAGCTCATGCAGGCTAGCTAATCATAATTTATAGGTGAGGTGAGTAACGCCTTGTCTCATAAATAAAGCTGTACATAAGTGCATAAGCAGCCAGCACTTGCGGCACCATCTTTGTAGGTACGTCATCATTTGATTACCTACGTTCACTCTAAATTATTCGCATTCACATTCACGGTAAAAAATGTAACAGACGGATAGGCAAGCGTAAAATTAAGAATTTTTCCGTTATTAATTTTCTTTTCATTTGGTTCTATCGAGTTAATCATGTGAGTGTTGTACGTTGGGAACTGAGTAACTTCAAGAAAACGAGTACAATTATTACGGCAAAACATAATTAGTTCCAGATTCGTCAGCATGCAGTTTTTATCATCACATCCGTTTCAACTCCTCTTCTTCATTTAACTCACTGTTTGGATAATCTAATTTTACGGTTACAATAATTTGCAATGATATTAATTAATGAAAAGTGGTATGGAAGAGCTTAACAGCGAAAAAAGACAACAGCAGTTATGCATACATATTAATTTCGGCATGGTCGTCACTTTGTACTACATAACAAGTACTTTAGTCTTTAGGTAATTGCAAACAGAACAATAGGGAACAGTAAATGATCTGTCAACTTTAGAAACAAATGACCTTTGTTTTCGAGCTATCCAAATGGATGAGCCAACACAATATGTTCACTGTTCTCACAAGAATACGCATTATTAAACATTTGTCGAAAAGCCCATGCAACACTTAAACTGCCGAAAGAAACTCGAACGTCCACAAGGTTGAAAATGAAACTAAACAGCGGTAGCGGAAGTCAACGGTTGAAAGATAACCGTCACCCCCGTATATAACCCGTTGACGCTTTTAATACGATAGACACTACTCAGTAGCCACTTTTAATCTTACTTTTTTCTAATAATTAATACGGGGTTAGCTCACCATCGCAGGTATCGGTTTTTGTATTGCAGTATAATCCGAATTCTTGATCGCACGGGAAAGCAATTTCATCACCTAAAAAGTAAATAACAATGATGGTTAATAACAACTGTGACAACAAAAACATAGAAAAAGGTAATAAAAACATAAAACTTATAGCTCCTGTATGAATTACAAGTGTCTTTGTCTCTAAGTTTGTGCGCTGAGAACTACAAAAAAATGAAGCAACCACAAACCAATAACTCAAGTCTTCTGTATACTTCCTACGGCTTAGGTAGCGCTTAGATACGTCATTTGATTGATCTAAAGTGGAACGAAATAAGTTTGTTTTGTTGTTTTTTAGGCTTAGTACTAATAGTCTAAATTTAATTTATTAAGCCTTAATTTGCAGCAGCTGCACCATCAGATGTTTCGCAAGGATTCAGCCGGCTAGGAAATTTTAGGATTTATAAACTGCTTAAGAACCTACTATTATTTTTATCGATTATGGATTTCAATGTAGCATATTTCGCTTTCAGTGTCAAAAAAAATGTTGCCTATTTTTGCAATATGCATAGTCACACGTATATGAACGGGACTTATGCACCGCTTTTAGAAAGGGAAGCCGTCAATTTCCCTCCCACCACACAGATGGAACAAAACCCAATTTATCCCTCTGTAATCCTATTAAGAGAAAACCCAGAGGGTCTACTAAATAGGCAATTACATAATTCCCCAGCTTGTCGTAAACATGTCTGGCAGCAGGGGCAATCGCGGCGATTAGTGTGTCGCGGGATCGGACATGTGGAAATGGACTGAAAAATGGAGCAATCGCAATTATTGCAGCTAACATTTCTTCCGGTTTGGGCCGTGATGAGCGAAACCGCCAAACACTGTAACAAGATAACAATCCATGCCGGTCCACAACTATAAGGCTCCATAATAGATTATGTGGCAACAAAAAACATTGGATCAATCGCGGTATCTTGTGAAAACAACCGCAAAACCATCACATTATATGAAAAATTAAATCGAATAAATTATCTGAATGCATTATTTCAATGAATTTCCCATTGAGGCGTCGGGAATAATGCGATCGTCACGTCGTCAACATTCAAAGTGATACGCTAAATGCCGGTTGAGATGCATCCACCGGATGATGACCATTAGAAAATCATTAGAAATCCGAGTAGAAAAAAGCGCGCCAGCACACACTTGCCGGTACCATCTGACGGCCGACACTTGGAAACTGTTGATGGTCGCACATCAGCCGGCGCGTCGCGGGGCCGAAACAATAGACCCTGTTTTACTCTTCAAACCAAACGACCAATGCTAATCAGGCGGCTAATGGGGCGGGGTACGGAGCTGAAATGGCTAACCTACGATTAACACCATAACTGGATATGTAGCCCCGCTCGGTGCTGTGATAATGCTATCATTCCAAACTGGACCACGATATACCGATGTGGGCCTGGTTAGCGTCGATTGGACGCAGCGGGTATAGTTCCGGCACGGGAAGAAAAACTGCGCAGGCCGGTTTACAATGGAAACGTCTCATTCATTCAGACGACACAAGGGACTGGTGCAGACGGGAATTATGATACAGTTTACAGTGCAGATGAATGCACATACTATACCGAGCGGTTCTGGATGAGCGGGCTCGTTAAGCTAAACAAGCAACAGCGGTTGCAACGCCCACGTCAAGCAATGTGATGGCGGAGATACATGCATATATAAAAACCAATATTGTGGGTGATTAGCGGTCAAATCTCCAGCTAGTGCATGCACATATGTGCTGGCTATTTCCGCGACCAGGTTTAACAAACACCGGACGTCTGTGTTGAATCATCCTCAATTGGCATAATCAAGTGGCACTCAAATTATTGCACACACTGTATATGCTCATCGTTGACCATGGCTGTATAAGCGTTTTCTTGTTTCCATTTAAATCTAAAACAAATAATTTTGATTACATTAATTTGATTCCATTCAAGGGGAAACGGTCATGCAAACTTTTCTGCAGCAATGTCGGCAACAACAGCAACACCTACTGGCTACTTGTATATATATGCAATATCTGATGAAAAACAGTTTCGCGAAAGTGATACCATAAATTCCACCATATTGTCCAGTTCCATTTAAAATAAAAACATAAACTTGGTTATGCATTTATAAATCAAGTAAGTAATCATTCATTTGCCATACTTTAGTTTAAGCCGGTCTATGTAGTCACAGGACCTACAGACTACAGAGTACATGCAGAAACTTGTTGTTTTTTAGACAGAGCTTTCACACGTCTAAAAGCTACATGTGAAGAACGGATTGAAGTTGAATTTTGAAAGGGCTGATAATCGTGGTTAGGTTCTAATAAGGGTGCAGTTCTCCTTCGACTATTAAAATAAAGAGGAAATTAGGCGAAACGCAGTTGATTTCGCATTATCCATATATAAAGAATCATGTTGACACCGTGTGAATAATTTGAAAATAACGTTGTTGAACTAATTAATAAAGAATCTACAATAACAAATTTCTTTACCAAGTCAGTAACTTTATTGATCTTGCTACTAAATTTTTGCTGGGTGTTGTAGTGACCCCGAATGTTCTAACAACATTAGTGATACCACAGAAGTAATTCAATTACCAACTGTTTTTGCCGCGGCACCCGAAAAAACGATCAGTCAGTGACTTACCAGAGTCAATACGAATGCGACCAGATCAAACATGCAGCGGCTGTCGGAATACGGGGCATTATTTACACTGTGAACATCGGAAGTTGACGACATAATGTAACTTGTGAAAATTATGTTTGACGATGAACATCTATTTATACAGTACAGAATCCCACGGTGACAACTGTATGGGAATACTTAACAGATTAAGCGGATTTGGGTAACGCTTTGGTTTTTGCGTGCCATAAAACTGGATCATCCTTTTTGGTAAAATCAATCTACCGAGTGCAAGCCGGTTACGGCCTACAAAGTACAAACACAGATATAAAAATCGTCATGCGATTCGGTGGCAGAACTATCATATAATCAGACTGTACGATCCCGAGGGACACTCTCCGAATGGCCACGTTCTCGCTCATCGATCAGCTTAACTCCGATAGGTTTTCTTTGGCAAGTTCAAGACACTGAAAGCCTTGATAATTACACATACACTTTTGCGCTATCCAACGCAAAAAAGACATCAGCGTCCCGGTCTGATTAACCTTCCTCCTCTCCTCCCATATTAAAGGAGCGAGTGTATGCCGTACCCTCTTGACGGCAATTTATAGCCACTCTCAGCTGACAATATGTCATTTTAAAAGTGCTCTTGAGCCGTGTGTGGCGATTTGAACTGCATAATCAATGAGAATTCTAGCCACTGTTTGTAATTATAACAATGCGTTTAATTACAATACAACGCTGCAGAGCTTTCGGAAGCTGCAATACACACTCTAGGGTAGGTCATCGAGCTGTTCAGCGCAAAATCTTCAGCAGACACTAACCAAAGAGAACAAAAGCAAGTACAAAATAACACCAATTGGCTCCGATTTGTTTCTACATTTTATCCATTTAACTGCATCGAAAAGGAAAGAGTGCAAGCCGGAATGATTGCAAACGACTTAATCAAGCGACACTTAGTCAAAAGGCTAAATGCTCTGCTTGTACACTAATGGTAAGTAGAATTCTAGCTCAAGCAGCCGGGAACATATATACGGCTCAAAAAACCTAAAAGGCAGAAATTTTACCGCTAGAAACGTACAACGACAATACAACTATAAACGAAACACGGTAATAAACACATACTTTTAAATAAGAAAATAACATACTTTAAAATTCTGTCTATGGCGCAGTGAGGGCAAGTTTGCAACACAGCTCACAACTGAGCTCAAACACACTGGCAAAAATGTTAACGCTTAATTCAATTCCTAATTCCAAGTCAGCTGTAATTATGAAATATGGAGAAAGGAATAAATCATCGGTTGCTTATTTCGTTGCATGGGAAATCCACTTTTGGAGAGAATATTTCATTGCAAAACACTTGTTACACACCCGCACTGGCAGCCGTATCACCACCTGATGTTGTAATATGGTGTTACGTATGCAGATACTCTCTGGTTTAAACCGAAAGTTGGTATACTCAAACCGCGTTTTCATCTGTAAAATAACCGAGAAAAATAGTCAGCAAAAATAGAAAGTCTCAGATAGTTTTCTTGCTTTCAAAAACAGCGGCAGAAGGCCCTCTAAATTAAAAATAACTACACTTTAACATAAAAAAATAATTAAACGCACAGGTTTTTTTCATAACATACTTCGCAAGTACGTACAATGATGCAGTATCCCACACATATCACAGTCAGACTACTGAAATTCAGCGTAATTTCTTAAAAATGCACACGCGAACCAAGCCAAACATCACCGTGCACTTACAATAACAGGGCACACAGTCACACACACACCGCGATGTCACGTTGTTGTGCTGTACAATACAGCATTACACCACGGCCGCCGCAGCGGCTTCTTTCTTCCGTTTCCGTTCTTCTTGGCGCTTTTTCTTGATTTCCTCAAGCTGGTTATTTTCTTCCCATGGCCTAGGTCCACGTACCATTTCGTAATTCGCGTCAGCTTCTGCTTGCACTTCCTTAAACACAGAAAAAATAAGTTTATAAGAGGGAATAAAATGCTGGTGTACCATGCAGACGATGCACACACCCTGAGCAGTTCTTCCGGATCGACACGACGAAGATCCTTCTGCTTTCCAACAAGTTCGGCAAATTCTTCAGCTGACACCTGCGCAAGTAAAGTATTTTGAGAACATACAAAGAAGGAATTATAAACTGCGGAGAAAGTTGCCGCGATTACCCTTTTTACTTTCCGGAAGGTATACCGCAACTGTGCAAAATCCCGCAGCCAAAAAGATCCACCAACAACGGTGACCTGCACGAAAACACACATAAATAACTAGACCAAAGTGTACATGGTGCGCTGGCACCGCTGATAACAAATAGTTAAGTACTGTATTGATGGTTAGCACTTACTGTACTAAGTGTAATTCCACATTAAATTATTAAAGCAACAACTAATGCTGGCTTGACCAGGCTTGTTCGCAGTACTTACCATAAAAGGAAGGCCATAGCGGAACAACCTGGATCTGAAAATTGGAGGAAGAGCGGCAAATACCATATTTTTTCGGAAAAGCCAAACCAAAATCTATTGATACCGAAAAGTTCGCAGCCCAAAGATTTGTAATTCCGTGCTGGTGGAGCCACAGCACAGTTCTGGAATGCCAGTGTGGCACTATCAGAAGCGACAGACACGTACGAAATAGCTCAAAGTGACTGATGCTATAGGACCTTATAGGACAACTGCAAACTTGCAATCGGAAAGGATATCAGCAACATCACGAAAAACATATTTCCAAAACTGCCTTCTTGAATCTTGCAAAACAATTAAACTCGTTTTTTGGGCGCAAGATTTAAATTTTTAAAACAAATTTCACAAGTAATGACAAACGTAATGCACGTCTCGGTAGGGTTGGCAATTTAACTCTAAACCACCTTCAGGTGGCGGTTCTTCAGTCAGTGACAGTGCTTCTAGGATTTTTGGGAATACAGTATTACGTTTTACTTTAACTTAGAGTTTCTTACTTTGACAACTTCGTAGAACCGAAGACTGCTCTGTGCTTACTGCTTGTTGTCATATGTTCCAAGCTGTTATTGAATAAGCTTTCTTATCCAGATTCCAACATTTTCACCGAGCTCTGCTGAACATTTTACAAGCATGCTTCGGGCTTTGTGCTCCGCCGCTTGCGGTGTTACGCAGCGCACTATTTATTCCAGTACACTGTGTCTAGGACTGCCCATGAGTTCCCCCTCTGGCTACATATCGGCCCGCTCCATTGGGTCAATGAGCTTTTTCAATCACCACACTGGTGAACAACTATGGAAAAGCGCTACATCAGTCAGTAATGCTGGAAAAAAGCGAGGGCGTGCCAGAGGGAGGAAGATGATCAAGAACCTGAACAGAGGACAAGTCATCGGTTTGGGTGAGCTCTCTGACTGATTTTTTGCTTTTGGTTTTGGTTTTTCCTGCGTTAGTAGTTAGCAGCCATACGTTAAAAATTATTTGATCATTACTCTGTGAGCTTCAGGGTATTACAGTGTGAAACGTACCAGCTTAATTTTGCTAGGGCCGATAAATATGATGTGGCCTGGCTTGACTGCGCCCGCCATTCGGGGACGCGAAATGGTGCGAGTGCAGGACCTTGGACCTAGTCCAGAACGCAGGGAGCGCTTATACAAGCTGCGGGACTCCATTGAGAAATTCCGTACGCTGAAAGTCGATCCTTTGGAACGCGGATGGAGTGGAACGAGAATGCCTGGGAGAAGCATTGGACCGCCTGATCCCGTAGGGAAACTAAAATTTTTGTTGATACGTAAAAATGGACTATGGAGTGAGCATCAACATCGCCGCGCCGTGTCTCTTGTCAGAGGGAAAATTTTAAATTGGCGCTGGAAGTCGTATACGTTCGAAAGCGAGCAAGCGTCTGCATCTATAAATTTTTGGGCAAAAATCTTAGAATTGTGGCTTTTCGGATTTTTTTGGGGCTTCTCTAACTAGCTCAGAGGGGCGCGTGACTTCACGCTCTTTGGTGTAGACCGTATAGTATTAGTGAGTGCTACTTGTACACCGTATTTTATTTCAAAGCGATCACGACCACGTTTTGTGTGGTTTCACCCGTTTGTTCGTGTGTCTGATGAATGTTTTTTTTCAGATTGGTGAAGAAAGCTTTGGACAGTTCGATTGTAAAGTTTTGGAGATGAAGCAGGTCGCCAACATGACAGGAAGTCTTGGGCGTGTGAGACGTTTTAGTATTTTGGTCGTGACGGGCAATAAGAACGGATTGGTTGCCACAGCCTTGGCCAAAGCCATTGATGCTAAGAATGCCTTACGCAAAGCACGAAATTCGTCCATTCGGAAGTTGCGTTTTATTGAGCGATTTGAAAATCGAACGGTATATCATGATTTTCAACATCAGATTGATTCCACTGCTGTTTTCGTGAAGCGTATGCCGCCAGGTACACTGCATGTTGATATACGGTTTGACTTTGCCAGATTACGAGCATTATTTGGCAATTTTTATTGTTTCCTAATTTGTTCTAATGGCTACCCTAAATATACTCGCCGACGAGTCGCCGTCATAGTTCTCTTCATTTTGTAACTGTTGAATTTTTGCCCCCTGTTTTATCCTTTATGGAGTGTCTTGTAACTTACTGAATTTATTAATGTTTTTTTTACTTTTCTTTGTTTTAATTACGTACTAGCTTAATTATGTTGTTTTATTTATCTGAATTCCACTGTGATTTACGTAGGCACTGGGGTGGTCGCTCATCGAGCAATCCGAACGATTTGCGACGTTGCTGGCATCAGCGACTTATATGCAAAAACCGAAGGCCGGATGAATTTGCAAAAGATCGTTAAGTGTTTCTTAGCCGGAGTGATGAACCAGGAAGTCTATCAGCAGCTGGCCGAACGGAAACGCATGCACGTCGTAGAATTCCGTCCAGAGAACAAGAACTTTCCTATTGTGTTAGCCTCGCCAAAGAACCATGCTGTTCGCCAAGATGCCAGTGAAATTGATCCCGACGAGAATCTTCGGTTTGACGAGATGTACAATGAAGGAAAGGTCTGTAAAGTAAAGCCCAAAAAAGAGCCGCATTACACACGCTATCCAGATTGGCCAGCTATACTGCGACAGATGGAACGCGAACGGAATCATCATCAGCTTAAGGTGCGCTGCTGGATGGACAAGGAGCTGAATCCTTCGACACTGTATGAGGATTTTCCTGCTCCTGACCAAGAATATGTCCGCCCTGCCATACCCAAACCGAAAGAACGATTCAGGATTGTTCCATCTCAGCTTAAACGAATTGGCGGAGCTCTTCATGGAGTTGTTAAACCGAGAACCCCGAATGCACCTCCTGTTTAACATAACTATGCCGTATTTTTATGTGTTGTTTTGGATAATTTTATTGTCTTAGCACATTGTGTAATATACATGCTGGTCAAATGAAACAAAATCTATAGAAGTACGTACGTAAGTCGTAAAGGCGATTGGTGTTGGTTTAAAATATTATCTTCGTACCTGGTGCTTAGTTTTTTTTGTTAATGACATAAATTAGGCCCACGGTGCATACAACCAAAGTTCACGTTAGTCTGCACATGCTCAGCACTCAGCAGTTCCGATAGGAGCAGATGATTTATTTCGGTTATCTAAATACAATTTTCCGACAAACTGTAAACACGGCAGAGGCTGAAAGACTTTCCGATAATTTACAAATAGTAAATTAGTTCACATAGCGAAGCGTCAATTTTCATAGCGCGGCTATCACCATGACCCGATATCGCACAATACGCTATTTATCGTGAGTAAAAGAATTAAGGGCTCTTAATTTAAAGCATATTCGTCGGCTGCATTATTACGACATTAATCATTGTAAATACTGAATACTGCAAAGCTGCCTGCAGTATGCTCTGTAGCTAATACCTTCAGCCGGCATTCTCCAACCAACCCTGTTGTCCACTCAACACAGCTGCTCACTCAAAGATATGCGAAACCATGCTGCGGCATTTGGTAAGGGCACCCCACAAATGTCTCCTGCTGCTTTCCAAACATCCTAATGCCGACACCGACGTCGTCGTGACCCCGTCCACGACATCGCTAGCCACGGTTACATCAGAGCTGGACGGTATGGATGGCGCGTATTCTGCGCTTACGGGTGATAAGGATACGCGGGACTGATAGTGAGCATAATGATTGACGGAAGCCGTGGAGGCGGAACTGTGCCACAACATGGGCATGGCCACCGTTTGTACGTCTTTGTCGGTGTTCTGCTCCGGAAGATTGTCGTTGCTCACTGATAAGACATCGTCGTCCCTCACGTTGACCTTGATGGTCACAATGGAGTATTCCGTGGCGGATCCGTGTAGAATTCCGTAATAGTCGGCATCGGGGATGAAATCTGTGGACGCATCCGGTTCATCCGTCTGTGACTAGAGTAAATGATATAAACTTTGTTAAAAGTTTATAGTTTTTAGTTTTAATAATTTTCCTGGAACGTTTAATAACGATCTATAAGATAATTTTCTGTTTACTTTTCCAAGTAACCATTGTGCCAGAAAAATATTGTATGGTCTGTGTATTCCTTTCCATTTTCCGGCATATATTATAGCACGTTGGTTGTTATAGTGCACGGCGAGGATATCTGATAGCTGTATTAATATTCACTTTAATCATTGTTCATAAAAACTGCCTGCGACTAAGCTTGTTACTTCATTTAAGGGATTGGCATCTTGCTCTGATTGGTCAGCGAAGCTGAGAATATCCGGCTGTTCATAAGTAACATCTGATACGGATTGTGTCCCGCTGGATCCCGAACCGTATCCCGAAGAGGATGCACGCGTGATAGTGGTTTTCTTCGACAATGTCGGCGAATTGAATTCGGTAACCGGCAGACTGAGGGAATCCTGAAGAGATAGAAAAGTTATGTGTGTCATTCAGAAAATGGCCACTAGAACGTATTGTACGAAACTGTGACTGTCTGTGACTACCTATCTGTATATGAATAATGTATGGTATACTCACATCTAATGTGGTTTCTTTCAAGCTTTGGGAGTTTTTCCTCTGAGAAATAAGTTTTTGAGTATAGGCACTATATTTCTCCACGCGTTCAAACCGCGGTAAATGCAAGATTTCAGTCATTTCTCACAGGAAGTAATGGTAGTGCTGTTATAAATCAATACTGTTCCCGGCGTTTGGGTAAAGGGCTAAAGGCCTTAATGTATTATCACATTCGCTGTTGGTTTTCTTGATTAGTCCCAGTTTCCTCCCAAATCATTAAAATGTACTGCACGTTATCAATGACAGTTTAATTACACGATTGTGGATAAAGAAGGATAAGTTTCCATAAGACGAAGAATCTGGATATTGCCACAACAGTGTTTTCATCAAAGCAAAGCAATATTAAAAAAATTCAAATATTCATGATGGTGGAAAAATCTAGTCCAGACAATTCTGTAAATCGCAGTTCATAAAATTAACAATGGCTACGTAATACTCCAGTACTAGCTAGTTATCTTCAAACTCCTATCGCACTAATATGAAAACAGAACGAAGAGGCCAGGCATATGATGGGTAATTCAGACGGCAATCCGAGCGCCATTCAAGGCGCATATTGGAGATAAGACAAGCGTTTTATGTCTCCCACCGTCTTGATATCGATGACGCCAAGATATTATACAGGTAGCATATATCCAAAACTTTTATCGTTTGCTTAGCTTTGAAAATCATCTATCAACGGTTGTTTGGAAAAAATTAGCGCAAAAGCCTAAACATATAAAAAAAGGCTTCCACGTAAACGCAGCGCAACATAAATAAAAGAATTCGCATAAACCGTGCAAATACTACATGAAAAAATACCACGAGAACTTAAATGGAACAAATGCATCATCACATAGAATTCCATTCCAGGAAGTCGGCAAATGCTTTGGCTTCCTGGACCTTTCGATTGATAAAACCCTCCAACAAACAGCCCTCTTTTCCCGGCACCACCATAATGTCGCGATTGATCGTGACCAATTCAATCACTTCCAACAGTTTCTCCAGCATCTCTTTGTCCGCCACATCCTCCTTGATATCTTCCACCAGCCGTAACATTTCAATGAACGCTCCGTACGGCTGCAGCTGATCAACGGCATCCTCCAAAAAGTACAATTTCCCCAGGACAGAATGGTACATGGCAGGGCTGCACGAGGCTAACAGGGGCAAGGCGTATTTAACAATGATTTCACGACACAAATCCAAACATCCCCCTTCAAAATACATGTACGCCGCTTCCAGAGTGTCACCCTTGGCACGGTAAGGAGTAGCCGCGGCTTTGCTTATCATCGAGGATGAAATTTTCAAGCTCTTTCCGAAAAAGTTGTGTATCACTTCATACATGTCCGGATTTTCTTGGATCATCTACAATTTTTAGGTTCTTTTATTCACCCATGATAAATGTCTACTTAGGTAAGCATAGCCTTACTTAATAGGTAAGCATAGCCTTACTTAATAGCTTATGAAAAACGAGGGCACAATGACAGAGTCTGACCTTTAAACCAAATTTCATATTGTTAGCGGGATTAGCATAACTTTACTATGTACTTACTCCGCTCTGGCAACCTTTAATACGGTCAACCGAAACCGGTAAGTGCCAAGAAAACGCTACTGAAGACATTTACTTACCATCAGTTCATACTGAATTACGGAATAAATCTCGCTGTTCCGAATACGATCCGGCGGGAGATGTAAGTACGAAACCACTCCGAAATGGGCACAGCGAGTTCTTGCCAAAGATTTCGCGAAATCCGAAATCACTACTAAGTCAAACGAGCGCTCAAATGATTCTCCAGCAGCAGTCATCAAGCGCACCAAGAACCATTTTATCCGCGCGTCAAAGTTCTGTTCGCTGCGCAGGCAACCCGTCAGATCCATAGGTTTGGAACCAGTCATAAATCGACAATGATGTTTTAGCAGATAGTACCAAAATGCGGGATAGTCCGAAGAAGTTTCTGGCATGATACACTGGGGATAATACTCGGCTTTATTTTCGTACACGGAAAGAAAATCCCAAATGCCTGAAACGAGAAGCGCAGTACTTAAACTACTGTAACATCAAATACACCGTATGATAAGCAGACAATGCGCACAGCGAAGACAAAAAATCATCTTACCGGTAACTGGAACCGATTCGCATTTTTCGGCACAGAATGCGCTAACTGCTAAACATTCCACCCAGTTCAATCCCTCGAAGACGTTTACTTCGACTGGCACATCTTTTGTATAATCCGACAGCGTCAAATCGCCATGAAGGAGCATTACCGTTTTTATCAGAAATAAAGTGCTCTCATCCATATTACTATCGATATTTTCCACAACATCGTCCAAATACTCATTCGCTACAGCCAGCGCCAAATCGTGAGCGTCTTGGGGTCCTTCAGTTATCGCATGAATCATGCTCCATACATCGTACAATTTAAAATGGTTACAGATCAGTTTGGCGCTGTCCAAATCATTGCGCAGAATGCAGTGAAACAATAACCGGGGGCCTTGCTCCGAAGATATCTGATCGAGATCACTGGGAACTGGACTAATCTCTCGCATCAAACTTCTCATCCAGTGAAGAAACTGCTCACACTGATTCCGATTGACCAAGTGGGAATCCCGATCCCTCTCGCTCTGCCCGTAAAGCACCTGGCACAATCCCCACGTAAATCGTTCTACAGAAAACCGCTCCGACAACATCTTCTGTGAAAGGTCGCAGAACTCGTTAACGAAGACCGCTTCTCCAGCAGGTTCAGCAAGAACTGTTTCACTGCCCGTCGTGATATACCGGCAATGTCGAAGGTAGAGATTCATCTGCTCCTCGAGTACAAGTTGCGTATCAACAGTCAGCCCTACAATGTACAAATTTTATTAACAAATTTGAAACAGTCAACCAAAAATGTAGGCATCTTGATGTAAAATAACAGTCATCAATATGAAATGTAAGAAGTAGTTCTCTTGCGCTGCACCCACCACTTCGGTTCGACATTTAACAAAAAAGACAGAAAAATTGCGTAAAACATCAGTATCCAATCAAACAAGCTAAACAAAAAAAACTAGCAAAAAAATACCGAACTTTACTGATTACCTTGGCCCAAAATAACGATCTTCTTGAGCGTTTCTCCATTCAATTCGGTGACGCATCCAACATCTTCGCAGTTCATGCCGCCAGTCAAGCATCCCGTTAAGCTTTTTCCACTTACACCGTATTCCAATCCGATATCTTGCGATTCCATGGGCGAAACAATCTTCTCTTCTCCAGCCCACATTCCACTTTCCGTTTCTTCAGTCTGCGACAGCTCAGCGAAATACGCATTCACTCCGGAATCTTCACTTTTTGCCATGGATGCATTTCCGGTCAGTTGAGACAAAAACCGTGCCCGCTCAAACAGAGCCGTACTGTTTTCCTTGGAACTGTCATCACTTCGTCGACTAAAGTCTCCAGTCTTCTCCAGCAAATCGGGCAGAAGTGGTGATTTCTTCATAAACGGACCATCACGCTCTTCAGCCACTCGTTTCTTGCCAAAAACTTGTGTATCGTCTTTAGTCAATCGCAGTGTGTATTTGGAAAAATGGCGAACGAAAAAACTCAATCGGAGAGTCTCCGGATCGTATTCGTGAAATGTAGCGCTCTCCATTTCTTCTACACGCTGGCGCAGTAGTTCGATAAAGCTTTCCAAACCTTCCTGGCTAATAGTTCTCAAACTCTCCGGTGATTCCCCCGGAAATATGTTTTCGAATGTCACGAGAGACTTTTTATTCAGTCCAGTACCAATTGGCGGGCGCTCGTCACTGCCATACACGGACACTTCTTTGTCACTAATGTCAACAATCTTATCCAAATTCATCCCTGCTATATCGGTTCTGCCTGAAAATACAAGAAATTCAGAAAACCATCGTAAACAATAAACCAAAACGTCTTTTCAAAGTCACTCTTACCCAAGAATTCGATGCTTCCAAAAGTATATCGACCAATCAGAAAGTTCTCCACAATACACGACCCCTTCTCATCTAAGAGCAATTTGTGCAACGATGGAATGGTGTAGTAGTCCGGGCGGCTCAGAGTAACAGCTCTATTGCCAACATTTACGTCCACATCGCCATTTTCAGAAGTAACTGTGTCCTGGTCAAAAACTCTATCACTCTGGCCAGTTTTGCTCCCTGAATCTTCCTGATCGAATGCCTGGCGGATATTATAGGGCACTGATGGACGCGATCTGGACGGATCACCCACCCTTTTATCCGACTGTTTTTGATTTGAGTACACGGCTGAGTGAATTGGAGACATCTTTGCGCTGGGCACGGTGGTCGACTGAGTCGGATTATTCTCTGAACTCAGTTCACTTTCCAGTTTTTCAATGTAAGCGCGATCCAAGCGAATCTTCTCATCTCGCCTGACACCCACAGGACGCCACGAAATCAGTCCACTGGGACCAGCCATCGAACCCGTGTCCAATTTGCTACTTGGTGCTACATAGTACTTATACGTATCTTCATTCCGCGCGGCAACCGGTGTGTAATTGCGTTTTGCATTGGCAATAAATGTGTTGATGGCGTCTCGCGATAACTGGCTCTGCTTTTTCTCCACTTCCTTTACGGGCAACTGTGGATACAGGTTCTTAAGAACATCCGTATCGGATCCTCCCGATTTCAGCATTTCTATCATCTGAGCATGGACATTTCCGGTTGGCTGCGCAATTGACCCCGTCGGAACTGTAGCAGTGCCAAATGCGCTCGGCGCTTGACCAAAAACGCTACTTCCAGCTGCTGGCTGCCCAAACATACCGGTGCTGGACTGTGCGCCAAACGCATTCGCAGGTGCAAAGGATGAAGCAAAAGGTTTATTTTGTTGTTGTCCGAATATTGATGTTTGAGGTTGATTAGTCGTGCCAAAACCTCCAAATCCCGAGGTTGTCGAAGTGTTGGTAGCGAAGGAGAAGGGAGCCGACGTTGCCGGTTTCTGGCCAAATATTCCTGAGTTGGCTCCGAATGAACTGGTAGCACCAAACCCACTGGGTGCACTGGTCGTAGGAGCAGCTCCGAATGCCGGTTTGCTGCCGAAAAACCCCCCAGATTGTGAGGTGGCTGGCTGTCCAAAAGTTGAACCAAAACCGGATGATCCAGCGAAAGTACTTGTATTCGTCCCAAAAAGCGGTGCAGCCGTGGTGGTGGTTGTGGTGGTCCCAAACGTAGGACCTCCAAAAAGACTAGTGGGCTTTGAAGTCTGTGGCTGTGATGCAAAACCACCACCAAACGTATTCGTGGAAGTGTTGGTGCCGAATGCGAAAGCCGAAGTAGTCGCTGCCGGCTGTCCAAACAATCCTGCACCGCTACTTTGAGGTTGACCGAAGATATTCGTCTGAGGAGCTGCAGCGGTTCCAAACAATCCTATAAATTTTACAAAATAACAAATAATACAAACATTGTGGAGAAAATTGACTAACTATTAGTTTTACCGTACCTTGAGGCTGCGGAGCAGCCGGCTGACCAAAAATATTTCCAGTAGAATTTGTACCGAACGGCGGCTTATTTGCAGCTTGTGCGCCAAAAGCGAAGGTATTGCTGTTTCCACCAAAGAGTCCTCCAGCGGTAGCTGGCTGTTGTGGCTGTCCGAAAACTCCCAACGACGCCGTAGTGGCTGTGCCCGTCTTGCGGTTGGCTTGGTAATCTTCCAGTCTGAGTTCTTCCATGCTCTTCTTCTCTTCGTATTCTTTCATCATACAAATACAGAAGTTTTTCGTCTGAATGTTACTGGTTGCGCCATTTTTCATCACGGAATCGGTGCCAATAACCGGTGTAAATTTCACCGTCGTGCCAGTTGGCCCGGTACCGGTACCGAACATAGAGTTCCCGGATTGTGCGCCGAATATGCCACCAGATGTGGCAGTGGTGCCACCGAAGAGGTTTCCCGCTTGTTGTTGGGGCTGTCCAAACATCGTCGTTGGTCCTGCCTGTGCTGGAGCGCCAAACGTACTTCCCGCTGTCGATCCAAAACCTATTAATTCCAGAATACAATACGGTGTCTAACCAACTGCCATAACAGTTTCAAAGAGTATTCTTACCAGTAGGCTGTCCAAACAAGGATCCAGAAGTGGCGCCCGCACCAAACAATCCCGCCGTCTGCGTCTGCTGGGGCTGTCCAAACATGGAGGTCTGGGCGGCTGGCTGCGACTGTGCGGGTTGTCCAAATAGTCCACCCGTGCTGGTACCGAAAATTCCCGTTGACTGAGCGGGCTGTGGCTGCGACGGCTGCCCGAACGGGGCGGCTGCCGCTCCGAATGATGTGCTCGTCGTCCCAAAGGGGTTCGCCGTGGCCGCTGCTGGTTGGGGCTGCCCGAACGCACTACTGCCGAAGGTCGTGCTAGCCCCACCAAATGTTGACGGCTGTGGCTGTGGTTGACCAAATAGGGTGCCCCCGGCGCTGCCGAACGTGGAAGTACCGAACGTACTTGTCCCGAACGTGGGCGCCGCGGTCGTAGTGGCAGCACCGAACGGCTGGCCAAACATTCTTATATCTATCAAACAACCGCTGCGTAATGAACAGAACTTTTCCTATAACAAATTAATAAATTCTGCTGTTCTTAAATTTTGCCAAATACAATGTAAGTAATAAAATATTAAAACACTAGCACTACTCTGTATTCAAAGCGCAGAAGTACCGTACAAGTACTTCACGTATACACAATGCGTTTTTCACTTTTAAATTAGAATTAGAACGTACTAGAAATATTAACTACTGTGAATCTTTCGTCGTTCTCGTACCAGGTAGACAGAAATAATTTAACTGATCTATAAAATTATCAAGAATATTGTTTCGAAATTTCAGTTCTTTATTGAAACACCGAAACCCTTCGTATTACCTTGCAAGGAAAAAGCATTACCGTTGTACACGTAACAATGTAACATGGTGTTATAAGTAACGTTTTACGGTTTACCTTTTGCTTTCAGCTTTCTCGCTTCATAAACATTAAATTTGCGAGAAGTCAATTAAGGCAGGAACCAGAGAGATTCAAAATGTCACAAGCGAAAGAGGGAACGGAAAGTACTTACGGTATTCACTGAAACAAAATCAGAATGCTACCGACAATTCTTACCTGTTTAATGAACCCTTTGGCCGCTCTGGGTCCTTGCTTCAATCAAGGGAAGCAGCGAACCTGCAGGTTTGATCGTACGCGCAGCGTTACCTAACACTCTGATGGCGATGTTTCACAAATCCTCATCCAGTTTCACAAGCCAACGTAACAAAAGCAAAAATTACGTCTCGCAGCAGCACATCAAGCAGTCAAGGCTTCGTTTCAAACTTTAAATACGATTTTCATAAGGCATATATTGCATCGAGTGCAGAGGCAGCGCTGATCTAATGGTGAAATCATAACGCACAGTATGCACCGTTTGCGACTCTGCGGGCTATGACGTCAGAAGACGATGGCAATAAAGTACTTACTCCCAATATCACAAATAAATTAAGGGCAGAGTGCGCTAAGCTCGAAAACCGATTAAGAAACCGATTGAAAACATGACCGATTAAGGGTGCGTCTCCAATTTGAAGCAAATCTAGCTTTGGTACCGTTGCTCAACCGCACGAGGTGGCTGTATGCAGTGGCCACGCCTACAGATACGGTATGCGAAGCCACCTCGCGAGGTGGAGTTGCTGTATCGCAACGAGATTCGCTTCGAATTCGGGACGAGGCCTAAGAGTTTGCCCGAGTCACTGAAAGCGACTCGACTCACAGAACGCTGCTATTGGCCAATTTCAAGCCACCTCCTAGAGAAGTTTCTTAATCACTACCGATTAAGAAATTTCCGATTTGCAAAATTCCCGAATTTCCTTAATCGGTCCGATTAACAAACCGATTAAGAAGTTGTCCGATTAAGAAATTTCTCCGAGGAAATGTTTTAATCGGAATCGTAATCGCTCTGAATTGCTTAGCGCACACTCCCCTAAAAGTACTGTACATACCCATTGCACAGCCGACACACTAATTTGTGAATTTTCGAAAACGTTCAAACTTCCGCTCACATATTAATTTGCTCCGACAAATTAGAGTCTGAAATACCGCGAGTTTTTGTTCAGTGCCATAACAAAAATTCATTGTTCGTTAAACGGTTAAAGTGCGTCCACCTTTAGTCTTTACAAAATTCCGTAGAGCTGGATAACAGCATAATGCGAAAAAAACTGATGGCACATGGCCCATGTGCCATCAGTTTTTTTCTGTACCCATGTGACATGGGTACAGTATCTGCTACCGTAATATTATGTATTTTATCGAAAATTTTTATTTATAGTTTTATCGAAGCATGAAGTCTGCATGATCCAATTCAATCTTTCAATTACAAACTTTTTACGAAAAGAAGTAAATCTATGAATGGGCATACGACATCAACTGCAAATACTTACTAGTAGTAGAAAATGCTACAGTGTATAGTGTTTTTGCTACATATAGATATATTGTTTAAAGCGGCTAAAAGCGCTCATGTTTTCATTTTTTACCATGGTTAGAGCCGCTATAAAAACCAAATGTTATGGACTGTACAAAATGCCATATCAAAATTCCAGAAAGTGGTTGTCATCTAACCAGAACAACCTAGAACTTAAATCGCTCAAAATTTATGAGTAAAACTATATGACGCCGGCTTTTCCGCCGGTGGTGTTAGATAACTGCGCAGAGGCTTAGCGGCTTTGATCTTGCGTCCACAATAACCATCCTTCCGATGCCATAAACCACTTTTGGGTCGGATACCCCTTCGACGCATCGCTCCGGCCGAGCCCCAGTCGATATCCTGCCATCCCACATTACTCGCTCGGCCCACGGTAGCGATACATTTTTCACTCACTCGGATCGTTTGTTTGCTAGGCATTTGGATAATAACAGAGCCTTCTTCTTTTTTGATTATGGTAGCACAGCATCCAGCAGCACGGGCAACCTTCGCTCCGTCTCCTTCAACTCGCTCTACGGAGCTAAGCACAGTCCCCACTGGTAATGCCCCAACAGCGTAGGTGTCTCCTTCGAAGGCCCGAACTACAAGAAATCATAACAGAAAATCAAAAGTATGCAAACACCTGTTCAGAGATCCGCTATTCACACCCTGCGATAAAACTCAAACTACGCATAAACAAAGTTCAACACAGCCACTGGTCAAACTTCTGGCTGTTTGCTTTGAATTTACTACCCGTGAATACCGGCATCTCAAACTTTGTGGATGTTGAATACTGATAAATTAATATTCGTTTTACACGCAGCTACACTAATTCATACTACGCATGCTGGCTGCTGCCTACGAAATTTACATTCAGGCTTAAGCGAACGATTAGGTTAACTATCAGATGCATATAAGACATCTTCACAATTTGTAAATTAGCTGCTTTCTTTCGTTAAAAACCAACTACGCAAGACTGTAACCATGCTAAATAAATATACAGATGCGCTAAAATTGTGGGAAAACTGACACGCAAAAAAAATGCGTACCCGGCAGTCGTCCAACCGCTCGGGAACTTTTAACCAGTTGACCGGGTTTCATATTTTCCGTAGCAATTACCCAGCGGTACGAGTCTTCGTAACCAAGTTTAGCAATATGTGCGGATCGTAAATTGGGGGTCTCACGGACTTGCAGAACCTGTAAAAGCATCAGTATGCCAAATATGTCAAAGTTAGTTAAGTAAAATGTAAATTCTTGCAAAAAGCGCGTAATAATTCCGTATGTTAACAGCAACGCTACTACAATTCACCTTTTCTACAATCGGTGTCTCTGAATCGGGTATATACTCCCGTGTGGTATCAAGGAAGAAAAATGTAGGCTTCACACCGCCACCAATCCTTCGGTAAATAACTCGTCCTAGAACAATCAATTGTCTAAAATGTCAATGCAGTGAATGTCAATTCATCATAAATGTGCAGTGCTTTGCAATCATACAGGTGCCGCCTACGAAAAGCCGAATCTGAATACCAGACAGCAAGAAATTAAATTCTACAAAACAGAATTAAATAATTCGCACACGTCTTAATTTTCAAAATATCAACTGCAATTTACAAGCCCCTGGATATGTTTACCGAATAAGTGAAGACCACGATCGGCTTATACTTAAAGCATACAAAACTTACCAGTTAAAGGATGGCGTCCTCCTGTTCGCACAACTTGAAATGGTTTGGGTGAATATTTGTCCAATCCTTTCTCGATTTTATGTCCGTCTTCATCGACTGGGGTCCATTTCCACGGATTTACATCCAACCTTGGCTTTGGTTTGTGACCGTAGTCCTTTCGGGCGAAGCTTCTGCGGTACATCGCATGCAAAATCGGAATAGGTTCTCGCTGCTCTTCCAGAGGTGGTAAAAGAATTTTCTTAAAATGGTGGACTTTCGGATCCGGACTTTTGAACCTCGCTTCAGTGGCATAGATGGGGTGTCCTAATTTTCGATATCCTCTGGTCACGTTGAGACTTATTCCAGCTTGGGAACGAGGAATTCCACAGACAATACTATCTACAGCAGAAGTACCCACTCGCCATGCAGACGGAATAAAAGAAAATCCCAGCGCCATTTTGCGCACTGCAAATGCCATTTCCAACGTTTTTCGCTCCTGTTGCTTGAGCAGAGTAACACCTAGATTGTTTAAAGGATTGTTTCATCCATCACACAATTTCTGGTGTACTACTGCAATTTAACTAAAAAGACTAAAGACGAAAAGACAAAACCAAAAAGACAACAAGAAAACTGAAAACATGAAAGCCTGAAAAAGCCAGTGCGAGCATACAGGGCCTGTAATTCGTGATTCTCGCCTGGACTGCAGACTAGGGTTGTCATCCCACCCTGAATTTTGAGGTGGGATGTGATGGGATTGGGAACGTGAAGTGATGGGAATAGTGGGATTGGTGGGACGAATATAAAATAAAATTTCAATAATTTATATTCCGAAAAAAAATTATTTTAATGTTTACATAAAGTATAAATGTTGTAAAAACAGTTATCACAAGTGAGAAAGGCGTTATCAATCAAATGAAATGGACTGTGGTAGAAGCTACGTAGCGTACCGTAATGACAACATGCTAAAGGTCTTTCTTAGAAAGTTTTCCCCAGGCAGCTCTCGCCTGATTTATAAAGGAAAAAAGTTTGTTGCGCGAAAAGTTATGCGGAATAACCGAAGCACAGTAAATTTTGGCACTAAAACACATATTTTCGGGCAGTGGAAAACCATCCCATCACTTCCCAATCCCATCATTCATCCCATCACATTATCACAGCCATAATTCTTCGGCATGATGGGATTGGGAACAGGAAATCGGCGTGATTGTGATAGCGTGTGATGACGTGATGACAACCCTAAGTGCAGACTGGCAGTGTGTCATTTTGACGTCACTAACAAACAGGGATTTTACAGTGCGCCAACAGGAGAACTACGCATGCGCTCTGTTTCTGGCCTTGTGCTAAAATTTAAGGCGGTAGAGTAACACCGTGGCCATAGAGCTACCACTTAATTCAAGAATACTGTAAGCATTTTTATCACACATTTTTTCCTCGTTTACAGAGTATGGTTTTTGTGAATTTTCATGTAACTTCCCAGTTAACAAGCAGTACAGTTTGCGAACGCGCGCTGTTTAAAAAGTGCCGGGATAAGCACTAGTTTCTATGGGCCTACGATGACTTCCCGTCGCACCTGAGTCGCACGGGTCCCAACCGCCCCAGGGCGCCATCCGGGCGAGAATCGTCAATATACAGAGTACAGACCATGGAGTATGCATGTACCAGTTTCCTACTCCCAGGCGTCAACCCCACGGTGGCTGCTACATTTGCGGTACACCGCCCTGATCTGCGCAATTAACGTAAGTAATTAAGTTGAATTAACCCCTCACAATTCTTGGGTTTTACGATCCCGAAAATTAAATCGTTTCGTTTTAAAAACATAAGAAACCCGATTATCGGAACAATCGAAAACTTTTGCTCTGACATTTTCTTAGAATTTCGAGGTTGGTACACAAAGCGCACGGTCGATTAATCAGACCTGCATGCAAGACTCTGCGCCCTGCGGTATACATTTATTATGATTAAATGCCTTCCTACAATCCTACAATTTGAGCATTAATTACGTTCTTTAGACACCATCACAGTAGTATGATGATGAATAATCTAAGAAAAGGCAAATTGGTTAGGAATGCCCAGAATATCGGTTAGAACCTTGATCACTTAAGAATTTCAGAATTTACTGCTCGCGCGCTGCTCTTTCTCGAACTTGCTGGCGTTCGACTAATTAAGAAAACCGCCTCAAATTATAAAAGTCATAACACGTGTATATAGCAACATGTACGCTACTACGCTGTAATGATTTTGTACGACTTATACGAGTACCATAGTTCCTTAAAATTGCACCATCCGCCAATTTATTGTTTGTCAGTTTTACTTAAAGCACAGAATCTTCCTGGAGTCCTAACCATTCTTTGATTAAGTATTTGTTCTTTGTAACATTCTTTGCACCAGTTTTTCTTTAGTAACATTTCACTTCCGTTTCGTTTCTTCTTCTGTCTGTAAATGCAATACTTCGAAGTATGCACCGTACGTAGAAGTCTGAGACGCTGGGACTTTCGTAGGCGACTCGTAGCAAGGAATGTTTCCGAAAAAGCAATGAGGTGTTAGGCATTTATTTGTAAATCAAAATAAATTAGACTGATGCATGGAATAAAACAATTAAAACTGCCGAAAACCCAATACAGAAAAAAGTACAGAAAATTTAGAAAACAGTTCATTAAACACGAAACTTCAGCAGCATTTTCACAATGCAGTCACAATTGCATGCCAACTCCAGATCTCGTTTGGACTGACGGCATGCGGTTTTTTAGCGAACAGCAATCAAAAAGGTTTACTTTGGTGTATTCACAAGCAAAACAAACTTGAAAACAAAACAAGTTGTTGTCTCACATGGCCTTTACTTTAATTGCTTTCACTTTTGGACCTTTCTTTTTCATTTCTCGTCGATAATCACGTTCCTAGAATAACAGCAGTTTCAAACTAGCAGTACAGTACTCACGAATAAGGAAAATCCAAATAAGCATTATGCTACGATCCAACGAATAAAGATGTTCGTTCTAACGAACTGATTTAGTTTTACCTCCCACTTGCGCTGCTTTTCAGGATCCTCCTCACTAAGTATCTTTTCTTTTTCTATCCGTCGCTTCTCTTCCCGTCTTAGCTGAGCCGCTTCTTGGCGCTGAGCGTGTGTACTTTTTAAATATTCTTCCTGGACTTTCTGGCGGTTCTTCTCAGCTTTCAGTTTAGCCTACAGAAAATTTTATTTACTGATTTAAAATTTCATACCACGAATTTCGCACAGTACTTCTCTCTGCAGGCGATAACGATGGACTTTTTCGACCAGATAGAATGTCATAAGCAGTAAAGGATGCATATACTCCATAACCTCCGTCGGATTGGACAAATTTTTTGGCACTACGAAGCAGATAAACACGTAGTACATGCCACGGATACAAAAAAATTAGGGAACTCACAATTAAAACAAAACTGCAGGATTTTCATAGGCTCAGGCCTCTTTATTTGCTGATTCTGCTGCTGGGCGTCCTCGGATTTCGGGTTATACTGATCAGAAAAAAACATGTATTCCATTTCCGGTTCATACTTTTCAATTACAGCCAAAACCTGGAAGCACAGAATTAAGTCATCCAATCAGATTGCGAAATAACAACAAAATGCAAGCATGTTTACCTTGGTGTCAAGAAGGGCAAAAATTGATTCTCCAATTTCCGAAAGCACAGTAAAGGAAGAGGGTAATCCAAACCGATCCCCGCCTTTCCGATCAGGACAAAATAATCCCAACTCTGTCATGTCTTTTTGAAGTTTAGGAATGCTTCCCTTCTTGGATACAGCTAGCACAAAGGTGTCCATTTCTTCCTTTTCCATATAATATCGAATACACTAAACATACAACACAGTAACTCCAGATGTCTTTCCACTTCGGGATTTTGCTGTTGTACTCACAATCTGATCGTTACTGGGGCGGAATAATCTCCAAACAGACGACAACAGATCTTGTCGCTTCCTTAATTTCAATGTCACCAGCATGCCTTCCACATACATTCTGCCACTGCACCATAAAGTGTAAATATGATCAGCCTCCTTTATAAATTTGGAAGGTTTTTTGGTTCCATCACCCATCGCATCGCCTTCCGCGCCCGCATCTGGCGAAGAAGTCGACAGAGTCACCTCTTTGTTTGTGCCTTCGTCTCCTGTAAACAAGCAGAAACCAATTTCAAAGCGATCTCATTTATACAATTCGGAAAATTCCTGACACCATAACTGCTGTTTTCCAATAATACCGATCAAAATGCCCGACATACCCACAAGAGCGAAATTTTGGTTTAACAATTCAAAATGTGTGTCCAACCACGCGGTCGCCAGTTTTGAATTAGTTGCTTTTCCAGATGCATACCAGACTAGGTAAAACATGAGTCCGGAGATCAACAAATACTCTACGTAATAATGCTCCCAGTTTCTTCCCAACACCATCGGAACCTGCAAGAACACCGTCAAAACTGCCTAAATAACTTGCCAGCCATCATGTAAGTACTAATAGTTGCACAATAACGTATGTGCAACTGTTAGGGGCTACGTGCCTATGTATTCTCATTACTAAGTGCATAATTTTTCAAGAGAACAAGCGGAAAACTTTACGAGTATGTCATGCCGGATAGCTTTGCTTTTCGTACCACTTTACCAATTTACAACGAAATACCTCAGCGATTTTCAGCTCTGGTGGGGGTTTCTGGCTCTGCCCAGAAGAACCGGCACGTCCAAAAGAACTTCGGTCATCTTCGTAACCCTCGAATTCGTTCGGATCGTACTGCTCTTGTTCAATATATGCGTCCCCTTCAGTCTAAAGTGCGGAACCAGAAACCGTGTGATAAGGATTAGTACACCTCACAAACAGCAATTAAACCTTTGATACGTAATAATTATTGTCTGTAAACTAAACTGAACTGTTTATCAAGGCTTTGCAGCATGAAATTACCCAGCACAAAAAACACTTCAGGTATTTTTACCTCGTCTTCTTCCTCGCCGGCATCTGGTCGCTTCACATCAGCTTCCGTGTCTATTGATTCTAAGACGTCCTCATCCGTATTCTTTTGCGACTCCACCTTGCTCTTCTCCGACGGCTCATCAACAAACTCCTCCTCGTCAAACTCTGCAAAGTCACTGTCGAGGCCGCTCGCCTTGGCCAGTTGAGTGACGGCCAACACAAATAAAAACAAGATCGTCCAAGTTTTCATCTTGGGTACGATTGCATCAAAGCACCAGCTTTCACTTATCTTCACAAAGACAAGTGCGTTCAGGAGGAGTTTTCACTGTTTTGAGAGGCTTAGGCCCGCTTAGCCGTAGCGTTCACTGAATCACAGGAAAGATGTCGTCGTTAGGGAAGGCCTCCGCACAAATATGTTTAATCTGGTGAATAACACGGAACACACAATTGCTAATATGGTGGAACAGTTTTCGGTAGACAAATAACGTTTAACTGTTTAACAAAACTACCAATTCCCACTGAAAGAATAGATGTGTAACGTCGTAACGAGTTTTAAAAAAACGGCTGCCATTAAATACGGCATTATCATGGCTTTTTAAACCTACGCTGGCATTACTGAACTTATTTCTGAAATAGTCGTTCTGGAGTCGCGTACTGCACTTGCTACGTCATTTGGTCCAGACACCACCACAGGAGGTTGGAGAGGAGACACAAGTTTACTGTTTTTTTATTTCGAAATTGATGTACAATGTACCGTCTAATTGGGAAAACCCTTTCAAAATCAACATGCTGACATCCAGGAAACAAAATTATTTGCACAGTACAAATAATTCGCAAGTTAATTTGCATTTACTATTATTACGGCTGCTAATAATTTAAAAATCACACAGGGAAGGATGGTGAGCAAACAACCATAACATAACAAAAGGCACTATCAACAAGGGCCACGGAGTAAAATCAGTAAACCACAAAATAAAACGAAAACAAGGGCTACTGCTGATCTTGCAAAATATAATAAGCAAACAAAGAAAAACAAAAATGAGATATCAATATCCACCAAATCAGATATCCAAACAATGCTTTGAGAAGGGCTCCCGTAAACAGTGACCAAACTGCATTGTGGATTTCATACACAGTAGCCGTGTAATCCGCCGGCAAACCAAGCCAACCAAAAACTCTATTGTACGTCCAGTCGCCTTTAACCGGGAAAAAAGATTCCATATCCGCGCTTAGATACAAGAATGACAACATAGTCAGGATGACCAAGGGCGCCACATACTGCACCGCAGCTACGCCAATATACCGCGAAGGGGCAGCCAATAAAAACTGCAACTTTTCCGCTTCGATTCTTCCAGGCTCCTGGTGGAGGGCATGCATGCGCTTTCGGGGCGAATCCAAATGGGCCTGGAGAAAGCCGTTCATCGTAAGAAAACGGACAACAATGCCCAACAGTAGAAGAATGGTGCGAAACATTTCGAAACTCATATCTGCAAAAAAAACTTTTATTATTTCTGGTTATGTAAATGCAAATTAGTTATCAGCAGAGATATCTTAAAATTTAAACCAAAAGGTATAAATATCTCGCGAGCAAAATCGTTGCAATTCCAGAGAAAACTACGCAGTTGACTTCATTACAGCAGTAAAATCCACAAAGCAACAAGCACTTAAAGACAGAAATAGTTACTGGTAATAATAACTATTTGTATAGAAACATTCTAGCGTTAAAAAAAGCATACACTTGTTTTCCATCCATAAATGTTCTTGCACGGCCGGCATCCAAAGGAGGCACAGAGCCGCAGGTAGTGCAAAGCTGATGGAGTATAGCATGACGTGAGCTGGATTTCGTTCAGCGACGGCCTGTTCTTTGCATCTCGATACATTTTCCCAAACCGTATGCCGGGAAACGCGACCAGAGCGCTGGCTACACCAGACAGCAGTCCAACCAACAGTCTAAATTAGTAATTATCAATTTAATACCTCATCGTCTCTTTGGGGTGTATCAGGTAGACTGAGATGCAAGCAATTACCCAAATCCAAAGTAGGAGAAATTCACCGTCCGCGCAAATTCCCCCATCAGCTGAATCCGATTCAGCTTCTCAGTGAAATTCTTGTGAGCATCCCGTAAACCAAATTCCAGAGTGCCGCGGTTGAACGCGAGCATTACAACGGAAATCACCGCTCCCAATCCACCAACCAACAATACCAGGAAAAATTCGCCGCGTTCTGTAGCTCCATAGTACAGATGGACAAGCCGACCAAGGATAAGAATGCACAGAAATGTGGTGACAATGCACCACAGCAAACTAAAATTTGTTTCAGTCTGTCGTGCTGTGTTCGCAGCAGCTGTAAAAACAAACACCGAGATGAAGGTAACAGATGGTCTTAAAAATGTATATTTCTGCATAAATTCATCAGAAAATCAACGTTCAAAATACTTGAAAATATTCGGTCAAGAAAAACTTGCACCAGTATGTCGTATTGTATAAGTTTCTTTGACAGACCTCCAATTATCCAGTCTTTGAAGGAGTAATAAAATTCGGTCAGTAAATAGGCAATGACAGATGTCAGCCCAACGTTGAGAATCCACCGGAGTTCCGCATAATACTTAAGAGCAGATATCACCTCAATATCAAGGTACGTTCTCTGCAGATCTATGTCGATATCTTTCGACACCTGGAAACTGTCCCGATCCTGAAAATCAGTTTGCCCTCTTCGATGCTTTCCTCTGCCAGAGGCTCTTCCTTTGTTGGTAGAAATTCCAGACGCTGCTCTTAACGCTTCCGTAGTCGGAGGCAAGTAAAATAACAGTCTTTGGAAAATCATCCAAGAAGCAGCGTAGTCATAAACATGGATTTTATTCAACAGATGGTAAGTTAATATACTGATAACAAATGACGGGCTGATCAAAGCCATGATGACAAACAAGGAATAATTTCTTAATACTTATACATAACCATCCTGTATCCAAATAAAACAAGGCAGAGAACACGAAGGTTTGCTCCTCTGCAATTGCTAAATTGCAAATGGACCGAGAATGGTAATAATATCAACAAAGATAGAATATTGTTACGCAACCCGAAGGAACCCACTAGCAAAATCTTAAATAACCACTGGCTGTGAAAGTGGTGCAGTGTCTATAATTCACACCATCGACTGGGCCGTATCTGGGTCAAGGGGAGGGATTTTTCTGTGATTACAATAGAGACAATCACCTAGTATGCCTCCTCCGTCCAGGGGAAAGATTCGTATGCCTCGACATTGCCTATTTGTAGAAACCCCTTAAATATTAAGAAAGTTTTATTGGAGCCGATTTGTTAAAAAACAGAGGCGCGTTTCCCGCAACATGTACCGTTTCCGGACCGAGACCGCCCCAAGCTGCCCGATTCAGCAGTTAACCGATTGTTTAGCTGGCCGCCCAAAACTTATCGGCTCAGGTGGCACCCCTTGCACCCCAACTATCCCGCCATATCCTTGGGCGGTAGCTTAGCATCCAGGGGTAGGCAGTGATTTTTACACGATTTTAACCATCACATATGTTACCCTTCGCTAAATTCGCTTTTAGCCTTCACTATATTACTCGTTAATGTGTTTACAAAATTTGAAACGAACTAAATAGATTTCTATAAATATTTTGAGAAAACGAATCTGTTGCATTAATCAAAATGCAGTTAAACAATTCTTAAAAAGCTCGTATACCGCAGAACGTGCTCATTATTGTTTTCCTTATCAGATTTGGTTGATAGTTGATACTGAAAGCTTGTGATGATCAAACAGTAACATAAATAGCGATGCCAGCAGTGTAGACTGTAGTATTATTGTATGCTGCAAGACGCAAGTACGCTTTACGCGACAGAGCAGCTTGTCCTCGGTCAGTACGCACGAGCCGATTTGGTCCGAACCGGATGGTGAGAAGCGTTTACTGCGCCCGTTAGTATGCTATCATAACGCCAGTTGTGATTGGTTGGTCAAACTAGCAGCAATCAATGGCAATTATTTCTTCACACCCAATGGCAACCAGCCGATGGTGTGAATTATCGACTCAAGAGTTGGAAAATGCTAATCGTCGCGATGTCAATACGGTATCTGCCGGCTTGTGTACACTGTGCAGGCAACACTCGCCTCCACAAGTTTTTATAGTCTGCTGTAGCAGGTACTGATAATTCTGCATCAGAAATTTGATTTCCGAGGCCCTTTTCAACTGAACTTTTAATGTGAAGTAATAGCATGCATTTTACGTTATGTAGGATTCTAAGCAGAAGAGACCTTGGGAGATTATTTACGGAATTTACCTATAGATAATATCATAATATCATTTCGTTTCATAACAGCCGCTTAACTGAAATTAGTATTACTACGTACTTAAACAATTTAACAACAAGATAACTTGCTACTCTCCTGTGGCATCTTCTCCATTGATCATTTAAATATCTGACCTCTGTCTTTACACACAATAGTGATCTTTGCAAATCAATAAGCCATTTATTTAAAGCAAATGGGCGACGTTATTATAAAATTTCGCATCAAACACTTCGTCGGTGAATCGTAAAACGGATTCTTTAGCTCGCTTTCTTATACCATCTCTATCATTCTCATTAAGTAAAATAATCTGTTTCATGCATTTTGCATAGCTTTCTGCATCTGACGCTAAGAATCCAGTGTTTTTTCCTTGAAAGTCCACCACAATATCAGCTTTAGGTCCACCAGAATCATGAGCAACCGTGATCAAGCCCGCAGCCATTCCTTCCACCACACCTAAAATATGTTAGTTATGTTGCCTTTGACTGTAAAATTTTGGACCAGAAAAATTTACAGGTCAGAGAATTTACGCAAGACCAGATTACATGCAAATTACCGATTCCGAAATGCTCATTCCACATAGTGTGAATCCCAATTGTGCCGTTCCGGCAAATTTCTAAAAGTTCGGGGAAAGATGCATTCAGATGGAACTTCACAAAATCCTTCACTAAAAGTTTTTCAGCCAACTGTTCCAGTGTCTCCACGCGTTTATAATCATCCGCATTTCTGCACCCTCCAATAAAATCCATCTGGATCCGATCTCGCACTTCCTTAGGCAGAATAAACAGCAATGCCGCAAGCGAATGTAGTTGTAGTGCGTGATCTTTTTCGGGTCGAAACTGACCAATGGACACGATCAAAATTCGCTCGGCATTTTTACTATCTTCACGCTGAAGTGATATTCTCAAAAACTCTTCCACATTACAAGGGGGGTACACAATCACCGGCTGGCTACCTTTCCATAATTGTATAATATGGTTATACGTCCAGGTGGAATTAACGAGGGGAATGTCACAACATCTACCCGCCAATCCATACAGCCAAGCAAAAATGTGGTAATAATATATCTTCAGAGCGCTCAGGAAAGGATTGCGCGAAACAAAACTGACATTATTATAGCTCGTCTTCCGCTCTTTCACACGAGACAGCATATCCGTGCTTATGGTCGGATAATGGACATAGGCTCCCACTGAGCAGCCACCAAGGAAATAAAATAAAGGGAATGTAAAAGCATGCCCTGTAAAATAAAAATAAAAAGATACAGACACCACTGGGCAAGTTATCCCAATACCTATAAAATCTATACTAAGGTCGAAAGGGATAATTTTACAGCTCTGTTGTTCGCAAACCAAAAGCGAAGAATATGAGGAAACATGTTTTCTAACTCAAGCTAATAAGAACGACTGATAATTAGTGTCAGTCGCGGGTTCGCAATTTGCAGCAGCGAATATGATCCAGACTAGCTATTATTCACCTATGTAAAACAATTACTTGTGTGGCACAAAGAATTTCATCAGAAAAATTAGAAACACGCATAAAAAAGATAAGGTTTTGCATGCAACAGAAAATATTCTTGGTATTTTCCACACTTTAAAGCTGCCTAAACAACCCCACGCTTGCTGAAACCACTCATGCTACTCGTAATTCACCTGTTGTATCAATGTAAACATCTGGACTAAACTTCCATAATGCTTCCACACCAACTATCATGGATCCAATACTTTGCCCGATCATGGTCAGCATAGGATAATGATGTGCTTCCAGCAGCGTCCGCATTCGCAAGTGCACAAATCGCACTGTAATATCTGCGGGGATTGAAATTTTGAAGCGATGTATCACATGCTCTCGAAATTTACAACACTTGTCCGCATCGTCGCCTGTGTAAATGATGTACTCCACATCGGAACGTCTGGATCCAAGACTATTCAGTGCTGCCCACAGCACTCGTTCTCCACCCCCGCCACCCATACAATAAGGATGAAAAAATCCAACAGAAAACCTGTAGGGTAACGAAAAACAGTGCACCGGCATTAAATACACATCGACACAAACGTATGAAATCTCCGTTAAAATAATTTGTGTACATATACGTATCGAAGTACGTGTACGTAGCAATATGATTGAAATGCGCTTACGCTTTCCTCCGTCTTCTCTGCAGGCGAGATTTCAGTGAAAGAACGAGAGCGAATCCAGTTAGTAGGCTTACTATCGTAATGCAAACAAACACAACCACACACGCAAGGGCAAAAAATGCGGAAGCCATGTTGTGTTTCTGACAGCGTCCAAGCGAAAGGAATTTCGGTTTTTAGTTCTCCTTTTCACCACCGTTTGAAACTGTTACATGTCTCCGTTTTCCCTTAAATCCCTGCAACAAGTTCGTTGTCAACTGATTTAGAAATCATTACTGAAACAAACGTACTGTTGTGCAGCAAAAAGACAAAAAGAGATACTGAAAACGAAAAGTGAAAGACAAATTCACAAAAATTTAGAAACTCTTCAATCTTCAACCAAAATTTAGAAAATCACAAAAAAGATTCAGGATAGAGATAAAACATCTGGCTGGCTGACAGTGCTACACGTGTGCTTAAAGTAACACCCGTCTTCACGGAGGGAGTGTACAGTGCAGGGATTTAAAACTTTTTTCACAATCTGTTACTTTATTTACGATTTTTCTAATTTTCTGCTGATAGTATTAAGTACAAAATGTTTTGAAACAGGAAGTCTTGATGTTATTTTCTTGTTTTGAGAGCTCTGTTGTTTCGTCTTCTTTTGTTTAGCAGTGCACTGGATATGCTGCAACAATCAGCAATCGGGGGACATCTACAGAGTATACAGACAGCAGATCCTACAGTTAACTTAAATTGTTGAATTTCCACCTGGCACTGGCACAGCAACTGGGACTTGGCCCAATAATATCGTATTATTAGTTCGAAGTTTGAAGACGAAGGACTAGTTTGTTTGTTTTGTTAGTTCGCTCTGTGGAATTTTGTTGAAGAATGTTGAAAGTTTTGGAGTGGATTATTGCGGGGGTACTTACCTTGGCTGTGTGGCTGGCTGCTGTTTTGAATGTCCATTCCTGGAAGTTATCTTCCTTTGGCACAAACGTCGTGTTATATGTACGCTTTTGTATCCGTTATATTGCTAAAAAGTTACAAGTGATGTGTACAGTTAATGGTATCACATCATGGTGGGCATCCGTAAGTTTTAAAAAGTATATATCAGCGATTTGCTTTGTTTAGTGGTTCACTAACGTCCTATAAACTTCAGTCTTTAACTGCAATCTTACTCGTATTACCGTTCATTATGCGAAGAGTTCTCGTTATAATAAGTTACTTTAGAATTTAGATGGAGCACGGTAATTCTAGATCAAGTTACTCAAGTTATTTCGACCATTTAATTTGGCTAGCTCGTAAAATTCGTTTGAAGTGGCTGTGTATTATCGGATAAACCATAAAATGACCCTAAAGCGGACATTTTGGACCATTTAATTTGGCTAGCTCGTAAAGGTTGTTTTTAAGTGCTCGTGGTGACGTGGTAATTACAGCTGGTCGTAATTAATAGCATTTTGTGTTTCAGTTTCCTGTGATAGCTGTGTTGATATTTGGTCTGACATCGGCTGCAATTATTGCGTATCGGGTTTCCACGTTTCGTGATTGTCCGGACGCTGCAAAAGAATTACAACAGGTGCAGAACATTCATTACCAAAATTCAAAATTATTGCCATAAAAAGTGCCGACAAATATACTGCAGTATAGGATTTTTGTCAGTACTGGACTTCTCGAATGTTTCTGCTTTTAAGCTACCTATTAATGGTTTAATCTGATAATAGAATACGCTCAAACAAATTCCGATATCCGCATTACAGTTTACAAGTTCGAAATTTGTTATGTCTTTTTAGGAGATCGAGGAAGCAAGAGCAGATCTGAAACGGAAAGGACTGCGGTTGTGAAATCAATCTGAAGATTGACGATATTCTGGAGCTTTTTGCTGAATGATGCGTGATATCAATTTGTTGGACCTCTAAATTCGGAGTACTTTATTTGAACATGGTTTGACATAAAAAATACTGACAACTATTTGGAAAAAAATTGAAACGATAAGACCTTCACTATTCACAGTCCGCATCGGTACCTAAGCAACCCATAAAAGTCCTAAAACAATTAACAAGCTAAAACTTCCAAGAGTAGATCTGCGGAAGAAAACGGAAGATCTTTGCAGAAGTTTCGAAAACCAGCGTCAAAAGGAGATGTGTATTCCCAGGACAAAAACTCTGATCAGATTTTTAAAGATTACAGATTGTAAACCACCATGTTGGGAATGGTAATATCCAGTGTGTGCGTGATATCAGGAATATTGTCGAGCTTTGGTTTTTTGAATTTCTTTGACTTCTTCGCCAAGCGGTAGTTGCACTTTGTTGCTCCACAGTCACATCCAAGACCGCGTTCCAGCTTAGCTTTCCAGTAATCTTCTCCATAATCAAAACTACCACAGAAAAATGCCAAGTACGTATACTCAAAAGTCAAAACGAAGGCTACGCCAGCAAACAAAATCACAAAAGTAAAAAAATTAAATTTGCAATGCATTAAATTACAGATCTACTTACGTAAGCTCTTCGCGTTCCTTAATATCGCAAGTGCTGAAAAAGCAGATGTGCATGCCGAGAACGGGATTATTGTCGTCATAGAACACGTGGAAAGCCATCATGTTTGGCTCACAAGAGTGATTGAAAAACCTGTGGGGAAAAACACCATTGAAGTTACCCTTGTAATCCGTATCCCACTCCGCATGTCAAGTTGCATTATTTTGCTATTAGCCTATTCCTACCTAGCCACGTTTCCTTTCGTTGTTGCATCAATGAAAAAGTTTGTTGGGCCTTGCTCCTGAGCAGAAAATAGTCGTCAAAATCTGGTTGCATACCGTGAAATCGCTAATTAAAGTTTAAAAGGCTAAACTTATTAACCGGTAGACGTACCGACATTATGTCAAATGAATACCAGTTATTATCCGTCCATTTTTCCCCTTCCTCAGTTCCTTCTTCCTTAATGCTTGCAACCACTCCTGCATACCTATTTGATTTGCACATTAGAAATGATCTCCATAGTTCGAACTAATTACGACACCAAATGCATACACAGCCGGGTTCATTTAAGATACGAGACCGCCATTGCATTATCACAATTCAAAGACATACTCAGCAACAAAGGATCCCTTTGGTATCTCCTGAAGGGCTCGAACACCCCAGCCCTTTTTCGACGTCATGAAAACTTCCAACTGAAATCTGAAAATAAATGCGTCCCATATCGCAAATCACGATAAACAGTAGCACTCTGATCACATTAGAATTACACGGTGGTCAGTGAGCATTAATTTTTTACCCGACGACATACATCAGTACATATACAATACACCATGATCTGGTTACACACCGGACGATAGCAAAACAGTAATTATAAGAAATTACAGGCATTGAATGCGTAAATTACTAAAAAGGGAAATTTCGACCGTGTCTATCTGAGACAGCTTACCGAAGTCCCAGCTGAGCAGATCGGGAAGGGCATTCCTGGCCACAAGGGCAGTTTTCACTGCACTCCCACAGGACCCTGTGCGTGTGTTCCCATTTTTTAGGGAACTTCTTCAACCGTCCGGTCTAAATAAATCGAAAATAATTTTAAGCATTTAGTTTTAAGCATGCTGGAAATGGCTTAACAATAGTGGATGCAGTTCTCAATAATAACAACAGTTACCTACCTGGTCATCATACGGGATTTCACAGAACTTGTCCGTAAAAGGAGTTGACCTGCATTCAGCAAAACATTTACGGTATACTGAGAATTTGTGATTAACACAATATTATTATTGATAGTGATAATCAAAATTTAACCAAATTCCAAACAGTACTATTCTATAGTACTCGTATCTACCAACCGCAGTAATACTGCACTTCGCTTTACTCACATGCAAATGCACCTCTCATCGCAACCATCTATGCAGTCGCACACCTGAAAAAGTGAATATGGTCAGTTTTAAGGTATTCTGACGGAATAGTAGTCGGGTAGACTCGGCACTAAAGATGACTTTTGCCGGCGCAAAAAAATAGCAAGATTAACCAAAGAAAAATATATTTACGCAGCACCCAGTTTCCACTCGCTTACAAATATATTATGATTTTATAGAATTTTTGTGTACAGTTTCGGTTTAGGATTTTAGACATTGTCAAGCAACTGCAACGGCAACTCACCACTGGACTACGCTGGTATTTCGGAAATAACTGCAGCGTTTTGATATACTCGAACTGGGGTGCAGGTACTCTGCTGAGCGAATTCCAAACACGAACCGGAAACAGTTCCTGTCCGTTGGAAATATCCTTTTCAATGACATACCTGTGCATAAAATTTTTTCTATTATCTGTGTTAAACCGGGCTCATAAATCAAATCAATGATAACATTTCTGATTTCATTATAAATTATTAATAAAGTACAAAAGATTGAAAACCGTTAAAATACATAATCTTTAAGTACTGACTAATTAGCAACAAAATTATAAAATCAAGGAAATATAGTCATATACAACGTCTTTCAAGGCAGTTGGCCAGCTACACCAATGAGAATAAGCTGAACACTTTTTGCTGGTAAGTAAAAGAAAGGCAGAACGCCTACCAAGTACCCATAAGAGAGTTATAAAACATTACAAAAGTCATTATATCTATAGAAAGTTTATCTGTTCATCTGCCAGTTACCCACGTACTTCAGATGGTTAGGAACTTGACTGGGGAGTGCTGCAGGTGCAGATAGATCGCTGAGTACGGGTGCTTTAAACTTGATCTCCTCCTCCTCATACATCGCTCTTTGATACCTTGAAGGCTATAACTGGCTGTGGGCTCCTGGTAATAAATGCAGTCTATACGCCAAGAACCAATACGCAAAAACAACATACAAACAAAATAGGATTTCTGGCTAGGATCTCACATAAAAGAGCTGATAACTGACTGTGCAAAGCCAGCAAAGGTTTACCACTCAGTTATGAAGTATTCCGGTACAGCGGAATGAGCTGCCTCGGCAATCATGAGATTAATTAAGAATTAAGATACATCATTTTAAATAATTCTACAGATACACAAGCAAGCTGCAAGAGACTAGATCGATTCAATGAATATCTGTTGTCATAAGTAACTAAGCTGATAACGGATCTCGGGATCCGAGAAAATTATAAATGCACAATTTCAGTTGCAGTCTGCGGCAAAGTGGCAACCGACAGGCAACACCATAGTCAACCATACAGACACGATGACTCTAAACGCAAATCCGAAGTTGCAATTCGTTTTGAACTGTACGCAACCCCAACAAAACAAAAGAACTGTAAAAGAATGTAGAGTAGAGTAAAACTATCAGTTGGTTCAGGAGCTTGCAGTACTTTTCGGAATGCAATGCCATATCGCAGGTCTACCTAGACAACAGTTTTTTTTGAATACTTACACGAAAGTCGGAAATAAAATTATCACAACATAAGTATAACTGATAACTCTAGTTTTAAAAAATTGGCGGGAGGGTGGATGCTCCAAAGTAGCATTTCCGTACGCCCTTATTTATTGAGTAATTATTTTTGTTCAACGGCAGCTCTGATTGGCTGATATTCATTTGCTTTAGATCGACCTGCGGCTGTATCTCTCGCATTGAAGGCGGTACCGTGACGTATTGCATCGTAGTGCGAGTAAGACATACTAGTCTGTACGTACTGCCCTTGAATAAACTTCGATTTTGACTTGACCATGGTCCAGGCTGCAGCACTACGGCGAGCATGCTAAATCATTAGTCACTGCGTGCTGCTATGGACTTTGGAAAAATCTCAATTTTAATGACGCTCGAAAAAAGAATCAGCGCAAAAAATTCCAATTATGCATGGTACCATTGAACAGAACCTGAGCGACGTAGTAAGTACAAATACTTAATAAATTATTCGAATTTACACGTGCCCAAAAGTGAAAACACATTTTTTAGACAAATTATTAATTTTCCCTCCTTGACCAGTATATACCATAGCCGCCAGCCCGTTATTACGACCACATCGTAGAATCGACTACATCATAGCCTAGGATTAATTAAAGGTCCGAACTCCGAACGAGGCATCCACTGGGGTCTTGGAGAATGGAGAGTTGGAGTATTAAACAAGTTGAAGGACACGCTTGTCATGAAGATGAAGGAATCTTTTTGATCAGTATTAATCCTTCTCGAGTTAACGTTATTTTCACATGATCATCCCGCCTTTGGTACAACATTTCTCCTTCGAACGCTACGTATCCATATTTTCTGGCACGCAGCAGGATGCCAACCACTTTGTCGGAAACATGGTTGTAATGCTCAAAGAGTGGACCAAATTTTACCCAGCAATCAGGCCTAGAATGCAATAATAAAAACAGAAAAATGTATAGTTAATATATTTTATTATTGGAAAAGTTACCCTTGATCATTGCACGATTTACGACAATTGAGGGGATTGACGACAAACAATTGCCGAAATATAATTATGTAAAATTAAAAGGTAAATCACAGGATTTCAATAACTGGAACAGCCGGCCGCAGGCAGCTGTAGTAATCAAACCATGGTCAAACCGTCTAAAGTAGCGTAAATTCATAAGGTCAGTACTTACGTATACGTTTGCTAAAGAGCATATAATATGTAAGCTGCTTACCTGTTATCGACTTATTCTTAGCAGCTGCACGCAGTCGTCACGAGAAAAACAACACAAACAACAAAAAAAAATGGCTATGCGATTACCCTACATCCAAATAAATTTTTGTATATTATTTTATATACGAGTTATTTTACATATGCTGAACTACAGGGTCTGTAGGCATGTAAATTAGTAAGTTTTTAAAAACAAACTGTATTTACCCAGGCACATTTGGATCGTGAAGAGCGATATCCTAAAAACAAAGAAGAATATTCAGTTATTGCAATGGGAAATACTGAAATTCGTGTTATGTCTCGTAATCTACTTTGCTCATACTTCTACTTTGTGCAACATTTCTAAGCACGGCTGCACGGGTGGCCAACAACGTAAATTTTCGCTGTAAACATACGTGAAAGTGTCTGAAATCTTTATAACACAACTCAGTTATAATTTTGGCTGTATAAGCTACAAGCTCTCAAGGTCATTTTTGGAAATAATATACGGCAAAGGTCAGGTGTACAAGTACCGAGGCAAGTACTGTATATGCGAATACATACGTATATTATTTCGCAAAGCTGTTGGATTTCCTTTTTTATATGGACATCTGCTTCTTGTCCTCTCCTGGCGGTGCTGCTTCCTTCCAGAGGTTTCCCATAATTGGGATCATTTTTATCAATTTTCTTCATCCGCACTTTGCCATCGGGATGGTGATCAGAAAATGGGTTATCGAGCTGCAACCGACGAAATCAAAATAATTATTCTCTTGTTCGGCGTCAAAAATGTTATAATTTTCTTTTGTTATCCTAATTAAACAGCTGCACATAAAATCGCAAAAAAAGCATTACAATACTGTACCATCATAGTTAGTTATTTCCTTTAGGAGATAATATAATGATAACATAAACTGTGATGCAAACAGCGCACAGCTCATGCATAAGTTGCGCGCCGGATCATATACAATGGGTCCGTCCTGACTCCTGACTTGATTTTCCAAAGAGCACTTAATCCATAAAAAAACTGGTGATCAGCAACGTTATCATACTTCTTTCGCTTGGTCGGATTGTAACGGGGGAATGTTAGGTAGCAAATGATCAGTAAGAATAAATAACTTAGGAGGCGTAATAAAGATACTGGTGAATGATGATGGATAAAGTAAGTATGTAGAAAAAAAAATATATCCTTTATTGTAGCCGTAAATAGTGGGCGTTATAGTGCGGGACCATTGCCGGACAGTGCCGGTCGTTTTGCAACTGCGCAGTATGCGCACACGGTAGAACGGGTTCCTGGCACTTCCTGTTTATGTGCCTTGTTTACATAGTTCTATTGTGCATGATCCAATTGTGTAGTATAGCGAATAGACAAAATTATGAAATCGGGATCATCAAATAGCAACATTGTGCCTTTGTTAAGACCACCTAATCGGAGGTAGCTCGCCCGGTACTGCCACTTCCCAAACATGGTTTGCACTAGGGCATCACTTTACACTCGATGCCTGTACGAGTATAAACATTAGGAAAAACCTTCTAGGCAGTTAATGGCGCAGTAGATGAGTCTGCGTACGCCGTACGCAAATGACACAGTCGTATTCTAATAATGTTATTGTTTTCTGAAAAAAATATTGTAATTAAATTTTACCTTCAACCAGAGGAGATCGAATGAAGTAGCGAATAGCAGCTGCTACTTGCTTTTCAAATACAAACGTTTTCTCGATCGAAATATGAATGTTGTGTTTTCTCGTACTCCATGTGACAATACTGATGAATTATTGCATTTCAAATCTGAGTGAAACTCCTGTTTTTTTATTACCGCTTCGGTTTTTAAATCATTTTATACGTAAATCAACCATGCAGTAACTTAGAATTTAAACGCGACTCCCACTTCACGTCATACTTCAGCGCGACAGAATAGTAACACTCTTAAACCTTACCTGCCGTTCGGCATGATCTTTTGCCATTTTCTGGAATATGGCAGCTCTATCTTTGGCAGCTACTGCTAGATCTCTGCTGCGGCGCCGTACACTCGGAAGCGGTTTGTCCATAATATGTTCTTTACTCTTCCGGCGAATTGGTTTAGGATCTGGAACTTCTTTCGACATACTTACTCTTAAGTTGTTCTTGTAATCACAAAAATAACAATTCGTTAAAGAAAACCAGAAAGATTGCCCAATCGAGCGTCGCTGTCAACAATCTAGCAGAATGCGGGGCACAATAAAATTAAAGAAAGCAACTAACTAGTAAACAAGCAAACGGTTCTATCGTGCATCTCCCTGCGAAAACCGGCACTGAGTCTTATAGACATAATTGGCTGACGTTAACATTCGGATGTGTCCCTCGCCGGGTACATTTTGGCTGTTTCCGATGCTGATCCAATTTTTTCCATCCAAAAATACCTCAGCTATTTTAAAGACCTCATGATTTTGCTGATTTGTGCACATGCGTAAGCCGGCCGACATAAACTCAAACACAGAACGGAAAGCCCGGCGCAGATTTATACAAACTGACACGCTAGCCAGCACGAGGAATACTTCCACCGGAAGTTCTCGTGGGAAGCGTTCGTATGCATATGCCTCCATAAAGAAATGTTTACCCGGCAGTCTCTGTTGTAGAATCAAGGCCACGCGGGGTATGCAGCTTATGCTAATACTTACTGGTTTGCTCATGAATGTTTCGTGATCGTGACCACTACGGAGTACGGACGCGGCCGGTGATTATAATAATCTGACGTTCTTGGAGCATCTTTCGTAACGCTGACTGAGCTTGTTTGGATTTGTTTTAGATGATTTGTCAAGTCATAACTGTTGCTGTTCTTCGCAAGTTGTATAAACAGTGATTTATGCGTCATGTTTCCTCTTATTCATAAGCACGCCTTTTATGTTTTTGAACTAAATATTTTCGTCGATGACCGTTTTTTGCTTGAACCGAAACCAGTACAGCAGATCTGGAACAACGTTTTTTGCATGGTATCAATTACGACACGTATTGGTTCAGTGTAAATAAATAGTGGGTGTTTTTTGTACCATGGGCAGTCGGTGCCATAACGCAAATGGCTGTTGAGCCAAAATTGACTTGTTTCCTACCCAATTAAATGTTGCCGCTGCAAAGGTAAAAACGGATTCTTTATGGGAAAACACGACTCAGAACAACACGAGTGTTTATTGCTTATTTCGTATTTTAAAACAATTTTCATTGTCGGTATTTGTCCCAAAGCCATCAAAAACGAAATTGTGGCCGAACAGTTAACCTCCACAATACTCGTACTATTATTAATTTTTGTGCAACAAAGCAAATAAGTGAAATAACGCAGCAGAATCTGGACTGCAGTCTGCAGGATATATGAAACGCTGCAGTAGGCCTTTAGCTCACATAAAATCAAAACAGTATTGGCGGACCCGAGTTGAATCTCAGTTTGTACTGGTAGTATTACGTTACTTTCAAGGGTGCTTTTGCGCCAGGTGCGTGGTATATTATATACAGGTAGTAAAATTATCCGTGCTTCTGATCCAATCCACGCTCTTGTCAAGTAGTATCAAGAATTATGGTCAGTTCTCACTAACACACGTACCTATATTGTACATGTAAGAAGGCAGAATATAATCAGCGCCGCAGACCCATATTTTGGACAGCGGTTGGGATGTATGATGACCTTTCTGACAAAACATCGTTAGTCGGGAGCAGATGCGAAAAAGCTCGGCCTGGATTAGTGCGAAACGAATGTCCAGCCAATGGGCTTTTACTCAGAACATAGGAAAGCCCTGCAACGCAAGATAAGTTATTTTATGGTTATACTTACGCAATGTTTGTGAAAAGCGGACCACAGTCCACGGTATCAATGGAACTATGTTACGAAGGCCGAGCACCTGAATTTGACAATGCTCCTTGGACCATTTGGCGAACCGGATCATCCGCTGGGCTGTTTCCTCTCATCTGTATCTCGCAAAACAGTTAAATTGCATGGTTGGCAGAAAAACAGTTTATTCTTGGTAGTTATATGCTGCTGTCCTTAAACGAACCTTCTGCATTGCCATCGAATCAACGGTTGCTGGTGCCTGTATATTTCCAGTCGGTGGTACGGATTGCAGGTGATTAGTCGAAAAAGGTGTGCTAACCGTGCTCGTTGTTGGCCAATTAGCAGCCGTTATATTCAGCGTGGCAGTACCATTTTGCATCGATTCATCTTGAATTTCAGTACAGACGTTGGGACAAACGCAAACTGGACATCTGCTTGGCTGAACGACGATATCTTGAGAAACAGAATTTTTCGGCACAGCTCTCATATCTAAAATACGGTAGGAAATCAGAAGGGCGACCGGCACCCTTCTAATGGTTATCGTTATTGTAATTAAACACTAATCGGCATAACACAGTGACAACTTGACTGAAATTTGGGGCGAACTACAGCATGCAGCGGGTTACGGGTGTGCTGCAGGAACGACTTACCTTCCGTCACTAAGTCTTCGTCATTTAAATTGCGGGCCAAGCGAGGTCGGTCGGACTTGCTGACATCTTCTCCACACCGATATAATTTATTAATTTTATGCACGTCTCCACTGCTTAGTCCATCACGTTGACCAATTCGCCTGCCTCTTTCTTTCGGAATGAGTGTCGGGGTGGATGGATCTTTAGCAAACATCCCGCTTCCGAAATGCGTAATCGAATCGTAGTCGTATGGTCCGTGAATAAACGCTTGTCCGGTACGATTTCCAATATCAAAATCATTTTCATGACCTTAAAGCAAAAGCACACATTTGTCTTCTAAATATCAGCCATATAAAGAAAACATTACTTTACCATTCTCTATGTTCGCATAGTTAATCCACAAATACTGATCTCGATCAGGACGATTATGCTCGTGGCCGAATCCCAAAACATGCATCAAAAGATGCAAAACTTCTCCTCGCACAGACGCGTTAATACGGCCTTTCCGGTACGTTGGGTACTGAATCTTGACAACTTTCCGTTTATTTTGTCCACCAATTGTTGCAAACCCCGTTCCATAAAAACTTCAAGAACATAAGCGTATAACATACGGTCTAATGTAACTGTGTAACTTGTAAGCCTTGAATTTGCATGCATTTACAGTAGAATTCGAAGCAGTTATCCTGCACGCACCGTGATTAACCGAATACCGGCATGTACAGATCTGTAAGCTGTAAGCTCTCAGCGAAACCGTCACTTACTCATAAGTGGTCGGTACAAACACCACGATATCTTCTCGTCGAATATCATTCCCTTGCACAAAATTCACGCAAGTGTTTTGCGAGATCATGATCATTGCTTCCAGAACCACATCCCGGAAGTCACCTGCAGAATCGCAACACTGATCTCACCCTTTTATTATGAAATACATGATTTACAAAATTTTGATCGTTCGGTTACAAAATCTTTAACAACTGATTATAATCATACAGGGGCTCATAACTAGTAAGACATTTTGCGCACTGCGCAGCACCTGTTATCTCCGGACTGATGAAAAACGGGATCGTGGCTTTCTTCCATCGCACTTCGCCGTTCATTTCCAGCTGATTCACTTCTTCACTTGCAGACTGTAAAGATTCATACCGTAAAAAACAAAAGTATCATTCGTGCGCGCACTCCATTAATATTGTGTATGAAAGGCACACAATGTTACCGAATCGTTTGTGTGACACCTAGCTCACCGAGTTGCAAGAGAAGGTTAAGATGTCGCCCTCGCAGATCTGAGCGGGATAGTCGCTTTGGTCGGTTTGGACAAATGCAGTAGCAGGGAAGTTTTCAGGATGCAAATAATCCCGCCAATCTAAAAAATCGCAACCACATACTGATATAAACAAACTAAAGGAAATGTGAGCGACATGGTGCAAATACATGCATAGAAGTAGTGCAAATGGTGCAAGTTTAGCATACCCTGTTGTGTACTTACTTCTGGGAATGTCGGCTTCGTTACCACCTCCATTTTCAACAGCCTGGTTCGTTTCGTTCCCGGCCAGCTGAGAGAATTCAGGCTGTTCCAGGCGAAAAATTCTGTAGTCGCTGGGAGCAGTATCGCATTTCAGGGTTTCAAAATTGCAATGCTCCGATAATAAACCTTTGGAAAAAGGCACAATACAAAACACGGGCACTCACGAGCCGTTAATTTATGGAAGATACAGGCAGAGAATGCTTACGTAAAGTCTTTTCCGCTTTTGCGACAGCTGTAGATTCCCAATCATCGTCAACTTTGCCACTTTCCACACGCGTGGCCCAGCAGAGTAACAACAAGATTCCGAAAACTGCGTGATTTTTCCAGTGTACAGATGTCTCCAATCCGTGCATTTTACAAAGATTTCCCGGCGTTTCGTATTTTGTGGTTTAAATAAGTATTTCTAAACAAGATCGTAGAGCAAGCTTTGCGGAAGATGAGAGAGCACTAGTTGTTCATGACAAAAGATAAAAATTAATTTGGAAACTCTTCCACATTTTTGTCAGAATAAAGGAGCGACAAGATGGAACAACCTGTAGCCAGACGTTCTAAGGTAGCGCCCGCTGATAGCAGTTATGTGTTGGGCACATGTTGCCCAGTGTCCACATCGACCATAATCGTGTCCCCCGCAGGCGGGCGCTGCAATGGTGATGAAAATTTCAAAATTGTTTAGAAAAATACTACCACCAGCTTACAATAATAATTACAAATTATTGGAACAAGTATTGAAACAGTACAACTACAAACATCATATTTTTCGAATTCTAACTTTTTCAAGCCCTGGGCTTCTGAGTTTTGAAAGGTTCCCGGGGGAGGCTTATAAAGCAGAGGAGGTTTGTATTGTGGAGGAGACTTTTAATAAATTTTTGAAGTATTTAAAACAGCGCTATTGCTGAACGCCGTTTATTAGGGAGACTTCTGATACGGAGGAGGCTATTACAGTAACTATTAAAGCCCGGGGGATACCACAGAGTTCAAAAAATGCGCCATTATATTAAGATGGGCGAGCATTTTTCCAAAGTTTCTTACGGGATAGGTGGTACGTGCCTATAGAACCAAAACATCACGACCTTGACAAACCGAAAATAAGATTACGTTAGCTATTATAAATTAATATCCTGTGCGTTGGGAAAAACAAAACAGACAGGCATTTCATATCAGCTAAACTTTACTTAACATCACTGCAACTTGATTCACCCATAGTCGCCATAATATCACAGAATAATTAGACAAGACAACGCAATACAAAGTGCAAATCACTTTTAAACTAAGCGATCATTTTGAAAGTTCGTAAAACAACATGTACGGATCAGCATTTTCCACTTCATTCCAAGTAGTCTGCCGTACCACATCGTCACTGGTATAGTACCACCAATCCGCATTACGAGATCCAACCGGTCCTTTGCGGTAGGCCACAATGTGACCTCGTGAACTGCTCTCTCCCACATGGACAATCACGGATTTGAGGATATACACCCCACTACAAGAAATTCAAAAGCAATAAGCAGATCCAGATACGAAAGGTTCTGGGGCTCCAATGTTTTCCATGACCAGTAGTTCGAAGTTTCCTTGCACCGAAAACGTACAAAGTATTTACCAAAACTACAGAAAAATTCAATAATTATATTTCTATGCAACGTAATGACACGTGTCACTCATTTTTGGAACAAACTACTGGCTTTATTATTCCACTTTAAACCGACAATTCGCACTATGACATAAATTATAAAATTAAATATATACCGAGCTTCGTGTGATGAAGAGTTGCTGGTGGCATTTATAGAGATCCTTCCAGTCATGTCCCTCGAGCAAGTATCATTAGCACCCACGTGTTTGGCCCATGAGAACTCGTTCAGAAATAAGTTTGCTGAAAAGTTCACAGGATCTCGGCGCTTCCAGGAATAGGTGCCACCCCATACAGTTCTTCTGATATGAATACAAAGAACTTTTGGAAACTGAAACAGAATTTTCTTTCGTAAATAATAAAAAAGTTTCTGTAGAACAAAACCTTTACCCGTGCAATCGATGTTCGCTTCAAGTGAGGTGTCAGCGAAGGTTTCCCTTGAGGAACACTGGTTTTGGAGATAATGCAATGTGGACATTCCACAGCATCCAGATCGTCCGGCAGAAAATATTTACCGAGGAGAGCTTCCAGTGTGTAGCCCTAGCAGAATGACAACGCGGCTTCTCAGGTTTTGATAATGCACTTACACGTCTACAAAAACCGAAAACGAATCGTTACGCCAATTTCTTTAACTTACCAGATTTCCGTGTCGACCAGCAGGAAGGCTCACGGACAGGCTGTTAAAACATTCTAATGGCTGCGCTCGCGACCGCCTGCAGATTACACATAACAGATCTTGGTGTAAAAGGCCCTGAAAGGGGAGGGACATCCACGGACGAAATGTACTAGATGGAGGAGCATCTTCAAGATGCGCACCCGCAACACTGACGGCTATCTGAACCGAGGACGGATCCCCGCGGAAGTAGTCGCCAACAGTACAAAAGGGGAACAGTGGAGTGTGATTCAGATTCCATGATTTGGAGAGCAAGTTCATCATGTACAGGAATAGTTCATCTGGATCCTAAACAAAAAAAGTTAATGATTTCACTTAACGAAGAAAAAAGAGACATTTTACAAGTAAAAGAAGGAAATGCGGTAACTCCACATTACCATCCAACGGAGGAATACTGACATTTCGTGAGTAAATGTAAAACAAATCAAAAAATTACTTACCCTAGTAATGTGAATCATTTTCAAAATTAGTGTGCATACTAGTACGTACTATAATAAATGGTTTACGTATGCTATTGCCCGGATTATTTGATCACAGTAATCGAAACTGGCGAAGCCAGATTAAACGATAAATAATTCAGATCAATAATAAAAAAAATTTACTTAAGGACGTACCTGCTGATAATGGCAGACCGTTGGATCCAAACCATCAAACATTGCACTAATCAACGACGCTGCAGCATAACGCTTTAGATTTGCACCATTTCGATAACCCAACACTACAAACACCACATAATAAATTAATTATAAAATTCCGAAATTTAAACTTGAGAACAAATACAGAAATACTCACCCTCCTCCAAACGTAGCAAAGAATGAAAGAAGTTGCGAGTTCGTCTTTCGCTGGCAGGCACAAGAGCGCGTCTAAATTTGACTGGAGTATCCAGTGGCTGCTTTTCACCACAGTTCTTCGTCTCTTGCCTACGGCATACAGTTATTTGCGAGCGCCGCATCCAGCTGATAAACTCCGGAATACATATAACAGCTTGGATCAGCGAATTTATGTAACAAGTGTTACCCAAGTTTTCCAAGCCATTGACCGGAATCAAACCTAAATCAAAACGGCAATATGAGTTAAAGATTTCCATGCCTTCATTAAATTGTAAAAAAGAGTAAATCAAATTACACCCACATGCTCTTGCGTGTTTCCTAGCATGATTAGCTTTCCGCTGCAGTGCCATATCGTTATTATCTTTCCTAACAACATCATCTTTCTAATCGGAGAATGATTCTAGTATACCTCGAGAAATTCCGGATACATGGCCGTTTGGTGCGCATTCGGGAGCTTCCGTGTGGCTTCCACTATGAACCCGCGCTGCAGATGGTTCCAACGACGCGGTTGGAGGCCCATCGTTGCTACGAGCATCAGCTTCTGCTCGCGAAGGATTTTTTAAAGGTATGGAGGAAAGTAACCGTTGCTCGCTATCCTTTCTATCCGATTCCCGTGAAAGCCAGTACTTCAAGACGAGAACACTTGCAAACGCACCAGCACACACGAGAAACTCCGGAGACGGACTATTAAGAGGCATCTCACAAGTGGCCATAAGATTTGGGAGGGAAGAGAGCGCTACTGATGAAGACGCGAAGTGTCAGGTTTGCTCATGCGATATCCTGTCAAAGAGCTGGAGATTCTACTGCTGAGGCAGGGCAAATGATATAGATCCTGTTCCAGGTGGTCCTAGCAGTGCAGCAGCTTGGTCTTTTCGCACAGATGATCTGATGATGCAATATTATTTAGCAGCAAGTTGGCAAGATCTAATAAGTAATGCAATACCCAATAAACCAAACTCAAAGCTCACTATGTTGGCCCGTGAAGTCCATCGAAATATATATTTACTACTTCTTACGATTTTAAAAAGTTTTAATAAACCGAAAGCAACATCAGTTTTGTTTGCATGCGATGACGCGACATGTGTAGTTGCGCAAGTACTGTAAACTAGATGAACTGAGTGTGAACAAGCTCACATACCATCAAGTCATCAACCATGCAATGACTGTCCACATGGCGGCGGCACTGTGGACAATTCGCTATGTAAAAATGGTAAGCAATCGCAAGCGAAAAATAAGTACTTTAATTAGGTAAATTAACTTGTAAGCAATTTAATGGCATTCATACTGGCTTAATATTACCTATTACAAAACTTATGGCTTATACGGTATCGCCGCCTGCGCGAATTACAATGCCAACAGTACTAAGCCATTGTGAGACTAACCACTAACTGATATGTTTGAAATTATGCGATTATTGCATTATGTCAGAAGGTCAAGGTGGGTACATTTAATCGTTTTGCATTCCAAAAATCTTCAGCACAGTACACAGCGGAGAACAAAAAACTCGTTTTGAACGGATGGAAAAAGCATGCAGTACATTCGAGTCCTCCAAACAAATGCTGCTGCAAAGAGGCAAAACGAAGATGACCAAAAACTCTGCACAACAAAAAATACACATTTACACAGCCAGCACAAACTGTAATACCTGGCCGATCACAACTGCATCTGCCAAACAATGCAAGCGACAAAAAGAGTATCTTTAAGAAAAGAGAAAAAAATTCGCGCTGAGAATTCAGACCCGCTCAGTAAATTTCGACCAGATTCTCAAAAAGCGTTAAATCAACAAACTAACAAACCGAACTTTGTGTATCTGACCCAGCAGCCAGAAAAAGGATGCAAACTGGATTCAAGCTTATATCCACATTTCCAGTTTCGGAACCCGAGCTTTGACCGCAGTACGTGGCAGTTCTTTTCGGACACAAAAAGCTCTCCGACAATCCTCACCACAATGATAACATGCTCTTTCAGTTTCCCCAGATGATGTCTCTAAAGAGCCCATACCCTCGTCCATTTCCTCCATGCTAGACGACACCTCCAAAATTGTACTGTCAGCACTGAACAAGGGCGGATTAGGTGGACGGCCGTTATTCAACGGTGTACTCCAGCGCACCGTGTCATCAGCCCGTCCATCGTAGATGCATTCACCACTGTTATCGTCCCCGGCGGTGACGGGCGACTCATATTCTACCTTCAAGTTGCGTGTCGGCGTATACAGCGCCCGCACAGGAAACTCTGGTGGGGAAACACGGCGACCGTTGTCTGGCGGCGAGGTCGAAGCAGCCTCGGAATAGGAATTGTCGGATCTTGATGGCGTAGCCACGAAGGCAACTTCGATACTGTCCATTTTAACTAAAGTAAGAGCAATCATAAACTACGATATTAGTTATCACCGATACGTAGAATTTGTTTCGGGCAAGTGGTTATCGAAATAGACGTTCCGATAGATACAGGCACACTGCCGCATACAGCTAATAAAAATCCAATAAAAAAGTGGACAAAAACATCCGAAAAATTTTACGCATGCCTAGCACCATGATTAAATTAAGTCACTAGACTAGTGGACGTACAAACTAATTATCCGTAGCAAAAGATCCATAAACTTATCCATAAACCCAATATGATCGACATTTGCTCCACTCACCATCGCTTGCCAAACTCGAGAACGGAACCGAGTCTCCTGATACACCAGTGCTGTCCTCAGCCGGCACCTGCATGGCCTTCTCTTCCAGTTCCACAACGACGTTAACCACCTTTTCCGGCGTAGTCTTTTCCATCAATCGCTCGTTGTGTTCGAACGAATCCAGAGAATCTCGAAAATCTTCCGAACCACTGGCCGACGTCCCGGAATTAACTGACCGAAGGTCCACCATACGGTCATCCCAAGTCTCGCCCATATCGAGCTCTTCCATCGGAGGGTTCGCGGAGAGCTCTTCCAGGACAATCTTCAGTTCTTCCACAGGGACCGTGATAATCGCCACCGGCAGACGATGGCCTGAATTCTCAACCGCCTGTAATAACACAAGACAATCGTTAAGCTTCGGTGCTAAGGACAGTTCAGGTCACTCCATGTCACAGATTTTCCAGTCGATATTGATCAGCGGCGCTATCTGCAGTCTGCACCTGCTCGACATTGTAATACTCCGGCTGGCGTTTTCTCATGCAAGGAAACAGGCATGTCAGGGACGATTTTAACCGCTTCCACCATGATTTTTTCGGGTTGTGACCCTGGGTGGGTTCCGCGAAAAATTCCATTCTCGTAACGGTTTCGTTGAAATGCACCTTCTTGCCTAAAGCAAAAACCAGTCAACATCGAAATAAAACAGGTACAAAACTACAGGCCAATGGCCATATTCATTAGCAGGCGGTTGAAATGGTTAAAAGATAAAGACAGCTGTTCTGAAATTTTAAAAAATATCTCTAATCGACTATCAACTGTAACTTTTAGAGTAAACTATTAAATCAGCATTAGCCATTGCGACTACGTCCAGTAACAGCAGAAACCAGAGCAACAGGCAACTAACACGCAGATCTGTCACGATTGTCTGAAGGCTGAAGCGTACACTTCGCATGTCATATCTATAAATTAGTTATTAGTACGTTGAGACAGTTCAGGTATATTTTTGGAATCTGGGCTTAAAAAACTTTACAGGCACAGGGATCCCGATTTTCGGGGAACGAGCGAACCAAGAAACCAACTTACTACTCATGGTGCGGGGCTTCGGAGCGAAGCAAGGTCCGAAAGTAAACCGAAGGTTTCAGGGCAGCTTCTGTAGAAGTTAAAAATTCTGGAACTGCCGTAAAATTTTCTAATTCTACCGCTTCAGCATCATCCGGTCTGAACTCTCCAGAAAACGAGATTAGTCAACAACTGCAACGCTCTAGAAAAACTGAAAATTTGAGTAAGAAGTTCAGAACGGTATAAAAATGTGGAATTTTATTTTATACTGGCGAATACCATACAACGCCGCTGCCCGAGGGAGCCGCATACAACTCCGAACAAAGAGGGCGCCACATCGTTTCAACTTTCAACAAGCTCCGGGGCGGTAGGCGCTTTATGTAATGTGCTGAGTTGCCGACTGAAGCTAGAACAAATCAAATTAATTTGCAATTTGTGTTTTAATTCAGTACTAATTTTTGATTCAGTACTTTCAGTTTTTTAATTCAGTAAATATTACATTAGTATTTTCCTTACTTTTAACCGTAGAGAGAATTTAAACGTTAAAAAGCACCTGTGCGAACTAAAAATGAGGTTTTTGTGTGCTGCAGAAATGCGGCTCTTCTTCTTCAAATAACTTTTACCTCCAGGCTTCCGCAACCACAAATGCAAAAATCACTGGTTACAAAAATGTCACACTAATAAAGTTACACAAATGCACCGGTATCAAAAGGGACCAGACACAAAATTAACAACAGAATGCGAAAAACAAAGACCGAAAACAGTCTGCCAAAAGCGCACACATACAGCAATCCGTATCACCATTCAGTATTCACCTATGTCTGTACTTACGATACATGCAAACCTTTAGTAATATTTATATAGTACGAGGTACATAGAGGATAGAGCTCATAGAAGAGAAACAGAATTCCTCCGCTGAATTAAAACAAAATAAAAAACTGTGCGATTAAGTTAGCCAGACCAAGGCTAACGTAGACGAATATCACAAAAATTTTCCAGATCACTCTGTGTCCAGACCTGTAGGCGATCACCGCATCCATAATTCCGGGTAAGAGACAAATGTATACCAAGCCGCAAAATGCTCCTCCAAACCTGATATACACAGAGGTTTCACTGAAGAATGTACACAAACATGGGAAAATTTTTACAGCCGTCGACTCGAAACTTACCGCAGAATATGTCCGATTCGAGGATAAAGCGAAGCGAACGCCAGGCACACACCCAAAAGGGCAACATTAAGCAGCACAATATAATGCATCCTAGATATCAGTGTCAATGATTAATTAAAAGGAAATATAAATACGGAAAGATGTTGCACACGAACCCCAAATCAATTCTCCGTGCCCATCCGTAAAAAAGCTGGGCCCGGAACACAAAGGCCAGCAAGGGAAACATTGTAATCATTTGGAAAAAGAGAAGAATCCGAGCAACAAACGATAGAGCATCGTTATTTGGAAAATTTTTCAGGAAGTTCTGTAAGAGAAGAATGTGTGTATAGCAGGAATTCACACATGAAATAGTTTACGCTAATCTTAGTCTACCACAGGGAGCAATTCGGACCCTCTATCCCTAAAGGAAACATAGCACGTATCGCAGTAATACTTGGATACATCCCATCAAAGCTTCAGGATGTACGCACAGTTGTCGAAGGGACACACAAAGCTGCGATAGTTTACAGAAGTGCTCCTACTAAACAAAGAGTGTTGGTTTACATCATAAATTCCTTCCTTGGGTCCAGGATGAGACAGATACAACAAAATTCCAAGAACTGCATAGGTCACCGCGGCCAAAACTACAGCGATTCCGGTATCGCGTGCTCGCTTACGCGGCTGGTTGTGGTAAGCGGTTACGGATACAATCACGTTATGAATTAAAAATCCAAAAAACAGAACTCCACAGGTAGCGGGAACTTGCTGACTGGCCACTAAAAAGAAGAACAACATTAGTACGACGAAGCTGGGCAGAATTTGCTAACAAGAACTGTACGGAAAAATAGAAAACAAACATGTAAAATCCGGCGCAACGTCAGGTTCGATCTGGATTCCATTGACTGCAGTCTTGACTATTGCAAAAATTATAAGGAACACAATGGCCACGCTTCCCAGAGAGCCACACTTCGTAAAAAATGTAGGATACCGAAATGACATAACCGGAAGCATCAGCAGCACCAAATACAACGGGACAGAAATTGTTTCGCTCCAAAAACTGCCTGCATCATTCTGAGCCACGTCCACACTACTAGCCAGTGTTGTGATGTTTTCTTGGATGGAACGATCTCGGGAACCTGCAGATTTCCCCAGATATATCCAGCAAAGAACAAATCATAAACCATGGAAAAATGAGACAGTCAGAGTTATATCTGCATGAGCTATTCTGATGCAATGTGTATCATCATATCATGCACAAACTGTGTGTGTCCAAATATAATGATCATACCTTTATTTTTTGCTGGTAATTGTTCAGTATTTTCAATGATATCGCTCTCCACAAAATTACATCGAATCATAATTAAATAACTTTATTATGACACGGACAAGCCATTCCTAATTACCGCACGACTGCAAAGTCAATATTACGTTAATACCTGTACCGGTTTCTCCAAATAATCCAATTTCGTACAGAAACGTGGTCAGCATAAGCCAGTAACAGATTAAATCACCCAGCAAATTGAATAAGGAAACACCAAGGCTGAACAAAGCAATTCTCGGTCCCAGGATCTGATTGCAGATCTCTTGAAATTTGTAGACATGTACGTTTGTGGAAACTTCCACATACTGAGCACACCGGAAAATCATTCGCAAAGGATAATACGCAAATGCAGCGATTAATACAATCATCGCCAGGCTCAAAACCAGACCACCCTACAAACAATCAACCAATTTAAATAAACAATCAACCAATTCATACGATCTGATAACTTTTAAGCCCCAAAATGGAACGAAAACCAACTAATCTGTCTTGTGAAACTTAGTAATAGATAACGAGCAATTTTCAAAAATAAATACAAGCAACCCAGTCCTTATCCTGCAACTAGAAACCACGTCGAAGCATACCCGAGCAACTGCCCACGGAATGGTCAATGCGGAAGTTCCAACGAATGTGCTCCATAGGCTAAATCTGAAAGTTCAAAATGCGGTTTTTTATGAAAACAAATTTTCGGACGCAAACAGCGAAATTCCCACCAATATCGATTCTCGTAGCACTTTTAGTTACTACAGATATATAAACAATTTTACCGATAATTCAAGTACGGTTTCTTCAATACGGTAATTCAAGTACGGTACGTAGCCACTTACATAGTGACCAGGCTTCCTTGCGACGGTGGTCGTGTCAGAGAGACGTCAGGAAGCTCGCCGGACGCTGTGTTCAATCCAAGAGACGAATCGGCTGCCACCTCGGGAATGAACAGACCAGCTCTACTTCGAATTCCATACAGTTCACTACGTCGAAACAAATGGTCAGTCCAAGCATAGATATCGTGTTGACCACAAAACGGGGAAAACGTATATTTTATAAGACAGGACAAATAAAACTTGATCAGTTTCATACCGTTCACCGATGCTGTAACTTCTTTGCTGTCGGACTTCCGGGAAAGATGTGCGAAAAGACGCTTTTGGACAGTCATACAAATTAAAGGTCTGCGTGGATTTTTCTGGACTACCAGTAGGCATGGCTTGCAGCTCACCAGTCAGCGTATAATATGGACGATAAATTACTGCACTCACTTGCTGCTGCAATGTAAACCCATGGAGCACAAACTACAGCTCAGCCAGCCAAATTTGGCTGCAAATCCCAAAAGACTTACCAGAACCCGGAATGCTTTCAAAATTCTAATTTGTAAAATACAGAAATCACAATAAAAAATTCTCTCTCAAATTCTTAAAATTTCGTAGACAAAATGTACTGGCGGTGCAGTGTGCCCAAGATCAGGTTGGAAGTGTTCAGCCCGCGCAACGCGCAAATGGGCGCAAGGGCATAGCGCACGCTCACATCAAGCAACAACCTGATCCCGCAATAGGGCCTAGGCTACTGGCGTAGCTATACAGGCCTGCTACTGATCGTGGAAAATAAATTTCAAAAACATAAATAATTTTGCAAACTTTTGGCAAAGAGACAAAGTTGACGCTGTGTGCCTTTTATAGGCGGTGTTCTATCATTTTTACTTGTATCAGATTGGATTGTGATGGTGACCGAGTAAGAAATTGCGAATCGTCGAAAGAAAAATGGCCTGCATTTTGCGTTCGTCGCGTGTGACGATCAGTGGAAGAGGGCTGCTTCATCCCGGTGGTAAAACTCATCCCCCTGTCAGACTGATTTCTACCAAGCTTGTGAAAGTTGAAGATTCGTCAAAGCCACCTCCATGGCCTTACGAAACGAAGAAGTACCGATGGTATCACAGCATCTTAAACATCGATAATACGTTTTGGAGATTTGACGAGAATACCAAGGTGATTTTTATCGAGGGGAACATCGGAGCAGGGAAGACAACATTGGCGCAGAACTTGGCTGATCAGCTGGGCATGAAGTATTTCCCCGAAGCATCATTGGAAAAGGACGTCTATCCCTATTTGTTCTCGTATAACTTGAAGGATTATAATGATCGGCTGCAAGGAACAGCCAAGCATTTCGATGTCGAGGACTTCTACAAAGATCCCAAAAACTGGAAGGTTGCAGAATTCCAGTTTATGAAATATATTGCAAGATGCAATCAGTACAATGTGGCCCTACTACACCTTTTTAGCACAGGTAGCAAGCGATTTCTTAGATTTTGGAATTATTAATAATTGTGAGAAGCGATGGCGGATAGGGAAACCTGAGTGATTGCGTTTGGGCTCGGTTTTCAAACGGAATGAGACGAAAGTTGGTCCATTTCAAGACGTCACAGAATAATGTTTTGCAGGCCAAGGAGTCATTCTAGAACGGTCCTGTTTCAGCGATTTTGTCTTTGTTGATGCAATGACAAAGATGGGTTACATGTCGCGTCCAGGTACATTGTCAGTCTTCTGATTTCCGTGCGTGGTTCGCACGCTACGAACAGTACGAAGCGAAATTGAAATCCTAAGCATCTGTGTTCTAGCGCGAAGGCATTATTACGATGTGAAAACTAATACCATTATGGACTACATGCGGCCACATTGCGTCATTTACCTGGACGCTCCGGTGGATGTTTGTTATGATCGCGTCATGAAGAGGAACATCGTAAGCCTGCAGTTGAACGTTTACATATTAGGCTTATTTTTTACCATATCGTAAATCGTAATAGCGCTTTGAGTTTTTTTTTTGGACAAATAATTGCTATGAACGGGATCAGAATGTGTCAGCAGCAGTACCAATGGAGAGAAATTTACGTTTGTAATTGTGAATCTCACTTTTCAGCCTTATGAAGTCAATTCTCCGGCTATGAATAAGGAATATTTAAAGGAAATTGAACGTGGTTACAAAAATCATTACTTGAAACAAATGGAACCGTACGTGGAGATGATCGTTTATGACTGGACAAAACCAGCTGATGCAGACATTGTCGCTGAGGATTTGGAAAAGATTGATTTTGACAAAGATCGTGTGTATTTTGATCCGAAATTTCGCGACTGGAGAAACCAGACACTGCATTCTGAATGGGATGAACTTCGTATAAAGTAAGATTCTTGAACCGTAATGAAAAATTGGTTGAATAATCTGTTTCAGTTTGGAAAAGTTTTGTACGGATGTACATTTGATTTGGGTGACATAACAATCTCTTTAGCGTTCTTTACAAGGTTGAGTGATTCTGACAGCTTTGGTCTGCTTGCGCTTTGATAGATATACAAACTGGGACACCGAAGACCGATGGAATCACTTTTTACCTCCCGATCGCCATGGCGCAGTAGAACTGTATGTTACACCAGATGATAACTTTGAGTGGGAACAACTCGAAAAAGAGGTGAATGTCGGTTTGTATTTGTGATGGGGTTTCTGTTATAACCTAATGTAGTTATCTAAACACAAGAACTCCTTGCAGATCGAAGCCAAACAGAGCAAGTACTATCGAAGACCGGACGACTGGTGGGGCCGATTCAAGCAGATATTTGCTTTCTAATGTGTGGTTGACTTGTGCTGTACAGAAAAATTTCAGGATGTTCTCGATTCGTTATCTTGCTGCCGTGTAATAAGATTATGCTTATGCGTAGGAATTTGAAATTCGGTGCCGAATTCCGTTGATTCTACTAGATTAACAAAATCTTTAATACCATTTTAACACATATTAATAATATTTTCTGTTTTCACAGTTAACACAATCGACAAAAGTATCCATCACATTTCCAAACTAGCACAAATCAGCACCGTTTTAAAATAACATGTGTCACCTGGATTGCGTAAGCCAATCATTCTCAGTTATTTGAAAGCACTGCGAAAGACACTGGACTTAGGATCTCAATGAATGAGGTAGCATGCAGCATCGAGCAGGGAAACGTAGGAAAGAGCCGCATGCACAAAGCGAAGCGTTAGCAGTTGTTTCGTTATCCACTACCAACATTTCCATAGAATCATGCTGTACAAACAAAAGAGATAAAAGTTCCAATGTGAAAATGAGCTGTCATTAAATCTTTGAAATATAAACTCTTTATCAGATCAGTCAGAGATTCTATCATTTTGAAGTGAAATTCCTTTCAGGATCAACAATTGTGAAATACGGATCAGTATCAAGTTTTGGATTGGTACTCACAAAATCCGGAGCCCGATCCCACTCGAATTTTCCTGTCAAATTCGAGCTATTCGTGCTAGACGCGTCATATGCCCGTGCGTCCACCACGGTCTCCCTGACGGGATCAATCTCATCCGGCAGCACTTCATCGGCCGCGAGATCGGTCTGGTGTTTGGCAAACTCTATGAAAATATCTTCCAGGTTAGTCTGATTGACCGAAGCGTCTTCAATCTCCAGTTCCTGGCGATTATTCTCGATAGCCGCAAAGATCTGGGCTAGTTTGAGACCGCGCAGAGGAATGCGATACTGTACGGTGTTGTAATGCCGCTCCTGCATGCGGGCACCCCGGAAAGTAGTTTCCATAAAGTCACAGACCCGGTACATTGCGGTTGGATTGCATCGGATGATCACAGAGTATCCAAAGCCGAAACGAGATTTCAAGTGTTGCAGGCTACCGACACACTGGAAACGACCATTCACCATTATAGCGAGTTTTGTGCAAAGATTCTCGCATTCTTCCAGGCTGTGCGACGTCAGGATAACGGAGCGACCTTCGCGCAGCATACTTAAAATACAGTTCCACAAAAATCGCCGAGCCTGCAACAAAAAGACACATCAATGTCAGTATGCTACTTTTTCTCAGTTTGCTTTAGTTTCCGACTTCCGACAGATCCAAACAAAACACGAGGAATTCACAGTGTAATAAATACTCGCATACTGTCTGTTATTTGGAAAGGTCGCTGGTTTTGATTCACTATAGCGATCATGGCGTCACCGACATCTGGATTGAAACACAATATCAAAAGGTCATACCTTGGGATCCATTCCGGTTGTGGGCTCATCAAGAAAAACAATATCCGGATCACCGATGAGCGCTATGGCTGTAGATAATTTTCGCTTATTTCCACCTGAATACGTACCGGCACAGCGTCTAGCATGAGCTGAGAGCTGCAGCCGGCTGATGCCTCTTTCTACAGCCTTGAAAACATATTTTTCTGGAATTCCATGGATGCGCGCATAAAATTCCAGATGCTCACGTCCAGTAAGCAAATTGTGAATAGCATCAAACTGCGGGCAATAGCCGATGTATCGGCGCGCTCCATCCAGATCCGTGGATATGCTGTGCCCGTTGACGTAGGCATCTCCGTATGTCGGATACAGATTTCCCGTTAGCATTTTAAAGGTAGTTGTTTTGCCTAAGGCGAATATTTGTAAAGTAACTGTAAAAATTAGGAACACACAACAGTTCTTCTTACCAGCCCCATTGACTCCAAGCAAGCCAAAACATTCTCCTTTCCCAACTCCAACATTGATCTTATCCACTGCTACGTGCAGACGTTTGCGCTGCCGAAAGACTTTTGTCAGATCAGCAACTTTTAAAACACTACCATCAGCTGCGCCGCTCATAATTCGAGCTCGTTCCTTGGCCACATCCTTATCCTCCTGCCCAGCTGACATGATGGGAGTCGCAAGCCGTCTCGGTCGCCAAAAGAAGCGGTATTCAATCAACAATGTCACGGCGAAAAACAGAACTCCCTCAATACACAAACAAGCAATATTGCGTCCGGCAAAATTCCACTCAAACGGATGGTCATCCACTTCCTGTCCGAAGCGGGCAAACACATCGGCCTTCACTTGCCCAATGGCCATGTCCATCAATCCGCGGCCCAGGCAGTAATGCGGGAGAACCAAGAATACCTGCCTGAGAATTTTAGCGATATCCTGCAGTTCCTGATCATCCATCAATTCCAATATAAATACGGAAATGGTCGAGACAATACCGAGAAACAAATTCAAACAGGCCAACGCGACAAAGGCAGAACTGGGTACGCGAAAGAAGAAACTTGGAATGTACATCATAGGAATGGCTGCGAAACCGTACAGTGCCAATAGGCACACCAAAACTGGCAGATTGCGCGGAGATACGTAGTTTTGCTCATTGAAAGCGATAAAAATTAAAACACAAATCACCGTAGTCAAAAGATAATTACAAATATCCCACATGTAAGTCGACACCTGCAATAACCGTTGATTAAAAACGCACCTAAAGAAACCGCATTAATAAATTCACACCCTTACCCAGTATAACCACGGTTTGATTTTAGCCGTAAACTGCAAGTTTTTCGCTCCTGACACTCGCTCCTCAATCAGAAACATAACGAAACTAGCCGGCACGAAGGACATGGCAAAAATTACGCAAACGGCATGAAGCAGGGCTTTCGCACTTTCCTTCATCACCTGGTCTTCCATCTGCTCTTCCGTGCGGTTCAGCGGGTGATTAATGGCGAGCATTCCATATTTTGCGGGATTCTGATCAGGCTTCAACCGACTTCGAAGTAGGACATTGTTTATAGCGTTGACATATGAAACTGAACTTGCCCAGCCGCCTAACAAACACAAATGCTGATTAGCTGTCACCCTGTGCAAAACACAGAAAAATAATATTTAGCGATCACTAAATAAAAGAACTTATTAGTCAAATTCCATTCCGAAATAAAGTATAAATTTAATTTTTGCAAAGCTACGATGTGAGTGGTAATCCCTTATAAAAGTTTACGTCGCTGAAACAAAATTCACCTATGAGAGCATCTGGTAACTAAACAGTTACTGGTAACTGGAGCGCAAGGGAGAAATACGCAGTACGTACGGTTGTTAAACCACACTTTTATGTTGTCCTGTTGAAACATCTGCGACAACATCATGATAAAATCCTTCCATAATTTGCCCATTCCATCATTGACACCCCGCTGGGTCACGTTAGCGTTGGACAACATTTGCGCTACTACGCTCGCCCAATGGGTAAAATTGAATCGTGCGAATGAGTCGACCTGTCCAAACGAGTAGCCACCGTAACGCGAACTATCAAACCTTTTAGCGGTCTTTAAAAGCCAGTCCCTGAAGCGCAGAAACACAGCTTACAGTTCTCAGTAAACGCATCCAGCAAAAAAATGATCCTCACGTAATATTTCGGTTGGTCATGTTGCACAGCATATCTGTCGTGTTCAGAAGTATGCATGGCGGATCCGGACCGCCAGCATCATCGGGACACTGCTGACCACCTTTCTGTAAAATTATCAGCGTAGTTAATTGCCTTATCAAGCATAGGCATCTCAGATTGATCTGCAAGAATCATTTCAAATTCACAGAAGTATTCTCCAATTACCAAGAGGTCATCAATAAATCTAATTACCGTAGGTGAGTGCTACCCAACTACTGACAACGGATAACCAAAATTGTAACCAGGAAATATCGAAGAAATATTCATCTGATATTTGCACTTCAACGTTGCACGCTAACGGCTAAAATATGGTCATATCGTACCTCACAGCTACATGCTGGAGTGGCATTCCGAGACACAACATAGTTCGGAAGGAGATGACTTTTATCTGCCTTTGCTGTTGGCACGCACGCCTTTCCCGTAACAGGATCACCGTCCATGCAGCGTGTTCCCATTCCAGGCCCTTCATATAGCATGTTCACCAGTGCTGAAGCATTGGTATCGCTTGGGCGGTCATTCGAGAAAAAAACATAGTTCGGCGGTCCATACAGCCAAGGTGTTAACTAAAAGGAATCCACTTGTTACATAAAAAAGCCCTGGGTCAGATTAAACAACTGGTTTCGTCCTTAAAACCAAAAAAAATCTACTGTAGCACGGTAACGCCGTGCTGAGAAGCGTCAGTAAGGTCTGTAGGAACAAACACAACGTGATAATTCATACCTCTAGTGGCGGCATTTCCAGGGGAAATGGTGTCAACAAAGTAACAACCATTGCCAAACAAACAAAGAGGGCTGGGAGAAGTATTTCACAGAAAAAGCTCTTCTTACTACGCCTCATGTTGTGGAAACGTTTCGAATGCATCGCCTTCATCTGCTGCCACAGCAGCTGTGACCCCTGCAGGCGCTTTGTGACTAAATTCCCGTGGTCCCATTCATCGATATCAGGTGGAACTGGTGAATTAAATCCTGTTACAGGCAGAGAGTTATCCAAAGGTTCGTTAACAACCGTTGTGGATAGTCGCCGTCGTGTTTTGGCCAGAAATCCCTCTTCCGTTATGCGAGTAGCAATGTCGTCCTCGGTTCCTGGTTTGGCGCTATCATGCGTTTCCATAACACGAAGAAAAACTTCCTATCAAACCAAAATACAATCTATTAACAGAAAACCAGACCTTCACAGTCCACCATAACAGTGACATTAACAATGACAAAAACTCCATTTGAAATTTTGCATTCATCCATCGTATTTTACCTCTAACGATGTATCCCGTACACCATAACTGGAAACATCCAAGAAACCCATTCTCGCATCCAGTGCTTCGAATAACATTCCAAACCGGCCATCACGGCTGGCCGACATGGGCAGCACAAACGCACACTCCGCTCCAACGTCTTCAATCAACAGTGCTTCCGGAATAAATTCCTGAACAAATCGGGTGACTTCTTCCACATTTGTTGCTCCCGACGCTTTGACCAGAGTCAAATAATATCCATTTCCAAATCGCGATTTCAGAAAAACTGGCGATCCTCCGCAAATCAACTAGAACCATTGGCAAACGAATCGGTATACTTTTTGAAGTATAAATACTTAGTATGTACAATGTACCAAACATATAATTCTATAACCGGTAATGAAAGAGCAGCCCACTTCCTACCTTTCCATCAGCGATCACAGCAATCCGATCAGCCAGGGTATCGGCTTCCCCGTGGAAATGCGTGGACATTATGGTCGTTCTATCCTTTCTAAATCGAATCAGCAAATTCCAGATTCCACGTCGTGCCCATGGATCCACACCGGCCGTCGGTTCATCCAACAAAACCACCTTTGCTCCACCTATGTAGGCAATGGCAACAGACAATTTCCGTTGCATCCCACCGGATAAATTAGCGGCTTTCTCATGCCGCTTATGTGGCAGCCCCACACTTCCGATCATCATGTCGATCTCCGATTTTATCGCCACCGGATCAGACAGTTTCAGACTGGCATAGAAATACAGATGTTCCTCCACGGTTAATCCGTCCCATAAAACATTATGCTGCGGACAAAAGCCAAAGCTCTTTCGTATCGAATCCATTTCGGTCATAACATCGTATCCGTAGATCTTAGCATTCCCTGATGTGGCCGGGAAAAGTCCACACAAAATAGAAAATGTCGTGGTCTTACCGGCACCATTATGTCCCAGCAGAGCCGTAATCCCCTCGTAAACATTCAGCGATAATCCATCCACAGCCAACTTTCCATTCCCGTACACTTTCTTCAAATTGTGAATTTCCACGCCACGTTCCAAGTTCAGTGGTTCCGGTTCGAAGTTACTTCCTCCATCAGATTTCACATCCACTGCTGCTTCCTCATCCGAGCGGATCTTTCGCGGCTTTATGCCAAACCAATAGGATTTGGTCACTGGGAAATACCACGGTCGGGGAATGCCATATTCCCCTGGCATAACCGCTTCAAGGTACCACGTTAAAAGGAACATGAGCAGCGCATCGCCGATCAGCATTAGAATGCAATGGATGAGACAAAAGGGGTCATTCTCCAACGGGCTGCGCGCAATATTGTTCCACTGCACACCAATGCCTTGTTCTTCAAAACGCGCGAAAAAATTGGATCCCCACCCGAACGCCACGTTCGGAATAAAGCATGAAAATACTTTGAGACCGAACCTGTAGTTGACAAAATTATCGTCAACAGATTAGTTGTATTCCAGCTTACTGTAATCAAAATGTTTTGCAGCAAATCGCTAATGCCGAGCAAAAGCGTAGACAACTGCTTGTAAAACTTACGGGATTCGGTCTTCCCAGATAATCAGTAGTGAATAAGGCATGAAGGTGCAGAAATATAAAATTCCACCGGCTGCCGCTGCAATATTGGCTTTCGAAAATAATACACTGCAAAAACATCCGCTTGTACGGATCCTAATCGCATATCTAATACTTGACTAGAACTAGAAATAATAAACGAAAGTACAAACGAAAACTTGCATATCGCTGCCGCATATGCACTAAAAATGCATACAACCAAGAACTTACTATAGGTAGACTATAGACTATAGGTAGACTATAGGTATAGACTATACTATAGGTAGACTCTCACACTATAGTAAGCACTTGATACAACTACCGTACCTTAAAAAAAATCCGAATGCAATGGTTGATAAGCAGAACGTCAAAAGAAAAACGTAGATCACTGCCCAGCTGGAATGCATAAGTATTTTCCCATATACAAGGATTATCACCATAAAGATGATGGATAAGTGCATAATAACAAAAGTCTCCAAAAACCAAGACAACCTGAAAAAGGCAAATTTATTACTTACTGCCGAGTGCCGTATTATTGCAGTCCGTTAGCTCACACAAGTCATTCCGTTCTCACTGTAACAAAGTCATCCTTACCAATTAGCAGCATTGCTCATGCCCATCATCATCATGGTTTCCCGCAAGCGCTTCTCCTTTTCGTAGACAATGCTTTTCACTAGCATTGCGGCCTGCGAAGCAAACAAAAGATAATTCTTTGGAACCATATAACTAAACCCGAAAACAATCAACCCTGCGCACTCACGGTGTAAACCCATGCAAGGGTCATGATCAGTGGAAAGTTCCGCGAGATAGCCATGAAAAAGGAGTCCTCAATGTAACATGGATAGGGAAACTGGAGAATAATAAACCAGTGAATGAAAGTATCATTTTTTAATCAGGCGTAATTTATTTACTGTACTTGTTGCAAATATAATCCCGGCAGACTTTCAGTCGAATTCAACATTTCAGCCATGATTGCCCGTTCAATGGAATCTTGTAATTGTATGAAACCGTATGTCCTATTCCAACATAATTTAACATAATTATTCCAACATAATTTAACAACGACATTAAGTAAATCGACGCGCATTCGTTTCCATACCAATATTTCATATCTGTCAATGGCTGACGCCGCGGAGCAGGACGCCAAAACCGATCCTGAATAATTTGAAACAAATATCAACAAGCTACTAAAAGGGATAAATATGGCAAATTGTAAGAATAAGTGCCACGGCAAGTTGTTGATGCTGGTTACCTTTATTCGTCCAGTAGAATCAACTTTCTCCACGTCGTACCGTATTTTGTATCGGATAAAAGATGGAACATGTTCGGCCGCTCTGTGCACTGGCTCGGCTAAGTTCTCAAAAACAATTCCTGCCCAAAATGTTCCGTTATCCACAAGCATGCCCCTGCAAAAGAAACAGCCTTGCCAAAATTTAACATAAAAAAGACGAAGTACAACCAGCTACACAGGGAAGCTAAAAAGTGTCAAGCATTCAGCAAAAACAGATGAAATCTAAGTATAGATATTTGCTCAAACAGGCACCCATACTTATGAAAAAATTTTCGATTTTAAAAAGAGGCCTTATTAAACTGGTCCCAAAGGGCGCTTAATTGAGAAAATATAGAAGTGTAAACTCCACTTTTTTGAAGTGATAATTTACAGTAACGCTCGTATCTTTATGCGAATAAAAACGTTCGGCAAACTTCCGATGCCATTGTAATAGTTTAGAAAACCATAGATTATCATAAACACTGTAACTCAGTCTCTGCTCTACTACCGCGTCTGTATTCAGTATTTATAAACAGAAATTAGAAAGATTGAATGTTTTTTCAAAAAAATGGCTATTCGGTTACCCATGGCTGTTCAAGACTTTCTCATCGGTCATCGGTACGAATTTGTCGAGATCCACGCATTCCATAAAGCTGGTCACGTTGCCCAAAAATTCCGCAAACATGAGCAAGTTGCTTTTCAACGTCTCCATCGATGTTGTATTGATCTGCATGCCCTCAAACCATTTCTGATCCAAATTCGGCATCACTCCTGTCAGTCCCATCATTCTGGAAAACATCCCAAAAATCTGTCCAAACCCTTCCGACGAACTGCTTTGCATCCGGGAAGTTTCGTTAGCCACAGCTTCCAATAACACTGCTACTTGAGGCAGCATCTTGCTCATTTGCCGCCCCGTCCAAATTAAACTTTCTATCCTTTCGAATGTAGCGTTCATTCGTTTGATAATGCTTCTAGATGCCGCCGTGTTTGGCGTATATAACAGCTTTCCTAGAATGAATGACTTCAAAGGTTTCCACAAGAATCGTATCGCAATTTTCGAATTCTTTTCGAAAAAATCAAAAACTCTGTTGCAAAATGGAGATGAATTATTGCTCCGTTCTTCGATCATGTCGTCGTCTTCTTTGGACCGAAGTGGAACGTAATTCCCACTCATTTGCGTTTCCCGCAGCTTCTGTACCATATTTTGTTTGCTGCCATCCAACCGGAAAATTTCTGCATTGTCGCCACAAATAAACTTTCCCATAAACTGCATGCCACTAGAATTGGCGTACAGGTAGCTGTCCTGCATTTCTTCGATGAAGATCTTAAACGGCGTCAGTTTTTGCCCGGATGTCATGACTTCTGACAACAGCTTCCGGGCCTTCAATGCCGTAAACATAAAGGATAGATCAAATTGCTTGAAGCGGAATTTTCCCGTTATCAAAGTCAGATTAGTCACCGGTCCCAGATGGAGCAACCAAGTGGAAGCCGGCACAGGACATAAAACGGCCACGAGCGCTTCCACACTGACGTTTTTATCAAACTCCAACACTTTTCGTAATCGACCCCCGTCACAAAACAGTTGATTCCCCACAAGAAATTGCAGTAAATCTCCAAGAACAAACGGCCTGAATTTGGCTTCCAGTAAACCGGTTATCAGTTCTTCTGAGACGTTCATTCCGGTCGGATCCACTATGTCCAACATTTGATCTACTGTGAGCGGGAAAACATCACGAAATCGTAAACCATTTTGTGGTGATATCTCAGCGCCGTTTGCCAGTTCTTCCAGTGTGTGAATGAGCTGAACAGTGCTCTGAATCGTTTCTGCTGTGACGTCTTGCAGAGTTTGGTTAGAAAACATGCTTTCCAGAATGGCAAACATTCTGGATATGATGGAATCATGGTACATGTTGACCGTGCCGTACACATCGTCCGTAGAATTCCGTTTGCACGTGTTGTTGAAGGTGCACACATAACTCTGGAATTAACATTAAAAATCAAGTACACCTTCAGTGATCCAATCATATACACTTCCAATTGATTACGAAGCAGACAATCAATTTGGCTTGAGTAACATTTAATTTTATTAGATAAAACAATTGCGCCTAGAGCGCAAAACCATGTGAACCAATTTACAAGTGAAATTTTAATTTTCACATTTTCTACACCCCTCCTACTGACTGCAGTGACTGTTGAGGATATAAACCTGCAACTGATACATAACAAAATGTGTTTAATTTACTTAATGCCCGTTGTAACCAAAGTTCTCCCATCGGTAAATATACTTCCGCCTTCCGGTGAATGAAAAGGTAACGTAAATAAAATCGCAGCTACAGCTGATTTTTCGTCAAACCGTGAAGGTCATCTCATCTGGCCAATGTCAGCGTAGTTTGTGAGTCAACCACTCGAATCGCATACATTTTTTCGGGGTAAACATTAACGACTTTCTCTGCAAAACTTTAACAAAAACTGTTCTCTGAATAGCAGTTAAAGTATACCGTTGTAAGTCAAGTACAGCTGAAAGTACAGTTTTAACAAACGAAGCCCTCAATAATAATACAGTATCGATTTGATACACTGACACAAATGACATCTGGAGCAAAGGTAATATGCGGAAGAAGTAATATATCCATATTAAAAATTTATGTATTTAACCCATATTAAACGCCACAGGTATTTACGGCCAATGATGGATAAGAGAGCTCTCTATTTAATGTTTATTTAGACCCGAATAACTTCACAGCTAGCAATTTTAATTTTTTTAACGTATGATTTGCATATGCAGTTACTTTAACCGGTTACTTTTTCACCAGTTTTGTCAGTCCAAATTCTAACAGTGGACAGAACGATTACCTGCAACAAAGGTAAGATTCCCGCTGACGGAAGTGCTTTTTCATCGAAATGGCACTGAATAAACAGAAAACTATGCGTCAGTTTATTTAACTAATCGATTGCATGTCATAGCGATATTCACAATTTCACAGAGACAAGAATGTCTGCTTTACCTCCGGAATGGTGGTTTGGAGATTCCTCGTGCGAACCAGTGCCAAAAGTGCCAGTAATACAATAGGCCAAGCAATTTCGATGAGGAATCGAACTGGTTGCCGTTTGCGCAAAGTATAATTTTTCCATATTAACAATTTTAGCTGTTTCCCAAAATTCATCTTGCCGGGATAAAAATCATATCCATAAAATTTATTAATGTTGTTCCGTTCAATCCGCACGTGGAACAGCACGAAGACCAGCTGTGACAATATGAAACGAGCGTGATTAGAAAGTGAAAATGTCGTGCAAAAAACGCCTAGAGCAAATGGCAGTTAAACCGTGTGATGTAAAAATAAAGGAACGACTGTGCGCTACAAATATAGACTACAATGAAAATTACGTCGCATTTCTCGTGTTTGCACTGGTTTATCGTAAGCAAATATCAATTAAGTATACGAAACTATGAGTAATATCCGTCTGAACGGCAGCGCACACACCGTGTCGTGTACTTACCCGATAAGCAAAAGCAGCAATTTGTGCGGAAATTACTCGGCAGTATCGGCGGCGGTGTTAACAAAAGGATGTGATAATCATGTAACCAAATACTGCCTTAATAAATGAGTACGCCGCGGCAGACATCATCATTCCCATCTGCAAACGGACTCCAAGGCCTTCGCACGAGCGCATAAACGGACATCAGCAGCGGATCAGGCTCAGCGTTGTCTTCATCGAATCAACAATGCTCTTCTTCATTATCCAACATCCGTTAATATAAAATATCAATTCGCTAGTGTTTGTTTGGCTCCATCCATATGGTTTCACTGCTGTTGGAATATGAAACACAAAACCAATTCCATACAAAAAAACTGCAAAGAGGCAAATGTTGAGTCTCCGACTGCGAGCACTGGAAAGAAAGCTTTCTGCTGATTTTCACCAGTTCATTCACAAACACAGAAGGATGAGATAAAACACATCGCAAGACAGCTTTCGTCAGCAAATTGTCCATAAAATTTTTAGCGTTCCTCACGGTGTGGCATAAAAACACGTGATTGTGTATGTAGATGAAAGACTCTCAAATCTATGGCAAAGCTAAAATGATGGTGCGAGTACGGTATCTTATAATTTTTGTTATTTAATATGTTGTATTAGGCACCTTACCATTAGCTTGAGATTAAACTCAAATCGATGAAAGTGAGTGGGAGACTGCATGGGAGCGAGAACAGTATACATGCCACAGCTGATCGGTACTGTATGTACTACGGTACTCGCATGTACTGTACAATATGGTTGTATTTGATGTCCAGCCAGCTGCCGCGGCAGTTCGAACTTGCGTTGAATACAACTTCTACGCCAATATTAATTTAACGAAAAACAGGAAGAGCTTCGTTCTTTTGGATCCAGAGCACGGTTTCTAAATTGTTTGTGTACTGTCCTGTGTAACTGCGCTCTAATGCCACCCAGGGAGGCAAACACTGCAAACCTAAAACATTAAGCTTGGTAATTGTACCATGGTAGCAAGGTGTCAATACCGCAAGAGATTATTCCATAATAGCGTCAACCGGTAGATATTATTACATTGGACGTTTTTCTGTGTTTCCACTACCGTACTCGCTGATTTTCTTGGTGGCAGTAATTATTAAATAATACTGTTCCAGACTCAAGCCATAGGTGATACAATCATACAAGTACCGATTGTAAATCTCCAGATTTTAAAGTCTAAAGAAACAGTGTATTTTAACACTATTTAAGTATTCTGTCTATTTTCGTTGAGCGAAAAAAATCTGTGCGTATTACGGTATGTTTTAACGTTCAGCGCCGGCAGAAAAGCAAGCGCAAGTAAATAAAAAAATAAAAATCTTGAGAGCAACTTTTAGTTTGTTTGGTAATAAAGTTACGTAGTTTGTTTGTTTGTTTGGTCTAATCTGCCTCGTTACTGTGGCCGAAATTATGGCAGTTACTTTAATAAGAAAGCTATTCTTTCAGGAAACAGTGAAACACTACAATTAATAATATTTTAATACTACTGTTGCTTATAATGCATATTGGTTGTAACCCTTACCGTAGGCATGATATCACTTGTGTTCAGCCCAAAGTTACCTTAATTTATTTAATATTTTTAATTTTGAAAAAATGCAAGACACATATGAAAATATTATCTGTATGAACTAACTGACTCGCCGCTCACTGTGCTGCAAACTGGAGCATTGCAACAAAAATAAGCGCTTATAAGGATCTTCAATGATCACTCGGTATTCACGTTTGTATCTGTAACGTTACCGATCAACAGAATTTCCCTCTCTAAGCCACACGTGGCATCTGCATAAGCCACAATTTCCAGACTTTCCGATTCGCTAGATGTGGTGATCGCTTCTGTTAAATCCAAAAATAAACATAAGATGGCGATTTGTGAAGCGAACATCATGAGTAACCAGCATCAGGGCAGTCAGGACACTGACACAGTTCATAATTATGCGAGAAGCAAGGCCAGCAGTTTAAAATTTGTACCGAGAGTCTGGCCAAGCTTCCAGAATTATTATTCCGAACCGACACATACTTTTACTGTTCCAGTTTGCCACCGTTTTTGCATTGCTATTTGATTAACGTTTTATAGCCGGACTCTTCAATTATATATAACCTGCAAAGTGACATTATGTATTGCTGTACTTTCCCAACATCCGTTGTGTGGGCATGTGCTGGCTTACTTCTTTGTTGGGCTGTATCGGCAGACACTTCCGCTTCCGATGTCTCGCCTGCCGAAAACCCATCACCAGCCAAGCCAACCTTCACGTACATTCAGTATTACGAATCTGGAATTGTATCGTATAACCAGGAGAAATGGTTGGCTTGCATCGCTTATTTCAATGAGGCCGTAAAACAGTATAAAATCTACAAAGACAAAACCATCTCGTGTCGGCGAATATGCAACGAAATACAGTCGGATCGGGAAGCGGTCACCACTGCCAACGACACGGAGAATCGCTTTCTGGAAATAGCGATATCGAAGACCTTGTGTCTCCTACGCTGTCGGAAATCGGAATTGGGAGGTGTCCAGCTGCCGTATGCACCGCAAGTCGACGAAGCAATCGAAGATTTAATGCCTTACCATTACATGCAAGTATGTCATTCACGCAATTTCAAAAACGTTTAAAATATTGTATTGTTGCTTTTTTTTACTTGCATGGAAGCTGTCCCAATACAATTTAATCATGTGCAAGTAATAACTAAAAAGATCGATTCGATCATTTCTATCGTAGACAAGGCCAGGCGGAAGGTGATCTGTCAGCTTGCTAATAATTTTGTTTGTGATGGTAGGTACCAGTAACTATAATTTGTATTTTCAGAAAAAAACGTTGGCGTTTTAGGTATCTTTTTATTTTGTATACCAGCAACTACAGTGCAGAAATAATACCAATTTGACCAGTTCCTCAATTACTTCCTTATGAAACTGCTTAAAGCTTATCTATGTGCGTTATTCTGTGGTTACTGGTTATCATATTAATTTTAAGTTTTGTATTTTTCATGCAGTGCAATATGCGTATCAGTGCGGCAGATGCCGGCACAGATAGACATATGTTCCACATTAATGTATGTCGTACGCCGTTTCACAGATTTTTTTTATTTTTGGATCTGGTATTACTGGGTATTTCGGCCATTTACAAAAGACGAACTGTCGATCGTACGAGTATACTTGACATAAAAAAATTTATAATAATGTGAATAATAGTGACTTTTGCAGTTCTGTTACTTCAACGCTGGCATGAAAGACAAAGCTTTAGCCGCTGCGTACACTTTTCTTCATGCGCATCCAGGTCACGAAGTCATGCAGCACAACATCAATTTCTATATGGAGCAGCTTACAGAAAAGGGAGCCGATACTACCAGGGAAAATCTCGAATCCAGAACATACCAAGAGGAATTCCTTAAGGGCATCGAAGCCCATGATTCCAAGGATCACCAGGGTGTCGTGGAGCACATGGAGAAAGCCTTGGAAGCGTATCTGGAAGCGGAAGCAGACTGCCGTGCCATGTGTGAAGGCCCCTTTGACCAAGACGGAATGCTGTCCGACAAATACATCGCTCTGGCCAATCATATGACGTACTCGTTGAAATGCCGCCGGAGGTGTTCGGTGCGTCTGCAGCACTTTGATGGATACGGTAGCCATCCTGGTAATTTTGTGGTGCGGTGCTATGTATACTTGGCTCAGTCGTACGAGAAGCTGGAAAAACTAACTGAAGCTTGTCAAGCTGTGGCGTCGGTTCTCTTGTTAGATCCCAACAATGAAGCAATGGGCCGACTGCACAGTGACCTTTTTGGATTGTCAAGCGTTCATGCTGACAATTTTATGCCACGTTCAGAAGCCACACATTACTACCGACACGATAATACTGATATGAAGATGCTGCAGATGATCGACAATGAGTTTGCCAATTTCTTTCGAGAAATCCAAAATATGCCAGGAAAGCAGTCCACGGCTACTGACACATCGCCGGCAACGGATGCGGCTACTTCGCCTTTAAAAAGCAGTATTGTGGTAGCTGCTTCGGATGTAGACAAGAGCGCAAACTCAGGAGATCTGGACAAGAATACCGTGGATATTGAAAAGAATCCCATAGATGCACAAAAGTCCTGACAAATGACAATATCTTGTTAACGATGTTTCTTCGAAAATAATTATCATTACATTTTTTGCTAAGAAAACTTACTTTAAGAGTTGCAAGAGCTTAATCGAAATATAAATACTGATAATGGGTCAAAATACGCAAATTACCAATGCGTACAGATGTAAATTGGCCCATATTGCTCGCCGCACTGTTCGAGTGTGCTGGTGGTGATAATTTGCTTGCCTGGAAGACATTAGCACTGCCGTAATTATTTTCCTATTCCAGGTTTATTAATTTGCATTACTCTGCATTTGCATATTATTATGCAGAAAATTTTCTTCATTTGGATTTACAGGATAAAAAACACGTTATCGGTCGTCTTCTTGTACAGCTTAAGGCACCAATACTGTGAACAACAACAACAGCATTGTATTGAACACGTAGCCTGAGGCATAGCAGAAACTTCGATTAGAAGAAGTTTAACATCATAAAAAAAAAGAGTTCTCAGTATATATTTACAAAGTACCCAAAGCAAGAAATAGCGCTTTGATTTCATTTTGTTATCTTTAGTGTATTTTAAGATAGCATTCTTATCTTTAGGCTATCGCTCACAATTGACCTTTGTTTGCAACTAATATTCAATGCAGGATGTGCAACGCGATCAAAATGCGTAAGAAAAATCAGCTACGCAATCATTTCGTCAGGCAGGCATACATATATTTACATGTTCGTAACGTTACCGGTAGAATATTCAATTTAATTGAATGCTTTTAATGCATTCAGTGGCAATTATTACAGTCAAACACACAGTGGCAGATAATTTTGACTTCTTTCGTTTTGCATTTGCCGGTACTGTAATAAGTGTAATTCGAGTTAACGTTAGTTAGGTTTGAACATCTTACATAAGAATATTGCACGAATTCTACAGTACAACAGTTATGATCGATGCAAACTTTCCGTACAACGTTAAATTTGTCGGGTATTTTACCAGGGGCATTTAGAATACAAATGCGCTCGATAACGACAGATTCGCGACCAATAGTACGAAAAATCCAATTTTCCTGCAAGGCATATTATTATGTGCTGCCAAGAAAACCTGCTTATGATCCACATAAAGGCTACCAGTATTAAATAACGCCATTCAACTATGAGTATTTCTTTCAACTTTTTGCGGGCTACTAATTTTTACAGTAGCCGGTATCGCACTATTGTTGTCGTATAGAGTATGCAGGACAGTACAACACGTCAGTATGCGTGAAAATTGTGTGTTGAGTAAGCGCAGACCTGTCGGCTGCCAGTGAATGTCAAAGCATTAAAATTACAGTGCCCACTGCCAAGAGCAGATTTAAACAGTAACAATGATTGTACTAACATCGAATAAATTATGATGCAAACAATTCTGGTGTAGAAACAAAATTAAATTTTTGGTGCACAAAGCCGGTAGTGCAGAAAGCGGCTGAGTCTGTAATTATAGAACCGCTTAGAGGTTATGCCGGGCTAATTCAAAGTGAAGATACATATATATAACATTTCGCGAACGCAGCACCGACATTAACGGTAGGAGCACCGGTTATCCATCAAACATTCGATTAGCTCTACATCGTCATATTGTTAGCACTTAGCATAGACAATATCGATTAGTTTTTCTGGAAGCAAACTTTCTCCCCCTTCGCCGCATTTATATACAACACACTGGCGCTGCATCATACACACAAGCAGCTGCGTTACTGCGTAGATCGCTATAATGTTGTCTGTGCTCTTCCTCTGCAATAGTTTCATCCCGAGTCACACCACCGAACCCTGCTATCAACCTCGACAGCACGAACATATTTATCCTGCACGCTGTGCAGTCCTAAATGTATATGTATGCAGCGGCGGAGCCATTGCCTTCCGCTTGGAGAATGTTATCGAATAAGTATACAACAGCGACGTATTACGAAAAACTGTGACTTGTACATGGCACAAGCAGCACCAGCAGCAGCTACGGACAGTTGTATTTGTTCCTCCTCAACGTTAACAAATTTAAGCGCCTCTGGCGAACCATGCCAGCTTATGCGTTGAGAGCGTTTAGGCACAATTTATTCCCAACCGATGCTAGCTTGTTAACATTATCATTCATTCTTATTTATGCCACGGATAAGGATATAATGCGCTATACTTAAATGTTGTCCTTGGTGATACGCTAATTTCATCCCTCTCTTATGCTCATGGGAAAACGTAAGTACTTTCACTACAGGAATGTGTTTTTTCCACAATTTGTATTTTTAAGAATAGCTGAATTTATTTTTACTCTTCAAAATAATATTACCACCACTACGCAAGGCAGCGCCACAAATGCTTACAAACACAAAACGGTCTTTTGTCTTTATTTTCGCTTTTGGCTTCTTCCAGCTATAGCTATCTGTCTACATATTTGCATCTAGTCTCTAGTGTTTCTCTTATACTCTTAACCATCAGAGACATTAGTTTTTCCTGGACCATTCTCGGCTCGGTTTACAATACTGACGTAATTTTCCAGGACTTTATAGATGTGCGTACATTTACCGAATTCAATCTTGGCATGGTTTTGTTTTTTCCAGCATAATTTTTTTTAGATTTATATACTTAAAATGCTCTCTGGAGCATAATAGAAGCACAACAGTACAGACTTACCTGTTCAGCTACACACACTGCCATGATTATCTTAAGATGCGACTCCCGTGTAATTAGTCATCATACGCTGTACTGTACATATGTGCATGCTCTCTTCATTTTTATCCCGAATGTAAATGCATGCCGATTTGTGTTTTGAATCTTCGAATCTTCCAAGTTTTATTAAATAAAACAATTTTTATAAATTGCTCGCGTACTGTCCCCACCGTTTGTTGTACTTTGAGCATTAATCATATTGTCGGCATTCACCGCAAGAAAACACTGCAGAGCATTTGAGTACGACCGTTTATGCAACTTTTCTAATGCCATACAAAAGCAAGTGCCTGCAGAAGCTTACATGTCGCATTTGAATCGGGTTTGAACCGGATATGAACTGCACTTTTATAACAATCATCTCTAGCCGCTCTTGTGGAGTATATCGATTTTTATTAAAATACTGTGCAGGCAATGGAATTCAAATGCCGATAGGATGGTGTTGGGTAAATGGCTAAAATACTAAGCCCCCGAGCTTAATAATTTTCCACAATGGTTTCTGAACATAATTCTGTAAGCAGGCTTTCTTAGTACGACCAAGACGTATAGAACTACGTTGAAGAATTGAAGTAACGGCCGTGATAAAGTTTTGAAAAATTAAAACATTTGCCTTAGTTTGCTCAAAATAATACAGGCAACAGTAGCTGTTACCATAGTTCTCCCTAACCAAAAAACTACCACGCGGGATGATATTCTTAGGCTAGGTAGTCACACGATTTTATTTTTCTATTTTCATAACTCCTTGCTGTGTACGGTAAATACATGCTTGGCAGATTTCTGGACATCGACGATTTTGAAAACATGGCGCTGATCTAATTGTAAGCGATGTTTGTGTACAAATTACTGCAGTACCGGTACATGTGTTTATGTAAATGAGCAGGAGTGTGCGTTTATGGAAACGCCGGTCTGTATTCAGAATAAAGACGACTGTAAATGATTTTTTGAACGAGTAATCTGACAATGAATTCAGGAATCGAAGACTTAAAGGAGTTTATTAAGTGAGCGAGGATCCCTTGCAAGCTCTTCGTAGTGATAAATTGCGATCGACATCCCCGAGGCGTTATTATTTTGAGCAGCCCAATTGTATAAGGATTTAGGGGGTATAGTAATACTGTAATATTATATTTCAAATCTTAACAATGCCACAATATAGAGTTTTTCGGTTTTTGAGGTCTTCATCGAATCATATTTTGAAAAGCGAAATATTGTTGTTTATGCAATACGGTGAATGTGCAGACTAGCTATAGGTATTATTAATGCAGCAGTATGCTACACAAAACTGGAGATGTCGGTCCTGATTTTAATACGCCATCTTTTACATGACATTATTGATGACCTAGTACACACTGAATGTGTGAACGTTACAAACTGTTGTAGTTGTGTGAAGCTACGATATACATTTAGTTAATACATCGGTAACAGAAAACATTACATATCACACAAATCAGGCATCTAACTGTTGTAGTATATCCTTCTAAAAAGTGACCAAGAAACTACATGAAAAGATCACAATCGAATTTGGATTTTGTGAAATATTTTGGAAAGCAGTTCGGCGGAGACTTTATAGTTTGATAGACAAGTAGGTTGTAAAAAGTATGTTTTAATAAAATTAGTGTAAAAAGGTGTTCAAGCCAGTCAGTCGATTTGGTGTTGTCTTTCGATCTCTCGGGAGATCCGCTCCCAAAAATGAAATGAGTATTTGACCAAAAATGCACCAGAGACATTCGTACACACATCCGGGCTTTCGAAATTATTACGTCAAAATTTGAACGTCATGAAGTGTTTTATACATACTGTAACAATTATTTGAGAGTGTACATTTATCAGGAAGCAAAATGAGAACCGCTTCCCATGAAATTTACCTTTTAAACTTTACCCGTAAAACATTGCTTTCCCTTTCACGCATTCCTTTCCCGCATTTGTACACATTTTCAGTAGAAGTATAGCTATATAATACAAAATTTTTTCGTGTAAAATGGCCAACACGTAAATTATTCGCTAAAATTAATGCTGATTATGTATGCAAAACGATGAAGCTCACTGCATTTGGCTTTCGTTGTAATAAGTCAACATGTTCAAACTGGAAGGAAAATATTATATATATAAATGTATAGACATAATAATATGGTATGTTAATATCAGTTAGAATTGTTTTGAATTTCTAATCAGCAGATCAAGTAATGTTGATTGTTTGCTTTTTTAACTCTTAATTAAGTGGCTGTTGCCTATTACTTAGCTACGTCATTTCCAATATTAATAGCATCTCCTTCATTAGAACAGGAGTGCCTATAATACATCCTAGATAATTAAAAAACATTGTTTTGTGAGCAGACGCTGGTCTATACTACATAATTTCCGGTCAATAATTATCTCGATGATGTTCGCTTATAATATGCACAACTGCAATGAAGCCATAAAAATGCGAGAATTTGTTTCATGTTGTATTTTTTGGTATGGTCTATTGTAATCCTTGCGCACATAGTATGCAGTACTTCTGCAGTCTCCCCATGTTTTACGTTTTTGTTCTTTTTTCGTTTCAATAAAACTGTACGTATTACTACGTAATGCAGTATTTATCGCAGCGTATAATTATATGCCTAAAACGCGGTGCAAGACTGCAAGTATGTGTTGCAGTTCATGCAGTGTGGCTGCACCTTATGGTTAGCTAGGGTACTTAATCGTGTGTTTTTCTGTGGGTGCTGATGGTCGCAGCCACTATAGTGATCAGCAACGTAATTTTGTAGGGACATATTATTGCCTGCGTAAATATGCATGCATGGACATATGTATGCAGCATGTGTACGATCGCATATGTGGCAGTAGGTAATATAATTATGAAACCCCTTGTTGATAATTTTATAGTACCACGGTTTTTCTGGCTGATGCTGTTTCACACCACGCCTTCCCATAGAAGACTAATTGTAAAAGTTTGGGTCCAGCTGATCGTAGCACAAGTGCACTTGTTATATTATTTATTGCGTTATATGTTGGCTGCGCTGTGCGCTTAGACATGCCAGCCGAGAAATAAACGATCAATAACTGGATTGAATCATTCTTCTTCTTTCTTTTGCATTTTAGGATTTTTATAAAGCTGCATGACCAAAGCCCCGATCGATTTCCAGCGAGACGAAATGTGTTGTTAAGCGGTTCCGTTGTACTCCGTGTAAACCGGCAAACTCTCACGCAGTTATGAAGCATGGGAATGTGAGAGCCGAAACACCACGCCAGTTTTCTGGATCGTAGTCTTGACAAGCAGTTCTTCCTTGCAACTTTCCAAAACGTGCTTCCAAAAATGGCGAAACAGTATGAATTTAACTGGCAGATGGAGGTACCAAAACAGCTGCTGGAAGGATGCTCGTTTGATAGATGGGAAGAGGTATGCGGCCTGACGTTAAATTGCGTAATTGGTCGACTTACATTTCCATTATTAATTTCGTGTTATCCTGTTTAAATATGTACAAGCTAACCTAGTGGTGCTATTCGTGCTGCATTTTTTATTTTAGGTCTATTCTTAATTTACTTTCTAGGATGAATGCGAAAATATGCAATCAAATTCCAAATCCAGTACCTTTCCATGGTTATTTCAATTTTTACTTAAATTATAGATTTTACTTATTGGCGATCTGGCATGCATAAAGGTTTTTGTGGTTAGTTTGGATATCTTTGTGTAATGAATACTTTTTTATGTAGAAACTTTCAAATTTGCAAAAATAAAACAAGCACATAAAATGAAAACTTAAGCAGTAACCGTTTGCAGAATGTATTAATTTTTTGTTTCTCTGTGCTTTCCTACAACGAAGTATGCTTTATCCCAAAAACAACGAAGCGTGCTTTACGAAGTATCTTAACATGATCAAAACATAATTGCAATATAATCCTGACATTTGTTCGATTATTGCTGTACATCAGTGCTTTTCATTTACCACAGGAAACCGGCGAAATTGAATTTGACTGCAAGTTCAAAGTCGACGAGCAAGGATTTTTCCTCTACTACAGATCTCCTAACTCCAAAACCGTAAGGAGATTGAAACTGCATATTGCAACCAAAATAGCATTTCCTGTTTAAATGTCAAAGTTTCTAATTTTTAATATGCATCATAATTGTTGTTTGACAACTGCATATAAATACCTGGCATTTTTAGCAGTACCTATTATGAAATAGTTCTACATGCGTCTGTGATATGAGTGTGTTCTGCTATCTTCCAATTCCAAAGCAGCAAAAAAGATATTTTATACGATTAATTATTATTCTATCCATTTAAGAAACAAGATCTATGCCAATACCTAAAAATGCTAAAATAAGAAATTGTTAGAATTATGCGAAAACGATTTGACGTGCCACTGAATGAGCACTTTAATACTACAGCGTACGGACGAAAGATATTTTGAAAGTAACAAATTCGTGTGTGCGTGAAATGCAAAATATGTACAAGAACAGAGTGATTATGTCTTCCACAGGAGACTGTTGTTCTGGAAATGGCATATGTTTCCGACATTCGCAATGGCATTGTTCCAAAGGTGGGTTATCGTTGCATATTGCCATTAAAACGAATCATAAATCATTTTAACTGGTGCAATTTTCTTTCAAAAATGTGTAGAATTTTGCTGTTCACGCGGAGCTGACGGAGCGTGGGAAAGGTCTTTTAGACGATCGATCCATGACATTATGTAGTGGAACCGACCTTGTCAACGTCCAGTATCGCCAGTATGGAAATCTGATTTAATTTTTTCCTTGTAATATATAACGATAACAAAGCACAGCCAATGATTGCAGCATCGTTGCGCCGGACCCCGATACATGCAAGGTCAGATTTGTTCCCTTTACCAGAGATTTTTCCCCAGCGACGGTCTGATTAAATTGACAGTCGATGCATATTGGCTGTGTTGCTGGCTTTTAGCTCTGGTCGGAAACGCTTCGGAAACTCTCCCATAATATCAAAGCTAACCACATTTGCCCCATGACAATGCTGCAGAAACAGTAAGAACGATATAGCAGTAGCAATGCTACTTTGGCCCAGTGGAATATGAGCCTTATCAGAAAATTTTATGGGGCTCCGCTCTAGCTATTTTCGTATGGATGTTAGCAGTCCATCCAATTCTGTTTTACTGTAATTATGTCACCATATATCTGACTAATTCGGCATGTTATTTATACAAAGTTAACAATGTTAACACGTTCGTGCAACTTGTGCATGTATTTTAATTGTCACACTACGTAAAGTCACAATTGTACTTTAATAATTATGTTATTGAAATAATTTGTACAATTCAAGTAAACTGCAGCCAAACTCAATATTAGGTATTAGATTTTATTCATTTAGATTAGATTAAAGATATTAGATTTTACTAATTCTGAGTTGATGGTTTTAGTTGGAAGCGCCTTGTAATAGGAACGAACGAGAGGGGGAAGATTCCAGTACGCAGTATAACGCGAACCTTTGCGTCCGGAAAAGCAGAGAAAGCAGTCCTTCAGTGTTTAAACGACCTAAAACTTTCAAACGCAAAGGTGACAGCAAAAGCAAATACTATGAAATAAATATAATTACAACGTACTGCATTACAGAATGATGAAATCGAGCCGAAGGATTTCACATTCGAAAAATTTTACATGTTGTATCACAAAATTTGTCCACGCAACGACATTAGCGAGCTTTTTAAGCAAATGTAAGTAAACAGCGTTTTGTCAGTTTGTGAGCTGTTCCGGTAGTTTATCGATAATGACGGTGGACAAATTACTTGTAAAAACATACACCAGTTTAGGTCCTGACATTAACATGTCTGTCATAATTAAGGTCAAAAGGTAGCAGCTATTTGGAAGTTGGAGCACTTCTCAAATTCTTCAATGAGGCAAGTGTCGAATGTGTTTATACTGTCAAAAAAGTCACATTAACTTTTTATGATGACATGTATACATATATTCAGGAGCAACGGGATCCGCGCTTAAACGAGATTCTCTTTCCGCATTATACGGATAAGCGTGTTATAGCGCTCATCAATCAGTACGAAACGGACCCCGACTTCCAGAAACTCAGTAATAATTCACAGCAGCTACTGCAGCGATGGATTCCATGGTTTTTTTATTATGGCTGTCTAAACATTTTGTAGATCGATTGAGTTTGGATGGTTTCTGCCATTACCTAATGTCAGATGAGAATGCGCCTGTCTTCCTTGATCGGCTGGACGTATATCAGGATATGGAGCAGCCCTTGTGTCACTACTTCATTAACTCATCACATAACACATATTTATCCGGACGTCAGTTCGGTGGCAAGTCGTCCGTGGAAATGTACCGGCAGACATTACTGGCCGGATGCCGGTATGCGAAGCACGATTATATCTTTACGGTAGCCATACAAATGCTGTTGAGGAAAATGCAATATACACGCACACACTGACGATCGATTTGACAAACATGTCGTTTACCATCGTAACGATGATGATCCCGACGCCGGTGTTTATCCGAAAGACCTCCATCACGAGGAACATATCGTACAATCCAGGGTTTTCTTAACAGTAGAAATTTTTGAGTAAAATTTACGACGCAACGCCTTGGTAGTTAGAGCGTAAATAATTACGAAAACCAGAAATTAATTTGCCAGGCAGGCACTTGTAGCGTTATACCTACCTTACATGAAATTAATTATCATGTAAGATACTTGACCACAATATCGACACGAATTATACCAGGTACCGATTACTCTGTAGGTGTATAGAATTGGATTGTTGGGATGGTAAAGGAGAAGATCAAGAGCCAATAATCACACATGGAAAGGCTATGTGTACCGACATCCTGTTTAAGGTGAGCTATAATTACAGGAGCACCGGGATTCCGGATCCCCAGCTATCTGTATATGCGCTGTGCAGAGTGCACGTGTGTTTACGACTTGGTGTGAATTAGCGTGATATGTCAAATGTACACCTAAGGAAATGTTTGTGCCTTTAGTTTTACATTCCAGTCTCAATCTATGCTGTTAATGCCAAAAGGTCAGATAATCCACATTAATTTACTGCAGGATGCCATTATTGCCATCCGGGATACAGCATTTGTCGTATCTGATTTCCCGGTAATTCTATCCTTCGAAAATCACTGCAGGTGAGAGCTGGCATACTTTACCGAATAGCAGACAGCGTCCGGTGCATCGGGATGCTATTACGAATAACCCGTTTTGCTGTTCAGTAAGCCACAGCAATACAAAATGGCCAAGTATTGTGAAGAAATCTTCGGCGATTTTTTATTGAAATCCCCGCTGGACGGTTTTTCTGTGAGTAACAATTCTATTATATGGCCGCAAAAAGCTAATTATAAATTTTATGCTCACAGTCGCAGACGAATATTTGAGCTTTAACAAACTGTTAATTTCTTCAGCTTCAGCCAGGAGCTCCCCTTCCGCCTCCGCGTGCCCTTCTAAGGAAAATTCTCATTAAAAACAAACGTCTAAAGCCGGAAGTGGAAAAACGTACGTATTTCTGAATTTTCGCGTCAACATGTCAAACGACCTTCTTTTCTAAATTAAATCATCTCGACGCAAACCACATGAGCAAGACATTAGTAATATTAATAATGAACACTGAACAGTAATTCACTTCTATGACAGCAATGTCATAAACGATTATGTATTTACTGAACAGGTGGCCTTGAACTGATGCGACAAGGTCAGGAAGCTGCCGTTCTGCGCGAAGACGTTGGCGAAGATCCCTCGACAATGGTGGACGGAGAGGAAATGGCGCCCGTACCAGCCGACGAAGGCCTACCGCCCGACACCGGCACTCCCCCCACGAATCTCCTGGAACGGCGCACTTCTCTTGATCGCGTCAGTATCTCCTCGCGTGGCTCTAAAGGTTCTACCGGCGCCAAAGACGAACTGAGCGCCGTACGGCGGAATCTGACCAAAAAGCCGTCAACATCGTCTCTCAACAGCAGCACCAACTCCAAACCCACCATTCCAACCGTGCCGGGCATTGTGCCGCCGCCCGATCAATGCAATCCACCGCCCGGACCACAGGGCGATGATCCGCATCCGGAACAGCCAATCACCAACGGTCCAGTGGCAGCCGCAGTTAACGGACACGTGCTGACCAATTCACCGACACTGTCCATGAAGGAAACCCACGCGGCGCGGCCGATATCGCCACTGGTCGCTTCTACAGTCGGGGCGGGACTGGGTGGTGCCAAGGTGACGAATAAACTCAGTGACGATAGCCCGAGCGTCACCCCGGCCGCCAGCGTTGGTTCGCCATTCAAAACCAGCACCGGCGCCGTGCTGGATCTGGATGAGCTTTTGGAATCCGATAAGCCTGGAACAAGCAAAAGTTCCGGGAAAAAGGTAAGCTCTGAATATCGATTGTAAAGGCAGCCGCAGCCGCAGTTGACTGCCTTCAATTAACTACCATTAGACACTGCGATGACCAATTGATAATTTTGATCTATCTAGGGCACTTTAAGTCAGGATGATGAGGCAGCATTGCTAGCTAATTACGAATACACTGGAGCCACCACAAATATTCATCCGTGGCTGTCGTCACTGATTAATTACGCCCAGCCCGTAAAATTTCAAGGATTCGACGTGGCTGCAGGTACGCATTCGCTGCACGGCTTTTGAATGGCTGATCAAGTAATGCAAATTACAGAGCGCGCTTCACATTCCGCTTCGTACGTAAATTTTTTTCAAGTCTTCGGTAAAACCTTTTTTTACCTGCATTGTAGAGCGGAATCTTTCTTACTGCATGTCATCCTTCAACGAATCGGCTGGACTCAACTTGCTGCGGACAAGTGCGATAGAGTTTGTCAAGTGAGTATAAGATAGTCATGGCCTTTTTTGGACTTTGTGGCGTTAATTGTCATATCACTTTACTTCACTTCCGTTTGTATAAAAAATTTTACTTTAATTTCCAGCTACAATAAAAGACAGCTGAGTCGCATATATCCCAAAGGGGGCCGTGTAGACTCTTCAAACTTTTTGCCGCAAATCTTTTGGAACGCCGGATGTCAAATGGTTGCACTGAACTTCCAGACACCAGATGTAGGAATGCAACTGAATTCAGGAAAATTCGAATACAACGCCAATTGCGGGTAAGAAATAATAACGTAAGAAGAATAGTAGAAATATTAGGCTTTTCTCGTAGATTAGACTCCTTTTATACTTTGTTTAGGAAACGCATTAAAAAGGTTTGTACATAATCATATTCTTTTGCTTGACTGCGCGAGTACACTACAATGCCGCGAATCATAGAAGTAGATCTACTGTAATTTTTGCGCAGTGAATTACGGTTACTCACGTACGTGTAGACTTAAGTAAAAAGTCGAACTGGTTTTGTTAGAGTTTCTGTTTTGAATAGCACAATGCTCGTGTTACAGGTACCTGCTAAAACCCGATTTCATGCGTCGCTCCGATCGAACGTTCGATCCGTTTGCGGAAGCAGCTGTGGACGGTGTGATTGCCGCTTACTGTTCTGTTCGGGTACAGTTTGTGATACAAATGATTTTCCCATCTAACGGCCCACACTCTGCATAACCGGATGCCTTTATTTACACTGTGCACCTATTTATTGAAGGTCATATCCGGCCAGTTCCTGTCGGATCGTAAAGTGGGGACCTATGTTGAAGTGGATATGTATGGATTGCCAACGGATACAATCAGGAAAGAATACCGTACCCAAACCATTCCCAACAATGGTCTCAATCCGGTGTACAACGAGGATAAATTCGAATTTCGAAAGGTTTTTCGAGAGCACCACTTCCTCGCCGTGCATTGTTGAAAGGCATAATTGATTTCTTGTGTAACAGATCATTCTTCCGGAGTTGGCTATGCTTCGCTTTTGTGTGTATGACGAATATGGAAAAGTGCTGGGCCAGCGGGTTCTCCCACTGGATGGGCTACAAGCGGGATACCGCCATATATCACTACGCACGGAAGCCAACTTTCCGTTGTCTTTGCCGACCCTTTTCTGCCACATAGTTCTAAAAACATACGTTCCGGATGGTCTTGGTGGTAAGACAATGGAATTTACAAAATGTCAAATCTAATTGGAAATCAATCGCTGCATTACAATTAGTGGTATCTAAATCTAAAATAAAAAATTTGAAAGAAATCTTAACAAAAACTAATTTAAGAGATTTAAGTTTCAGAAGTAAGTACACGCATTTCATGATCAGTTTCCAGTACGCGTGGGTGAAGTCATAAAATCAGTTACACAGTATAGTAATGCACTCATTTTGTGAGAAAGTGCGAGCACTGGTCGTGGATTTGTGGCTGACGTGAAAAAGTGCAAATACTGTAATATGTAGTCAGCATTTTAATTTGTTTAATACCTTATACGCATATGCCAGTAAGTGCATGTTATGCAACCGGAATTAGTTATTTTGGTAGAACTTTCCGTGTAGACTAATCCAATAGAGCTGTAAGAAGCCTTTATCGTATTGGGAACCTTCAGAAATGTTTTCCACCTTTCAGCTTTGGTTGACGCCCTATTTGCACCGCAAGCTAAAGTAGAGAAACGCACGCGACAGCTGGATCAGTTGGGCGCTGATACTGAAAAACCGGATGGTGATGCAGCATCCAAGCATCGTCCAACGTTTGAACCCAAAGATTCGAAAAAGGTTGCCGGACCGGCTGTTATTGCAGCCGCTGATCAGACCGCTGCGCTTCCGGGAACCAAAATGGACAAGCCACGAGGTAAGTTTTTTTGCGTCAAACGTCGCGTTTTTGATCGATATAAGTTTTATTTTCCGAACTGAATAACCATTCAGTTTCATATCAAATAAATGTTTGACGTCCATGGCTCAGTATAATAATGTCGGTTAGCACCCGCATTCGGTTAACACTTTGGCTTTTGAATTTATTACGTACATTGTAGTTGTATTAAGTATTATTTGTCGTACAGAACTACTGCTTAGCGCAATGCAATATAAATAAGTACCGCACTTCACTATGAATTCTGTTAGGAGGATAAACATTTGTGATGCACGGTGCAAATGTTGGAGATGTGCACGTATCTGTATTGTGCAGTATATATAACTATGTGCTTTGTAGAAGAACCGCCGTTCGACATAATCACCATCGAGGACTTAAAAAAAGACAAGCTCTTTATCAAACTGCAGAAAAAGCAAGCGGAAGAGACCGAAAATCTAAAGAAGAAACACACGAAGGACCGGCAATCCATGCAACGATTACATAGTACTGTTAGTGATCGTGTGGCCATCCAGCCTGACAAAATCGACAAAAAGGTCAAAAAGACTAGGTGCGTGCCGATACAGTAGCACTCCCAGTTGGACTAGCTAGATAATATCTGTAATTACAGCAGTAATTCCGAAGATTTTTTTGCTTGTAAGATGGTTTTAAGTTTTTTTCGAATGGTAAGTTCAGTTACCAATACAACGAACGGCAAATTTACCGTTTCCCAAATCATTTTTCAGCTCCACGGATGGTAGTTTAAGAAGCCTGGATGATCAACAAATAGAGAAAGTGCGTCAGCTGGTCACCGAGCAAACAAAAGAGTGGTCACAGCTGATTAGCCAGCATTTAAAGGAAGAACATGAACTGTTGAAAAAGCACTGCACAGAACAGTGTGATCTACTAAAAAGGCTTCTCGAAGTAGCTCAAGTGCAACAGACAAAAAATTGTGAAGCCAAGCACACAAGGTGAGAAGGAAATTTTTATCACGAACTTGTCAAAAGTAGTTTTCGAAATGATGTGTGATCGTTAATTTGTTGACAGGGAAAATCAGGATCTGAAATCAAACCAAGCCAAACAGTCCATGGAAGCCAGCCGGGCAGTGCAGAATGATAAGAAAATCAAAAATAAAGCTGAAAAGGATCGTCGAATAAGGGAGTTGAATAGTAATAATACCAAACGGTTTATCGAAGAACGCAAACGCCTTATTAATAAGCAACAAAGAGAACTAGAGAATTTGAAAAAACTCCAAGGGGAGCAGGCTGAAACACTTGTGAAAGATAACGACAAGGTACGTGACGGAAATGCGTTGCACAACGGAACATAATTTCACTTGACTGCGTGGCTACATATGAATCATAATTATTACGGTACTTAGTTTAGACTATAATTCATAAATATGTATCGTTAGCTTTAAATTGTGAACTTTATCGTACGTAGTATCGTACACAGGTATATAACATGTTACCTGTCATTGAATTTTGCAGTAAATATGCAGTTTTGTTCTTCATAAGTAATCGTTAGCACTGTAAAACTGACAACCATTTAATACACGGAAACATTAGTCTTTGGCCGCGTTATAACAGGGAAAAAGAGCAACTTTGGCTCATGGTTTTATTCTACTGCTAGGCGCTACAAATCCAAGATCTGGCTTACGAAGAGGCTCGTCTGGCATTGAAAGAAGAAACACTTGTATAAAAAATCCGGATAAAAAGAATGTATTTATTGTGCGCTGTGTATTTTCGATCCGTGACCGGAAACGATCTGTGTGCCGATAAAGTCAAGTTAAATGTGATGAATGATAAATTATAAATTTTTAAGTTTTATTTAGTTTATATGAATTTTTTATTCTTGTTGAAATCACTTACGTATTCCATGTGCGGTATGCTTCCAGTAGCATTTTAGATGGCTTGACGTGGGCGCGATGTTCGACACGTCTGATATTAGGACTTTGACCTTTTGTGAAACTGATGCCTTTCTGTAACCCATTCCACTTTCGGTGTAAGTTTACTGCAACTGATGTGTTGGTTATTAAAAATTCGGCAGTTCCAAGTACATGCCTTATTTTTTCTGTTATGATATACAGTGATATCTTGCTTGTTACTACTCGTATAATATCAGTTGAAACTCTTGCAAAAAAAGCAAAAATAACGGACATTGCACTTGCATTTCCGGCATTTTATTTTTATTCCACACAGTTGAGCATTACTATTTGACGTATTGCACGGAGCACAACAGCATTATCATAAAAGAGATTCCAGTAGTCTGCAATGAAAGTCATCCAACTCGTTTCGATTATTAATCTGAGAATCACTGAACATCGTAACGACAAAACTGCTACGGAACTAGACAAAAAACAAAAAACCTAACTTTCACAAATGGAAGCATGAGCGGATTTTGTCCATGCCGACAGGCAAAATGGGACAACAATTATTTGCAAAGAACACAATAAAACTGTAGCCAGAAAATTTCTCTGCATCGTTCCTTTGTTATAGGTTTATCTAAACAGAAAAAACAACGATAATTACGTTTTGCCCTTTTGCCGATTCTCTTTTTTCCTACTGTAATTGGCACCAAACAGCACCCGCATGAAAGCTTTTCGGAAATCCCGGTTGAAAATGGTGTAAATAACCGGATTCAACGCCGAGTTGAAGTATCCCAGCCAAAAAAATCCGGCAAACAACCTGGCATCCATGGGACAGCGCTCTTCCCCACAAATGGCTTTCAGCGGCAAGACAATGAAGAAAGGCATCCAGCAGGCGACAAACGTGGCAATCACCAGTGTGACCACCAGTGTCGCCCGGCGTTCTTTGGCTTTCTGTATGCGCCGCTTACGCCGATCGGCTTCATCCTGAAAATCACTGGCAGTGGCCTTCCGACTACCCACGTGCTTTTTGGCTTTTTTGCGGGAGATCTTTTTCCGTGCATCTTTATTGACCTGCAGTCGGTAGCCGCGGTTATCGGTCGTTGTGCGAGCACGGCGCCACTGCAGCAGCGGTGTAATCCAGCGGCGTACACGGTGCCAGTAAGGCACCGATTCCGTGGAAATGACCGCCACATCCGCCGTGACCAGTGTCCCATTGGGTGCCGCCAGGTTATTGTTCTCCGACACGGAGCGTGGCACGGCGTGCTGGCTGACACCGCGCGCTGCCGCGGCGGCTTCCAAGGGTGCAAAGTAGCGCTCGAAAAAATCCCGCCATCTTTTATCGAAATCAAATTCCGACAAGAGCATAATGCTGCTCGTTTCCGCATATTCATCGTCGTTAATGTAGGTGGGGCGTTGCTCATCGTGGATAATGGTTTCCGTTTGTGTTCCGTAGTCGCGTTTCGTGCCGTGGTATTTGGTGCGTGCTGTACGCGCCGGCGCTGCGGTAGCGCCGCCGGCTGTGGCTGGCTTTTCCGAACTGCTGGACGGTGTTTCGTCGGCGGAAGACGGGGAGCGTGACTCGGGATACGAATTAGACTCATCGTTAGTTAGCGGCAAATGCTGATCGGACACTTCCGGCCGCAGACTGGGCTTTGTCAGAAGGGGCTTCCTCTCGTTATGATCCTTACTGTAGGTCGTAATCGTACTGTTAGGCCGATGCGTGTCGGCTGTGCAGCTCGGTCTGCTCTTGGCCGGATTAGGGTCGACTTTAATGGCTGGAATAGGTACAGCTGATGATATCGACGGTTTGGTGTTCTTCGAGGCTGCTCAAAATCAAATCATTATGCGCAATTCCACATGTTCATATTCATAATAAATAGCTACATCAAAGCATAATTACGCAATACGTACAGTGTATAAATGCGTATCCGTTAAAAGCGAACTATTAACCCTGTAAGTACGATCGCAAACTTTATTTATGAAAGCAAGACCGTGATGCAGGCACCCCCCTTGCAAAAATGATAATTACTGTAAGCATTATTATATATTATAAAATTCTACGAAAATATTTTTCATTATTACTTTCATTAGCATTATTTTGATGGATTTTGTATTCTCGTGCACCGAAATATGTATAAATGTTTCAACGCTTATAGATTCAGTTTCCGAAGTAATATTGCATAAAATTTAAATCAGTATTTTAGCAGAAATTTTAGCATATACGACGTAGAAGTTACTACGATAATAGCATTTCGTATTAAAAATACCAGGGGTGATATCCGGTTTCTTCTTATCGGGACCGGTAGCTCTGGCTCGCGCTACAGCGTAAATTCGGACATACACAACCGACATGACAGCTAGCGGAATCCAAAATGATCTGCAACACAGTTGACACTAGCAAGTACTGTCCCGTTTTTTCCTTAGTCATAAGAAAATGATTTCCTGAGTGAAAGATCACATTGAAACACGGGTTTATTTGTGTTTACCCCAGGGAGGAAAATATGGCATACTCGCTGGTATCTTCGCCTATTGAGCAAATCTTAACCCAGGCTGTTTCGCGGACTGACTCATTGGCAAATGTGACAATTTCCGTCATATTGGGGGGACTCTTCCAGCCGAACATGGGTGGCACGGAAATTGTCAATGATAACATCCACACAGCTAATATCATTAGTGCCGCTCGTCGGGGTGTCCGCCGTTGGAGGTACGTCACCGCTTGTGTTACGCTCCAGTAGCGGTCTAAGCTAATGGCGCACAAACTCAGAATACTGGCAGTACACAGCAAAACATCCAGAGCCAACCTGTAATTGCAAGGAAAAGCTGAAATTAAATATACCGAATAAAAGCAGCTCATAAAAGCATTCGGTGATGAGCATTCGGTTAAGTTAACTAAGTTTACAAAATTTATACGTTGAAGTACGCAAATTTATTTCGAAGAACAGCACAAGACAGATAAAGCTCAGTTGCAAATTAAAAGGTTATCCTTATAGTACTGCATACAACCTACCTACCAGTTTTTATTTAATCCCGCCTTTAAAAGGGCTGGTACACTATACATCTTATTGATTAGCTATCTCTTGGCGTGCATGACTTACAAGATCATTCTAATTATGATTCCATCACGGAAAGCGTTGCGTCAACTCTTGAATAGGTAATATTAATGTCGAATCGCCAATATGCGATTTTTTAAAAAATCCCGTGTTGCCGAGCGTATTGAATAATTTACTTATGCATCGGCTTAAACGCTTATAGCTTTTTTTTCCATTTTGTCATACAAAATTTAAAGGAATGGTAATTGATGCAGCAAGTTTTTGCTGGATTCACTACAAAGTTCGTTTCAATGGCGGAACGCAAAGCACTGTATAGAGAAAGCGGCCTTGTATCATCGATCAAGTTACGACACTTGTGCCACACACAAGCCTTTCGCTATCAGTAAACGTTGATTCTCTCAAGCATGTAGTATCCGCACACATTACAGCCACTGCGCTAAAACTGTGGAAAGAACGTGAAGAGTCATTAAAAGGAAATGAATCCCGTTCGCTCCTTGTCTAGTATGTACACTTTACTCCTGGTGTTGACGTCTTGAACAAATCTAATATGATAATGTTGACACAAAACTTTCCACCCGGTCCATTACTGTTCCGCTCCTCGTCAGCGTATGGGTCATTTTGTGTCAAGTGTGAAATCTTGGAAAGGGTTTTATAAATAAGTTTTTTTGCCAACTGGTGTGAGTTGTTATATTAATAAGGACCTTACTTGTTCTCTGCTAATGGCATAGGTCACTGTGTACCGAACTGTCAGCACAGTATTTACAATTTTTTGTTCATAAAATCCCGAATACTTCGTTGTTTGTAAACAAATATGTAAGGGACACGGTACAATCTTTTAGAAAATTCTACTTTTGTACGTAGTCAGTTTATTTAAATTTGGCTACTTATAAATTCACCTGAAGGGTAAAAAATGCTAAACTGCAACAAACTGCAGATGCTTCCAGTTTAATTGTACAATCGTACAGTAGCAAGGAACAGAATATTGTACATGTGCTTTCTCGGTGTACACATAGACATAATATTGTACATGTGCTTTCTCGGTGTACACATAGACATATTGATTGTTATTGGAATACCATTTATATTATTCTCGCCATAAGCAGACTATACTGCCGTATTATGCAGCTGAATGAAAACAATGTAAATACAGTAAGCGATAAGAGCCTAATGTGCCCCACTCTAAAGATATTTATTTTCTGGGAAAAAAATTCTTTTCTATTTTAGTGTTGCATAAAAATTTTGCCAAAAATTCCCAGAAAAAGATTAAACAATGCATAGAGCGGCGCGAATCCTGCGGTTGAAAACAGTAACACCATAGAACAGCATTACAAATCTGAGGAACAAATACAAGTATCTATACCGTATACGCATACTTCTATGTTTGCAATTGCCGTAGTTGCAAGTATTGTGTAGGGAGCACCGCCATGGGAAACGAAGGCAGCTGGAAAACTTAAATGAAATGTCTACACTAAACCTAAAGGTTAATCAATAATGATCAAGTTCGTCCGAAAACGTTCGCGCAAATTCTTACAGTGCGGAGTAGAACGAGAATATTTGGATAATTTATGTTTAATTACGCATGCACAAAACGAGGAATACAAACATGTGTGCATATACTCGTACTACGGTGCGAGTATGCAACGAAACACGGATATGCGCTCAAAGCATAGAGTAGGTGTACAACGGCCTTGTAACTGTCACGAAGCACGAAGTGTAGGCAACTGAAGAGTACTTTGCGATTGCGCTGATTTTGACCTTATCAGCACTTGTCAAAAAATAAGACAAGCCGCAAGATCGAACAATACAGTGGTGCCTTTAAGTCGATTGCGAGCCCCTTGGGTACTCAAGAAATTAACTTTGAGTAATTAACTTTACTTCATGACTGAACGTCTGTTCTGCCTGGATCTCACCATCGATCAGCGGATTACATCATTTCCTACAAAAGACTTTGATGGTTCCAAGTTATTCCACCTCTTTCGGAAATTAGCTTGTCTTGTTATGACAACTCAACTGTATAAAATCTCATCCATATTAAAATCCCTCCCAAACTTTGTTGTGATACGATTACACATACTAAAAACGCTTCACCTTTTCTCAGGTAGTTTTATTCTATAATAAACCAAATTCAGCAGCAATACCGCTTGCCCTTCTATTGATAATTTGTACTATGTAATAGTATAAACAGTGACTGGCTTTTGCCGGTTGATATGAAGCATGATTGTAAGGAAACTTTCTGCTGATTTCAGTTTTATAGCTAGAATTTTAGTGGCACACATCTAAGCTCTATGATTGGTTTATCTTAAAAACTATTTAATAACACCGTAAGAAATCAGTGCATTAGTATTTGGATGTGCGGATCACATGAATAGTTAGGTGGTTATTTTATCAAGGTCACAAAATTGGAGCATTCCTGTAAAACCTCACCAGTCACCATCCATTAATTAAATATCGGACAACGATACAGAATTGCTGTCGCAAAGTTACTGAATGCAATTCCTGTTTACCTATAAAACTCAGCATACCAAATATTACTTAAATCTTTCTATCGTTCAATATTGCTATAGTATTATAAAACACCATTGGAAACGTAAATTTAAGTAGTCTGCAAGATTTTACAGCCAGAGCGAAAACTGTTGTCTCAATTGCACCTGTGTAAAGGCCAGGTACGGTGTACAATACTGTAATGTAGAGTGGTCTTAATTAAATGTCACATTTCTACAAAAGAATTAATTGATACTTAGCGCATCAGCACCGCTTTCGAAATTCTCATATATCGGTTATCGATCTTATTTCTAGTGCACTTAACTCAGCCGAACTGTGCATTAACATAAGTAGGGGGGTTTCAGTTTAAAAACAACCACCTGATAGCATGTGTGTACACTTATTATTATAAACTAGGCAGCTATGAGCCAATAAAGCGTCATTAAGGAATCAGAATCCGCCATGTTTGAACTGCAGCCTATGTCCACTATAACGTTCACAATAAAATGTTTGCAGTTTATTGTTTACGATGATTAGTGAACCCACCAAAAATCACACAGTATATCCCCAAACGCCCAATATCCCATTAGATCATTGGCAAGGGAGAAAGGCATAATTATGGCACCCACCATACAGTCAGCTATGGCCAAGCTGACCAGAAGGTAGTTTTGAACGGTTTTCAAAGACGTGTTGGTCATAATCGATCTGCAATCAGAATCACAAACCGATTACTTAATCGTAAATGGCGAGGTGCACACAAATACAGTCAAAGCACAATGAAAAATGTTGAACTTGCATTATCACAAGCAAATTGCCGAAGACAATGATAAACATAACCACGGCCATAAAAAAGGCAAAAAGGATAATCTGCGGCCAAGTGTAGCATGAGGGGAAGGGGATATTTTCCCCCGGGATTTGCTGGCAAGAGATCGCTTCCGTTGGGGCATTATTGGGCACAATATTTCCGGCTGGTGATCTATTGAAATAATGTGCCGTTACATCCGGAAACGTTACATTAAACACACTATAATTCCATAACTGTCCCGTTGACGTCGAATCCGAATGGATCATGTTACCGAAACGGGCCAATTTTTCGGCGGCACACACAGCACTGCGTATGCAATATATATACTCGGCGGCACACCAAAATGTCGGCGACGTTTTACGGTACAGTACACAAGAGCGTGTTTTTGTCGTCGTAGTAGCCCCAACCGCGGCGGTGCATTTGCATATATAACATTCCCGTGTTATCCGATTTGTTGCAAATTACATTCCCAATGTGCATGATGGCGACTCCCGTGCGTTCCTTAAGCCGGGTTATATGCCGCTGCAGCGATGTATGCGGGCATTGTTGCTACACCCGAGAGCTGGCAAAAGTCGGCAACATATCGTGACTTGTATAATGCAATTGAAATGAGCAGGGGTAATAAGAAAAGAAAAAAGCCGAATACGTATATCCCATTCAGTGTATTGGGGCAAAGTTGTGTGTACACACAAAACAGGCGACACTCGCTTGGCCAAATGTTAATAATTGATTTCATCTATCCAATTTCTTAAGTGTGTTGGCCAGGGTCGGCATGTTTCGGGCAGTACAGGAAAAGGGCGTTCACAGTCGAAGAATTAAACATACCATTCAGGATCCCACACACCCGCAACACTGCTCCGCACGAAAAACACACACAGACACACGCTCGCTACAGTCATGAAGAGTGCTTCAAGTAAAAAGAGGCGACGACGAATATGTACATAGCACAGCAATATACATTGCGGGGCATATACATAACGTCACAATTCAACTGGCAATTTACAAGGTATATAAGTTTTTCTATGGATGCCGTTAAGGACATGCCAACATGACAGGGTTACCATATAAAACCGGGATGATCATACGCCCATGTAAAAACACAAATACACGAACCAACGGTCATGAATCAAACGGGAACAGGCGGGCACAGCTTGTATAACCCCAGCCAGCGTGTGAGCGTGGTTCTGGAATATAATTGGCTTGGTTGTGCGCGGAAACCATAGGGAAGATGCAATTTTTACTACGGTCCGTATTGTACAACTGGAAAAGAACGTCTTTTTTTACGACGTGTAAAATCTCAGGAATAACGTTGGTTAGACGTAACCGTTAACAGCATGCGCCACAAAGAGTTAGTGTTATCAGATGGAGCAGTGCTGTAATTCTGCGCGGCAATGGAAGTGCCGGCATCTTATCACTGATCCAACAAACTAGCTCCGCGATCGCCGATCCCCCGGATGCCGCTGTTAAGAGACGAACTGACTACACACAACATTGTACATAATAGCTTTCTCTCCAGAAAGTAATCGTATTTCCCAAAAATTGACTATCTGTTTAGTCTGCTTGACTAACTTGTCATGTGGAATAGCTATATTTGCCTCTTCCCGCCGTCCCGACTGCCCTGCTCTACCTGCTCCCTAATCCAGAAAAAAGGCAACCAACACAGCCATATATCATCTGATTCCGGATTACGACAGCCGACTCATAAACGGACTTTTTTGGGATACTTAATTGATATCACTCACAACAACATGCCACATGACAGTTTATGGTGGATGAATAACAGCATGTTTGAATAGGTTTATGGATGGGAATACTTTCATGGCTAATGCAGCATACTTTACCACGATAATTACATATGATTTGTTATGTGCAGTGAATTTTTAAATCTAATGTTGTTCGGTCTATTATACCGTTTGATAGCCAAAACAATTTGAAAGAGCGGTTTGCCTATAAAATGTACTGTCGACTATCGATGTTTACAAAGGTTACTCCAAAGGAAAGTGTAGAGTAGTCTGTATGCCTATGCAGGAACGACAAAAAGGGACGCGCAATTTTAAGAACAGTTTTCTGCACTAGCATACTTTTTGCTTCTTATGGTACACAATATGCATAAGCATATTACTCTATGATTATTGAACCACACAGATGTCGAACGCTAGAGCGAAGCAAATCTAGTTTTACGAAACACTTTTGTACGCAGCTATGTATATGCTGGCTTTCTCTGACGATAGCACGAAAAAATTTGACGTTTTTTAATTTACGCGAGCAGAAAAGTAATTTTTGCCACTTGCAACTAGTTATAATTAATCGTTATAATGCGAAATACATACGGTCACTGAAATTTAGCACAATATGAATTCCCTTCGAAATTCCCGCTGTATCTGTAAATCTTGAAACACAAAAGATTGTCTGGTTTCCTGCGGTTTCCAACGTTTGTACACAATTCTATCTTTTTGGATTGCAAACATATTACAGAGAAAACCACTTAATAAATTAGAATAACCACTTTTTCTTCGTGGTTCACTTGACAGCTGCAGATGCAGTCTTGTTTGCGGTGAAGACGTACACATAACCATCGTTAATCGTTTCCGCAAAGAATACCGCCGAGTGACAGCATTGACAATCTGACGTTAAATTGCTGTTATTGAGTTTAGTTTGATATAGCCTTTTATAAAAATCTTTAACCGAAACAGCTGGAGATAGTATGCAGATTTGCATACACAATTATATTAATAGTGCTACGACACTTATGCTACGGCAGTGTCTTATTAAAATTTTACCACCCAATATCGTTGCGTGGCGGGATGTCAGCCCAGCTACAGTCATTCGGCAGGCATAAATAAGGGCCGATGTCCAATAATTGAAAATGTTTCCAACGCATGCGGAAATGGAGATAGTCGAGTATCACAAACTTATTAATTTCAGTAACCAATTTACAGTCACGTTACCGCCATAATTTCATTCGAATGCGCATAAAACATATCCATTTTCCGCCACATCGCATGTTATTTCTGCGGTCTACATAACTGTCGACCAGGAATGCCGCGTGATTAAGCTTGCAATTATTGCTGTGCTTAAAAAATGGTTTTCGAAATTGATGTCACAATTAAATTAAACAGCTAATTAGTACTGTATCGATTGTATTTGTCGAAAGCCTGTACTTCAAGTACGGATACACTTATGTTAGGCGCGGTTGTCTTAAGCACATATGTAATTCTTGCGTTGTACGGACTACGGAGTGCGTTGAACAGTATTTTTCTTTTAATATACTGGAGGTGTATTACCTAAATATCTGCTTACCGTTTTAATTTGTCTTCACCAGATTCTGTAAATTGTGAATATGCGAGCGGAAAGAGCGGCATGTATTGTACTGTGTGCAGTGTACGGAGTACCACCAGAACACGGTATAAAAGATTACCGTGACGTATATATGCGCTTGTGCGGTTTTGATTAGGATCAAAAACGAAGAAACAGCAGCGTGGCAACTGTGCTTACAGTTGTAGACCGAGAGGAAAAGGAAACGAGCAAAGCGGAAAGGGTATAATTATTATACAAACAAATCCTTTACGCCGGCTTCCCGTGGATTTACGGCAAGTTAACTGAAGATTAAAAGTTTTCTTCTCGCGCATGTATCGCTCTGGCGTCAAATATGCACTTACAGTGCGCTCAAAAAACAGTGCCATGGCCAGATTTGATGTATTCGTATGCATTAGAACTTTTTAGAGAACAGTACCAATATTAAATTGAAACCAACAATTAGCTCGTTAAGCATATATTCACACAATATTTAATATAACACGCTGGCTATCTTTGCCTCGCCAAGATGGTAAAGGTTACCATAATGTCGTTATTGAGCTGGCATGTATACCGCACGAGACCGTGCAGACGATATCAAAACGTTTTACCCATTTGCCCGCTTCCTGTATAATATAAACGATCAGGAAACGATTATGACGCAATTAAAGAAATTCTTGTCGGTATGTTGCTCCAGGGACTTTACATTTTCGTACGTGAACGGGTAACTAATACAGGACAGATTAGGGCATCTGACAAGATTAATTGTGACAGCTTTCGAACCTAAATGCACGATAGCAGTAGTCATGCCTGTTTTTAACAACTCCGCAAACCACAGCGCGTATTACTCGTACTTATGACCCGGTCTAGGCTAATTAATGCAGTCGCCAGCAGTTATCTGGACATCCAAAAGGCGCAATCCAGCATTACGTAACTATTTTTTAAAACCATCGACAATGCTTATGAGAAAATTTAATGTCGGCAGTAGTAAGTATTGAAAGTAGATGATGATAGTACGGCAGTTATGAGGTACTCGTACTTTCTGATTCCATCCAGCGTGTAGCCATGTAACAAAAAATCAAAAAAATTATACGTACAGTAACTGCACAGAACACAGAAAGCGGTTTTCACTGTTTTGGTTTTCTATAACATTTCAGAATTTCAGAATAGCGGTAATTTAAACTTATAAGCGATATCAAAAAGAGTAGCATTGAATAGCATCATTCTGTCCACCCTGGAAAGAATAGATTTGTGCTTGTCGGTAGATTTACAATAACGCGATGACGCTCTACAGTACAGAAATTATTTTGCGCTTTACCTTTGTTTCGTACTTACAACTCGAGTAAATATGCAATACATTTATATTGTCATATTACATTGATACGTTATGCAAGAAGATATAGGAGTAGATATGCAATACAAAGCCAAATCTCAATTCTACAAGTTTTTTTCTTGTTTTTCTTGCAATCCCTGCTGCCTTTTAATATTAATTTCGTGTTTTTTTAATTCTTTCCAGTGTCTATAACTGACCATAAGTTACTCTGCCTCACACGGCTTACGTACTCAAGGTTGTCACAGTTCTGAAACGCTTGTCCTGCATACAAATTACAACCATATCATAATGAAATTTTACTTTCGGTAATAAAACAAAAAAGCAAGGATGTCTGATGACTCTGATCTACCAATAAAAATGCAGCACGCACAAGGACACAGCCATCTGCTAAATGCTGTTAATCTATTTCGTAGCAGATAAAACTTATTGCACACGGTAATCACCTGATTATTATATATATAAGTGCAAAAAAAAATCAATAAAACAAAATATTTTAGGCAAATCATAACTCTAGCATTATGTGTGATGTATGCTTAAGCTTTCCTTAAGCCATTACGTAAGTATCGCACATTCATATTTATTGTTCTTATATAAACAACTCGTCAAAGGTGACCACAGCATGCTTCTTCTACAAATGTTTAAAAACTTTCAGAAGAACCAAAACTGAGATTGAAATTATTCAGACATATACAGGAACAAGACTATCCAAGAATAATCGACATCGTTCATAATGATATTTATTATTATCAGCAATTTATGCGTTGTGTTGCAGCTGATAGCACAACATACAGGTACGATGCTATTAAATTTTGGTTTATTTCAGGTACAAGGATAACATTCGCAAGACACTCCAGGCAGCTACAACACATCCAGCCGTACCCGAATGTCGAATGCCAGCGGATTTATTGCCCGTTCCCGGACCTGAACGTTCTTCTTCGTTTAGCCGCTGCGCTTCGACAACAGCGAAGACATCGGGGAATTTGAGCTTGCTTTTCTTGCTGGGATCGGATGCTGTAGCTTGCGCAATGTAGTCCTCGTACTTCTTGCGCATTACTGGCGCTAAGCGGTAAATGGACGCCGAGTTGCAGGTGTTATGAAAGCAGATGTCTATGCATCCATTTAAGGTGCGCCGTGGTCCAGGTAAGATATCATCGGAATCGGTTTCTGCGCATTGATAATGGACGTCCGGCAAAGGTTTGCCCATCAACACAGGTGGTAACATAGCTGTACAGTATCTGGATACTGCTATCACAATCTTCTTCGATGTTTTGTCCTCTAATAGAAAGTGAAAAATCGAAACATTTAAAAGAGCGGGAGACATTTATAGAATGGTGAATTCGTGTTAGAACACAGGACAATAATACCTGTTATCACACTACATATTATAATACGTAAATAGCAAATACAGTACGCAGGTTATGTGCTTATAGTAGGTGCTCATAGTTATGCGCACACAAAGATGTCGTGCTCCCAAATTGGCGACGACTAGCTAGCGGGATGCAATGTATTCAACATACTACAAATTTACTTCTACGGAAACGAACTACAGTTAATACATACATGGCAGTTAAATCGTATATGATTGATACCGGCTAATTAATACAAATATGACTAGTTAATATCTGTATATCGTCGGATATCCCGAACTTATGAAATTAAAATTAATGCGTCCTTCTACTGGCACTGAAACAAAAATAATTTTGCCCATGTCTGACCTGTTTACATATTGCTTCTTTTAATCTTCAATTAGTTGTATCATTAATGGCACTGCAAAAGCCCAAAGGAAAGACAAAACGCTAGGTGCTAATTTGCTGCCGATTGCGCATAGGACGAATTAAATACTACTAAATTTAGTAGCATTTTTGTCTGCATTTTTTTCGAAAAACACAATACTATACAATTGTACATTTTCCTCTACAACTTTTGTATGCATTTGTATTTCGACTTACTGAATTCGCCCAAAGCTGTTACACAAGCAAGCGCGGGCCTGGGTGAGTTCGGACCAGTTGCCCCCAACGCTGTCCGGCAGTTGTTCTGGATTAGAACGGAAGTGTTGGATCCGATTCTACTGGGATTTTCACACTGCGGATCTGAACCGTTTATGGAATGGCATACGTAGCAGTTAATCTGGGCATTTGCAGCTGCAAACGCGACAAAGAGAGTTTCTTATTTGGTAGATTGCAAATCATGCAAGATGAGCAGAATGCAAGTTAGTTATCATCATAGCCCACTTGATTGATCTTACCAGTCTGGAAACTCAGAAAGATAACCAATGTCAGGAAAACGCTGATCACGCAATGATGCGGATACTGCAGCGTCAGTCCGGAAAACTGCATCTTTATCCCGTCGGTAAGCAAGCTTGCAAAAAAAACACTAACTGTAAATAAGAACACAACGTCTTGAGCACACGTACAGCCGGCTTTCGGGTTATTACGTACCAGAGCGGGATATGGACTGTAAAGAGTGGAAGAAAATAGTGCGGCTATCCTGCAATCGCGTTCTCTGGCGCTGTGCTATTTTTATGCTTTGAACTTGAGGAATCTCTGCTGTAATATCCCAACCAGTCTGAGCATAAAGAAGTCTGGAAGTGTATTGCTGTTTGACTTGTAAAAGCTGCAAGACATCTATAATGGCGCAGTTGTGATTAACTGCAAAAAAATGTGTAAGCTGTTATTTGCTGCAACACTTCTCGATTATGCCGCGTGACAGACAGAGCTGTTAATGATTACTTATGTTTAACTGGAATAAAGTATGGAATGTCCTTGTGGTCAAATTTGATATCCGTACCTAAACAACGAACAGTCTATCCATCCACGCACGCTTTATGCATACTTCTACCAAAGACATTATCAGCAAGTATGCAAATGCCCAACCAAAACTCTGCTTGGATATTACTGCACATGTTGTAGCTGTGTCAGGTTTGCAGCATTTGCGTACCGCATGTGTTGATAATGGCGGCAACCATGAGAGCGCTGCAGTGGAATCGTTAGGAAAACAAACAATTAACATGCCCAATTTCGTTTATCACAGTGCGTTGTATTGTATTGTGTGTAGAGCAGTGTACACTGCAGGGCTTTGTACACGATTCTAGAACAGACCTACATAGAGATTATCAGCGCGAAACGCAAATTTCGTTTTGGATCTTTTTAACGCACTCGTAGGAAAAGTGTTTTTGAATATAAATGTAACACTTCAATCCGTTTTTCAATTTTTAACTACAGCATAGCTCACCAGCCTGCAGTACAAGTGTTTTTCACCATTGCGGTCATCCTGTAGCAAAAAAAAACAGAGTACCGCATATGACATAACAGCCAAAATTATTTGCTTAACATTACATGCTGCTGGTGAGTTATTAACCCGGCAACGTCTGTTGTATATAATTAGGTGGAAAAACCACCAGGAAGTTCGCCAATTTTTACAACCTTCTTTTTGCACGTACTTCTTTAGCGTAAATTTTTACCACCGATCCAGCAATATCAATAAGTTGAGTCAATTGCAATTGTTGATGAGTCAGCTGCAAGCCGTTATCAAAGGGATATGGACGGAGGTGGTGCGGGTGAGCCGGCCAGTTTTGTTGCCATTCTCAAAAACTCGGCAACCGATTTTTTTTGTGCGGCCTTTTGGAAACTGCGGAGATAGCAGGTTATATCTCCGCAGACCTGTATGTGCTAGCAAGTAGCAACTAGCAAGTGCCTCGGAAGGATGTGGTTACCTAGCGCATTGACGCCGGGGACAAAGGCCATTATTATTATTTAATAATTATACTTTTATACATTACATTACTGTATATGCTGGCACTTTGGGGTTAGGGCAAGATGTGAGTGCCAAAATGAAGATAATGCAGGGACCGTACAAGAAAAGTACTATCGTTTCACATCTCTTAAAATTTTGATCTCGCACCATCTTTAAAGTACTGTTGAATAAAAATGATCGTTTCTTAAGTAAACAGTACGAATTCTGCGAAAATTCTCGAAGCAAAACTTCGCTTCTTTTGGCTAATCAGCAGAATATTCTTTTATTGTTTTCAAATCTCAAGTTCACATGAGCAACCAGCATTCGTTATCCGTATTCGTTCCATTACACAAAATATAAAGGTTTCTTTAACGCGTACGTATACTAAGTGAAGCCTAAAAACTAAATTTCTAAGAAAAAGCACTGTTTCTGTAAATCATTTAGAAATATTTTTGAACTGATCTCGCAACATGCGGACGGTTTTCTGTTGTTCTGGCGCCATTTTGGCAATATCATCTTCCCGCAGGCGCAATACTTGCATAATCAATTCGGCCTTTTCCTGCTCTTCCTTGGATGTCGAAGGTGACTGCTGCGCTGGAGAATTTGGAGTTCGAGGCTGAAAGAAAGAAGAGATTACAAAACCGCTTAACCATGGTCATTCATAGAAAACAAGTTCTCAGCGTCGACATTAAGTCGAGTCATAATCGTAGTATTTACTGTAATGGTGGTACTGCACGATAGTCAGGTTCACGGAAATTTAAAAATTCGTGTTGTTCAACGTTTTTCGCACATTAATTGGTTTAATTCTAACAGTAATTTGCAACACCTTAACTATAATTCTACACAGGTAAATTTAAATTTGTCGAAATCCAGGGCCATGCCACAGGGGCTTCCCGTCAGACACCCGAAAACAGTCAACTTACAGACTGTTTCGCACTGCCGTTGCCAGTCGTGGGTGGAAAGCGTTGCCGATCACGATTATCCTGATAAGGCCCCTGAGCTCCCCTCCCCCGGTTTGCACCTTCCCGATTTCCATGCCGACCAGAACCGCCGTCCCGAAAAGCATCCCGTTCGCCATCTGGCCGGCTGGCTCGATTGGGGCGATCCCGCATAGTGCCTCTCAGTCCAGACGGCCGCTCTCGTTCGAATCCCGGTTCACGTTGACCATGATGCAAATGATCAGGCTGCATGTGCGGAGGCGGCATATTCATATTCATCGGTGGATGACCATAGTTCTGAGGAGGCGGCACGGCCAAACCCGGATGGAATGGCTGCGGTGGTCCCAGCGGCGGGTTGCCAAATGCAGGAGCCATGCTTCCGGAACCCATCATTGGAGGGATTGTACCGGGCATGGGAACACCGGGAGATGGACCCAGGAGACTGGGTCCGGAAGTCAAACTAGGAATGGGACTGACTAGCGACGGAACAGCTGCCGGTCGAGCTTCCGGGAACAAAGGCAATAAAGGAGGTTCTTGTTTTGTCAATGCTTCCTGGAATTGTACATATCCTACTGAAATTTTTACACAGATAATAACCCATTCTGCTACCGTTGTTTAAAATAAATAAATTTCTGTTGTCGAATTCAATGTTGTTCCTTAATGCGATACAAAAGCTGTTGTCTTATAAGTTTACAAAAATGTAGAACGGTACAGCATGTATGTCACAATCCAATAAAGAATCAACAGATACGGTAATTCATATAGACATCTTCGAAATGAAAATGAGTAAAGCAACGCTATAAAAGCCTTATTACCTATTCACAACTTCGAGACTTACGGTTCCGCGTTCCTTCGTGACATATCGACCTCGAACAAGGGCTAACAGAATGGCATACACCAGTTGTGGATTATTGACTAAAGCGACACGAGCTTCTTCAGGATCCGTTTGCAGAGAGCGTCTCGTGTCGCTGACCAAAGCCTGAATCTGCTGAGGAGACATCTTTCCCACAATGCTGGCAATTCTTTCCGGAGCCTCTACGGGATCACAGGCTTCCCCAAATTGATTCTAGATAGAAAATGAAACAGATTTTGTAGAAAAAGTATTCGAAACGGGAAAATCTCGTTTATTGGTGTTCAAAGACAACTGATCCGACGGTGCGCGCACAGCAATAATTTAAAAATTTCGTACACACTGTTGACTGCGATACAGAAGAGATCAAATCTTTCCCGCATTTTATTAATTAGTAATGCCACCTCCACGAAAAAAATAGTCCTACTCCTCACCCCCCAAAACGCTTTTTAGGAATTGCCCCCACCCCCCCTTCGAAAACTGGACCTATTACCGCCACCGCAGCGGCCATTTCTTTCAAGTCTTGCTCCGGTCTGCCAATGCACGGCAACGTGCATTTTTCTAGTAAAATACGGTATTTACTTAAAATAAATTTCATGAATTCGGGGTACGTATTCTTAGCAAATTTCTGAGCTAGCACTCTTAGGAGAACACACGAACGCGCGAAACGTCAACAGACTCACGTCCACTGGTGGGGGTCCTACAATCTTGGCATCCTTATCTTGATTGTTAGCGGCGCTGTCCACGCGAATCTTTCGTCCCAAAAGTTCGTATCCATTGAAGTGTTTAATAGCCACATTAACAGATTCCTGATCGCGGTATTCACAGAATGCAAAACCTCTGGATTTGCCACTTTCCGGATCGTTGGGCATGCGCAGACTCACGATGGTGCCAACTCGAGCAAACACTTCTTTCAGATCATCCTCCTTAATATCCCAGGGCAAATTACCAACTGCAAACACCCAAGCATAGAAGCCATAGTAAAACCACCGATGAAATGTCTTAAAATCTTAAAAAACATACGCACATGGTGACGGCTACGAGAGATACTAATAAATAACTAACGTACATGAAAACTAGTAAAACTTATAACAGCAAAGGATCGTCACCGTTTCGTGCAAACAACATTTCACGGCACTTACTGTACACAGAGCGGGAACGCTGGAGTTGATCTGCCATTTCTATCTTTTTGCCATAAAAGTCAGACGAAAACCACGGTAAAGTATCTGGAAAAAAATTGGCAGAGTATGTCAAAAATGTGCAAGTTATTATAAATAACCATTAAATTCTAAAGTACCGTAAGTAAGTTTTTTGCAGCAAGTGGGGGCTGCAATAAGTTGCCGTAATGGCAATGGTGCACGGATAGCAAAACACCTCTAAGGTAGCAACTAAAAAGTTTGCAACCTACAATTCCATGACGGATTTAGATCATAAGTCATATTTTTTTAAATTTGCCATTAAATTTGGTAATCTGATAACGCTTTAATAATTATGTCATGTATGTTTAACTAAATACATAGCGTAGTTAAATAAATAGCATCTGTTAGACTATGGTTTTTTGCGGTAGTGCTACGCCACTGCTACCGCGGCCGGCGTGGCGTATGAGTAGAGCTCGACAGGCTGCAGCAGTGCAGCTCAGTGGCTCACCCGCTTAACGTCACCAGCCTCCTCCCATCTGCAGTCTGCACTACGAGTTAAAGTGCTCTTACAGTCGTACAGCTTGTACCGTTGTACGTAATCCGTTTGAAGTTTGCACCAATACGTTTGCCATACATTCGCCATGCATGCACCATTGTCATCCATCTCGTCTGGAAAACGTGGATGCCATTCAATTCGCTGGTTCCTTGTGTGGATCGATGATTTGTTTTGGCGGTTACTTGTGGTTATTACGTAAACAAGTATCGCCGTATTGCTAAAGTTCAAGAGCAAACGTTACGCAACGAAACGCCGCTTTTATGGAAGAGTATTGTCAAGAGTAAAACCTAAGCAGGCTGGCGAGTATGCGAGTTTCCTCAAGGTGACTTCTGGATAATTACGATGGACAAATGTATCTGGTCGGTATAGGGAGAGCGCGACAGCTAACTCCAGCACAATGCTCAATTATAACAATCATCTGCTTCCGTAGTCCATGCCTGTTGCGGATTAACTTCCTCCGGCATTCCATAATCTAGATTCTGATTCTGCACCGGTAAGACCCGTAAGAAATATTCAGGGTTGTTAGTCCAACTTGTTACTACGTTTTAACGTTGTGATACTAATCGTGTGTCATTGTTAATTAAGAATTTAAGATTTAAGATTCCGCAAAATTAAGATTTCAGTAATTTCAGTTCTTGTGGTTTCGAAAAGGCAGTAAATAGTTTTGATTTTTATCTTTCCACTGTGGATAAGTTTGTGGAAATCAAGTTTTTTTACATAGTAGTTTAATAGTTTAGTCAAGTTTAGTGAGACGTTCGCATCTCCAGATGGTTACATTGTAATTAACACTAATAAATCAACAATAACAATCGACACTGTGTTTGGAGATCAGAAGAAATTGTCGTAGCAAAGAAATCGTAAAAAAATCGCCGTAGCTAGCTAGAGTGGGAGATCTTTGGGTGATTGTAATTTGTTTTCGCTGTTCTGAAATCAGATGTTCTATGGTTCTGCAGTTTTCTGAAAAAATACACTGCTTTTTTTGTTAGAATGGGATACGAGAAATGCACTCAGTAAATTTGGCTTGAGGTTTTTATTGAAGGAATTTACTCTGCCCGTCTACCGTGTACAACTTTACCTTGGAGTTTTGAGTTAACCTGCTTATTTTTTGTTTTTTCGAACGATGCTTTGGTCTTTCTCTTAGTCATTCCTTTTATTTTATTGCCTTGAAACTGTAGTTATTCCTTACTTTTACAGCATGCTTTTTCATTTACCGAAATGCCGCTTAACTTACAGCCTAGCAGATTTAATTCGCCTTTGCATTTTATTAATAATAAAATAAATTCTCTTCCAAGGGCGGAAGGAACAAGTTGATCTTTACTGATTTCATCGATTTAACTTTGTTATATTTTTCTAATGTTTTTTGCTTGGGGTTGTACTCGCTAAGTAATTTTGAGCATTTGAAAAGTGCGAATCATTTTTTATCTCAGGGATTTCTGGTTCAGAAATGCTCGAACAACACCATGCTGTAGTCCCCCAGTTTAAAGGCTTTTATTAAGACATTTTCAGAGTGACGGTTTAAGACAACTTTTATTAGTTACGTTCAGCGGAAAACTTTTGGGGTAAATATGAAGTGCAGTCGTTTAAAAATGTAGCGATCAAAGTTATCGGTTTTTGTTAAATTTGATTAAACTTTTTCTTTTTATAACAGGTGAAATTTTTGGCGTTTGGGTTAATAATATGTTTGTAAAATAATTCTGGTGTTGGAGTACTATAACTCGAGTAAATATTAGCAGTACAGGAAATCGTTGGATTGGGTAATCACTAATCCGCTCTTTTTTTATTTTAGGGTGTAGCGTTGTGTGAAAGGTGTAGAGAAGAAAAATGGCGGAAGCGATCCCGCGCGTTTCATCCCAAACCGACCTGACAACGGGCCCGTATGGGAAGTTGCCAGTGCTAGCTGTAAGTGCTATCGTAACCTTGGATTTCAAGTTCAAGGATGTTTCAACGTCATGACTCATGAGTTGAATAACATGCCTGATTATGTAATAGTCTCGGTGGTGCATGGCAGCAGTTGTGAGTTGTCGGCTGTAATGCGTGTTATTTATGAATGGACCTCTCTACTTTCAGCGGGAACTGAAAAATCCTGACGAGCATAAAATCAGCCCATTGGAAGAAATGAGGATAAATGTTGATAAAGTGCCAATAATTCATCTTTGGGTATGAATTTTATCTGTCATGTGCTGTTCGTTAGAATTTCTCTCTGAAACATCCTCGTCCTTTACCATTCTGTACTGTATTTGGTTGGTTGCGAACGCTGCGTTAATTGAAGAATTACGATTGATTATTAGGGTCACGGGTAAAATGTTAGAAAGAATAACTGGATATACTGTAATATTTTTTAAAACATGTTGGTTTTGACATCACAGTGTTGGGCGGTTGCTAATTCTCGTTATCAATCTTCAGATGGCTCAAGGGCAGGCGGAAGTTTTTGGCGCCGAGCTATCAACAGACAGGATTTATACTTTCTTAAAAGGCAGCAAAATTAGCATATGGTCGTGGACTGGATGTACTATTATGATTGAGGGCAAGCCGAAAATTTTGAAAACAAAAGACAGCCGAGTTACGACCATTCATTTCAATTTCCACAACTGCCTGGAACAACATCGAGAAGTCGCTGTAAAAAATGATGTGGTTGGTCCTCGAATACTGGTTCTGGGCAATGCCAACTCCGGACGAAGCGTATTTTGCCGGTTATTGTTAAATTATGCTGCTAGAATGAGAGGGGACGACAGAAGAAATCCCATTTTTGTTGATCTGGATTTTATTCAGCCAGATTTGGCAGTTCCCGGCACAATCGGTGAGAACATGGCTTACTTTTATTGGTTATTTAGGCAATTTTTGAAGTGTTTGGAGATTGCAGTTAACTGGTAAGATAGGTAGTAACGTCAAAACTTCTTCATTTTCGTCTGACATTTCGTTAGGAAAAATCTTAGTGACTTAGTTTTGTTTAACTGTAATTTTATGCTTATTTTGTACAGTTTTTTGTTTGTAATTTATTGGAACGTCACGTAATGAAGATCGAAATTTTTGATTTAACAAGTAAGGCGAATCTTCATTTGGTCATAATTAGTCTATGACTCTGTAGATACTCTTGACTGGTGGTTAATCTGAATCTACGCTTTTCTTTGCAGCCTGTTGTCAGTTTGATCGTCCAACTGATCCTATGTTTGATTATTATTACTACCGGAAATTTGTGCTTCCTTATGGCTACCTTAATACTGATCCCGAAACTAATCCGAATTCGGAATCGAATCTCGAACTGCTCCATTCCCAAATTCGTAAATTGGGAGCCGTCATCGAGAAAAAGTTCGACAATGATCGCCGTGCCAGACACAGCGGAGCCATTATAAATTGTTTTTCTGTGGTCAAGGAGTACAGCTATAGCCACATTTTTGTTATTGCGAAAGCATTTCGAGGTAAGCCTTGAGTTATGACAAATTGTTATGGGGCAGTTATTTGTTTTTATTATAGCCGTTTTTTATATTGAAAGTTTCATTACCATACCGCTTCATTAGTGTTTTTCGTTTTGATTATATACCGGTTTGATAATGAAAAAGCACCTCCTCTGCTTTTGGAATGGATTATGCAATAACGAGACACTGACTGCAGCAAACCTTTAATTTGAATCGTGAATAGTGATTGAATTTGCAGTTAATTTTATTGTGGTGTTGGGCAATAAGTGGATGGTGGATGAACTGCAAAATCATCCCAGCCGACAAGATTTGGAACCGGATCTACAGGTTATTTCCATGCCCAAAGCACAAGATATTGTGGAGAGTACCCAGGAGGAACGCCGACTGCACCGTGAAGCGCGCATTCGCCACAACATATACGGCCATCCCCTTAGGTCACCCAAGCATCGGCCTTTCAAACATGAGGTGGAATTTAGCGATATTCTTCTGTGTAAACTGGGAAGTGAGTGACGTACGTCAGTGTTATGTAATTGTTTTGCCAGTCTGTTGCATAATATCCCGACCCGACCCCTTTTATTATATATTATGTAATATTTGCAGATCCAGCCATAAATAAGGCATTATTGCCGGAAAACGTGGATCTCGTCAGGGTGAAAACAGCTGCCTATCCGTTACAGTTGAAGGAAGGTACGGCTGTACCGGCTTTTTTGACACTTGATTAAACAAACACGATATATTATACGAAGAACCCCTTGCTGTTCTCGCATTGGGCTACCGATTACATGCAATACGGTAACGAATATAGAAATTGCTTGTAACAGATATTCATGTTATCACTTTCAACATATTTGCAGCACGTAATATTGGTTCTTACCATTTCGGTTTTTTATTTGCAGTCAACTACCTTGTAGATCATATTCTGTACATTACAAATGTTGATACGGCGGAAAAGGTGGCGTCTGAAGGAAGCGTGATTGGTTATTTGTTAGTGTAAGTGGGATTTGAATAAGACACAGTAACAGGTCTTATTACCGCACTCGTAGGTGTTTAATGGTCTGTCTGCTTTTGGAGATGGTGCTTGAGCGTTTGCGCATTACGCATCTAAAAAAATTTTTATTTGTCGCCAGGTTAAGAAAGTCAAATCACAGTAAATGCCGTAATAAGTTGTAGTATTAGGTTATCTTTGCCTCTAACTTTAATCAGCAATGTTATACCATGGCAGCGCCTTTTATTTATTATACAAATTGTTGAAATAATTTACAGCGAAATCAGAGAAGCATAGCTTCTGATTGGAGGTCCATTAAATACAATAGACGAATTTACCATTGCCCTTGCCCCTGGGTATTTAAAAATATAATTTGAAATTGGTTTGGTTTATTAGAATTTTGTTGCTGGTTTTGGGCTCCTTACGATCCGCTTCAGTGTCGCACCCGCGCATAGTAAAGGCAGCAGGATTACGTAATCCTGAGGCAATCGATAGCGTTACCCTCGATTTGTATTTAACTGATTACGCGATGATACCGCGAATGACTGGTTATGCAATTAGTTTGACGCAAATTTCTCTTGTATTATAAATGATAGTCCACATCTCCTGTATCGTTTAAGAAACGTAATGGTACCGTTAAGATTGTACTACTGAAGTCAAAAGGGAGCGTTCTGGATTTTCCATGTTGCACGTGCTCCAGGAAAAGATTGAATAATTGAATATTTAATTCTGGGCGGTCTATTTAGTACGCCATTTAATTTTGATGCAATAGTTTGGGTCTTAGTGGTAGTTATGTTTTTAACATGCCACTTTTTCATTGCAGGAAGGGTGTCACGGCAAGTGCGCAGTCGAAAAAGCTTACTCTGTTGTCAAATTTTGAAACATTACCAAAGAAAGTGCTTCTGACTAGCGCCATCCAATTGAAAGATTCCTAATGGTGAAAATGATCTGTATTGTTTTTTCACCTTTTGGATATTTTGTCATAAGTATTTTCGGAGCGCTCTGCAGGCTACTGATACAGTAAGGGTTATAATGGAAAATTAACTCGGATGTCCAGGAAGTCCTCATTCGTTTGCCGAAGCAAAGCTTTACTTTTCTGATTTTATACCAAATATGCCATTGTTATGTGAAAATTGAATAAAAATCATGGAACTGGAAGTCCTCGTCTCCAACTAATTATAACTATCAAAGACAGTTGCAGTCTGTAAACAACAAAACGACGTGCAACATAAAAAGCGAAATTTCTCTTTTCCTCTTCGTTCGCAATGTGGTTGACATTGTTCACCGACACCGCCACGTCATCGCGTCACATCATTTATGGAAAAGGGATAGCAAATAGCCGAAAACCCATGGCTAAGCCAAATTTTGAACCTGCAAGAATAGGTCACTGTAAACATGTAATCGCGCGATCATCTTGGATTCAGAATTTTATTTGAATTTATGGCTTATAATAAAGCGAATCCAGTAATGCAATAACAACAATTATTAATACTTTGTGCAAACAGTATAGTGAAACACACTTTTCGCAGTGAATATATCAATATTAATATCAGTCAGTGTAAGATATTGCAATAGGCAACGGAAAACTTGGTATACCAAAAATCGTATGATGTAAGATGTTTAATGAAAAGCAACAAAGTTTTACAAGCGAAAAACGAACAAAGACAAAAAGAGAGAGTCATGCATTACTTCAAAATACAGCGCCTCTCACCACCATGTCAAGGAACTGCTCAAAACCGACGGTAATCATTCCTTGCTGATGTTGGTCATAGCGGCGGAATGTGTCCGTAAGGTTTTTAATTGTCACACATGCTTCGATAAAGTCATCGAAATTGATGTTGTCACCCTGTGTGGTTCCGGGACGCCGGCTGGCATAAACTCTAACCAGTGTGTGGCAGAATTGCGGCGACAAACGGTAACCAAAACTGGTGAGGGCTTGATTAAGTTCTACAGATACAAAAATTATTGGAAATAAGTTCTGGACACGCTGGACGCCAGTATGCTTTAAATTATTGGATGTTTATCCTCTGTTGACTGAAACTGTTGTTTTACCAGACGTGTTAATGTTTCCCGAACGATCTTGGTCAAACCGATCGAAACATGCTCTCCAGTCGCCAATATATTTCCATAAAGCAGCAAATTCTGCAGATTTCAAACCAATGAAAATGTGATCATGATGCTACATATGATTATACTCAAATCAATGTTACAACCGTTACGAGCTTCTGCGAATACTTCGTAGTTGCAAATTGCAAAAGTGCAACAAATAGCTTACAATCTCGCGAAAAAAACCTACCATGAATATCGATTGTGCCACTGTTATCGCGGTCAAATAGTTTAATCCTGGAATCAAAAACGTCATCAAACTTTTTAAAAGATTACCTTTAGTTTATGATTTTGTGCATTCTAAACTTATTGCATACATTAACCGGCATGTGCCATCGTTGAAGGTGCTGTAGTTGCCGTTCAGCAGTGCGGCCTTCAGTTCTGTCGCGTTAATTCTGCCACTCCTAAGAAACGCACACGAAATCAAACTAAAATATAAGTAACAATCCCAGAAGCTGGCGCTTTTACCTGTCAGTGTCGACCGCCTGGAACCATTGCCAAAGATCATGGGGAATGCCTGGAGGTGGTTGACTGGGATTCTGAGGGGGTGCGCCGAATCCAGCTTGCGGAGGATAGCCAGCTCCGTAACCAGCTGGCGGCGGCGCAGTACCGTACCCGTGACCGTGAACACCTTCACATAAAAGTTATGCTTATTATAATTACCGGTATTTGTGTTGCTAACACATTCTCTTCTTGTTTATTATATTATTGTTTATTGTACAGACTGACAGGTAAGCCATTAAAGGCTACGATCGAAATCTACCGGTAGCACGGGAATTTAAACCTGGCTGATACCACTTCTAATATCACCAAATGACAGATTCAACATTGACTGATCCGTTACAGTGATTAATAATCACAAATATTTCTTCTTATCCTATCACCAGAACGGAACTTGCGAAGTTTCAGTAAATGTTCAGCAAAGTTTGATATATAAATAAATAAACCGCAAATCGCTTTGGCTAGAAGTACCGGTTACTGTAAGACTTTTAACACAGTGCTATTATATGACCACACATGTTGGATACTTTTCCTTCATATATAAATATTCGCACTTCTATATACAAAACATAAAGTTATAACGGACACTCCTATATAACGCGCTAGCAGTTTATCGATCGCCCTAAAGATCCAAAACCGCAGATAGGTTTCGGATAACCAAATGAGATCTCTGATTTAGCAACCACGGCTCAAAAGTCGCAATACGCTTGGGTGGTATGTGATTGTACTTATAACTTCGGAATTGCATCTACATCTTTCAAAGAAACCTGTACCTACGATCACGTACATCTGATATGTTTTAAATACTCAACCATCACGATTTAAATACACAATCTTCTGTCAACAATATTTATATTTATAATTCTATAAAGAGAAAGTATGAAAAGCTTATGTCGCGCGCATTCGTAATTTCGATGTTGAGTTATGCAAGAATTATCTCAAGCAATCAACCGCAGTGCTAAGTATACAGTTTTTTATCAAAAAAAAACTTTTCAACAAGAAGTATTTGACCGCTACAATCGTACATAATGCGCACGTAAATTATAATATAGAATTAACATTAATATGCGAATGTGTCGGCTGTCAGTGCTTACCTGCTGCAGCATAAGCACTGCCTTGTCCTGGTGGATACGACGGCGCTAATCCTCCGACCTGAACGCCGAAAGCGGATTAATACCCATCACATTTCTGTAACTCCTGCATAGGTCGTTGTTAAAAAAAGCACAATTTTGCGAACTTACTGCAGCGGGATTGTACGGACTGGGATTATAGGGATTCATGGTGGGAGAGCCTGGGTTGGTGGCAGAAAGCGACGGATTTGTTGCACCCGAGATAGTTGGCATTGTTTGCTTTAACGAGTCGTTTATATACAGCGCGATATCTGCATGTAAGTCCAATGCTTTGCGTGCACAGGTTGGTGATAACGATTTCAATTGGTTTTATCGGCAAATATTCGTATTACAATGCGTGGAGTAATTGTTTGTAGAAGAATACTGTGCCGTGGCCACGTTTATTACGACCAACAAGCGTACTCGTAGTCATCTTATCGTTTTCTGCTTTCAAAACTCCTGAATCAACCAGCGATACAGCGAGGCACAAGTGGTAGGGTAACCCGCGGCTGACGTGCTTTAGGGGCGGCACATAAACTGATGCGCGTAAATCGTACGTGTTCGCCGGGATTGTGAAACAAGCTTGAAATCACAAGAGTCGCACTATGTTGAAGTATGTTTTTACGCAAAAATAATGGTAAAATTTGCAGGAAATTTTGAGGTAAATTCGAACAAATAAGCGACAAGCAGCATATTACCACTAGGGTCAACATAATGCCATTATGACGTTGCCTTTCCATCTCATTAATGCGAGTCTACCGCTCGTGCGTAATTTCTGGACATTCAAAAGAAACTTCAGTTAAGGTGAAAAATACTAGTACTGCTAGTAGTAACTGCCCCTTGACTTGCATGAGCAGTGCACAATTTTTAATGAGTTAAATATTCCCATTTAATGCTCAAAGCATTTTCCATGAATACAGAATAGCCGTTAACGATGGCATTGCTTCCAGATCCGGCAAAATTGTTATTCGCCAGCAGCGAATGACCACTGGACTCTCTAGTCGCTACATACTGTACTTACTAAACTAGTTTTTCTTCAGCATTTTTCTTTTGAGTTTTTTTTTTTTATTGCAAAATAATTGTACTTCGTAGCATATTCTGTCTCAAATGTTGAATCATTGCTGTACTGAAAAGAAAATGCATAAAAATGTGATAAAATAAGTAAAAATAATACTGGTACTACCATAAGTTCAGTCGGCACAGTTCCTAAGTTCCTCAGTTTACTTGTTTCCTGTTCCGTTAGTTGTTAGCATTGCAGATAGCTACATTGCTGATCGCATTATTGTGAGGAGCTGCTTTGAGTTTCTCTCCGTTTTGCTTTTATCGAAAATCGTGATTCTTGCTGATAAAGCTTTTGCGAACATTTGAATTTTAATCACGCTATCAATAACTCATCGTTCATATATGCCACTTTGCCACGTTGTTCCGTGGTTAGTTCGTTCTGCACAGCTGGCAGTGTCGCTTGTGCCTAAACGTTCCGAACACACCCGGTTGGCTTTCTCGCGATTCTGCAGAGTATTTCCTTTTAAAACCGTAGCAATGTCGCTGTCGTCAGCTGCGGCGGTGGCGATGGGGGACAGCAGTGTGATTGGGGATGGCCTGAAACCCAGTGTTGTGTTTGTGCTCGGCGCGCCTGGCTGTGGCAAGGGCACCCAGTGTCCGCTCATCGTGCGGGATTTCGGCTATGTTCATCTGTCAGCGGGGGATCTGCTGCGCGAGGAGCGAGAATCCAAGGACTCCCCGTACGGCGAACTGATCTTGAACTACATGAAAGAAGGCAAAATTGTTCCTGTGGAGATCACATGTTCCCTGTTGGAGAATGCGATGCGAAAAAGTGGCAGGTCGCACTTCTTGATAGATGGTTTCCCGCGCAATCAAAACAATCTGGAGGGCTGGAATCGTCAGATGGGACATAAAACCAATCTGCTGTTTGTGCTGCATCTGGATGCTCCTAAGGAATTGTGCGTACAGCGGTGTCTGAAACGAGGAGCCCAGAGCGGACGACCAGATGATAACCTGGACAGCCTGGGCAAACGGTTTGACACGTACATGAACGACACGATGCCGATTATCAATTTCTACGCGGAACGTGGATTGGTCCGGAAGGTCAGTACCGTTCCGCCGCCGGAAGAAGTTCACCGCGAACTCACGGGTATTTTCAAAGCGGCGGAGAAAGCGGAAGGCGATCGTGCTAGTGCCGGCGCGGTGTGAACAAGTCGGATGACTGATCTGCGTTTGGAAAGATTTTCAGTATGAAGATTATGTAGTAGGCAGTTGATTGCTAGGTATTATTGGGGAAAAGGTGCTACAATTCTCGTCGAATGAGTGATTGGATTATGGAATTTAAATTCTTGCTTTTCTCGTATAGGTGTTTCATTCCTTTTGAGTCATTTATAAATTGCGAACGATTGATTTAGGTTCAACTTTCATGTGCAACTTGGGATTACATATGACTGATATGAGTTCTGAATTGATTGGATGGAATTCATGGTTTTAGCGTTGTTATTACTTGTTTTTATTTGATATGTAATGGACTAATGGGTGCATTTCTGTTCCAGTCGCTCTGTTTCGTAAGAATTTCAGCAATGGTTTTATTATAATTCGTAGATAAATGTTCAGTATGTGCTGAGTCTAGCTTTTTCTGATTGTCCTAAATTGAGAACTCTTGACAATCATACGAGCTACCCTTAAGTTGCAAAGAAAAAATCCGGCGTTTGCGCAAGGTTTTGCTAATTTTATGGACTTTGCATTGTATCATCGGGCCTTTTGTTCATCTGTTTTGGGTGCACGTTCACTGATATGCAACACCGACTCATTTTTTAACGGTTACGAAAACTTCGGTTTATCGCCACATGCTTCACTTAAAAACTAACTACTCGTAGAGCGGAAAGAGAAGTTACAACCTTTAACCATCACAGCATCACAGAAACCATTATGCGGCAAGCGGTGACAAACTTTCGCACAAGGTTTTATTGAAAAATCGGCAAGTGATATATAAGTCATTATATAATGAACCCTGGAAAAAGTTATAGAAAAATTTCACAACAGAGTGCTCGCAGCATCTTTACCCAGTACACTTTCGCAAAACTTTTCGCCTTTTAAAGCCCCTTCGTTAGCCAATTTGTCGGCGGCTTCGTTTCCAGTGATTCCCATATGCCCTCTAATATGTTTCTGCAAAAGGTTACATTTGAGACAATTAAGGAGAATTATCGGTTAAGACGGTACCCATTCGATTTCCACTTCGCTGCTCTTGATTGTGTCCAGCAAGGATTTAAAATCTTCCTGATTTACCACAGGACCACGCGCAGAACGCCATCCATTTGAAAGCCAATTGGGCAGCCATTCCGTCATCGCTGCAATCACATCAACGATATACAAATCAACTGGTTTGGCGTCCCACGTAGCTTGGCATACCCTGAACAAGGTAGTTGCTGTCTGTGTGGACAATGAGTTTGGTCATTCCTTGTTCCTTCGCTTGTCGAACAGCTCTCACTGCCGCGCAGATTTCTGCACGCTGGTTCGAGGGCCGTCCAGCAAGTGGTTCGGCAACATTGTACGGTGAGTCCTTTTCCCAGAATACGCCGATACCAGCCAATGCGGCACTGTTCCCGTTATTCCGACAGCAGCCATCTACCCATACGGAACCAACTCGAGAAGGATCATGCTGCGGGGATGGCGAAGCTAGAACAACCATGAATTTACATGAACGCATCAAATATTATTGCGACAAAATACACACGACAAAATTTTTTAAGCGAAGTTTTACCCCACAATCTATATAGATATTCATTATTTCAACAATTATATGACGATGAATTACTTATTCTTTGAGTCAAATATTAGAATTATGGTGAAGTTTCATTAATAACTTTGTATCGTTACTAACTGACCAGTTATCACCGCATTAAAATGAAAAATCAGCACCGCAAAATATTTAATTCAGGCGGGACGAACACTACTCAGCACACACAGGTATTTCTTTTGGTCAGATAGTTAACAGCAAAAGGGTAAACCCATTAAAGTAAAGATCTAGGATGATACAAATCATACAATTAATTTAACAATCCTAAATGAAAACGATTTCAAACGTTTGCTGTGTCGGTTTACTTGTATCGAATACAGTTTTATCAAATTTTCCCGTACTAACTATACAACTACAAGGTTTTCTTTACCGGCATTCGTTGTGCAGCTGGATGAACTGGTCGAAAAATGTCTGACAAATCCGACTGGTGCTGAGAGCGCCGAATTAATGAAGCCACCGGTGCCTTTCAAAAAGTGCTGCCGATCAAAATCAGCTGGCCGTTTTCTTTGTGTACTCGAGGCAGGCTCATTCAGATCCGCATCGTAATCGGACGATCCGCCTGAGGAAGCGTCGAATCCTTCATTCGCTGCGCTACCTGACGGCTGAAAATCCGGTCCATTAACAAACTGTTGAGCTTCTTCGCGGGTTTTGAACTTCTTAAATTTGCATTTTGGAAAACCTTGGACCTGAGCGTTGCACTCTGCCCTGGAAAAAAGCAATCCCATTAATACATACTGCAATGCATCATGACCAGTGCCATAGCAAAGCAAATGGTTGGAAGTGAGAGCAAGTCAAACAACCGACCAAGTGGTATACACGCCCGGAACCTTTCCCGCTCGAACACCGTAGTAAGCAGCGGGAGCCATCACAGGGTTTGCGAGAAATATCGTCCGTACACTGCGCCAGGATAACTGCGCGATTCCCGTCACAAGACAGGAGGATTTGCTTAACAGCGACAGTTTGACGGTGGAAGTGGTAAAGCACGAAGAAAGATCACACAGTCTGGCGAAAGAATTTAACATCGGCACATCGACACAAGGATCATAACATCACTGTCATCACAGCATGATGACATTCATAAAAAATTAATACTGATACATAGTAAGTTAATAACATACAGACAAAATCCCAAGCCAGCAGGAAGCAGCCAACAGATGACGTTCGTTCCAGCAGAATCAGCCAAAAAAAGATTTGTCAGAACTCCGAAAGGTAAAGGTTCCTCAGAAGTACAAATACAAAATAGTAATTACAGTAGAAGTAGCTCAAATAATTCGTCAAATCTTATTCTGTTATAAACTTACAAGTAACGAGCTTTGAAAGTTTTCTGTCTTAATTTAAGACTCTTAGATTCAGTTTTCACAATTTCTTAAATTTGTGCGACTGTTTGTAGGATATGGTGTGCGGCATCGACTTGAAAGCCACACCCGCAGCGGCTGCCCAGTACACCGGCATAAGGATTTTATTCCAGTCTTACAGTAAGACTGGAAAGGTCTTAAAACTTACCTTTTTATTTTACATACATATTTTTCAGCTTTCTCTTGAGGTCTTGACTTTTGTTAATTATTATTCGTATTTTTGGCAGATGACATAATTGACATTAGTTTACTCGAACTGCTGCTCTTTCATCTAGTTTAAGCCATTCTTTTTAGGTAATTCATCATTGCGTGATTCGGGTTTGTTTATGTTATTAGTCCGGGTCAAAATAGACCGAAAATTTAGTAAATCCTGGCAATTGTGAGAATTCTGCAAAAGCTGAGTAACGCACGAGATAAGATAAGCGCTCATAACTGGTCCATATTGCGATGAGGTGTCTTTTGCACGTTTGTATCCACGCCCCAAATATTCGTAAATGTTGCTCTAGAAAAAGCTACTCGAGAGTAGAATATTCGAGCGTCAAAGTAGCCAATTTGGATATTTCTCATGCAGATTCGTGTGCACACATTTTAATGCTTACATTTCACTGCTATGCCGTAATCGTACACCTCAATTATTATGCATTAATAAGTACTCTAACGCCTATCGGGTATCATCGACATTGCTACGTGAACACTCTTAATAACTAATTAATAACATTATAATAAGTGTTAATTGCTCATCCAAACACATTCTGGTAGCGTAAACCAGAAAGTGCGCGTAGGGCGCATAAGTCTCTAACATAACTTATAAGTTACCACGACGTGTTAAAATGTCTAATTAAAATTAATTAATTAATAACGGGTTTATTAGAATTTAAAATTTTGCGGGTAAATGGTGTATACTTTGTAGAGTATTGATTAATTCGCTGACCGGCTGGCGTTTATTAACTTGCAACTGTAGCGTTAATTAACTGTTTTGAATTAATCGTTAATTATAGGAACTTTTTTAATTTTTTAATTAATTTGAAGCATTGAATTCGGTAACATTTGGCAACACATATATAGGCAACAGTAAAGTGCAAACTGCAAAGTAAAGTAACAGACTGGAATGAAAGCACCCCATAAAGCAAAATGTCGCACGGTTCTGCGCTCCCAAAATTGCCCGCTCGATGCAGATATGTGATGCATCATTGCCGTGCAGTTATTTGATGTTTGTTAAGGTTCGAAGTTCGATTTTTTCAAGCGTGTGTCACAGATTTCCTTCGCTGATATCTTCATAACTGAATTTTGAGCCTAACTATTGTCAGTTTACCTTCGAAATTTTGGGAAGCGTTTTCTCCACGCGAATGCGACCAGGACATCCGAAATAATGCCTAAACGGAATTACACTCGGAAACGTCAGAGGCAAGTAAGTCAGCCCTCAACATGTCTTATGTCAGAAACTGTTCTAATGTAGTAATAATTAGTACAGAATGAATTATATAAAAATGTAAATAGAAAAGCGCAGAATTTAAATAACTGGTACTCTTATTTCCAAGTGATAAAGTTACCGTTACTTCTTATATGGTACAAATTTATTGTTGTTCTTTGGGTCGCAACAAAGCATTGATTAGGCAGTTAAACAAGAACTTTCGTCCTTCCTGTAGGAAACTCCAGAGCAGCGAGTGGAGAACACTAAACACCCAAAGATTTCTGGCGATGCAGCAGCATGCAACGAAAACACTGCAAGTGGCTCGAACGAGGCCATTGCAACTTCTCGTACTTCGGATGGCGGTGTGTCTTCGTCTAACACAGTCCGTACAGATCACACGGCGAGTGGAAAATCTTTAAAATTTGTTGGCGCACACACTTCGATTTCGGGTGGGCCGCAGACTGCGGTGCTGCAGGCTGTCGAAATTGGCGCCAAAGCCTTTGCGCTTTTGTCCGCAGCGCGCACTTGGAAGTGTCCTCCGCTGAAGCCGGAAAATGTAGAGAAATTCAAGCAGGTTCTTACGGAATCGGGAATTGACGCTTCCAAGATTGTGTGCCATGGGAGTTATCTGATTAATCCTGGTACGGAGAAATCATGCCACCGCTGAAATTGCTGAACCTATTAAGTAGTTTTTAGGGTTGCTAATTCGTTGCAGTTTTTATATATGATGGTAAAATATTTCCTCCAGCTTTTGTTTTGTACATTTTGAACATTTTTTGAGAACAGTTTGTTAAGGTTCGAAGTTCGATTTTTTCAAGCGTGTGTCACAGATTTCCTTCGCTGATATCTTCATAACTGAATTTTGAGCCTAACTATTGTCAGTTTACCTTCGAAATTTTGGGAAGCGTTTTCTCCACGCGAATGCGACCAGGACATCCGAAATAATGCCTAAACGGAATTACACTCGGAAACGTCAGAGGCAAGTAAGTCAGCCCTCAACATGTCTTATGTCAGAAACTGTTCTAATGTAGTAATAATTAGTACAGAATGAATTATATAAAAATGTAAATAGAAAAGCGCAGAATTTAAATAACTGGTACTCTTATTTCCAAGTGATAAAGTTACCGTTACTTCTTATATGGTACAAATTTATTGTTGTTCTTTGGGTCGCAACAAAGCATTGATTAGGCAGTTAAACAAGAACTTTCGTCCTTCCTGTAGGAAACTCCAGAGCAGCGAGTGGAGAACACTAAACACCCAAAGATTTCTGGCGATGCAGCAGCATGCAACGAAAACACTGCAAGTGGCTCGAACGAGGCCATTGCAACTTCTCGTACTTCGGATGGCGGTGTGTCTTCGTCTAACACAGTCCGTACAGATCACACGGCGAGTGGAAAATCTTTAAAATTTGTTGGCGCACACACTTCGATTTCGGGTGGGCCGCAGACTGCGGTGCTGCAGGCTGTCGAAATTGGCGCCAAAGCCTTTGCGCTTTTTGTCCGCAGCGCGCGCACTTGGAAGTGTCCTCCGCTGAAGCCGGAAAATGTAGAGAAATTCAAGCAGGTTCTTACGGAATCGGGAATTGACGCTTCCAAGATTGTGTGCCATGGGAGTTATCTGATTAATCCTGGTACGGAGAAATCGCTTCAAATTTTCCAATAAAAATGCCACCGCTGAAATTGCTGAACCTATTAAGTAGTTTTTTAGGGTTGCTAATTCGTTGCAGTTTTTTATATATGATGGTAAAATATTTCCTCCAGCTTTTGTTTTGTACATTTTTGAACATTTTTTTGAGAACAGTTAACGAACGCGTAATAGACGTATATTTTACCGCCTTTAAGCCGCTGTTTTGGATGGCACAAGGAATTCCGGATGTAGTCTCGTTCAATTTTTCAGGATCTCCGGACGACAGCGTGTTGGAAAAGGCGCGGGCTGGCATGCTGGATGAAATGCAGCGTTGCGAGATGTTGGGAATACCGTACTACAATATCCATCCTGGTTCCACCTGTGGCAAGATAACTGTTGACGAATGCATAACACGGATCGCAGCATCGGCAAACGATGTTCTTGCTCAAACCTTCAGCGTCACGCTTTTACTGGAGAACATGTGCGGTCAGGGTTCCACTATCGGTGGTAAATTTGAGGAACTGGCCGCCATAATCGGGAAGATTGATCAGGCTTACCAGCACAGGGTGGGCGTCTGTATTGATACGTGCCATGCATTTGCCGCGGGGAATGATATCAGGACGGAAGAAGGATGGAACACTCTCATGAGCGATGTAGACCGCACTGTTGGTTTGAAACGAGTGAAGGCGTTCCATCTAAATGATAGCATGTTCGCATGCGGAGCGCACAGGGATCGTCATGCGCATATTGGAAAAGGTGCTCAGCAATTCGCAATTTCTCCAATTGGGTGTAATTGATAAATTCACTCATGAATGACTTTTAGTTTAAAGACATAACTTTCGTTGGAAAAGTGATCTATTTTATCATCACAAGCCTATCTTAAGTGGTGTAGGCTCTTTAATTTGTTCATTTTTGCCTGGTTTACTTTTGTACCGCTTACTAGCTGAAGAGTTTACTTGGAAACGCTGAATTTACGGTTTAAAGCTTTTAAATTATAGCTAGTGTTACTTTTACAGTGTTTATAGCTTTTTTATATTGTATTACTGCTGTGGCTTATCTATTCGTGTATGGTTGTTTTTAAGTCTTTACGGTAACCCTTTTTGTTACGTAGGTTTGATAGGTCTGGATGGGTTTCGCTGGTTGATGAACGACCCTAGAACAAACAATTTACCGATGATACTGGAAACAGAAGACTCCATGTGGAAAGAAGAAATCGAATTGTTGTATTCCTTGTGTGCAAATTGAAGCACTTTTTTAAATACGTAATTATTGACCACGAGGTGCGGTTGGCCATGCAGTATAAGTATCTCCAGTGCTTACGGCTACCTTACCGTATACGGACAGTGGACGTGCTAATAACTTGACCTTGGATACGATTAGTTGTTGTTTTTGTAACCTTTTGTAGCCTGTATTAACAATTTTTAACAGATGAGAAATGCCGGATTACTTTTGCACATACAATAACGGTTTCTTGGGACTGAATTTATGGTATGGTTTGGGTACAGTTTTGAACCGCCGTCACCATTTTTGGAAAAAGCTTCAAAAAATATTTTGATATTACGAGATCCGGAACTATCATACTGTATTTAATTTATTTTTGCTGTGCAGTACTAAGTTAAATAATATTAATTTTGCGAATGAGATATCCTGTTACCATATAGCACATCTGGTCGATATTCACTCGACCGTAACTAATTCAAAGACATCATAACAAATAAGAACAAATAGCACTACAATCAATAATCGTTGCCACAAAACTGTATAACTATGGACAAATATTAAAATTCCTGATGCAATAAGTATGTACGTATGCGTTATTTAACTTTTTCTTATCGAGTGAAGCCGAAGCGAACAGCAGACAGCAATACTTTACGGGAATAATTCGGCTACGAGACACGTGGATTGGAAATCTCTACTAGTTGCTCATTTTTTGGAATGGGTTCCAATTTCTTGAGCAACTTTCCCAGCTTCTGCGTAAAGACCTGGAAAGAACCATGATAAGTAACCTTTTCAAAACCAAAATAAATAGATGAGCTGAAAAACGATCGAAGGAAAGTTATTTTGAGAAAAACAGTTACGCAGCCTCCGGCTTTATTTTAACTACCTAAAACTACTGCCAGAAAGTGAAAAATTGTGCCTTCAAGGCGCGCAGTTGTGGTGCAAAGGCTGAAAGGTTCAAACGATCAACTGTAATTTTATTTTACTGTTCTGAAAAAGCTTGCCGCAGGAGATGTGTAAATATGTCACTGCAGTGTGGCAGAAGCCATGAGAAAATACTCTGCGTTAGAAAAAAATCATCGTAGCTTGGTTGCTATTTGATAGTTATATAAATTTGGAACGCAGTTTGCAGCTAGTTTGCCGACTAACAGCCCCAAAAAATGTTTTGAATGGATATCATGAAAACATTTTCCGCGTTTATTCTGCCGACTGCTATTCATATAAATTTTATACGGTGCTCACGGTCAGGTTAATGGCGACCGCCATAAAGCTAGCTGGGTTTACGATCAGTTTAAAAATGGCAATCCGGAAACGCCGGAGAGAGTAGACTTATAATCTTATATTGGTATCAATACGAATAAATACCGCGGCAGACTCTTACCAAATGTTTCTTATTTTTGTCATCAAATTTTGGTAGGATGCGTTATTATATAAATTTTAATATGCGTGTGGTTTAGTGGCAACTGTAAGGCGATTAGTTTACGGGCGTTCGTAGATGCATTCTTACCGCCTAATCCACTTCGGGTGATTGCCAACAATATTACAGCCAACTCTTTACGATCAATCCTTCCATTACCGTCAACGTCGCATCCTTGAAATAAGTAAATAAAATTAAATTAAATAAAAGATTTTGCAAAAGGGTAAGCATCTGTACATTGCTGGCAAAGACTTTAAGCGGTTAAGCAGTCGTACCTTTTAGCAATGCTTGTTCAATTTCGTACACATCCCGTGCGTCATATTTCGCCCCGGTAAATGCAACTTGATCTTCCAAAATATCGCGTACCAAGTTGGACAGCTCAGTACCCTCTAGCGTTCCGTTTCCGTCCTGCCAATATATATTATGACATCCAGCAGTGTATCACAACTTTTACAATGAAAGTAACGAAGAAGATTAACCCATAGTTCACCAGCATTTCGTGGCAAGTGATATACCTTGTCGTACCGGTCCAGCAACTTGTTTATATCGGACTGATTTAGGCGTTTAAGAGAATGAGCCTAAAATTGGACGGCATTTCAGAATTTTTCCCCAATTGTTGTGTTTGTGAAGGTTTTTCTTACGTGATCAAGTGTAAGTTTTACAAAATTCTGCTGCGCTGGAAGCAGTCTACAAACAAAACAATTATTGGTGACTAATGTTGACCTGTGCCGTTAGAGTTACTGCACCTTTCGGCACGTACGTGGTAAACCCGCGGTTAAGGGATTTGGCCCGGTACATAGCACTAAAATCGTGTACATTGACGGGAATATTCGCTTTCGCGCACTTTCAAACCCTTTTTTGGGTTGCTTTTTGACATTGTGTAGCCAAATGATTGGTGTACATATGAGTAAAATCCGTTTTCGCGCGCAACATCCGCTTGCGGAGTTATGAGGGTAACAAAATTCCAAAAAGTTTAAATGCATTCAGGTGTACCAAAAGTCTCATTATGGACCGATCCCTTTCAAACTTTGCACGTAAATGCACATAACGTTAACCATGAAGATCGTTTTGACACGGATCCACTGTTCTAGCATGTTTTTCAAATTTTAAAATGAATTTCAAAAAATTTAAAATTCATTTTAAAATTTGAAAAAAATCGTAGAAGTCTGGATCCGTGTCAAAACGATCTTTATGGTTATGTGCATTTACGCGCAAAATTTGAAAGGGATCGGTCCATAATGAGACTTTTGCTACACCTGAATGCATTTACAATTTTGATACCCTCATAACTTCGCAACCGGATGTTGCGCGCGCAGACGGTTTTCTCACCTAGGTATACAATTCTTCTGGCTACAAAATACCATAAAGCAATGCAAAAAAGTGTTTGGGAGCGCGCAACAGCGAAAGTTCATCTGGATGTGCACGAACTTGGTGCTATGTACCGGGCCAAATCCCTTAACGTAAAAGAATTGCTGATTTCGTACCTAATCAGTTCCTGCAGTCCCAGTTTACCATCATTGTTAACATCAAACAGTGTCATCTAAAGTAAACAAAAAATCATTATATTATAAAATGCGAAGGCTTAGGACTAATCGAAGAGCGGCTTTTTACCAGTTCCTTCGAATATTCTTCCAGTGTTTTTTCGTCCACTTTTACCGGTGGTTTTGCTCTTGCAAGCAGATCTCTCAAAAAGTTCTTTAAATAAAAAATCAATTTTTTGCTGAGGTAAGTTCAATATTAATAACTGGTAATACCGGTAAACGATTCGAGATACTCACTCTTAATTCATCTGATTCAATGTATCCGCTCCCGTCAACATCGTACTTTTTCCAAATCTGTACAGGTATAATAAAATAACAAATGTTACCACGATATATATATTCAGTCATCATCCGTACCTTCATATAATCTATTCCACTTTCAGGTGGGTTGACGGTTCGGAACAGGGCAAAAAATGATTCTTCCACCGGTAAAACGGCTGTTAGCTGTTTATGTAAAAACGTTAACACTTCAACCGTAGTTTTATAAAATACAAGAAGCATTAAAACTTTACGGTGAGACACATGCCGCGGTGCATTATCTGTGAATGAACCTAATATGGCAGAATAACCGCACAGAGGAAAGTCTGCGTGAGCTCAATATAAATATATTACGGAAACGTAATTTCCGTAATCGATTATGAATGATTCTTTAGAGTTTAGACAATATGCAAAGCGCGCAGAATGTAATTCTTGTCTCGTAAGTCACTTATGGTTAGTGTGTTTTTAACACAATGTAGGGAATCGATATGTTTATATGACAATGGTTTACATACATAAGTGGTGAATTGTACGGACTTTAATGATAAGATAATACTCACCTCACGAATGGATATTACGCCATCTTTGTTTTCATCGAACTCCTCCATGAACAATTCGTACAGCTGATCTGCTTCGGTTTCCGTAACATTTTGCTGTAATTGATATACATCATGTAAATATTAATAATGGACAATTTGCTATTGAGCATGCATTCATTAAATCTTTTCTCTATGTTTACCATATCGAAATCAGAACAAAAGTATGCTCCATCAGAAATACGTATACCATTGCTTTTTTTTGCAGTTGTAGAGTGCACGTATGGCTTACTACTCAAAATTCTTAGTGATTTGTCGAAAACAGAAGGAAATAGCAATTGCAAATTTGCATAAATTACTCGTAGATATTGTAGATTGTGTAGATGAAGTTCTTATAAAGATAGAGTATGAACAACCGGAGTATAGCCGGAGTGTAGCCGACACAAAAACATTTCGGTGGTTTTGATGCCGATATGCGTCGATGGTTGCAGTAAAGTAAAAATTAATTGTACAGTGTATTGTACTTCTTTGTTAAACAAATTTGAAACCAACCGGAGACGCCGAACTCAGCAGCGCAGAATTCATGAAATCTTTTAAGAAGCGCCGGATTTCTTCCTTTTCGAGGAAGCGGCTGGCTGCAAAAATAATTTCTCAGTCTCTTAAGCAATTAATTTTACAAAACTTAATACGTATAACCATGCACGCGTCTGCTTACCGTCCGCATCATAATGCTTCCAAATATCCAAAAATTTGTCGGCAGTTAAAGGCTTTACCTCTCCGTGATGTTTTTGCAGTTTGGAGTCGATGAAATTCCTAGTTTTAATACCTTTTCGCTTACTGTCTTTTCGCAAAAGCTCTTCCGCACCACGGAATGTGCTAGGCATTTTAATTTGTTATATTGGGAACTGCACGTCCGATACTTATTAGTTGGTCTGCTTGGCAGAGATTCTTTTAAAACTTGCAAAATGTGTCTATTAAACCGAATGCATCATAAGTTAGGGCTGGTTGTCCGTGGAATCCAGCTTAAGGCTTCTAAATGTCTTACAACAGTTATTACGACGTTGTGTACTGTATGTACTGTACTTGGGTGATTACTATAAAATATCTAAACAGTATTCACAATGTATGAACTTCCAGGAAACTGAAGGTACTGTTGTACCGGCGCAGGTAAGAGCATCTACATTACATACTACTACAAATACTACTCTACTACGAGTACAGGTATGCGAAAATCTGCTGCCCGACTGCTGAAATCTTGAAAGTCGTTATGGGAGTGCTTTAATGCCGCAGGGATCGTACAGTTAAAGTAACGGCCGCTGCATGTCACTGCGAACATTAAATACGCAACTTTGATACAGTAACCTTTGTCGAAAAAATGTATCACTCGCAAAATATAAAAAACAAAATATTCTCTACTAAAGTTAATTTTTAATGCAATTTTTCATGATTGTTGCTTCAACGAGGTGATAAAGAATAATCGACATATATACATGCATGCACGATCAAACAGCCTGTAGAAGTGAATAAACAAGCGTATTGAGTACTGGGTAGTATTAAATGTAGATGCGTGCCCTCAAATTGAACAATACAGATTGACCATATTAATCAATCACAAAGTAAGCGCAAATTGTTTATTCACGGTGCACCATCTATGCTTTATGGAGTAGAGATTAAGTTGGTACTAGGTACACACTTTTACAACCAAAACACGGCCGGGACAGAGTTAGTTGCGTATCGTACATAAGTATTCCGTCAAATGGCAAGACTACACACAGTAGGAAGAACATAATTACAGCATATATTTACTGTTCAGTGTTTCAAGCGAGATTTTTTTCTTGAACATCGGTAGTTGAACAATCAGAGGCGATGATGACTTAAATGTCTTATGGAACGGTGTTTTAACAATGAGGTGTAGACAAAGATGTCACTAAACACGAATAACGGAAATACCTAAACCAACTTCAAGGAAGACAAAAATTACTGACACTCTGACAGCAGGACAAAGATTTAATTTTTTTCGTCATCTTCTTTGCATTTTCCAGTCGGGCCCGATAATATAAACATATCTTTTCGTACCAGACGCACGCGGGTAGTAAATTCGTCCGCTGATGTGTTTGCCGAACTGCCGTTTCCGGTATTTTGGGTAATGGGTTCATTCTGTCGTTCTACGTAGTTTAGACCAGCGGAATCGTTATTACGTGATCCCTCATTGTTAGATTCGCGAAAATCTCGATCAAAATCATAACCTGAAAAAATTGGAAAAATATTCCATCACGTACCTTACTAAAGATCGGATTTAACGTATCCTTCACCGCTTCGCTGTGAATTAGCAATGGCCAAGAGCAAAACGGACAGCTCTTTGGCATTGAGTCGTCCATTGGCGTCCAAATCGCACGCCTTCATCAAGGAAGCCTTCAGCTCTTGGACATCACCAGCCGAAATGGTTTTACCCGGCGTTTGTGATGCCACTAAGACATCACGTAACAAGTTATCCAGCTCTTCGGCTTCCAGTGTACCGCTGTTATCCTGTGCAATGGTCCATGTATATGTAAGACTTGACGACGAAAACTCATCAGAAGATCTAGAGTCCCTTAAATACCGCCGAAATTAAGAGATGATTCTATACAAACCTTGTCATAATGTTCTATTAGCAATTTCACATCGTTTCCATACAGTCTATCCAGGGTTAGTGCCTAAAGGAAAGAGCACACTAATATAACCGCAGCAAATAATGTAAGTATATCTGTACATGTACGTAATCGGTAATGAGATATAATTGTATTATTTTATTGTGTGGGATAGACTAAACCGAGTACGAGACTATGAGTAATAATTAACTGTTCTGGTATTATAGTATAATTAACTTTAACAGTATAATAATTTATTTATTTAACGGTCAACGGTTTATCGCTGAATATGGCGCAAGTGTCTTCAGGCCAAACCCTTTTAATATTATTTATTAAAAATTAAAATAGCCTTTACTGTGAACAGGCCAGTCACACACAGACCTCCAAAATGTTCATACCTTATCGAGGACAATTTGCACGAAGTTTTCTTCTTTTGGCAGCAGACTGCAAAATAATTAATTAAAATTTTATGATGTTTAGAAGTAACATTTCTAATTATGCTTGTTTGCTACAATAAACTTACTGGACTAATTCCGATAATTCAAGTTTGCCATCCTTATTAATGTCAAAGATTTCCATCTACAAAAGGAATACATTTTGCATCTTTGTTTTGCGGTGATAAAAAAGTGGACATGCAATTTCTCGTGTGTATCGCTCCAGCTTTTTTTCATTTGCAGCTCCATCCGGATTGACTTTTGCCAGCAAATCACCAAGAAAGGACTAAAAGTGATAAGGTGTATAGTTATTGTCTAATGAGTACCGTGAAAGCTCTGTTATATTACAAAGTAATTGGCCATTCCACAATCACAGTACGTTTATGTAAGTACCTTGAGCTCATCCTTCTCGATGAATCCACTTAAATCTTTGTCATACTTTTTCCACGTCTGTAATATAAAAATACATAATTTGCCACTCCGCGTTCCACTGTTTTCGAAGCCAGTATGGTTTGAGAAATACTGTTGTAAATTTGTAATGTACCTCCATGTAATCTTTTGCACCATGTGAATTGTTTTCATGCTGATTGCCGAGCCTGTATAGAAGGTAGAACCGCTGTCTAGCTGGAAGTATATACGATAGCTGAAAATACACAGAAGTGAATTTTTATCTTAAAAACTGTCGCTTAATCCTTATCGTCAGTTTTTATATTTATACAAGTAGCAATTAAAAGGTTATAGTTATGCAGTGAATTTTAGTTTTTAGGGAGCTGCATTGCTTGCAACAGTTTGAAATTTGAAAAAATTGTCAAAGGTCACAACACTCTTGACGTCTGCTAAAATTTGGGACATCGTATAACCAAAAAATATTTCTCAGTACAACCAAAAATACTTCTCAGTACAAGTGGCTCACTTCCGTAACAGAGATCTTCCCATCTTTGTTTTGATCGAACTCCTTGAGAAATTCCGCTTTGAGCTCTTTTGCTTCCATTTGTGTCAACTTGGCCTGTTATCAGGAGGAAGATTACCCAAAAGATGCAATACACCATCATTAGTTCAGATCAAGCTGGAAATTATTATATGCTGCAAAACCGATACCGGCAGTATCACATATTTACTTTTGTTTTGCTCAGCGCTGAGTTTAGGAAGTCGTACAAGAAAGAGTCAATCTCCTGGTTTTCCAAATAATTGTTGCCTGAAAAAAAACTCACAAGTGTTTCAAAGATGAAAAATAGCCCTGCTGCTATAAGGTACCAGCAGCACAGCACAAAAAAGTGAAGAAATAGTGTAGCGCCGATATTAACGATTTCGATTTTAACCACTTGCCATCTTTGTCATAGTGATTCCAAATTTCTATAAACTGCGTGGCCGAAAGAGGTTGCAGTTTTCCATAATGCTTTAGGAGTTTGGTGTTAATGAAATTCCGAGTCTGTGCACCTTGTTGATACATTTTCGCGGATTACGGACAAACAAATCAGGAAGACCCGTAAATTTCGCTACTGACAATCAGCACAAGCCTTTCACAACTGTGCGCAAATACGCCATAGCAATTAATGCAATGCAGTGTGCACTGTGGACTGCTAAATTCTGATTTTTGAGTGTGCGTCTTCTTCGATTGACGCTTCTGGGCGAATAAACCGCACTTTCATTTTTATTATATCGAACTCTTTCCCGGAGGGTAATTACTGCCATTTTTTAGCTGTTGTCCCTTGTAACGACTACGTACTTGATAAAATCTTTGGGCAAATAACACAAAACACTCCCATTAATTGTCCTTTAAGTATCTTCATACAAATCGGATACTTACTGCAAATATAATATTCGTCGACGGTGCCTGTTGCATGTACTAGTACAGTATTATTATATGTTGCGGCCTACGTTAGGTATATGAACATCCAATCATGATCAGTTACTGTAAACGCGAAAACTGTAAACTTACTGCGTTACAGGAAATAATTTACACGAGATAATGTCAAACGTATTAAAAACGTAAAAAAGTTATTTGCTAACTGCTTTATTTTGAACCATATTTATAAGGATGACTTCGTAGTGCACATGGATAACATTTCGCATTTCGTAAATTTTGCATAAATAAATAAAAAATATTTAGAACAACATCCGCCATTGACCACATAAATTAGCATGACTTATAACACGTGACTCGCACCAAGCGAATGCGCGTCAGTATTAGCAGTTGATTTGAAACCAAGAAAACCTAGCTGCGCATGGCTTCGCGGTGAGTACAGTATTCTGATGGAACTTTTTAAAAAAGCATCACAGTTGTATTGGTCATCGGCACTTTGCTCTCCTACTGCCACACACTATGCCTGGTGGAAATTGTTGAATTCGGTAGGTCCCCCTTGCGCTTGGACGTCACCGGTTGGACCAGAGTGAGGCATTCCGTTGGTAATTGTCATACAGGGCATCTGCACGCACAACTGCGAGACCATCTCATTGATGTTGGGGTGTTGAGGACTGTGCGGAGAGTGGAACATTCCAGATGGCTGAGGATGCGCAGGATTAATTTGCGGGGCAAACAGAACGTGCTGAGGGTAGTAGTGTGGATAACCGGGTACCGCATCCTACGTAAAAAAATTTAAATCCTTTTCAACCTCGTTCGTCATGCATGAATCATTTCCTCTGAATCCCTGCATTGAACGTACTTTTCTTTCCTTTAATTTTTATTTATTGCTAGATTTTTTGTTTATGTTTGTTGTAAAACTGCTTAATCCAAAGTTAGTTCACAGTCCACCATTGAATGGTGACCTTTCCAACAAACCCTGTAGATTATCTGCAGCTAGTTCATAACTGAGGAGATTCTGTAATCTGCTGCTGTATTGCTGTATTGCTGCTGCTGCTTCTGCTGTATGTTTCTCCCGACTAATACAACTAATATTAAATTATGAAAACTACTTATGCACTTTCTCTCCTCGATGTGGAAACTATGATGTATGCGTGGTTTTTTAACAGAATAAAAAGCTTATTAGAGCGCTGCAAATGAATGCATACCGGCAATGGAAATTGTGCATAGGCTTCTCCCATTCCATTCGTGTAATTCATTCCTAAAGGACTCACTTCTCCACTCTCTCGATACTCCTGTACACGAAACAACGAATTTATATTCTTTCGTGGTTTTCCAGGAAGAAAACTACATCCCAATCTTTATGCAGTTATTTTGTGTACTTACATAAGCACGTTTAGCGAAGGTAAAAATAAGTCCGTATGAGTTAGGATTGCTGGAGAGATAATGTGCTCACCAGCCAGCATTAATCAACTTTTAAAACTTTAAAGTAAACTGTTTATACGCAGACAGTACATGTGAAACTGAATAAATACGCATGTTTCTTTCGCTCTCTGATGGCGCATGGTAAATAATTTTTGCAATTTAAACCGTACTCGTATTAGTACTAGTACTCGTGTTTTGTACTCATACTAGTTTTGGCGTTTCTACTTCACGCACTAATTTTATTATCAAAAGAGCTAGAGTACAGACACAGATGGCAAAAAAAAACTCGTTTAAAACTGCAAAAATGTCCAAAATTTGATCAGATCTCATATGAACTGTATGCCGCTAATTTAAGATAATCTTTATTTGAATACAGTACCCGATGATACTAAATGAATTACGACCGAAGTAAAGCTTGTGAAAGTTTGTAACTGCGGGGTTGGCAATCAGCTATTAAGTTTTTGCGGTAGGTTCATTGAACCGTGACAGGTTCTTATATGCGGTATACGACTAGAATCAGTCGTAGCATATATGAAACTGTAGTTTCGGTTTTTGGTCTTCGATATCCGTGTGTAAACAAAAGTAATTTTTGGCGCCCGTAGAGTACGGAAGGGTCCGGCCGGTTGAAGGAAGCGGTGGGGCCTAACAGTCATGTGACATGAGTCGAGTAACGATGCGTGAAACTTGTAGATGGCGTTGTTGGCTCGGCATCTTTTTTAGGTTACATTATGTGCTCCTACATTAAGTATGTAGGAGCACCTTGCAATGTGCTGTACATTATGCAGGAGCACATTGCATCGGTTTCATCGGTTCTTGGAGGAGAAAAACGGAATTGTAGTACCCAAACAAACGTAATCCAATATGCTCCTGGAATGTGCTCCTACATATGTAGGAGCACACTGCAATGTGCACCTACATATGTAGGAGCATATTGCAATGTACTCCTACATAATGTAGCAGTACATTGCAAGAGCATATTGTATGTGGAGATTATAAGGGGTAGGAATATAAAGTGCTGAACAGAGAATTTAATAATATAGTAAATTATATTAAAGGTGATATGTTTGACGAAATGTGATAATGAAGAAAGGGTGTACTAATCCAGTGTAGCGAAGAAAGGGTCTACATTGAATTTGGGTGAAGATAAAGGGATTTTTACTGTAGTATGGTATAAATATATTCGACTTTCTGGTTGTCCGTATTTGAGTGTTTAATAAAGTGTTACAGGAAGTGGAGTGTGTTGCGGGTTGTAGATAGTGATGGATTATTGTGGAAAATTCAAGAAATTTCGAGAAAGTCGATTGCTTAATGGAGCAGACTATTATGTTTTGCTCTGATGGTCTTTGATGTGTAGGAACATGTGGTTTGTATATGGGAAGTAGGTTAGTAGGTACATTAAAGGTTGTTCGAGAAAATGTATAGTTTGATTGGTTTGTTGACTGGACTTTTTGAGTTCGGTGGATATATAAGAAGTTGAGGAATCTTGTGTTTGAGTTATTATGGAGTGAACGAAGTATATGGAGTGAGCAAAATGTTTTTCTTGTTGGTTATTTTTTGGTGGCGGGTGTGGATTTGTAGATACTTACTGGTTCAGGTTGCTGTCTTTTGTTTGGCTTTGGTAAGTCTTTTTAGGTTGAGTATGGTTTAGCAAGTTTTCTTTCATACATTATTTTCGTTTAAGAATTCTTTTTTTAATAAAATAATGGATGGTGGTTGTGATTGTAAGAAATACATGCGTCAGTATATGCGTGATTATAGAAAGAAATGCAAAATCGAAACTGATGGTAATTGTAGCAGGGAGGATAATGTGGGAAGTGGTGATGATGTTAGATATGAGAATGTAAAAGTTGAAAAACAAAAATGTAATCGGAATACTAAAGGTGGTGCGTTTTCTGGTATGTTTGGAAAAAATTATTGGAGAATTTTTGGACAATTATTGGACAATTTTTGTAAAGGGAACGTGCTAAGCGACATTTGCGGAGTATCGTAATACGTAATGGTTGTCCGGGTCTTTTCTTAAGCATTACTTTACGATTTTGTCCTGAATTGTTGTGTTTTGCTGACCCTGTTAAGTTTACATTTTTGTTTTTTAACTTCACATTTTCAGTGTCTAACATCATCACCACTTCATTATCTTCCTTGCTACAATTACCATCAGTTTCCGTTTTGCGGTTTTTTCTCTATGATCACGCACATGCTCTCGCATGTATTTCTTGCGACCACAACCAGTTTCCATTATTTTATTAAAAAAAACAATACTTAAAAGAAACTATCTATGAAAGCAAACTTACTAAACTATACTCAACCTAAAAAGACCAAAGCCAAACAAAACACAACAACCTGAATCAGTACGCTTCCGAAAATCTAAACCGGCCACCAGAAAATAACCAACAAGAAAAACATTCTCCTCACTGCATATACTTCGTCAAGTCCATAATAACTCAAACACAACGTTCCTCAACTTCTAATATACCCACCGAACTCAAAAAATCCAGTCAACAAACCAATTATACCAAACATTCTCTCGAACAACCTTTTAAAGTACGTCCCAGCCTACATACCATATACAAGCCACCTGTTACTACACATCCAAGACTATCAGTGCAAAACATAATAGTTCGCTCCATTAAGCAATCAACTTTCTTAACTACACAAATTACTACTACACAAATTACCACCACCAAAATGACTGTGTAAATCTATGGAAAGTTACAGACTAAACGCGCAATTTTCAAGGTCTCAACTGTAGTAAAGAAACACCCACAACCTCTCATGTCCTTCATACACTCACAAAATTCTTTCCCCTACTATTATTATTCCTTTTATATACACAAATCCGAAATTATTTTAAATCCCAGTATTCCTGTGTCTTATCCCGTACCTGCCGCTACACAATCGAGAGATTGTCCACGCAGTGTATAGTGTCCCATACGATTGTTAACAGAATGTTGAAGATTTATTGAAAGTGCTTACAGGGGTATGCATTCCATTGGGAACAGCAAATCGTTTACGAGTTCCAGCTGCATTGCGGTAATGGCGCTGCTGTGGTAGGGGACCACGTCCAAAAACCGGCATTGTTCTATTCGAAGGAAAATGAAGTTGTAGATGGTCAATCAACGTGAAGTTTCTTCTGCCTCATCAACATGCATCACCATTCCAGACTTTTATATAAGCAGAATGTCACAAATGTAGTAACGTGCCTAACTGAATGAACTACAAAAAGGTATTCAGTATTCTGATTACTTAAAGAAAACTAGAACAGCAACGACCAAGACAAAAAACATGTTTTCTCTGACAAACTGAAAGAGCTGATTACCGACCGGAAATTCTCAGTATTATTTGACCTTTTTTAAGGGGACTAATTCCAGCACATGGCCTCAAATCTATGCCTGTTTGTGGAAACTCATCCATTTGCTCGCAAACACACACTTTTAAAAAAATGCATTATCGTAGCTACGAGTGCTAGTTGAATGATTTGTTTATAATTTTATTAAACGCGTAAGAAACCATACAAAACCTCAACAGAGAAGTACGAACGTACTGCTGGTTATTTGCCATATTGAAATAATGCATCTGGGCCAAATCCACCGGAAAATATCCTCCACTGTTGTATCCGACAGGACGGTATATTGGGTTATGATTCCATTGTTGATTCGGTGGAATATCCCACATTACACGGCGACGCAGATCGGGATGTGCTGTCTGGTCTGGTTGCTGTGACTTGAGTTTGGTGGACGGTGGTTTAGCTAAGGTCACCTCTATGGGCGAACCGTCGACATCAAGACCTTTCATGGAGAAGAGACCAATGTTTTATGAACAGATATAAGCAGCGCTGATAACACCACTTGATATGATACAAATTGCAAACATTAAATAGCTGCAATCATTACAATCATATTTATATTATTTGAAAACGCAATTTGAAAACGGAGCAGAGTTGTGATTCGCAAACATGACAAAGTCACTTACCAACAGCAGCTCCAAAACCAGACATACGACCAAAAGCAACAGGAGCATTTTTATTTTGATTGGCAATTTTGAATCAGGAAAACGTTAAAAAATAAATGTACTGTATATGCATAATAATTGTGTAGCAATAGATCCCCAGCGCTGTACGAAAGTGTACGTAGGTTACCGTTCAGTTCCGAAACTGCGGCTTCTGCATCTTTGCGATCCTGGTAGTGCACGAAGGCAAAATCTTTGAGCTTTTTGACTTTTTCAATGTTGCCATTCCGAGCGACACCAGAAAAAATCTCATACAGAGTTTCTTCTGAGGTATTCACTTGAAGGTTTCGCACATAAACTATGCGAACCTGTGTAACAATGAGAACACGTGAGTAACAACATTCAAATCCACGTAAATAGTAATGCATGCTGCAGTACAAAACCTTATTATGGTGCCAATACATACAGGAGACGTCTCGGTCTGTCAAAAATTTTTTTATATGTGCTCGTAAACATTTTTAGATAACAAAATGTTCCGAGGCTGTATCAGGGGCCAGACATCCATAATATAGTAATCCCAGATGCGGTAAATATCCCCTTTCTATGTAATTTCTTCTGATTTGTGGTGCAATACGGCCTCAAAATAATTTGCAATAGTCGAGTTCAAAGATTACGTTGCAAAAGAAAGGTAAACTGACATTTTGACAGATAATTTCTTCGGAGCCGATAATCTGTCAGGAACAGATTATCGGCTACTTAGGTCGACAATAGGTACATAATAATATAAAGAAATTTTGCTTGCAGCCTTCTCGTACATTTTGTAAATGTCTGCTCTTATTGTGTTGCAAGCTATCAGACCATTATCGAAGTGAACCCGTGTTGCACGACTTACAACCGATAGCCAAACTATTTGCACGATAGCGTCAATATCTAGAAACCAGATTAAATAAATTTCACCTAATTTTAATTACCAAAATATATGAACCAAAAACATATGTACCCACTGTTCACCTGTTTGCAAAAATCAAGCTTATTAGGTTTTGTGTATAACGTTGTGTCATACTTGCGTTAGGTGCGCAACTTGCTCATACAACGAGCTTTCACACAACCCAAGCACAACTTGCTCGTTGCAAACGTACTGAAATATTATTATAGGTAAATTGCAAATTAGTGTTTATATACAATACATAATTCAACCTAGACTACACAACGTCTACATCAAAACTCAGAGTGTACAAACTCAGCTCGCGAGCTTGCGGTTACTATCGAATCTCTGACTAATTTTGCTTACGCACCTTATCCATCACATCTTGGTCCACTTCCGCCTCCGGCTGAGCCCAATCGACGCAAATATCCTTGCCCCACAATGCCACCCTATCCCGCATTAGCTGCCTCCGGACAATAGCTGCAGTGATCGAGTTTAATAACAAAATGAATTTTTTTCGGCTCAATTGTTCGGTAATACCAAACAACAAGGGTCACTGCATAAATTGTTTTGTAAACTAACATTACTGCAGTTGCGCATGTACAAGCGTTACTACAAATATCGTCGTCGTTAGTCTTCAGTTTTCCGTATAAAAGAAGAAGATACTGTACATGTAGTTAACTGTTACATGTTCTTTTACTCAATATCAGGCCGTTAATGCACCGTACTTAGCGCGCTTATAATCGCGTGTATAGCAGTGTATACGTACGCAACGCATTGTGGTTTCGTTATTTAATAAATTTTCGCTGAATAGGGTTACAAACAAAATTAACTAGACAAAGATTTTTTGTATACTACGGACCTGCATCACGATGAGAAGCGAACTCCACAAAGGCGAATCCGCGATTTTTGGTCTTGTCCTGCACGGACGGATACATAATCACCCTTTGCAAGGTACTGGTACATATTGTCGGTATAGTTCGAATCTCTGCCTCAAACTCCTCCTTCGTTTTATCCCGTGGCAGTCCACCCATAAACAGTCGACAATTGTCAACGCTTCGCCGAACACCAATCTTATGACCGGGTCGGATTTCCTTGCGATCTAACGTCTGGATGGCTCGCTTAGCCTCCTCCGGCCGAGTGAACACCACAAACGCAAATCCCCGGTTCAGCGCGCCGTCCATGTGGTTACCAATGCCATTCGGTAATAACATCAGCCGTACCTCCCGGATCCGGCCGGACTCTTTGCAGAAGGCAAAGATCTCGTCTTCCAGGAGATCTTGTGGCAGGCGCCCGAGAAAGACTTCACAGCCGCGCTGTGACATTTTGCGCAAAGAATCGCCTGTGGCCGCTTCCATGGGAAAAAGTACACGACGCAAATTCGGTTCATACTCAACGGTGCATCCGGTGTCATTCTTCAATTTAGACAGCACACCATCGACATCCTCTTGGCTTCGGTGAATCGCCGGGGTTGGGTTGTTGCTGTTGTTGTAACGCGTCAGCGGCGGGTTGTTGTAGCGAGTATTATGCGGTGCACGTGTCGGCATGTGCTGGGAATTACGTGAGTGCGCAGCACCCGCCATGGGGGCTGGATTTGTGGTCGCTGTACTGTCCACCATTATGTCATGCATAGTGGAAAGCAAAATGGACGAAACACGATACACACTCACCCGAAAAAGATATTTCCAAATCGATAAGAAAAAAATCACAACACACTCACACCGAATTATTTAATGAGTATGTCTATTATAAAGGAAAAACAGGGAAACGCAGCCGGGAACGTGTGCATACCGATGAGGGGGGCGGAAATCACAGAAGTACTATGCAGCAGGCACTGGCTGTTAAACCAGGCCATAGTACTCGCCTAATCTCGCGGGTAGGAATGAATTGACGAATATTGCGGCCGTTCGATCGAATGCGATTCGGAGTCCGATCTTCCTTCCAAATGTAACCCCGATAACAATGCTTATTGCATTTGGTACACACATTGTCAAATTTAGATAACGTGTGACAACGCTATTGGACATCTTGTGCATACAGATGATACACATTACTCTAATCTAAGAAAAATTGACTCATTAAAAGTTAATGCAGTTGATTAAATGTCGGCTTTGGCCGGTGGTTTTAAGCAATTATAATCGACAATGATCTGAGTGTAGCATGGTTGTGATTGCTTATGATGCGATTACTCCTCTTGCTTCGTCTTAGTTTAATCGAAGCAACTCGAACTGATGTCGACAGCATAAAATGATTTGTATAAACATGATGACGTGCGGCATTTGCAAAGGGACTTTGTCCTCTTATGGTTAGTTTCCAACGCGACCTACGCCTTGCGACTGTTTGGTGTTGTGGTGCTTGCAGTGAACGCTGGTGATGGCTTCAACACAGCAAGGATCAATGTGGCATGCACCACACTCCTGCACCATCTACACTAAACCGACATTACCTAATCAGTAACAAAATCGTCTTAGGGATTGTTAAGTATATTAACGTGTCTTAAGTTTTATTAATTGATGACAATTCTGAATTTGTTGCTCGTAAATATTCTTCAGATTGTGTAGAAATTGAAATTTCGATTATTTTCGTTTCTGCTTATGGGGATTGCTTTGAAATGGCGTAAATTAATTTCATACTTGAAAATTGAAATAGGGCATATTACACTGTATATTCCCTATTTCTATGCATATGAGCGTAGTGACGCCGTAGTCATTGTTGCAGACAGTTATGGGCGTTTGGACGCCGTCACGGACACGTACCTGAAAATGCTTTACATTTTGAAATGGAAAAGTTAGCCGAAAATATGCATATTGCATACCACCTTCATTGGTGCATTTCCAGAAATTAGTATTACTGATGAAATTTGAGAGGTACCCATCGGTAGTGACCAAGTCTTACAGGTTGCAGTAGGGCAGCTACTCTAGGGCTGGTAGCCACTGGGGACTGGAAGTGGAGAGTGAAGCGTGAGAAAAACTTGCCGCGAAATCGTATCCCCACCCCAGAGAGGTGGCAGGTGCGGCACTTGTCCCATTTTTTTACACTTCAAATAAACGGAAACTTGAACTTGAATTAACTCCATAACTGGAACTCCATTAAAATTTAAACTTGAATTTTATTATTACAGTACTCTAAACGAGCCACAAAAATAACCTGATCACAAAAAATTATCAGAAGTGGTTCTTGTTATTTTATTGAGGAAATGCTATTATTTCTGAGTACATCTACAGATTTCTATAGCAGACAACAGAAAGAACATTACGCATCCTACTCTAGATCTTGGAAGGTATTTCATAATTATTTGAATCCAAATAGCATTTCAGCAGGACGTGCGTCGTCCCTATCCGTTAGCATGGTTATCCGAATCATGAGGAGCCTGCCTTTCTTTGTTCATGTTTCTGGAGCGATTCGTGACACGGTAAGTCACAGCACTAAACCTGAAGTTCTCCTGTTTTCTCTGTTGGACGTTTGAAATTTCTCGGTTAGTGGCCATTAAGCATTCCCTGTCATTAATCTGACAGACTGATGATTTTTAGGGTTTGCATGGTTCTGTTTTTCGCGACTGCACGCACGCATCATTCCTCTCTTCTTCCCACCATGCCTTACACAGTTCGGCTGGAATGCTGGCATGCAAAAATCAGGAAGCTACGGTGAGGCTATCCAGTCCTGCGCAAGCTAGAAAACCCGGGACTACACCTGCGGGAAAACTGGATGAATTTGATCAGTATGTGCATCCTGACGCCGAGAAAGAGCCTCTGCAGGCATGGCCAGACGGTGTTAATCCGCACACTGGCGAACGTGGCGGACCAAAAGGCCCCGAACCTACACGCTACGGTGACTGGGAGCGTAAAGGCCGCGTTTCGGATTTCTAGTTCTTCGCCAGAAGAACAATTTTGCTCGTAATCCCCACAGAGAGGTCTAGCGTCGCTTGGTGAGGCGAATTGTAATAAGTGTGCAACAGCAGTCTTACCGTACTAAATTATTACTGAAAATTCAAAAGCGTTTAATGTGTGCGAAAATTACTCCGTCTGTGATCATACTTTTAATGAATACGGGTCCCTGCTCCGTACTGTAACAACGAAACAGAAGCAGCTCTAATAGACTTTCCATCGCATAAAGCAAACAGTTGTCGTTTTTAACCAAAATCTTCCGTACAGAAATGAACTCTGCGCAACAGCCAAGTGGCAAACAATAAGTATTCCCCCAGAATCTTGCATATTTACTATTTAGTACACAGGTAGAAATAAAAACAAAAAAGTACCGTCCGTATAACAAAACAATCACAGCAGGCAATATTCTCAATTCAGCATGGCAGCGTATTCGTTATACGCATGCAGGATTGCCTTATCAATTTCTTTCGTGAAAACCAACTTTTCCAGTGTAGTGTTGTACGGTCGAATCAGCTGATAATTCTGAAATAAAACCTACATTCAAGACAAAAACTCAATTTTACAAAAAAATAAAATCCATTATTTACCGTCATCAGAATAAACTGCATGTTCCCGATAGCTGTTTTCCACCACAGCGATTCAGTAATTTTAGCCTTGTTTCCCTGCTGCTCCAGAAAATCCGTAAACGCCATGACGAATCTCTGAATATTAAATATGCAGCCATCAGTAACAACATCCGAAGGGCGGAACCCAATGTCAATCGCTCAAAATGGACAAACTATTTCCGATATTATAATTTTTAGAGCGTGCTTACCTGAAAAATGACCAAAAACATGCTTTTTTGTTGACTAAGGCTCCGGTCATAGGCTTCTTCCAGCGTCTCCAACATTTCTTCATTTTTATTTTCTCCTTCGCCCTCTACTGGCTCCTCTGCACGATTTTTCGCTTCTGCCAGCTCCGTACGGCAGCGATCAACCAGCGCGGACACCCGATGAATGGTCTGTTGAAGGATTTCCCAGAGAAAGTAACTACCAAACATAAACAGATATCATCGTACTCAAAATGTACGAGGTAATTCTGCAGTTTCCACAAAGCAGTCGGAAATAGAATAGGCGCCGAACCACATGTACCGGCTGAAATGCGCTTTCATGCGTGGAGAAAAGATCCAGTTAACCACACCAGCCGGTTCGATTAATTGCATTCGAAGCAGACGATCGACCAACGTAATCAGAGTGTATTCTCGGTTTTGAAAGAGTTCGAAAATGTTCTGAAGGAAGTAAAGCTGCTCCTGTTCGCTGCTGAGAAGATCGCGAATGATAGGAGCAAACCTACAATAAGAAATCTGGATGCAAACTGACCGTCGCTAATTATGAACTTATCGGGTAAGTAATTTAAAGAATGATTCCAGCAGCCCATTAGCAACACCAGGGCAACGTATTAAGTTCTATAAATTAGGTTTCTTAATGCCAAAATCGTGAAGTAAATTGAACCTACAGTCCTGAAACGGTATTCCGATTTATTATAATATTTGTAAACCAAACTCACTTGGTCAGTGCAGCGAAGAGATGAGTAAAGGTTTTTGCTGAAAGGCCCAGTACCACGTGCACGAACACATCGATTTGTAAAGGATTAAATTCGGAATCTGAAGTAACGCGAATTATAAATATTAGGTATTAAATTATCCAAGTCAAATAAATCTGATCACATTTCACGTTGATCAGCGGCAGTTTACAGTACGTACCATCGGCATCCTCGGGCTTTGGTACGCTCCGTATAATTTCAGAAATTCGTATGGGGTCTTTTTTGCCAACCATTTCCTGGTGAACCTCGATAGCCTGTTGGCACCCGGCAACACTCTCTTCAAAAAACAGTCAAACCGATATCGGTTATGCTGAGATTCTGTTTTGAGAATTGGAAGCTTTCTTCTGCTGCACGTAAAGACCAACATACTCGTAGTATTAAATAGCTGCAACTCAATGCATATCAGCACATTCATCGCTTTACGAGCAGGAGGAAAAGTTCTGGAAGGTTTGACAAGGAAGTGTAAGGCATGTCGTGCACCTACACTTACAAATTCACTAAACGCAATTTTTCAAGTACCTGGATTTTCCACATCAAACTTTCTTTCCAGATATGGTGTTTCCGGTAGGAAAATTCTGAAGCGCTGAGGTGCTGTCTCCGCAATTCTTTCGTAATACGACAATCTACAACGCCATACCAAGATAAAACAAATCATAAAAGTTCAAACCTTCGCAAATTACCGAATGCAATTCTGGAATACTTCGGAGACAAACTTCGCCTTGGGATGATCCTTGTCAACACTCAAACAATCGCTCCAGTCATCCCATGTCCAGCGGTAATCATAGTTACTCAAATGGTACGCAAACCATGACGCCAAACTGTCCCACAAACAAAACAATCATAATCAATAATAAGCCAAACAATTTTCAAAACACATTTCAATTTTTTCACGTTGTACCGGTGCAGGCAGCTAATGTTCAGATTTTCGATCCTCTCATACAGCAACGAGACGGCCAAAGCTAGGGTCTGCAGCATGACATCCTGTCGCACTTTACACAGTTCCAAAATCGTAGCTCCATACATGATATCCTTATGGGGAGATTTGGGCAGCTGCATCAGTTGCCCCAACATTACTTCCGTTACCACATAATCGACCGGTACATTCACTTGCGTCGTCGGGTAGTTCAGTAACAGTGTCGCGCACTGCCGCCGATCTTCGTAATGTTGGACAATAATCCTTTTCAAGTCGTCTTCGATCAAGAACCGCTCAATGGAGTTCATAGGTGGCAGCGCACTTCCCTCTGGGCAGTCGGTGTAATCGAACAACCGAAATACCACTTGCGGCAATGGATATACACTGTCTTCTTCATGAGCCGCCGGACTCAACTTGGGCAGATTATGTGCCTGGCCACGGGTAACAATAGCTTGCAAGGTGGCGTAAGGCCGGTTGATGTGTTTCTCGCGCCACTGCCGATTCTTCAAATCGTCGACCTGATTCCAGAGGGAATCGATATACTGAAATGCAAATAACACTGTTCTATAATACACTGCAAAGCATCAGGATAAACAACAGTGCAAAGAATGTACATCTTCTTGTGGCAAGGGATCATCAGATCGGATGATGCGGAGGGCATTAACATGCAAAAGTTTTCTGCGGGATGTATAAGCCACAACATCATCCAGCAGCTTCTTGAGATCATCAGGCCGGCTGAAATTCAGTTTTTCACCGATCCATGGCAGACAGGAAAGGACGGCATAAGTATACCAGTCGGAACGTGCCTGGATTACACACAAATAAATATGATACTTAAACTTTCGCTTTTACAATTGAGTTATTCTAAGCGATTACTTTCTTTCTAAATTCATGAACTGTCAAAATTCACTCAATTATACCAGTAAATAACAAAATCGGATCCATATTTTCATAACTACTTCATATCATTAAAGCACTACAGTACCAGAGACTTTCTGTTCAAAATGGCTAACTGCAAAATCCGAACTATACAACTAGCAATATAGTGAATATACTGTACAACTATCTCAGTGGAACACTGAAAAGTGCTGTAACTTAACAGCACACTCACCTGTGGGATATTTTTTTCAAATGTGACTTCCAGCAATGATTCCAGAGAATTCACCAGACTTGACAGGCTGATCAAATTGCAGTTGGCGCAGTCCGCAATTCCCCGGAGCTGCGGACACAGACAAAATATTTTAATTTGGATCATAGCTTTACTATAGAATCCCTCACTATTAGCTCGGCCTGGCTGAAATCTGGTTCTTGAAGCGCGGCCTGGAAACGTCGAGCCAAACCCTCAACAAACTCTCCGCCAAATGAATAATTGTCCACATTCAGAACTCCCGCTAAGCACGTGTAGATCGTAATCTTCTCCGGCATAGACGTCGCGCTGCAACCATCAAACTACTTGAACTGATGCGTGATAAGAATATAAAACAGGAAGAATTACCATTTCAGGAGAATATTCAGAATGGTGTCTTTGTAATTGGCGATATCCGAGCTGAGAACCTTGGCCAGGTTTCTGATGTTGTTCTCCAGCGAAGCACTACTCTAAAACGCCAGAGATTTAACATAGATTGCATTCCATAGATTGTATTCTTAAGGATTATATCAAGCATGGAGAACAAACCTTCTCCCCGAGGCGAGTAATAAGAGATTCTAGCCTTTTTTCGATATCATTGGTTCCCGTTTCGCGCTCCGCTTCTTCCTGCTCGTGATCGGAGCCCCCACCGCTCATGCGACGGTTCCCGTATTGATCTATTACCAAATAATCCTTTTATTCGAATTCCGTGACAAATATCAAGTCATCACTTACTAAAACGTTGCCCTCCACGACCTGGTCCTGCATTGTCAAAGCGGCGAAAATCGCCTCGTCCACGACCGCGGCTGCCGAATCTGTTCATCGTGGACTTCAAGGGAGTGACACAGCGGCTGGAAAACCTAGTGTGATGCCCACGAAAGCTTTCTACACCATAAGTCAGCAGACCCTAAAAGGAATCCCGCTCTTCAGCAGAATTTCAAAGGTACGATTTTGAAAAGCAAGTACTAAAATCGATTATTAATCGTAAATTTAAACTGCTTTATAACACATCATGATCACAATTAACAATTCAACTTTCCAGTCTTCGAATAAGTACATAGGTAAAAGTTCAAAACAGAAGCCTAACGTAACACCCACCATGTGGTGGTCAGTGTCAGACATGTTTTAATTTTAAATGTAATAATAATTATTATGTTACTGTATTAGTGTATTGTAATTCCTTCAATACGAAATACCAGTACTTCTCTGAGACCTTTTATTAGTCCTTTGTTTGTTTGTTTGTTTGTTTAATCAGCTTAACGTCTACAACAATCAGGTAAACGCCTGCACGAGGTTGCAGACAAACGTTCAAGATCAGCTGCCACAAAAAATGACAGCCCCTTTCAAAAATTCTTCCAGCTATCGTAATCACAATGCACAGTAAACAAAGTTATTTCAGTATGTAACATAAAACGAAGGATATCACAATAGTCAACAAGATCAATCAGTACACCCATTCTCGCACGAAAACGTTGGAGGGCCAAAGTTCAGGTCGTAGGATTTTATCAGCATCGTCTTTGAATATTCCAATCCGCGCAAACGTCGCAGTGCGCTTGTCTCCACGTGGGGGAACAAAAACACTTACGAATCTGGTAGAAATTCCTTCGCTGTTCAGCTGACTTATCACACTACTTATCATCAGCTGACTTCAGCTGACTTATCACACTCCTACTTATCACACAATCGTGTGGGGTTATTTTTGTGTGTTTTCCACGTTTTTTGGATAGGGTACTGTTGTGGATCTGTGAGACTGCTGAACGGATGATGACAGATTAGGTACGCATTCGGCAGATTTGAGACTTCGAGGAAATTAAACCTATTCTTTCGTGCATTTACTGTCAAAATTAATAAGGCTCCAAATTTTATTACTTCAAAAAATTCACATGAAGTATACAACTGCAAGCTACAGAACTCCGTTTAACTTTTTACCATAGCCGAAAACAGAAAATAGTAAGCAAAAATTGTCACGAAATTCTGAAATAGTAGAAATTCTAAAAGGAGAATTCGGTGTAGGCAACGTATTTCCTTGCACTTTGTGCTGCTCGTACTCGTACCGCTCAGTTAGGGTGAAAGAGTTTGAGAAAGCATTCTTTCTTTCACTTCGATGTCCCGCAAAATTTTACCATAGCGAACAGCCAACTGCCGAAACTCCGCTCCAAGAGATTCATATTCCTCTTTTTTCGCTAAGGTGGCATCAATATCGCCCTCCAGATCCGTTTTCATTCTCATCAATTCCTCGTAAACCAAGCGTAACTCTGTGATTTTCTCGGGGGTATAGAATTTCTCCATCAAAGTCCATTTGGCACGTTGGAGCTGCGACGTTTCCAACTTTTGGCACATTTCAAGTGTTGCAGAAAATGCTTCATCACCGGAATCTCTGGCCTGGTCCAGCTGATTTTTCCCTGCGGTTTCAGCCAGTGACTTTGCTGTGGACTGCACTAAATAAATATTTCCCTGCACCATTTGATCATGCTTCGTAATAACTTCAGCGAGATGGGCCTAAGAATACAGCAAAATTTATTTACGAAGGATAGGTCAATATCAGCTGCTCAGTTCAGTTGAGCACGCTTGCAAAAGGAAGAAAATTTTCGTAACACACTTCTTTTTTCGTTATGGTCTCCTTCTTTTCTTCCAAAAAACTGCAGATATTTTCAGTGGACAGATTTGGCTCTCGAAAGATTTCCTGACAAGTTTTCTGCAGATAGCGCAGTCGTTCCGCAGCATCTTTAGCCACCGCAGAGAGCACTACATCACCTCTTCCAGACGTGTTTTCAAGTAATTCAGAAAGCTTATCCTTAGAATGAGGCTCTGCAGCCAGCTGGACGAATAGGTCGAGGATCCTCACGCTGGCTTTCTGAACAGATGCCACTGACAATTTTGCTTCAGTATTTCGTGATGCTGTAAAAATTTCGGATGTTATCATTGTAGCGATTTAAAGCAAGAATATTGCATACAATTATATAAACAGTAATTAAACGCAAACCGAAACGATACGAATACTTACGTTACCTCCTTATTTTTACACCTACACACTCTATGTTAACAAAACGTTTAAATCGCGTAAGAGCCACAAAAGAAAGGAGAAAAACTGAAGTTACTATTTACTATTACCTGTTCGCAGCAGTTCTTCGACAAACAATTCGGGAATACACGATGTTCCTTGGGACACATTTCCGAAATCATTCGACATGTCCGACTTTCGTGATCTTCTTTGAAGTTCTTTCCTGAAGGCCTTTGTGCGGCTGTTAGCCAGATTTAGCCAGGCGCGCCAATGGAGAATTTTCCCGTATATCCTAGGATATCAAATTTGACAAATTAATAACAGTCTCAAGACTCTCAACTTAAAACCATAAAAACCACCTTTTTAGAAATGTTTTCAGTTTTTAATTTGGCAAATTTGGTCTGAGGTCTCCCATACATACATCGCCGCTACGCGTACGCTCTGTAAAAGTGTGTAAAGTGTAAGCACTGCCACTAACCATGGTAAGCATAACGAACAATGAAACCACTCCTTTAAATGTGTAGCGTAACCGCCGCCTCCAGTGTGGTACTTTAAACAAAAAAGTTTAAAGGCATAAAGAATTTAAAAACTGTCTCATTTAATTTCGACGTGCTTTCAGTTTTTTAGTTTTCCTTGTGTTGCACCCTATACTCGTACGTGTTATAAATATGGATTGTGAATTTGTGGCAACCGTTATACCAGCCGCAACTGTTTCGGCGGCTCATGAAGCGGTTTTGTGACAGCCGGCATTTGTATGCCTTTGGCATGTTTGGTGCACGAGGAATGCCTCATTTCCTGCTTGTGGCTTCTGCTTGAGCTCGCTAAAGATGGATGTACAGTACACTGTTACTTTTTCAAAACTGTAATCTTGAATGAGTATGCATACTAGTTTTCTGCTCCTGTGATCTTGTGGCCTGTCACATTTTCCTTTATTTGTGCTAATTTAAACGCACTCAAAGCCTAGTCGTCAGCTGTAACTAGCGGTTGCCCGTACTGAGATATTGAAGCATCCTCTTGGAGCTGGAGCGTCGTTCATCTGGAGTTGCAGGACTGTGAATAAATCTTAACAAGGTATGTCTGGATATTAGGCAGACTTATTGGGAATTTTGGACAGTCTTTTGCTATTGTAAGTTATAAGTTACTAGTAACAGCTAAAAGAGATTACGAAATACTGGATAAGCCACCCGGCAGTAACAAGGAAATCGGGACTCATCCTGCATATAATTTCTGTACAAGTACACAGTTCCTGCAAGCTTATTTACCTGTTTGTACTTCTACCATAGTTTATTTATGTAAGTGTTTTGCAGATGCCTTTTTACGCTGTGAAGAAAGGGAAGAAACCAGGAGTTTATGAGAAGTGGTGAGTGCTTTTTAAGCTGACTTAGGCTTGGCATTAGGTTGTGAAACGTAGAGTTGAACGCGCTGCCGATATTGTACTGCAGTGTGGAGTTCGGAAGTGATATTATAATAATATTATGTGAAAAATATGGAGATTTTTTTGTGAATCGTTTATTTTGTGTCGGTATGTGTAGTATTGCGTACTGTAAAAGCAGTATTGAGGCATATGTTCATTAGTCATAGCCTGCATAGAGTTGTTTTTTAGGCTCATAAATCTATTGAATCTTCCTTTGATTGTGAGAATATGAACACAGAAGTAGAGTAAATCATCATGCGAGCATTCTGCATTCTCTTGATCTTCTCCTACATACCTATCTGTCGTGTTCCCAGCATGCTTTATGCAGTTTATGGGTTTTTCATATAGCCGTGTTTCGCAGGAACGATTGTCAGCAACAGACTATTGGATTCCACGGTGCACAGTTCAAAAAATTTGACACCCGGGAGGAAGCTGAAAGTTTTGTGTCCGGAACTAATCCGGGAAAAACTGCTTCGACGAAGGCAGCAACCGGAAAAAGAGGAGCAGCTTCCAAATCAAAACGTGAGGACAGCGCCAGTGAATCGGAGGAATCTGAATCCGATCAGGAGTCGGATGATTCTGAGGATGAATCGGTCCCGTCAAAAAAAGCAAAGACCAGTAACCAAGCCACATCCAAGGGTGCAGGTAATGCAGAGCTGCGTTTGTGCGTTTTGTAGTGGCACATATGAAATCGCTCGTTGAAAATCGATTGCTGAAGTTCTGTGCCGGCAGGTGGAGAGCAGGTATACGTTGACGGATGTTCCTTCAATTTGGGTAAACAGCCGGTCGCCGGGGTGGGCATCTACTGGGGCAAGGATTCACCCAACAATTTATCGGAACCTCTTGCTATTTCCGGAAAAATTACTTTGAATCGTGCGCTAATTCATGCAGCTATTCGTGTTGTGAATCAGATAAAAAAGCTTGGGAAAAGCGATGTCACTATTAACAACGACAACTCCAACTTGATACAAAGTAAGCGCTGGATCAAAGCAAGTATTGACGATTGTTTTTCGTAATCGTACGTATTATTATTATTTTCGTAATCGTACGTATTATTAATTATATTGTTGTCCGAAGCAAAAAAGTAAACTAAATACGTACTTCATTTCTTCGTTGGTTATTAGCTGACGACGATCGTACTTTGTAGTTTTGTACCATTGCATTTTCTTCTCAGGTATGTCTTCTTGGGTAAGCAAATGGAAATCGAACGGATGGAAAACAAATGCTGGAACAGACGTGGCAAATAAGGAAGATTATCAAGAGTTAGCGAAAGCCGCGGAAGGACTGCAAATATCATGGGTAACCATTGCCCTAGTACCACTAATTTTATGTTTTGCATAGAGTATAATGGCTGGAAAATGATAATTCTGATTTATATTATGCAGAATCTCGCTGGTGCGGATGCTGACGAACAGAAACACGCCGACAAGTTAGCTAACGAAGGTGCACGGAAGAAATCCTGAACAGATCCTGCATAGCTTGTATTACTGTATGATGAGCCGCTGGTTTGTAATAATCGTAAGTAATTTCGTAAATGGATCGATTGAGTATGAGTTGCACTTTACTTTTGATTGAAACGATGCACAGTTTGGCTTGCGGCAATTTTATATAAGAGACTAAAGGCACTGCAAAAGTGAGAATTTTATTTCTGTGTTGGGGTTGATGGATGTCCAACACACCGTAGTTTTAAAAACTGAAATAGATCTTTGCCGGTTTGTTAGAATCTTCTTATTTGATGTCGGTACGGTCGATTACTTGTAAACAATGCTTGTGGTGTTTCCTGTCAATTGCAAGTCAGAATGTGCGACGCATTATTGAATAACTTCAAGAAGATTCTGATGCAAAAACCGGAAAAATATTTCATCAGTTTTAAAATAAATACATGGACCGATTTGTAACGTACGCGCGGTAAAATTACGGTTTGTGACAGCGATCGCAGTACAAGAGAGTAATCTGCGTGTGTGCGAATCTGCTGATCAATTTACCAAAACACAACAATTTCCTAATGAACATATGAATTCTTCTGCATGAGCGGAGGATATGTTCTGCTTTCTTCTTTTTCGCTGCAGTCAGCAGCTGCGGTACCTTTGAACCTCAATGTTCGCAACAAAACTGAACAAATTCACAGAGGTATACACCGTACAGATACAGTTGCATGGCAGGTAAAAATTTCTTGTCAACACGGCAGTACCACAATATTTGTATTATTTGTATTAAGTTTGCATTGTGTACACACATTCAGGTGCCTGCAGTGATCTAATCTTTTCCGTTATCTTTTCGATAGCATCTCCAGGTTCCTTCTGCTCGACATCCAAGGGCTGTATAACTGTAGACTAGAATCAGATTTGCCTAACGCACGGACGTGGCAAGTTTGGAGTTACTTGTACAATACACGGCTGTTAGTAACAATTTTACAGCTGCAACTTTGGGTTTGAATTTTTTTTCCTCAGACCCTGTGCACTGCGTGGTTTGCCTGTAATTTTGTTCGTTTTCCGGCTTCCCAGTTTGTGACTTATTTTTTTGGACATTCCTTGTACTAATTTGGAGGTAAGTGCAACGTAGTCATTATTTGATGGGTCTTTGAATAACAAACTGCAAATTGCATTGCTTCACTTCTGATTTGCATTTTGCAGTACTCGCAGGAATGGCAGCAATGATATCGCGACGCTACTTGTCCTCGACAACGAGATTAGCGGCATCTGTAAAAGGAGCACCGGAAATGCCAGGATGCGATTTTAAGCCGGTTGCATATAAAGTAATTATTATAAGTAAAGAAAGAATCAACAGAACAACAACACCATCATGCATCCTAATTTTGAGTTGCACTTCTTAATTATTTTCTGGTAATAATATTTTTATTACAGTTTCCTTGTTTTGACAGGGTTTAAATATGGAAGAAACGGTTAAGCTGCGGAAAAGCCATCTTTTTCCCAGCACGCAAAGTTACGCTTACTACAAGAAGCCGCTCATGATCCATCAAGGCCATATGCAGTGGTTATGGGATCATGCTGGAAAGCGATATCTGGACATGTTTGCAGGAATTGTCACCGTGAGTGTAGGACACTGCCATCCGTAAGTTTTGTATTTTGCTTTATCACATAATTTTATGTGTTGAATGGTACATGCATAAAAAGACATAGAAGTATATATAGCTGCTTCGTTATCACAAAGTTTATTCTTTAATTGAAACTTTGCACTGCTTTTGCGTTATCAGTATTTGTTATCCAGTATTAGTTGTGTTATATTCATTTGCGGTTTTCTCTCGATTGTACAAACAAATACCAAACGCTTTGACGTTGCATGTGTCATCGTTCAGGAAGGTGTTGGCAGCGGCGGAAGGGCAGCTGAAGAAACTGTGGCACACTACCTCAATTTACATGTATCCCGGTCTGCAAGAATATGTGGAGAAACTGACCAGTAAAATGCCGGGAAATCTGAAGGTGGGCTTTTTGTCCCGTTTGCTTTTTAAACAGTAGATTAACTCCGGAACGTTATAAACTTTTTATACATTCGAAATAATTGCTATTAACTGGTTGCATAGAATGTCTACCTCGTTAACAGTGGATCAGAAGCTAACGATCTGGCAATGCTACTGGCCAGATTGCATTCCGGTTGTTACGACATCATTGGACTTCGGTCGGTAAAACTGTTATTGCCTAACCATAAACCTTATTCTCTACACAGCAATCAATGCTTTTTAGAAATACCATCTCATGACAATCACATACCTATAATTTCATGCTATATGTGATGTGAAAATAATTATTTTCGTTTAATTATCGTTGACTGATTGGTTTTTACATAAATAAAATGCCACCTTATGTATAGAAGTATGTATTCGCATATGTACGAACGAGACATTACGAAAGCTTTCGTAATGTCTCGGCACGAAGTATCATCTATAAATATATTGTCTAGTATGTGACAAGTTTTAAATATCTCACGTACATACAGGAGCGCTTATCATGGAACCAGTCCCAACTTGTTGGGCTTGACAGCTCTGTCCACTTGGCATTATAACCTTCCTGTCGGATTCGGCATTCATCATACCATGAATCCTGACCCGTATCGGGGCATTTGGGGTGGCAAATACTGTCGAGATTCTCCGGTTCAGGTAAGTTGAAACAAGGTGGAGAGAATTTCCGCTTATGCAGATTACATAGCCATAATTTCGTACATCCACATCGTTTTAATAGATACGTACTGCGTTATGCAGTTTTTATTAATTTCAAGGGCTGTTTTTAAATAATCCTGACCCCCGATTACATTTGCAGTTTGTAGTACGTATGACTGCTTATTGCTCTGCAGACCACAAGAAACTGCGATTGTCAGTCGGACAAAGCTTGCGAAGCCGGCAACCAGTATATCGCTCAACTGGAAGATGTACTACGCTTCTGTTGTCCTAAAGGAAGAATCGGTGGAATGTTCGCAGAATCCATTCAGGTAAAATTTGATGTGGTGGCACCTTATTTATAACGCGGGGTCATAACTCAGCAACGAACTTCTGTCGTAGAATGCGGGTGACTAATGCATTGTTTCTTATTTCCAGGGAGTCGGAGGAACAATACAATTTCCCAAGACATTCCTGCAACGCGCATTCAAAATTATTCGGGATCACGGCGGTGTGTGCATTTCGGACGAAGTGCAGACCGGCTTTGGACGCACTGGAGAACATTACTGGGGTTTCGAAGCGCACGGTGTCGTACCGGATATCGGTAAGAAAAATGTGTTAAGGAAAGGGCAACCGACCAAAGCGTGATCTGAGAAAGCCATTGCTAAAGGGATGCCATAGTCGAAAATCGCCGGACTACAATAACACTTATAATTATAAGATCGACTGATCGACCATGAGCAAATTCCTTTAAAAACGGTTGTCTGTGCGTTTTTAGTGACCATGGCCAAAGGCATTGGAAATGGGTAAGAATTTTCGTCGAAGGCGCTAATAAGCACCTCATGTGTAGTGATATATGCTGGAAAAAACTGAATTTTGACAGATACCCTATGGCCGCAGTGGTAACGACACCGGAAATCGCCAAAAGTCTAGCAGCAGCCAGCCATTTCAACACTTTCGGAGGGGGCCCACTAGCTTGTGCTATTGGATCAGCTGTTCTAGACGTCAGTACAGATAGTGAAATGCCATATTTGAGGGGACGGGATTTTAAAGTACAAACTTTTCATGTTATGCATCGCAGGTTATCGATGAAGAAGGCTTACAACAAAACTGCGCTAAAGTGGGAACGCATTTTTTGGAAGGATTGGCCAAATTACAGGAGAACTATGAAATAATCGGTGATGTGCGCGGAAAAGGTCTCATGGTTGGTGTAGAAATGGTGAAAGACAGAAAGTCGAAGACGCCACTGCCGGCTGCTGATATGGCCGAAATCTGGGAGACTACCAAAGATTTGGGCGTACTCATTGGGAAAGGCGGATATTACGGAAACGTACGTTAATATTAATAATTTAACTATTAATAAACCATCACCAGATCTTTCAAAGCGATCATCAGTTTCTTATCTATTTAAGAAGAGATTATACCGATTTCGACCTCTTTTTACTATTCTCGCTGGCGCAATGCGTGCGCTTGTGCTGCATCATAACTACTCATCTGACCTAACACTATGATATTTTCGCTACATACGTAGAAAATCTGAAATTGGTTAGACAATTTTAAAATGTAAAAGTTACTGATCAAAAGCCGTTATTTTCCGGAAGCAATAGCAATTCAAGCAGATTTTTGATATCTTTCTTTCAAGCGTAGCGACGTGTTCCGCTAAAATGACTAAAGTTCTGTGGAGCGTTTTTTCCAATAAACTCAACCATTCTTGAAAAAAACAAACTTGTTTACACTCAAAGTTACTTTCTTTATTTTTTATAGAATACGCAAACATTTTTCACAAAAACGCTCCACCATTCTTCTTGAAAATGAATTTTCTTGAATCTGATCAAATGTCAGAATTTTCTGACATCTTTGAAAATTGTTATTGAGTTTAGAAGTCAATTTTGGAAAATTTTTCAGAAAGTGGCGAAGAACTTTCTTTTGTTCTGCGCTTTCCTTTGGTCTTACCGATTCTGCGCTTGCAGTGCCGCCACACTGAATGTGTGCACAGCAAAGAGTGGACTTTGGCCACTCTTTCATGTGCACTAACTGGATAGCGCCACGTGCTTCCATTGTTTAGCGCCTTTGTTATGCTGTATTCGTCCTCACTGTGTACATGAGCCTTGTCTGGTCCTATTACACTTGCAGTCTGGCTGGAATATGTATAACAGCCACAAGGCATATTGACATATTCCAGATTGAAAGAAAGCACATCTCGGTGCAATCTTTCTTTCACTAAATTTAATCACAGGTGGCAGTACTGTAGAAAGATACGCTAGCCCGCCAAATCGCTCCTGGTCGGCAACGAAAAAACTTGAATAAGTTTTTTCGTTGCTACCTTAATCTACTCTACTTTCGCCCAGTAATAGATGTAACTATTATTATTACACTGTAGAATTTCGAAAATCTCATTTTCAGTCTTGCTACCATAGTATAAATTCTCCTTAATGCGCCAATGATTGTGGAATATATCAGCTACGAGTAGAGTTTTAATTTATCATAGGTGTTCCGGATAAAGCCTCCAATGTGTATCACCAAAGAAGATGTCGATTTTACGCTGGACGTATTCAAAACAGCTCTGGACCGCTATTCTGGGAAACGATAGAAGTTCATTCAAGTGTACTACCTGACATTAGCTCACAATCAGTACCTAACTTTTTACAAACTACTGAATCGATATCTTGCCGCTGTAGAATTCCAATTAACACCTACCGCTACCGGTTAAAATATTACAGTTAGTGCATATTCAGATTTTTCTCTTCTCTGCCTAGCTGGTCTACAATATTAATAATTTAAGACTGCAGTACTGTAATCAGAAACAATGTTTATTAATTTTCACATTTTGTAATATTTGCTCTCGCTTCCATGTTTGTGTGGGAAGCCCTGGGAACCAGCTTTTTATTATTAGGCAACAGTTTCGCACCAAACTTCTAAACTGAAATATAGTACCTATTTGTTGCTGGAAAATACTCTGGTGTGCTTTGTGCAGGATTTTTTCTCGTACTGGTGGAATTCAGCGCATTAAACACCTGCAGGCAGCAGTGAATCGCAAGGTTTAAACCTAAATATGCGGTATGGAAAGAGGGGAGGCTAGTTCCCAAAAAAAAGATTCAAGCATAAAAAACAATAATACAGAAATACTGGAATAAACGCAGCAGTGTAAAAGCATCTGAAGCAAAACTTAGGAACGGATCGCATGCAGTGCAGCAATAATGATTCTGTCGGTAAGAAATTCACTGGAAGATCAGTGCTAAACATGACATTTTTGACAATAAGATTCGCGAAATCCGTATGCACTGGCGTGCTTAGCAGATCCCGCAGCTCTACTCGAAGACTTTAAAATGATTTGGATGTCCTGCCGCAATTTTGACGGCAACGTTATAGGTTTCTGGATCTGAAAAAGATAAAGCAAAAGGCATCTGTAATAATATGTCCTGCATCAAACATGAACATCAAAACGCAAGGGAACAGCGGGCCAGGCCGACAACCACCCTCTCATTGCATCAGATCACGCCAGAACGCTGACAAAAACAGCAATATTATACAGTGCCACAAAGCTAGTGTGCATACAAGTCACGTGATCACAAAGTTCTATATTGTTGTCTGTCAAATTTACCACGTATCAGGACTCTGATGCGAATTGTATCTAGGTCAAAACGCTCGAGCGCGCAACAACTCACGCACTGATTTGTGAGTCAGTCAGATTCACTGATAACGCCGCGCGCATTGGTCAGATGGAGATTCAGTTGCTGAATTATAAAACCGAGCTATTTAGCTCGGTTTTATAATTCATGCCTACATTCATGACCACTCAGCAACTCGTTATAAGTGTCCTGAACTGTTTAAAATTGTCAGAAGTGACGCCATATTGCACTATAACGGTAGGTTATTATGGTTGTTATTTATTAACTATTAAGAGTAAATTACTTAATAGATTTAATTACATAGTTAACTTATAATCGGGCACGAATTTGTGAACTAATTATAACAGTTAATTTTGGTGTTATGCTGTTATTTATTAATAAGCGTAAATAATTAGATCTAATTAATTTGTTAATTGAGTAGATATTCGTTGGCTAATTAAAGCAGTTAATTGCGGCGTTAATTATCATAAAGCGTAATTAAATTAATTATTATTAACTCACTAACTTAGCAGAAATTCGTTATGAACTATTTACAGCAGTTAATTACGGTGTTAATTATTATTAAGCGTAAATTAATAAATTTAACTAATGAGCTGCACTAATCTAGCGAAAATTTGTGAACTAATCATAACCGTAACCAGTCACGCCTAATCAACATAGCAAAATTATTGCACACTAAAAAAACAGATAAATATTAGTCGTTATATTAGAATGATTTTCGCAATAAGGCTTGAAATTTTGTGTTTCGTTGTCCTGACAGACACAATACGAATGCAAGATTCACGACGCTCTCAGATCACTTCCGATCACGTATGCGTTATCACTGGTGGGAACATTTTTCATTTTTTTCTCTTAATCACAGCGGAGAGATTAGTCACAGATACGTGCGCAAAAGCCATGTCGCAGATACTAGCGGCCTGTTGAATTTTGACAGCTGTTATTATTCAAAATTAGAATAACTTGTTGTTGCTGACTTCATACCTACATACATGCACCTCAAAAGCTGTTATTTGGGCGTAAAAAGGCAGTGTTATGAAACCCTAGGGCGTTCGTATCTTTTGTTTTTCAATGACTAAATAATTAATCTTTTACAGTTTTACTGTCTTTACAATTTTACTCACCGAAATTTTGCGAAAGCGAGGGCGCATCAATGGCAAAGTTCTCGAACAGAACATAGCGATGACAGTCAATGCTGTTGAAACCTCCAACTTGCCCATCCACTTCAATAAGTCCTTGAATCGCTTCATTTAACTGCGACCAGAAAACGACTAACAAACCGTAAAATGTACAAAATAATTAATAACAATCTCTACCGGTTCTCTCATGCGCACGGTGATCAGCTGGTTATCAGTGCTGCGTAGCTTAAAATTTCTTCCAGATTGATCCACCTGTGCACATCAACCCAAACACACATAAGCAACAACGCGATGTTTACAAAGGTTCTCGGAAGGAGTCTACCTGTTCAACGGTTCCAATAATACTAACAAATTTTCCAGCCATTCCCTGCAGAAGTTCACCATTTAAACGCCCGATGGCAGTCTGCTGTCCCGATGCGATCATTGTGGAGGCAACCGACACCCGATTCTATCTAACTTTAAAGACGGTCTCCTATTGAGAATGACGAAACGTTCAAGAACAGATTTAATGCCACCGGAGTACTTTAGAATACGATCTGAGAAACTGCTCTTCGACAGAATCGTCTCAACTCTCATATCCAACCACATGGAAAAATCACAAAATGTGTGACAACCGTCAAACGGAAGAACTTACCTTTAGTCCGAGCGTACGTGGATACGTGGATCTTGTGGTTTTCTGTTGTGTACTTACTCAAAATTAAAACTGTCACATAACAGGTCACCGATATTATTATTAAAAAATCCTCTGAAATATAAAAAATCAATTTCAGAAATTCTTTTTATCAGTAAAACTGAAAAGACGTTAACGTTTAAAGTAACTCCCTGTATAGGCGGCTGAAGTCACCGCAAGTCGGATGTAAAGCGAGTGCGTAAAGCTCGCGACACTTCTCTTTGTCCAGTTCATTCATGAAGGGGCTTTGGGCGGTACAACACCCAAGGACTCTGATTGGCTTTACACGGACATCCGCTCAGCCGTCGCTTTGAGCTTCAAAGGGCAACGAAGATCGTCAAATTTTTTCTCATTTTGTGTTTTTGCTGCATCATTTGCACAGTGCACTTGCTTTTGATTTGTGTTATTTTGATTTGCACATGTTTAAGTTTTAACCCAGTTCGGTATGTTTTATTTGGACTGGTAATTCCTTTGCTTGGACCCAGCAGAAAATTATCTGAAGAACGTGATTTTCGTGGTTCGAATGATTTGACGTGCATAGAGAGAACATCAAGGTAAGCTACTACTTAAAAGAGGTGAGGTAATTAATAAAGGAGAAAGACTGCATTAAGTCATTTTTAATAACAAAAGCGCGATGACAATATCAAGATTCCAATAATATTATAATAACAATAAGATTGCATTGAAACTTGAAGGCCTAAAAGTGTGTGAAACTGGGTTCGACTGGCCCCTTAGATTTTGGCATTTTAATTTAACATTAAAACCTACGAAGTACGAACACCAATTAATTTTCGGTAACATGATGGTGATGGTATCATGCCTTCGTAGATTCTGCTTCTTTCGCATCATTCCCGTCCTGGCTTTAACCAGACCATCGTCTGCGTTAACCGCACGGAATGCAGAACACCGGCCCAGTACATCTGCCGCGCAGTCCACAATTACCAGAGCAAGTTGTTCAGGAAAGTACGGGACATTCGAGAGATGCAGAGATGGCCAATACGACGAGTAGAACGCTTCCCGATCCCCCTCCAGATTTGTTTCAGGCCGAAGTTATTTTGCGTGCCACGACCATCAACAGCATATTTAAATTATCCTCAAGGGACAACTTCAGATGTAATTTGGAAGCTGTTGCTAGCTTTCCAGTTGGCAGATTTTGCACATTAAAATCTAGCGGACCGCGATCCGGTGATGCGTCGGTAAGCGTGCCACATTGACGCATTTTTTGTTAGCTGTAACTCGGAAGAGGATAAGCATCTTCAAATTTCTCCACCAATTACTGTAAAAAAATTTTGCATCATCCGACATAGATAACGGTGTCAGCGCTTGAAAGCCTGTTTGTATTCGTTTGAATTTTCGAAATATTTTCGTTCCGATAATAGGTAACGCAATAGCTATTTCAACCTATTTGATAAAATATTAATGCAAGGATGATCGAATCCTTTTTATGCACGTTGTAGCATTGCATCATTTTTTTAATTTATAGCCTTGTCTATTTCACAGCTGGAAATGTGTTATCCAGGATTTAACGGGAAATGCACAGTCCAAAGAAACGGTTTTGTAAAATGCAACGGACAGCGGAGGTAAATCTTGTTCGCGGCTGTGACATTGTCATTATCCGTAAATATACGCTGCCTTCTGTAGTATCGAGGAAGCTGTTGTCCTAGCAAAACGGATTGTGTGGGATTTCATTCACTTGAGCGGCGACAAATCCCTTAATTTATGCGAACATAAATTTTCCATCATGATGTTCGATGGAGAATTCCCATGGAAGGTTAACCTGATGAAAATGAAGGGAATGCACTCGGAAATCAAGTGAGTATACCCAGAATTATGCTGCTACCGTAAAATATAATGCAAAAAATGAACTTCCTTTTCAGATATGAGCCGCAGGTGGGCTCTTCTCATGCTGTTGCTCGTTTTAAAGATCTTGATGCCCATCTGAATTTGTATCAATCCGGAAAATTTAAGCTATTTTGTAAGTAAGTGCGCGTGTGAAAAGGATTTTTGTTTACGTTGTATGCGCGCCGTCATACGGTTGCAGAAGTGTTTCCACATCCGGAAGTTTTTGGGAATTTAAATATCGTATGGTGATTCGTTAAAATCAGCATAGTAAAAATAAAAAATCTGTCGCAGGTTCCGGTGATTGTGATCCGCTTAACCCAGCGATTCCTAAGGCTCTGGAGGCTGTGCGGCGTTTGGGTAGTCTGGCATCGCGGTACATCATCGCCGGTCCTGTCGTACAACAAATGGAGGACGAAGGTATGTTGGCCTTCCCGGTGTTGTGGGAGTTTGGGGCACTTTGGTTGAACTGATTTATCGATATGTTTATTATGAAACGTATTAAATTCTGGAGAGCGATACTTTGAAATGAGATTAAAGTGTTTGGATTAAAGTGTTTGCTTTTGTGCTATATCCGCGTAAACATTCAATAAATAACCAAATTCCGCGTTTAGTGAGCGATGGTTACTAATTTACTGCAGTGTCATTATGATGTGATTTCCTTAATAAATCGGAAACTGGCACTCTTCTGCATGCTTTTGCACAAGAATTCGTATATCATGAAAAATTAACAGTCTTGATATAGTTGATGTGGGTTTCAGAGGAGGAAATGAGGGATATTCATACTGGAAATTCACCGCAGCGCCGACAATCGGTGATGGTGCCAAGGCGTTCCGATCGGCTGGCGGCATTAGGCATATCGCACTCCCCTGAACATGTCATCCATCGAGCCAGAACACCGGACTATATTTTAATACAAACGTTAGACTTGCTGAATGAGAAAGAAGACGCTCTGTATGAGCTTTTTAAGGAGTTAGCCAAAAGAGTATTTCGTCGTGATATGGTGCGAACCATTCAGGGAGTATTCCGATCGAAGAAGGATTGTGTTGATTCCGCATCATTGAGGGAGGAGATCGAAAAAGTCAGCGATGTATTCAGCATGAGGAGCACGCTTGATCCGGCGGTTCGGCCTATTCCGGAAGGCTCAGCTCCCCTGGTTAGTAAGCAAACAGCTTCTGCCAACAAGTTGAAGACTCCACAAGCCACTGGAGAAAAGCGTAAGCGAGGAAGACCGCCGAAATCGAGCCACTAATGAAGCGTATGGAACACTCTATGTACACTGTTTGTCAATTATGCCCAAAACAATTTGAGCCGATTTGGGATACTTAATATTGGATTAGATAAATTTTAGTTAAATGAAATTATTTTGGATAATCTTTCGTTGGAAATCTGTGAAAGCTGTTCTAATAAGAACGTGAGAGTGAAGGAAAGTGATGTTGTAATTTCTTTACGGTACTTGAAACAGCTATGTGAGTTTGATCGCCCAAAAGTGATAATAAATACCAAATTTTGCAGTAGAGAATGACCCCGAAAACTGCAGATGTGTAGCACTATAGCTGTATTGGTACGATTACAATGGGCAGTTTGCTCGATCATGGCTTCGAGGATGCTCCTATCAATTGTCAGTGAAGCGTGGTCGTCTGTTTATTGCGTGTTGTTGGTGTAATAAGTTTATCAGAAGTTCGTGGTCTGTTTATGTATCTGTGGTATCGTAATACTTCAAGTTTATCTTGTGCGACTCCAGTTTCAAAACACTCTATTTGAAAACTTTCGGAAGAGGAATCCATCAGTTCGTGTGAATCAATTTTAATCCATTTTTAGCTGATGGAACATTGAAATTTTTTATGTTAAGACGGTGAAGTAAAACGATATTGTAGCTGGCGGGATGACAACACTGCACTTCCTGCTTTTGCTGTTTTCCAAGGGCAGTTTCATCACCGGTACACTGTACAAGATGGGTAGTAATGTGGATCTGTTCATGGGGTTTTTGTTCGTGTCGGAAGCATTCCAATATCAAATTTTTGCTTCAGGTAATCAATTCATGCATTCTGTTTGATTTAATTTGTAATGGACAGGCATTTTTAAACTGTATTTTGACATTACGATTATATGATGCATATGTGCATAAATAACGTTCAAGTTATGCATACAAGTTGCAAATCGGAAGTTTTCAGTTACTCGTAGTCTACAGCAAATTATCGAGTCTCTAATTACCTTTGTACGACAGAACTGCGATTTTCCACCATTTATTTAACAACTGTTGAGGCAGGATGTTGTATTATGGTTCATGCCGGCACCAGTACAGTGCCGCTAAAGGGCAATTGTCTAAAATTTTATGTTTATGATTTTACACGGACGTACGTGCAGAATTCGACATACAGTATAATTTCGGCATACAGTTTTCTAATTCTGCATTCTGTGATCATGATAGGACAAATTTTGCCACCGTATGCTATGCTCCGCTGTTACAGCTGCCTCCGTCCGGAAAGTCCATGTTCTACGCCCAGAGACGTAAAAATCGTCACCTGCAGTCCGGGAACTCGATTTTGCTATAAGCTGCTGACCAGCTCTACTCTCTACTTGCAAAAAGTTGCAGCTTTAGAGAATTCCACATTTCATAAACGTAATGCCAATATTTTTAATAAACAACTAAAATACTGTAACGTACAGTTAGTGCAGACACAACCAACTGGTGTACGCAGCATCTGGTGTTTTTTGCTGCAAGATCCAGTTACTATGTATACCGTAATATATTGCATGCTTTCTGGTGCTGTGCACTATGTAAACACTATGTAGATGTATTTAATTGTTTTGTCATTTAGGCATCGTTGGTCCATCTGGAGACTGCGCTGATCAATCACTGATAAATTCGTTGTGGAAGTATGGACTTAACACACCGGAATGTTTTAAAAGTTATGAACTTACGAAAACGGAATTAAGCGCGGACAACCAGAGCGTGTCCTTTCGCTTCCAGGGTCAAATTTGCTTTTGCCACGGGGAAAGGTGCAACACGGGGTTTCTCACTTTTCCATTTTCTGTCAGTAATATGCAGATATCCACTGTAGCGCCTACTTTATACTTTATTTTTCCGTTGATGTACTTTCTGTATTGGACCGCTATTCGAAGACAGAATTAAACAGTGTACGGCGTGATGCGTATCAGTAACTAGCCTAATTTTCCCAATACCCGCCTGCACACTTCGCTCGAAAATAAAACAAAATGTATATTCAATGCAGTAATACTGATATGTGTGTCCAGTGCCCAGTAATAATTCGATTATGGAAACTGTAAATTTGTCCGATTACATTCCAAGTTGCTTCGTTTTTTAGCTTACCTTTAGTTCAGAACATAAAATATTCTGATTAAATGTTTTGTCAGTTTATTATTTGTACTGCTCACAGTGCCGCGAAATCAAATAAATTCAACAGGTAGGTGAACTGTTAGTGCTTGACTGCGCCTGCATGGCAGCTGGCCATTGCATAACCGCCGTTTGACACCGTTGTTAACATCGCGCGATCCATGTCAAAACTATTCACACTTATAGTCTATACACAACCGTATAACATATCCTTAACCTTAAAATATGGAAATTTTGCCTTCTATACAGAGCAATGCTATCAGGTGTGGTAGGTAAATGGAACCGGCTTATTATGGCACAGAATACCAGTTCATAAATCTCAAAACCACCAACAGTCTGTCTGCAGCAGTCATATTCAACAATTAATCACACAAATAAATTGCGAACTGTCAAAAAATTTGCAAACAATACACACATGTACATTGATTTCAAATTTCATGTCTCATTTCATAAAAATGAATGAAGCGTAACAGTTCTGTTACACCGGCATAAAATTCGGCTGCTGTCGGGATAATCTGATTGCGCGGCAGTAGAAAGCCCCAGTTGGCGCGGTCACGCAGCTGGAACTGGTAAGTATACTTAATTTTGGCCACTTCATATGCCCAATCCACTGCTGTTCCGCCGGCTTCGACTGAAACGAATTAATCACATTAAATCTTGAAGGTTTAATTTAGCAAATTTTTGTAACTATTGATCAATACAACTTTTGTGAAAAGTGCAATTTTATCGTAACATCGACCAATGGTTTTTAATTGTCAAACCCTGCGACAGAAGTTTAACAAAACTGTTCAGTATTAATTCTGGAAGACCAATAATGTCACCTGACCTTGCTAAATCTAAATTCTTTACATCCTACGCAGTCATGTCGAAAACAAGCGTTAACCGATATAATTTACAGACCACTTTGTGCATCATCTGGCGATGCTGTCAACTGACAATTTCGTAATCAAATGTTCAAAATTATTAGTGCTACAAGAGGACAAATAAATATTTGTGGAAGCCAACTATAATAATAAATACCAATAGCCGCATTCCGTAAATGTTGGTTTTATGTTCGTGAAGTCGGTAAGGAATACCAGGATAAATAGCATAAACAATAAACAACACAACAATCGCAGGCGTATAATATTATTATATTTGCTTATGTACAAGTACAATAATGAAAATTAACTGTTGCGTTCTTTGAGCGAGACAGATATAAAAATTAATTATGCACTAGAAAACAGCAGACAAATTCTTGTTTTAATATGGTTGTCTGCTGCATGGTTTGGTTTACGTATTTATTAAATGTATAATAACATGGACACTCACATAACGTTTCCGACCAGGAACCCAAATCGTATTGTTCGCCGTACACCTTCCGCATTGCACGTGCCGCAACGTTAGCCGCTAAGATGTGGTCACGGTTATCTTTTGATATGGCATGTTTACTTGCATAAGGGATTAGGATCGTTTGTCCGTAATTTTGCAAAGTAATGTAGGCTTTAATTTGTTTCCGGTTGTTGAAGATAAACTTCGCCAGAGCAATAGATTCTCGCTCGGAAAACGGTTTATCACCGGCAAAGGAACGCTGGCACACATCATATATGCCACTATCCGGATCATCACTTCTACCCCAATTGTACGCAAAGTTACGGTTCAGATCCACTCCACGGCACTGAGGATTAACCAGCGTACTGTTTAGTATGCTAACAGATCTGGTTTTTTTCCAAAATCGGTCCTGTGCAAAAAATTAATGTAAATAGGAAGCGAGTGATGATACGACTGAAGCACTGACAACAAACCAGCGTACCGTTGTCCACGAGTAGTTGTATCCGTCTGGATTGACCACAGGAATTATATACCAGTCATAATAATCCAAAAGCAAGCGCACATCTTCATCGATTTCGTATTTTGCCAGGAGCTGTTGCGTCAGATAAAGCAGAGTGGGAACAGTAATCCATTCTCTACCCTGCATCGCTCCATCGATAACTACCGCATATTTCAGCGGAATCGCCCCAGAGTCCGGTGCTTGAAAATTAGTTTCTTTGAAATTGGCAAACGGAGTTCCGATCTGTAAGCAAAAGGTTTGGAACCTGGTTTTTCCGGAACCTACGGCTTTGGTAGTTATTATCAACTTAAACAGTCGCTTTTGCAGTCTTTGTTGCAAGTTTTAGATCAACATTTTTCGCATACACGTTTCGGACAATACAAAATAACATATGCAACTGCAGCGCAAGGATCTATTGTGCTGCATAGAAATTTACGGCAGTACTGTATGGATATGATTAAATTACAGAAACAAAAATCTGTCTCCGGGAGTTACGTAATTTAATACTGTACATGTGTTAGTAATGAACCTATTGTAGAAGTATGCAATAAATACTACGTGACACTAGCATGGATTCCACAACTATTATCTTATTATAAACTGTAGCATGGTAGGATCTTGCCCTTGGAGAGTAGATTCTGGAGAAATCCGTGGACTGAAATTTATTTCAACTTAATATACAGTGTTGCTAAAGTTATGCAACTGTAATCGCAAAGGTTTTGATAACTGCACTTGCACTGGACAATTATTTATTGTCCCTCTCAAATTATCCACGAATTGCGCACTATTACAAGTAAGTAATTTCCAGTCATATACATCACGAGGTTAGCAGCTAACAAGTACCTTACCTTAAGTCCTCTTATTGGTCTTCCTTCGTAGCTCCTTCCAAGCTCAAAAGCGCTGGCCATGAGCGGATATCTGGCGGAGATGGAATCGATGAAGTCGTAAACACTTTCCAACGGCAGATAGGTCGACAACGTTTGAATACCGGGTAAGAGTACTCTTCGGTAGCTTTGATACACACCGGACGAGGTCAGCAAACCGCGTTGACTGACCGCATCGGGAATGGCAAACTTTTCCCACTGAATCAGTCTGTGTCCACGCACCAATAATTAAGTTATTATTAACACATCTTAATCCTATGCACACAGCGTTAAATCCGAAAAATTTATCATCCCTTTAAAATACGTGTATATTATGAAAGAAAGCGACTCTACGCCTGTCACACGCAGGCTGTGAGGTGGAAATCCCGCACAAAAGAGAATAGCAGAACAAGATAGCTGCTTGTCACATCTTATGGTTAGAAAACTTCGACTTGGAAAGCAAAATAATTAAGTTACAGCAAATCCATGCAAAATTGTATAAAAGAGCGGACTCGCGTACAATATATGCAGCAGATATCAGAAAATAAGCGGAAATCTTTTATGTGCGTATTCGAAAAAGGCTTTACCTTTTTAGATCGTGGCTTAATATTTGGAAGTCAACATCAGAAGAAGTTAATAGTGCGGCAAATTCCTCGACAGATTGTGGAGGTACACGAATCAAAAAATCCCGCTTCTTCGGTGTCAAGTTTGTCGGCAGCGAATCATCCCAAAAATCCAAGTGTAAATGCTTATACTGCATACGCCACAGCTTGAGAAGGTTCAGCTCATCAATTTTGTGGATAGTCACTTTAAATAGTTGATGGCTGTAATTAAGAAAGAAGTCCTGGTTAGCCGGCACTTATGTCACAAGCGCAGCTGTCTGCTCTGCAGTACAGTATTACACTTCCGGCAAAGCGCTTACTTGAGATACTCATTCCGATGCCGCAGTGTGAAATAATTGGCAAAAGAATTCTTCTCCCGAATGAGCGCTCCATGGCCGGTAAACAACAGTAAAAACAGGAGAAAACTTATTGAGCCCGACAGAGCCGGGAAGGTAATGGGTGCCGCGATTGTTGTCTGATCCATAATTATGGCCGGGAGCTGATAAAGAGAACGTTGCGGTATAGTGCGTGCAGGGCTGACGTGTGAATTATCCTCTACAGCCGGGTAAGCTCTCCATGTGCGTACCGTCGGTTTGTACGACCGATTACCGTGAACGATTACGCCGGCATAACCCGTGAAATGGTCAGGTTGGTAGAATTATCAATATGGCTGATAATGAGAAGATGCGGCTATGCAATATGACGATGACCAGCTATAAGCCACTGACTTGACCTCCATGGCTCAGACTCTGAAAACAGGCACAATAATATTGTATCGGCCAGCAACGGTAACGTTCACACACAACAGCCACAGCAGCGGCTCGATCGGTCATGACCAAAGAACCAGAACCCGTCCGCGGCGGCGTACACCGTCTTAATAAGTGCTTGCAATGTCACGACCTAAAGGATTTATTAGGCGCGGTACGCCGGCCAATCTACACGGTTATTACCATCTTTATAAACAACGTCGCAGTATGTATGATCTAATACCGTTCCGCTACAATACAAATATTATAAGACGGTTACTTTATGTAATAACTACCGGCACAAGTACTTTGCAAACACTGGAACTCTAGATCTATTTCCCCGAAGTAAAATATAGGAATAGGAGAGTACGAATAATGTTAACGCTACCGGTACCGGTGTGCAGAATTGACTCAAGAGTGCACGTCTGCAGGCTGCTTTGATCTATACATAACCAACCTAAGAAAGTAAAACTTTTAAAATATTTTCGTAAAATAAATATTCCAAATATCAAAGGCAACTCTGTAATATTGTACTAATAAACATACATATGACCATACAAACTGACCATATGACCACTGTGAAAAACAATATATCACGTTGGATGTAAATGGTTTTTGATTAATCTAACGTTTCCAGATCTGAAGTGTACTACTACTGCAAGCCTTCGCCCGTTATGCACACTCAATATCAAAAAATGATTAAAGATGAAGGTGCAGCGAAGCATAGCCACGACGCGGTTAACATAATAACGATGCTGGGATATTTCACCGACATGCTCATTTTAATCTGACCGGCAACCTTAAACTTTTGCCAGGACACATGTACTGGCAGTATTTGAGTTAGCTTGTTAATGAAGCATGGAGTATGAACGGGGGGTCATTTTGAAGTAAGAAATCTGTTAGATAAGAGCATCACCGACCTTGATTGAGAAGCAAATTACTTTGTCTTAACCGATCAAATCAAATATTACACATAACTTTCGACAAGCCAATTAGTAATGTGCACACTGAGCGTAAGCGTCTTGCAACATCGCAAACATTGCAGTTTGATTTATTCCGACATCTTGATAATCGACAGCACAATATCTATTAAGAAAACATGGTTGCTCGCTCATAGGCCCAGCTCCAAGTAGGTCTTTTTAACCATACTCAGGTGAGCTCGCATGATCTTCAAAAAATAATTAGAAAAGAAAGATGTTATAATAATTATTTACATTCGTATTATCTATTTCCTTTTACTTATTTACAGTGCATCGGCAAATTCGACTTTCTCCGTCACCTGTAGTTTGCAGATTTACTGCAGTGCACTGACATTACTAGCAGTACATGTATAAAATTCTTTTAGCTCTGTCAGTGCCATCTATTAACAGAGAATGGTCTAATTGAACTACTTAGGTACTGTACTACCTGCTATATAAAATAAATAAAATTGATTATAAAATTTGATTGTAAAATTTTATCATTTCTGAATTCTATCATTTCTAATTTTCTGGATACGCAATAAAACAATAAGAGGGTATTCATACCAGTCAGACACATCGCAAAATTCGTTGCGCAAACGGGTGAGGTTGAGAACGGAGTTTGGAGAATAATGTGATGAATCAATAACTGCGCGAGCAGAGGAGACTATGTAATGAATCTATGGAAAAGAAATCGTCTACTTTTCGCATGATCCCGTTCACCCTTTGTGAGTACGCAGAACCCATTTACTGTATGTCAAATTATTTTCTAGCCTGATGGATTACGTTAATTTGCGCGAACTGTTATAGCTTAGACTTTAGAGTATGCAGATCGAAAACAGAATTACTTTTATTTTACGCACGAATACGGCCACGGGTCCGACTAATTGCAAGAAAAGGTCAGCGGAAATGTTGTACACGTGCATCAGGTACATTCAATGCAACTTTACACGTTTACGTTTCCTTTTTGTAGTTCGTATGCTAGCAGAGAACGCAAAAATAGTATAAATCAAGATTATTTAGATACGTTTTTTAGATATCTTGCAATACTTAAACAATACATGATCTTGCAATACATGATCTTACATTATCTTGCAATACATGTACATGATACAGAAACGAAAGTATGCAAGCATCAGACCACATGAATGAATGAAGGGCAGTGCTTACCATTAGGGCTTACCTATTACATGTGCAGCTTTCTTGCCAAAGAAAAAAGATCAATGGATTGAAATTAAAATTTTAACGATGAAATGTTATACGCAGAGATTAGAGCATTCAGATAGAACCAAGCGCAATTGTCTAGAAGCAGCAACTAAAAGTCAAGATATCCAATAAGTTACGCGATATCCATTACGCGCTGATGCACGGCATGAGTTTATAATTTAAAAGGTAATGTGGCTAACATTGTAAGACTATGGTCAACAAAGATTTACTAGTCCTCAGCACGAGACTGGTCAAAAATAACGTGACGTACTGCTTGCCAAGGCGTTTCTTAAAGCAGTCGACTCAGTTTCCGAAAATATGTTATTTATTGCTTGTGCACATCGTCTACCGGTTCGTCGTCTGCTGTTCGCCTGTCAAGCTCTTTGTACGACTGCAAGCGGTACGCTTTGTGTAATCATCGGGAACCAAGTTTTTCATTTGCACAGTCATATAGATGAATAAACCGTACTGTAGATTGGTTGTCAGTCAAAATAGTCCCGTATGCAATATTATTTATTCTTGATATTATTTTTTCGCTGATTAAGTAATAATTAACAAATCCACGCTGTCTAAACAAATTAACCGCATCTTATGTGCGGCAGAATATGCAGTAATAGGGATATAAGCGTAATTGATTTTGTAACGATTTTCATAATTTTGTCTTTGGTATGGCTACGTACGACATATCGTCGCGGGACATTTCGTCAGGAAAACTTCATTTAGAGAACTTTTGTTCGGGAGACAGCGGGTTTTAGAGAACATTTCGTTGCCTTGCCAATTGGTAGCAAAACTGCTTGTTGCCACACAGGGATAATTCGCCCGTCGCCGCGTGGGCAAATCAATGCGTCGAATTTTTTTAGGTTTCTTAATCGCATTATTAGAAAATTAAGTTTACCAAGAAGAAACCCTAAATAAAAACATTTGGCAAATGGTCAGTTCAACATTCGCAAAAAACACAGAAGGCTTGCATAAAAGCTAAATAAAGCGCGAAGTGTCCATGTTACCAAATGTCTGATTACCACATATCCCGAGAAGAAATGTCCGGTCATGGGATAAACGATTCTGTCGACATACCTCGTACTTACAAGTTACAACGAATCGCCCGATCATGGATGCAATCATCATGTACGTAGCGTTTTTCCACAAGTTCCATGGCATGCAGACTGTGTTGACTATGCGCAATTTTCGACATGCAAAATTTATTTTTCAAAAAATGACCTTATTAGCAACAACACTTTAAACGCTCACAATCAGAATAATCAATTACAATAATAATGTTTCGGCTTACATCAATAAAATACTCGTATGTCATAAGTAGCCGTTTTCGATATTTTCGATTTGATTTTTCAATAAACGACAGATCGTGCCGAACATCGACGACGGAACATGATTTAGGATGTTCTAATCTGAATTGAATTTACCGGTTCGAGATCTCGAAGTTTGTCCATTAATGTTACCTGCTCTAATTAATTTTAATCTGTGACTACTATGCGCCCCCGGCCCCAGCAAACGGGCGCATAGAATTTGGCTTTGCGCACCGACTTTCCGGGAGCGGAAATCCTGCTGTTTTCTAATTTTTCGGGCAGTTATTTTTTATTTGGGTTAGGGTGCCGAACTCAACCTGGAATGTTTTGAATAACATTTTCAACAACCGAGGCTATAAAACAAGGATAAAGATAATAAAAACTGAAGTATCGAAAATAAAGAAATTATATAAGTAAAAACAAAATCTACCGGAGAAAATAAGAAAATTTGGATTTTTTTTGTGCCCGGACGTTCGGACGCAAAGCCAGATTCTATGCGCCCTAACGGGGCACACAGCCATTTCGTTAATTTTAACATACGGAATTAATTTAAACTCTTTTGTTATTAGACCGTACTCATTCGTGTATATACATGTGAGCTGAGGGTTAATACTAATTTTATTTTTGTGATAAGCCCTTAAAGCAGTGCAAAAGTTTAATCGAAACCTTTATTGTCCAGTGCTGCGCATGGCGCAAGCTGCAAAACCACAGCCTTACAAAAAAAGTACATCATACCACCGAATCATTTTAGGTTGGCAAATTTTGCTAGTTGATAACGAATGATCCAAAAGTATGCATCTCACAACATATTAGTCAAACTGGTGAACTCTTTCAGTGCTTTTAATCTGCGGGTATTTGCTTTGTGCCTCATACCGTAGTTTGTAATTGTTAATTTCTGGATCGAATGGCAAAATATTATATTATTGATTGGAAATTTACAGTTAATTTGCTCACATTAAAAGACACAGCTTGTTAATTGTAAAATAAGACAAATTTTGTAGTAGTTATAGTGTTTTCCGAGTTTTCAGTTGAAATTGCCACTCGAGTAGAGTTTGTAGTTGTGTTTTTAAAACATGATTATTCCATTGCAGTTACGATTCCAAAAGCCTTTTAAAGTCACTGTTTTTTGTTCATTTATGGAAATCCAAGTGCTAATAAGCGCCAAGTTTGTTTTTCATTATATCATCACGATTTGACTACTTTCTGGTAGCCGGCTGGCAACCACTCGTACAATAGCTAAAGCTTACAAGTGCTTATAATCCTTATGGTTTTTTAAAATTTAAACCGCAGCCACGATTTTTCCTGGCTACATGCACAACAATTTTGCAGACTGCATATTCAGCAGCCAGTACGTGGTTCTGTCGAATCCAAAAAGAAATATGGAATGTCTAGGTCAACGTTATTTGACAATGTGCTGGAAGTGGCTGAAGTTCAGAATCGCATATAATATACCAGTAATATATAATATACCAGTACAGCCAGACTGCGTACAGGAATGCGCTAAAAATTTACATCCACCTTATGACGAAGAGTTTTTTAAAGCATCTGACGTCAAACGTGCTGGGTTTTGGCAGTTGGATTTGTGAATGAACTCTTATGCTGCGTTCATGTTGCACAAAAATATATTTTGGGCCATCATGCGGCAAACCCGTGATCACGCGTACGGTAGAACTTCCAGCCACCTATGCCTGAAAGAATATATAGGAATGATATGTTATTATTATTATTGGTTCTAGACACTTCTTTCGACTTGATGCGATTACTTACTCAAATCACGAGCGCAATACGGACGCCAAGAAATGTTACTACGGGGGAACTATAACAGTATATCTTAATAAGTTCTGGGTCATTAAACAGAGCATGAAGAGATTTAAACATCCATTCAGTACATTTTTGCAATTGTAATAGGTATATACTTACAAGTTAGTTTTATAAAAGTTTTTTCATGCATACAAATGCTCACCACTTGTCTATTTTCTAATCCTTATTAAGGCTTCTAATCCTTATTAACTACTGCAGTGCAGTAGTACTCGTACCGCAGATTTATGCGGTTCTAATCCGCGTTATAAGTTACTGGAGGTGTAAAGGGCATTAATTTTGTTTTCGATTTTTTCACGACTTTTTTAATTTGCCCTGCTAGTTCGCAGTTCGCTCGTCCTAGCTTTCTTGAACGAATATTGTTGTCATACTGAAAGCCAAAAGCAATAAAACCAGGAACACTGCAATACGTTTTGAAACTGAAACTCCATTATATGATCTCTACAAGAGTCATCTTCGGCTTCGCCTCAGATGCTCTTGTGGTCTACAGTCGATTCCCTAAAAAATAGTTTTTGTATGATCCAGAGTTTGATTATTTGATGAATATATAAAAAGTAATGTTTAATATATTGTGCAAGATTTATTTATTAGAAAGCAGCATGAAGAGGCGAAGAAAAATTTAAAAGAATCTTATTATTTCTTATTTTTTAGCAGCATGGTTTTTGTGTGCGTTTCTTATTCGAAGATAGCGTAGCGTGGAAAGAGCATTCGCCATTACATTACGTGCTAGGACAGCCCCGAACATATAGTACGAGATATTATTTGAACGTATATTATTTGATTTACTGCACTTCGCGGTTTAAAATACAGGCCGCAAAGTTTCGACCAGACAAAGCTTTGCCATTTTAACAACTGTAACGTCACTGTCGAAATTCCATGGAAGAATGCCTGCTCCAGGAAGATGACAACAGTAAAAAGTAATCATACTAGATCACTATGCGATGCCGCACTGTCTCCCGTTCATACGCAATAGCAGGTCCTGTGATTTCCGTCCAATGGTATGGACTACGGGTTGAATAGTTCTGAATTTCGATCGCTGTAGAATAAATATTCATTCTGAAACGAGCATTTGACACAATTTGTTGACACAGATCGTTGACGGTTCTGGTCTTACCTGGTCTAAATTACGAACAGTAATTTAGAGAGACGAGATCCTGTAACTTTCGTTCGAGAAGATTATTACGAGATCCTGTAACTTTCGTTCACCCAACAGGCCTGATCTGTGGTCAGTTATTGTACTTATGTTTCCCGTTTCTTGTGTAGGTTTGGTCAGTGGAAAGTGTGACCCTTTGTGTGCACTTGGCACCTCAAGCACTGAGCAGTGAGCAGGGGTATCTCCCATAGTTTTGATTTCTGGGAACAGTTCACACCAGTTCCTGTAATTTCCGTTCATTCAGCTGACCTGATCAGTAGTCTCGTACAGCACACACACAATGGGCAAACATTCCAGGGACAGTTTTGGTGGTCGTGCTTCGTGGTCATAAACTCACTTGTCCCTTGTCAGCAACTTTGCGCATACGCACCGAGAGTTTTTGATTACAATAATTTGATCAGACACTCGCAGTTTTCCATCGAGCAGACGATGCGTTTTCGTTTTCCGCTCAAGTACGAAAGTGTGCCGAAAATTTTAAAATGTACCGAAAATTTTAAAATGCTTGAAAAGAATTGAGGAGTACAAAAGTCTCATTATAGATCCAATCAAAACGATCCGATCGATCTTCTCCAAATTTTGCAAGCAAACGTATAACTATGAGTAGCAGGTAGTATGTACATGCAGGTCGTTTTCACCGAATTAGAACAATTTCCACTATTTTGTTTCAAAATATACCTTTGTAAATTTATACGATTTAAAATTTACGATGTAATTATACATAAGAACGCGCGAAAGCAAAAGTTCCCATGCGGTAAGCACACTAAAACCGGCACCGGCAGACCTCTCTTTAATTTACCTCGTACAAAGGTTTTCGGCATAATACAACTTCACGAAATTTGCACTTTTCAGTCCTGAAATCTACTTTTAAACAATTCAGTTTTTATTACTTACTACACTACTCTGTAATGGAATATTAATTGCTCCACGCAACACTATTCTAGAAAGTCTTTCAAGGTCACCTTGAACTCATCCCTGTACCGGTACCGGCATCCGAACGATGGTCTCAGGGAAGATATTTTTGGAAGAAAAATGCATGTAGGACCCTTTTGGAACATGCTGAGTTTAATGGTGAAATCGGTTTTTTAATTTGCTTAGCGGTTTTTTCTAGCCACGCTCCACGGGGCGGCCGATCATAATATAGATCAATTTCCTTGAAATTTCCTTAATAGATTACTGCTTGCACACAGAGCAGGAGTGGAGACTAAAAATGTCAACACTGACAAAATACATGCATTTAGTATTTATGAGGTGACTAAGTTTCAAACACTCACAATCACCGTCGTTGAGTTTTCCATAAATAGTTACAGTCGAGGTTTTGTCTTTAAATGTACTGCACGCTTGGGAGGCTCTATTAAAAAGCAGTTAAATATTTTTCCATTGTTATAAAACAGGTGATTTTGTCTAGTTAGATACTGGTTAGTTCCTACACTGGTTTCTAGCTGAATATGATCGCAAGGAAAAATTTATGACAATGCAACTGTAATTGCATACTTACAATTTCTACTCCGGCGCATCGCAAGTAGTTTCGCAGAGCAAGTACTGTACTGGCGGCATACTGCAATCTTCTGCTTATTTGCGTAAGCACTTCTTTGCTTTTATTACCCTTTCTTGAATTCTTGCCCATTAAAATTTGGAAAAAGCTGACAGTCTCGATAAAATTGCAAAGTTTGGAAGTTAGAAGGGTTAAGACTCAACAAAGTTTACGAGTACTGCAGCTGGACACTGGACATCCAGCAAGGTTTCGCGTTACCGCCTCAGGCGCGGCTTAGAAACTGTAGCTACAGGAGGCTGGTTCGTCAGACTTTATAGCCATTCGCCGCCGGTGACGTCGGCATACGTTCAATACATGGCCCGCCCATTACCGCAAACGAAACTGGTGAACTCGCTGTTTTACTCGCACAAGCCGTTTTAGGAATTCAGAATTTATTACGAGCTTTTTCATTCAGTCAGTTGGCACTTACTACAGCTTAATTTGTTAACTTCGTTTTTTTACTGCTTGACCAGTTTGGAGCTAATGCTTGCTGATACATCTTAGAAATGGCTGCATAACTTAATATGTGAGATCTGTTTCCCAAAATTTTGCTTTTTGTAACTGTTCTTCGCTGGATAATCTGGGCAATTCAGAACTTGTTTGGTGTGTCTTGGACCGTACAGTTATTACTAAGAGTCCTTGTAACGGGTAAGTGATAAACGGTTGCTGTTTGCAACCAGTGAGCTGAACTTGTCCGTTGTGTTTAAAACTTTAAACAATTACTTACAGTAATATTGCCTGCTAGTTGCTAAGATTGTGTACCCGACTTTGTTTTGTTTTGTGTATTCTGACAACGGGATTCTCGGTTAAAGAGCACAGTAATCAATAAAAAACCCTACTCGAAAGTACAGTACTACACTAACTGCACTGATAAAAAACCCCAACAATTAAGTATTGGCGAAAAATTTGTTTTACTGTGAGATATACAGTAAGGTTTTATCAAGATTAATCATTAATAATGTTAATTTTGTTTTTTGATTACTGGAATGTGACGGATGTTATGGGGCAGTACAGATGTTTTTGAACATCCTAGGATTCAGTATTTTGATCCCGACACAGGATCTGCGAGAGTTACATTCATGTCTAACTGAATGCACGCACTTTTATAGCTAATCTCCTGCTGAGGTTCTGCTGCATAATATGTTGATTATAATCTTTGATGCTTCTATTGTTTTCTGTAGTGATACCGGAAACCAGCGGTGTTGGACAGTTTTCTCAGGGCTGGAAATGTGAAGTGGCTGACTTGCTCGCTAACCCATAATTAAATTATAATAATTACGGGATATATATCATTGGTGTATGGCACAGCCACAACGGAACCAACAATGGAACTGTTCAGTCCAGTGAGTGTTTGGTGAAGTTTTCTCTTGTTGACCGGAGCCAAAGCGAATCGGTAAACACAAACGCTTCCATACCGTATTAGCGTCTGTGAATACCATTGGACACTACGCACTACTCGAGTGAGCACGCTCACAAGCGAACGATCAGAGCGGAGCAGCTGGCGTACAATATACACGGCATACCAGGACGCTTACTCATCTGTCAATCACCTGCCGCTGCCATTGCGCTGTTGTTGGATTGTTATTTGCGTGTGTGTGTGGCTGTGTGGTTTTTTCATCATCTTCTTGCATCTCGTGTGATTTGCCCACATGGCCGGAAAAGGACAGTCGAAGAATGCAGGCGGCCTCATGCTCGGTCCAGTCGTGACGCCTATAAGAAAAGGAGAACGTTCGGAATGAGTATGATATTGCCAAAGAAATTGCCAGGTACGTGGCGATGGCCATTCGTCGCCGATATAACTGTAATTAGTGCGAAACGAACACACTGTTCTCTTCATGTTTTTGCCATCTGCATGGCGTCCTTTTTCTCGATGTAATCGAGCAGGTTAAGAGAATGACTGGAGTTGTGCGATAATGCCGTTACTGAAGCATGCTTTCGTAAGGTGTATTTATCCGATATCTTGGTATTCAAGTTAACCGGTGATTAAGTGCTGTAAATATTCACGCTTAGGCAACGGCATTCTTGAAATTTTCTTACCTTGAGTAATCGCAGCTTGCATGTTCTAAAAATATGCCCTGTAGATTTTTAATATTATTTGTGTAATATTTCAGAGCAAAATCAACCGCTGCTCTTTTGTGAGATAATGATACATGTTCTTCAACCGTACTGTCGTGTTAAGTCCCAGATTATTGTTATTATTAACTTTTCGGAGAGATTTTTTATTAAATTTTCGGATTTTGCAACTGGAATGCTAGAATGTGTTGAGATAGTAATTTTAAGGTAATTATTGTCGGCATAGTATCACAAAACATTCAAGCTTTGACATGCTTCTTCTTTGGAAAGCAGTTCAATAGCCGCATTAACATCCAGAAATTATTGATGACATAAACAGTCGATGCATGTTTTAGCTTATTTAATGGGCGGAAAAACGGCTTTGCAAAAAAGACTCATTTGCATGTCTGGCTCGATTCTCTTGAAGGAATTTTTATAAAACGTAATGTTTTCAACAATTGGTGTGGTTATTTTTACTCCACCCGTTGTTGTTGTTTTCCTGCGAAGCATGAATTATTAGCATAACAACTGCTGCCGACGGCCGGCATAACAGAAAAATGCCTGTATTAACGATAAGCCTATTGCTTTATTTGGCCGAGAAATTTTGAAACAGAACAAGGCTGTGTTTTGGGAAAAAGTACGTTGGCGTATTTATTTGATTTGTTTACTGTTGTAGCAGTTTCCGTAATAAATACGAGTAAAAAAAGTTGGTAAAAATATATGGTATTATAGTTTGTAAAAAAGCTGACGATGCTTTGCGAAGATCGTGTAGTGGTAGAGCAGTAGAACAATGGTTCACATCAAGATTCTGATTTATTTGCATTTTATGCATGCGCAGCTGCATTATGCTTTTATGAATCTCAAGAACGACGATTTTAATGTTATGACTGAGATTTAGTACTTGCAGATTGTACCGAATCCGTCTTGAGACAGACAGCAAAATATTTGCTTTTTACTTAGATTAAAATGCACATGCTTCTTGAGGGCATGTAAGAGGAGCGCATGATACCCTTAGTCTAAACTCTGAAAAGGGTGAGGATTTTCCCCTCTGACTGTACCGTGCTTTCATTAAATTACGATGTATTTCAAATTGAAATATATATATCGTAATAATTTTTATATATCGTAATAATGTAGAAAAGTGTTTGGAATTCTCATTGCCCTCAGTTTAATGATAATTTTGTGCGTTCTTGTTAGATATGTTACCGGCGGAAAGTACAATTATTATTAGCCGCTTGTTCAGTGTCTGCGGCATCTGCTTATTTACAACCTTCGTTGTTTCTAAACTTTTTCCGGTTATAGCACAATTAACCAAATAGCATCTGCTCGTACTGGAACAGTTCCAGAGCGTTTTGTTTTTGGTTGTATCAAGAACATCTGTTTGTGACGCCGCCAATTTTTGATAGTTTCTAATACGCACTTTTGAAAGATTTTTCTTACGAAGCCGGTTTCGAAAAGTTTGAATTAGCTCTACCGCTTGAAGGCACTTGTCAACGGTGCGTAGTAAGTTTGATGAATCGTGGCGCGACAGATCAGAATATCTTATGCAAGTTGCTTGTTGAGATCTTGTTTTCACCATTCTGTTTCGAACTACAGGATGAGAAATTTGATCGGTCAGTAATAAACACGGATCTTTTTGAGCGGCTGCAGAAAGGTAAATACTTCCCACCGATTTTTCATGAAAGTCTGGTGACTCTGGTCCGTAAAACTTTAAATGACAGTATGTGGTACTCCTTAGTCTTTTATACAGATACAACGAGAAGTCCCTGATGTGAAACACGATTATCTGGTGAAACACAAACGATTGTATGCTTTTCGAATTTACTTTGCGAAAAAGTTCAAAAATGTACTAGCAAAAATGGGTGTACTCGAAATGTATAATTATTTACTGCTACGTATTTGACAAATGAGAATATGTACGGGCCAGTTGGCCTAAAACTTTTTTGGATAATTTGAGGAAATGGTGATTAATGAAATTTCTCCATAAAGTTGGGTTTATGAAGCAAATATGAAACTGAGCTTTGTGTCCCGTCTGGCAGAATGCATTTGAATAGGTTTTCTAAAATGATGGATGGGGAAAGTGACAATAGAGTATTTACCGTCGTTAAAGCGTAGTGATCTTTCTGACTAGTGAAGTGGAAACGATTCTATCAATACCCGAATCTGTGCGTTTGGGACCAAAATCAGAGTTATGAATGATTGAGAAATTGGATGTGGATGTGAGGGTTGCCAGCACTGCACTGCTCTTTGACCACTCCATTTATAGAGCAATCTCCTGCTGGTTACACTAATGATAGAATTGCCGGGCTTGAACCGTATCATTGCTAGTTAAAAATGCCCATTCACAGGAAGTCAATTAGCATTGTCCGTGAGAGTGAATATTCGAAAATACCGGTTGAAGTTCAAGTACAGTCTGCTACTCTGTCCATTAATCCCATGTAAAAGGCTACGTTACAAAGAGTTAAGATAAATTACACACCAACCAAACGCTTAAGTCTTTGTGAAACTGAAATTGTGTAGAAGATGCGTCCGTTGGCAAGAAGCTTTTTACATGGCGCTGGACTTCTGTTGAAGCGCATGGACGAGTTGCTTTTCTCATTTTTAGGCCATGCAGGTGTCGTTGGCTCTGGCCACATGCAGCCACTTTTTGGTCATTTGCAATAAAAATTGTGGTGCTGATGTTCCAGTTGATTGGTACAGAAAATAACATTGGTGAACGGAAATTCTTATAAAATCTACAGGGATTAACTATGAAATCTGTTCGAGTAATGACCATCGTCGATAGCGGACGGAAATGCCACCCGGTGTGCGAAACATGCTTTTAAAACTATAAGAAAAATGCGGTTTACACAGAGTATTCACCTCTTGTTATTTTTTACGGCCTGTACGGGACTGAGCATACAAATCTACGCATGTGCTTAGTAAGAAATCTAATGCAAAGTCTCAGGTTTTGTGGAAACTGTTGTAATTAAGTTCGTTCTCGTTAGTATCGTACTGCAACGGAAAATATTTCTGAGTGTTATTATTTTATGTTTTATAGAAGCTTTGAAAAGTCGGTTCAGTTTTCGATAAAGGTCGGACATGCAGTTTGTTTATGTTGAATTGAGTTGGAACGAAAAGTGCTCGAGAACAGCCTGTAAACTGCGATTACAACGCCGAATAATTGCTGTTTACTTGCTCATTTTTTACGTGGTTGTTTGTGCAGTAGGTTCAGGAAAGTCCAGTCGGTCTTTACCGTTGTCTTTTGAATCGTTTGGACAGATCAAACAAACCATATAAAAGACCCGTTTGATTTCCATAAAATTGAGCCTAATTATGACGGGTGATGGGGGTAAAATATCAGTAATTGAAACACGAGAAAAATGCTGCCGATAGTGTGGGTGGCCAGTTATTACCTTGTTGACTGCAAGCGTTTCCGCATTGTACAACTCCAGTGTTGTTTGTTGTTGCAGTATTGAATACCTAATAAATGCTTTGTTTGGCAACCGGATTTCGGTTTATTATGCTAACCTGCTCTATAAAAAATGGTAAATACGGTTGGTACTGTTCTTCTGCAAAACACGTTTATTATTACGGTAGTTGATTTGGTTTAAATCCGGTGATTTGACGTCCATGCGCTAATTTGAATGCAAAATATTAATCAGAAACGGCGAACATTAAAAATAAGAAGTATATAAGTTAACGTCAGAGTAAGGCTTCTTGTTAGTGTACTGTGGAGAAGTGTATGCACGTGCAGGTCGAAAATCGCAGAGTAGTAATATTTCAGGAGTGAAAAATGGGAGTGAAATATATTTCACTAACATTTTTCAGTTATACAGTAAATGTCAAGGACGTGAAATAATTTTATCAAATTTGCAAACTATTCAGATTTTTTTTTAAAATTCAGATTTTGTATACTCGTATGGACATCTTGATTGAAATAGATGGTCGTTTTAGGTTAGCGAATTTTAATTTTCATACTTTTTATAAAATCACACTGTATGGTGTTGCACTGATAACGACAGAATGCCACTGCGTGTAGCGCAGACTGCAGCCAGAAACTGGAAATATGTCCTTGTATATATTACAATGTCGTTTTAGGGTTTTTCCCGTCTTCGCTGGGAATTTCTCAGTGCATGTAAAGTGGTACCTAATGGTTGTTTTTATAGGGGAAAATTCGCGGTGGTCTATCACGCCACACATCGACGTACCGGACACGAGTATGCAGCCAAAGTGGTGAAAAAGCGTCGGCGCGGCAAATGTGTCAGGAATGAAGTGATCCATGAATGTACCGTTCTGGAACACTGTGCCAACAGCCCTTATATTGTTAATTTGTTTGAAGTCTTTGAGGATGATCATGAAATGGTTCTCATTCTGGAACTGTAAGCATTTGAGCCTTGCGTGACATGAATTCTGTGGCGTTCGCATTTGAAGGCGTATTTTATTTTGTTGGGAGAAAATGACGCGTGTAAATGACGTCCGGTGAGTCTGTTTTTGCTTTGCTCGTAGCGCGACAGGTGGTGAATTGCAAGCACTTTGCGACGATGAGCAGGATATCAAAGAGGAGCATGTTCGACGGATCATTGAGCAAACGCTGGCCGGGGTGTATGAGCTCCATAAGCTCAACATTGTCCATCTGGATATCAAAGTACGGTCCAATGCAGTGACTGCCTCTAAATTTTGCCCGAACACTTTGATATCAGTTAGAATTCGTAATGCTTGTAATTATTCATTACATTATGGAAATCGGTACAGTACAGTATTTTACGAAAAAAGCTTTATGACACAGTTCATACCAAGCAAATTCATTGAAAACATTCTGTGTCTCCGTTTGACGTTTGACTCGGAATAAAGTAGTAAAATTAGTAATTTGTTGATTGCTGTTTCTTAACAGGTAGTTTATCTTTTAATTTTGATTAATTCGTCTGCCAAGCCGGAGCTGAAAATTTTCGTTCTCCATAATTAATCATGCAAAAGTAAACGTTGTTGCAATGTCTGAACTTTGATTTTGAGTTTGAATAAGCGGCTCAGAATGCTTAAGAAAATAATAGTAACAGGTTTACAACGCTTTTGATAAAATGTTTTCGATTATTGTTGGACCGAAATTTTTCTTGTGTTCTGGTTGCGAATAGTTTTTTACTTACTAATGTGATTTTCGATGGAATGTCAATCTAAATATGGGGTTTTTTGGCTTGCAGCCATCGAATATCCTTCTGGCATCAGATGATTACCAGCATGGTGATTTCACCATCAAGCTATGTGATTTTGGTATCTCACGGGTGGTATCGGCTGGACAAGAAGTTCGTGAAATTCTCGGAACGCCCGACTATGTTGCGCCAGAAGTGCTCAATTTTGATCCGATCTCTATTGCCACGGATATGTGGTAAGTGAGCCATCTTCTGACTAGCGATTCCGTTTATTTTTATCCATCCTGTCTTCCGAGCTTACGGTGTCTCGTCGATTTTTTTCATAGGTCGATTGGTGTCCTAACGTATGTGCTCCTAACCGGCATTTCGCCCTTCACGGGCGATGATAATCAGGAAACCTACGTGAACATCAATCAGGGCAAAGTGGATTTCCCGGCTGATGTTTTCGCTGACATTTCCCCGGCAGCTATTGATTTTATAAAATGCTTGCTGGTCAAAAATCCCAAGTGAGTTTGCGATTGAACGATGATGTAATCAGCAAAATGCTCTCTTCTTCTTCGGTTAGCTAATAATATAAACTGTCAAACGGGGTGTTTTGGGGGTGGTTTTGATAGGACCATTAAGCATGTGCCAGGATGCTGATTAAAGCGAAATATTGTTAAACGAAAAGCACTGAGAAATGTGCTGAAATTGCTATATAAGAGCAGCTGCGAAAATCGATAGCGTCTTTTAGTTGGATGTATCTTCCGCTTATTGGGGATTACATCATCAGGGCGATTATTTTTCTTTATAGGCTCTGACAAGAGCGGTCAGGTCGAAGAATACAATGCAGGGGTTTAAGTGTCATGTTGCGTTATTACGAAACCGCCGAGAATCTCGCTCTTTTGCAGCCAGTTGCATCTCAATACTCTTGTGTGTGCACTGTGTAGTTAGATTTGCTGATGCAGCAGTCAATATGCAGTTTGAATTGCATTTCCATGCGTGATAAGCTCTGTATTTACATTAATCTCGTATTGCTGCATAATCTTTAATTAGTTTTGGCCGTTCCTTTGTTCATTTGGAATGTATAAATTATGCTGTTAGCATATCTTGCTGTTAATATTTTTGTTACTACTTCCCTGTTTCCGCTAGAATTATCGTAAATGAATAGACTTAAATAATGCAAGGCTTGTGCACTAATTTACTATATTTTTATGCTTCCACAGAAGCACTTTTTTTAAGTTTTCAAGGTTGGCTGCGCTCAGTGGATTGAATTTTAAATGAAATAGTTTGGGGTTACTGGATAACTGTTTGCGGAAGAGTAGAATTGACATACCGTAAATTCAGAATTGTTTCACGACTTGTGTTAATCCGTGTTTTGAGTGTGTATTGATTTAGCATTCAGCTGACGGTGGGCAGTGAATTGTCAACGTAATAAAAGTATTGTTTCGGATGCAGTACAATGTATTGTGGTTGACAGGGGCCGCATGACTATCGATGATTGCCGGAGACATCCTTGGATCAGCAATCCTCCAGCCAAAGATGATCAACCTGAGCCGGTATCTTCCTCTACCATAACCAAAGCTGAAATTCTAGAAGTGCAGCACTCCGAAGTGCTGATTCAAATTATGCCGGCCATCATCACCGTCAGTGGTGGTCCGGATGTGTCCGTGGAAACGGATTCGGCCTTGTCCAGCAGTGTTACGGTGGATCCTGTCAGTTCGCCGCCATCCCGGCGTCCCCATCAGATAACATCCAACGAGAAAGAGAACGCCGTTGGAATTATCACCAAGCGTTTTAAATTCCGTGAGCCGCAGATCACACTCACCCCGCCCAGTCGGAAAGGATCCTTAACGGCGCCCGTACAGAACCAAGTTCCATGCAAGTAAAAATGGCGTCTATGGAAGGGCCCGGCACCCACCGCAGATTTCCCAACATTTATTGTGAATTGGAATAGAAAGAAAGTTATTATTTGTACCCCGTGTCTTCCTTGGGAATTGATCTTCCCGCTCTGTCTTTGTTGATGCGTTTTAGATTTGTTTTTTCGTTTCTCCCTCAAATAGTACATGTAATGTTAGCAGCGCTCGGTCAGGCAGCTACAAATGCTTTGACGGATAGTTCCTGTTTGCAACTTGCCATTGTACATTTGCGACGGCTTCTTTGGAATCAGATCTTTTTACCAGAAAACGTGTGTTACAGATACACTCGTAATAAAAGTGATTTGTGCGCACGGTCGTTGTTTCATTACAACCTCAGTTTTCAGATTATTTTTCAGTTCTGAAACCTCTGATGTTAGTTGTAAATTTTTATGTTTTTTTCAAATTGTTTTCTGTGTTTGTTTTTTCTTTTCGGCCGGTGTATTTACACGAAGATACGCGGTGTGTTGATGGTTATTAGTTCGTCTGTTGGTCTAAATGAAACGAATTCCAGTCGCGAGCAGGTGATAATGGTTTTTACTACTACCCGTAGTACTTGTGCAAGATCAAGTACAGTACGTAATGAACGATAATTAATGCTATCAAATGAGCAGCACAAAGGATTTCGAATTGTGAAAGCTTCTCATAAGCCTTCTCAAGTTTTAGTTTTGAAAAGTGCAATTAAATCAGTCCTTGAGGTTTTTTCCATCGAAATAAATAAGGTTTGGCCGATGTGTTCAGCTGAATTCGATCGCTCCTGTAACAGCCAGGTAGTGACAGACAAAACTATAAGAAAATTTTACGAGCATATGACGGTTAGCAGTTTAGCAACAACTTTGTGGTAAGCGGCTCTTTTAAGTAATTCTATCAGGTTAACTCAAAGTTTGATCGCCTGAAAATCCGAAGGTGTTGTTACCATGCATCTGACAAATTAATAAGTAAGTAAATGAGTCTGAAGTTTGTGCACGTGCGCTGATGCAAGAATCAATAAGGTGAAACATGTACAGTAAACGTCCCAAGTATGTAAATTGACTGAGTACAGTTTTAATTAAATGTTCGGCTTCGCCGGAATATCGTTTCCATTTTACGTATGTATCGATAAAAGTATGGTTAACAAATAATTCATCTGACAGTAGTTGCACAGCCACGAACTAATCGCGGGTAACTATACAGTCCCACAGAAGCACATGTAAAACAGTTTCTTGACCATCAAAGTTGATGCAGATCCTCGTGGCTGAAGAGCACATTAAAGCAAGTGCATACGTATTGGTTTTTTTGTTTCCTGTAAATATGAAGTGTCAAATCCGTTCGGATCGATTACCGAAACAATAATTCACGTCTGCGTAATAAAGTGTGCATACATTTGGTGCAACTGTAGCAATTTCTTCACTGATGCGAGAACGCTTTTCATAATTAGTGTCAAGCACGGAGCAAAAAAAACTCGTTCAAGATTGATGCGCTGCCGGTGTATAAAGCCGCGCCGGGTCCAACGCTTAATCTTCTCCGGCGGTATACACTTGACAGTTCGTCATTCAGACGAGCAGACTAGCTCGTTACAGAGCGTGCCAGGTCTTAGTTGGAGTCTTTTGGCTTACATTTCACACTGACGGCGAACAAGCCGCGAACTTTTATAACCGGTCGCCAATAATTATCCCAAAGAAAAACATTCCACTCTCCTAGCCACAGCAGCGCACGCAATGTGCCGGCTGATCAACGGCTATTCATAAAGCAATTACGATGCGTATACTCTAGCGTATTTCAATCTTGGGAGAGAAGCCTAACCGGCGAACAACACAACAACAACTGGCAAGGTCACGACGCTATGAGCAGTAAGCTGACCAGTAGTTGCGTAATGGAAGCATGCAAGAAACGCTCGCAATGGTCTAAATGTCAGTCGTTCAGTTATAAATGTTCTTTACATTCGTTTTAAAAGCATGCTTGTGGACAACTCTTTACGATACTTTCTCGCGAAAACAAGGCTGTCACGAAAAGTGCGGTAATAAATCTGTTTACATTGATGGAACCGTTCACGAAGACTGTGAAAAACATGCAACAAACTGCGAAACAGAGTAAGCTGATGTATGATCACTATTCTTTCTTACTCTTAACTCCAACAATTTAACATCCTACATTTTGTGGATGCAAACACTACTGCGATAAAACAATAAACAACCGATATAAACAATGTACAAGAAAAAATTTAGTACAAATTAAGAATAACGAAATCTTAATCTTAAAAAATCATTATGTAGCTAGCTCCCAAATTATTTTCCTATACAGAAATCGCGAAAAATAACATCCAAAATCTCCTCGGAACGAATTTTCCCCGTTACTTTGCCGATGCAGATCAGCGCCTGCTGTAATTCGTGGGCGCACAAGGTTACATCATCAATGGCCATCAATTCCCAAAAGCGACGCAACCGCTGCGCACACTGCTCCAAATTCACCCTGTGTCTCTGCTGTGTGAGACTTGCCTCGCCGACACTCGGATTGCCGCATAATTCCGCCACAACGTTACTCAACTTTTCCAGAAATCCATCAATTCCCATAGCACTGGTGCAGGAAATGAACGACGCACTGGGAAAGGACTGGGCCAGACTGTACGCAGTTTCTTCAGGTAAGAGATCACACTTATTAACAATCACCATAACCTAGTAAGACAAAATTATAAAAATGAGATTACACCAAATAGCCCAAGAAAAGATGGGTCATTTCATCAATGAGATTTCAGTGATAAAATTAACGGCTAACCATAAGACGTCCACAAAAGTGCAATATGTGAGCCATACACATAATTATAAGTACGTATAATTATGTACAATATACACATATGGTTATGTTCAGCTCTATGTACCGTACGAATACTGAGAAAATTAATACAGTATTTAATATGAACCGTGTCGAATGCCAAGAACTCATGAATCCTTAAACCTTGCCGCAAAAGACTTCGAATGCGTAATTATCATAATTAAAATAACTTCAGTGAACACATTTGTAAATAACTACTTAAGAAGCTGAAACGAATACAAAAGGATGCATCGCGTATTGAATATTCAACATTTTCCCATGATACGATAGTGTGTACTCAAAAATTATAATTTTTTACGAACCACGTACCAAAAAAATGTCTTATTGTAAGATATAAGAGCCAACAACTTTACGCTTCGTTTACTTTCTGATTTTGTGGAGCGTTTAATCCAAAGGATATCAAAGCAGCTTTACTCCCGGCATCGTCCATTAAACCGGATAGTTTCCCATCCAAAGGGATCTCATCCGCCTGTATTACGAGGATCAGAAGATCAGCCTCTTCAGCACGGCGGAGGGCACGGCGCACGCCCTCGCTTTCAACAATATCGGCTGTCTCACGCAGTCCGGCAGTATCCGATAATAATACCGGATAACCCGCCAAATCCAACGCAGTTTCTATAATATCCCGAGTGGTTCCCGGTAATGGAGAAACTATGGCCGCCGGCCTTTGGCCTAAAAAACGAATTGCATAATATGCCACAGAGTATTGGACATAACTAAAAATGTATAATGCATTTGAAACCAGCATGCAGACAAGTTAGGCGCAATTCAAATAGCGTCTAGAAAAGTATTTACGGGGCTACAACGAAAAACATTGTAATTTTCCATCTCTGTGAGACTCATTTTCTAATATGAGTCTCACTTCTACCAGCTCCACGTGATTAATGAGTTACCCCTTATTTTCGAACTCTTACAGTATAAGCCCCACAAGCAATAAAGACAGCTACCCAGCAAAACCTCGTTCACTCTCACAACTACAAGAAAAACAAACTTACAAAGAAAATTCAAAAGGCTGCTTTTTCCGACGTTGGGCTTGCCGACAATTGTTATGGAGACTCCATTCCTCAATCTTTCGCCTTTCCGGTGATCATTTAAATGGGACAAGAGCTCGTGTTCCACCACACTCACCATACCCTTCACTAACAGAAAGCATTAATTATTGTAAAAAGCACTAATTTATTAAACTGAAGAGCAAAAAATACAAAAGCAATACCGAAACAAGCTCAAATATTCCGTTAACAAAACAGAATTCTAAAATCTAAGCTCTACATTGCTAGATTATGTAAGCTGGCACCTTTTTCGATGATATCTGGCTCCAGCTCTTCCTCCTCTCCGAAGTCAATATGCGCTTCTAAGAATGCCACAGCCTACTGGAATAAATACAATAAACAGAACTTACTCATACACACTGAAACGTTAGAGGAAACAAACACATCTCACTAACCAAATGCAAATAAACAACGACTTAGGGAAAACCCAAATACTCACATAAATAACATAACTAGAGAGTTTTTATAACAAAATTAAAACGTAAATTGATCGATTTTATACGAGTTAGCAAAAAAAACACAACACCTGGTTACACTGGGAAGAAACAAACCTGAAGTAATCGTTCTCGCCAATTAGCATAGCTTGTCAAAAGAGCCCCATTCATCTGGCGTAAAGCCTGTTTGCGCTGCGCCTCAGTTTCAGCCTGGATCAAGTCCGCCACACCTTCCGCCTCGGTCAAATCCATTTTTCCATTGAGAAACGCTCTAAACACAAGGCTAATGTATGCTCAAAATTGCAAAGAAAAAAAAAGGAATTTAAATTGGACATTCAACCGGAAGGGAATGAAGACTGCTAATTTTAATGGAAGGAACGGAAAATGGGAAAGGAATGTAAACTGTTATTTTAAAATAAAAAAAAAATAATTTCGTAATCTGTATTATTTAAGCATACTTATCGTGGAAACTGACTGCATTCGTAAACTGCATTCGCAGCTACTTACGCTGTGGGAGCGGTCATTCATACTCTAGTGTTAAAAAACACAATAGATTCTCTACATTTTAATTGTTCTATTATTGCTTTAAAAATACGAGCACGACATTGTCCACGACATCCAGCCTTAACAGCTGTGAAACGCACGTAAGCATTAATGCACTCAGGCCTACCTTTTTGTAAATTCGCCCGCTTCCGCTGGCCGAACTCGTGGAAATGTGCTCAAGGCACTGAGAACTCCTCTGATTACCGCCGTTCCACCGTGGACATGGAACTCCGCAACATCTTCGCCTGTAAAACTGTGCGGACCTACAATTACACCACAGATGCCAACAAAGTAATCAGCATGAGTAACTACCGTAGCATTACTGGCAAGACTCTCATACGCAGAATATGCAATGAGTAATAACCATCTCCCCAAACCAAAATAATAAGGAAAACAGTCTGCTTAGTCTGAGCAAATACAGTATGTGACTCAGTTACCGTATACGATTACGATAAAAAGTAAATGGAGCATACAAAAGGAGCAGTTTACAGGCTTAGGGTACTGTACCTTTGAAGTACATTACAACTCCGTTATCCAGAGGCTCGTGGCTCACAGGATGAGAGATCATGCGCAGGTAAGCCGTTCGAGGACGGATTGTGCTGATAGGTTTCTTCGTGATCATCTGTGACAGCACAGTGCAAACCTGTGGACCGCTTACGCGGATCACACTGACTCCCGCTCGTCCTTTCCCAGATGACAAAGCAAAAATGGTTTCTACTGTCGAGTTTTGCGTGGTATACAAACATGAAAACAAAGGCTTGGTTGTACTAAATGCAGTAAGAAACCTTCGGACCGACATCAGTGACATCTTGCTCCTGCTTCCAAACTTTTTAGTTAGTTAAATGTTGCTGTTGGTAAACGGGGATTGCTCTCTACCAAAGGCGTACGCTTTGTTACGCGATAAAAGTGCTGATCAGAAGTTGTGAAAACGATATCACTGAAAAGAAAAATTTATATTAATTTTTGTGCAAAAAGAGCGAACTGGTTTCCAAACGTAACTCCTTCTCCCGGCGGCTCGCGCTTGCCCATCGAATGGGCTCGCAAAATAAGTTTTCATGTTAGGTCACAAATCGTAATTTTTGATGTTAATAAGATTGAAATTTATTTTACGTATAATAAACTGACTAGAAGGCTTGCTGCTTCTGCTGAGACGAGCCAGATTAACAGTTATTTCTTTTTCCCGCAGAAATCCAGGCGTTCATGATCTAGTGCAAGCCAGGAACAAATGCATTACATGTACAGTATTCTTTTAAAAAACGTAGCGCGCATTAGCGCAGAGAATCTTGCAGTCTGCCCGCAATTTTGCAATTTTTTCAGCTTGCCCGGCAAGCTAGTTCCAGACTGCAAAATTCTACCCTGGCCAGATTTTCGAAGATGCGAATGCAAAAACTTGAATTGATTCAGCAATATTATAAATAAATCACCTTTAATGCAATACCGTAGACTGTCCTTCGTACTTTTCATAAGTTCGGAGCAGTTTTCATAAGTAAAAACCATAACTATCGTTTGCCGACATTGCGTTGCACAATAAGTTACTTGTAGTACTACGGTGCTTTCATTGCATGCTTCGCTCTAGTTTGTATTGTCCATATTTGTTTGACACTGGTCAGTCAGTCTAAAAAAAAAACATGGATTTTGCATGCGAGTACCAACCGAGCACAGTAGTAGTCATACTATAAAAATTCAATAAGTAATTGTATTATTGCAGCCTATACGAAATTTTTACAAAATCGCAAGTGGCAACGAGCGATTAGAATCATTAGATCATTAGACGCACCAGCAACACCGCTGTCGACCACGTAAGGACAACGGTCAGATCAAGGCACAATGATGAGGCACGGGTGGTCAAAAAACCGCAATGTGAATCTCGCTCAAGCGCGTCGCCTCATAAGCAGGTTGTTCCTTGGCCTTTCGTACAAATCCGAGCAGTGAACAATGGACGGAGGATGAATCGGCGCACGTTGACTTTAAAGTTTTAAAGTACTAATAAGTACAGTAAAGGCGTACTGTGCAAACTTGAGCGTAATAGTTTAAAACTGCGTCTACTGTGCTGTTGTACTACGTACGGTACAAGGAACGTCCCTGAGCACCAGTTACAACCAAGTTGGACCAACAATACTGAACTGACGGTACGCGAAATATTTTCAGAGCAGCAACAGTTTTACTATTCTAAAGACTTCAGAATAAAGTATTCGCAGCAGTTGCCTGGTATTTTAATATATATTTTCTGGGTCTAAGGATTGTAATCTGTCAGAGCTAGTTACAAAATTTGACAAGTGTAAAATTGTGACTTCTCGTATTTATCGTTTGGGATAGCTGACTGCCTATACGTACCGGTGCATTTCCTCTTCTTAATTACCCACTGGCCACTAGAGTAGTCTGTCCAGTGTTCCCAGCCACAGGAAAAGCATGGATACGCCTGTCGCCTCTGTCGGATCATCGGAAGCTCATCCTCGACTTAACAACAGTATGGGTACGAGTGCAATTCAATAACTAATATACTTAACAGATTTTCGTTGCCTTACAGAACTATTGCACGTATATCGTATCGGGCTATCATAAATTCACAATAATTCAGTTCTGTGAACTTGATTTAGTTTTGATATCTATATATATTCTATCTGCCGTCTATTGCGTAAAATAAAATCACTAACTGGTCAGATTCGTTAAATAAACCGTTTTATCATGGCATATCAAATACTACTCAGCGTTTCAGTTTGCCATGGTTTTATCATGCATTAAATTTTACTGTACTCGTATCAGATTCTGACAATACTGTTATATCTGTACTCGTAAATATAAATACGAACTCACTAACCATAAGTACCTGCAGTTATAAATACATAACTTGGTATTGTACGATTTAATATATCGCTATTCTTCATTTAGTTTCGTAGCATTTTCCGGTTAATCTGGCGAGAATGTTATTCAGAATATTGCGCTATTTATAAGTTTATTACTGATATATGTAGCTCTATACATGAGATCTATTTGTACTTTTGTAGATAGTGTACATTGTGCAGTATTTCTGGATTAATGTCAAGCAGTTAGTACAATACAGCATGTTGCATCGGCAGATATTTCCGCAACTTCGTCGTCGGCTGGATCATCACTTCCGGTCACTACGCCCGGCTTAACCGTTTATCGAGCATCCTTGGTCGAAGCCCGCCCACATGAGCGGCACACACCGGTGACTGCCTTAAACTTCGACAAAGCCTTGATGCTCAAAACGCCAAAACAGTACCGCTCTGACAAGATCGCCATGTCCACTGCCGCAGTTGCTGAAGTCTTGGACGAAGAGTTCCAGACGTTGATGGTTGAGCTGCGCAAAACAGCCGAACGTGTGCTACGCGAAGATGAGTGGAAATTTCGTTCGTCGGATGACATATTGGGATTCAAAGATAACTTTTGATCTAATAATCTGACTGCTACTTAAAAGTGTGCCAAAGTATTATACCGCCAAATGACCATATGAATATCATCGTGATTTGTGGTGCTACCGGTTTTCCAGATTTACTTCTCAGTTTTGGTCTGTCGCAAAGTTGTACGGTTTCTCGTTATAGAAAAAATATGATTAACATGCTGTTTTCATATGGTATTTTTCGATTTTTATTTATTTTAAATTTTGACTTGGGTGGATTTTAGGAATGCGCCAGAGTAAAATCGCAAGGCAGACAAGCTACCGTGATCGCTAATTGTTGCACGTTGAAGATTAATACAAGATTTTCATTACGAATTTACCATTCAATCAAAACTCTAGATTGAGTCTAGAACGTCCAAACTTGTTTACTGTTACAATGTGACGGATAAGAATCCATCGCAGGAAAAAAATAGTGAAAAAAACAGAAATTGTAAACAGAATGTGCACAGTGAAGATTGAATTTATTGACCATGAGACAGGGTTCATGGATGATAATACAACCTCGCACGTACGTTCAGCAAATCAATGGCAACCTTGGAGGAACAACAACAATTATCGTTGTACCGTAATATTTGAAAATATTTTCCTCCAAGACCACAAACGTTAGTACCTGCAAAAGGAAAAGCATTTTATTATTTCCTTGCAAATTTACCTCATTTTCGTACCCGTGCATCATATCTTAAACAAAATTCCCGATCACATAACTAGTAAAACCGGTGTTATTCGCACAAAATCAAAAGCTAAATCGTCTATTATTAATTATTGCCGTGAGTCTTATTTACGTTTTTTTGGCCCCATATTTCTTTCTCTCGTAGAACAGATCCGTTTTTGCGCTTCCAAGATTGACAATTTTTGGGCATCCGTCTCTGTCCTTCTCCACAATGGTACATTCTTTACAATAGTATGCGTCTGAAACGCCAGGTCCTCCACAAATCACACATCTGCCTTGGTAAGAACCGTAATTGCATTCGTCGCAGATCCGCACTAGCGTTGACGGTCTCACGTACGAATCGCAAATCACACACTTTCCATCGCACTTCTCACACAGACGTCCAATAGCTACTCCAGGCTGCTTCCGACAGAAAATCAAATCTGGATGATGTTTAGCCATAATCAACGATTCAAGATTTAAGAATCCCGGTCAGTTTGATTACGTATCTTCGCTCTTGGAGACTCTCAGCGATAAGTCACAATGCCACAATATAGACAAGTGACTGGCAGATGGCACAAACTACAACGCAAGGAGTTTATCCCGATCAAATGAACGCGTAATTAGTATAGACTCGATACAGTATAGATACAAATAAGTGAAATAACTCCTAGTTGAATAGGTATGGACAAAACTTCCACAGAAAATAAAGCAAAAAGCAATTTTAAAAGCTGCAAATAGTGCAAAACCAAAAACGAACATAAGCCGGTGACGTCATCGCGGAACTGACCTGTATCGTTGCGAACCATTACCAGCGGGTTTGGGGAATCAGTATATTCCTCGGTTTGGTTCATAACAAGGCATGAATGAAGCGCTGGATCAGAGACTTTCAAATTTTAAATCTCAAGCCCGCATAAAAATGCATTAATTATTGTAAAAGTTTTTAAGAAATAAGTTGAAAAAGTTAAATAAAACATTAACAAAAATTTTATACTCGTAACAAAAGTGGGGGCATCGTTTGCGCGTTATGGGTCTCCGGCAGACTATGCGCTCGCCTCACTACTGTCATTCTCTATGCTATTGCTAATTTGCTACATATTCCGGTTGCTGATTATTTTTGAATTCTCGCTCATAGAGCTCCAGAGCACTTTATAAGTTTGGTAGACTTGTAACTCTTGTTATATCTTTTAAGGTGTGATAAGGATTGCTTCAGTCAGTGGAATAGGACAGCGTTAGATGTTTTGAGATAGTTTAGTGTGTGTAGTCATGGGTAAAAAGAAATCCTCAAAGACCAAAGACTTATCTGTGGGTTCTGCTACCGCCAGCGAACCTTCTGAGGAACCTGCAAAGGAAAAGAGCCCCGTGGACAGCTCAATCGATGCTATAGTTGCGACCCCCAGTGAAGTCGATTTGGATGGTGACAATGGCTCGGGGGATGCCACTTTCGCTGCACTGGTAAGCCACAGTTCCGAACTTGCTTTGCTGCTCTCATTACAAGCAAGATCACGGAATTGTTTTTTACATTAAAGGGGATTATTGATGTCTTCTGCGAAGCCTGTGAAAGACTGGGCTGGAAATCTCCTACGAAAATTCAGCAGGAAGCTCTTCCCTTGGCATTAGCGGGTGCGTAAATATTCTAGAACTAGTAGACCCCGCGCAAATTGCGCGGTATATATTTCATGCGGCCAAAACAGTATTCTTAATTTAACGACTATCAAGACTTGAGCGAAAACTACTGTATAAATAAGTCTAATGTCGCCTATTGATTCTGATTGCATTGCACAGTATACCGAAGAGAGTGCTAGTTTCCGCTTACTCCATATCCCATCCATTCCTTTGTTAATTTTTCTATCTTACGATTTTCTTAAACCTTTATAATGCAGTGAGCAGTCATTTCGTATCTACGATTCAGTTAAAGCTTCGTATCTTCGATTTGGGGGGATTTTGCCAAGAGACAGTGATCGACAAAAGTAGTGCCGTTAATTTCTTATTTCTTTTTTCCGATCAAGTAAATACTAAAATCATTTAAAAGTTTTAGCTGTTTTGCGCCAAGTATTGATAGTAAATACTAATTTCCCCAGCTAAATCAATATTACGGAACGGAAACATTCGTTGTACATAGCTGTACATCGGTATATTATAGCTGACTCAGAGCAAATTGCGCGGAATAAAATTAACGAGCGATAAATATTTCCGTGCAAAACTTACTGCTATGTACTTAATTTTCCCGAAAAAGGGCCGGCTTTGACTTCAGCTTCTGAAGTAATCCTCCTCACCATTACAGTAAAGAGCCATAATTTTTTAACTGAGTTGCAAAATAGAAGCTCCGTAAGTAATTTAAATACAATTCATGCTATTTTCTCATTTTTACCATCGCGCGCTAAGCCGCGATGTTTCTAATTTCAGTGTAGCGCTAAGTTGTTAACCTCGAAGTGTAAAGGAAGATGTCTTGCTTGCTGCTCCGCGAGCTCCGCTCGCGTCGCAGCTCGGCGTCGCCTGCGGCTCCGCCTTCTTTGAGAAAGTGAAGAATTTGCTTCAGGTTTCGCAAAAATCTGTGTTCTCAATAACAGAGTATCCCACTTTGGTTTACTGCAATTCTCGCCTACCGACCGCTAAGGTGTCGTTCACATAGAAATATCTTAGCGATAGCTTTCGTTGCAGTTAATACTCATTAACTGTAGAGTTAACAAACCGGGCTCATGAGGGATGTGCGGCTGCAAGCTTCCTGTTATATAAACTAAAAATGTGACCTTCTCGGACATTATTTTCCACTGAAAACAAATTAAAATACTCATTAGTTCTGGTAAGTAAATTTTTGCTTTCAAAGGCAATTCCTGAAATCAGTAACAATGGCAGCCGCCCGTGGAAGATTGCAACTTCAATCTGGTCAAACCACTGCAAACGACAGCTACTTGAGAAGCAAATTCCATACTCGAAGACTTTGTTAGGTCTTCCTTCTGAAATCTTACTTTTTTTGGAGGCAACTATTAATGAAAAATTTATTAATTCGTTCAAGATTACGGAATACTACGTGATCATGAATCAAGAACATCAAAGTTGAGAACCCAGCAGAGAACGGCTGTCGAGACAGTGGTGGAATGGTTGGTTTTGCAGTGGTGGATCCTTGACTTTTCCTATAGGCTTCATATGTTAACGTTTTTAAAAGTTTTCTTTCAAACATTTGTTTTTCTCTAAAAACTGACTTGCGATGGCAGATCTGCACACTAAAGGCTATCGAATGACATGTAGGCAAGGGATTTTGGTTCAGTGAACCGGGCTGGCGAACTCGACAGAGTGGGAATTTCGTTAAGGCTTACGCGATTATTATGTAAGTGATGATTAGCCAGTCTTTGGCATCTGCTTTAAACTGATCCTTTTCATTAAGTACGCTAAAAGTGCTAATACTTTATTGAGCAGGTAAGAATAAATCACTTGTGAAGTGTGATAAATTTTGACGGATGCTGCTAGTTTTCGGTCGATTTTGCAGGGCGTGATATTATTGGACTGGCGGAGACTGGATCCGGAAAAACTGGTGCTTTCGCCTTGCCCATCCTACAGAGTTTATTGAATGATAAGCAGCGATTATATGCGCTTGTTCTGACACCGACAAGAGAGCTCGCAATCCAGATCAGCGAACAGTTCGAAGCGCTGGGAGCAGCGATTGGAGTCCAGTGTGGTAAGCTTCTTAAATTCTGGTGGGATAAATTGTATCCAAACAAATATTTGTCCATTTTTCAACTTTACAATATTGAAGTAGTTAATTAAATATTTCAAGAATATCCGACATTGCTGAGTTGCTTTGCATGTTTGCAGCCGTTATTGTGGGTGGAATTGATATGGTGTCTCAAGCAGTTACCTTGGCCAAAAAGCCACACATAATTATCGGTAAGACTTTGTACAAAAACACAATAATTCCTACTTTTTTTATGTCAGGCTGGTACAGAAGTACTGTCTTAAATCTGCTAACCGGTAAGTTGAATATCTTTCTCTTTTCAGCTACTCCTGGGCGTTTAGTCGATCATTTGGAAAATACCAAAGGCTTCCATTTGAAGTCGCTTAAATATTTGGTCATGGATGAAGCTGACCGTATCCTCAATATGGATTTCGAAACCGAGGCAGGTTTCTTGATGTTTAACTACTACCTTTCATTTATGTTTCTTCGTATTCTTTTATGTAATCTGTGTGGTTGATTAGGTTAGCAACATGAATTAGGAGTTTTAGAGGTTTGAAGTTTTGGGATAATGTTCTGCTTAGGTCAACAAAATTCTGGAGAACGTTCCCCGAGAACGTCGAACTTTCTTATTTTCGGCCACAATGACCAGCAAGGCAAGTTTGGGCATACAGCAAAAGCATCTGCTGTACGATATAGTTCAGTCTGTGAACTCTCAATATTTTAGGTGGCAAAACTGCAGCGCGCATCTTTGCAAGATCCAGTAAAAGTTGAAGTCTCATCCAAATACCAGACTGTCGATAAACTTATCCAGAGTTACATATTTATTCCGATGAAACACAAAGTGAGCCTTTGGGAATACGAGTTTTTTGTTACTGCTGAAAAGTTTATGTTCTGATTCTGATTTAGGATGTCTACCTTGTCCATATCCTGAACGAAATGGCCGGGAACTCGTTTATGGTTTTTTGTGCCACATGCAATACGACGCAAAGAATAGCCCTGATGCTGCGTAACCTAGGTCTGATGGCAATCCCTCTTCACGGTCAGATGAGCCAAGTATGTTAAGTTTGAAGTGTTTTGTTTTGCCAATTTGTGCGTACAATTTGCGTAACTTTTCCTGTGTGTACTGCTATTTAATTTGCGTTCTATATTTTACAGAACAAACGGCTGGGTTCTCTGAATAAGTTCAAGGCAAAAAGTCGGTCAATTCTAATAGCGACGGATGTTGCCAGTCGGTAAATTCGAATGCGGTTAACGAAAATTAGACATAAATGAATAATATAGTGGTTTTTCAGTGGCCTGGATATCCCTCATGTCGATGTTGTTATTAATTACGATATTCCTACTCATTCCAAGGATTATATCCATAGAGTGGGTAGGACGGCGCGTGCCGGGCGTGCTGGGAAAGCTATCACCCTTGTGACCCAGTACGTGCTGTACCTTTCTGTTTGTGCGGTACTTACGGTACTTTTTTGCTACGTTGCCAAAGTTTGCGCTGATATGGAAGCTTGGTGTTTCCGTCGATTTTTTTGTGTTTTCCGCTTTTTTATCAACTTGCAAGTTTGCTGCTGCATGCGTTTGTTGTTTCATTGTAGGTATGACGTGGAACTGTACCAGCGAATTGAATACCTTTTGGGAAAGAAACTTCCCTTATACGAAACGACCGAAGAGGAAGTGATGATTTTGGCCGAACGTGTCGCACAAGCTCAACGCCATGCCCGACAGGAAATGAAAGAAATGGATGACAAGAAGAAATTTGGAAGGAAAAGAGGGCACGATGATGAAGCAGGGGATACGGAGGAATCTCTTGGTGTTCAGCGCAAAATCAAAAGGAAACTTGGTGCTGCTAAGACTAAAAGAAAGAAATTCTAGAATGATCTGGATGATTTTTGTGTCTGTAACCAAACAAAGCCGGAAATTTTTGTGGTTTGAAGCTTGTTGGATTAGTGGTTATACCACACCGTTAAACAAAGTCGAAGCTAGCAAGTCTCAGCGCGATCAGTCTGTTACTATGGCACAGTTTAATTAAGCACACGCGTGCAAGTCACTCAGAAAACAATTTGTGAAAACATCGCATTTTTACAACTACAGTACTGTAAGCGTTTAATTGTGTCAAAGTGCTATATTCATTCAAAGTGCTGTATTCGTCTAGGGAAATGTCATCCCAAAACATCCAGCAAAGCACATCGAAATTTAATGAACTACAAACAACGATGAAGTGACAGGATAAAAAGTGTTCACTGGGCTTTTAGAGTGCCTATGACGAACATCATAATAAATAAATCGTTGTGTTTGCGCTGAGAAAAGCGGATCATCTAATTTTTCCAAATGGCGGAAGAAGAAGACGAAAATGTCCCAAAGGCCCGCAAAGAAAAGGAGAAGGACCAGGGCCCAGAACTGGCACCCGGCGAGGTCATCAATCCAATCGAATACAAAATGTTCGACCCGTATAATATGCAAAAATCTCTGGCCATTCCCCAGAAATTCGTCTACAGTTTCCAAAAGGAACTTTCCGGTACGTTGCAGAAACGCCTGAATGCCATCCGTCTACGGTATGGCGCGGATGATTCCAAGCAAGTGGCGGACAAAAGCGAAGCCATGGAAATCAAAGCCGGACTGCAGCCCTGGGAGGCTGTCGATCCGGTCAGCGGACAGCTTCTAGAGTCCATTCCGATGCGAAAGGAACCCAAAGCCACCGCCGTGCCCGTGGGAACACCGGGAACTGGAAGGGCCCAACCGCAAATTACACACATTACGACATCCACGCTGAACACAATGCGAGCCGGACTACCGAAAGCGAAAATGGAGGATCGCAATGCCATGCCAGCGGTCAACAGGCGCATGACCGCGGCTGAGCCAAAGTTCGAAGGAGCCTTGAAAGCCGATGAGCAGTTCGAGTACGGGGATTATTACGAGACGATGGATAAACTGGATCGGCAGTGGCGGGACATGGTTGGACATCGTCCATCCGAAATCAAGACGGATAAGCGCAGTGATGCTACAAAACTGCGAGATCCGGGACAGAAAAGAAAGGGGTCCGTGGCCGTCGCCGGTGAGAAATACCAACCGGGAAAAACTGGCAAAGCAAAACTGCAGAGAATTGGCACGGGATGTAAGCGCACTTATTGATTTATAAAACCGCCGCTTAACTCACTAAAATAATGTTCTAACTTAGATCCGACAGCGCTGGAAGGGGTCATCAATTATTTTACGGAGACCGTATCGCCCGACTGTAACCTGGAATCATGGCTCAGTCCAACGACCATTGTCCCGGTGTTTCGCGTTAAAGATGTACCACCGGAAATTGAGAATACAGTGGTAACTATTGCAAAGGTCACTCACAGTAAATTCATTGATGACCAAGGCATTGCCATGCTGCTGCGATCTGCTTTAGAAAAATTTGATAGTTATGCGTGCAAATGGCATGTCATTGTGGGACGCCGGTTTGGACTGCAGATAAATGCCGACAAGGGCTGTTTTCTGTTTATGTATATTGGTCATCTTGGTTATGTTGTTTTTCGCACATTTGGTTAAGAAATCGGTAAGGAAAAGGAAGTTTAACTTTAGATAACAGTAGATTCATCAGGTACAGCACTCAAAGAACATGTAAACTTTATTATACGATCCACTGAACAAAGAATAGTGTCACAGTGATGTTTAACGCACTGATTCATGCGAACTGTAACACGTACTATTCGTACATGCAAATACTTGACTACCCGTTTCACAACTTAAATAAACACATCTCTTTTAAAACAATTTTGACGGGAACCAGATTCACAGATACACAGTCACAATTCACAAATATCCTTCAAATAAATAAATATTTCATTAAATAAATCATCTTACGATCGGGAAGCGCAATAATACCGCAAAGTTATGGAAGTAGTTTCTTTGTTTCCGCGGTTCCGGGACTAGTTGGTGTGGACCAACTACAAAATTAACACAAATTAATTAGAAGCGGAGTTTGTAGAAAGCTTATTTAAATCCATACCGGACAGCGTGTGGTCCGTTTTTCCCGTCTCTATCGATCTCCTCTGTCGAGATGTTTTTCCATAACTGCGTGTCCTGAATTTGCGAGGAAAAGTTGGGACGAATGGCTGTGGACACGCGCCGCTCCATTTCGCTCATGGGAACGGTCAAGACGTTGCCGTTCGGTAACGGAATATGCATAACACCTTCCGCGTTAGGTTTGAAGAACTGGTAAAAGACAAATTTTCATGGGTAAACTATAGCTCCTGCTTATTTAAAATTGTGAATAATAAAGGAGGATCAAGTCATCAAAAGCGTGAGAGCTTATTCGAGCTTACTTGCACATCTTGACTTTTGCGTCTGTCCTCTTTTCTTCGCTTTGTACTCTCCGGCATCAAATCGTCCAAGTAGCTCAGTTCCTTTTGGGTAAAGATGTAGTCAAGAAGCTTCCGGACACCAACCAAAGCTCCCACCTAAGCGAAAGAAATGTAATGGCAGTTAACAGCCTTCTTGTCTTGTAGAAATTTTGTACTTGTAACAGTACTAGGAAAATTATATTGTGCGGCATAACAGTTTTGTATAACAGTTTTGTATACCAGATGTCATATTTTGCAGCCATGCTCATATAGCTTCAAATAAATCATAAAGTTGCGATACACTATTTGCAAAAAAACTTGAAGAAAATTGCTTTTCGAATGTGTATACAAAATCTTAGTTCCTACCATAACAGGGAACAACATAGCGGTTTCCTGGAATGATTTCAGAACCCACAGAAGCGCTAAACACAGCAGCTGTATCAGAGTGAACAGGTGCACTCGGCTGATTTTGACATGTCGTAAATACACGTAATCTGGTTGATATTTTAATGGCATCAAGACGAGTTTGAGACGGTCGGTGAACTTGAAACGGAAAGTAAAAAAGCAATTAAATATCACATCACTTAGGCCGTTACGCGTCATTTTATAGTTCAGATCTACGTACCTGCAAACCCAATAAAGCGTTACTGCCCATAAATAAGAACACTCCAAAAAGCACCGGCATAGGAATCATCTGACAAAATATGATGCAATGCGTACAGACTTCTGATTTTCTTTTCCTATAATGTGTGATAGATTTACTTATTCTGTTATTCACACACTATACCTGCAGGAATTTGGTTAAAAATATGGAAACCCCGATTAAAACGGAAATGATAATATTCGTCACACGTTGTTCGCGAATGCCCAAAAATGTCGGTCGTTCTCCTGGTGCGGCAACGTCTGATTCCATTCGCAGACTGCTGGAATGCGTGAGCGACAGTACCGTATCGGCAATCATCCAGGGCATACCGATCCAGGACAGTAACGCAATTAAAATAGCGGTCATGAGCAAGTCAAGGTGATAACCGACTCCATGGCGCAGCTTATTCTCCTTGCGACTTACGATTACCGTTGTAATTTGCTGATCCATAAAGATCAGGATTGTGGCAAGCAAGCCGGGAACCGCAGCTAGCAGTGCTGTCCACCATGCGTTTTTATTCCCGAACAACGGTACAATCCATTCGCCTTGCCGGCCATAATATGTCGGCTGCAGTACAGAACAATTATCCATTAAGTCGTGAAAATAGATTAGTAAATTATTGCGCAGTTCAGGAGAATAACGTTTTTGAAGCTGTGGATTCACACCGTTATATAAAATTTTAAGTCTTCGGCAAACTGACGGTTACAAAATGCCTTCGATGGCAGTGCGATGCGCTTTAACTCGTCTTAAAATTGTCTGAATTACAATCTTTAAGAACAACCGGCGGTCTTTTTAATGCGAGTAAAAAGTTAGTAAAATTAAATTAGTGAAAGTGAATGCAAAACCAGGAAACTATAAATTGTAATGCTTTAGCATACCTCGAATTTGTCTGGAACTTCCAATTTCGGTGTGTCGATTCCCAGAAGGTAATCAATCATAACGAACGTAAAGATGCTGATAATAACCGCAAAATCACTGACAGTTTGGCGTACAAGCGTCGGAAAGCAAGGAGCAAATTTAAACGCTTTCAGCATTCTGGACATGATAAACGTCCCGAAAAATAAGCACACGGACAACAGAAATGCATTTGGCTCATAAAACGGCTTATCGCATCCAATGCCGGTCAGTGTGAAATTCAACTTGGTACAGTCATCCTTGGAAAAATAACTGCCATTGAACGGCAAGGCAATCTCCATGTCGTGTAAGTTAAAAGTGGACACTTCAAACTTAAAATATTTCTGGGTCGCATTGACAATTAGATTGTTTCCAGTGAATATGGCGTTGGGATGGTCACGAGTAACATTACAAAAACATAGGTGAGCAATTTGCGGATTACGATCAGGATGGGTCTGTACCGGCCGCTCCTCGGCGATGTGGAGAAGTTTCTTGATCGATTCATACACAAAAATAGCAGACACCAGTGCCGCGAAGCTTTCCTCCGTAAACCGAGTAATGTAGCCCACCAGGAAACTTAGATCGAATATTACCATAATCAACAGGAATAACGTCGACCAAAAGCCGATCCAGACACGGAAATTCAGATACTCTATGTCCATGAGTCTAGAGGAAAAAATCCATTGTTAACAAACCGTTTCTGTACAGTTGTATACACACCTTTCTCGTATACAGAGGTGTCAAGTAAAGTACGTAATTTTAATTTGAATGCATTTTATGCATCCCAGAACTTACTGGCAAAGCTCATATGTGATGGTCTCAAACACGAGGATTGGTCCAGTACTACCGAGAATCACAATAGGTTGTCCAGCAGTGAATCCCCAGAAAACACCGGAAATGGCTCGGCCCATAATGGTTTCGATCGCACCCTAAAATTACTTACGTACGTCATATACAGTACTTTCAAATTTGCGCTAGAATATTTTGAAAGACGGTAGGTAATGTTGTAAACCATGTAGTAATATACAGATATGTAATAATAATAACAATGGCTTACCATCCTTTTGTGCAGCATTTTGCTCATAAGTCCACCAAAGGTAACTAAGGGGGTCATCGATGCGAAATAAAGAAAAATGATGGAGGCAATACTTTGGATATGCAGGGCATCTTTGAAATCGTGTAAGTACCATTTGGATTTTCGCTTGATATCGTCAATCAGCCCACCACAAATTCTTAAGAAACAAATGTTTTTCGTATTATGCTACGCTTTATAATTAAGACGTCAATTAAATTAGTTACTGTCCATTGTTTATCGCTATTAAATAAGTACCTGCCAGTCCTCCGAATATCCGAACCGTGAGCTTCGTGTGGGATTTCCGGTACTTCTTGCAGTACACCTTCACGAAGATGCTTTTGCTGCATGCGGTTTTCTTGACTCTGCACATTAGTGGGTGGCTCAATACGGATGGTTGGATTCCATTCTCCTGGTGGCAGAACGGTAGTGCATCCCAGAAAATTATCCACAGCATTTAAAAGGTCATCTCGATCACGCACTGACACAGCTTCGTGTTGAAACAACTACCACAGAAATCACTATATCACTCTTGTACGTATGTATGTACTCATCACTCTCTTACGTATGTATGTAATATACATATCACAACGGTTATTATAGTCATTGGCTAATGCAATGCTTACAGCGTCGGAGAACAGCGTTCCCATAGTTCGACCCACTTCCCGAATGAAGCGTCCTCCTTTGGCTCGCGGTGCCAGTGCCACGAAAACATAACGTGTGGGTGTGGGAACTTCCACGAGATTTTTCAGTTGGATTGGATTGGCTAGTTGGACAAATCCATATAGTGGTTTCCGAATGAATTCCAACTCTCCCACGAGAATAGCCGCGGATTCACAGCCCGGTGGCAGTTTTTTGAAAAATCGCTTGTTAGTCTGGGAAATAAACCGAGAACTAATGCATTTTATCCGGAAACCCGAAAACGACATTTTTTAACGACATTGTTGTATGATTCGACCACATTAATTACTCTGTTTTGTACTTGTGCTTATGCGATAGAATTGTGCACAATTCAAGTCTTTACCGATAGTTTACCATCCGCAGCCGCCAAGTCATCAATGGTGCTGGCCATAGACGGCTGTGTTGTCAGTATGGATGGTGTCTGAGGACCGGATTCGGGGTCGGCACTTTGACTACGCTTCATGGGTGAAGCGGCACGATCATCGCCGCCTTTTTTGGGAGCCAGAAAGCCGCCCATCTGATGCTGATGTCGAATCGGCTGCGACAGCGTCGCCACAACCGCTTCGTGCAAAGTGCCGGGAATAAGCTTCATGTTGACCCAGTCGTCTGCCAACATGCCCCACACCTCATTAAGGGACTGCGCGGTAGCACCCAACTGGATGGAACCCTTGGCCAAACAGTTACGCAACTCCATCACGGCGTGCATGGACAGCGAAGCCACGAACGGCTTCGACCACCTGTTGCCATCTTCTTCCACATCCTCTTCGAATTTCACCCATCTGTTATTTAACATGAACTCAAAACTTATTTCCGCCCTTTGGAAAGATACATATTAGATAGTCTGCTTATTTCCCATAATACAATACAAAGCCTCCACTGCAATTTTGTAATGCAGTTTATGATACGATCGTGCGAGCAATGAAGTTTTCTATGCTGCAATACTTGTATATATAGATAGCAATCAAATATAGTAATTAAACGACTCATCTTTGTGCAATGGCATACGTACTGCAGTCGCCGGACGGATATACAGTTACTACATATAGATACTTTTATTCTTAATAACATTTTTTGCAATGCGAAAACTTGATTGAGTATGTATGTTGCAGTACATATCCAGGGTAAAATGTCGACAATTTTATGAAATTGGCAATTTTTTTATCCGTAATTTTCTATGCTCGAAATTTTTCCTGCTTCTTCCTGGATGAATAAACGTGCAATACAATCACCGGTTGTCTTAACTCTTGGCGTACCGAGCGGTTTCTCTCCATACCGATTGACCCGGCCGCAACTCCAGCATTTCGCAGAATAGTGCTTTCCTATCGCCATCGTTCCCATCTTCAGTTCCCACGTCGAATCCTACTTCTGCAAAAGTAGCTTGCATAATATTAATACTGCAGTTTCATTCTGACGTATACAATTGCAGTTGCTTCAGTATTCCGAGGAAGCAGTCGGCTAACATAAAATCTTACCCTTTTGACCTGCGGGCATTTTGATGGTTTGCAGATGGTGGTACGATAATGAAACGATGAAATTTTACAACACCAGTTGATATACAAATATAGATTTTCCTATGCCGACTAATTCTGCATAGATAATTCAATCAGAAAATACGGAACCGCATTGCCGGGTTCCAAAGGCGTCCAAAACCCGTTAAGACGGAGTTTTGGGTCATACGCGCATATAAGACTGCGCCTCTTGGCCAGGTACGTATAAAGAAAAACCATTCGATTTCGGCAATAAAAAGCTTCCGCAGTGTTGTGCCAAGGAAGGCGTAAATTACTGCCGTATATTGTGCAATTTGCAATGTATAGGATGATCTCAGCGTTCGATTTCGAAGGAACATCAAAAACTTAGTAAAGATAAATCAGTCGTAAAAGATGCAGTAAATTAGCTGGTGGTCTTCGCTGTGAGTCTATATCGTAACGCATTGCAGCTGAAATAATTAACGTCCAGACTCATTATTGGCACAGGCCTGATCATGTTGCCGACTAGTTATTTTCCTGTTTCGTTTAAAAAAATTAGAATGCCTGAGGGTATTATAATGTGCTCCGTAACTCCGTTACATACGTTTAACCAGTTTAAGAATCGGCATTTCACGTAAAGTTAAAAATGGAATTGCTGGCGGCGTGTTGTGCTTACAAGTTACAACAGATGATAATGCAGGTGCGGAAAAGAGCATGGGTTTTTCGTACCTCGTATCTGTCATGCACGGCTAGCAGAAATTCATTAACAGGCGAAAGGTTTGCACTCATCATCATCGGCTAACAGTTATTTATTTCGGAACCGAGAAAATTCTTCATGAAAGGAACAACAAGTGGGATGTCTCATTATTGACGACTGTTATTAATATTTACATATTTATTTTAATCAAGTGGCTATATATAATCAACCGTAGACGTGAAAGAATTTACTGGTTAATTGCGATTTATTGCTCCACTCCACCAAAATATCTACAGCCTATAAATTACAAATTCTTTGCTACCCATAAGTAGAAAATCCATAGTCCCGGGTACAATAAGATCGAAAGGGTCAAGATCGCAACGGACTGAAAGACAACGGTGCTATATGATAAATAACGATTCCTGAGCTTTGGTTTTAGCTGTAGCACCTATGTCGTGATCCAAAGCTTGACCGATGAAATTTTGCGCCAGATTCTCTGAGTGCCGGCGATCACGAGCTCATCCCAAGTACCGTTGTACCTCTGTAAATGTCTTCCAAGTTCTGCAGACTGTAAGTTAGCAACTTATGATCTCGTTGTCAGAGCTATTAGCTTACTGGTTGCGCACATTGTAAAATGTGAACATTATTGCTTGACCGATGTCACGCTTCTTCGAATCATACTATCGTCCGATGCCATTAAATTTTAGTTTCTGCAGTACTGTACCAGGAAGTAGGAATGAGATACCGGTATTTTTTAATTTACCGCTCTACTAGGGAAATAAGGCGCCCGCCGCGTGATGAACTTTACCTCAATAGAATTCAGAAATTGGTCGTGATGCAACCTTCGTGATGTTCATGAGAAACAGCTGATTTGTATTTAACACTAGTGACTAGTTTATAAAAATTATAAAGTTGTTTTGGTTCTACAGTGTAGATCTGCTCGAAGTACAAGATAAGGCATATGAATTAGTTTTGCTTTTTAGTTTTGCTAGCACCTTAAGCGGTTACCCGTGTGAAAATAGAATAGGTGGTGTGGGTGAATCGTGAGCACAAGGAAACGACATAGAGTTTTACTTTATAGCTTGTATCACGGACACGATCGCTTCAAAATGCTCGGAGCTTTCAAATTTTCGGTATTCCAGCAAGTCTTAAAACGGATTCCATCTACAGTTCGCACTACTGCCCCTTCTGTGGTTAGTACGGCTTTCAGTGACAGCAAAAACGATTGAGAACCGTCGCAGTGCTCGTACTTACTTCTGTTAACTCGTATCATAAAATTAGTTATTTAACAGTTTTCCGATTTGTGTGCTGGCCAGGATTATGCTGATTAGCCGTTCCTTTGCAGAATCTCTCGGGGACATCACATCGCGTATACGCAGCCAGAAGTAGAGGGGCTAGACAACTGTTCTTCAGCCATAAGAAGCCGCTTCGTTTTCCTGCACTGGCGAGGCATGGAGTTCTTCTGGCAGGCGTCGCGGAAGCCATTTATCTGTCGCAAAATACGCCCGTTATTACGCAGCAGCAGCATGATGAACTACGCGAAGAAATGATTCTCGATATCAAACGCAGTGTTTTGAAAATCCGCGAAGGATTGTACAGAGAAGCGGAAGATTTGCTGCACATCGCCATGGGTTTTGCGAAGCAGATTCAGGATTACAAAGCTGAATCATACATTCTCGACATGCTGGCTAACATTTATTTCGAGGAAAAGAAATACCGGAAAGCCGAAGAGACTTTTAAGGAAGTGTTACGGAGGGAATTATCAACGGGCCGCTCCGAAGATAATGAAGCTGTTATTGAAGTGAGATCAAAATCACTAATGCTTTGGTACAACTAGTGATTTATTCGCGGTTGGAATGCGAATTGGCGGCTGTATGACGGTATCGTTCAGTTACAAACTTTTTAGCGCATTATTAGTCATTATAGTATGAATCTGTATGCGCATTTAACACGTTACGTTTAGCATTTAATACACATAATTTCTTCGATATGACAGTCGTGCTGTACTGTTTCATTTGTATGCTGTGTTCCCATCTGCGATTTTGTCATTATGGTGATCAGTAACATTCTAAAAAGTGACAGTTTGTATTTGCAGATATCGGCAAAACTGGCCAAGATTTATGCGGAGCAAGGGCATATAGACAAAGCAAAACTCGGTTTCGATTTTTGTTTGGAGCATTTAGAGAAGAAACTGGAAAACGTGCCAGAAGATCAGAAAGAAGCAATTGCTGATCTCCTGCTTAAGGTGAGATATGTCGTTTTTTAGGTTAATTCGGATGTATTGTTTTCTATCTTTTTTAATGGCCTTATATTACAATTTCAATTTTTTTTTCTGTGGATGACATTAAATCGCTTTAACAACTATTTCTTTGAAAGTTTTCATAAGCATGTTGAATCGGGTACAAGAGATTGCAACTTCCGGTCTGCTGTAGGTGGTTCATTGGGGGAGTGAATTTTTCTTGAGACTGGAAGATAAAGCCGAAAATTCCGTGACCCATGCTACCAGTCTGATCGAAAAAGGTCTCGACAAGGCTAAACAGTTGGAACAGACCGGGTCGGAAGCTTACCAGTTACTGGCCAACAATCTTTCCACATTGTACGCTTGGCAGCATCGCGTCGAAGAGGCCATTTCCGTGATGAAGGAAACTATAAATTTGGCGGTAGCATCGGAACACTGGAGTTTGGCATCATTTTACCTTAACTTGGCTCATATTTATGCCGAAAACAATGATCTTGCTAATGCCGAAGCCATGGCAAAGAAGGCACTGGAAACGGGAAAGAAAAATAACGATGCCGCTGTCGAAGAGGAAGTCAAGAAGTTAGTTGCGGACCTGGAACTTCGCTTCCCGGGACAAAACATAAAATTATGACATGAATTATTATGATTTTGATTCCCGATTATGACATGGACTTTATAATTTATTCCCCTGGCTTTGTTTTATGACTAATGATTTGACTGCTGTTGCGTGATGGAGTCAAACTTTATAATTTTGTTATCTGCTGTACATGGCTGTGATAATTGTAAGTCTGTTTGAATTAGTTAATAATGTAATATAGTGCCAAGTACTAGTATCGTTATTGCCATAATTATTTGAGTTCATTTTCGGCATTCACAGATACAAAAACCTCGTACAAAAAATTCAAAATTATTAATTTTAGTAGGGCAAACGCTGAGACGGCTGAGTACTTACAATTTTCTTCTAATGCTTCTAAAATTACAAAGCATACGAGCACCTTCCCGTGGTTACAGTAAATGCTTCCAGTTTAACTTTCGACATGAACACTTGCTTAAGGAAAACAGAGTACTGTATCTGCAGTATCATCTACTATAAGATAAAACATCCAGCAGCCGACGACGTAATCGGAGTTTCTGGTCAGCGTTTCTGTTTCTGGTAAAACGAACCTTTGGAAAAGCACTGCTTCTACGGAATGCAGGCAACTGAGTTTAGACGGACATGTGTGCTAATTTAGTTTTGTAGCACATATAGACCTTGACGAAATTCCTGAAAGCAGTCATTTTATTTGGTTTTTTTTTGCCATTCAGGCAATCAGCAATTCAGTTATTTAAGACAGCCATATTTATGCTAAAAGTTGCAGAATGCAGATTCCCACGGTAAATTACAGCGACCTTTCAGGGAACACGGCAATCAATACGAATAAAATGGAAATCATTTCCGATTCGTGCAAAAACATGGCGCTTGGCCACTGGCTACCCTAATGAGAAGTTCGACTCCGCGTCGATTCGATAACAAAAATACCATGGCATAAATTAATAACAAAGTGGCTCACAATTAACACGCTCTTCTCTATCTTCTGTACGGATGGAAGCCTCTGGCCGCTCCACGTGCTCCCGCACCCGCCATTCCTCCTGGGCGTGGCATCCCTCTACCAGCCATTCCACCCGGAGCGCCACGGCCCCTCATTGCACCTCGCATTGCTCCTCGCGCTGCGCTGTATCCTGACAAAGGAACAAGCGTTTCTTTTTATTAACACCGATAATCGCTATCAAGTCAACCCACCTGCATCGCCATATCCAGTTGCTCCATAGCCAGCTCCGGTATAGTCATAACCCCCGGTATAATCATAGCCACCGTAGTCTCCATAGTAGCTCTGATCGTATCCTTGAGAGCCGTAATATGAAGCATAACTATCGCCATATCCGCCGGCACCATAACCGTATCCGAAGCTTCCATATGGATTTCCGTAGTCTGCATAGCGACCACCAGCGGCATTCGCTCCGGGTGTTTTCGGCTGAGATGGTAATGCTTTCTTCACGTCACACTGTTGAAACAGATGGAATTACATAGGTATTTACTCAAACGAAATGAATGTGACAAACGAAAAGGGAAGCACAATGCCCGTAACACAAAAACATGTATTATTCCATGCGCAAAAAAATGTAGATGAAAAATAATGACAATTTTTCGGTAGAGAGAAAACAGCAACGTGTACTGCAAGCAACAGGGAAAACAGCAACTAAATGAGAAAGAATTTTCGAGCATTTTCCCTCCAACTCACCATTTTGCCAGCAACCATCTGCTTCGGATTTTTGATGATTTCACTGACAATCTTGTCATCTTCGAATTCCAAGAAAGCAAAATTCTTTTTGGCTCCATCTCGCAGACGGTCTTTCGGCCATTCCACATTTTTTATCTGCAATTAAAATACTCTGGATTGATAAACTATACCTTCCAGTGCGCGCAGGAGGTTTACCGTTCCATAATGGCTGAAAAAGCCCTTCAACTCTTCCTCAGTTAGGTTAGGATCAATGCCTCCAACGAAGATTTTAGTGACCGGTTCCTCGCCCGGTTTGGGCTCTGCTGGTTTAGGATCGATCTTTTTATTCTTAAGGACATGGTTAGATACGGCGCTCACCTAAAAGATGGGTGATATAATCAAAACCAAACCTGAAGAAATTACATACATGATTCATGTAAATAAATTTCCGCACTTACCGCTTTCACGGCGGAGATGTCCGAGAAAGTGACAAAAGCGAATCCTCTCGATCTGCCACTGGCTGGATCCCGCTTCAGTGTCACATACTCAACAGTTCCGAATTGGCCGAAGTATGTCTTCACGTCCTCCTCGCCAGTATCCGATGACAGACCACCAACAAAAATTTTTCTACAAACGAAAACATCGTAGCTGTTACTGGTTGAAACCAATGGTGAGTTCGCACAGAAACAAACAAGTTGAACAGTAGCTACAGTACAGTAGGTTAAGCGCGCGCAGTCTGAAATAGCACAGCTAATACAATAACAGCTCGGCTGCCATAATTGCGGAAGAGCAAACTAGTCGGGGTTGATCTTCTGGTCGGGGCTGATCTTCTTGGACCTGAAATTAATTCCTATGATATACCCACCATCAGAATCGTAACACTTCAACTGGGCTCAGATCTGGCAAATAATCGACAGTATCTGGTACCAGAACTGGAAATCCATCTAATGTTTGTCCGCTGCGAAGTGCAAACCAGATATGCAGCATCGACAGCCCGTTCATCGAGGGCGTGCAGAATGCAGGTTTGCAATACTTCTTGTCATAAACAAAACGGGAAAAATGCACTGGAACCTTCTACAGCATGCTCTTTCACCCGAGAACATGTGGATATCAGCGGCATTAATTATGATTCATCATTAATGACTAATAATCTGGAGATCGCAAGGAACTTCTACTGCTTTCAGCTTACCATATACCCATTGTACTGACTTACAACAACACAGTGCACACTGAACGCAAACTAACATGAAATAACTGAAACTGACATAAAATGCTGAAAATGTTTCACAACTCAATGATACGATCTTGTAATAAATAAAATGCCAGGACAAAGAGTACCGAGAAAAATTAACCAAAATCCAGAATCCACTACAGTTTGGTGAATTTACGCAAAATGTGAAATACCGTTTATCTTGTGACTCCGAAGACTCCGAGGCATCACCATTAGCTCCTTTCCCATTGAAAGCCATACTTGAAATGATTTTTAGGAAAAGTCGAAAACAACTGGATGAAAAACTGGTCCGTAAAAAATTGGAAAACCTTCAGATGAAAATCGAAAAAACCCCTTCGAAAATTTCGGTTGTCAAAACCACTAACTCGTTGACTCTAAACACAGTATGAAACAAGATATCAAACATTTTATCGAAAACAAACCTGAAAAATTCAAAAAATATGAAAAATACTTACCGCAGATGCCGCAACTCTTCAGTCTCGCTAGATATCACCTTTAAAAACGGAGAAAAAACTCACAAAACTGAAAATTGGCAAAAGTGATCGAACTGCCCGTAGGTTCTCCAAACTTATCGCTGCGAAGCAAGCCATGGCGTCAGGTGTGCGTCATAGCAACCCTTCAAAGTTTAGGGCACCCGTACGTTCAGTCAGCAAAGGCAGAATAAAAGCTTTTAGCCAATACCAACACTTGCTCTGGATTTAAATTTTTGCCATTGGATGAAGACCGTTTCACGGTTTCATAAAACAGCTCCCCGCGAGTAGGACAGCACTGCGACAGAAACCATTTGCGCCGACCATCAACACGGATTAAATCATTGACGAAGCAATCGAACAAGGCAGTCACTGTGGTGTTAAGTAAGAAGTTTTCCATTGCAAATTTTCCGGAATATCCATGCAAACAGCGAAGGCACAAACAGTAAACAGTGAGCTTTAATTTTCAACTCAAACGTACTGTATTAGTTAACATTGAACAATATCAACAAGAATTCGAACTAACGGAAGTACGGACCGTACGCGATACGCCAAAAGGAAGAGCATTAACAAACGAAATGTCCTAAGGTCTAAGGACCGTTTCACGCATGATCAGGAGCTTATTTCTACAGCTGGCAGCAAAAGAAAAACAACCGAACAATTTAATATCGTCCCAGCCTTTTCACGAACAAGAACTATTTCACAATCGATTTTACCATCAATAATTTCTAAGTGATATGCGAAACGCCACAACTATCGTATAATTATGTCCACGTCTGATCCAAGCAGCTGAAAGTACTGAAGCTTGGGAATAACTCTTCATTCCGGTCACAAAATTTGGCCTAAAGAAAAATGAGCAGGCCGTTTAGCTAAACATTCACCACGATACGTGTAAACTTCTCCACTAACCGAAGTAACTTCAATTAAATACTTCCAGTTCTGTAAATTATTTGCTATAACATTATTCATACAGCATTTCGCCCATGACCCCCTGTCCACACTCCACTGCCACTACTGCAGCCTATTTCTTTAATTCCCTTATAGATGAGTTAATAACACCGCGTAGACGGATTCCATACGAAGTAAACCACGAGGTATAAAAAAGTATCTTCATACTTCATATTATGCACTACGGTTATCCGTTAATGATATCATTAATTCCAAAACATTCCAGCAGATTACCTGCTAGACTGGCAAAAAATTCTTTCGGCGTTTTTGTCCTGATTGCAAGTCAAAGGTCCAATAACCACAATTAAATTATCAAGTAAATATGAGCCGTTTTGCAATAAAGTTAGTTTTCCAGCGTCTTTTACAGAACTTACTTAGAGCCATTCCATATCTTTATTTCCGGCAAACGTTTTTCAGGTCACTCGATGGAGACGACGTCGGAAGCTAACCCGTGGTACCATCGGTGCGGGTTCCTGGTCCTCTTGCACCAAATTTTCCGTGTTTAAATCATCACTATCCCATTCTGAGACTGCACCGTCAACATCCATCATCGGAGTGGGCGATGGCGTCGCTGGTTCTTCCAAGACGTCAGCAGTGGGACGTATGTCCACTTCGTCTGCTTTCGGCACCCGCAGCGCACGACGCACAGCACGTGAACGAATGACCGGCACGCTCGTATCACTATTGGACACGGTGTCGCCTTCGCTATGCGAAGATGTCTTCAAGCTGTTAGACCCACGACCCAATGATAACGAACATGGCCCCGACTGACTAGCTATTTCCTCGCAGCTTTCGCTGTATATCGATGCCCGATCAGAATCTTCGCCGACCTCTAAAAAAACGAAATACGTGTACCAGCAATCGGCCATATCCCACAGGCCACAAATTTTGCGTACCAGCATTTTCAGTTTGATATTTCTTAGATGTCTCGTTCCATGTCCGCATCGTCTTGACCTTTGCAAACTTGACTTTGGCCTGGGCCTGAAATACGACATGTCATGTTTTTACGCTATCCCCTTTTATGTACCTGTCAGTTTAAGTGCTTTCACGCAACCAAACAAATCAGTTCAGCACCTCTAATAAGTTAAAGGTATACTGTTATGATAATTTTAGGATTAAAAATTAGGATTTTCTAACCGAGTCAGTGCTATCAGACACTGGTGATTCGGCAGGCGACTCAAACGAACGTGCGTCCGTTTCATCGATAAACTCTTCCGACGTATATGGTTGCACAAATCGCGATGGGACGGTGGTGCCAGACCAGAAAGAAGACAATGTTAGCATATGCTCCACCATTTCGCTGACGCAATAAGTTGTACAAGTCAGCTTGTTGGTCGTCTGATGGAATGCGCAGCTAATCAAAACGATATTACCGGTTACTTTCACCAAAATTAATAATTAAAACACATCGTGCGCAAAATTTATCAACTGGCAGAATTACGACCTTACTGATTAACTCGGGTCACATCCGGTTCCGCCAGTATCTGGGATTCATTAATGAAATTGCATTCCCGCAACAGTCTTCGCACCGCTGTTTGCTACAATTAAAGGCAACAGTTTTCGCAACAGCATGTGAAAAAAACCAGCAAAAGATTAACACCATACAAAGTTTTCCAAAGTGCAAAATGGAATCTCAACGGTTGCAGGAACGATGAAGTCTTTAGGTGCTTCCGCTGTAAACAGACATAACCTAATCTACAGATATTTCAGGTAGGCATATCTCTCATGAAAATCGGTGCGATATCCTTTATGCTTTTTTCTTAGCTACACGCAACATAATCCCCGTACTTGCGCATTTCAACCCTTGAGCCATCAAAGCCCGTTCATGAATGTACTGAAACATCCGAATGGTATTCTGGACTTGGTAATCCTTGCAGACCGTTAATGGAAGCTTCGGTGGACGTCCTCTGCCGGCCTTAATGGGCCAATGGGGATTCAGTGTAGTTATCATTTTGAAAAATATCCAAATATAATCGCTGTTGAATCCCTCAAACGATAACTCGTCGATCTCGTGATATTCCTCTAAAAATCAAATATTCTGCCAGAGCAATAAACGAAACGGAATAGAGAGAAGGTACTGACTGCGCCCAGCCTTGAAATCAACCACTTTTCCGAGCGGCAACGGCCTACAGGGAAATTTTAAAATTGTTTGAATTCCAAGCAGCATTTTGGCAAACGTTTCTTTGTCTTACAGAGGTGACGGGAACAAATGGCAGATTCCTTTTTCCACTCCGGTGGCCAGACGCACCCGCACGATGGTCAGTTCAATTGGAGCATGGTCTGCACGACGGCTAAGAAACGCCGGCAACATATGCATCACGGCAAACACCTCAGATCCAAAATCTGAACACCACAATCAAGCTACTCATAAGCAGGTACGAAATAGGGCACATCAACATGCCCTTTAATCTTCAAAAAATTTAGTAAACAACTGAGTGACTGCTCAGTGCTCATTCGCTATCCGTTCTTCATACTTGATTTAAAGTTTAAACCACATACAGCTGTACTTTATTTTCAGTTTTCACTTTTCACATACAGGCTAACACTGCGTGCGCTCTCTATGCACTTCAAACGGCCAAAGCAAAAAACTAATTTATTATATTTTTAATGAAACAACATACTTAAGCAATGTCGAATAAGCCACAATAATATTATTAACAACGTATAGATAAGCACAGTTCAGAACAATAACTAAACATGTATGCTTACCATCAAATTTTTTATGGAATTCAGCAAATTTATCGGTAATCTGGTGAGGTAGAAGGATAAGGTGCTTGTCCAGCCCTTTCTCGGCAGCCTGATTGGCGACCTGTGAGTTAAAAGGAAAACGCATTTATTTTTCACCGGAATGAAAACAAGTTATTAGAGCTTGTAAGCAGTATTAAACAAGCTGTCATTGTTGCGGAATTTGAATTAAACTATCTGAAAAGCCGCTGAAGAATCTTTTGAATTTCTGCGGTTACATAACTTGATAACTATGTATAAGTCGCTGAACTACCCGTACACTAACTAATTAACCTAACGGAAAATAACCTGAAAATCAGCCAATGCTTGGCGAGCTGGATTAACCACGTCCTTGTTGTTTTTCATGTGCAGTTCCTCCAGAGACAGCTCCATCTTGATTCCGGCATATCGCGTCTCATGTACGTCTTCCGGACTTGCGCCATCGTTATCCTTCGGCACTTCTTTGGCTTTCTTATGCCAAGACTTCTTTGGCTCGTTGCTGGCTGAACCAATACCAGAGTCATTGCTGAAACTGAAAGAAAATCCATCTGCTTCTTTGCTCAATCGGAAAGTGGATGCCGGAGTGCCGTCGTTAATGGCTGATGACATTTTTGGTTTATCATAGGTACACGCGGTGCTCCAGTACAAAGCTTTAAAAACAAATTCAATGCACCGAAATTTCTCTTCCAACTTTCAAATGTTAAGCATCAAAACATTTTGATCTAAGTAAAAATGCAACAAGTTGTCCGCAAACAGTTTAAGTCATTTGACCAACTTTGACGACCACCAACAAAGGCGAACCAGAGGCAGGCTTACACAGCCCAAAAGCCGACCAGCATGTCTATGTACTTTGTGGCTTTCGGCTGGTTTGTTCCGGATTTTTCCAGTTCTCCAGCAATTATTCCATAGTTCCGGTGAGGTTAGTTCCTGTCACTAGTCCCACTCCTAACCTAGGACTCTAGCTAGAAAAGGCGTTCACAGTTCTAAAAAGGGGGGAATGTGCATTGTGTAGCATGCATGTACGGATTTTGCTATGCGGTATTCCCTAACCACTCTAAGCCGAACCGATATACCACAGGTTGGCTGTCTGGCCGGAAATTGAAGTCAACTCTTGCGGCTGGGCGCTAGCCCTTGTGGCCGACCATCTGACGATCCGCCTATGGCGGATACGACTATGTACAGTACGTACCAATACAGTACGTCATTAAACGCTCACTCCATTCTCCATTCGGTTTTAAAGTGCGAGTGTGCGCGACGCGCGTACAGTCGCTGTGTTTACACGCATATCCCTGGCTGTCCTACAGTTTCCGATACCATCGATTGATGCTGCATCTTGTTTTGTGGTGCTTTCCATCTTTCTGGTTCCGCGACCAATCCTGCATTCATATTTCAGACGCCCGATCCCGACTATAGTACTACAGTACCGGAATCACCCGTGTTTTGAGACTTCAAACATATCCCCTAATATTTCATTATTTTTGGTGCTGTCTTTTAATAATTGGAGAAGTCTGTGGAAAAATGGCAGATCCCTCCTCGCTGATTTCCGGAGGAGACAATGTGCATTTGACTACGCATCCGGATCACATGGAAGTGGTGCAGAATGCGCCCTCGTGGAAGGCCAGCATGACTCCTTCGGGAGAGTATGTGAGAGCGCAGGTGGGTTTTTCTTTGCAGACCCGGCTTCCTTTGGACACTTTTCGCAGCATGCGTTCTGATAAGTATTTTGTGCTTTAATAAGTTAATTCCAGTTAATTTCTAGCCTTTTCTAATACGGGGTTGCGGTATTTGAGAGTCGAGAACCGAAAATAATCGGTGTTTTGAACTGTTTTATCTGATTTGTAATAATATTATAATACTTTTATCGTTATTATATTCTTTGCTTTGTTCTTGCAGTCTGCCTTTCGCCATTTCGTCACAGGTTTGTTACCGTTTGTTCTTACGAGTTAGAAAGCAGCTCCAGAAAGTATTAGTAGAAGTATAGATATTACAAACAGTGTCGCTGGCAGTGGCTACTGTATATGCAAAACGCAGAAGTAATGTGATTAAATCTGTTGTGAACGAAATCTGAACTCTGTAAGTGCATAATTCGTGTACTCGTATTGTAACCCGGTCACAGTTGTATGTATTGTATATTTTGAAAGATAAAATATAATTAACGTTTAATTTTACTGTTTAGAACTTCAGCGTCTTTTACCGGCAGCAGTTAGCTGAATTTTTCTAACGTTATCTGCCCGTTGCTGCATTAATCGCGATAACTTATGTGTTTAATGGATACATCGTACATACAGTCACAGAAAGTAGTCTGCAGCTGGAATGGAGACATGTGCTTGCTGAAGTAATTTGACCATCAACTACATCGGAATATTTTGACCATCAAAATTGATATTCGTAATACGCATCGTAATATTTAGCGAGCTTGTATTCGAACACTTAATTTGTCACCGGAAATTCGTAATGCTGCTATGCGCACCGCCGCACACTGGTCTTCTATGCTATATACGAAAAGGAAAATTTGTTGTTCGTAATTCCATTTGCGAGAAAAATGCATGTGAATATGTTTTGAGGGTATTTTGGGGTGGTCTGAGACAGACTCAGACAGATGATCATTATTAACTGCAAATTCATCTGTCTTTGGGGAATACAACGACATCCCAGATTACTCTTAGTCTGCTTCTTCTGCGCAGTTATTATTCTCATTTACATGCAGCTGAACTTTATGTCTATGCGCAAATTTCCCTGTTCTGTTCCTAAATAAATTTTATTTTCATTTCAGCGGAAGGATCCAGTGGTTTTGTTGCGGAACCGGGACGATACCATTTGTATGTGTCCTTGGCATGCCCGTGGGTAAGCACTAAGCACAGATCGCGTCAGTCATTACGACAATTCGCGCATTTAATTTATGCAGGCCCACCGGACGCTGATTGTGCGTAAACTGAAAGGATTGGAGGATATCATTTCGGTCAATGTGGTGGATTGGCTTTTACAAGAAGGTAAACATGATATGTAAATCATTTCGCTTTTTTAAGACAGGTTTAAGTTTACAGAACAATTTCAAAGGCATTATGATCTGAGAGCAGAAAATGGCGTAATGAAGATCGTTTTTGGTTTCTGAGATATTTTGAATGGTTTATAGCTGAGTGGTTGCACTGCTTTTGGAGTAAATAGTTAACGACCTGTTACAAGGCTTTAAAGTAAGACACTGATTGTTGTTATTTCAGTGTGGAGCTTTAATGGACAGGTTGGTTGTGGCAAGAAAATAATTTCTCATGAACTGGATTGTTTACATTTGCTTTGTGAATTTGAAGCGAGATGGTTGCACTCCCGATACTGTTAACAGTTGTGCCACTTTGCGGGACGTTTACCACCTTGCCCAACCAGGTACGGTGCGGTGCGCGTTTTTCTATTGTTTAGTTTTTCGTCTCACTTGTCAGTTAGAGAACAGTGCCAGGTTGTTATTTGTCCCGCATCGCCTGCCGTGTTGTCGTATATTTTATTAACTGGTGTCCTCGATTACAGGATATTCTGGGCGCGTCACTGTGCCGGTTCTATGGGACAAAAAGGTTTGGTGCTTTTCAACAATCACAACTTCTTTTTCAGGAATGTGCGTTTTTAGGAGAAAACTATTGTGAATAACGAGAGCTCGGAAATAATTCGTATGTTGAACGTGGAGTTCAATGCGTTCTGTCAAACTGACGAGCAGCGGAATCTAGATTTGTATCCGGTGGAGTTGCGAGCTGAAATCGATGCTATAAATGAATGGATTTATCGGTATAGATACGTATAAAATTATTCTGTAAAATTATCTGTACTTTAAATACTAGGAGGAACAATACAATTAATATTAATATTAGTTTTTTAAAAATGACATTAGTTTTTGAAGTGTTGCATTGTGTGCACTGTGCAGTCCATATACTGTAATGCAGTGGTACTTGGATGCATTGCTTAACTGTAATTTTCTGACGTGTTGACCTTTTCTACTTTTAGGGACATCAACAATGGTGTGTACAAATGCGGATTCGCTCGATCTCAGGAAGCTTACGATAACGCGGTTATCAACCTGTTTGCTGCATTGGACAAGGTAACTCATAAAATGCCGTAAACTGAACCTAAATTTTCTGTTTAATAATCCAATAGAAAAACTGTATAAGAGCCGTTATTATTATTATACCAAATTTCTAACGTTTTTCTTAATTAGGTTGAAGTAATTCTTTCTGAACATCGCTATCTCTTGGGAAGCCAGTTAACAGAAGCGGATATTCGTCTGTTCACCACCCTTGTCCGATTCGATATGGTTTATGTGACTCACTTCAAGGTACAGTTACTTACTTCCGTATACGGTTTTTGTTCAAATCTTGTATTAAATTCTGAACAGTCTGAAAATTTTCTTGGTGTCATCGTAGTGCAATCGCAAACGCATCGCGGATTATAAAAACTTGTGGGGATTTGTGCGTGACATCTACCAGACGGCCGGCATTGGGGAGACAGTGAACATGGAGCACATTGTTAATCATTATTATCAAAGTCATCGTACCATCAATCCTTTCGGCATTGTCCCACTGGGCCCGGTTTTGGATTTCAACGCCGTGCACGAACGCGGCAAGGAACAGAACGTGTAAGGAGGATTGCCCGGACCCGCGCTTTACATTTCGCCCACATGACCCGTTCTTCGTTCTACGTTTTTCTCGTTCCCTTTGTATTTATGGCTTCATAAACATGCTAAATCACTGGCTAACCGTTTTATTTTTTGTGAATATTTCTGTGCGAACTGTTTTAAAAAGTTTTTTAGCGTTTTGGGAGCAGGCTGATTTATTACAATTGTGTATTTGCTTTTCGTCCTTGTGAATGTGATAACGATCTCGTCAGAATTATACAACAGCGGTTTAATTGGCTTGATTGTTGTTGGACAAATAATCCTTTAGATCCATGATTTCGTGCTAGTAAAACCGGTACAGTATCCCTTTTCCAGATTGTGTGGCGTATTTCAGCTTTCCAGTTTTTTTGCCATCGCACTAGTACCGCATAAATGATGAAATTGCTTTACTCAAAAGGATAAACCACAGCAGCAGGAATTGACATGTATTGATAATACAAAAGTAGTTGTAATAAATGGCTGATCTCCAATTGTTAATGATCTGGGCCCCCTGTGAGGTCATATGTTTTAGCACCTGAAAAAATTAATATCAACTACGGTAGGTACTCGCCTATTCGGTAAAAAATATTTAGGCGCCACCAGTGGTGGTTACGCGATTTACCCAAGATTAATTATTTAAACACGTGAAACTTGCGCTTCGGCACGAACAATTACCCTTCGCCACTGTTCTGTAGATGAAAAATTTCAGATGTCTCGTTTTAATATATCAGGATACCATAAGGAAGTTCTCATGGTGTAGCGGCTATCACGTCTGCCTAACACGCAGAAGGTCGCCAGTTCGATCCTGGCTGAGAACAATTTTTTCGATGATAATTATGTGTTGCCACAATTATTGGGGCATATGGAACATTACTATTATGAAATATGATTTTTTTCACTCATTTTTTACAGAAATTAGGATGTACATAAACGAAACGGTAATCTTACGCGTAAAGCAAGATGCGATCTTGTTGCTTATTTGCTCACTTCACTGTGGTTTTACACATAGCACATAGATGACGTAGCCACAAATACTGCGGTACGCAGGTACCTACAACCATCATTACAGTCTTGCTACCGTAAAAAATATTCCTCAACGGGAAAGTGCAAACAACTGAAAAAATCTGAACGAAACAAATACATTGTCATTAAATCGACGAGCAAGTGAGGCATGGGTTTTATTACTACTTGTAGTATACAGAAATAGGAAACAACACCCTTTCATGAACGCAAAACATCTGGCAAAAAGCATTCTATCATACAGAAAAGCAATAACATGAAGCAATAAAACGCAAAAGTAAACCACAACAGTGCATCGATTTATATATCCAAACAAAAAACAGAATTCAGAAAATGTAATCCACAGACTATAACGCAACAACAGTCCACAGTATGCGAACCACACTGTTACAGTTGTTGACTATATTACAATCCCAAAAAAACCCAAAAATTACAATCTAACATAGAAAACTCAGATCGCAAAAATTCTTTGGCTTATCACAAGTTCACAACGGTACGTAAGTGTCTAACAACACGATAAACAACATCCCATCAAATCCGGAAAATGTGGTCAACGGATTGATCACTCGGCCGGATCACTGCCGGTGCGCGCGCACCATTATTGCACAACGTATTCATATACGAATGGTTAGCAAACGACAGGGGCTGCGCCGCGATCAAAGTTTGTGCAGAAAAACTTGGAGACGCAATTTCGGCGGGCGGAACAACGCTCGGAATCGGAGCAGGCGCACGAGAATTTTCTTCCAGAGTATACAAAACAGTCAAATATGGCGGCAGCCGGGCATTAGGACTCACCGTCACGTAGCCCAGATGGTCATCCGGCGGTGCAGGACGCGCCTCAACCGGGGCGGTCAAGTGGACGACGGGGACCGTATTCGGCGATTTCGGAATTGTCACGGCCACACCCGAATCATCACTTCTAGCGGATTGGCGATCCAGGCAGTCAGGACTGCTAATACTACTGCGATGGACGTTACGGGAATCTGTACCGAAATAATTCAATTCAAAATTTTAAACAATACCACTCAACATCAGTAGCTTTTAATATTAGCATTTCCTACAAGTACGGCTTCCGAGCAACAACAGTACTCCAGTTAGCAAGAACCTTTCCTGCACTGCTTGGGTGATGAGATGTTTATGACGAAAATTTTTTCATTAGTTAAATCTGCTACTACTTAAAGAATTTCTGAAACAAAATAAGGCATGTTAAGTTTAATTCGTTAATTTCGGTTTAACGTCCGCACACAATCAGGGTTGGTATATCGAGGACGCAGACAGTCATATCATTAAAGAAATAAGTTCCTGAAGTATCACAGTTGCACAGAGTACAAACGATTCTTCAAGAATTTAATTTTGTTATTTCCATATTTTTGTGAACTGATAACTTACGTTCTGAGCGATACAGGTTCGGGAAAGATTCGCTTTTGAGATTGGATGGACTATATCCCCTTAGACATAATGCCGCGGCACCTTCAGGGGCCGACGCATCATCGTCTGCGGCATCATCTCCGGAACCTGCAGTGCGAATCATAAATAAGCAAACAATGGAAAAATTCACTTTCAAAAGACTTACCATTGTCCTCCAATAAGCTGCGCACAACATGCAAACAAGAGCGAAATGTTGGACGTTGGCGAGGATCGCGCTTCCAGCACTGGTACAACAAGTTGGTGCTATAAGAAAAAACCGCATAAATGACCATGCAAAAGTTAAAGTGCGTAACAGCATTCAATCTTAGGTAATCTAAAACCCGACATAATTACGTCTGGCATTCACATTAAACTATTACATTTACAATACGAGTATCTGCAGTGCGTACATGGATGGCGGTGCTCCAATGGGCCCGGACACGTGCAGTGGATTGGTTCCACTTTTGATCAGTTCCACCACCTCTTGCTGAGTATGATGCAAATAAGGTATCTGACCCAGAGTGATCACTTCCCACATAACGACACCATATGACCAAACATCCGATTCCGTCGTGAAGATTCCATCCATGATGGATTCTGGTGCAGCCCAGCGTACCGGCATATATCCGCGGGCGTTAACGCGGTAATAATGCATATGGTAGATGTCCCGGGTCAAACCAAAATCTCCAATCTTTACAACTCGCGCACCGTTTTCATGGGTGACCAGACAATTGCGAGCAGCCAAATCCCTGTATGAAAAAATCGTATGAAACGCGTCACGAGTTCGTGTTTTGTTATTTCCTACAGCAGACAACCAACTAGAGCGATTCTGGCGTCTTGTAGACAAATGCATCTTTACCTGTGCACAAGCCTGCATTCCTGCAAGTACGCACAGCCTTCAGCTATGTCTCGACAAATTTCAAGTTTGTCCACGAATGTCAACGGTTCCGCGGTGTCGTTTCGATGGCTTCTCAAATATTCCAGCAAATTACCACTGTCCATGTATTCCATAACAATGTAGTACGGTTCATATTCTACGCAGATACCCAAAAACCGGGTAATGTGCTTGTGGTTGATTTGGCTATAATCACAAAAAAAATTGATTTCCACCAAATTACAAGAACCCAAATTACAAAGACTATACCTCATAACAGAAGCTTCCTTCAGAAACTGTTCCCGGTTGTTTTTCCCGGGCTTATCACGCAGTGTCTTAACAGCCACGGTGACAATCCCCGGTAACGAACCCAACATATTTTCACCAGTTGCAACAAAAACTTCACCGAAAGCGCCTGCACCGATGACTTTGATCTTCGTTATTCGATTCCGATCTATACGTGGCACATTTGAAACATCCAAATGGCTGCAAAAATTATGACGTACATGGATCATTCAGCATTAAAGGAAAAATTCGTTTTCACAAGACGGTTTTTAATGAGCGATAACAAGCGATTTGTAATTAATAAAGGGTTACCTTCCATCGTAAACGAAATTACAGGCAGACAATGATCTCAATTCCAGATTATTCGTTTCGAGGTCCGATGGTGTCGCCACGCGCGAAGTAAATCGCTTAATGCTGTAGCACACTTTTTTACGAGCAACACCTGTAAAGAAAAGCACGCATATATTTTTATTAAAATTTTAATGAATGCTTTTTTCGCCGCATAACTTACATAAAGCAGTTACGATAACCACCACAACGCAAGCGCAAACAGTTATGGCAGCGATCACACTGGAAGAAAGTGGTGCTGCTGCTGTGACGGCCAGAACTGTAAGCAGGAAACATAGTTAACACCTCCATGTTTTTTTTAGTTGTGCAGAATGCTCGTATACCATCGATATGGCCAAACGTTTTCTTAGCAAAGTTAGCCGAACCAAATTCCGTGACCGGGCGAATCGCTACCGTCAGGTGAGCGGATATAACTGTACCGGGTATGACAACCCTCTCAACACTGGTCACAGTCTAAGAAAAAAGATAGCTAGAAACCCAGATCGTAGAATGGATTAAATATGTCTAACTTACGTCATTATATACCACGTTTTCTCTATTCGTCACAATAACATCATACTGGACATTTCCATAATTGTAATCCGTGGCTGGGGTCCAGGTAACAACGAGATCGCCTCCTTCATCTTCGCATCGAATACGGCTGGTATCCAACGGGGAAGGAATGGCTTTGAAATCGAAAATCGTCCGATTTAATCCTAAAAATGTAAAAAGATTTGAATATAAAACTGTAAAAAGATTTGAATATATGCAAAATGAAATATGAAAAATTATTCCAAGCGGCTCTTGTGCGTACGAAGCTAGAGCGAAGTAAATTCAGAAACAAAACCGCAAAATAACGCTACGATACAACGATCTACAGATACAGTCGGCTTGCCTTTGAGCTCTTCCTCCATTCGCGGTATAATCGTTAAAAGTCTGATATTTGCTTTTTCGAACTGCAGTGTAACGTTTTGTGAGCGGAAATCAACAACGTTAACATTCCCGTCCTCTCCAACAGAGATCAAACGCTCTTCATAAACCATTAGTGAACCACGAGTGTATGGGAAAAGCGGCAAATCAACAACTTTCTCCATCCGGTCGCTTCCAGATCGCCATAACAATGATATTCCGAAAATTTCCAAGCCGTTATCTTTTTGTACAACTGCATACAGCGTGCGTTTTCGGTGATCAATGGAAATGGTAATGATCTGATCTGCTGTCAAAGGATCCAGCTGGAGTAAACGTCGTTGATTCAGCCCATTCATCTTTACAGTCTCTACTGCTAGGTCGGTGCACCAGTACACGGCAGCTCTGAGAGGATCCACCAGGATCTGTTTGCCGGCTTCCTGGATGACTTTTTCGCGTTCCCGCTCCGCTCCAAACTGTGCGCGGAAGATAGCTCTTTCCAAATTGTCCATCCAGTAAAACTTCCGCCCGATCCAATCATAAGCGATACTACCCACATCTTTCAATGTCATCCCAGTGCTTGTTCCATCTTTGATCACAATCAGCTGTGTTTTCTTGTACACTGCCACGAAATCTGGTGCCCACACTACTTCGTCCACATCGACAAATCCAGTTGCGCTCTTGATAACATTCTCACTCCCCATCGACTCGAGTGACATGGTGAACAAGGCTGAACTATTCACCACAAGGAATTCCGGGCCTTAAAATACACATAACACAAATATGTGTTATCAGTTATGAGTACAAGAAAACAGAAAAAAACTACAAGTGCTCTCAAAATCTTGCACAAATGTTTTATCATTTCCGTTAATTCAGGTACTGTACTTACCGTCAACACTGTATGTGCGCACAGTGTAGCTGGGAGAAACTGGACCACTGCGAGTAGGCGATAAAGCCTGGATTCGGAAGATGTACGACGTGTTTGGGATAAGTCCATCCATTATAACCTGGGTGTCATTCGTAAGTCGTGACAAAATATTCTTGGAATCATTGGCAGCCGCAAATTCATAACTATACGTCCAACGATTCCAGGCAGTTGGCGACTGCATGGCCAGTGGTGCCGGAGGTTTCCAGGTAATGTGCAAACGTCCGGAAGAGGCGAAGAAATGCAGCCCGCAAGGCTCACCAACGGGATCTGTGCATCACAAATTTACAACAACACTTTAATTTATTCTGGGCAATCACAATCACACTGTTAATTTAACCAGATGCTAGTCATTCTGCATTTTTGTTAATAAAAACACCCTTACATGGTTCTGGCTGTCCGTCTCTACCGAACGCTTCCATTCCGGTAATATTAAAATTGGAATCAACCGGAAGAAACTGCATGTGGAATTTGTCTTCCAGGACATTATATTCCTCCATGTGGACGGAATTCCCGGAATAACCATATACGGCGCCCCCGGCAAATAACATATTCGACAATTTCTTGTAACTGTAGCTAATCAGTCGGTCCGCCGCAAAATCCTCTCGCACTTGTTCTATCGCGTCTTTACCGTCGCAGTAGAAACGCCGAAGATTACCATTATTGCTGTCCGGGAATAAAATACTACAGCTATCATACATAACGGTGAAGGTTGCAACGTTCTGAGGCTGTGTCCAGATCCTTTCCGCATCACGCAGAAGGTCCGCACTGCGAACCGGCACAGAGTTTGGAGAAAGAGGAAGGCGAAAAAATTCGGAACGAGCATTTTCAAGATTAACCAATCCGAAAACAAATCCGTTGATAGGATCAACAATGATCTTCCGTAATCGGTTATGGCAATAACCGAGCGAGATACACATTGTAGGGTCGGAAAAACCGGCCACATCACATCGGGAAATCTAGGGTCACAGCCATTTCAAAGTTTAATTAGGTAATCAACTCGCGTAAACGCTCGCCGACTTACTTCTCCGAAACTGACAAAATACAGTTGCTGGTTCATCCAGTCGTAGCTGAGTAAGGTGATATTGTAGCGCTCGTTAGAGAAAATTGTTTTGTTCGTTCTGTACGTCAAATCAACGGCAACAATGTTGCCGAATCCTTGAGAAATGAAGGTCAGATTCCTTCTTGAATCGAACGCCAAGGCTGAAAACAGATGGCTGTGAGATAGAACTTTTTACTGAGCAATATATTCATCGTAATATTTTTCAAAACTCCAAGATCCATTTCATTCCTCAAAGTTATAATAACTTCCGTTTGATTATTACCATGAATCCTTGTTTCGTCCGTAGCATCTGGACAAGTGATACTTGTATTCAAGCAGTTAAAAGGATACAGGGTGGGCTCGCTGAAGCCAAACCATTTCCGCTCCACATCCTTTCGATGCAGTCGCAGTTCATTTGGTAGCCCATACAGCAGATCCACAGTTACAACATTTCCATGTTTACTTCCGGGTCTCTGCGGTGGTAAGGGTGGCGTGGCCACGTGCACTTCGGCATATGGTCCCCATGCCTCTTTATTGGCTGCTGCCACTCGGATATGGTACGTTCGCCCAGGTCGAAGATTTTCGAAAATTTTATATGCAACGCTTTCGTTGACGTGCGTCTAATGCAAAACAGGCAGCGAAAAGATTACAAACCCATTCTTTAGCAGGTATTACAAGTCTTACATATTTATGTGAATAAGGATTCTTCGCGTCGGTCCAGTTCAAACGGTAGCCGTGAGCGGGCCCATTAAAACGCTTAGGCGGTTCCCATTTGATCATAATCTGGTAAAAGGTCAGCGCTTCCGCATATACAATAACCGGTGGATCGAACGGGCCTAAAGAAAAATTCATTTTAGTAATAATTTTCACTGGCAAATCAGTGACCGATGGCCTAACAAGAACAGCGAAGATTCCATGCTCAAACAGCTACGGACAAAATTATCCGATAGACGCACGAGAAGAAAACGTCAAATTTAGCAGTACTGTATGAAGCAACAGAGGCCTCTCAGTTTGTCGTTGTGTTCACTTGCCTCCTGATTCCAGTGTCCTTAGTGGTCTGCTTTCCTTCGAATACACAAAATCTCGCATTGTTGGCATCCATACAACCCGAAACTGCAATAGCGGGAGAAATGTCAACATTCAGCCTTTTAATTGGCACATCGTCATTAATTGCCGTTAAGCTTCCAGCTCTCTTCGACGAATTATTGATTATCAAGCTGCCTGCACCAAAGCTCAATTGCCAACAAAGCAAACACTTGATTACTATCAATCATTACAGAACAGGAACAATCATCGTGCTCTAGCATCAAAGCTCTAACACGCCTTCACGATCTGACGACAGGACACATGTGAATATAAAGGAACTGGCTGAGAAAAGAGCTCCGCGCAACAGGTGTGTTGACAAATCGCTTTACCATACTAAATGTGAATAAATTAGAACACTCTTCATTAATACCGTCAGATAACAATAACGTTCTTCGTGCAACAACTGAAATCGATCCTCTCGCATTGTCACTGCATTATCCGTTATAGTTATTGAGAGCAACGATTAAATGAGCATACCTTGTACCAAGTGTAAGGCCACAGACCGGTAACAGTGAACGTCGAAGAGTTAACAATGACATCCGGAACAAAATATCGCCAATCCAAAGTTTTATTTGAGCAGTTATGCCCACATTCAGCGTACTGAGCGCGGCCAGTACCAATTTGTGGCGAATAATTTTCGAAGTCCAGAGTAAAACTTGTATTTGATTCCGATGGGGGATACAGGTACGGTATTGACAGACTGTCAACCAATCCTAAAACATAAAATTTGGGAATGTGTTGATATTCTCCGAAGCGTAGAATAACGCAATCTGTAGTTTATGAAAATCGGCATATCGTTCATTGCATTTGGAGCTTAGTTCCAGAAAAATTTCCACCATACACTTTCAAAAAATTTGAAAATAGCACAAAAAATACTCCAGCAACTTCTGTGTCTCAAGTTACCACACGGCATAACCGGATAATTACTGATTACAGTCCGTCTTAGACAAATAATCCAATTACTGCGACGCGACGACTACCTGTTGCTTGTGCAATAAACGATACGCATCACTTTTCTATAAATGAAATATAATAGCGCCGCATAGAGCGATGCAGCGCTTTCCCATTCTTCCTAATTACCTTACCCTGAAAGTCACGGAGATATCCGTTGAGAGCGTAGTCGCAGCCTTGACGACAGTTCACCTGCAGAGCAAGTAACAATAAGGATAGGGATTACTGCGCCTGTCCATTGTCCGCCAACAAGAATTCCCATGCATCTCCTATCTGCACTCACCACTGAGCTGTTCCGTTGCCGACTACGCGGAAACATGTCCATCTATAAAATACAACCAAACCCAGTGAAACAATGAAAATTTTGGCACGAGGCCAGGCGCACGCCCAGATTCAACCAGAACTTGTTCCAAAGACTACCGATAATGCCGCTTGAGAACAGGCTACGATATCTTCGTATTCTCTTCTGTCATATCGAATGAAATCATATAATTCAAGAAGATTAATGGGATGGACGCGAACATCACTCGTCTTCAACTATCAGCCCAACCTTTAGACTGCGAATTATCTTTTCTCACTTTTAGTATGTATATCACGCGTTTCCGCCATTCATCAGACTGTTTAATTACTTACACAGGAAGTTTCACATGAACTGTTCAGTGATGAACGCCACAATCCACATCCGCGAACGCACTACAAATAAAAAAAAATTAATAACATGGAGACCTTTTAAAACCTAATAAGAAAATAACGCATATTCGGCATATTTCCAAGGGGCCTAAATCAGTACGTGTTTTAAACCGTATGAAATTCATTCTGGTCTATAGCTAACCTTTATGTCATTTTTATATTTTGAACCTGTCTAACTTCCAAAATTACCCTAATGACCTAATCTGTGATACACCAACTTCGGTGCAATGAGAGCGATATTACCAGTACAAATGTTCTGTTGCGCGTACATTAGGAGGATGCATAAGTATTATTTATACCAGCATATGGCGACAAGAACGGCACTTTTGATTTGATATTCCATCCAAATTTTGACTACGTATAAAAGCGATGAGAAACCGCATTTCCTTAACAGATGCTTCACTGTGCTCTGAAATTATGTCCGTGCGACCATTAAATTTAACTGATGGTGTTAACCAAGCATAACCACAGCCGGATCAGATAAACGCTGGGACAGTGCCCTTCTAAAAGGAACGTCAGAGTGTCATTATTGCATACTCAGTTTTTGCATCCTGTAGCGCCTTTCCCAAACTTGTCATTTTCAAAAGCCAGTCAGCCATGTTTACGAAACCACGGAATAGCAAAAGAATTCTGTTTACTCGTCCAGACGTTCTCATGCTGTAAGAAAAGCTGTGAACTGCAATCGCTCATCCACGCCACTGGCCTGTCACCTTATAATCCTGAATCCTGAGAAGGCAGCCGCCGATCAAACAACAAGAGAGCTGCTCTTCCGTCGATCAGGATTTACTTTGTACAGAAAATGGCTAATCTTTTGATTTCAAAATTGAATATATTTTCTTTCATCCAGTTCAGATATTCGCAGTAATACGATTCACGTTATTCGAGCATACATTCGTAACTAGTAATCGTAAGTGAAATCTTTACCATAAGTCTACTATGTGTACACAATTCTTCTAGCAGAACTGTAGGTGCTAAAATGCTTTTGTGCACAACATCTGTGTTTCAAACTTTCGAGTATATCGTATGTCATGTGATCGTCATCGGTAAACTAATAAAACTGCAAGGATAAACACTAGTCTTCGCGGCACATATAAATTACGCAAAGTCATTTCGTCTGCTGAGGTGGCAAAGGTGGACAATGGTCATTCGCCGGTAACAACTACGAACATAAAATTTTGCTGCAAGGTCAAAATGAAGTGGACCTATAAGTGCCGCTTGCCTGGAAAGCAGCACAGAAGTCACAAAGTCGTTCGGGGAAATTTTGGTAATGTAATCTGTGATTCTGTACTGACGATGGGCGATGGCAGAAAGTTAGGAGCCGGGCTATACCGCACTTGACTTCGCTCAATACTCTGCAATACGAGTTACGCTGCGGCTTTTTCAGCATCTGCCAGAAATGTTTACCGTTGAAGAAACTGAGTCTAAGGCTTTCTGTATTATATTTCCAGCTATTTCTCAAGCGGGATATGCGCATTGTTACCGAACTTTCACATATATATCGAATTTACCGGACTGCATACCATCCCGGTTTCGTGCCCTTTCCACAACTTCAAGTTTTACCATAGTTCCTGGTACTATGGTTTTACACCGTTCCTTTCGTGACTATCATGATTACGATTTGGAAACGAGAACTATTTTGCGCCACTTCTTTATATTTCTTATTAAGCCCATACTTATGATTTGAACCGTTGTAAGTTTTTATTGTGCGTGACACTGATTTCCATTTTCCATGCCTGCATAGTGAAACAGATGTCGAAAATTCCTCTATCCTGATCTAAGCAGCCAATCATGCGCTCATTTGTTATCCTCGATTGATATCGTAGCGTATGTAATAAAGCTTCCGGAGTGTGCTATCCTGGGCGTTGCATTCCGAGATTTGACATGTCATCTTTCCGTGGAGCAAATAACCGGAAGACTATCATGACACGCATGAAAACCAAATCAGATCGTAATTAATTACCTGCAGTTGACTGACCGTATGCCAGTTTACTACATGTTTCGGATAATAACAGAACTATCAAGACACAAGAAGGGAGACCATACCGGCAAATAAGAGATAGCTGTGAAAAGGGCTTAATGAGAAAAGAGATAATACTTCGATTTTAAAACGTTTAAATATAATTTAAAATTACGCAAAGAAAAATACGCACTAATAAGTTAACGAATCAAAAGAAATCGGTCAGTGAACGGGCGCTTGTGTACAACGTGAGCTTTCCATAGATATATCGTTTTCTGGATCCTGCTCTATGTATGCCTTTATCGTATTCGTGCTCGCAAGAGCAATTCAAATCCACATTCCTTCTAGCACCGTGAATAATAATAACATCTTTTACACGATAATACATTCTTTGCTATAAAATGTGCAGCAGATAACCACGAAATCGTCCGATTCTCTGCATTTTATTTGCCATTTGGAATGACAAACAGGTTTTCCATATCAGTCAGCAAGGCAGCCTTGATAGAGCCATATACAGTGGCAGCTTAGCAGCGGTAATTTATCTTCTGTAAACTTTCTCCTACTCTAATTTGATAAGCTGCACATTAAATTTGACAGTCAAACTCAAACAAGAGTAAAAGACGCGCATCATGACACATACCGTGTCTTTGTATTTTCAAGTGAGCGTGAGTTTTGACGATTCTCAACACGACAAGGGAAAACACAAAATCACTTTTATTACTGCAAAATTCTAAATTAAGTTAATTGTCAACAAATCGTGAAAAAATCTGATATACAGATATATAACTAAACTAACAGTAAGTAAATCTGTATGCGGCTTTGTCGGCGATTACAAAAAATACCGGTGTTCCAGTACTTCGGTGATTTTTCACCAACATAACTTTTAAATGCATTTAACAAAAATCTTGGTTTTCTAATCCAGTTTTTATTAAGATGCAATACCAAGGTTCTGTATATAGATACCTCTATCTTATATATAGGTATCGTGACGAATGAAACGACCAAATGCGCAACAGGTGCAATGATCTGCAATACATTTTATGACATTCAATTGGATTTATGTTTCCCAATGCACGCTACAAAAACGCCAATTACCGAAGATTAATAGCAGTATACATCAAAGCCATCGGTTCTATTCGACTAATTTCTGACGTTATCGGTTTGCGTACTATTTATTATTGTTATTCATATCAGCCTGGCGCTGCAATCGAGCCATCTTTCTGTCCATGCGCATCCGTAAATTTAACCTCAACACCAGAAAGCATCACTGTGACAATAATTTACATTTTAAAAGGGCAACATGGAGAATCATAAACATATCTGGATGGCCGACTCGTGCAACTTGAATTTTAATCGACCCCATCAAGTATACACAAATAAACCGGCTTTCTATTTTGAAGACAAGAACGTATCGACCGCAGCTGCACTTTTATTGTTAAATTTTTACAATTTTGCCACAGTATTCATTGCATATGGCAAAGCAGCGATAATTAGGCATTTTAGGCGATTGGAACTACTGCAAGTGGATAATACACCGCAATAATATTATCGCACTTCCGGCCTACATTTTAAGGATATATTATTATTATTTTGGAATTTCAGCCCTTTTAAAGCATATATATTGTAAAGCTACATGTCTCGCTAATTATAAAAAAACATAAAAAGAGAGTACTTGAGTTCCGAAATTACAAAAAATAAGAATTTAAGACACTAGAATAATTATACGTTTTAATGTTAGCTGCCCATAGCCTGGAGGCAGTTCGTCTGGCTTTTAAGCACGTATCCGGTATATCCTGGGGGCTGGGTTAGATTTCTAATTGTAAGTTCGAAAACATTTAATTCATAAAATCAAACCAAAAAAAATTCAAAAATAACAAAAACATTTTCCGGCAGCCTGTTAAGATATCTCCGATAATGGCTGACTGCTGTAGTACGATAATAATAATAATATCGAGAATTATTGATGTCCTTTGTCTAGTTATTGTACATTGTGTACTCTCCATGCGCACAACTGGAATCACGATATTAACCATCTCCTCATAGACATGACAGGTATTCTTGTCTGCTTGTACACGCCGCACTTGAGTGCAGGTGCATAAAGAAATCTTCCCGCTGTAGACAACTCAATTGTGCTTCCTCGAAAGCAGAATCGACTCCTAAAATATCGACTAATCTGTTCTTTCCCAGCAGCATATTCATAGTGGCCACTGGCCTATTCGCCTTAAAGCCATCGTATCAGTCTTTTTTAACAATTGTGCTAATCTTTTCTAGTGACCACGAAAAGTTTCAGAATAATTTCCTGTACGATGAACTCTAAAAATGTTAAAGACCAAGGAAACTTACTGGCCGCAGTTTGGAATCCAAGAAATTTCGCAATTTTCTTACCGTAGCGTCATTGCCGCAACTTGTTGCGCACTTATCGGCTCCTGGCGTCAGTCCACGTTTGCCCAATCCGGCACTGCTTGCACTATCGATGTATAAAGAAGAAAAAAAGACGAGGAACAATGTGGAGAGCACCGACATCTGCATTTTTGCAATCATAATATCCGCTGTAATACAATCATATTAACTGGGTTAACAATAGTCGAGTGCTACGATGATAATAAAAGTAGAGTATCATAAAACAAAAACATCGTGGTGTTCTGGCACACCAGATTCCACGATCAGACTCCACGTGATCGTGACATGAGCCGCACGATTTTAAAGCTGCAAAAGACGCTTGATTATTTGCAGCGGCTGACCGGTAGCCACATACTGTGCCTGTAGATTTCAGAGAAGTTCGGATTGCGAAACCAGAAAAGGATCGTCAGTGGGCAGGCGGTGGGTGGTGTCCAACATCTTCGCCCAGTAGAAACAGCTTTAGCAAACAAATTACAGACGGCCGGTATCGGCCGACTATGAGGAGTGTTATGTTTTCGCCTCGGCAGTTTGACTGGCCTAGGGCAAATTTTGGAAGAAAGAAGGATTAGCCGTCATGCGTTAAACGATGAATAAGAACTTTTGCCTCCTTTTCTTTTCTTTTTCGAGTATGGATACGTAACACACCATATTCAATTATGAAATAAAGTTGAACAACATTTAAATTTGTCACAGCTAAAAGCCTAAAACGGAACAGAAAAATTCATTTCTATGAATCACACGACTGAAGTGTAGTGCAGTGATTCGGACGTTCGGTGTTTCAAAAGGAATCTGTATTCGATACAATAACACTGCTAAATTACAGCCCAGACCACAGTACATATTCGAATTCGGATAACCGGCACATGAACAGTAAAAGAGTTTAATACCGGTACTTTACTACTGAATAACTGATAGGATCACAGATCTCACAATCGTCACTCGTTAAACAAACCTAACACAGATTTTTCACAGGTTAGTTGTATACCTTTACAACTACAAAATACCAAGTTGGTTTTAAAATAACACCAATCGTTAGCACCAATCTTGAGATCACTGGCAAGGTAACAGGGGCGCAGAACAATGCGGTACTGGCATTATTCATAAGTCGGATGACGTGTAACACCCGGAAGAAAATGAGATTATACGCAGCTCTCCAACTGTGCTTCAGGATTTTTCAAGAATTGGTTAGCGGCTCAACAGCGGTGTTTTCGGATAGAGCCATAAAATCCCGTTCTTCCAAGACATCGTACGATTTCAGAAGTTCATCCGTACTCGTCCGTATTCTGGGTATCACCGGTGAGCGTCTTTTCAGCGTAAAGGAGTCGTAGCTGGTGACTGATCCTGTTTCCGATAACGAATCCCATTTCTCCGCTTTTAGTTTAGGTTGTCTCAGTCCGCCAATCCACTTTTTCAAATTCAGCGAAACAATGTTGTCGGGAAGCACCAGCATTACGAAAGCTAAGCTGACAATTACGGTTCCCATTATTTGAGCGTTGGAAATGAGAACGCCCCGTAAAGTAACATCGATGCCTAGAAAATGCGTTCAGACTGTTAAAAGTCAGTCCTCACAGAGCAACCATTTTTACCATTACTTCTTCGATTAATTAACTAATTGTAAGTAAACCTCTTGCTGATGCTCGCACCGAAGAAATTTCGCTTCATAAGTCATATAAATCTTTGCTTACCACTGTTCACGGCCAGTACGATCAAGTCACTTAATCCCATGAAAAATCCTCCTGCCAGAACAATTCCATACCCATACACCAGCGATGATACTGGAGACAAAAATACGCGCTCTAACACCGGCACCAAACTGAATTTCACCTTTAATTAACCGCTTTTTGAAACAATATGTTGAGTGCGTAAGCTATAGCATATCGTGTTCACGCTGATCACAAACTAAAAAACGATGGCAAAAAAGCAGTGCAAATAAAGTTATGGCGGCACAATTTTGATAAACAAGGTTTGTAAATAATATACTTTACTTACTTGCTGTGCACGACCAGGCAGCAGTCAGGATCGGATAAGGCAGCATAGTGATGTCGTAATTCTCATGGCCGGACAAATGCATGGCCAACGGAATCGGCCAGTATACCACAGCCATCAGGGCGTACATAACGGTAATGGCAAAGGACACTTGTCCCAAATGGCCTTTAGGGAATGATTTTTTAAATGTGAGCTGCAAAGTTGGCGTAGTGAATAAGCTGTTATATATGCACAATAATGTTACGCCTATACAATAGAAGTATACCAGAAGCAATTTTAGCCGCATGCACAATGCAAGTGCACAACACCTACTTGATACAAGGAAATACAGCAGTCCTGTGCCAACATCAAACTAACCCCGACAACAGTCTTTTTGGCCAGATTGACCGTGAATTCATGGTAGGCAATCAGTGCAACCCCACCAAATGTGACAAATACAAACAGAATCTGCAACGAAATCAAAACTTAAAACGACATCACGTACGATAGACTTGATGGATTACACAAAATGTAAAACACTCATTTTAATAGAGTTACTTATCAGTTATCTTACCTTGATAAGCAGTAGTCGGTGCTTCAAAAACAACCATGATAAAATGTAGGAAATCGCCACGGACGGAGGTGTCAGCGCCGACGCCATGGAAGTGCTCAGATTGGATAACGCCAGGGTATATGTCAGCTGACTTAGCAGACTGAACACCATCGGCGGGAAAAACTTGAAAAAGATCGTTTTTACAGACAAGCCATCCTCGCCACAGATGTCTTTCCCTCTTCTGTAAATAACAAAGTCAGTCATGAAGTCAGCATTCACTAACATCTGCAGAAAAAGCCATGAAATTATAAATTCAATTAAGTTATAATTCTTGTCAAATTTGAGTTATGTTTTCTAAACAATTTACAGGAAGAAAGTTTACCGACATGTCCGTCGAAGATCGAGTTTCCTGCCGCGGATCACTTTGATAATGGTATTGATAACGAGATACAATGGAAACGACATGGAGCGAAAAAGGATTTTAAACATAACGAAGAGGAATGGCGCATGGAAGTTCATTTTCTCATCCGTTAATGCCAGATTGGTCAGCTGACCGGCGGCCGTGGAAGCCGCCACCGTGATGGCCAGCATGATGACGGCTAGGAACCATTCGCTCGCGCTCTGCTTATGGGACGCTGCGTCTGTCTTGGCATCTTGGCTGACTTCTACCGGGCATTCTTGCACAGGATTGTGAAGAGCTGAATAGAGAGTGAAAACAAAAAATTGAAATTGGGCTTACAAGTCAACACGTGTTCGGAGCAGTGGCAGATTATGCAACAGAGGAGACTCACGTTCGACGGTGAAAATAACATCAACGTTTTCTGGAGTCGGTATTCGTTCCTCGGAGTTATCCATTAAAAAGAATATCCAGATTACAGATCAAATGTTCCGAGAAAATAGTCGTAATTCTCACACGAGATCAAACATATTTTTTTCCCAAAACTCGAACAATTAAATGCAAAAAACTGCTAAAAAGTTAAGCTGAACGAAAAAACGTCTGTAATCAGACAGCAAAACAACGCCTAAATGGCTAAACTGATCTGGCATAAAACAGATAACCACGCATTGCACAACCTGCCGTACCGTGTACAATACCAATACGTATTCGTGTAGAAATATGGCTTCTGCATAGATTTCAGATTAGGCAGTTTGCTCCGGAAACCGAATAAGTAAATGATGGTTCGCGTTTACAGTTTACTTAATAAATTTTTGCCTCAAAAGCAGTAAGTGCAGTTCTACCGAGATTGTATTTATTATCTTAATATTAATTGGTCGAGCAAAGTAGGTACAAGGTACAATATGAAGATCGAACCGAGCATATCTATATATAATTTTAGAATATAGATATAGTTATAGCAGATAGAGTATATCTATATTATAGAGTACAGATACAATCATATTTCATAAAAGCGGTCGGATAAGTGATTACAAACGAACTTGAAATAAGTAATGTTATCCGAATACGATAATTAGAGAATAATAACTGAGTATAGGATAACTGATCGCAGATCCAATAATGCTATCGTTCATATCGTGATAATTTCCTGGTCTAGCTAGGTACAAAATGCAAAATCCTTGACCTCGTATAAGCACACGTACGCACAATCTGTTGATGTACTGCACGAGTCCACAGTTCGTGAAATTACTTTGAATTTCCCAATGATAGGTAAAATTTCCGTTATTAAGCGTCATTTAGGCCGAGTGAAAACATTCTGGGAGAAATGATAAAGACAGAGCAATCGGTATTTTTCGCTGCCTTTAATTTGACCGATACTCAACATCAAGGGACATCACCGGGGATTATTAAAAAGATACTGTATGCGAAATTCCTGAATTTTTTATTCAATTGCTAGTTGGTTCTTTGAATTATTAAATTAATGCAAGCTCATTCTTGATCACCGCAGCGTAGCGCACGCACAGCAAATTCGTGATCACGTCCGGCAGCAATGCTCAGAAGCTGAGTATGACCTTTTCCTATTAACAGACAGCATTTACCTTCATTATGAAAAAGTGTCGCAACGACCAGCTGGAGTTTCTCGCATTTTAAGACAAGAAATATCGTGAACAGCATTCAGCACAAATTTAACGAATTTTAATAGAACTGTTCCAGATTTTAATGCCAGTGATAAACCGACAAGTAATAAACACCTACTTGAGTATGTACTATGTATTGTACTTCTGTACAAAGATTCTACTGCATCGGCATCGCATTTTACAACAGCCGACTGCGAAAAGGTCATAAAGCGGTCACCGTCGCATCATCCGTAATAACATCGACATTTTCTAGCAGATCCGGATGGCTTGTGTTAACCACAATCTCATTTGCTAGCAAACTCGATCGGGAGCGCATTCGCATTTCCGCTGGAACCGTCAACTCAGTCTGGGAACTGGTGGATCCATCGGCAAAATCCAGCACCAAACGTGAACTTGTCGGAGGAAGTGGATTACCTCGAAGGCGCTGCCAACGCTTCTTGATATCGATGGACACAAATTTATCCGGCATAACCATCATAATGAAGGCTGCTCCAATTACACAAGTCCCGATTATCTGGTAGTCGCTAATGGGCAACTTTCGCAAGTGATCAATAACTGCGAAGTCATAAAACAAATGTAACGGAAGCCATGCATCTACATCGGCATCATCGCAATTTACTTATGTAGACATTGTAAAGCAAAAAAAATTTTTGCATTTCGTAGATCTACAAAAAATTATTCGTATCTGAAAATCAGCAGTAATTTAGCGTTCGGTTAACGTTTTTCACTGCTAATTCTATAATCATCGAACTCGTGCTTTGTATTCCTTACCAGTATTGGATGCCAAGATAAGGAGATCACTTAAACTCATAAAAAATCCACTGGCAAGCACCAAGCCATATCCATATACCATCGAGCTCACTGTAAAATTTCACGAAACTGATTCCACCGGACCAGATCAATTATTAACTTCGACAGCATACCGGCAGTGCAGGACCACGAACCAATTAATATCCCGTAAGGCATCTCACGAATGTCATACTGCTCCACGCCGGTTAATTTCAATATCAACGGCACCGGCCAGTACATTAATATCATCAAGACATACATGGCGGAAACAGCAAAGGACACCTGACCGAGATCACCTTTAGGAAATGCCTTTTTGAAGCACAGCTGCAAAATACTCACAAATCAGTACAGATAGAAAATAAAACGGTTATATTTTCAACACAAAGCGGGGTCGTGTACCTGATATGAGGACAAGGAGAGATCTTGCACTATCATGGAACAGATACCAAGGATTGTCGCCGCGGTAAATTCAAACGCAAATTTCTCGTAGGCAATGATACTGACGCCGGCGAGTGTAACAAAAACAAAAAACACCTGTAATAAAAAACCATTCAGCGAATACTCAAAACAAATTCCAGAACACAATTGCAACTACACAAATGGTAACACCAGACTGTTAGAAGAAAGTACAAAAACGGCAGGACGAGAGCAGCTGTGGGTGCATTCATGTTGTTTTTAGATTAGCACATTTTCTTAGCACTTTTTGAAAGTCACTTACCTTGACGGCTAATAACTTATGTTTGAGAAACAGCCAGGTCATTATGTATGATGTCGACACAGCCAACGGAGTGAGAGCTGACGCAACGGAAGTGGTCAAATTGGCTATTCCCAACGTATAAGCAATCTGGACCAGCAGATTAAAAAATGTTGCCGGAAATAACTTGAATATTATCACTCGCCATGTAAGCAATCCTTGCTCTCCACAAATAGCTTCACAACGCCTATGCCAGATGCAAAAAAGTATGATTACCTCATACAGTAGTAAAACCACGATGTGTATAATTTCTTTTTGGGTTACACAGAAAAAGCTTGACCTTATCCAATGCAATATAATATGCCACTGACGGTGAAATTTAATATTTGTGACAGTTTCGTTTATCGGCAAAACATGTTCCAGTGCAGCAACTTACCACCACGTGCGTCGGAAGTCCAGTTTCCGACGTAAAATTATTTTAGTAATTGTATTAGCTACGATATAAATGGGAAATGCCAAAGCCCGGAAGATGATCTTAAAAAGGACGAATAGATACGGAGCGCTGAAACTTATATCAGGATCTCTGAAGGCGATGTTGCCCAGTTGGGCTGACACCGTATTGAGGGTTACATAGGATATCAACATCACGAACGCCAAAGTCCAGGTTCGTGTCGACTGTTTGTGCTCTTCCGGTACATTTTCCGCATTCGCAGCGTCTACTAGATCGTCCTTGCTTTCTACCGACAAAATACAGAACAGCTGATGTTAGTCAATTGCTTCGTAGTGCATAAAATAGAAAAGCAAACTTTGTTCTTTTTACTTTACATTTTACACTTACCACTAATGATAAAAACTGGTTTTTCAGAATTCCAGCGATCGTCCTCAGTCGACGAAACGGACATTGTCGATCACAACAGAATCCGCACGTGCGTGCTGGTACCCACGCGTTAATCCAAAACTTTACGAAATTTTAACCGGCATTTTTTGCTCTAACAGCGGGCGACACTTCCAGAGTCAAGAATTACTGGCCACTGCTCCCAGCTCTTGAAATTATTTTATTTTCAAAGGAATGCGCAGCAAATGACTCAAACATAACGAAACCATTCGCAAGACAACCGATGTAGTCAAGTGAGCGCAATGTTCGTAATCAAAATTAGTACTTATTCTAAAATGCTACAGATAACAGCTTCCTTATCTGCAGATTAGATGACACCCAATTTATCGCAAAAGATAAACCTTTCAACGAAATGTAACACACGTGCCAACAAGAGAATATCAAAACAATGTTCACTTCCTAACTCTCTCTGGTATGATTCCCATAGATTTGGCAATAATCTGGAGCATTATTTCATCACTGCCACCAGCAATACTGAGCGCTCGGGTATCTCGATAGAACCGACTCACGAGAACCTCCTCCGTGTATCCCATTCCTCCCCAAAACTGCAGACATTTATCTCCAACGATCCGAGTTAAACGACCGGCTTTCAATTTGCACATGCTGGCCAGAAGCGTCACATTATCTCCTTGCAGGTAGTTGGCTAAAACCGAGTATATGTATTTAGTGCGTTCTTCAAAATTCAAAACCATCAGCTGAAAAACGCTTTTATTGTAATAACATCATTTACAAATGTCGTACGTAAAACGGTCTTACGGTTGTATGTAAAAATACATAAATCAGGAATCTTTCTTTTGAAGAAAGTACTAAAAGAGTTTTGAATTTATAACGAATTTATCTTTTTATGAAATATTATGACCGGACAACTACTACACCCCATTCCACCTGGATATCTACTGGATCTATCTATTCCACCTGGATTAAATCCTAAACTGACCATGAGTCTTCACATACCTACTGCACGATACACTAAAGCTCGCAATGCTTCAACTTCGCTCTGCAGTTCTGCAAGGGTAAAGTATACGATCTGATTGCTCAAAACAGGAACACCAAAAGCCTTCCGATCCCGACAATAGTCCGCCGTATGCTGAATTACGCGATCCATAGCTAATAAACCTGGAAACACCAAAAACAATTTTTTCGGGCTAATTACACTTGAGGTTCTGCAAGATTTCTCCTAACATGAAGCAGCGCTCCATAGCCGTTCTTCCTGGAATTGCTCCATCTGATAAATGAATCCCATTCCCGGGTCTCCCAGTAGGTGCGACTGTGGGACTTTCACGTCTTCAAAAAATATCTGAGCAGTATCAGAAGATCGATTTCCCAATTTAAGAATTTTTTTAGCCACTGTTACTCCTGCAAATTAAACTCAAATTAAACTCAGTTACGCTGTAATTAAACATCTTTAGTATAAGTATCTGCGCAAACGAACCAGGTGTCTTTTTTGGAACAATGATCAAGGATTTGCTTAAATGTTTCGGCTGATCTTTTTCCGTGTTGCAAAGCAAACAAATCCAGTCGGCTTGTGCTCCATTTGTAATCCACATTTTGTGTCCGTTAATTACAAAATCATCGCCTTTTCGCACGGCAGAGGTTTTGATATCTACAAATGCAGCCATAAAAAATTAAAAACCAGAAATCAAAAGACACAGCGTTCTTCAAAAAAATTTATGTACAGTATACCAACTTGCAACATCAGATCCAGCTTCCACTTCACTTACTCCGACGCAAGCTACCATATCACCACGAATAGCGGGCTCCAGAAAAGATTTCTTCAATTCATGCGTGCCGTATCTGTGAGAGAATTTTGAAGTTTTCACTCAAACCTCCATTATATTATTTTAAATTATCTCATGATTTGAATCCGGAGAGCTAGTTCTACATAAACAATTTTGAAACTGAAAATGACAAGATATACGAGTACAAAATCGCAAACATAAAAACAACGTACGCAAACCGCTGGAAACCACCACATCAAAAATTTGACGCTCACTTCGCAAATGCCGGTGTCGCCATGTCTGTATGAACTCCAAAGGCGCTGGATACTCCTCCGGAATTGATACGGCCTAATTCTTCAGCCATCGCCATGTTGTAAGAAAAGTCCAATCCCATTCCACCGTACTCTGAAAGCAGTAGGTACAAACGTGAACCAACTTAAAAAATTTAATAATAACACTTAATAACACTCAAACAGTACAAGAATGAAATAACAACATTATTAAAATACAGTATTGCTAAAAGCCTAAACAGAACTTTCTCACTTACCTTCCGGCCTATTTAAACCAAGTAGCCCAGCATCTCCGAATTTTTTGAAAACCTGATGAGCCGGAAACTGTCCGATCTCTTCCCACTCATCCACGAAAGGGTTAATATCAGTATCGATTAGCTGCAAAAAATGTGAAGCTATGACGCTAGAAACAACACCGTCACAAGGGTAATAAACAATAATTAATAATAATAATATTGTTTAAAATCTACTTGCAGTTAGACTAATGTGTGCACATATAAACGGTAGATACATAACAGAAAAAGCTGTTTCTCGAACCGAAATACGTGCTATAAAGTAAAAGAGCGAAAAAACGCTAACCAACAAAAAATCGCACCCGTGACGGAATATGGTGTACAGTAGCAGCGTAGTACGTACTTCTGTATATCTGTACTCGTACTTTACGGCTATATTTTTGTACTTTCTCGCAGTTTCTCTTTTGTGTTCGGATCTACTTTTGGTTGTTTCTACACGGAGGCGCTTCGCGCCTATATAAGTCCGAGAGTTGCAGTATTTTGACGATTAGTTGGTTCGCATTCGAAGTTTTGGCAGTGTCGGAGTTTTTCTATTAGAAAGTAATCTGAGCACTACGAATGCGGAACCGAATACGAACACGGATAGAAATCGTGTTCGTAAGCGCATCCGAGATCTGATTATGCATTCGGACCGAACCAGATGTCGAAACGGTTAGGTACCGATGATTTCGGCCATCTACACTTCGGTTACGCTGATTATTTCGGCAACCATTCCCATTCGACCACATTATATTTAAGTTGAGTTTTACCAATTTAATTATTAATAATTAAAAATTTGCAGACATGCAATCTAGTAAGAAGATTACATGAATGCGTCGACGCATTGTTGCCAACTTTTATCTGTTTACATAAAATCTCATCAATACTTACTTTTATTAGAAAAGAAGCCAACAAATAAAGCTAATATCTATTACCTAAGTGTATTGACGCGTTGCGTAATGACGCGGTGCGTTGCGGTGTGTCTACCTGATACTGTAACAGATCATGTATCAGTTCAGATTCAGAAAAAGTAACAAACTTTGTTGGAACAGAACACAAATTACCCCACGTTCACTTGCAGCTTCAGCTCACCATCACCCTCTCATAATTCAAAAAATTAATGTAACAGAAGAAAACGTATGATCGAAGAAACCAAAGATACTTTAAAAATTTAAAAAACGTAAAAAAACTGACAAAAACAAATAGTTTCTTTTCTTCAAAAAACTGTAAAATCTCAGGTCAAGCTGTGCATGTATGGTCCGTATTGTTGTGGCGTCCTCGGGGACCCGGGTTTTCTTGTAAATTGTAAGCAAGCAGCTTACAATTTACAACAAACACTAAGTAACAACTTGACACAAGAAAAATAGAAGCCAGAATGTCATGTAGCCAAAATAACCGTGGCCGAAAAGAGTGCGGACCGAAGTGAGCAAAGCGAATTGTATGTTGCCGAAGTGATAACAAGTGCCCGAAACGTAGCGCGGCCGAAGTGGTCAGGTAAAAACTGCTTCAGACCGGAAGGGATCAACCGCCCAAGTCGGCGACTGCAAGCTAACTAGCTGCACTCGATCCAACTGCTTTTAAAATTTTCCGATTGGTCGGTAGAGCTCGATGCGTATGCCTGTACGACTCGTACAAGTTGCATTTTTAAACGTAATTTCAGTTGCGATACCTCATGTCAATTAAAAATTTGTTTTTAAATTGTGAAAAGAGTTTTCAAAAACTTTTTAAGCTCATAAAAAAGAGGAATGTTTTCTCTACTTAAAATCCAAAGCAAACGGAATTCCATCAAGACAGGCAGAATCGACAGCTATCCGGAGACATGCTACGATTCAAAGCTTAAATTTCGTGCTTTACGGAAGGTTTACGAAACGAATAGGGCTATGACGTAGGCAAAAGAGGCGGGGATTCGTATTCGGAACCGCATTCGTAGTCTTCAGATTGCTTTCTATTAAAATATATCGTCGGAATGCAGTGTGAGATTCTCACTTCGCGTAGTTTGCAGCTTACACATATTTCTTGGCTATGCCACATTGAAATTATCAGCTCATTCTCTGTCGTTGAGTCAGGTCGGTAGGATTGATATTACGGTATTATCCCTATCGTACTCGTCTCTCCGTCACCCGCGTAGTGCACATCTCACAAACTTACAAAAAGACGAGACAGTAGCCACAAAACAGCCAACTAAGCACTGTAGTAGTTAGTATGTCTGTGGCAGTGTGGCACTTTGTGCCACATACCTTTTTCACGAGTTCCCGAATTTCATCGTGCTGTTTGGTAAAAATAACATCTCGTTTCCCTTCGCTCGGCCCGCTATTATCGTCGGATACGGTTTGCTGGATCGGATTTGAGTGTCGAAACGAAGTTGCGGAAATAAGTCGCACAGGTGTGCAGGTTTTAACTGGGAAGGCATTACGTCTGCAGGGCTGACTCCCAGTCAGTAAACGGGAAGAATAAAAAGGAATTTTCAACTGAGACAAAAGCCTAGAAGCCATTGCCATTTCACCATAAAAATCTTGTAAACCAGTCGTATTTGGCTAATGGTTCAAATATTCAGAAAGGCATCCACAGCGTCCAAAAATTTTTGTTTCAAAAACATCCATATGTCAAGTTGTCAACTATTTCCTTATTACTTTTATGAGTTTTATAACTTGCTTTATGGTCAAAACTGCTTTACTCACAATCAGTTTTGTATTGCTCTGTAATACTAGTACCAAGGCTTTTTAAACTACGCTGCTATATATCTGATGTAACTACGCTGCTAGCATTAATAAGCAGCTTTGTTGCTCATTGAGCAACCGCATTTCGGGAGAGGGCTGCAAATAGCTGAATAAAACTCTCTGGCCTCTGTAATGCGGACTGCGGAGCGATGTTCTTACGTTAGCAGCAGCATCCTAAAAATTAAAATAGCTGGTGTGCGGTACTGACCAGTGGTCAACATCAGCTGCGCATTTACGAGATGGGCATCGGAGACCGAAAACGAAGTTGAACCATGCTTGACTCTTTCGAGTCCCTGCGAAAGTTGGTGTTGCCTTGGGAGTTGGAGCTGGAATACAAAACCAACAATAACTGGATTGCGGCGGCTCTCAAATCGCTACAAATCAGGGATAGTTTGCATTGCAGAGGCAATAAAAATGGCAAGCGGTCTGAGTCAGACCCCGTCTGGTCTGCAGACCGTCCTCTGCAACGCTCTGCAGCCCGGTCCAAATCGCCTTTTTGAACATGTAGGTCCTGGTCGTCTGCTGCGCTCCCTGCTCCCTGTCAAAAGACACAGGAGAGGGCAAAGTCGCTCGGACTGGTCAAAACGCATATGGTCTGAGTGTAGAGCGCAAGTGGAAGAGCAGTCCACATGTACCCCGTTTCCCTATTGTTATTGTATGCGATGGCGCACGTTTTGTTTCGCAAGTCTTTTTCAAGCAGCAGACCAACGACGTCTTTCTGTGCCAGACGGCAGCGGCATTTGGAATGCAAACGTTGGCTGCTCTGCAGCGATTCAGAGCCGCCGCAATCCAGTTAATGAGGGTAAAACTGCTACAAAAATGGATGTCTTATGTACACTGCAAGCTTCATTTTTGCAGACGCCGAGAAGTATGCTTATTAACACGAAGACTTTTTATCACAGAAAAATTAGAGGATAGACAGGGAACCATAGACTGCTTTCAGCTTCGTAAAAAAAACCACAACCATTCCATGCCATAACGATTCATAATGCGCCGCACTAACCAGATGTTAGTAAATCATATACAGAAGTCACTTTCTCTAACTGTCAATCTGAAGTTACAATCTCTTTCCAAATCTATATTTTGTTTTGGGCTTGTTTCTTTGATTGCTTTCATCATGCTTTTCCTCGTACTCCATGTGTAAAAATCCATGTAACTTCTCTGCATCGGAAGCACTTCCCAAAATGTCTTTAAGTTCGGGTTCTGTTAATTTGCACAAGGCCGCAATACTGTCCACTCGATTCATGATGCCCAAGTAATTCTTCTGCGTAACTCCAGGCATCTTCAGTAACATCTCCTGCGGTCCCAGATTGTACTTTTCAAACGCCGCCGTTGCTTCCTGCTCCGATGAAACTGTGACCGCCTTTGTAGGGTCTGGTTCTGTACGACCCAACTTAATCTCCTGGAACAGTTCCGCCGTGGCATATGGACTGGAACACCATAGTATTCGCAGTTTGGGAAAGTGCAGCGTCAGTAAGACTAACTTATTGGAGACATCCTTCAGCGTGGTCTCCTTCGCGTAATTTCCATTTAGGCTAAAAGATTTGTTCTGATCGAACTCGATTAACAGCACTGGGCACCTATAAAATCTCGTCAACTGTGTAGCTTGAGAATACAGCCTTCCGCTATTAAGAGATCCAATCAAGTCATTAACGGATTTTCTTTCAACACAGATATCCGGCGTCAGAACATAATCTCCCACTTCGAGTGTTACAGGATGAATATCAATCCCTCTGCGGTGGAGTAGCGACGGTAATTCACTACCAAACTCCCTCATGTCTACAATCACTCGGGGTTGTTCCATTTGGGCGGGACTGACCAATCCTCCTTGGCGGGTATTCAATTGCACCGCGAATGCCACATCCCGGTACAAATCCGCAGTCATATCTTCCGGCAACGCCATCGTACCCTTCTCCCGAATTAAATGTTCAAAAGCCTGCTTCTCAATGCGCAACGTGGTCAAATATCGCTGTTCTTCGACCGAATCCGCGTACATGACAAAGTACACCCGCAGCGGCAAAGACGGGTGTGTGGCTTTGTGAACTTCAATCTGCCGTACTACCGTCATGTCCAGATCGTACAAAACAATGTACCGAGGAAGAAATCTCAGCATGACGCGGACAATTTCGAAGGCTTTTTCATTTGATGAAAATAAAGGATGGAAAACTACAGCAGACGGGCTTAGAGTCTCGTATTCAATCACATCGCTCCATAACACCATTTCCGTCTGCAAATCCCACTGGTCGCCAACGCTCAGTGGTTCGACTGGCTCAGTTTCTTCGCCCTTTTTCCGAGTTCTCTTCATCATTTGTGTCAGCGTGACCTGATCATCCTCCTTCTCAGCTGTTCTCTTTTTGTTTGCTTTGGTAGATCCCTTCAGACCAACCTTCCCGGATAGCGTACTTCTATCCAGAATAGTGTTAATCAGGGCTTCATAGCCCTCTTTCAGTAGTATTCTAAGTTGGCTACAACACCGTTCGTCTGCAGCCAGTATCAATGTTCGGCCAGGGCCCAGTTCAGAATCAAAAAGTTGCTGATTCTGAATTTTAATTTCGGTCATGACATCCTGCAGGGCCTGCCATTTAGAATTCTTTTCAACCACATCCATGGAAATTTCTTTTGATTCTTGTGGCTGTCCAAATACGCGCTCTTGTGACAGGATGAACAGTTTTTCTGCTGGCTCAAGGAATATCCAAGACGAGGCACAGTTTTGTGGGGAAGAACGATTGCGGAGACCGGCAACAAGGTTGTAAAATGTCAGACAGTCATATGATGTCAAATACCTAATGAAACACAGAAAACAAAATTAAATTCGACAGTTTACCAATATAATTACAGTCACTATGTTGGATACCCATAGCTCAGATAACCACTTTTTTCCCAAAAGTTTTACTTAATTAGGTTACAGTTGCAAGTCTAGTTTATTTTTAATTAGGATGATTTTTATTTATTTAGGTTGACTCTGCTTTACGGATATCGAAAGTTCGGAACACTCACATTAATAAAGTGCGAAAAACTTTAAGGTCGGCTATTAACTGTCTGTTTTTCTGCGACAGATGGTGCCACACAGGATCCAGATACAATCCAATCACTTTTTCAAACGATCGACTAATAGCATTTTCCACCGTAATTTCTTCGGTGTCCAAAGTCGGATTGCATCGCCGAACTTCCTTAACACATACGGATATTAAATCCAAAACTGCCATTTGAATGTCACGCATTCTAGCGTTCATCTTCAGCTGTAATTCAATAACTTCCGGTTTGTGTTTATCCAGCGTGTCCAGAACGCTGGCTTCGAAACGCGGCCAGATGTGCAATTTCCGCACAAACAAATTCTTCATGACGCGCTCAACCCGACCAAATCCCTGAGTAAAAGCGTTAGGCGTGTCCGTAAAGGCTTTGATGAAACCTTTCGTATTTTTCTGACGATACAATCGAAGAATAAACGCTTCTTGTGACGATTCGTTAACCTTGTGCGCGCGGTTGATCAGTATCCCCGAAACATGAGCTGCTGGTACTCTGTCAGTCAGGAAATCCACGACAAGGATTCTGGAGCTAACGAACAATGCCCCTCCTTGCAAATATGTGGAATATCTGGAAAAAAATGTTATACAAAGCTGTTCTTCATTCCGTCGTCAACAAAAATCAAAAAAAGGACACCCAGAAAATTAAAGCTTAGCAGTGCGCAATTATTAAATTAAGAGCACCATACAATTTCGATGCCAATAACCCACAAGAGAACTTGATAATTATAATAAATGTAGGTTACTCAATAATTGTTATTGTAAATTAAACAACAAATCAAAATGTGACTTACCGTGCATTTACCGCGATTTCATTGTTGATGCTTTTAGGCAACGGCGACACGTTCATTCGCCTTAATTCATTTATAAAATATTCTTCCTCGGCGGAGCTGACGTTCAATACTAGAACTAGCTGTCCTGGATCACAATAAATTCTAAGGAAGCTAAGAAAGATTCGCTCCAGTCCAAGTCCTTTCGCCATAACAAGCAGGCCATCTTCGTGAAAACAGTCCAAGAAAATCTGTTTTTCATAATCAAGCAAAACGTTTTCGTTCTCGGCCACCGATGCCATGTTCAGCGTTTACCAGCTCCTCTTCAGCGTTCATGAACGCCCTCGAAGGCAGGCCTAAAAGTGCCAAAATAATAAGCAGCCACCAGAACTAAAAGATAAGCAAATTTCGAAAAGATTTAAAAAAATAGTTCAAAACACTATAAAATAACCAACAATTTGACAGAAAAGCGTTTCAGAACCGACAAAACGAATAAACATGCTTGGCTGCGCGCTGATTTTGTACAGATGACACAACCGATCACGCCATGTTTCTAACTGTCGGCTTTCTATAGTACGAACGCTCGGTCTGTGTACATTTAATACAAACGCAAATGCTGCTGCTACTGTACTCCCCCTTTACCGTGATTGGCAACACTTGATGCGCTTGCAGAATCGAAAAACTTGCATGATTTATAAGTTTGTCTTTCGATTGTTATCCGTTTTCGGTTGCTGTTTTAAATTTTAAGTGTATGCTGTATTCCCATTTAAAAATAGAGATTAACAACAGTTCTGGTTTAAGGCAGCTTTGGACTGTTACTTAATTCCTGTTCGTGCGCCAGCGATCTACAGTCGCTACTTTCCGGGTCTAGGGCAGCTTTGTCAAAGAACATCGGAACTTCACAATGGTAAGGAGCAGACTCCCAAATTGGCGACACTGTGGCAGTCTCCTTTTGCCTCGTTTCAAACTTTCTGAATATACAGCCTCCCGCTCCACCCATCATCCTGGCGTTTTCCAACCCGGAAAATGATTTCCGGGGTAAACAGTTGGTGATCAGTAATATCAATGCCTGTCAGATCGTCGCCGACGCTGTGAGGTCCACGTTGGGTCCTCGCGGTATGGACAAGATGATTGTCGAGGGTAACGCCAAGGTAACCGTATCCAACGACGGAGCAACCATCATGAAACTACTGGATGTGGTTCATCCGGCTGGAAAAATGCTGGTGGATATCGCGAAGAGCCAGGATGCTGAAGTAAGTCATATGGTTGTTAAAGCCGTGTACTGTACAGTTTAAACTTTACTGTCTTCATTTTTATGCTTCTTTATCTTTGTGACTTCCCTCTGTGTGGTTTTCTGAGGGGACACCTTGATCTTATTTTCTAGTGGTTTTTGTAGAAATGTATGCCACCTAACTATAAGTAAGTTTTCGTCGGAAAGTTTAATACTTAAAATAATATCGTAATTCTATTTCTTCGACATGTGACAACATTGGTCTCTCCCTGATGAAGGGATTAATGCAGTAGTCTTGCTGTGTGGTTATACCGTTGTTGTTAATTTCTCCTCTTGTAGGTTGGTGATGGGACCACGACAGTGGTTTTGCTTACTGCAGAATTTCTAAAACAAGTCAAGCCTTTTATCGAAGAAGGAGTACATCCACAAGTGATAATCAAAGGTTTCCGGAAGGCAACGGAAATGGTACTGTTAATCATTTGAGCCCCTTCATTTTCGGTGACGCATAATCTTTATTGCAGAATAAGTCACATTTAGTTTACTGTGAAAATATGTGTGGGAATAATATTAATGCACAATATTTTGGAAAACCTCATGTAGACTGTCGATTTTTAGGCTATTGACCGTGTCAAAGAGTTATCAGTGAAAATAAAAAAAGATGATCCAGCCGGATTACGAGCAATTCTGGAACGTTGCGCCCAGACGACTCTCAGCTCAAAACTGCTGTGTGCGAACCGAGAGTTTTTTGCGAAAATGGCTGTAGATGCCGTAATGCTACTTGGTGATTTACTGCCATTGGATATGATCGGTATAAAGAAAATCACCGGTGGTGGACTGGAGGTATGGTGCTTTTTAATTTTTTCCGTTGATTATAATTTTAGTTAGTAGCACAACGGTTTTACATCGAGTTTGCAAAATCTGCAATGAAACTAGAAGAAATTTATCACAGGTTTTTATTATGGATACGTTTTTTAGTCCAAAAACAGTATTTAGTTGAGCTGCCACTTCAGTTTCACTGTTTATCTTTTCTCTTATTATTCTTGAACTTTTATGTAATTGTATTATCTATAATTTGTTGCAGGATTCGATTCTCGTGGCGGGTGTTGCTTTTAAGAAGGCTTTTTCATATGCTGGATTTGAAATGCAACCGAAGCATTTTAAGAATGCATTGATAGCCATATTGAACATTGAACTGGAACTTAAAGCGGAAAAGGATAATGCCGAAGTCCGCGTGGAGGATGTCGATGTAAGATTACAACCAAGATCTTCTGTTCTGTTAAAATCTTGTATAGAATAATCAGGAATTTTTAATTTTAGGAATATCAAAAAATTGTTGATGCCGAATGGCAAATCTTATACAACAAGCTGCAAGCCATCCACGATAGCGGCGCTAAAGTGGTTCTGTCTAAACTGCCGATCGGTGATGTGGCAACTCAGTGGTTTGCCGATCGTGATATGTTCTGTGCTGGACGTATCCCTCAAGAAGATCTCAAACGTGTCCAGAAGGCATGCGGTGGATCCATCCAGACGTCCGTCCAGAACTTATCAAAGAACGAACTGGGGACGTGTGGAGATTTTGAAGAGCGCCAAGTTGGTGGCGAACGGTAGGTGGTGTTGCACCAGTTTGTTCTTCCTTGTTTCTTAAGTTAGACAGTTTTTATTGTCATGTCGGTCTTCACTGTTTCCTTAACTGTTTTCTTTCACAGGTTCAATTTCTTTACGGAATGCCCACTGGCTAAGGCCTGTACGCTCGTTTTGCGAGGTGGCGCGGAGCAGTTTATCGACGAGATGGAACGATCGCTGCATGATGCCATTATGATCGTTCGTCGGGCTCTGAAGCATGACAGTGTAGTAGCGGGTGGCGGAGCCATCGAGATGGAGCTGAGCAAATTTTTGCGAGATTATGCCCGCACCATTCCGGGCAAACAGCAGCTGATCATCAGTGCGTATGCCCGCGCACTGGAATGCGTCCCACGGCAACTGTGCGACAATGCTGGCTTTGATTCCACAAACATCCTCAATGAATTACGCCAGAAGCACGCCCAAGGTGAGAGTTCAGCTGTACGGTGTCAGCCGAACTTTTATTGTGTTTCTACAAATACACGATCATTTCGTGATTGTGGCGGAAAACAGGATATAATAGTACTCGTAGGCTATAGTATGAAGCAGGTTACTAGAGTAGCTTGCATACTTGCATTAGAACATGTACCGATTGTTCTAGGAGCGAAGTGGTATGGGATCAACGTTTTTACCGACGGCATCGCGGATAATTACGCAGCCTGTATTTGGGAGCCATCCCTGGTGAAAATTAATGCACTGACAGCGGCATCGGAAGCCTGTTGTCAGATTTTGTCCGTGGATGAATTGATCAAACACTCCAAGGGTGCTAATGAATATCAGGCTCCTGATGTTTTGCCTGGACGTGGTCGGGGCCGACCGATGTAGCTTGACTACTGACTTCTAGTGTCTCGTTCCTTGTTTTAAGTGAATTGACAGTTTAGTGGATCATTTTTGTAGTCCTGGTTTATTTGTTGTTTCACTGACTTTTAAGGAGTTTCTTGCGAATCAGTGTTTGCATCGTTATTAGTAACAAAAATTCTTCAAAAGAGATAACTCAGCGTTGCTTATTGTAACAACAAAATACTATCAACAAAAATATTTCCGTATATGTTTCGCTGCGTATCTTGCTAGAATTCGTAATCAATTTTCTTGAATGGCTTACTATAATATTATTTTGAAATTTACTTTGTTTTGTTACTATCATACAAGTCTGAGACAGGCTGACGGCTCAAATATTACCTTTTAGCGTGGCCACTGGTCAGCGTTTATCGTGGAAGACAATTCGTAAAAATAAGTAACTGGATATCACGGGTGGATGTAGAAGTGCTGTTGCACTTCAGAAATACTGGCCGTTATAACCAGTGCTGCCCACTTGGAAATTAGAGATACTAGTATTTCAGCGTTAAGTTTGTTTTGTTCTTCAGTGATAAGTTGAGCCCTTCCGGCTTAGCTTGACTACCCGCTTCAGAATGCTTTGGCGAAGACGTTTGGCGTTGCAACATGAAGTGGTCACAACCTTCTACGATCCTCAAGAGTTTTCTTTAATTTTGAAAAGCAATTTTCGCTGCAACTTTGGAGAGCTGTCGCCGGTGCGACTAATCTGAATTACTACTTACGTACCTCATTCCAGACTCGATTGTGGGAGCCGCGTACATCGTAAGATGCCGGCACAATCATAAGCAAGATTTTGATCGACCGTAATTTTGTCATTCCCATTACTTAATTGTTGATTGCTAACATTCATCACCAGCTGATGATTTGTATTGGCAATACAAATCAGTGCAACCTTTAATGTTCCCAGCTAGGTGCATGCATTCACGAACCTACAAAATGTTTAGCTCGATTTATTCTGATTTGTGCTAAAGCTGAAAATGACAAAAATGTACAGGATTATTCATTAACATGGTTAACCAGCTTATCGGCAACTTGCGGTATACAGTAGTTACTTGCGGTATGTTGCTGAATTATGTCGCACGGCAAAGCTGTTTAGCTTTGGCAATTCACCAAAATTAACCTTAATTGAATGACACTTTTATTTAAATTACTAAAAGCTAAATCCTGATGCGGTTAGATAACTGCAGTACGAGAACTTCTATTCATTAAGCGGTAGGTCACGTAAATAATTTTCGATTTGATTTGAGCGCTTCTCGCCAAACCTCCACTGCATTAACATATTTATGCCCTATTTGGCGATTAAAGGAGAGCACTGGCCACTAAGTACTGCAGAATACTTCCGTAATTGGTGCGGGGCATTGGTTTTATGTCCCTGCCATCTTCGGTCGAAAATGTGCCATTCCCAGACATTGACTTTGTGACCAGAGGAAGCCGGGATTTCTCGTAAAGTGGAGTATATGGAAACAGCCGCCGCGGCTACCGGTCAGCTGGCCTCCGAATGGATGGGAAGTGGTTTTTGATTGATGCATCGGTTTCCCGACGGTTCATTTTATTGTCGAAACGGATTAATAAATCCTAATTCCGCTTGGCTGACTGACCAGTTCAATCACGTCACATGTATGGGGCCTTTTTCCAACAGGAAGTCAGTCCAACCGCACACTGTGCACAACTACGCTGGATATGCTATCCCGTCAAATCAGCAACAAACAGAACTTTAGAAAATAATAGAGATTTTAAACTGGCTTCCGGGAAATCTCTCTGCGAAATCACTAGACAGTTATCAACTTTATTATAGAATAATTAACGCTAAATCAAGCGAAACGATCTGATTCGGTACACAAATGCTTTCCGCTTATAGTTGTTGCATCGGTCGTATTAAGACGCTTTTGTTCAGTGGGTCAAAATGCGATCTTCACTGCATTTGACAGATGCACACTCCTCCAATCCTTTTGTGGAATGCGTCACATCATAATAAAACGATTTACTAAAATAAAAAAGTAAAATATGATGTGGCGATAATCAAACATACGTAGGTAATATTCTGTGAAAGTACAGTAGCGAAATTATCGGTGTATTATTGCTCCAGAGTCCGACTAACAACAGCCGGCTGCGTCAGCACTAGTTCTGCCATTAATTTTAAGAACTGAATGTACGTGTTACGGTGCTATTGTCCTGCGGAATTTTCGCTAACAAATTGCCGGATCGACGCGAATTTGATGCCTGAAATTTTGTAGTTGATGCCTGAAACTCACCGGCTAACTTTTACAAAATCACATTTTCGTCGTTTCTGTTTTTGGTTTCCAGTTGCATGGTTGCATAACCAAATTGCATTGATCTGGAATTACATAACTGGCGATTCGGAAATAATAAAATCCTGTAAACAGAAACGTAAACCCCAACAGTTTAATTTTATTGGAAATTATGTAAACATCGTATAATTCTGTATTGCACCCAAATAAGTACATCTGTTCCACAAATTTTCAAACCGGCAGAATAGGAATAATAATATGCCGTCTGCTACAGCTTCACCTTCCCGACATAAGCGCCTCTCCTTCCATGTAAGATGATATCAGAAAATCGGTTGGGATGTTTATCATAAGCATCTACTTAAAACAAAATACGGGGCCCTATCGTTCCCGCTTTAGAGCGTCAACAATCCCCGACCTGCGCAGTGCGCATACAGTGGCCCGGCTAACGCTGAATAATTCAGCCGGCGAGCGGATGACAGCTGTAGACACAGATACGTATCGCGCGTCAGATTTAACTGGCGCAAATCTGCTTCCCTTTGTCATATCCCGGAAATATAATAGCGATATCGGATTTCTATCATGAATTTTAATTGCACTTTCATATAGACATATTTCGGCAACAGCAAAACTTTGGAAAAAACCTGCACAGACAAATTAACTGTATAAAGGCGTTTAAATTTGGCAGGATCGAGTGCGAAGTAGACACATCAATTTTCATTCTGTATTAGAATATTGACAATATTGTTAAAAGTGGGCCATTTATTGCTATAGCCATTGAAAATCCTGCTCCACCATCGAATAAAACTCTCGGTTATGGGGCTTATAAAAATCACGCAATTGCCCAATCACATCCGGATGGATGTGGGGATGTGGACGACCTTTAGATTTGCCCAGACAGCGCGGCCGCACCGGTGCATCCGGCCGGATCAGGCAGGGGAATTTTTTAACGGGGTCATAGTAGAAATGCTCCCCCGTCACCAGCCGGTCCAACTGCAGAAAGGCCTGCACTCGCGCCATCTCCCCCGCTGGATCGGCGATGAGGCCCTCACCGCTGACAAAGAGCAGTTGCGCCGCGGGGAAATACTCCAGCCACTTGGCGGTGTGCCGGGCGTACAGTCCAATACGCAGTGCCCCCCACGAGGTGTCAATCAGCCGGTGTGTACCGTTGGAATAGAAGGCCATCTCGTCGAAGGAGCGCGTGGAGCGGCCCTTACTGCGCGCCTGGGTGTAGTCGCTAATGGCACGTGTGATGGGATCCCGGACGACGATGATCAGTTTCATCTTGGCGTTCATCTCGTAGATGCGCGCCGGGGCGTCGTCGGTGACAAAATAACTGGGTGTCTTCTCTAGTGTTACCATACTCTCATCTGTCAGCGGCATTTGGTTTCTGCAAATCATAACACCAGCGATAGTGTTAGTTAAGTGATTAATTGTCGACAACGGTTGCTTGAATGAACAAACAAGTACAACATTTAACACCGTTCATTGCTACTCGTACTTAACATGATAGCAAAAAGTATTCTAGTCCAGCAATAAATGAGCCAATTATACAGATAATATTTAAATACTCGTTTAAATATATTCATATTTTCTGTCATAAACAAGTGAAACAATGGTTTTCTTTACACATTAATTTTTGTCCTACGTACTGATTCTTGTACTGCATAGATAGGTTTTGGTTGCCAGATTTTTTTGTTAAATGGTTTTCTCGTTGTACGCCTACATACAACCTTGCACCATGCATGCTATAATCTGCGCAGTTAGACGAACTCCTGATCATGTTATTTGTAGACGCTTGAAACGAATTTAAATTTAGATAATAAAGCGATAAAACTGTTGCAATGGCATAAAAAAACACCGCTCATGCGTTTTTTATGTTAATAAGTTATTATTTATTGTTAGCCAATGCTAACGCTTATGCTGCTTTTTACACACTTTTCATAAAGTTACGGCATTGTGAGAAGTAGGTGTGTAATTAAGTGGTCATTGCAGTTCACGTCTGGTACACGTCAAGCCACTTACGAGCACAAAGGTCGATACCGACACCCTAGCCGATTGGATATGACCCGTTCAACGTTAATGAAGTTCCGTATTTACACATTTGTTTGTACAAACTATAAAGAAAATTAGCAATACTATGGGCAAATCGATTACGATATTGACCGAAGGAACATGTGCACATAATATTAATGTATATTTGTGCACTGTAGCTGCAAGTCGGTATAACATTCAAGCCATTCCTCCAAATAGTAATATATGGGCGTGCGTAACTTTCGGAAATAGTAAACTTTTTAAATAATGGAGGCTTGAGTAGTTTCCCTACTAGTTTATGATGATATGTGCAGTCAGTACAATGTACGAGTTAGGCCGGCACAATAAAACAAACCAATCAATTAATTGTAAGAAGAAATGCATCCAAAGTAAAATAATAATATACAGCTACTTTAATTGCTTATGTTATTATAGCAAGTACAAAACAGAAACCGGTACAAATAAACAAGTTGAATCTTTGGTAAGTTAAAAAAAAGTTATCTGTGCATGTCAATATAAATGGCGACAGGACGCCCTTTCCCTTTCGCTACCGGCATCGGCGGCTACGCGAAGGATTATGAAGTGGGAAAATCACCGCTAAAATCACTGATTGACCGCATACGATAGAAAGGAATACTGTTTGCTTCCAACAAATGCTTGAGCGCTAGACAAAAAGGATTAGCATAATGCCAGTCATCTTAACAACACTTACGATCCACTTAGGACTTCATCACAAAATTAGCTTTGTTTCGTTGGCTGGAAAGTTTGACAATGATAGAGCGGCTGCGGTTTCATATCTTTTGATAACAATCGTTCTTCCTGCAATACATACTGTGTCTTCTGCATTCAACGGGCTACAAGATATCTCACAATCACAAAAAAGTGATGTAATTCACAGATGCCGCAATAAATGTTATGTTGTTTCTTATTGCGGACAACTGGATGAATCCTTTGAAAAAATGATAGAGCGTTATGTTTCTAAGGATGGACATCATGATGTGGTTAATCGATTTATTTTCCGTCAGGGTTTCGTGTGGGAATAACTTAGTGAAATCCCAAAATGGTCATGAAATTTAGCAGGCGGTCGTGCCGGGAAATAATCACGACGATGCCCTAAAAATTCCTTCTCGACTGGATAGATAGTCGTAGGACGATACTTGATCCCAGCAGGAACATTAACGAAATAAACTTGGGCCACATCCACTCTATTTGCAATATATACTGCCAGCAAGGACTATTAAGTCAGCGGGGCAAAGTGGCCCACCGGCATCGAAATTTGTTTAGCATCCCACCTAGAAGCCTAAGCAGTTTGCGTTTGACATTATTCCCACAATTGTGATTATCGACAAAATGCAAAACTGCGGTTTAGCTCTGTTAAATTAAATATACCTCAATACTGCAATAAGTTGGTAATCATGCAGTAATTGCGAATGTACTTGCACTTTGCACGAATATTTGGTTAAAATTAAAATTTAGGGTTAATGAAAAACGCACGGCTATACTGAACATAATCCAATTGCAAAAATTAATGAGAAAGTGCATATGGAAGGTACGCACGGTGGAGAACGATAAGCACTCGGTACATAAGCTACGACACGCAGGTGCATCGTTCATGTGTCTCAAAATATGTGGTTGGTACATCTATAATTATTAGTTTTATAAATCGACTAAAATTTATTTTGTTATTGCAAAAGTATTACTTTGTAATATCAATGTCAATCTCCAGACTTCGACTGATGCCGTAAATTATTCCACCTTTCTGACAGTCATGATCGTCGTATTGTGTTCGAGATACTGATCTCCTCAAACAACGAATTATCTGCGCGTGTTCAAGTGAACAAAAAACGTACAATTGCTTCTGGCTCGTTTAATATGTATATTCACTAAAATTTTTTGCCGGTCGACTATTCATGAAATGTCGTCGTTCATTTGATGGGTAGTGGGAGCACTTTTTTGTCAAAGTTAAACCGGCACTTTACTCGGCTACGGCACGTCAGATCAAATTATTGGATTATGGGATACGGTTACCAACCAAATCGACCATATCGATATTTGAAGGCTGACTCGGTAATTTTTCGACCAAGTTTATGTTATTGATACATTTCAAATGTAAACATTTGCTCAAGACAGAAAAATCATAAACTGCACTGCCGCCGAAGATTAACAAGTCGGCTGTAAATACGGTTTAAATAAGCCCTCTTGGCCGTTTTCGTATAATTTGCAAAGCAACAGACCGGAAAAGAAATTAAATATTTTTTGACAAATAATACTGGAGAAATATTATGCATTTAAACACATTATTTCTCACTGAGGTTATCCCCATCAAATTTTTACTTCTCATAAAGCAGATAGTATCCTACTTTTCCGAAAAATCGGGTGTAATATATTATCAATGAAAGCGCATTATGAACTGCAAATGACAAGCATACTTGTCGATTCTTTTTTTATCCAGTTGGCCGGGGCGGTAATAAAGAAATCACTTTCCGCACTTCACCACCCATTTGGGACATGCTAACTAGCGAACATAACTTCCAAATTTCTACCAAATATCAAAAGGGTCTTTTTAAGTATATTTGCGACTGCAGAATGTACAGTAGGGCATCACGAATTATGAAAAGAATATCCGACTCGGTATGCAGTACACACACATGCATGCCGTCATCCATCACTTCTGATGTGTTTGCCATGCATGCTCAGCTGATCACTTTGACGTTCCAGATTTCCAAATACAGGCGAAATCGTCTACACTGTGCGCATCTACAGATATTTGCGTTACTTCTATACATAAAACTGATAGACATTTATTTGGCAATAACACAAGCATTTTGAAACAAATAAAAAACGGAAAGGATTTATCAACCTTATAAATGTTTAACTTGTGTATTTCGTGCGTGGTACAGCGCACGGATATTGTAGGCACTGCATGAAAGGGACACTAAGACATTAATATTAAATGTACTTTGCTTCAGGAAACGGACAAACCGGAAGCTTAGTTCGCTCTTCCTGTCCATCATTAATATTTAATAAGCTTCGCATATGGTCAGCTTGTATAGCGATAAGATTAACAGGATTATTGAATAAACACATAAGGGCTCTTGCGTCTCGTTTCAAGACCTATTCATAATAACGAATTCGATCTTTGTTCTGGCGGATGAGTGGTCAGTCAAAACTGAATCCAAGGCTACTAGCCTGTTTAATGAGTGTGCATCCAAAATGAAATTCTGCATTAATTTTAGCTTCACCACAAATAATTCAGATATCATTAGCAGCACAATTTTGATTGCATAGAAGTACCGACAGCAAAATGCTATTCGGCTTCGAGGAACCTTTTTTGTGTCGCTTATTGCCCCTTTGGGTGCTGTGTGCTTTTTGCCTTTTATTTGCGACGATATTTTTTCTTATTTGATGAATTTTGACCTAGTGGATGTACGTGACAGGAGAGAGGCAGGGAGTTAACCGGCCGGAGGATCATCTGGAAGAATTAAGAAATACTTTTTGCAGATGGGCATTAAGAGGGAACGAGTTTACGCAAGATTAAATCGGATCGATGTTTTACACGATTGCTTACAAGATTTGCTCCCGTCAATCCCATGCACACTACATAAGGACTGGATTGACCAATATGGCCTGATTTTAGCCCAAGTTTTAATCAAAGTTCATTTGCTGGCCGCCCGGCAACAACAACGAGCTGAGCGGGCACATGTTAATCAGACCGCTTTTCCGGTCAGTTTGAAAACTTAAATATCTTCGAGACGCAGCCTTACACCACTATATTGCACATCCTTCAAGATAGTCGACGTAACGCACAGAAGCGATAAATATACTGGTGGTGAAGAAATTCCAATCAACATAAACAGCTGCTTCACGCCGGTCAATCTAGCACAAGGTTACATGATTACAGTTTACGCCAATGTCCGAAGCTATTAATTTTCGGCAGGCGAAAAGTGACCACACACTGCTCACACGAAATTCCGATCACTTTCTTAAATACAGCCAGAATCATGTCCACTGTGTGTACCTTATTGCTAGCTTTGATCTCTAATACATTTTGCCTTGGGAAATACATATGGGTATCCCGGAGCAATATATTCTATGCATACTGAGCGACCTGCAGTGATCTGCGGCTTTCGGAATATACAGCTTCCAACCTGCAAAGATTATCTCAACAGGGGATGGCGTCCTTGCAGCTTGCAGCATTAATACGCGCACAAATTCGAATGCTATGGCAATAAGTCATATTTCAGATAAGTTTGTCAGCAAGATTGCAACTCAACTTAACAAACTGCAGCTGCGCTGTTTAAAATGGAAGCACTTTAATTTTCTCATCATCGAGGTTTTATATTTTTATTTAACAAAAGTCTTTGTATTGTTCAGATGCTATTATAAATCCTACCCATAAGGACAAAGGCTGTTACAATCCGGTATGCGAATTATCAATCATCAAAAAATTTTGAAAAGTCGTAAAATTCTGCGTTATGGTAGATAATAACCAATTTATTTAGATTAAAAAAGCCATCGGATAAATTTCAGTCTGGATATGACAGGGTCTAGATTGGCTTGACCTGAATGTTTCTAAACAGTATTAACTCTTCAATATCTAGTTTGCAAAAATCTAGACACGTGCCCTGTCAAGTTCCGTTCTGGCATAAGCAGGGATTTTTAACTGAAACGTTTTGGTGAACGGATGCCGGCTGCAGGAATCCACCGGCAGTAGTTGTACTGCATACATTTTTCATTATCTCGGAGGATAAATGACCGTTTGGAAGATTAACATGCACCCTTTTCTCCGCGCTACCGGCTCTGACACACCGGTTCAGTTAATCTTGCTTTAGCAAACTTACCGCTTGACTAACCAAGTGACTTGTGACTCTTATCAGTCATTTAATCGGACAGTGGTCAGTCAAGGTGCTTGAGGCATGCAAACTATTACTCAAAGTATCCCATTTCGCTTTGCCATCCTAAAGTATTCACCTTAAGTGACTATCCACATATCTCCGTCTAGCTAGTGCCGCGTACAAGTGAGAAAATAATGCCGCTAGACTGCTCCTTCGCAAAAATTAGCATATGGTGCAAAGAGTCATAATCGGCGTCGCGGCTACAAAGAGTTATTTCCCAGTTATAATTGTAGAGCGCACACGCTACTCATTCACCGTTATGTTCAGCGCTTGCTTATTAAACTAATTAGCTGGAGCCAAAGCCAGTTTTCAGTCTTATTCATAGACATGAAATGACTGTGTCATCCAAGTTGATCCAACCAAGCTATTTTTGCAAACAGCAATCGGTTAAGGTCATTGCTAGTCTGATTAACGCTAGCTCATTTTAATTGCTATATATAATACTTTTTCTAGATCCTAAAGTTTTAATAAGGGGTTAGAAAAAATTATTTTCAAAGTTTTACAAGACTGTTCGCTTCCGCGCTAGAACCACTTTTATCCCCTTTTAGGTAATCTGCACGTTTGCAAAACGTGGTGCGAAATTTTTGTGGTTTCGTTATCGGTTCATATTAATTAGGTAGCACACTTTGTTTACTGTGAATAAGCACGCACCTGTACCACTCAATGCCACGCTCATAGTGTCGATCGAAAAAGTGCATTTCCGCTCCAGGTGCTCGCACTTGTGGATGCATCCTAATGTACTCCAGTAATGCCCGGGTGCCTCCCTTTTTAACGCCAATGATTAAAGCTTGTGGTAGTCGACGAGCAGTCTTTAGGGACTGATTGTCAACGGTCAGCCGGTGCTCTGGGTCAGATCTCGCTGGAAACGATACACTAGGGATTTCATCTGCGGCTGTGTCGCTATCGACGATTCCAGAATTCCATAATGCTGACCAGCTATACACTTCGATGATATGTTTATGTCGTCTTGGAATATAATCCACATACAGGAGAAAACAATAGGACAAAAAGCATAATACGAGAATTAGCAGTGCAATTACAAAAGCCGACTGCACAAGAGTTGTCAGCTTCCTTCTGGATTGATCGTCTTGATTAACACGTTTTCGCAGATGAATCACCGGAAGACGGACACAGCCACTTTTTATGCTGGCGAGCAAAGAATCCGGTGTAATATAAAGTGCATCCGGAAAGGTTAGTGGCTCAGATGCCGGTTTGATATCCACCAGCAACGATCGATACGGAGAGTGTCCGGAAGTTCGAAACATGCTGACCGTTGGTTATACCGCCACAATCAAGCAGTTTCGCCACAATATTCGCCACAATAGTCGGGTTGGCGGAACAGAATCATGCTTTTTACACTTTTTGGACTGCATGCAAGGTTTTGCTGCCCTTCGAAAATACGAAATGCCAATGTCAGTTATTCATGCTGCTACGGCCAAGCCGCTTTTATGAACTGCCTGATCGTATCCAAACGATTACAGATTGGCGTTTTTACGAGCGGGAACAGCTGAATGACGAGTGGGCGAATCATGACTGAAAGCCGCACCGACAGTCACGCCCTGTCTACGGCTATAATGCTCAGTTCGTAAACTTGTGATCGGTTCCATAATTATCTCAACTTCGAGTTACGGGTTACGAAGTTGTCAGAAATGTTATTTTATTAATAGTAAAAATAATAGTGTAAAGGTAATCCGATTGCATTTGTATGTATATATCTATACAGACTATACGTAGCTAATTAGCACATGCACAACAAATCGTTCTAATAGGATTTCTGTTTGTGCGAGAGAATCCGTTTGCCTACAAGGCTACAATATGTATTTATCGTTAAAAGTGAGCAAGTAGTACGAGAACGGCAACAATTTTCACGAATCGGCTAAAATTAAGTTCTTTATTCAATTCAATTCTATCAGCATAAAATTTTATAAAATTTTCTTAGAAGATAAGATCTCTTTGATAGCACCCGACGCTATGGGTCACATATATAAAGAAGCAAATGATAGCCACATATTCAACTGGTACGTAAGAAAAAGAGCTGTTTTCTGCAATATATATTAATACTAGTTTAGTTTAAATTACTCATTGAGCAGACAAACACTTGAGGTACTCGAAGTTAGGTGAAGAGAACATTAATCCTAAATAACAACAAAACCACTGTAGTATATGAAAACTAAAAATTAAAACCATTGTAGGATGTACTTTAGTTCAGTAGGACGGACTGAACTACAGCCAAAAACTTCACACTGCCATTATTTTCCCACACCAGTTATTTTATCAGTCAAAAATTTCAGCTAAAACATGTTGAAAATCTTAAGTATAATTTGTGAAATTGGTTCGTATGCAGTATATTAACTTGACGTGCCAAGCTGCTCTACCCTCATAAATACTTCGGTGTTTGCGGATAATATGACCAGTGGGTAATTTTGGTTATCGGTTCAGCCCACTGAAAGTTTGCGTCTGCACACCGGCTGATGGCGTGCGATTATTACGCGTGGGAATATCATCGTTTAATGAAGCTAATTTGAATATAACGCGAAGAAACCTGATCCAGCTAAAATATCCCACTGAGAGGGTGATTACAGCGCCTCGCTGAAGCGAATGCAGTGCTACCTGAATGGAATTAGGTGGGTATTCGGTAGCTTTCGCACCTTCTGTCCGAACCTCCATTCGACTGTCCAACAAAAGAAAGATGCGTTTTACCGGCCATATGCAAAGCGCTGCGGGGATAGCGTCTGTTTGGTCTCATCTGGACCCCAAGCTGAGATATTCGGAACCGGCATCATAAAAGAATCCATTTCAACCTACTGATTCCAGCCGCTAAAATTCGTTTCCTTTAACCGTAGCGGTGTTGGATTAAAATTTCGAATGGTCAATGAACGACAAATTATCAATTGGTTAACTACTCGTAGATGAATAAGTAAATCATTCAGATTTTTCGAAAGCAGACCACATAAAATTAGTCGTTATAGGTATTTTGAATTAAACAGTGCTAAAATATACAGCGATGATCTGTTCACCCATAAATGTATTTGCTAAAAAACTATATGAACTAATGGCGTGGATAATAAGTAATGTCGTGCACTTTGGAATTTTGTTTAGGCCGAGCTCTTTAATTTTTAGTTTGCTGTAGCGTCCATAGACTGGACGAAGCATACGCTTGTTGTCCTGGCTTCCGAAGAGGTCGAGCGTAAGTGCTCTTAAGATCACTTGTTTGCCTCTTTCGGAAATGAAATATTGACTATAACTGTTTCTGATATGGTATTATTGTGCCTTTCCTTACTCCAATGTCATTATGCATATTATGATGCTCAGCGACGGCCCGACAAGCAACACCTAATGCTTTTCTGATATTACTTACTTTAAGTTGCTTACAGGTTCCCTATGCTATACTGCTGACCTTAACTGTTAAAACCTTGTAGCAATTTTACTAATTTTTGTGCTGTGTAGCGACCGATTCTTAACAGAATCCAACACATACTGTAATTAAGCAGATTAATAGGACAATTCGCCGTATAGGATTAGAAGGATGTCGACACGTGGCAGTATCCGGCTGACTTATCAGCACGTTCTCACATTAGTCGCTGTCGATGATATCTGGCGATTCAGAAATTCCCATCAGTTACAATTCATAATTAACTACCATTTATCGCATGACTACATTCACTAACTTCATCAATCAAAAATCTCTGCAGTATTAATTTTCCCAGTATGGTCAGATTATTCTTGCAGTTGTTTCTTTACGTTTCAACAGGAAACAAATGCGAATTACTTACGCTGTCGAAATTACAGTACTATTCTACAGTTTGGAGTTAATCAGTTCCAAACGTGCGAACACAGGGAACGAGTTCGTGAGTTCGTACTCTGTATATTTGCAGAGCAAAAGCCAACAAAGTTTACAATCTATAATCTATTTTTTAATAATGTTATTGTCAATTCACAGTACAAAATGCCATAATTACGTAAATGCGCTTTTAAAATTACAACACGTAGCAATACACACTACATAGTAGTACATACAATAGTGAGTCGGCGACGTCCGCCTGGGGAAGCAACCGGGCGCCGTAAAACGCATTTAATCAAGGGAGCAGACAGAAATTCGTTAGACACACGCTCTGTCTAACTCTGTATTTTTAATTAAAAACGGTGCCCGTTTTACGGTTTACGGCGGATACCGCCGACTCTCTAATACACATGGTCTGTACTGTACTGTAATTGCAGTACAGTAATTTTATTGTGATCCGTAGTAATCACTGTTCACACTAACAGTGTCATTACAATGGGTCACAATCAAATTTCTACATTCAGTACTTTGCGTACAGTACTTATGTAAAAACTCGGAGACAAGAACGTATTTCTGTGACTGTAGTCACTGTACCACAATATGCTTACAAGTGACGTATGTAGTGGAAATGTTTTCCAGAATCAAGTACTTACCAGATTCAAGCTGACCAGCTCTTGAGTTAAAGTGTTAAAATGGTGTTATTGAATTAGAATAATGCTTTAGAGGTTGTTCAGATTTAAAAATGATATTATTAGTCACGTCGTCGGTCACTCCAGGCGGCCCCATGGAACATGTTATTGACAACATGCCTCTTCGCGTGATTCGAGTACCGGCACCTTTCCCGGTGACCTTTGTGAACATGTATGCAGTAATGCTCACGAACCACACCTTTATTTCATCCACTATTGGAGATGATAGTTTTAATTTTCTGTCCAATCTTGTAGCATGACACCAAAAGAAGGTGTTGAATTTTTTAATTTTTTACAATCACAAACCACTTGATGGCTCATGATTCGTACATGATGTGGGTGGTTACAAAAAAAGGTAACCGTTCCCCTAATTCATAAATTTTAAAAGTACATATTGTATGATTATCAAAAATGACACACATGATTTAATGCGGTACATGGCGCACGCATGCTGTAAGTACTAGATATCGTACAGCCAGTCGATAAATGTGGACTAAATTGTTAACGCCTGCATATTTTCCAAGAGATGGACATGATCATGATAGATGAGCATTTTTTATAGGCTCACGTCCGTTATGCTTTCCTTTGCATCTGCAGTCTGTACATGTGAAGATGCGCATCATTAATTTGACTTGCATAGGTTGAATTCCATTTTGGAACGCCGACGAACAGGGCGAGGTGTTAAGGTCATCCGTGTCGGACTATAGCGGCACATGGATTGTAATGGATATGGGTACAACCTTTATGCTTCAGAACAATACATAGCAGGTGCTCGGGATGTCCCGGGGAGCGCAACCGTACAACTGGGTATTATAGTAAAATGAACTAGCAAAGTTTGGAGAGATTCCACGAGCCAATTTGGTGACAAATCAACGCTTCGAAACGTTTTAAATTTTTGTTGCAGAGTTAAAGCACTACTGAAGTATACCACTTTTTGTTGCTTTGGACCTAAAATTCATTTACCGTGCTCTGCGCCATATATGCAGTTCCAACTAAAAAGCATAAATACTGATCCGTTTTAGCCTTTTAGGTACACTTCCGTACGCTTGCCGGATACTTTTTGTCTCTTAGAGTACCCTATCGCTTTAGTATAGGCATAATATGGAAAATGATAACACCTAACATAACAAATTTCATTATGTAGTTGTGGTTGTGTAAATCATGAATTCACTTAATTTATAATGGATAACTCAGCGGCAGTACTGCGTCCGTAACTGTGTTTTTAACTTAAATCTTAACTATATAATTATCTTTATTCAAAAGTTTAATTAGATATAATTAGGAACACAGAACAGTAGTTTACAGATTTACAGAGCACTGGACTTCAAAATGGTGTTAATGCATAAACACCCGTGTGCGTGGCGTTATCGGCTGCGGATGTCGCCACTCGCCACCTTTATGAAGTCCATTGTAGGTTGCAGTAAATCACAAAACTCGCGTGTTCGGTGGAATGCAATATCAGCAGCTTTTGGCAAAGTTTTTAATAAGCGGTATTTGATTATTTAAATTTGTATTTTATTGCGGTCCTCGAACAATTACTTATCATGAATTTCTGCAACCAAAACACAGTTGCAAGTGCACTGTGGATGTCCTTATATACACACCGGCAAGTCCAAAATGATCGGGATGAGTGATCTGTCTGAATAGAAATTAATCTGGATTAACGATGGGATTAAATATATTAGCAAAATGAAGTCAGACGTATTGTTCCATTAGTAATTAGCCAGTAAGTCAGAATCAATACATGCTGATCCAGGGCGATAATGATACCTCACGCAATCGGGTGTCCCGGGAGACCAGCCCCAATGTGTCCATCTTGCATTAGCCGGAAGTTCTCCATACTACGTAAATACATGACACGAAGCCACATTTATGAACTCATTATCAAGCAACCATACTTCAAAATGAAGGGGTATTGGATGGCCGCGCGTAGTCATCCTGCCTGGGATAATTAAGTGATCGGCTTGACGTCGTAGCCCTGCGCTGGACTTAACCTTTTATAGACGACATAATGAACTGAACTTTCATCTGTCTATTATTTCCGGATTATCGTCGTTAAAATTAATTCTTCCTTGACACGTCTGTCGTGATGTTCGCCCAAAATAGTTCGATCCTATCCAAATGGATTTCTAATTTTCTTGTTTATCAAGTTCGTGACTTTTGTCGCCTTTTACACTGCATCCCGTAATGGTGCAGGATTAAATATTGAATTATGCTTTAATCAAAATTACTTGTGCAGCAGCGCAGTACAGTAGCATGGATCAATCATCGCTTGTAAGGGGTTGTTATAATATACATAGCCGCACTTTTCGTGGGCATTGCTGTTTTATTGTTCACCTTTCCTTTGGTCGCCTGCAAGTGTGCCCCTTTGGCAACCATGTTTAATGTTGCGATAAACAAAGTTTTGATTCCGGTTAATAAGTATCCATTTTCGTTTCGCATGGAATGCCTTAACGAAGCAACGATTACGGTATACTTCCAGTTATCAGTTCAGGATTCATAACAATCATACAGAATAGAAGTAGGGACGATTGCAGTATGCACAAAGCAATTTTGTAGAACAAATAAAACAAGCTACAAAGCAATAAACCATGTAATAAATTAACACAAATGAATCCTTTAATGAAGTTCATCGTAGCCCCTGGGTGACATGCTGCATAATTGGTTTCCTGCGGATTAATAGCGTAACTGTTTACTGGTAGACTGGTAGCAAAATGAGTTTTGTTGTTTGCTTGTTATTGTGACAGATAGAAATACTAGCTTGGAATGTTCAGTAAAAATGGGCTCGCAGACCGCGTCGTTTTGTTAAAATTACAATGTTATGCAACTTACATTATATCTTGCATTTGTTTAAGTACTTGCATAATCCATTTTAGATATTTTTATGGCGCATTGTTTCTAAAACCGGAAACAACTGTGTAATTAAAGTAGTTTAAAGATTTTCTTTGGTAATCGCAAACATATATTATCTGGCCAAGAGTTGCGTTTGCTTGATTGAATGATCAAGAACGTCAACTCTCACACTTCAGCCTTAAAGATGAAGAAAGTTGGAACTTTAACATTTATTTTGTTTTCTGGAAATCTTTCTTTGTACATTTCGTGGCCTCGTACATGGTGAACTGGTTATGAAAGCGCATTACTAGTCCTTATGAATATCAACCTCATCGACAGTACCGGAACATCCAGGGTCCCAGTTCCTACTTGCGCTAGAATCGCCCTATAATAAAAACTAGTACTCTAGTTCATGTTCGATTCACATAAGGAAAAGGGAAGCACAGTACTGTTTCCGTTTTAGCTTAATCCAACTGAGGTCAAATCTTTCAATCGTTAACTCAGGAATAATTATAAGTCCCTTTTTTGAAATTAAACTTGGCAAAAATGTATTCATATATTCCCATGGCCATGGGCTGGAATATAAAGCATCACAACACAGAAATTGCCCTATAGCTATCTTATACGAACCTGCTATCAAAGCCGGTTCGAAATGTCCAATTTACAGAGTAACTCATGAGCACATCAAACAAAAAGAATTACTATCTGAAAAAACATTAAACGCAAGAACATCACCAGCATTCAAAACGAAGAAGAAATGTCTGTATTGTTCATGCATTTAAGTTTTCCAAAGTTCTATAGGAAATAACTGAATCTGACAAACTTTGGCTGGCGACAGGACGATTATTGAAATGGTGCTTGCGATCTTTCCACCAGCGAAAGCCCACGAACATCACTAATAACACTCCCAAAACTCCAATCGTAGCCCAAGCACCGCTAGCAGGAACATGTTCTAAATCAAGAAATGGCAAATTTATAAATTACAGCTAACGGACTCCATTTTGCCTGCTGTTGGAGTAATATCTAAGAAAGTATTAACAATACCTGTAATTGCACGAAGGAGGAAGTTTCGATCATCACACTCATGCTCCCAGTTTGCTACCACATAACGTTGATTCATCTCGATCATATCCACTAATGGACAATACACCGAGCAGTTCGGATGTTTGTAAATAAACAGCTCCGCATCCCGCCATTCCGTATTATTCCTATAACTTAGAGTGAAGAAGTTCTTAGATTACCGAATAAAATTTCCATAGAACGATTTTGTTTTACACGCACAGTTAACGATTTAACGTTGAACAATATCCAAAAACACATTACCTGCGCAATTCCTTGGCACTGGAGTACGTTATCCTGACTGTATTATTGGCAAAAAGCTCCATAATTACAAAAGCCTGAACGGAAAACCAGATATATACTTTAGCGTCAAGCACAATCATGAATCATCTACAGTTATTTTTTTCTTGCGTTATATAATGGGATCCGATGCAGGCTTGGTACTCGCGAAGAATTGTAGACTTGTAGCGTTGAAAGCAAACCGGCAACCGATGAATCATGCTGCAACAACAAAAATGTATCGGTGTTTTGCTTTAGAAAATATTTAAATAATACCATCACAAAATTAAACTACCGACAGAACAACAATTAAACTTAATTCCGTGAATATACCCCGGAATAGAGGAAAAATTTTGGGACAATCTCTCCTTTAGTCGAATTGCGCATTCGCTCCAGAATAATGTTCAATAGTGCACCTCCCACGATTCGGCTCCTCTCTTCGTCGTCAAACGCCCCGACCCAGTGCATAAACTGAAGATCAGCCAGAGAGGTCACGTTGTTCATTAGCTCGATGTTTCGCATCCAAGGTGGTAAGGCTAAAGATCGGCTACTCAAAGAAGCAAACATGTCCGCCGCAACCGGAACTCTCTCCCAAAAGGTTGTTTTGTGACCTTTCGGTGCCTTGAGCTGGGCGATGTACTTTGCCAAAAGCTTATCCGTCTCCTGCAAAAAGCTGCCTGATCTAACTTTCTTCTTCAAGGGATTTGGCCCGGTACATACTACATAGCACCATATACATGTACTTCCACGGGAACTTTCGCTGTCGCGCACTCCCAGACACTTTCTTTGCACTTGCTTTGTGTTATTTTGTAGCTAGAAGATTTGTTCACGTAGGCGTGAAATCCGTTTTCGCGCACAACATCCGGTTGCGGAGATATCAGGATAACAAATTCCTAAAAGTTTAAATGCATTCAGGTGTACCAAAAGTCTCATTATGGACTGATCTCCTTCAAATTTTGCACGCAAATGCGTATAACTACGAACATTGTTCTTACACCAATCCAGCTTTCCACAATTTTTTTCGAATTTTAAAATGAATTTTAAAAATTTTGAAATTCATTTTAAAATTAGAAAAACACGCCAGAACATTGGATCGGTGCAGGAACGATCTTCGTGGTTATGTGCATTTACGTGCAAAATTTGAAGAAGATCGGTCCATGATGGGACTTTTGGTGACTTGAACGCGTTTAAACTTTTTGGAATTCTGGGAATTCTGGTTCACCCATACCTTTCCAACCGGGCGCTGCGCGCGCAAACTCGCCTATGTGAACAAATCCTCTGGCTACAAAAGAACATAAAAGAATGCAAAGAAGTGTCTGGGAGTGCGCTACAGCGAAAAATTTCTGTGAATCGGTGAATGTACACAAATTTGGTGCTATGTACCGGGCCAAATCCCTTAACAATGCATAATAAAAAACTCTGCAATTACCATAAAACATTATGTACCCAAATTAAATAATAACATCCACATATACACTGACACCTTATTGGTCCTGACACAAATACACAACGTACAATTAGACGGAACATAGCTAGGAAAATTACATACCGGTAAAACACTAACCTGGAATTCTTGCGCAGCTTGGGCCATTTTCGGCATGTTATGCAAATCCCTGTTTAACCGCTCCAATTTCTGGCATTTAGCTGTCGGTTTCAGAATATATTCGTGGTCCAGACTGGTAGTGTGAACTGGGATAGGTTGCCACATTTTGGCCAATGGAACCGCTTGTCCAGGGGATTCCCAAGAATGATTATCACTCGGAAGAAACAAACCGGCACTCATGGCCAGCGCACTTTGCAGTGTTCTGTCGTGGTCCGTAGACTGAACATAAATCTATCAAATAAGAACAACATATCAAAATATACAAATAACAATACTTTAACAGAAAATGAGTAACAATGTTGCACAGAATAATGATTTTAAACTAATAAACAAACATACAAGTATACACACCGCATTCGCCGCCATCTATAATTACTATCGCAGTGGCACAAAATATCGCTATTGTATTGAGTAACAAATTAAAAAAGCAAAACATTTTCCCGTGCTTACTTCTTCTAATTCTTTGTCGGGAGTTAAAAATTTTGAATAGCGACGGCGCAAAAAACTTCCCAGTTGATACTGCTGCATGATGCCCTCGGCTGTCAACTGTGCTAGTCCATGTGGCCAGTCGCCGGAATAATATCCGCTTCCGTCGAAATTTTGTAGAGGCGCTCTTGCGCCATGGCGAACCACCTAATAGAAGAAGGCTATTTCGCAATTTAATCTCTGACCGCTCAAAGTATTCCAGAATTTATTTCCAGTGCACACGTACAGTATGCAGAATAGTTATTACCCTAAGTACTTGTACTTAATTAAAGATGTAGGAAAACTTTGCATTGTCGTTTGTCACCAATATTATACAGCACAGCCCACATCATCACACAAAGTGATTTAAATTAAAACTCAAAAATAAAATAAAAACTTTTTTCGGCACATGATAACAGTTAAAAACCACATGATAACAGTTGCTTCAGAATATCCAATTTCGTGCGCAATTGCAGCGTTACGAAAGTTTAAAAAGTGCTATAACTGAAAGGCCCAACAATATGTAATCCGCACAAGTGGCCACTAGGAAATAAAAACGAATACAGGCACATACCACGTGAACTTGCTTGAGATCCGCTACACCTTCGCCTTTTACAGAAAATTCAGCAATCACAGAAAAGGCAGCAAGAACATAAGAAACTCGCGATATAAAGGTCCAGTCAATCCAAGAAAAACTTCCATGGACAAATGAATCAATTTCAAAACCCATCTCCCAGTAAATTATCTTCGTTCTTATTGTTATCAAAAAAGTTGGTTACAACAAAAAAGCAACCCTCATGCAAGCACCTCGCTGAGTGTGAGCTTTGCACACAAAAAAAACTAAAATGAATGGAGAAACAATTTATGGAGAAACAATTTATTTCCTGATGTTCAGCTCACAGTTAGATAAAATTATAATAGCATCGTTGCCGTAGATGATGCTGCACAAGATAATTTGACGAAAGCAAGCAATTACTTTCTTCCATACCTAAATATCATAATAATTTTTATTACTTACTGTAATTAAGTACAAGTACTTACTTGTTTCTGGCTCGCATGTGTTGCTTTAAGGAAATTAAGTATAATTTTTAAAGAAGCAGGAAGAGCAGGCTTGTCGTCGAGCAACGCAACAACAATAATATTCACGTCTTCCGCTAGAATACGCCTGTATCGTTCTGTACTCGTACGAATGAGAACTGTGTGTGCATCCAGTGCGTACTCGTACAGCTGGCCTGGATAGTGGTGGATACCTACGTCAAACCTGGTCACTACAGCCTACAGGCCAGTTCGATAAAGTTTCAAAAGTTAATGTTGTTAAAGCCCATGAATTTTTTAAAAAAACATTCAAAGAAGTACTACTAAGCCAATATTTTACAGTGTTGTAACAGACAAGCACGAGGAGATCGCGAGTGATGCTTTATTGTACAAATAATGTGGGGAACAATGCTGCGTAATAGCAGGAAAGCAAGAACAAAGCACTAGTGGCTAAATAGCAAGTGGATGCTAAAGTGGTTCTTGAGCGTCTTCTGGCGTGTTCAAGAAGCAACTGGTGGCAACCACGTACTGTGTGCCATCAGCTGTGTGATGATGCGCAGACTGGACTCTATCCAACGCGAGCGTATGAACGCTGAGTCATACTGCGAGAGAGGAACGAGAGAGCGAGTATGCTCAGTGTGTGCGCTGCGTATATCCGCTTCAGCGGATGAGTGCAGTGCAGCAGCACACGTACGTACAGCGAGAGGCGATAACGGCAAGCAATGGGTGCCAGTACGTCCTGTGTGGACCGTACGCACCAGGCGCAGTCGTGGGCCTCTGACATGCCTCTGGGCGGGAATCCGAGCTCCTGCGAAGGATGCTCCGACTCAGTACCGCACCAGTACCGCACAACTCTCCGGTTGGACCCATGTGGGGTCGCCGGTACGCGTCCTCTGGCAGTGGGAGTCCGGTGTCTGGTCGACCGTCCCTTCTTCACTTCCGAACCCATGAGTGGAAGCCACTCACGGCCGAGAAATCCGGAAGCCGCTCGGGCGTTTCGTTGGACCGGTGATGCTTCTGTTGGCTGGCTTCTTGCTTCTGTTGGCATCGGAGAACAATGTGAAAGAAAAATGTAATGAAGGTTTATGCAGCGCGAAAGAAAAGTATGAAATAAAGTTTTATCACAATTCCAGTGAGCAAAAAGGGGTTACAAAACAGATCTGTCGAAGAGATCGAACTAGAAAAATACAATTCCGTTTGTTAGGAAAAATAAAAATAAAAAAAAATTCTGTCCGGGGTTCCTATTCCGACTAGGATGACGTCCACGGGGCAATTGAGTCTCCACGGGGTCTCCTGTCCACTTTCATCCGGTAAGTTGGGTCCGGGGCATCAGTTCCCGGGTTACCCGTCGTAACCGGTTGCATTCATCGAGGTCGGATAAGCACGGTTAAACACTTACTTCCGACTCGTATCCGACAGTTAGGGATAGAGAGGCACTGTTGCGGTTGCAAATGCCGAGGCATCCTCTCTGAATGGGGAATAGGACCGAGGTCGGTTTGACCAGGGTCGGCCTACCGGTAAGTCGACCGGCGGCTGGGGTAATTCGGCTATGTTCCGAATTCCGAAAGTTCAGGTCGGAAAAAGCTGTATGTAAGTAATGCGGCCTTTGTGGTCGTCATGTACAGCAGTTCCGTTCAAAAAGTGGTCGATTACAACCGTCCAATCTGCTACCACGAGCCTGGTTTGGAGTTATCCGAGTCGAACTGGCTCGAAGGTCCGGTCGGAATTCATAAGTTTCGTCGGTGGAAGTGTCCAGTCGACTTCCATCCGGTATGTTCCGTTGTTGTCCGACTTTCTGTCGAGGTCGGTCATCCTATCCATCGGTGGTCGACTAGGGTTAACCTGCAATAACATGCCCATGTGGGGCTAAACAAGTTCCTTCAAGTCGGATTCGTCCACTGCAGACAGCTATCGGTCTTCTTCCGTCATGTTGACCGAGTTTCCGACTTCCGACTTGTAGTCGGTTATGGTGGACTTCGGAAGGTCGGATGAACTGTGTGCTCATCCGTCCGAAGACTGAATTTTTCCGTTAGGAGGTCGGTTCTCGACTTCCAAATGGCTTTGCCGACTTGTTGTCGCGTCCGGCCGACTTCTGTGCGGTCGCTTCCGACTTCGACTTGAGGTCGCTTATTCATGCCAAAGTTCTGAGGTCGGTCATTTTCCGACTTCCGTAGGTCGGATAAACTTTGTGTTCATCCGTCTAAAGGGTAGGCGCTTCCGTAGGGAGGTCGATTTGCTACTTCTAGTTCCTTTTCCGACCTGTTGTGGTTTACTTCCGACCTCCATCTGGTAGCTTCCGACTTTAGGAGTTCTGTGCCTGCGGCTACAGTTGGCCGGGTCTCCGGTGTTCGGACATCCTTCGGTCAGCGTTGACTGGCAGAAGGATTTTCGGCAGCACAACTCCGTTCCTTCTGTGGTTCCTGACATAGACTCTGGGTCGGATCCTGGCTACCGTTGGCTGGTTATACCTCTGGGCGATCAAGTCTCGTGCAGTCGCAACTTCTCCTGGCATCTGTTGGCCTAGTGACTGACGCTTCATCATGCAATTGTGCTCGCTTACAACGCTAAGGGTCTTTGTGGCCCCGGTTGCCGAGCTTTTTTGATTTTAAACTTCATGCACATGCAAATCCCTGAGGTCATCAGATCCGATTCTTCCGTTTTATTTTGCCGCGAACCTGAGACGCCTAGCCGCTTCTGTTGGGGGTAGACAACTCACGTCCACGGGGGAATTATTCGTTGCCGGTGACGCTGGCCAACTGGCCGTTACTGTTGCGGGCAGGTGGTCATCGCCATCGGGAGTGCGTTAAAGGGGTGCCGGCCGAGTATTCTAACTCGGTCTGCCTAGGATGTTCCATTGAAGACATGGGGAAGCAGGTCGCGGCGGAGTCGTTGGTACACCGGTATCCAAATCACCGTCGCTGTTCCTCTTCAGGGAACGGCAGCACGTTCGAGACGCGCGTAGTCGTGGTCACCGGTAAATCGGTTGGTTCCGATATCCTCCGGGGGAGACTCGATTGGATGCCAGGTACAGAGCCTGTAGGTCTGGGTTCAACGGAGAATCCGGTTAACTGACACGTGGCTGCCACTAGCTTCCGTCCATTCTTCATGGGCGACTTCTGTTGGCCGTTATAGTCGACCTCTGTGGTCGGCTGCCGTGTACCTAGTCGATCTATGTGGTCGGCTAGGGTGGCTAAAAGTGGTTCGACGATCTGCTTCGTTGCAGTTCCGACTTTGTGATCGGCTTGCCCAACCGGCCTTTGTGGTCGGTTAGTGCGACACTATCTTTTATGTCTCTGAGTCGCGGGCAAAGTACGAAGTCGACCTTTGTGGTCGGCTCGACTACTGATTGTCAAATCCGAGTCTTCCTGCACTGTTGGCGGCTCGGCCGAGGGATTTCCGCTATTTACAATGGTGAAAGCTGTTCGGCTACCCGGTTCCGAAGTTGGCCACGGGTGCTTGGCAAACGTGGTGCTGAGCACGCAGCGACGTATTCAGCGCCACGTTAGCGTAATCCTCTCGGTCTATGCTCCGGAGTCGGTTGCCCGGAGTAATCTTCGTAACTGACCGTGGTTAACGGCGTGATCTGTACCATGTAACTCCGTTATAAGTTCCATGTAACGCGGCTTGGGGCTTCTGTTGGCTCCGATGGTCGCAGAACGTGGTTAATCTGCTATGTTAGCAGATGTGATTGCGATCTGCAAGTGCCATACTGGGGAACTGGGGTCGGTTTGCCCAGTTCTATCCAGGGGATTCCTCGGAAGACGTACCGGAACGGTGGAAAAGGCCGGCTTGTCAGGTCTAACCACTCGTATCCGGGTCAAACCGAAGAATCCAGCCAACTTGTGTAGTCGGCACTCTGGCAAAAGTCATCGTTGACGTCCGCCGTATACATGGTTAGTCGGTTTCTGTGAAAAGAAAACTAAAGAAAATGTCCATTCCAGAAGTCGTTTCTCGACGGTGCTGTTTCTCCGTCAGGTCGATTCTTGACCGTGCCGTTTCTCGGCGTTGAGTCCCCTTAGTTTGTTCGAGTAGGGGATCGAGTTCCAATGTGGGAACTCGATCTTAACGAGTGGGACTTCGACGGGTTTGTCGCCGCCGAAGCAATCTTCTTCCTCATCATCGTCCGGGCAGGGTCGGTAGTGTGGCCAATGTTCGAGTCCTTG